>NW_023336264.1:0-1265000 GCF_011075155.1 Colletotrichum scovillei
TAATATTATTTACTTAGTATTTATAGCCTTAACTTTTGTTAATATATTTATTACGACTAGCTAGTGTAATACTAGTGCTTATAATATTAGTAAGTTATTAAAGCGTTTTAGTTAGTATACTATTTAGTTATTAATTATATTATTCTATTTTATAATCGAAGCTCTCTTTAAGATAAAGTAAGATTAATTACTCCTTATAGCCTTTTATCCCGTTTTTAGCCTTATTTTAATACTATACTCTTAGTTTATATTTATTTAGTAGTATTATAAATCCTAAGAAGATTATAAAATTTAAAATACTTAACTTATTATAGCTTTTTATTTATAATAAGTTTTAGTTTATATTTTTTAAGTCCTTTATTTTTAACTACTTAGTATCCTTAATATTAAATTTAGCTATATACTAAGCTATTATTAGTTTTATAATATCCTTTTACTATTATTACCTAAATCGGGTCCTACTTTAGCTTTATTATTATTAATAATTTAGTATTATATATACTTTTACGTATTTATATTTATAACTAAACTTTTATTAACTTTAACTTAATTACTATATACTTAGCCTCTTATTAGTAATATATAATATTATCTCTTATTATAATAAAATAGTAATATATAAAGTAACTATACTCCTATAAAATATTAAGCTATTTAATAGCTAAGCTACTATTACTAAGTAAAATATTAATTTTTAAATTAGTTAGATCTAAGTAATTATAATAATCCTTAATATTTTTAAGAACTTTTTTTAATTAATACTCGTAATAAAAGTACGACTTAATATTATTATTAGGTTAGATAGTTATTTTATATTTTTAATAAATAAGTATATAATATTTTTATTAATCTTAACGAAGTTATTTATAGTAATTTAATATTACTTTTATTTTTAATAATAAATAAATAGTATAAAGTAATCTTTTATTTATTATTTTTAATTACTTTATTAGTACCCTTTTTATAGCTTAACTTTAATAATTACTTATATAACCTTAACCCTAAGTCTTTAGTTAATAAGAAGTACTAATTAATTATAGTACTAACCTAATTCTAATTAATATTACTTTAAAGCTCGGATTATATTTTATAGTTTATATAGCCGATTTTATTTGAATTGCTTCTGAATAATACTTAGGCCTATATATAAAGAAAAGGTCAAGTCTCTTATTTTAAAGTTTAATCTTAGTAAGATAAGGTATACTTAGTAGACTATCCTAGTACGTTGGATCCCTTTTCCCCGGGAACGTTAGTGCCCCAACGTGACCGTCCTTGTATATACTTTATGACTAATAATACACCGCGGACTCCGTTACTTACTTCTACTTAAAGAGGCGCATTGCGGCACGGTCAAGCAGCCAATTCTCCTTAATTCAGCCCTCATTAAGAGCCGAATCACTCATTTGCCATATTTCGGGCTCACGTTACTCCCTCGCTATCCCTTGCCTTATCTCTGCGGTTTACAAAGTCTAAACTACCGGCAACATGGCTGAGCCGGCCGAACACGACTCCGACGATGAGGAGATCCTCACCTCACCTCCTCCCGAGGGATTCAGTCCCGAGGCCGCGCGGAGCTTTCTCGACCTCTTTCGCAAGGAAGACGCCCGGGAGATCTTTTTCCGATACGAGGCCGTCATACCTCATAACGCTCACTTGTATCAGCTGCTACGCTGGGTGACCGACCCCACTACCGGTGACACTGCTGTCCACGTCGCTGCTGCTGCTCGGAACATTCGTGCCCTCGACAGCCACATCGAGAGCTTTGGGAGGGACTGGAGCGCCAACCCCTGGCTCTTGACGTGCTTCAGAGCCCCCTTTTTCCTCCGAAACAAGGCTGGGGATACTGTCTTTCACGTTGCGGCTCGCACTGGCCGTTTGGACGTCGTGAACGGAGTTTGGCGCATTTTCTGGATGCATCCAGGATGGAAACAACCCTCCTACGAGTCTGGGTCCGATGCCTACGCGCCTGTTTGCGAAGATTTGGGGGAGTTCGAACACGACCCCGAACCAATGTACGTCCCCGACTACATGGTGGCCATTGTTCTCTTGGCCAGGAAGAACGGCAACGGCCACACCGCCGCCGACGACGCCGCTGCGGCTGGCCATCATGACGTCGCGCAGTGGCTGCGGCTAATGCTGGAACGCCTCACCCTGGGCAATAAGAGAGCAACCGAGAGGAGGATGGCGAGGATGGAGGAGCTGGTTGACAACCGCTACGATATTGATGGACATCATGTCACGGCGAACCAGCTTCCGTATATTAGAAAGTGTTCGCAGTTTGTTGACGGACGTGTAATTACAAAGGACTGTTAATAAGAATTTGATCACTTATATTGTTCAATATTTCCATTATTTTCCGATCGCAGCATGATATGAATCCAGCGGCATCCGACATGAGCCACTTTTATTCTTAGTATCCTCCTAAATTCGTAGGCTGCAGGGCTATAGGGCCACCCGTAGGGAGATGACCAAACAGCGGCTCTAACGCACTGATTTGACCTAAGACACTATAACTATCTCTATCGTGGACGCTAAATGTCTATGGCTGACTATGAGACAGATTTCCATGAGCGTAAATCATAAATCTTAACAAGAGGCCTTTCATAATACAATTAGCCAATGTACCCCTATTTTTCTAAGGTCCTCGATCCAGTTCCTACTCTCTCTAATACCTTCACTCTGCCTCTTATCCCAAATCATTTCTAAGGCTTTAAGTGCGTCTCTCGTAAGCCCCCAAGGCTCAGCTTCCCAGAGATCTTGGAATCTTCTCCCAACCCAGGCACGCTTTGTATAATCAAACGTTTCTAGGCCAGTAACGAAAGCTGGCCACGCGGTCGCTGTGAATAGAGGATCTCCCGGGGGAATATGCAAAACGTGGGCCATCACTTCCGCTGCTAGAGTTCCCAGATTGTCCTGAAATATTGCGTTGGGCCATAGAGCAAGAACAACGCGGGACAGATAAATACAGACAGCTGCCCTGTGTGCAGAGGCAATTTCAATTCGCTGAAACATGTCTTCGGCTGATGAGCGTGACTGTAAGTCAATTGCCCAGGCAGTTGGGCTGAACGACCTTGCAGCTTGCAAGAGATTAAGCGCGTTGTTCTGTTTTGAGTTGATAAAATCATCTGAAGACGTGATACCGTCATCAGTCCTTAAGAGTTGAGAACCTGCTTGTATCAAAGGAAGCAGAGCAGCCGGAAACGAGGAGCAGTGGTTGCCTTCTGCATCTTGTTGAAGTGATAACGTAGCCGTTGGTAGCCAACTTCGTGGTGAGTAAGAACTTGCGAATGATGACCCAAAGAGATCATACCTAGTGTACATCAAGTCAGCAGCCATCGGTCAGGATACAGGGTGACTTACACTAAGCAGTTTGATATCAAACTGCGGCAAAGTGAACTCCATGCAGTCTCCGTTGCCATTGCAGATGTAATGAGCTTCCCAATGATCACTCTGGCACCATTGATGTGAAACATCCAGTTGCCTTGCCCAGAGTCTATAAGCTCGCATGAAATGAGGAGGAGCACCACCGCGAGGATCAGATCAACATTTACCGTGGCCACATCTTCGAGAGCAGACTGAAGCATACCAAGTGCCTGCTGCTTAGCCATAAGTGCGTCGTGGATAGTCTCCGGCAGGTCCGGCCCGCATCGCTCAGCCAATAGAGAGCTCAGTAAGCTTGTGCTGCTCTGAGTCGAGGCTATCATGGCTGACATAATTGAAGATTGTGGCAGCCGTTGATAAGCGTTTGACATGTGCAAAGCTGTATTGGCGACGATGGTCTGCATTAAGATCGGCTGCTGATACGTAACCGCAATTAGCTGGCGGAACGGGTTTTGGTTCGGGATATTATAGAGAACGAGGTCCCTGTAAGCCCTACTTGCGACTTTGAACAAACAGTGTTAGTACAAAGAGTAGCTGGGAAGGCGGATGCGAAGTACAATAGGCCAGATATCTCCTCGATCGATAGTCTAGACTTTCTGCAAGCGGGTCTAATAATGAACGAGGTAATGAATGAGGAGATTTCGGCTCAGAACTGGCGGATAGTAGCTGCCGTGTAGACTCGATAGAACCCCAAGATGCCTGTAGAGTTGAGATCGTGTCTCTTTTGGTAATCTGCCTGATTTTGTCGGAGGTAACGATCGCTAATTTACTATGACTCGCCACTCCGTTTCCTTATCGTAACAAGACGCCATATCCTAGACAATTTTGGTCTCTACTTGTGCACTTTAGGCAGTGCGGAACGGATCGGTCACATTTCAAGCGGTTACGCCTACAGTTGTGTCATGCTCCCGATCTTGCATTCATCGTTGGACTCTAGTACAGAACGGATAGGAGTTACACACCACAAATGAAACATTAGAATGGACATTAATTCAAGAAGAACAAGATGTCGTGCTTGGCGTGATTACAGGTTCGAGGCTTGAGATTTTCCCTTTGCTGTGCGTGGTACTCTTATCTTGCCGAGTTTGAGTCAATAGCTTAACTCTCACTGGTGCTTCCCTCATGCCGCTCGCAGTATATGGCACTAATTCCAAGAACTCGTCCCACCTTGATATTAGTCCCTTTTGTCTTCCAGTGTTACAGAGGCTACCCACAAGACTCACCTTCACGCAGTGCCAGCGACCCACAAGCCACAAGGAAGCATTTTCAAAGCCATCCAATCTGGGTGTTCATGAAGGCCGGTGTCTAGACGGAAGGGTTGGAATAGAGTATTGCACTGCGTATTACGGAGACAGTTTGTAGTACAAGGGCAGTCCATCACCATTCTAAGGTATATAGTCTGCAACCCGCTCTATGCCTTCTAGGACCGAGACACATCTACCCCTAGCACTCAAGCCACTGGAGTCTCCAGCAGGAGCATAATAGGCGTCAAGAGTGGCGATATAAGTCCATGTTCTTTAGTGGATATCACGTAAGTGTGTTTCTTTCAGCTTGATTGAAAGAAGTTTCTCGGGGGTGAACCCGCTTCAGTCTGACGCTCTCCTGACTGAGCTACATCCGCCTCACAGATTGATGCCTTGGATAGCATCATCCTCAGGGCTATCCATCAACGTCTAATACATGCCCGTCCGAAATATCCAGTCGAGAAGTCGAGGAAAAGCACAACATCAAGCATTCGCCGATCTTTACTAAACAGACTAGTACTAATAGGTTCGAGCAAAACGGCTTCTGGTCCGAGTCATTCGTATTATAGATCTAAAAAGCAGATACAGAAAAGACAGTTTGCGAATCCAATATTTGTTCAGGACGAGCAACCGTGACAACTCAACTCTATAGCCAGAGCACCCTTACCATAACCACGAGCATATATCCCCGGCAAAGAATATACAAAACTAGTAACATATAGAGAGATAAAATGTGTAAAGAGTGCGTTGATGGCCTCACTCGATCTGCCTGGTAACGGAGGGCAGACATTGAGCATAGGGCATTAGCGAGAGCGAAAGGGACCAGGGAACCCGTAATAACAAGGGCGGATGCACGCCATGCCCATAGCTCCAACTTTGAAGGGAAATAGTGGTTCCACCCGAGACAGTAGAGGGTCCCGAATATCATTCCCACAATGATGCCCGCGAAGTCGTCGTCCATCAGCAGGACGTCTCCGAATGTAGTGAAGCAGGTGAGCGACAAGTCAGTAGGCGGAAGTTTAGTGGCGTCGAATCCCATGCTGCCCATGCCGAATGGCGGAACGAAGTTGCGTTCAAGAAAAGGTGACCCGCCATAGAAGCTCAGCCAGTGAATATCCTCAGCGGTTACTGGACGAATCTCCCTAGTCGAAGACGCTTGAACAGCGTGTTGTATCGGCCGTTCGACTCCTTGAGGCTGGTTCCAAAACATCGCGTAGGCCATCAAAGCGCACAAGACGTACGTCAACGTTGCGAGTTCGATTTGGGCGGGAGACTGACCGAGGCAAAGCTGCGTAACATTCCTCATCGCGAACCAGACAAGCTGGAAGACTACCAGACCCCTGGCATAGGCACTTGTCTTGTCTTTATCTTTTATATCCTCCTCGCTGATTGATGGGCCTTCGCCCAAAAGACCCAGGTTCTGAGCAGCGACGATTTGTATGGCGTTCAAGTAGAGAGTTATTGTATCGGTGGTGTTAGAGAGACAGGTAGAGGAGCTCTCTCTGTCCTGCGGTGCAATGTCCTGACTGAATACGTCTGGATCTGCAAGAATGGCCTCATTCTGTTGAGCATACACAGTATTATCAGGACTGCTTTCGGAGCTGGCAACATCAGCGAGGTTCACTAGTCCTAGGTCTATTGAATCCCTGTGAACATTCGACGGTCCGGCTGGAGACTCGCCTATTCTAGGATATATGTTGATAGTGGTTGCCGTTGTTATTTCCGGATGCCGGGACGACGTAGCGATAGCGCCAGGATCCATTTCTGAGAGCTCAATTGATGTTTCTGGGGATCGCAGAGGACCACTAGGCTCTCTTTCAGCCCTTGCCGGTTCACTTGTGGGGTCTCCGATTATTCTCGAGAAAGGTTTAGTCAAATACTGGAAGGTCGCTATGGTGACGGCCCAGTATGCCTTTTCCAGGCATGTCCGTAGCACTTCTGTCGTAGGATCGAAAACGACCGCAATCTTCCGTAGCGTCGTATTCTCCCTCTC
This sequence comes from Colletotrichum scovillei, assembly GCF_011075155.1. Lineage (NCBI taxonomy): Eukaryota > Fungi > Ascomycota > Sordariomycetes > Glomerellales > Glomerellaceae > Colletotrichum > Colletotrichum scovillei. The sequence continues at coordinate 6,619 of NW_023336264.1, forward strand.
TCTGCTGTTTGCCAAATGAATAAGAAACTGACGGTCATGAGATTCCGGGATGTTGTCGCCGTCTTTCTGCAGCCTAAACTCTATTCCACCCATGTTCGCGAAGCAGGCATGCCTCTTACCCCAGGTCTGTATGTTCCCATGACCTGAGCGAAAGACTTCGGCGCCAATAGATGACGCTCGCCACGTCCCAAATGCCATGCTTACGAGAAACTCGGGGGCAAACACAACCATGCCTGTCCAGACTAGTTGGCGCCGAAGCTGTCGAGTTGGGGCGGCATCCCACCATCGCCGGAGGAAGAAGGTGGATTGGCTCCTAGGGCGTGTAGGCGAGACATTGAGATGTAGCGCCAGGAATGTGCTGCTGATAATGGCGGCGAGACATCCAAAGACAATGTCTGATGGTTCATCGTTTGCCAGACGCAACCATTTGAGGGCGGGATGGATCGTATCGGACATTCCCGGGCCGCTAATTGGAACAAAGTCGAACTTGACTTGAAGATCAACGATGCTGTCCGAAATACCGTAGCCTGAATAGATTTCAACGAGAACAATAGAGTTTGGAACTTGAGAGGTGTCGAAGGCTAACAAAGTCCCAGCATCGACCTTATTAGCGTGCTATGCAATAGTTATGACGCAATCCGTAAGTTGCCTGCCTGAGACGTGGTTCGCTGGCGAGTTGGGCGCCTCGAGCAAAGCCCAATCACAGCCTGATCGACATATCCTCAGCAATTTCGCCTAAGGCTGAATAAGTTTGAAGTTGGTTGGATCTGCCTTCGACTGGACCTTCCTAAACTGGCATGATGCATACATCTGTGAGTGCAGGAGACTTAGACTTGGAGAGCAGTGGTTGGCCCGATCCGAGTCTCATGAGGCTGAGCATTGAGTCTCTACCAAGGTGGTTCTTCCTGAGAGACCGGCGGACCATGCAGTCCAAACGGGCGACATTCTCCTACAGTGGGATGACGAAATCGCTACTCGTTTACTTCAGGTCGAGCTACATATGAACTTCTATGTCAATGATTTAATTAAGCTCATATGCTGGAACGGAGAAGAGATACATGATATTGCGTTTCAAGTTAACAATCCCTATGCTCTTACGGCTTATCATTTGGTTGCGCGACAAAGGACTTTCTTTCACAAGATATCTCTACTGACCGCTATCTATTATAATATTCCTGTTCGGGGCATTTTGTCTGCCACAAAATGCTACTAGCATTTCCGAGGGCCAAGTATTATCAAGTTACTCAATGGAACACCTTTGTCGAGTTTGGATCAGCTAAACAAGGCAATCTATGTCAATCAAACGAACATTTTATCACCACCTATTGCAAAAGGCTTAACAGCCACGGTTCTTTGATTCTCTACTTATACAAGATACCAGCTCGGCACTATCGACTAAGTGTGGTTTGAGATGAGGACGCGGCCTCAACAAGGCGGTCCTTAGCTCATTCGTTCTTTGACTCATAACCCAAAGTAATTAAAAAGCTAGAGGTTATGAATTTTTATTTTTTTATTCTAAGACAAATTAAGAAAATAATTTATAGGGTTTTAAACACTAATAGGGTTGCCTAAATACTTGTCAAGTGCGGGACACTACTTATTTTAACAACTATAGGTTGTTGTTCTATGCGCTTATTTTCGAATTTCATCAGATGAGTACTAGTAATAAACTTCTTAGATCTTTATTTTTATTGATGCTGCGCGAGGTTCATGAGGAGAAACTAGGCAAAGCCCATGATTCATTCAGAAGTCAAATGAAAGTGGGAGGTTCGTTTGTATAAGCCGTGACCGCGTCGCGTATTCTCTTTTTCTACTGATTGCTGTAATCCAACAACTACCATTTCATTTTTTGAAAGACTTGAGGTTCTCTTGGCGGCATCATCGTTGCCCAGACCAGCCATCTATGCCACTCTCATGAACCCCAACCTCGGATTGCAGACCGGTAGTGTACGCTAAACGCTCTATCGGAGTGCATACGAGCTAATCGCAATCCACGTGTATTGATAAATGCCTATGGCACCATTCACTGATGGAACTTGTGATGAAACCAGGGATTTCGAATGTTGAAGATTCATTTGATTTCATTCGATGCCATTCACCGTAAAAGGTGCTGTCAAGAAGACTGTGGGAAGGTACGACAGTTATAATATTCTTTGGCGTAGCCAGGCTCTTGCCACTCTAGACTGCACCTGCAGACTCACCCACAACTGCGGTCGGAGATAGTGCAGTGCCTTCCTTTTCTTGGATGGGCCTTCGCCCAACGAGAACATGCCTATGCCAGTAAGAAAAAGCCAGACGGTTCTACAGCGGGAGAACTTACTGAGGCCAATAAGCGTGGATATTTCGGTCGTTTCCATTCTTGCGGACTTCGATGAGAAAGACTCTGACCTCTTCGGGGCTCCAGTCCAAAGCACGTGTGAGGGGTGCCATCGTAATTGCCTCCATCCCCGTCATAAAATTTTCGTTATTCCATGAGCCCAGCTCTTTGAAGTGCTCGTCTTTCGGCCAGGTGTTCGTCGGCCACTTATAAGTGCTCAGCGCGACATCTTCAAACCCGACCTCGACCATGATCTCCCTTAGCTCGGGCGTATCAACCCACGCTGCTCCAAGCTTGATCGAAGCTTCCATAAGGTACTTGGACCAATCGGACAAAGCATGTTCGGGCTTCAAGGTTCCATCGTCAGATTGAGCAAAAATGGCGGTCTCCTGAAGCTCAACATAGCCACCAGGCTCAAGATTACTATGTTCGCGCTAGTCAGCTCCAAGCTGCGTGGCCTCGTCTTGTGATTTACAAAGCGATGAAGACTTACTCGTAGCATCTTTGTAAAAAAAGCCTCCAGTCTCTGATGCTAGACGTCATAAAGCGGCTGTGGATGTATTGGAAGGGTTGTGAAAATGTCCACTCGTCTTCGATATCATCGACCTCGAACCTCACATTAGGAGGCACACTAGAATATTGACGTTAATGCTCGTTAGGAGCCCACCGACTTCGGTTGAAACATACCTACTTGGCTGAGTGGCGGAAAGGTCGATTCCCAATATATCGGCCTCTGGGTGGTCATCACCAAACTGAACCGCCCAGATGCCCGTGCCTGTACCGACATCAAGAACGCGGCCAACTTTGGCGTCCTCTCTACAGGGTGGGGCGATGCCAAGCTCGCCATCCAGCGTGAGAAGACATAGATGGTTAACCAAATCTAGAGCGCTGATTAGCGAAATGGCAAACCCACGGTCATGGTTGAGAATCAATACCAAGTCTGTCAAGCTCGCGTTCATCGTTCGGGAATTGGTATTCTAAAGCACAACTTTAGTAACCTGACTCATTGAGTCAATCTCAAAACTCACTTCCATCCTTGTAACGATGATAAGTCCGGCCATTCTCACGGCGATAGTCTAGAAGTGAGCTGCGTAGACTAGTGCTAGAGGAGGCAATGCTCTGTTACAAACTCAGTGTCTGCAGCATCAATGGTTGGCAAAATTGACCACACTCACGGTTCCCATCTCCGAACTAGAATCATCTTGCTGTAGAAATTCAATCAGACACAAAGTATTTTACTGACGGTGCGGTGTATCAACGAACCTCCTCATCAGCAGCGATCTGGACCTCAAAATCTTGAGGTGGGTTGGCCATGATGGCTTACGGTGCGAAACTTCAGGGCAGAGAAGAAGCCCCGAGCATGAGAAAAGAGAAACAGAAGTGACAGAGGAAAATGACAGAGTTGTAATGGCGGGTGGACTAATATACGGTCGGCGTTGGTCCTCTTTTTGGCGCATGCAGCGCCGCCTTTCTGCACCAAACACTCAGAGAAACCCATGTCCATAGGCGGTTGGGTGGGCACGGGTGTTTCCCCGCGCGAATAGAAATTTGGCCGTCTGATGCACCAACGAAGTTCGCATGTTTGTTACATTCGATATCGGCGGGGCTATTTTTCGTTGTTGGTCACAACTTGGCCAGGATTATAAGTCGCAGATTGGTGTGGGGTTTGTGCCGTCCCAATGCGGCATTGTTGTCGCCATGTGGTGCTGCCATATCAAGAAGAAATCCCGACTTGTCAGGCAAAATGAAGCAGGGTTTGATACGTATCAGAGCTGGGTGTCAAAACTGAGCCTGGTATTGTGCCAATATACAACAATCCCATACTCAGCCCTCAATCAAATTTTACCATGCCTAGTAATCAGGCTACCTAGTCTTCCAAAATAAGTGTTTGCGCTTCGTGTCTAAGCTCCACGCTCTGCTTGTTGACAGGATCAAACACGAACGTCCTTTACCACGAGATCATAGTCTATATACTGTCCTCTGCCAGAGTACCTCCATCTACTTACGTATGCTGCTGACTTTCGTTTGATAGTTTGACCGTTGGTGGTTCCGTATACCCCAATGACAACCCCCGTGTATCCACCGCTCACTAGACTTGCACCTGCATGCCCAACTATCATCATATGAACAGCTTCGGGTTTGCACAAATCTGGAAAACCAGCAAGGAATGTGTAATGCGTCGTGTTTGATGCCAAAACCTCCAAGCGAATTGGTGTGCGGTTTCGGTATTCTGAAGGCAGAGGTAAGGTGACGGGTTGCGGCACAGTGACATTCTCGTTGCTACTGAATGACTGAACTTGAAGCAGTTTCCCGCTGGTTGTCTGGTTGTCAAACGCCACACTAAAGTCAATGTGTCTTTTTTCATCCAGATATACGGAAATGCCAGCCTCTTCTCCGAGTAACTGGGGGTCAAAGTCCAGATCGACACTGAATGAAAAGAGCGTTTCTGTCTGCCGGCGACCGACAAATGTGATGTCCTTTGTAAGAGTGTCATGAGGCAAAATCATCGACGATAAGTTTCTTGATGACAAGCCGAGTCGCATCGAATTTGCATGTCCCTCGAGAGAAATCGAGTACGCTGACTCGTTTGGGTATCGAATATGTACCCAATGTGAGGGCAGGACGGAGTCTGACGCAAAGTCGACCACATCAATCCCATGATGAATGCCAGGCAGACTGCTGGAGTTGGTAAGTGTGCCAGGAAGTGACGCCATCATCTGTCCTCTAACGGGTTCGAGCAGACGCGGCCACGAGCCCTCGCCTGCTGACCAGGAAACTGGGAATAAGACCGTCTCTCGGCCCATAGGATACGTCTCGAACTTGGCTCCTGAACGCATTGCGAGTGCGACCCCCCACCAGTGTCCGGTTGCTTTGTCTTGGAAGATATCAGCATGGCCAACTGTTTGTATGTATGATGAGTTCAAGTGCTCGGCGGCGACGATTGGATTGGCTGGGTTGCTCTCGTAAGGACCATAGACAGTGCGGGAACGGGAGATGGAGCCGCGATGCAATTCTTTAGTACCTCCTTCGGCAACAAGGATATAGTACCAGTTGTCTTTCTTGTAAAGGTGGGGTCCTTCGGCGGTCCCCAGCCCGGTGCCGTTCCATGGATACGAGAAATCCCCGAGGACTCCTGTTCCGATATCAATGGTAGTCAGCGCAATCGCGGTTCCAGTAGATGAGACAGCAGCCCCAGTTAAATAGACGGTGTCGCTGTCGTCGTCAAAGAAGAGAGAAGGATCGTAGCCGGTGAAATTGAATTCAGTAGGAATGCTCCACGATGATGCGTTGAAGAGGTTGTTTGTTGAGAATATGAGGTTTTGCATGGTGAATTCCTTATAGGAAGTGATAGACACGAAGGTAGTTGTTACATAGAAGGTGTTGTTGTGGTGGCGAATTGTTGATGCAAATAAGCCATCTTGGCCAGTTGGCGCGTTTTCCAGCTGCGGGAGCTGTTCACGTCGATTGAGGACATGGCTCACAAGAGTCCAGTGGCGTAAATCTGTGCTTGTATAGACTGGAACACCAGGAGACCACGTAAAGGTTGAGGTTACACAGAAGAACGCATTGTCGACATGAATGCAGCTTGGATCGGGGTGAAAGCCAGAAAGGATGGGGTTGAAAAAGTTGGCCTCAGCTACAGCCGCAAAGGAATAAACAAGAGCGATTAGTTTCATCTTGAAGAAATCATGTTCGGTACTTCATCAAAGCAATTCCCGAATCCTTTGGTTTTGCACACAGTTTTATATCCGCGGAGATCTGGAAGACCGTTTGATACGAAAAAGGACGGATGCGAAAATTGAATACGACTGAAGATACGAGCGTAACGTTAACGCGGGGCGCCGCACCGGTGGTACGCGAGCTTAGTCAAATTGGTATCACTACAGAGCTACCGAGATGGGAAATGCCAGGTCACGCTAGCGCCTGGGATGGAAGTCGGCACGTATAACCAAGTCGCTTTCAAAAGAACCTCCGCGGGCAACATCCCCGAATGCTGGATCAACCGACACGCACGATTCACTACATATCCAACTAACCACGCGCTACTGCAGGTACTACAATGGATTGACGGCCACTCACATTCGCTGGGACAGCACAGGTCCTCAAGGAAGATAACCAAGTGAAACAGATCTCGCAATTAAATCACACAGCCAGTAGAGAAATCTAAAGATCGACCGGAAACCGCGCGGATTCAAGACTTTTACCGCCACTCTACTCCTAGGAATACATAGCTAGTACAGGTCACACGTGCTCAGACGGCGAGATCAGTTTCTCCAGCCATTAGGGCCACCCCAAGTTCCTTTCACCATGGAGGTGTAGTAAACCCACGGGAAGAAGTCCTTCTTCAAGTGGTAAAACGCACGTCTAGGGACTGCTTGATCGAATCCAATGAGGTCGCCAAAAGTCTCCTTGGGAACTCCCCCATACTTGAACTCAGCAAGCAATAGTTTACCATACTCTGTAGGAATCGGGCAAGAGGTATAGCCATCGTAAGAAGGTTGAGGCTCAGCGCCGTCCAACGACCGCAGCAGGTTGCTGACAAGGATGGGGGCCTGAGATGTAATTGCGGCAGCAGTCTTGGAGGTGGGGAGACTAGATGCATCACCTGCCGACCAGACATTGGGGAATTTGGTGTGTCGGGTTGTTGCTTGATCAACACTGACATAGCCAGCAGCGTCGGCGAGAGGGCTGCTCTTGACGAAAGCATGGGGCCCCATTTTCGGAACGACATGCATGAGGTCAAACTGCTTTGTGACCTTTTCCTTTCCATCAGGACGGCCGAAGGTGGCTGTGTTACCGTCCACGGAGAGAAGATCATGCTGAAAGAGTCCCTCGACACCCCTTTCCTTGCGCAATTCTTCAAGCTTTGCGCTGTATTTGGGGACACCAAACATGGTGGGAAGGCCAGTGGCAAAGCTGATCTTAATGGACGAGCTTGCCGGGTCGTTGGGGTTATACAGGCCGGCACGCTTCCAGTGGTCGAGGGCAAGCCACATGATCTTCTGGGGAGCGCCAGCACACTTGATCACACCGGCGGGTTGGGTAAAGATTGCGTTTCCCTTCTGAAGTCTTCCGAAGGTGCCGAATACCTTGTCACAAGTGTCATAGCCGTAGATAGAAGACACAAGGGAACCGGGGTCTGCAAGAGCCTCGGGCAAGCCCTTGACACTGCCGTAATCGATGTTGATACCAGGAGCGACAACGAGCTGCTCGTAGCCAAGTTTATCGCCGTTTCCAAGCTTGATGTTGTTCTCCTCGGGGTTGAAGGAGCTTACTCCCTGCTGGTAGAACTTGAGTTTGGGGTCAACCAGGCTCTCGAGGGGCCTTCGCAATTCTTGCTTTGACTTGAGGCCACCGCCTACCAACGTCCAGCCTGGCTGATAGTGGTGCCATTCGGCTGGATCAACAACAGCAATGTCATCCTGAGAAAACCGGCCGGACCGCAACAGCTGGTGGCTAATGGTCAGACCTGCGCTGCCGCCTCCGACTACAACAACTTTGTGGTTCCGAGCAGCTGAGCTCACGGGGGCTACTGTCGCGAGATTCCGAATCTCAGAAGCCTTTGCAGCAATCCGGGCGCGGCCGGCATGGCGCGATACCAAAGTCGCGCGACTGGCAAGCATTTCGAAGTAAACGAAGAAGGAGTGCTGTAAAAAGTTTGCAGAACAGGTGATGGCGTTATTTTTTTCAACGGGAGGGTTGGACCACGAGATGTCGTGATGATAAAGCACAGAGATTAGCCAACCAACTCAAGTAAGTATGGCGCCTGGAAAGAAACGGGGCGCCGACTGGAAAATGAAAACGCCGAAGCTTAAAAAGAGGTGCGGGGGCCCACTCCACTGTCGGAACCAACAGGCGAGTCAAGTTGTCAGGATTGCAAGCCGCGCCGAGCATCCCCCGATAGCCGCAAGCGTCCGCTACAGAAAACTTGCTCGTTCCCGGGCTTGACATCCCACTGGTATTTCTTCAATGAGAGAGCCGCACCGGCCGGCCGGCTTGTCGGCGAGACTAGTCGGCGAGAATGGTCGCCGATCTCATTTACAACTCCCCGACCGGCACGGGCAGCCGCCGGGTTGCAGTGGGGGTGTCGTTCGATGTTTAAACTTTCTTTCGGTTGCTCCCAGTATTAAAGGTTTCGGCAGATTGACCCCCCCACCACTCGGTCCATTTGTATTGTGCATCCTCCAACTTTTAGTTGCATCATTGCCTCCAGCAGCTTGCATCGCCAAACCCCACTCGCTCTCTCCTATATTCACCGCCGCGACTCACCTTCAAAATGACATGCATGCGCGCGCGTGTGAATAAACAAGTCCAGTCGTGCTGTCTTTTATCGACACCAGGGATTGCAAAATCACCACTCATCCGAAGAACTTGCAGCACTCAGGTGCGTGCTGTGCATGACACTAGGGCAACCAGGGCCGTCCATCTAGATGTCTTCACTGCGCGTCGGCATGCCATGTTACCAAGTGGCGGCTTTGCAACGCCCCTCTCGAAATGGCGGAATCTCCCAAATGCGATAAGTCAGTCCGGAAGATACTCATATAGCACAGCCCCCGTCGATGTCACACAGCCTGTCATTCACGATGTTTTTGAGTCAAACACAGGAACCTGGCAATACGTCGTTGCAGACCCAGCGACGAAAGCGGCTGTCATCATTGATCCAGTCTTGGATTATGACCGCACAACTCAAATTATCACCACTTCTTCAGCAGACGAGTTGCTTCGACTGGTCAAAGAAAAGAGCTACCGAGTCTTGCGGATCCTAGAAACTCATGCACATGCAGATCACCTCACTGCAGCTTCATACCTACAGAAGCGCATCGCAGAAGAGCATGGTAACAAGCCACAGATTGGCATCGGAAGGCGCATCGGACAGGTACAAGATTTATTCGGCCAACGATATGACGTGTCCAGCCAAGAGCGTCATGGTGTTTTTGACAAACTCTTTGAAGACGATGAGAGTTTCAGCATTGGTCACCTGAGCGCGACTGCCATTCATCTCCCCGGGCACACGCCCGACCATCTGGGCTATAAGATCGGAGGTAAGGCCCCTGAGACGCCCCGTTTTCATATTTACTTTTGCTGATGTTCTTGACAAGACAATGTGTTCTGCGGTGATTCCCTTTTCCACGTGGACATTGGGACTGCTCGATGTGACTTTCCTGGGGGAAGCGCCAACAACCTTTATCACTCGGGCCGCAGGCTTCTTAGTCTTCCAGACCACGTCAAAGTTTGGACAGGCCATGACTATCCCCCGGACGATCGAGAAGGCCCGGTACCATGGATGACAGTCAGCGACCACAGAAAGCTGAACAAACACTTACGGGACGGTATCACCGAGGAGGAATTCGTTGCGCAACGCAAAGAGCGCGATGCTAAGCTCGGTGAGCCAAAGCTACTTCACCAGTCCCTGCAGACAAACATCCGAGCTGGCAAGCTGCCACAACCAACGGCTTCTGGGCACCGTATGCTTCGTGTACCTATCAAACTTGGAGACCTGCAATGGTGATCAACAAGATGCCGCTGGTCGCGGTCGGGAGCGTGAACACTATGTCAATCATCTACGGAGGCTAGCACCGCCAGAATGGGCGGTCTTGAGCGTGACGGGGATATGAAAGTTGGTGGCGATCACCGAGAGCCTCATTCCCGGTTATATGTAATAGTGATTGGGTTGTTGATGTACCATTGTGGCATTGCCTTGAACACTATTGTGCCCAGAGGGAAAGCCCGCGCCCGGGGCGCGGAGAACGTAATGAGTGGGCTTGTAAGAACCCGATTGGCAAGGGAGGGGAACGATTATTTGATCGCACTCGCCTAACTTCTGATTGCGTCGCCAATTTAATAAAAGCTGATGAATTCGATCACGCTTGGTATTTGTGTTGTTCGCACAGAGACAACGCAGAGAGTAAGGCTAAATGCCACAACTGTGGTCGAAGCTTAGGGGCAGGGTTTGACACGCGCTTGATACACCTACTGTGTAAGGCACGTGGGCCACTGTCAATGTAACAACACAACGCAGGCCCACAAGTGGGGAGGCACAGTAGCTAAACTCACTGAGCTTAAAGGTCCTGAGACCATTCCAGTGAAGGCAATTCTTGGCCGAGTCGGCTCCCGCTTGGCCTTTGCAATCAAATGCCCTTATGGAGGAGTTGCGTTTTCCCATGGCCAAACAGACGCTCTGGGCTATACTCCAAGCAAGCTAAGCGCAAAGGAATTCCATGTCTACCAGTGTTTTGAAACCCGTCGAATTGACCCCTGTCAACAGGATCGAAGACAACCTCGAAACCATTGAATTTAAGTAAGGACAAAAAGCGCCCATTGTTGGGTACTTCAGGTTCGTCTCACCAACGGCCCTACCGAGGCGACCGACTTGAATGAAAACACGGGAGGAGACGAAAAGATGTAATGAAATCATTCGCTGCAGCGTTCGATCCGGCTACCCGAAACGTTCTAAAGTCTATGCGCAGCCCATTTGCTGTACGTGAGTTTGGGCCATTTCGGCCATCGCATTGTTTCACATGCTGGTGCGGACATCAGATGAGAACCGATCACACACAAAGAGACTCAGTCGGCATCCATGCGTCGGCTAGATTGCCGGGGGATGGAACCTCAAAAACTTCGGATTGTGTTATTGATCTCGAGTCTGAACGAGGCGACACGTCATGCTCACTCCAGAAACTCAGATGAATCAAGGCTGATTTATGTGGCATGTGCAAACAAAACCCCTCTCTTCCGCTGTCCAGCTGTACTTCAACTTCAAGCCACATTCACGGAGAATTATCACGTTTCTTACAAGGTTTCAATGTCACCTTTGGGGTTCAGGCAACACTGCCTTGTGTGATCGCGCTCTCCGACGCTGCTGAGTCAAAGTCGATCGTCAGTGGCAGCCGATCAATCCGAGTCTTCTCACTACAAACACGAGGCGACACCGGACAATACTTTTGCGTCGTGTGGATGGAATCGAGTACTAATGAGTCAGCACTATGAGAACGCGACGACTTCAGTGCCGCCGCTTGCATTGTCACCAAAAACAACCCCTCAGAAAGCCAATCGATTGTATCCCGTACTGTCTCTTCTCTCGGTAATACTATTATTCATTTCGGCCGGAGCTGGTATAGCTTTATCAGCTGTGGTCTTGTTCCAGGATCTCGAGTCAACAGAGGTCCTTGATCCTCTTAGCCGAGCTGTTTTCTTCGTCGCTTCCTGCATGAGTCTCGTCTACGTCTTCACGCACTTAGTCGCTGGAAGAACAGCGTACATCAAGAACTATGGATCTCCAACTAAATACGGCAAATATGTTGCCGGCTTTGCCTTTTTGCTGGCTAGGCTGGGTCTTCCCGTTTGGGTGGCAGCAATCACTTTGTCGATATTTGTGGCTGTAAACATTGGACTGGATCTTTCCAAGGGGGTTCAAGAAAACCTCCCATGGCTTAATGTCATAATCAGCATATCTTCCTTGTGAGTGATTGAATCCAAAGGGACTGGATGGTCAGAGCTAATACCTTCACAAGGTTTTCTCTCGCAGCAGTACTTGCAGTTATTGAGATGGCAGATCGTCCATTCGCGACTCTAGGCATTTCTCAAGCTTGGTTCATTCGAGGCGAGGATCCACTAGCGTGTCCTGATGATGACGACGACCTTGAGCCGGGAGTTGTCTATATGACGCCGAGCCTCCAGGCGAATATAGAGAAGCACGCCGAAAAGCCCCGTGTGTCAAGCAAACCCGAGAAGCGAAAACGCAAGACTCTGACGAAAAGGAATCCTCACGAGCCTCAGCGAAGAGCTTTGTAAGTAACTTTACTTCTGTTCATAATATGACTCAAAACTAACGAAATCGCTAGACGTCACGCCAGAAGCATATCCATGCCAACGCCCTTGAATGCTGTCTTCGGGGATCGCCCTGGTGTCTCATTGCCCGACTCTCCAGTGTCCTCCAGTGCATTCGCATGGAAGCCACCGACGAGGGATGGCGCGACACCAAAAGCAGCCGCGAGAGTGGCACTCGATGATTGGGTTACGTGTCGTGAACATGCCAGTATGCGACAAGGGGATTCTGACATATCCACCAATGCCTCGGCACAGCCTGGCGAAGTGATTCTGCCATCCATGCCTCGGCATGCTGAGTACTCTCCGCGTAGTCAGGCTCTACTTGAAGAACAGGGGAGATATGATTCAAGAAGATGGACTGCTATCGGCATGCAATCACCTCCCATCAACGGTCGATTTCTGGATATTCCATTCAGAAGGCCGCTGACTCCATTGATGACCATGGAAGAAGAAAACAGACTCGTAGGGCGCAGACCTTCGACCCGGGATGGGGATTGGGAGGCAAACTATCATTTACAGATGAGGCAAGCTAGCCGGCCGGCAAGTTCACGCACCACGACGACATTTAGATCGTCTCGTTATGGTCTTGAAGCTATTCCAGACCATCCTCCTTCACTCCCACACATTGCAACCCTCGTAAACAGAGCGGATGGCATTACCAATAGCATTCGACCTGACAGCAATGTATTGCCAAACGAGGGACGACGGAGGCGTAGGATATCAAGTGTCAGCTCTCTTGAGGGGCGACGTCTGACGTACAGGACAGAGAGTCGAGTCATATCTGAGCAAAGCTCGCGGCCAAGCACACGTCCGCCAAGCCAACATCCGTCTATAGCAGCACTAGCTACACGACCTGCGAGCCCGACATCGACAGTCCGGTCCATCAGATCCGATGTGCACAACTTTTCCAGGCCTCGAACCTCGGCAGCTGCTAGAATGCAGTCAAAAGTTGCTAGGCGTCTCCGTGCACTCAAGCAGCAGGAGACCGAAAATGCCAGGCGGTCCCAGGTGGAGGGACCTTTACCGGCGTCTCCAAGCACCCCGATTTCTCCTGCCACACCGAGAACAGTCCGAGCCGCAGCGGTAAAGACTCTTCAAGACAGGCTCGGTAAGAGGAATCTCAAGAAGCAAGCGGAGGAAAGCCCCCGCCCGGCAACTCCGGAGACACCCCGAACAGCCAGGGCCACGGCGGTCAGAAATCTACAAGAGCGGCTGGGAAAACGAATGATGCGGCGAAATGAAGAAGAACTCACTCAAGCAGTATATTAGTTTGGTGGTTCTCGGCAAACGCGTGGGCTTTGTCGACATAAAAGTAATGCACGGTGACGTTAGAAGTGTATGAATGGGTGCAAAGTAGAATAATTAATAACTCATTCAATTACTCCTTGGAGACGTATAATCCGCTTAGAATTTATTGAACAAAATTAGAAGAAATCTGATCATCTTTTTTTGCTATGCTTTCTGATGTACTCATTCGAGGGGCCACCAGGGCTCCTTATCGTTTCCTCCAAAGGCAAAAAGTCCCAAGCATGCAACCCAAACTCTCGTCAACGAGAATAACAGAACCAGAACGATAAGATACAGCCACTGGAGAGGAGCAGATTTTCAACGCTCGCCTCTCCTCGAGAACCCTAGCATCGACCTGCACACCTGACACCCAGCTCATCGCTATGGAGACCCTTCTCGGGGGCTGTAGTATGCTCTTCCCTGGAGTCCTGACTTTTCATCCCTATCCGCAAAGTCTCTATCCCATAAAGCCGCCTCTATAGACTCGTACGCAACGTCGACGTGCTCTGGAGTTGAGTCGTCAACCTCGCGGTCTTGAACAATTTTCCAGCCAGCGCGAGAGAATCTGCGGCGGGCTTTGCTGTTCATTCCTACCAGCCTGAGTGTCATCTGTTTTCCTACATGCTGTTTCGTTTCCTCCTTCAACTCGGAAAGTGTCTGTACTCCCGTTACGTCGATAAACGGCACATGTGTCAGGTCCCAGACCATGACAGCCATCTGCTTGCTCGAGGGCATGACGTTGTCTCGCTTCCGCAACATTTCGATGCGTTTAGACGATGCGACACTCCAAGATCTATCGACTGACTTGCTCTGTGACTGATCACCAACCTCTTGTCGTTCAAACTGTACTTTAACTGACTCAAGCACTGACTTCTTGATCCGGCCGGCGTTTGGGAAGAAGATTGAGTCAGTGAAACTGATTAACATGGCGTCTTCGGGAACGAATGTATCTTCTGCAACAGAAGGCACAGCTGCCTGCTCTCGCTGAATCGTGCGATTCTGGCCGCTTGTAGCTGAGAACGTCTTGACCTTCGGGAATGCGGATCGAACCAAGGTGTATCCTATGCTGAATAACACCGCGAAAGCAATGCCCATCTCCGTAGACACAAAAAGTGTGACCCAGAAAGAGAGCATCGAAGCTACAAAGTCCATGAACGAAATACGCCAGTAACGGTAGAATACAGAAACAGGGCCAATGATGTGTATAACGGCCATGATCTGGTGAAAGTCTGTTAGCTTACGCCGATATAAGAGAGGAGGGGCGTTTTGAACGTACGATAATTGCAGAAAGAGTAGCTTTGGGGATCCAAAACAGAGCTCCTGAAAGCTTATACAAGGTGAGAAGAATGAACCCAGCGGTAAAGGCGCCGCTAAGCGGACTCTTGACACCACACTCTGAGTTCACAGCTGTCCTTGACATGGCACCGCCCACGCTCATTGCTCCGAAAAGGCTGTTGATGGTGTTTGTGATGCCGAGATAACAGAGTTCTTGGCTTTCGTCGATGGCGTAGTTGTTCTTTCGGCCAAAGGCCTTTCCGATGGCCAGATGCTCGAGGGCCGAAGCTACGAGAGGGGCGATTGCTCTGGTGGTAACCTTGGAGACAAGGTCTCCGGCAGGAATCTTTGGCGCTTGAAGACCGTTGGCCTTGACCTTGCTGATAGCCCACAAGGGGTCTGCTCTATCTTTGTTGACTAGGAAACTGATTGTCGTGTAGATGAGCAATAGGATGACCGCTCGGCTACTGCAGGCGAATTTGATTGCTGCGCTCTTCTTTCCCCACTTCTTTCCAATGAATTCGAGGATGTACAGCATCAAAATACCACTGAATCCAATAGCGATCGTAAGAGGCTCCATCTCCGGGATACGTGACAGAACGTTACTGATGATAGCCGAGGTGCCGGAGGGAACATCGCTAAGACCAACAAGCGAGCCAACCTGGCCCAAAAGAATCGTAATAGCAGCTGCAGACAGAAACCCAGACAGAACTGGGACTGAAATGTATTCCAAGATGAAGCCGAGTTTTAGCAGTCCAACAATGAGCGAGTATATGCCGACCATCAACGCGACGGCTGATGAGATGTCTTGGGCAGCAAAACCTTCTGTCTTGAGATCCGTGATAATCTCGGCGGTAAGGAGGCCCATGATGGAAGTTGGCCCGGTAGAGAGGTCTGAATCAATGTTAGAAAATGAATACACCTGAGCATATTGGTCGTACGCACCTTTCGAAGTCCCCATGAAGACGTAAATGGCAGCTGGTAGCCAGCTAGAATAGAGACCAAACTCCCCGGGGATCGTTGCTATCTTTGCATAGGCCAATGCTTGAGGAATCATCATGACACCAATCGTCATTCCTGCAATAAAGTCGGACAGGAGCCATTTTGGGTGATACTGCGGAAGCCACTGAACAATAGGAACTTTTTCGATGAGATACTGTCCGGTTGCTTGGGGCAATCTTGGGAGCCCTGAGGCCACCTTTCTCCGGACTGTATTGATAGTGCTGTCTGTCTGAAACTCAGACTTGGCGTTTTCGAAGAACTTCATGTTTATTGCCGTCAGCGGAAATCTGGCAAGTGATCAAAGCAAAGAGAAAGAATGTGTCTGCCATGTAATCATCAAGGTCGAGACAGCACACCTCATCAAACGAACCATGACCTTCGACGGTGAGATCAATACCTTTTATCGGATGTGTCTGCGTCAACGGCTTTCTTGCCGTGCGGTCAGACTTCATACCTTGCCATGGTAGAATGCGGCAATCTACTACCTAGAAGAGGCGAAGTATTGGGATGACTGATTTCATGCATTAAACTTTGAGTGGCATTCCGATGTCAGCTGCGGCGGGCGAGCTGCCGGGACAACCCTTTCTCGTCTTGATGTTCCAAAGTATTATTCCGATGCCAAATTAAGAACTGTGCGTCTTTCTGGTGTGTACTCCCATTCGATGATTGGCCTTGGCCTGCTTGTCTCTTTATTTAGCTACGGCGAAAACTTGACCGTCCGCGGACAGTAGTCATGATCCTGAATCATTTGAGTGTTCAGTAGTCTCCCTGTCAAGTAACAGGTCTTTCGGCATTTAGTGTGGTGTTGGATAATATGCTTGAGATGGCTCTTGAGGTTTGGATATTGTTCGCGCACAAAGACATCTGCTCCACATCGGCACTTGAGATCTCCATCATTTGCGCCAAGGATAAAACGCAGTGTGGGTTTGGGTACCCCGGGACGGGGGTAGCCGACGGGTATATGCAGCGGTACTATCAGAGGTGGCTTGGACTTGGATCAAAGAGCTTGACTGGTTCAAGCTTCAGATGAAACAGGGAGTCCCCGCCTCCATGCGGTACAGACGCAAGTCAGTTATATGGCTATGAGCCCCGCTGAGGAAACATGGACGTGTTTGGCGGTTCCCAGTACTCGAGGTCTTTTTGAAATGACTGGACTGGGTCACTCTCTTACTGACTGGATTCACCGTCTGATGATATCAGTCGTGATCACTTGCCGCCTCTCCAGGGCGCACTGGGAATGGACATTCCAACACCCGACGCCAGGTTGCTTCACAACTTGAGACAGAACACGATCTGCAATTTATTTTAGAAGAATGCTTTTCATGGTTCCTTTGAATAGGGCCGAACTCCCATGCTCAAGCCTGGATGTAATCAACCGATCCAGCCAGTCTGGTCGTAGAGGTATGCTCTGCGTCTGATTGGCATTTGAGCTAGAAATCAGTTGGATTGGTGGTGAGTAGGGGAAAGCAGTATTGCTCATGATGAGCAGCTCATCTAGCATCAACTGGCACTCTTCGCTTGGAGAGGTTTCCTTCGTTGTAATTGCGTGTCACTTTCCCATCGCAAAGTTGGCGCAGATAGAAATCCGCTATTTGCGCCTAGCTACCTTAAACTTGGGTCTCGTTGAAGCTAATGATACCAAGCATACGCAGATTACGAACTATTATCACACATTTTGAATGCTTAGTGACTTCGTACATCCAAACATCCTGAACTCTGCTGAAGGAGGAAGGCCTGGCGGATAATTGAACTGACGTGAGCACGTATAACCTTACCGTTGGCTGACATGATCCAGGGACAGACCCCGAGTCAATTCCAAAGATGCCGAGAACGGCCGGTTGGCTGAGTTTATCGTTCCAGAGATATGATTAGATGGGCGAATGAGGATAAGTCGCTGGGATCTCAACAGATGGTTCCAAAACCCTGATGCAGGTGACAGGTATTTTGCAGTTACAGCACCAAGTGGAGTTATATCTTTCGAAGAGCGAGCATAGCATGCTATATTGCGCCAGGGTTAGAGTCGTACGCTCTTGCGTTTTGCAGCCAACTACTCGAGGAGAAGTTCCAGGTAGGTCACATGGAAGGTAGACAGGAGACAGACAGCACCGGCTGTTGCGATGAAAAGGGGGGCACAGCAGCTCGGGATCCGAGCGCAGCGGTGGGCGCGCCGGCAGTCTTTTTCCTCCGCCACGATGCAAGGCCCTCCAAGGCAAGTTGAACATTAAGATGGCATAATCAAGGTTACTTTCGTGTCTATACCGTTTTGGCCGGGCAGTCCTACTCGGCTGCGGGGGTGGATCTTCATCGATCCTTCGATTGATATGGTATTCGCCCTCAACGAATCATTGTCTTTGCCTATAGGGCACTTGATAATCCTTCTACTCTGTCAAGATAAGTGGCTATCATGGCGCTTTCCTTGAAACATGCACACGTTGTTGAAGCTGCTAGTGCACTTGCTACGTCAATGATAGGTTGGAGCGGGATTAACCTGGCGGCCCCGTGGTTGGGGGCACTGAGATTGTCCTTGATTCACAGAATAGGTTGCTTCTCCGTGTGGGGGGTCGGATCCGGCCAGTATGGAAGGTGGCACCGACAGAAGGCTGCATTGATGCGCCTCAGGGGCTTCAGCTGATATGATGGGCTTTTATTACTCCACTAACCGGTGGGCTTAGGTACTTAGCGGCGCAAATCATGGAGTGCGGAGCAGCGGGACAAAAGCTTAGCTTCTGCGGGGGTTCCTGTAACAGACGCGGCCACTGAGTGGAGGAAGTCGGGGAGATCTCCAGACGTCAAAAGCAACTCTCCTGGAAATTTTCGATTGCGTACAGACGTAGGCTTCTTTTGGAGTCAACGTAGACATAGAAACAGCTGAGGATACATGTTGCTTTGTCATTTCAATGATTTGGTACGCCCGTATAGTCTGGCCGGATGTGAGGCGGTGCTCAGCGTCTACTCTCACTTCTCCAGCTACGTAGTTATCGTGAACGACGACAACGCGCAGTTCATTGAAAGGCTCACTCTGGCTTTGCTTACTGATCTGAGCTTCTCTAAAATATCCGTCTGGTGGATACCCCCTTGAATTCTTCTCGCCTGAAACCTCTTGATGTTTGACCAGTTCCTGGGCCTTGAAGATTATGGCACATGGCTGTAACTACGTATATGGAAGTCACCATTGATATCTTCTGGTCACAATCTAACCCGGGATACTCCCATCTTTTGATCGAACAATTTGATGTCAAAGATGTGGGCTGTGTGTGTAAGATAATGAGGCATGGTAAGGGGCTAGCTCATATCTGTTGTTTGATCTATAATTGCAGAAGGTAGAGGA
Organism: Colletotrichum scovillei; assembly: GCF_011075155.1. Lineage (NCBI taxonomy): Eukaryota > Fungi > Ascomycota > Sordariomycetes > Glomerellales > Glomerellaceae > Colletotrichum > Colletotrichum scovillei. Next base: position 25,656 of record NW_023336264.1, read on the forward strand.
AGATCGAAAGAAAACGTGGATTAACTGGATTGACGGATATTGGGTGAAGATGGATTATCAATGTCTGTTTCTGTGCTGAGCCAATACCCAATACCCCCCTTCGTTGATTCCGTAACCTCATGTACTGGACTACTGCGCTCTCAAACTTCTCATACCATTGTACAGCTCCATATAGAAGCTAGCACCAGTATCATTCCCGTACCATCCTAGGAGGTGAAACATACTGGTAGCGCTCCTTAACAGTGAGTTTGGGAGACCACGGTTCAATCTACTTCTTGCAAGGCAGCCACTTGATATTGATCTGTTGAGTAAATGCTACCGTGGCATCATCGTCGGTGATAGAACCGTAAGCCTGGGAGTTCTTGGACGTAAGAGCAATACGATTGTTGACGTTAAGGATGCCCGTCGCGCCGCAAGGCGAATAAATGAGAGCTGCAGTAGGGATGGTGTCCTGCTTGGTATAGACCTGGCCATTAAGCCAGATGCCACCTCCGGTGATGGAAGTCTGCGTTGTAGTAGTGGCTGCAGCGTCTTGAGAGAAGAAGTACGTCGAGTAGAATGTTCCAGTGACCCCTTCTTCAAGCTGAGCATACCCATGGTATGTGCTGTCCACAAGAGCGAACTGAAAACCACCTGGATACTTGAGGCTAAGGTGAAGAGCACAGTTCTTGGAGCGTTCGGCCACCGAGAGTCCCGGACCAATGTAGGTTTGAAACTTGTCGAAGCCAAAGGTGATGACCGTACGGTCTGGAGAAATCGTGGTTGAGACGGAGCCTTGAGGGCAACCACTTCCCGAGAAGCTTGCGCTGACGATCTGGATTTCCTTGGGATCAGGTGTATCAGAGGCTCCAGTCGGCCCCAGGGGGTTGGCTACCGCCTGTACCGCTAGGAACAGAGCAAAAAGGCCCTTCATGTTGGAGTCTGTGTAAGGTTTTGAAGGGTATGAATGAATGATGCAGTGTCTCTGGTGTTATTAACACTTTTGTCTAAGTAGTTTCGATAGAGCAGTGATGGAAAACACAGTTCTCAGATTGGTGTTGATCTCGTGTATTTATACCCATATCGAAGAAGCACACATGATAGCTGATGGGCTAGAGTTATCAAATGATATTGACCCTCTTCAGTTGGTTCTCCTTGAGGCCGAGGTCAACTGAGCCTGCCGAATACGAGACAAAACACCACAAGTAACCTTCTCGCAGTGCCAAATTCGGTTAATAATAGAGCTATTCCTGAAGTTACTCAAATACCAGAAGTTGACTACACGATACATCAAAGAGATTTGGTTCAAACCGCAATCACATTAGGCGGGCGAGCCTTGAGCGAAGACCAAATGAAATTAAATTGCTCACAGAATGATTCATCAGCTGACAGCTGTACTAGAACGCCACAAGATTGGGATTTGATGTTCTGGACCAGCCGTACCAATGATATCGGAGCAGGTCATATTCGGTCTAGACAAACTAGTATTATACGGCTAGGGATGCGCCCAGAGTTCCTTTGAGAAGTAAACTTGATGAATGCAATATTCACCACTTCGAGAAAGATTTTTACCACATGAGAAACCACAGACGATACCAGCCGCTTCCAACAATTTCACATGTACAAAGGCTTCTCTTGATGTCTCGGCGCAACGATGGCCAGCCATCAGAACTTGGGAGCGAAGAAACATCTTAGCTGACCACGCTTATGCATTAATGATTCCAGCTGATGCCCGAATTCTTGGCCTTGAAAAGCTGAGCTGAGTCTAATGCGAGCCTTCTTCAAAAGGGGAAGTTGCATTACTACGCGCAAAGCCAGACCATGTTCTGAGAACAGTAGCGGAGGCGCCAGTGCTACGCATTGTTAGACCTCCATATTGCTTTGGCCAACCGAGGTGACATCGCTCAATGTGGCGAGCATATAAGTCTTAGTGGCACTTGAGCATGTTCTGGCGACAAAAAAGCCTCTCGTTGAAGGCGAATTTAGCCTAGAGTCATCCAAGTTTTGCCTCATTGTGTGCTCATCGTTGTCTAATGTAATTGGCCAGGCTGCACTAACTTGCAGAAAGCGGCTTTTATCATTCATCCCGTAGCGAAATGTGAATCTCCTGGATTAACTTTGCTAGGCATTAGGCACTCTAGGAGGGGGACTCTGCACAAAAAGCCGCTCGTATTGTGAACTTGGGATCCCGGCAGCTATTGTCTTGACCAAACCTTACTTCTAGAGCTACCGCAGTCCGAGACAAGGAAGGTGCTCATGACTTCTATTTAAGACAATTCACTTCGTGTTGGATCGTGGCATAATGGTATCGCTCAATAAAACTCAAAAGCTCACGCCTGGCATCAAAGTTCCCAAGCCTGAATGTATTATCCAGAAACTGACAGCCAGAGGCCATGCGTCAGTCGTAGACAACAGTTTGTTTTTGACTACGGAATGTTACTCGGCTTACGATATCAGTAAAAAGTGTCGAGAGCTTCGGAAGATGTATCCTGTGATGATGTGTCATAAGATTCCTGGATAAACTCCGGCTATATCTAGATACCAGCAAAGCTATTGTAGTCAAATTCATCTAATTCCCCATTACATTGCTCAAGATAACTTGGCTCACGAGCTCTCAGCTTGCTTAAGAAGACCTTCCAGGTTAATGCTCTTGGGCCGCTCAATGGGCAGTCCCAATGCTCGGTCCCAGATCAATTGAGCAAGGGGTCCCAAGCCACGGGAGACACCAAAGGTGGCGGTGTAGTACAGAGTCTCGTGGAAGCCATAGTGATGGAATAGGACTCCAGAGCTTGAGTCGACGTTGGGGTAAGGGTTCTTGGTCTTGCCGTGCTTCTTGAGCACTTCGGGGGCAATTCGACTGTTCTTTTCCACCAGTTGGAAGACGGGGTCTTGTGCGATCTCAGGTCGAGCGGCGGCATAATCCATCAGAGCCTCGAACCGAGGGTCGGGTTTCCGCAGGACAGCGTGGCCGTAGCCAGGGACAACTCTGCCGGAGTTGAGGGTGGACCACAGGTAATCTGTGACATCTTTATCAGAATAGGACGAGGGGATGTTGTCCTTCATCTGCAGAATCCACCGAAGAACCTCTTGCGCGGCAAGTCTATATGGAGGTCAGCATTGGCTTGTCAAAACAGCAGCAATCGATGATACAACATACCCATGAAGAGGACCCGCGAGACCTTGAAGACCAGCGCTGTAGCTTAGGAAGGGATCGCTAAGGGCGCTGCCAACCAGGTGAGTGGCATGGGCGGAAACGTTACCGCCCTCATGGTCTCCGTGGAGAGCGAGGTACAATCTGAGGAGATCTTGGAAGTTCTCGTTCGCCTTGCCACCCTTCCCAAGCATGGCAGCAAAGTTGTAAGACCAATCCTGCTCCAGGTCTACTTCTGCGGGCAGAGCGCCGCCGCCACGGTAGGAGTTCTGGTAGATCTTGGCAGCGATCGTGGGCAGCTTAGCCAGCAGCGAGATGGAGTCGTCGAAAGTAGGCTCCCAGTAGTCAGCCTTGTTGATACCCTGCTCGTAGGCCTTTGCAAACTTGGAGGTGTAGTTGAGAGCAGAGACGGCAATGGCAAATTGGGTCATTGGATGCAGGTCTTTGGGGAAATCGTCGAGAAGCTTGTTGACAAAGGCGGGCAACTGAGCTTGCTCAGCCAATTCGCGAGAGAATTGGCGAACCTGGCTTGTAGACGGGACCTGGCCTGTAAGAAGAAGCCAGAACATGGCCTCGGGCAACATTTCTGTTCCAGTCTTTCCCTTGGGAAGCTCTTTCTGACAATCCTTGATGGTCCTGCCGTGGAACCGAATGCCCTCATTCGCATCCAAGACAGATCCCTCCCAAACCATAGCCTTGAGGCCTCGCATGCCACCAAGAGTATTCTCGACCTTGACTTCCCCAATGACCTTGGACGAGTGTGCCTTGACCTTCTTCAGAAGTTCCCGCTTGGCGGGAATGACGCTCTTTAGTGTGGTCTTGAGGTCCGGTTCGGAAGTTGAATACTGGCGCGCATTGAGGGCAGAACGAGCTGCCAGAGGCTACGGGTTGTTAGACCATAACCGTCTAGCGGTATGTTGATTGGTATGGCTTCGACTTACCCTCAGAGCTCCAAGAGCTCTGGTGCCTTTTGTGATATTCATAGCCATGGCTGTCAACCGAGAGAAGTTCAAAGGGAGGATCGGTGACGGAGAAGTTATGGGGAGGGGTAGAGGAGGACTGAATAAGGTGACCAGGAAAGGCAGGAGTAGCTGAATGGCTACTGAATCAATCGGCTGGATCGGGTCAAATTTATCTAAGGAGTACTGGAGGTAGGTTGACAGAGACAAGCAGCTGGTGATGAAACTACTGTAGGAGGAGAAATTTGAGGAAGAAAAGTCACGAGCAGACGGGCGAGGGAACTTCACATTGTGCCGACCTAGCTAGATAAGCAGGTACCGCAGCAGGCCGAGACAAACAGCTTGACCCGAGGTTGGGGAAGCCTGGATGAGCGGCACTGACCTACCCCCGCGGGAGAGGGGATGTGTAAGTCAGCGCGCTGCTGCACTCCTCAGACCGCCGTCAGCCATGTACGGGCAAGGTAGTAGGTATGCCGGTCCGGTGCCTTAACATCACACGGTAGGGAAACTACCAATCCCATGTTAAGCGGGCTTCTTTGGGTTGTGTGCCCGGTACCTAAGGTACTTAGGTAGGTAGATATTGTGGCTATTAAGACGCTGGCGGGGTGGTCTTCAAGGTCGGTGGGGGAGTGCACTGGAACCACAGGGGACGGGACCCCAGCTTTTTGCCCGTTCCAGCGGCCGGAGCGTCATTGCCCATATCCCGTGCGCCGTGAGTGGCCGGGGAAGTTCACAGACCCATATTTGCTTCACCATAGGTACGCAGTACATAGCTGCTTTAACATCCGTGATCAGTCCTTCCCCACGTCGCTTGCACTGTGAGTCTGTGGCCGATGAGGGGAAAAGAATGGGCCGAGGCAAGCCGACGCAACTGCGGACCTTTGGTCTTGTCAATTGACCAATGGGAGCACCTCACATTGCCCTTGCACGTGGTGACATTCGTCTTGCCGCTGCTTACCAAGGCTGTTGATTCGCTTTTGCCCGGCTAAGACTCGCCGAAGTTGGGCGCTCCCAATTGCGCCTGGCCATTTCCCACGTTATTCCCATTCAGCTATTCTTATGTAACATCCTTTGTCCCGAGTACCGAGTCGTTGCCTTTCGGATTTGCTTTGGTAGAAACCTGCCTCGCCGGCGATACGACGCTAAACTCCTCGTAATAGACGGGCATCATCGCTCTGTAGACAATACCACGACCGGGGAAAGTCTTGCAGATTCTATCTTGTGCTTCTCCTTCACACTTTGCAGCATCTCGGTACTCCTACCTCTAGGAAAAAGAGACACGACAATGATGCGACGAGCTGCTGCGCGAGCAGTCACCCGGAGGGTTCCTCTCATCAGCCCGTCTTCAACACCTGCTACTGCTGCTGCTGCTGTGCGCTGTTTTTCAAAAACAAGGAACATGGCACAAACACCCAAGAACCCCTTCTCTGCTTCCGCCCCTCCTAGCGATAACTTCCAACTTCTGGCCGAGTCTAAGAAGGCCGGTGCTGCCGAGGATGAACTGTACGAAGCACAGATCAAAGAGGTTGAGGCATGGTGGCAGTCACCGAGATACGAAGGAATAAAGCGGCCATACAGCTCAGCCGATGTGGTTTCCAAGCGCGGTTCGCAGCATCAGTCATACCCGAGCTCCGTCATGGCTAGAAAGCTTTTCAACCTCGTCAAGGAGCGGGAAGCTGAGGGCAAGCCTATCCATACGAGTACGGACACTCCTCTCCCCACCTTTCTATAGATGGGTAAATGCTAACCGCCGATATCTTGTAGTGGGCGCCATTGATCCTGTCCAAATGACCCAGCAGGCCCCTCACCAAGAAGTCCTGTATATCTCAGGCTGGGCCTGCTCCTCCCTTCTGACCTCTACCAACGAGGTTTCCCCCGACTTTGGCGACTATCCCTACAACACCGTTCCGAACCAAGTCCAGCGTCTCGCCAAGGCGCAGTCGATGCATGATCGGAAACAATGGGATTCTCGGCGGAAGCTCAAGGCCGAAGAACGCGCAAAGACCCCGTATGTCGACTATCTACGACCCATCATTGCCGATGGCGACACCGGACACGGCGGTCTCTCTGCCGTTCTCAAGCTCGCCAAACTTTTCGCAGAGAACGGCGCCGCGGCGGTGCACTTTGAGGATCAGCTCCACGGCGGCAAGAAGTGCGGCCACTTGGCTGGCAAGGTCCTCGTCCCCATTGGCGAGCACATCAACCGTCTCAACGCCGCTCGTTTCCAATGGGACGTCATGGGCTGCGAGAACCTCGTCATCGCCCGCACCGATTCGGAGAGCGGAAAGCTCATCAGTAGTGCCATTGACGTTCGCGATCACGAGTTCATCCTGGGCGTGGCGGATCCGAGCTTCGAGCCCCTCGCCGAGACTATCCAGGCCATGGAGGCCAAGGGCGCGGTTGGGGCCGAAATCGACGCTTTCGAGGCCAACTGGGTCAAGAGCACCAAGCTTGTGACCTTTGACGAGGCCGCCGTGGCGCATATGCAAAAGGAGGGTGTCTCCCAGGACAAGATTGACGCGTATCTCGAAGCGACACGCTCCAACCGCGATATGGGAATCTCCCAGCGCCGCAAGCTCGCCAACGAGCACACCTCGACACCCGTCTACTTCTCCTGGGACGTGCCCCGCACGCGCGAAGGCTTCTACCACTACCGCGCCGGCATGGACGCCGCCACGAAGCGCGCCATTGCCTTTGGCCCCTACGCTGACCTCCTGTGGGTCGAGACTGGTGATCCCAACGTCAAGGTCGCCACAGATCTCGTCAGGGCCGTCCGCGCCGTCTATCCGGGCAAGGGGCTCGTCTACAACCTCAGCCCTTCGTTCAACTGGATGGCACACGGATTCACAGACGAGACGCTCAAGAGCTTTATTTGGGATATTGCCAAGGAAGGATTCGTGCTGCAGCTTATCTCGCTTGCTGGCTTGCACTCCAACGCCACCATCACGAACGAGCTTGCGAGGGACTTCAAGAAGGATGGCATGCTGGCGTATGTGAACATTGTGCAGAGGCGCGAGAAGGAAGGTGGCTGTGACGTTTTGACGCATCAGAAGTGGAGTGGCGCTAGCTATATCGACGGGATCCTCGGGGCTATCCAGAGTGGCAGCTCGAGCAGTAAGAGCATGGGCGAGGGCAACACTGAGAGCCAGTTCCACTAGAGAGCCATCTATAAAATGCATATGGGCGGCGTTGTGGAAATCTTCTAGCGTTTTCAGGATATCAATTTGTCGTTTCTTGATGTACACCTCTCGCCTGCATGTTCCGTGTTTGCCTGCGTGTAGACGGGAGGTTGGGCCAATACACGAGATCTCGCAGACGGAACAACACCATCACTGGTTTTGTGAGCTTCTTCAAGAATAAAGGCTTCAAATTGTCTATGCACAGTTTCATCATCATGACCTTTTGGCCGTAAATGCCCCAGTCTCTTGCCCAGCGCCCTAAACTCCAACCCAATACGGTATCATATCGCGAAAATCGGATTCAATCAAACAAGCAGCGCAACGCAACCCTTACTCGAGGCTGGTGCGGCTGGCGTTGTTGATGGGGGCAGGCGCCGCGGGGCCCTCGGGGGTAACGTAGGCCTTGGTCATGCCGCCATCGACAACCATATCGTGGCCGTTGACGAAGCTGGACTCGTCGCTGGCGAGGAAGAGAACAGCCTGAGCCTGCTCAATGGCCTCGCCGAAGCGGCCGGTAGGGAAGTGAATCTCGCGGCGCATGCGCTTGGGCACGTCGTCGCCGAGCCAGTCCTGCAACAGAGGAGTGTTGAGAGGCGCCGGGCAGAGGGAGTTGAAGCGGTAACCCTCACGGGCGTGGACCATGGCGAGCTCACGGGTAAGGGCAAGGACGGCACCCTTGGAAGCGGTGTAGGCAAGCTGGGGAGTAGCAGCACCGACAAGGGCGACAACTGAGGCGGTGTTGATGATGGAGCCCTTTGTCTTCTTGTTGCGGCGGAGGGCGAGAACGGCGTGCTTGCTGCCGAACCAAACTCCCTTGACGTTGATGTTCTGGGTCAGATCCCAGATCTCCTCAGGGGTGTTCACAGCATCGTCGTCCTTGGCGTGCATAATTCCGGCATTGTTGAAAATAATGTCGAGTCCACCCCAGGCATCAACGGAATCGATGAGGGCCTTGACCTGGTCCTCCTTGGAAACATCGGTAACCTATCATGGCGAAGAAAAATCGTTAGCAAATTGAATGGACCACTCCCAGTCGATGGGTTTCGCGTTGTGTCGTGTGACGAGGCAAGAAAAACGAGACAAGATGAATGGCGGGGCATGGCGGGGTAATTCTTTTTTTTGGATTGTGCAATGTGCAGGCGTGCTGCTGTTGTCGCTGCGTCCAGCGTTGTGCAGTGCATTGCTGTCGGCGTTTGATTTGATGCACGCCGGAGCGGCGGGAATGGGATCTTCCAACACTTTTCATTCGCAGCCTGACTCAACGTACCTTGGTCTCAATTCTGGCCGACGGGAGCAGCGACAGAACCTTGGCCTTCGCCTTTTCGAGTGCCGGGGCAGAGATATCGGCCATAGCAACGCTGGCGCCCTCCTTCGCAAAGAGAATGGTCGTCTCCAAGCCAATGCCACTGTCACAAGTGCTTGTCAGCTTATCGGATCCTGTATGCCATGTGTGTATGATGCGGTGAACGCCCAGCCACTGGGGACTCATCCCGATGCGCCGTGCTGATAAGGCGCCTCTGAGACCATGAGGGGGGTTGCAACATTGCATTGGGTGACCTTACCCAGCAGCGCCGGTGACGACGGCGTTCTTGCCAGCCAGGCGACCTCCAATCTCAGCAGGAACGGAACCCATTTTAAGTGTGTTGATGTCTTTCGAAGTGTGTGTTTTTGTTGTTGCTGTGATGTTGAATCGCAAGTCACAGTTGGTGAATCGCGAAGTGGCGGAGGAGTGAGTTGGGGTTCGAAGGTTCTGGTGTGGTAGTCAAAGTGCCGTTGGTAGCTTGGAGCTCTAAGTTGGAAACAAAGTGTGTTGATGAGAAGAGAGAAGAGCAGGACTGTCACCACGATGCGACGGGCACGATGTGTTTAAAGAAATCAGCAAGACGGGGCTGGTCTAGTTGAATGGAGCCGAAGAAGGATAGAAGGCCGTCGTCTGGCAAGAAATGAGTCAAGGAAATCCGGGGTCCAGGCCACTTGTTGCCGCCCTGGCCAATTTCCATCGACTAAGACAGAATGATGGACGGGACTGCTAAGATAGTCGCAAACACGGAGTAGGCACTGGATACAAAGCGCGCAAGCGCGGTACGGATACATATCGAGATACACCAGACATCAACGCCCACCCCCTTCCTTGCTCACGATTAGCTGCTCGAGCCTTCCTCTGGCGAGATTGATCCGACAACGGCGCATCGGGAACACCATCTCGGCTCCCATATGTGACACGGGGTGACGGGGTGCAGCCAGGACCGACCTAGGTTGGCGGGTTGGGCACGCAGCTGCGCATCGTTGCCAGGGCCATGCTGTCCCTACTCCATGTTGTGCCTGTCCAGCTGTACAGTCCTATGGATGTAAAAGAAACGGCTTGGATCGTGATCGATGGACCGTCCGTCTACCACTGATCAGAACGGAGCTTGTCGGTCAACGATAGGCGGCATCGCATGCGTTGGTGGATTTCCAAATACGGAGCATAAAACGTGTCGACGGGCGCAAGTTCCGATATCGCGTTATCTCTTATCAGTGGGTCAGACCGCGGCGTTGCATGACGGACGTCCAAGTCAGGAACCAACCCCTCCGTGTCTGATGGAGGGGGAATATGAGAGAGAGACACTGTGGTACTCCGTACGCTGCTAAGGTTGGGTGAGGTGTCCGTAGGCGAGAGGGTGATTCGAGCGAGCGCTACCTCCAGAGGCTGGCTGCACCTTTCGCGGCATGCCTTATCTCTCTATCTTGGAGATATAAGAAAACCCCATCATCGGTAGACGTTTGGATAGCAGTAGGTAGTAGAGCCAGTTGGGGAACAAAGGAACGAGACCCTATGTGCATGGTTCCGAGAGTGCAGCTGGATTGGTGAGCTAAGGCGAACCCAGGCCAATAGCATCGAATTGCGAGAGCTAAAGGCTCAGAGTTATCGGACTAGGAGTACAGACCAAGAAAGGCACAGACTAGGGATCTGCTGGATTGAAAGTTGATCAGACAAGTCGCCACTGAGCGTCTCGTCAGGTGTCAAGGTGTGTAGGTAGGTGTTCGTACTCCGGACGGTGTAAGATTGGGCGGCATGGCGGCAGAATGCAGGTGGTAGAGTGAATACGGTGTGTGCCTGTAACCGTACCATCCGGAAACACTTGGTGACTTGGGGAATCAAGGGCGGAGAGGCGCCAGGCAAGCGAAGCGGTAATGGAAGCGGTCAGTTGGAGCCCCTCCACACCTCTCAGGCTCACATCGTCATGTGGGCAGCCGGGGGCCTTGACGGTGAATGAGAAACGTCCATGTGGTGTTTGAGTCCGGACGCATCGGAGAAACCATTACCATTCACAAACTCATCATTCGTGGATCGTGGCAGATCGCGGCTCGGGACCGCGCTGAGGGGTTCCCCGAGTCGAGGGGCGGCGGTGCCGATAGACGCCTGGCGTCCGGGGGGGTAAACCGTGTGAGGGCGGCGGTAGAACATTGATTTCAGTTGAGCGAGCAGGCGGCAGTACGAGCGATGGAGACGAGGATGCGCAGGTACTCGAGTAATGTCATTGTTGACGATTGCACAGGATCAAAGAAGATATTTGCCGCGCTGGCGACAAAGAAGTTGCGCAAAGAAAGCTGTGTGCGGTATCAGCGGACAATAGAATATGACAAGGGTGGGTAGAAGCGATAGTAGGTAGCGGGCTGTGGAGGCGGCAGAGGGGTCATTGACCGATGAAATTGAATCCCCATCGTGAACCCCTCCATTTCAGAACTCCCCGCTGTCGGCAAGTCAAGCGCGGAGGATCTGGCCGTCATGGGGCCAAGAGATCTATCTGGGTTCGGGGATGTTCCTTTTGGCATCGAGCAGCCGTGTGCCGCGGTCTCAGGTCAATCAAGCAACACAGCGCGGCAGCATGCGGGATGGGCAACGGTTGGCGTGACGTGGGGTAAGATTGGCGTTGATGGGTTGGCGACAGTAGAGAAGCTCACGGTGAAGTAGCGATGGTGGTGATGTTGTTGACTGGTGGAGAGGGACTGAGTGAGAGCAGCTTGAAAGTTGTAAGGGAGGAAGACAGGTGGACAGAGATGGAGACAGCGTGCGAGGAAGCATGGAGAAGATATTGGTCTTCACAAAAAATCTCTCATATACTCACACAGTGATGACTACCAACCTAAAGTAAGTTGTCGCCAGCTGCAACAGCAAGTGCCCCCAATGGCGGTTGAGACAATTCCATTATTTTTGTCACAATCCAGCAATAGCATCCCAGATCACCTGGGCTCCTTCCTGCGTCCTGCCCATCCAGGCTTTGACTTACCTAAGACACGCATCTACCAGATGGAAGGCGCCCATGGGATCCTGCCATTCTCGGGAAGAAGTGCCTGTGCCTGAGGTTGAGGAGACCGACCGAGGAGACTCATCACTGAACTGAGCTGAGGTGGTGAGCAGTCGTGGCCCGGACAGTGCGTCCCCTGGGAACGTACCGCGGTCTAGCCACCTCAGCCCGGTCTTCCAGGTTGCCTGCGCGACTGCCGCAATGACGCACCTAGAAAGTCAGCGTCCCTCCCCCCTCCTTCCTCGCTCTGTGCCGCTGGGTGCCGCTCACCTGCTAATGGTATCCCCGCGTCGAGCCGAGAGGTAGGTGGCCGGGAAGCAGACGTCGATTGCCAAGGAACAAGACACATGGAACAGGATGGGAAACAGCTCACGCGGCTCGATACCTTACCTTCCACACTCAGGTCTCAACGTGCTTACAGTAAGTTGTAAACAGATTGGCGCTCCGGGCGGATGTCATTGCTCAGTCGGAAGCGTTAGGTAAACCATAAACCGTAAACCGCAATCAAGGGCATGCGCAAGGCAATGGAGGGCAAGGTTATTTCCAGGTTGTCAGTCGTCACTCGGCTTCCCCAGCTCCCCCAAATCCCCAAATCGCATCATTCCATTGGCCGCGCGCTCCCTTATCGGCGGGACAATCCACACCAGTTGCCGCAGACGAGGGAACCTTGGAGCTAGCCCATGTATATGCTCACCTACATGTCTATGGGAAGATACTTTGGAGTTAACATCTGGGGGTGCGCGGGCAGTATGCAGCGGCGCTATCTTCCTTGCTCTTGCGACTCTTGCTGCTGCTCAATGCTCGCTCACTCCGCAAGTACCTACCTACCTACCTTACCTTACATTCCCACATACGGATAACATACCTCTCCAAAGATACGATAATTGCTCCGTACCGCTGGCCCTACACGTCTCTTTCCGCGTTCCCTCAAGATCCCGACCTCAAGTCCCTCAAGTCCCTCCGTCTCCAGTCTCTCGCCTCGCTCAGGACCCACGATCTTGTTCCGCCTCGATCTGTTCCTCGTGTCTCTTGCGCGCTCTCCTGAACCATTCCCTCTCTCTCTCTCTCCCGCCCTCTGCCACGGCCTACTTCTAGACATCCTCATTTATCAGTTCGCACGCACGTAGAAAGTAGCAAACACTTCTGTCCTCTCGTCCTTCTGCCACAACAGACTTTGCTGCTACCACACCTCCAACTCCAACCCCAACTTCAAGCCGCGAGCTTTCGTCCCATCCATCGCCATCCAAAGTCAATTGGTAGCTTCATTGCACCCGCGCATTCTCACCCTCTTATCTCAATCCACAATGGCGTCGTCCAACGAAGCCGTGACCATCGAGTCGCTACCCGAGCTTCTCAAGAATGACAACAAGGTCAAGCTTGCCGGTATCGATGTCGACGGCATGCTCCGAGGAAAGCTGGTGTCCAAGAACAAGTTCCTGTCCGTCGCCAAATCGGGCTTTGGCTTCTGTTCTGTCATCTTTGGCTGGGATATGCACGATATGACGTACATCAAGGAGCTCAAGATCAGCAACGCCGAGAACGGCTACCACGATCTGATTGCCATCCCTGATCTCTCTAGCTTCCGCCGCATACCCTGGGAGGATAATGTGCCCTTCTTCCTCGTCAGCTTCTTCGACCCGGATACCCAAGAGCCCATTTGCGCGTGCCCTCGTGGTCTGCTAAAGAATGCTCTAGCCAAGTTGCAAGCCAAGGGCTACGGTGCCATGGCTGGAGGTCAGTTTGCAAACACGATCCGTCATTGCTCTCGTTTGGGAGAAAAGGCAAGCTAATCGCGTGATCCCACTCACAGCCGAATACGAGTTCTACCAATTCAAGGCGCCTACCCGCTCCGCCGAAACCTCGAGCTCAACGGCCGGATACTTGCAAGAGAACCCCCCGCAAGCTTTGCCGTCCCTAACAGAGGGCATGTTTGGCTACAGTTTGACCCGGACGGTGCACAACAAGGACTACTTCTATGACATTTTCGAGACTTGTTCTCAGTTCAAGTGTGATATCGAGGGTTGGCATACGGAGAGTGGCCCTGGTGTCTTTGAGGCCGCGCTTGAGTTTGGAGAGATTGCACAGATGGCCGACAGAGCAAGCTTGTTCAAGTAAGTTGGCCGATCCGTTTAGGCTTGCATCCTACTGACCGCATTTCTCATAGGTACGTTGTCAAGTCGGTCGCAACGAAATACGGCATCACGCCGTGCTTCATGGCGAAACCAAAGCAGGGCTTGCCTGGAAACAGCGGACACATGCACGTTTCCATTGTCGATAAGGATGGCAAGAATCTTTTCGCTCGGGAGACGATGGACGAGAATGCGCCGTACCCCGACGTCGCCAATCTCTCCGACCTGGGCCGGCATTTCCTGGCCGGCTTGCTGGAGGGTCTTCCAGATGTCATGACCATGTTGGCGCCAACAGTCAACTCCTACAAACGCCTTGTCGAGAACTTTTGGGCGCCAGTGACAGTATCATGGGGCTTGGAGCACAGAGCAGCATCAATTCGCCTCATCGCCCCACCGACATCGAAGCCTGGCGCAACGCGATTCGAAGTTCGTGTCCCGGGCGCAGACACCAACCCTTTCTTCGTTCTGGCGGCAATTCTTGCCCTCGGATGGCGGGGTGTGGAGAAGAAGCTGGAGATCCCCGTCCCGCCTTTGGGCAAGGGCGAGGATGTTGGCGGTAAAGCTGACAAGGGCGTGCGGCTTGCAAAGAGTCTGCGTGAAGCAAATGATCGATTCATGCGAAAGGAGAGCATTGCAAGAGAAGTGTTCGGTGATGACTTTGTCGATCATTTTGGTGGAACAAGAGATCACGAAATTCGGGTCTGGGACGAGGCTGTGACAGACTGGTATGTGACAATCCTTGGAGCAACATCTGATGGTGATCAAGATGAATATGGCTAACGAAGTACCTACACAGGGAGGTAAAACGGTACATCGAAACGGTCTAGTCGTTGGGAGTTTGGCGGAGCGCGTTTTTCTACTACCTACTTGTTTGGACTTTTTTAAGATATTTTATCCCATATCGGATCAGCCCGGGAAAGACGTCAAGCCACGCGACTATGGAGCTCGTCGAAGCCCTTGCCGTCTCACGAGATGGACGGGGGTCACCGTCACATTTCCACTTCCCTTGCCTTGGCTGCGCATCCTCACCTACTTTGCCCGGCGTTGTTCAAAGGGACCCTATCTAGATACCCTCTTCAAATGCCGACATATTGATATACGTATGAGCAGCGCCAGCCGCGGCTGTTTAGCCATCTGATATTGGCTGGCGAAATCGTGTTCGAGAAAGGCTTTTGCTGTGCAGGGTGAAGGATAACATGGAGGTGAGGTTGATTGGTGATGTGGGATGCACCTTTTGTGACAACTTGGTGCGTTGGTGCATAACGGTGACGAGCGAGCGAACCACTGATCCAATCCCAGAAGGGGGGCGCTCGAAGCTTATGTTGAGACCCATTACCTCTGAGCGGCGCGCCGAGGTGCCTTTCAACTGGGTCGTACATGCAAATGATGTGATGGAGCTGGCGTACGATTTGTTGGCTGCTGCGAGTGGTCACATCCCTTTCATTGGCTTGCGATAGCTGAGTTGAGGCCTCATGTCGGTCAAGTTCGCCGCCCGTGACAAGTTGGAGACGTGAGTCAAGAGAGAGGCTCAAGTTCGTTGGTCGCGCCGCTGCTGCGCTACCCCTCTCCTCCCCTCTCTCAGAGGCAATGCCAGACAGGGGACGCTGCAGCAGCAACCGGAAGCTCCGATGCGAGTGAAAGCTCGGTGTCCATTCATTCTCAAGCTGCACTCTGCAAGGTCCTCTTAAACTGTGTTCATGAAAAGCCAACGACTGGTGAGGTGGGAAACACTGTCTTTGTGGGCGGCGTTGACGGTGGCCCGAGGAAAGAATCGACAGAAAATTTACTCAATACGAGGTGCCAAGGTCTGTACTTGATTTTGAGGGAATAAAATCCCTAGAAACCAACAGCTACGAGATACTCCAAGTGACGGGGTTCTTCCAAAAGGACCATCTCATCAAAACATTGCCGTTGACGTCAAGTACGTCAGTAGGAGCTGATATATTGATTCCCAGAGAGAATCCGGATCCTGAAGCTTGATAGTCGTCGAGCTATTGGTTTGCGTTGCCTCACCGCATTGATGAACCCATTTTTCATTTCGCCAACTGCCACATTCCATCATCCATGTGCCGAACTGGGCTGGGCTTCTGGAAGGAAGGGAAGGGAAGGGAAGAACAGCGTCACTTCAGCTACACCACCACAGACAATGGAGCAGCGGGCTAGCTTCTGCTCTGCTGTATCCGCAGAGGCTAGCGTACATGATTGCCACGCCGTTAGCTCCATTTGACAGGCAAACACTGCGTGGCACCCTGGGCGGTTGGAGCTCCCAAGGAAGGCAAGTCGACCACGGCCCCATGCCCCCCTGCCTTGTTCTCCCTCGTGGCTTTGGTGGGCAGCGTGAGGATGCGAGCAGTTCATACGGATACAGGTCGTCAGGCCCTCTTGCCATCGGGAGAGTTCCGCTGGAGGGCGGTTGGCAAGTTACAAAGCAACGGTCATCACAATGGTCTCTCGTTTCGCGGTTGGTCTGCCGGTTCGGACCGGGCTTCCTGCAGAACCTAAGACAACCCAGGGAACCAACGATCTCTGCGGTGGAACTCGAGGGCAAGCGAGGAATCGCTCCCAGGACCGTTCACCGTTCACCGCTCTCGAGTCCTATCGCCCACAATGTCCACCACGTTGGCGATCGAGCCTTTCTCGAAAAGAGCGAGCAAGCGCCCTTGAACAAAGCATCCTGCCGGCTAGCGTTGTATCCCGCCAGGACCATTCTAGACCTTCACTTTTGGGGTGGCATCCCGATCCTTGGGAGGACGCGTCGAGACGTGCTTTGACTGGGCAGCTATTTCAGAGTACCGATACTGTACTGTACAGTACTCACCCTCAAGGTAAGACATCAGTGACCGAGGTCGTGAAGAGAATGCCGGGTTGAGCCTGGCTCCGGTTGACCCTGGAACATCCGAACAAGGTAGTTCGGAGGCGTGCCGTATCCTGGTATACCGGACGGCGTGAAATGGTAGAGAGGTGTTTAGAATTCCTTCTGCAGAATACAAGAACAAGAAAGACAGGTGAGGTGGGAATTACCTCACGAACAAGGTGAGTATCCGACTCAGGATCCCTTGCGCGGATAAGAATACTGAGTAGCCAAACTGACGCCCCTGCGCGTATGATATGGGATCTCGAGAGAAGATGAAGTTTTAGATACCCTAAAGAGACATTGCTGGCGTAAGCCCAGTATGTAATGTACGGAGAGTGTACCGGGATTTGACTTGATTTGCGTTTCTCTTTGGCAAGTGTTTTTCACAAGTGTTCCTTGCCCTGAAAATCATACCCGTGCTTCAAGCTCGAGTGCCATGAGTACCCTGTCTCATTCTCTGATCCTAGCACTACTATCCGTACAAGTGCAGGCAAGCTCAGGCCCTGCCCGTGTGGACAAGCACAGGGTAGGGCAGGTTACGATTTGAGAAGTTGAGATGGCTTGCCGCAAAGAGTAAATGCAACTTGCCAGCCACAGCCCAGCCGCCCCGTTGTTCTCCTGGTCCCTCTCTGCATGCATGCATGCATGCACATCTTTTGTCGGGGGGAGAGGGAGGGGAGTTTTCAACGGCTTGAATTTTTTTTTTTTCTCTCATGTTTTCAAATTCTCCATGGATTTCACCAATTCCTGGGCGGCACATCCCATGCTATCCCATGCTCCATGTCCCGCCGTCGACCGCCTCCCGCACTTCCCATGCTGTCTCCTCTCTAGCCAGTGGCTCCTTGCGGACAAGTGCTCCGATCAGAAGCCAAGGGTGATTTGATGGCGTTAGATCCTGGCAGAGGAGCAAGGGGAGGATAGAGAGTGAGAATGAGAAAAAATGATGCACAACACGTGGAGGTTCCATCCATCGAATCCCGTCCAAGTCAAGCTCTGAAGTATCCCGCGGTAAATGTCCATTTCCCTCATGAGGTCCTCCCTCCCCCCTTTCAAATTAGCCTTTCCCGTCTGGTCTTGTGCATTGCGTAGTCCTCGTCCCCTTTGTTCTGCCATCATCCTTTGTCAACATTCAAGAGACCAACGGGCTCCCCTTGTCCTTCGTTTCCTTGTATCCTTTCATCGACTACCTCACCGGTCGTCAAGGGGGTGAATACAAAGACATCCGCCAACCCTCGACAGGAAAAACCATTTCATGTATCCATATTGATACGCTGTGCGTAACCCACCTTTCCCCGCGCTCATATTGGCCTGGGTATTTCATCTATCATCTCTTGCGTTCCCTCCTATTCTCCTTTGGGGAAATTTCATCAGCCATCCCACGTGTGGCCATATTACACCCGAGGCGGCCGGGCCCACGATTGAGTCCCCATTTTGGGAAATCTGGCGAGCGAAGACAACATCCGTGTATCCGTAGTGAGTCGCTCTAAGAGAGTAACAGACCACTAAAGTTTCTTTGCAAACGTAGAGACGCGACAAAGATACGACATTGACGCCAGCTAGAGTTAAGAGAAAATCCTGGTAACGGTTTTCTAGCGGAGGCCTTTCTGAAGCTCGCCGAAATGGGTGAGGACGTTGACGCTGTTGGTGATCCCGGCATCGGCGATGGCCATCGACGCAGGGGCGAAGGTGCCGGTGCCGGTGTCACAAGAAACCGGACGGACCACAAAGAACGGAGGAGGCCATCTCGAACAGACAATACCCAAGATGCCGACGACGGCGACGAAGACGACTCAGATGCCGGGTCTGATTTCAGCTCCGTCTCTGTTGACGAGCTCCCGCCCATCCGCGCTTATGGTCACACATACCACGGTTCCGGTGTACTACTAATGCCCAATGACGAATCCGAGCGAGCTCGTCTAGAAATTCAGCACCAACTATTCAAGCTATGTCTAGAAGGTGGTCTGACGGCGGCGAAGCTTCCCAAGGACAGACCTCTCAACATTCTCGACATTGGTTCTGGGACCGGCAATTGGGCCGTTGAGATGGGCGAGCAGTACCCTCTGGCCAAGATCATGGGAATCGACATCTCCGCCGCACTCTTACCCACGACTGTGCCGGCCAACGTCGCCTTTGAAGTAGAAGATGCAAACCGTGACTGGGCTCGTGAGAAGGACAGCTTGGACTTTGTGCACATGAGGAACCTCGTTGGCGGGGGCGTCTCGGACTGGAAGGCGCTTTTCCGGCAAGCGTACGAACATCTCAAGCCCGGTGGACAGATTGAGTTCGCCGAAGTAAGGACGAGGTACTTCGACCTCATTGACAGCAGCGGAGACGAGCCCGTCGCGTCCACGGCTGAGGAGGAGAATCACGGCGGGATGACGGCATGTCGCGAGTTCGAGGTGCGGTTCTCGGAAATGGCCAAGATTGCTGGCGTGGACTTTGACCCGACACCAAAGATTCCCGCCATGTTTTCTGAGGTTGGTTTTGAGAAGGTGGCGCGTTGGTCGGATCTGGTTCCCATACAGGCTGTGGGACATGATGAAAAGATGGTCAGAAAAGGAGCACAATTTGCTCAGATGCTGGAATACGGTATGTTCAGAGTCCGTACTCTTAACAAGTTCAAGTTTCCTCAACTAACACGTCACCAGGCTTGGAGAATTACTCGTTGGCAGTCTTTGGCAGGGGGGGTTGGGATGAGAATGATACCCGGAGTCTCCTGAAGAGAGTCCACAAGGAGTCGCGCGATACCGCAAACGAGGCGTATGGCAAAGTGTAGGTTTCTCGAGATACGGTTGTAACTTGACTGGGAAACAGTTGACTGACTTTTGCTATGTAGATCATTTGTCACAGCGAGGAAGCCTTTGTGATCGGACTTGACCTAATCGATTCTATCTACTCTGTATAGAAGAATGGGCAGGATTATACCCATAGAGAATACTTACCTACTATAATGAACTCACGTCACTTGGATTTATATCCATTGACTTACCCCCAAAATGACTGAAGCATTCCATCCCTAGTCCTCCAGCACTCTTCCATTCACACACTTCGATGCCGGCACGAACTACCACACCCCGCGGGATTTGACTAACCCCGCGGTCGGTCGGTCGGTTATCTGCCGATGTGATCCCTTCGTCGGACTCTGCGGACCCGAGTCAAGAACCCTCGGGCTTTCCTCGGTGCCAACCGGCGGTGGCTCTGGTCGAGTCTAAATATGCACTCTAAACCTGTGCAACCCTCCCAAAACTTCCGATCAGCCTCCATTTCGCCCTTTATCCGTGTCGCCCCTAAACCTGGTCCTGACTGGCACACCGGCGCACGCTATGCTTAAAGAGATCCCACTTGGCTCAAAACAAAATGTGCCGAGCTTCAAACCCGCTACAGAAACTCCCGAGAGGCCTTGATCCCTGAATGTTTCACTCTGCCTGCCGCTGCAGCTAGCCTACGCGCTGCAAGGTTGGTGGTCCAACATGCCTAGACCCCCTCAGTTCGCCCGATGCCCAACGCTACGCTACCTATTTTTTCTCTACTGCAACCTTGTCTTTGCTGCCCAGACACCTGTGGAAAATGCTTTGCGTTATCCAGTAGAGTACTTGCTGTTGTGGTATCATTAAATGATGCCTCAACCAGCTGCCACACTTCTAATAAGGTACTGACGGAAATGTAGTGTTCCGACGATCATGCACCACGCTACGCAAACTCTCATCGGTTCTATGAACTGACGAGTAGCCTTTAAATATCCAATGACGGCGTCTCATAAGGACGTCAAATACTAGAATCCTATACTAGAAGATGCTCAATGGCCAGGGATATAAAGTATCGGTTGGGGCGTCGAATCGTGCCTAGCCCACTTCTACCCAGTGTACTGTGTAAGCCTCATGTCAATCCATGAGTCTAAATCGAGTCTAATTCGAGTCTAAATGGTGATCACTGCCCGTCCATTTGGCATCATCATGGATGCTTCTTGTGGGATCCTTGTCTCCTTCGCGACCAGTCACATACATAGCATTTGGGTTTACGAGGCATAGCAATAGCCGCGTAAAAATCTCGAAGCAAGCTCAGGGGCGTCAAGACTTTGACAAGGGAGGCCTCTTGACGGCTTCATCCAAGATACGCCCGCCAGTGTTGTCTCACATGAGGTCGTCAAGTCTTTGATATATGGCTCAGACATCAATGGTATTGTTACTTGGATTCCAGATTATCCTACCGTATGCCATTGAGCTGGGGAGCAGCGGTCTCCTCTGTCAGCACGTAATCCCGCACTGCACCCTTCCAATCACTGATTCTCACGTCCTTGATCTTGACCACGATAACTCGTACTTCCTCACCGGCGACAAAACATCCCCTGCCACCATCCTCGGCCTGAACACTTGGGTTGAAGCTCTGGCCTTCGTCAAAGGTGTTGTTTTCCAGGTGCGCCTCGCGGTAGAACTTCTCCTCTTCCGAACCGTTATCAACCAGTCTGGCGGTGCCATTGATTGTAGCACTAATACTAGAGACCGCCGCGGTGTTAAGATTCAATAGGAGGGATGCAAGGCTGGAGCGGTGCTCTGGGCCGGGGCTGCCGCCTGAAGGTCGTCGGCCAGACGTCGGCGGCCGATGGGAAGACCCTGAACGAAGCCGTCAGCAATCTTTACGAACACGCTACCACAATAGAGCTATAACATACAGTCATGTACCAATAGAGACACGTTGGGGTTCGAAAGAAGGTTCTGTGTTTTTCTCGAGGCGGGGTTCGTGGTCATGACAATAACGGGGCCGGCCGAGTGGTTCGAGGATGGCAGATAGGTGTAGTTCATGAGAGAGACGTTCGGCGTGTTGTCGGTACATGTCGCCAGGTGAAGCTATCGACGCGGCAGTCTCGTCAGCTACATGTCTACATTGGTGTTGTGGTGAAGAGCCATTGCAAAGCTTGAATGAGGTGGGCAGAAGAACTGAGAGCTTACGAATCGAGCATTCTCCAAGCATTGTACGACTTCTTGAGGAAGAGTTGCCGTGACTTGCTTGTTGGTCTCGCCAGCCGAAGCTTCGTAGTTGAGAGGGACTTGTTGATCCATGTTGGTGAAGCTGTTCTTGACAGTGTGTGTGGATGTTGGGTAACGTATCGTGAGCTTCCTTCGAAGGAGCCCTGTCTGGATCGACCGGGCTGGAGAGGAAAGATGGGCGCAAGGTCCCAGCCCACGCTGACTAATGCGGGGCAGAGCTATCGGACCTTCCATGTTATCGCGGAATGACGTCGAGGAACTTGCATGCGAATCTTATCAACAGTCGCCTTACCTAAGGCGGCTTGGGGGCAGTTTACCGGACCTTAGCAGTTAGCACGTCCCGCCTGAAATCCGGGGTCGCCCTTCAGCGGCTTTCAGCACCCACGGCTATTGTCGGCACCGCTTGTTCCAAGATGATCGAGCGCAACAAGCCGAAGCTGCTTTGAGACCTCGGGTTACCTGGGGCACTCGCATTGAGCTCTGCGCTTTCCTCCTCTGCCACCAACTTCGCGTTCTTCTCCTTCTCTCCATGAACATCCAATTGATACCCCAAGCTTGAAATCCACGTCACAAAGCTTCAGTCATCCATCATGCGTTCCATGAAAGCGAAGCACCGGCTCGTCCGACCCCTCCCTCGGCTCCTCTCCACTGCCGCTGGCCAGAAGGTGCCGGCTTCGAGCCAAATTACACCCATTACCTCTCTCCTTATCGCAAACCGTGGCGAGATTGCTCTGCGAATCCACAAGACTGCGGACAGGTTAGGAATCAAGACGACGACTATCTATACAGACCCCGACAGCAACAGCCAGCATGCCGCGTGCTCCCCGCATTCCTTGAACCTGGGCGACGCAAGAGCGTACCTAGACGGCGAACGCATCATCTCCCTAGCCAAGAAGAACGGCATACAAGCCCTTCATCCTGGCTACGGCTTTCTGTCTGAGAACTCTCGATTTGCCGAGAGATGCGAAAAGGAGGGCATCGTCTTCGTTGGGCCTCCGGCGCAGGCAATGACCGATATGGGCGACAAGGCACGAAGCAAGATCATTATGACCGACGCCGGCGTCCCCTGTGTTCCAGGGTACCATGGCTCCGATCAGGGGGAGGCACAACTATTGGAACACGCAAAGAACATCAAGTTCCCAGTGCTGCTCAAGAGTGTCAAGGGCGGTGGTGGAAAAGGAATGCGCATCGTTATGACCGAGGACGAGTTTGCCGCCCAGCTTGGTAGTGCTCGTGCCGAAGCCCGCGCATCCTTTGGCGAGGGTGGCGAGGTCATGTTGGTGGAGAAGTACATTGTGCGCCCTCGCCATGTTGAGGTGCAGGTGTTTGCGGATAAGCTGGGCAACTGCGTTGCTCTAGGGGAGCGTGACTGCAGTGTACAAAGACGACACCAGAAGATTCTTGAGGAGTCTCCAGCGCCGGATTTGGACGAAGAAACTCGTCTCGATCTTTGGGAGAAGGCCAGGAAGGCTGCTTTGGCCGTCAACTATGTTGGCGCTGGCACTGTTGAGTTCATTCTCGACAAGGACACTGGCGACTTTTACTTCATGGAGATGAACACCCGATTGCAAGTCGAGCATCCCGTTAGTGAAATGGTCACCGGCACCGATCTCGTCGAATGGCAATTCCGCGTCGCTGCTGGGGAGAAGCTACCTATGACACAGGAGGAGATTGTGGAGAACATCAAACAGCACGGTGCAGCCATTGAGGCTCGTATCTATGCCGAAAATCCGGAGAAGGGCTTCATGCCCGATTCAGGCAAGTTGATTCACCTCACCACGCCGAAGACGAACGAGGACATTCGCATCGACGCCGGCTTTATCCAGGGTGATACTGTCTCGGAAGCCTACGATGGCATGATTGCCAAGTTGATTGTTCGCGGCAAGGACAGAGAAACAGCTATCCGCAGGCTAGAGCTGGCTCTCCGTGAGTATGAGGTAGTCGGTCTCAGCACCAATATCGAGTTCCTTAAACGTCTTTGCCGATCCCCAGCTTTCATAGAAGGCGATGTCGAGACAGGGTTTATCGACAAGTGGAGAGATGAGCTCTTTAAGCCGCGGCCAATCCATGACGAAGTATTTGTCCAGGCTGCCCTCAGCTCGTTATCCCCACAACTATCACATGCTGCTCCCCATGGAGGTAGCTTAGGCTTTGGCGAGGCCAGCACCCTCAGCGAGCGCAAGTTTGCCTTCAAGGTGCTCGATTCATACAGTGAGCAAGAGGGAGAAGTTGTGGAAGTCAGCATCACACAGAAGTCCCATCAACTCTTTGAGGCGCGCGTAACAAGGAAAGGAGAGGAGCCACCCAAGGTTTTCGAGAACCTCATCAGCAAATTTCAACCAAGATCGTCGTCAACAAATGCGTTGACAACGTTCTTTCCCAACGAGAGATTGGAGTCGACGGTTGTGCAGAATGCACAGAATGAGCAGGATACCAAGATTGCTGTGTTCCAACATGGCATCAAGACCGAGCTTTCTCTTCTGCCACCAAGCTGGTTCGAGAAGGCCCTCGGTTTGAAGGAGGTCACCGCGTCTGTCGTTGCACCAATGCCTTGTAAGATTCTGAAGAACGAAGTGGAAGAAGGGCAAGCCGTAGCTAAGGGAGCCCCGTTGGTTGTGTCAGTACCACCCGACCCAAGACCGCGGTCACAAGATGACTTCCAGTGGCTAACTTTGACACACAGTATCGAGTCTATGAAGATGGAGACTGTTATTCGGTCACCCCAAAACGGCGTGGTAAAGAAGCTGGCGCATAAGGAAGGCGTGAGTAGTCCTCTTTTCCCAAAGTTGCACGCCCCTCACTGACACTGTCTTAGGATATCTGCAAAGCCGGAACGGTCTTGGTACAATTTGAGGAAGAAGCTACAGAAGAGTCATGAGCGGGCGGTGATCGATTTACAAGAGAAAGGGATACTGGTTTGAAGTTTACACAGCGACTAGGCTAAGATTAACGGTTCGCTTCTATTGCAGAGGATAGGTACTTGTGCCAAGTCCTATGTCGACCCAAATATGCCTACTCAGAGTGTTCCCCTTTAAACACAATCAGTGGAAGCTCTTCTCCAGATAAACACTCAGTTTCTCCAGGCCTTCTTTCAGCACTTCTGTCCGACATACGTAACCGAAGCGCATTTGGCCCTTGAAGTCAACGCCCTCACCAAAACAGGTAGACCCAGGCATGATCAAAACCCCAGTCTCTTTGAGAAGTTCAAGACAGAACTCGTCATCTCGAACTGGTTCATCGCCTCTTCGAAAACCAATCATTGCCGTTGTACCGGCTGTGGGCTTAACCCAGGAGCAAACAGACTGGTGCTTCTCGATAAAGGTCTCGAGGATCTCAAGGTTTGTCCTGGCAAGCTCGATGTTTCTATTGATGAGGTTTGGTCTGACCGCATCCGAGAGAGCATAGCCGGCCACTTGATCGTCAAGTTGCGAGACGCTGATGGTCGTGTAGTTCCGCGCACTCTTGACGGCCTCAATGATTCCAGGGTCTCTCGATGCGATCCATCCCACGCGGATGCCGGCAAGAGAGAAAGCTTTCGACATACTCGAGGTAGAAATGGTTTGGTCATAGCCCAATGACAGGATCGATGGGGGCATGCTTTCTCCTACAGGAAGGCTGTGGAAGAGTGGTCGATATACCTCGTCGGCCATGACAATGATGTTTCTCGACTTGGCAAACGCGACGATATCTTCTAGAACATGCTTAGGTATAGTGACTCCAGTGGGATTGTTGGGATTGTTGATAATGATCATCTAGTCCTACGAGTTAGCCGTGGGAGCTGCTCGTCTGAAGTATGGTTGTATCACCTTGGTATTTTCTCGCACCAGGTCTTGTAGCTCTCGAATGTCCGGGATATATCCATTCTCAGCCTTCAATTTCCAGAGGCTAACATCAGCGCCCAAGCTTTTGGGAACTTCGTACAGCTGTTGGTAGGTCGGGTATACACAGATTACATGATCATTCTTGCCGACGAGGGTGTAGAGAGTGAGGAAGTTGGCAACGATGGCTCCCTGCGTAATGACAACTTGATCGCTGGGGAGAGAGCCCGAAACATCGTTTGCGTACATGTTGGCGATCTGCTGGCGCGTCTTCTCTGATCCGTAAATGGCGCCGTAAGTCATTCGTCGGGTTGCAATGTCAAGGGGGCCCGCAGCCGACTTGTCGCTCGACAGCTCTGTCAACTCCTTGATCGACACAGACTCGCAGCATGTTTCGGCAATGTTTAGAGCACCAGGCGTTGTCTCGAGACGATCCATCCACTCTTCTACCTCGAAAGCTTTGATCTGGACCATGACGTTGGTTGATGTGGTGAACTGGGCCTCAGATTTGATGTTGCAGCTCGTACCGGTGCTCTAATTCACCGATTGGAGATGATGAGTTGATTGAAAAAGCCCAAGATGTGTGTCTGTTGCTCTTCTTATCCTTATTTCATAATTGCGGCGCTTTGCCAAACTTATGTTCTGCGTCCAGCGTTAAGCATGTCTTGACATATCATGCGCCCTTAAGACGGGGCGAGAGGATGGGCCGCGACGAAGCGTCTCCACCCTTCGTCACCGACTGGGAAGGAAAGTCGAGACGAGACCGAACATTGTAAGAGCCCCGGTTCAAACTTCTTTAAAGTCATTCGCTCTCACTTGATTAGCACTACTAAGCAACAAAAACTGTCCACTGCCACATATAAGACAAGTTCACACAACACATTCGACAAATGAGCGGCCAATGACCTGCTTCAACGGGTTCGGGGTTGCACCGATACCGCGGCCAGGATTAGAAGGAAGATGCAGTCGAAAGCTCGGCCCCATTAAGCCACTGCGGTGTTGGACTTTGACGAGAACCTTTGAACAGCTTATCAAGCCCCCAACTGTTACTTTTCGTTATCTCAAACTCCATGAAGCAAGCCTGGAGCAGCAGTTGGAGAACCGCATGGTCTTTTCTTTCCTCAGCGGGGAATTTCTCGCATAGGATACAAGTCGACATGTCAGTTCAATACGACTTTAACATTTCGCGTGGTACTCGAGCTGGCGCCATGGCTTACGCAGCGCGCTGTTTATGGCGCAATTTCCTTGTGCTGAACCAAGATCTTGAGAACCATCATTGATTACTACACGAACATCAAAATTCGCGAGATTTTGAAGCGTCTTGCGCTACATAGTGTTAAAGAGGTACGCATTCGAAAACGGCATCAAATGGACGGTGTTTGACGATGGATCAACCTGCCAGAAAAGTAGAACATAATTGAAGAAGGGGTAAGGGCCACAGAGGTCACATTTGTGATTATTCTAAAGTTCTTCTGAGCTCCACAGATATTCATGCCGCCTACCTAGCTAAGACATTGAGGCGATTCTTTCCTGTTCGGAAACACATGTGACAGATAGATGGACTTTAGAGGGCCCTTCTCCCAAAACCTAGCCAAGTCATTTTACGAATGCCATCCACGTTAGAATTCAGGTATCGTATGCCGTCGTCGCGGATTTCAAGACGGCCATCCGGCACAGGGTTATCTTGATTTATGTACCCTTCGAGCCCTGAGACTCTCGTCAAAAAGGGGGGTGACTTGACCCAACTGAAAATGCATTACGTCGACAAAATACTACATCGTTGACAAAACTTGAAATTCCATTCCAACAACCTTTTGGACTGCCGACAGCCGAATCTGAAGACTTGGTACCTCGTAAGATCCACACACGTCAATAGTTACTGCAGCGCCTGTCTTTCAAGGTTCATCAGCCATAGGTATTACTACTTGTGGGTTCTTCCGCCGTTCTCTCGTCGTCCCACAAGTCTCCCTGAGACAAGAAGGTGCTCTGTTGCCAGATTTCAACCCTTCCACCTCTCCCATTCCTGTATCAAACCATCAGCCGCCAAGATGTCGAGTTCACCTCTAGAGAAAAATGATACCATGTAAGTCTCAACATACATCCATACCTGATCAAATCATCAACTGACCGTCTAAGCTTCAAGGGCGGCTTTGAAGTGGGCAACGCTATCGAAATAAGTCGCCATGACAATCCTCGCCGCAGTGAAAGCCAGATGGCCACTGGAGAGTAGGCTACCACCAAGGAGCCCGGTTCAATCCTATGCTTCTTACTAAGACGATGGACTCACAGGCCAAGCAACCCTCTTGAAGGTATTCCCCGAGAACAGCTCAAGATCGATGCAAGACTCTTCGCCATCGGCCTTGGCCTTCAAAACGAAATCACCTACTTCGAAAAGGGGACGTTGGCTGCACAGACTCCGAAAGCCTACGAAGACATACCGGAGCTGACTGAAGAGGATCGAGTCGTTCTGAGAAACGAGATCGAGCATCGCTGGAGGCATCCTAAAGCTCTCTACTTCACCATTCTTATGAACTCGGTCAGCGCAGCAATACAGGGCTGGGACCAAACAGGGTCAAATGGAGCAAATTTATCTTTCCCGCAAGCATTTGGGATCGCGGACAAAGGCGAGGCCTGCATAATAGCTGGAACATGTGCAAGAAACTCCTGGATAATTGGTGCCATCAACAGCGCACCGTACATGGCTATTTGTGTCATGTGAGTCCTTCGCCAATTCCATAATGGACATATCACTGACTACCTGTCCGTACTAATAGCGCTTGTTGGCTGTCTGATCCCGTCAACAACTGGTTTGGAAGACGCGGTGCAATCTTCCTGGGCGCCATCTTCAGCATTCTCGGCCCCGTAGGCCAAGCCCTTTGCCAGACTTGGCCACAGATCTTGATCTGTCGAATTCTTCTCGGCATGGGAATGGGACTGAAAGAAGTTACTGTACCCGTATTCTCGGCCGAAAACTCACCACATAACATACGTGGAGCTCTTGTCATGTCGTGGCAACTTTTCAGCGCTTTTGGGATCATGCTTGGATTCCTTGCAAATCTCGCTGTAGTTGGATTTGGGGATATCGCCTGGAGACTTCAACTTGGTTCCGCCATGATCCCCGCAGTACCTTTACTCCTGGGAATCTACTTTACACCTGAATCACCCCGCTGGCTATTGAAGAAGCGCAAGTTTGTCCAAGCCTACGAGTCACTCCTGAGACTACGTGGCAACAATTTACTCGCCGCTAGGGATCTTTACTTCGTCAACGCTCAGCTTGAAAAGGAGCAAGAATTAGTGGAGGCTGACGGGCTTGGTGACAGCAACTTGTTCACCAGATGCGTGGAGTTATTTACCGTCCCCAGAATCCGTCGGGCGACACAAGCATCAGGTATTATCATGGCTGCTCAGCAGTTTTTTGGAGGTAGGATAACGTACTTCCGAAATGTTCGAGAACGCTTGACTAATAACTGCAGTCAATCTCATGTCATTTTACTCCTCGACGCTCTTTGAGGAAGCAGGGGCAAGTAACACCATTGCTCTTCTCGCCTCATGGGGATATGGTATGGCAATGTTCCTTTTCGCGATCCCGGCTTTATGGACCATTGATCGCTGGGGCCGCAGAGCGCTGCTGTTAGTCACCTTTCCGAACATGTGCTGGGCTATGCTAGCAGCAGGCATGGCCTTCTACATTCCGCACAGTAGTCCCTCGCACCTCGGTGTTATCTGCTTGTTCATTTATATCTTCGCCGCATTCTATGGTCCGGGGGAGGGACCAGTGGCGTTTGTCTACTCGGCCGAGGTTTTCCCTCTATCACATCGTGAGGTTGGCATGGCTTGGGCCGTCGCAACGAACAACTTTTGGGCCATCGTCGTGGCACAGACATCCCCGCCACTTCTCCAGGCCATCAAGCCCCAGGGAGTCTTCACACTTTATTCTGTCTTTGGCGTTATATGCTTGACTCTAATATTTCTATTCCTTCCAGAGACGAAGCAGCGCTCTCTTGAAGAACTTGATGACGTTTTCTCGGTTTCTACCAGGCGGCATGCGTCTTATCAACTATTGGAGGTCTTGCCATGGTGGTTTAAGCGCTATATTATGCGCAAGAAAAACGAGCCTGAGCCTACGTTGTATCTTTTCGAAGAGGAGGAAAACATTGAGTCGGGGCCAAAGTCCTAGACACATGCTGAATGAAGGCGAAATAACACAAGGACATGAAGCTTTGCGGTGATAACAGGAGCGAAAGGCTTGCAGACTTTCTTGCTGAGGGCCAAGAGCAATAATTCTTTTGATTTCCACTCACATCTTTCATCTTTTTACGGAGACGGCTTGAAGGATAATAGTGAGATTTTGGAATTCCAATATCTGGATAGAATCCAGCCGAATTGATCGGATTCACAGAGTAGCTCGTCTTTACGCTAGTTGGGGGCATCGATATTTGAAACATAAACCACCTTACACACCTTTAGAATCCCATGATGATAGAATTTGTGAGCCATTTGTGATGGTTCTAACAGATGCCACGTATCTCATCCATTTCACTGGGGGACGTTGAAACGAGAACATTTCACTTTGTTAGGCGCAGCCGAGGAAGCTAACGTCGACCTGCCTATTCGTGTAGTTATCGATCCAGTGGCCGACACGTTATCCTTGTCTAGCTGGAGCATGTGAGTCAATGCTCAGCAACAGCCTATCGCTAGTTTGATCGCCGCAACCATTTTTGGAATGGCCGGTGGGGTTTCGGGATGTTAAGTCTTGTACAAGGGATTCTGTTCATGCTGCCTGCAGGATTAAACTTTTTAATTAAGTGAACCCACACTTCTGCCTAAGTCTTTCACGATATACAGAATTTCAGGGGTTCTTATTACTTCACAGGTAGTCAACACCTAGAAATATACATATATAAAGTATTTCACCTTACTTATAGACTGTGCAACAACAGCATCTCACCAAGCCTCTTCATTACAACACGATCCATCCTTCCACATACCGGTCTGCGCTATGGCCACTCAAGCCTTTAGCAGTCCCGTGCCTCTCACCTCCGACGAGGAGGAATTCATGAAGCACGAGCACGAGCGTGTCAAGTTTACTGACAATCAACAAGAAGCCTTCGACAATTGGGCTGGCCCGAAAGACCCCGACGTATCTGATGCGAAATATTGGATTGAAAAGAACACCGAGCTCGATTTCAATGCCTTCTCGTTCAAGTGTCTCAACCTCCTCATTAAGCAGGCGGTATGGAGATACCACCATCGCGCATTCAAGGTGAGCCTACAGAGGCCTGAAGTCCAGTCACGATCACTGATACGTTTCAATTGACTCTGGAACAACTGGTTGTCGAACGTCCCGGGGCAGGTCTTAATCTTGGACATATGCCGAGCCTGAAAGAGAGATTTCCTGTTTTGTTCTTGGGCGAATGGGAAGCCGTCACGCTTCTGGTTCGCGAATGTTGTATGCTGAGGGTTGTCAACGAATTGTCTGATAAACCTCAGTGGTGGCTCAAGGTCAAAGACGATAGTATTGCTTCAAAGTGGAAATCGGAGGCTTTGACAATCGACTGGGCATCGTATATCGAGTATGCTCACTTCACTCCTTCTATGGCCGATGCGGTAAGGTGACTTGTGTCTTCATACAGTGTGTCAGCGCTAACGACCTCCAGTGCATCAGTGAACTGCGGAAGAAGGCGGTAGTGTATGAACAGACAGGGCTTATGCCGGTCTACGATTACTGTACTGCCGTCATCAAGTCTGACAGCATCCTTACCCCCGAGTTCGCCAAGTCTATCCAAGATGCTATCAAGCCACTTGAGGATGTCCCCTCAGACTGCAAAGACTGGCACCCTAACAGCAATGATCAAGTCTTGGATCTAGTTCACCCCTCCCTCTGGCCCTTGGTATACGGTAGCTCTAAGGTGCTTCATGACCGCACAATCGGCGTCGATGACGCTCTTGACTACTGCGGCATGGGTACTACAATACGCCAGCCGACAAAGGCGGAGGCTACACTATCTCCCACCACTTCTTGGAGGAACACTTCGAGAAACAAGGTGTTGAGCAGGGAGTTTCAATGGCTACCATGCGATGTGGACCTCGATCGAATGACTGGAAAAGCCAGAATTGCAAGCTACATCAACAACCTTCATCCTGTAGAGCAGGCTCACCTCTATCCAATCATCGAGCAGCTCATTGAGAAGTCTTTACCAGCTTGGGATCTTATCTACAACTGGGAGGAAAAGTTTGCGATTCAGCGTCTCGTAACATCCAATGTTCAGAAGCCAATGTGCCCTTGTCCGGACATTTGCGGTCGACGCCGTGCATGCAGGCCCCAGGCACGTCCTCTTGCCGAGGGAGAAGTTCCACGAAACCGAAAGGATCCGGAGCGCAACGCTCGTGACAAAGCCTGGTTCAGAGAGACTCATGGCCCTGCCCTTCCTGACGCTGACCCCGAGGCAAAAGATTACGTCAAATTCGCCGCTTCCGACATCAGAAGCAGTGGCTTCTTTGGATGCAAAGACCGCTGTCAAGTCATTGTCAAGTTGGCCAATATCCATCTCACGCCAGAGAACCCTGCATACAAAGGTGGCTCTTGGCATACAGAAGGTCTTTTGAACGAACATATTGTCAGCACAGCACTGTACTACTACGATTGTGAGAACATCACGGACTGCACTCTCAACTTCCGGACATGTGCCAACAGAGAAGACCTTGATGATTCTGAGTCACGAACGTCGCTCGACTATGAGCAGTACGACTGGTGGAGTATCAAGCAGGCATTCGCAATCGAACCTCGGGGCCACACATTTCAGAATGTGGGATCAGTACAGACGAAAGGAGGCCGGGCATTATTCTTCCCTAACCTCCTCCAACACCGAGTTTCTCCCTTCAAGCTGGCAGATCCCTCAAAGCCTGGTCATAGGAAGATTGTAGCTCTCTTCCTCGTCGATCCAGCCATTCCTATCATCAGCACGTCAAACGTGCCGCCTCAGCAGAAACACTGGTGGCCTGCTGAGCCTAAGACTGGTCCATTGCCCGTGCCAGCATCAGATGACCAGGGATTGATTCAGTGGGAAACGGCTCAGGAAGAGTGGGTTAACTCCGAAGAAGCTTGGTTGAAGGCTCGAGAGAGTTGGGAACAGAGCCTTAGTAGAGACAGGTGGCCCATCGGAATGGAACAGGCCAAGGAGCTGAGGAAGGAGCTGATGGCTGAAAGAACGTGGATGAAAGAGAAGGAGGCTGATTGGCTCAAGACGGAATGGAACTTCTGTGAACACTAGCTTTATGTTATTGATTTTTAAGGAGAGACTCCAGTATCTCAAGGTCTAGATATACTTGCTACGCTTAATTTACCATGAACTTCCGATCGGCTTGCCTTTTATTTGGCTTAGTTCCCTCATACCACGCGACGACTCCTGCAATATCTCTACATTAGCCACTCATGGTAAATACGTGTCCATTTTGGCTCATTTCGGGGCTTCGGCCGGTGGATCTCTGTAGTGACATCGGAAACACAAAGGGACACCAAAGGTGGTAACCCGCTCGAGATCTCTATTTCTGAAGTTTCGTATTGTTATGTGCCTTACCTATGTCAACATGGGAGAACCACCGATGCCGCGAAGGCTAAACAGTTCACAACTATCCTTCTCTATGTGTACACCATACCTCCATTCGCACAGATCGTGTCCCCGGTCACCCAGCGCGATCTCTCTTCGCACAAGAACACAATGATATCTGCCACATCCTCCTCCGTTCCACATCTGGGCTCGGCAGGAACCTTCTTGTTCTGTTCTTCCATCCTCGCAAGATGCACAGGTCCGGCAGCACGGTACATATCGGTATCGACAGGGCCAGGGTTGACTGAATTCACAGTTACCCCATATTTGTGGCCTAGCTCTGTGGCCCAGACCCGTGTCAGACCTTCGACAGCAGCTTTGGATGCGGCATAAACCGATTGAGTCGGGTAGCCACCGCGGGCAGATATCGAAGACAAGTTGACAATACGACCGCCGCGGTTGATGTGAGGTAAGACGCTTTGAGTCATGAAGATGACTGCTCTGACATTGACTGCCATCAGACGATCATACTCTTCAATTGTGACTTCTTCGAGTGGTGCATTTCCTCCGACGCCCGCATTGTTCACCAGAATATCAACCTTGTCGGTCTGAAATTCTTGAAGAGCGGCTTTCAGAAGAAGAGAGGGAGCCTCAGGAGACGCCATATCGGCACGAATGCACGCCACTCGAACTCCGAACCCCTTTACTTCCTCAACCAATTTTAGAGCAGCAGCTTCGGATGAATGAGAGACATAATTGAATGCAACCTGCACTGTGTTAACATCAGTACTTTCATCACAGGTCAACTCGGTTAAGATGAGACCGTTATGGATATACTAAGTAAGGAAGCTCTGGTTGATCGACCTGATAAACTGATTCGGGCAATAAGATCAGGACTTACACTTGCGCCTTGTTTAGAAAGAGCTCGAACTATGCCAGCACCGATTCCTCGAGCCCCTCCCGTCACTATTGCGATCTTTCCATTTAGAGACATGACGATGACTTGAAGTCCAGTGGTCGTATATCTCGAATCACCCTTTTAGCTGAAGGGGAGAACGAAAGATATGGATCTTGATCCTTACTCTCAAGGTCTCTTGAGGGCTTTTCGATTACGACCAAGGGCGAGGTATAGGTATAGAGAGTATAGAGAAGGTAAAAACCCAGGCCTGCATAGGCTGCGTGCGGGGAGTCGCAGTGGGCGGGGGTTTCCATCCAAATCAACAATGTGGCGGAAACCCAACCGGGTGACAGTGCGCCGAACGTGGGGTAGTGGTGACTTGAGACGGCGCCGTGTATGGTGCCTTGTGAGGAGACAATGTTTTGGGCCAATTTGTTGAGGCTGCACGAGACGATCTAACGTGAACGACAGGACCAGCGAGCTCGGAGGGGGTAAGGGAGGGGTAAAGAATTCCGAAGGTGACGCAGCCAGAAAAGATAGATATCTAATCAAGCTGCCCACCTTTGTGAGATCAGATGTACTCGGTATATAACAAGCTGGCCGCACGTAGCTGATGTTCCCAACTCACTTCGCCATTAACACCCACAGAATCTCGAGTCACTGGCCTGTATTGGCCATCACAATCAGAGTCATATCCATCAACCAGTTATACCTACCATGGATACATCAAATGCAGTCGATATCCTTCGCCGAAAACCGGACAACCTTGCAATCTATACTAACCCTGAGCATGAGCTGTATCTCAAGAAGCTCGATGTTCCGACCCCAAGCGAAGGGGAGTGCCTCATCCACGTGCGAGCAACTGGCATCTGCGGCTCCGATGTTCACTTTTGGAAAGCAGGTCACATTGGCAAGATGGTTGTGACGGGCGAAAACGGGCTAGGTCATGAGAGTGCAGGCGTAGTTGTTGGCGTAGGACCTAAAGTGATGAAGTTTAAGATTGGTAACAGGGTAGCTATCGAGTGTGGCATCCCTTATATGAAGGTATTGTGCTTCTTCTATTATATAGGTCGATATAACGCCTATCTAGAGGTGGTCTTCTACTCGACGCTGCTATATTACGGAACCCTTACCCGCTACTACGTACACCTAGAAGACTGGCTTCATAAGATTCCTGATGGGATGTTATATGAAGAGGGATCTCTTCTCGAGCCACTCTTAGTGGCTCTGACAGGGCTCGAGCGATCTGGCGTTCGCTTGGGTGATCCCGTGGTTATCTGCGGTTCTGGTCCTATCGGTATTACTACTTTGCTGGCTGCTAGCGTAGTAGGTGTAAACCCTATTGTTATTACGGATATTAATTAGACTAGGCTGGATATGGTAAAAAAGGCAGTTCCTAGAGTGCGAACTGTTCTTATTACTGCTGGAAAGGAGCTGTAGGCGACTGCCGAGGATATCAAGGGAGCTCTTGGTGAAGAAGCCAAGATAGTACTAGAATGTACTGGCGTTGAGTCAAGTGTGGTCACCGGCATATACGTAAGTGATCTACACGATTTGTTCGTTGGACGGGGATACTTGTGCTAATTGAAATATAAAGTGTTGCCGATTCGGCGGCATGGTCTTCGTTATCGGTTGCGGTAGAGATCTTGCCACAATTCCCATCATGTATATGGCTGGCAAGGAAATTGAGTTACGCTTCCAATTTCGCTACCGAGATATCTATCCTCGGGCCATTGGCCTTGTTGCTGAGGGAGTCATTGATCTCAAACCATTAGTCACCCATCGGTTTGCTCTTGAAGATGGTGAGAAGGCCTTCAAAACAGCTTCAGACCCTAGTGCTCTGGCATTGAAAGTTCAAGTACTTGACGATTAGAAACCAGGGCGGTAGTGCTCAAGCTTAAGCTTTCTAATTGTATCTTCGTTCAAGGAAGTGGTTCCGCCCGGACGTAAATAGGGGTTGCAGGTTTCGACATCGCGAAACATTGTGCAGGCTGCAGCGTCGACGTCCTAGAGTCTTTCCATATCTTTCGCAACCGATTTGAAACGTTTGGGTCTCATTCCTCCGTACTAAAGGGTTCTCGTATGCCCGAATATAGCCCTGCCCGGCGTTAAGTCATGCAAGGAGCAAGAATCTATGTTGGCCACAGCTCATATCAAAAGGGCACATATCCCTAGCCGTGACATCGCATTTCTAGGAACACTGTTGTCGGCACCATGGTAGTCTCTTTCCTTCCAGCATTCCTTCAGGACTCGTAGCACCGTATCAACGTTTGTAAAACCGGAACCCGAGCTTTCAAGGATTCCCTCAATCAGATTCTCGAAAAATCGTTGTTGATCTGGCGCTGCCATTGCTCCAGCGACGCACATAGCCCATGTTACTGGTTTCAGAGACAGGCCATCAGGCACACTTTGAAGAGCATCCATGACGCCAGATACTGCGTTATGAATTGTTTCAAGCGCGTTTTCTGGTGGGTCTTCTGTGTTGGCTGAAATTGTGTGCAGTTGCACAAGGACTGCCGTTGCATATATGCGGGTAATCGACTGCGAGATTAAAGCTGAAGCGGGCTAACCGGACAAATTAGTATCATTCCATACTCCATAGTATTGAGAAGGTATACTACCTTTTGTTCTACCCCCAAGTATCCAACACCGTCTTCGAGACGTTTAGTGATGTCTGCAATTTTGCGGCTCAAAGCTCTCGGGTTCATCTCTGCAACTTGTGCCTCTAGCGAGGCTACATCTCCAAGAGCTAGCATAGCCCAGTTCTGGCAACCCATGACACAGGACACATCAATTTCTTCGTGGCTGAGCCACCTTTGATAAGGTAGCCTAGGTGGTTCACCTGTAGAAACACATGACAGAAGCTCGAACCAAAGCAGCTGTGACACATGGAATCTGATGGCCGCACTCATAATCCTCTGGAATCCAGTCTCAATTCTCGTAGAAGATTCGGACCTTCCTCCCACGCTCTCCAAGTCAATTTGACCCGCCACCAATACAAGAGCGTTCAGGTGAGACTGCCAATTAGTGGTTCCTCCTTGGAAGACCTAGCCAGGTTAGCATTAGCAGGGTGTAACCATGGGTTCAACAAAGATTGGAAGAGTGGATACCTCGAAGCTGATGAGAAAAGTCCCACATGTAAGAAACTCGACGCGATACTCGGGATGACTGGCGAAACCGTCTGTCTCGCAGCGAATGAGAACTTGACGGAGTTCTTGCATCGCATTGGTGTGATACCGGATTAGCTCTGACTCCATTTCCTCTGTCTTACTTTGCGACATGGCGTGTTGGTGTAAAGCGGATAGCGTAAAGGCGGCTTGACGAAGCGGCCCTTGCTTGGACAGAAGCCAGAAAAGCCATCCTCGGCCACCGAGTGCTGGCTTATCCACGTAATAGGCGTATTGAAGGGGAAATATGTAGTCCAGATAATATGTCAGGAGCTCAGCTTCCCTATACTCAGACCCGCCTGGCGAAAATATTGCTGACTCTTCAAGAGTTTCCCCGGAAGGCTCCGTTACGGCTCTGGTGGATGAACGTGTGGAAGAAGCCTGCAGTTTTCGAGTTCGGCGGAAGTTCTGTTTCACAGCATGCTTGATGCGTTGAAGTTCCGCCTGTAGCTTGACAGGGTCCTTGACCCAATCAGGCTCCGCTCCATAACCATGGCATACTATGTGTCGATCTGTGCATTCTTTGCAAGTCGGAGTTGCTTCGTCGCATTTCCTATGGCGGATACGACATGTCCAACAACCACCGCTGCTACGGCCCAGGGGTTTGGACATTGTTGCGGGGGTGTCTCTGGACTAATCTCGGGGTTTCGGTTTACCAGATTCATCGAGAATTCCCTAAGAAAAATACTGTTAGACAGACTCCAAACAAGTCGTATTGGCCCGTCAGCGGGACAAATTTGCTCGGGCTGTTTTGTCGACGTTCGTCGGCGTCTTCATTTGTGTCGGTTAATCTTTCCCAACCCCCCGCATTAGTAGCCCTGCAGCCGAGACTGTCTCCACAATTCGGGCTCTTGTAGCTCGGGAAGGAATGTCGAGCCGTACTTTAGGAAGGAAAGTCGAGACGAAAGGACTGCAATTGGTCCGCAGCCAACAACGCTCTGGTTTCCTAAAGTTGCTTAATGAACAAAGCAGGCTAAGAACTGATTAGAAGTGTGCTTTCTTACAGCTCAAATATTGATCATTCAATTATCTCACATTTCTGCAACTCTGAAGCATATTATTCACTTTATTTTAAAGCGAAAATCAAATGAGTAGATCATCTGCAAGCGTATGTCGGCCACTAGAAGACAGCGATCGACCATGCCTACCTAGGCATTCATAATCGTTTGTGGTCCTATAATCGCAGACAAGTATCCTCCATCTTCAAAGGTCAGTATCACGTTAAGATTAGAATGCAGGAATTATGCAGGCGGCGCAAGACATTCCTTTAGATGTGAAAGCTCAAAAAATTGATCGGATCTCCCAGAGCGAATATTGGCAGGCTTAGCAGACAAACACGTCACGGTTCCATATTCAAAGGCTAACAATTCCATTCCACTCTCTGTCGTTTCCACACTAATTAATCCAATATACGAAATACAGATTACAGACTAAACATTCCATTAGACTCGACTTGGCTCAGTAAACCCTCCCCAACCTGCACACCCAAGTTGGTTCAGTTGATACCAGCTGTATGCTCTAGATGAGAAGCACATTAGGAAAAGGAAGACCTAGGCCTGCTTCTTGTTGCGGTCGCGGAAGTGATCTCTGGCCTTGTCGCGGGCAGCACCGCGCTCCCGGTTGGCGCAGAAGACGTAGTTGCCACGGTTTCTGTCGCAAATCTCGGCGCCACGCTCTGTACGAATGTTATCATTTTGCCTGATTGAACCAACATTGAAGCATGTTTAACTTACCATAGGTAATGATCAAGTCCTCACTAGCCGCGCAGAAAGCAAGGTCATCGCCCTTGCAATTGGGGTCGTGGTCATCGCGGCCACGGTCACCATCACGACCACCACGGCCTCGGTCACCATCGCGTTCACCATCACGGCCGCCGCGTCTGTCGCCATCACGATCGCCATCGCGGCATTCGCGGCCTCTGCCGCCACGGTCTCCATCGCGG
Source organism: Colletotrichum scovillei (assembly GCF_011075155.1). NCBI lineage: Eukaryota > Fungi > Ascomycota > Sordariomycetes > Glomerellales > Glomerellaceae > Colletotrichum > Colletotrichum scovillei. The sequence continues at coordinate 64,553 of NW_023336264.1, forward strand.
CGACGGTAGCATTCGCAGCGGCGCTCTCTGTAGCCATAGTACTGATCGATCTCGCATCGTGTGATTCTGTCGAATTCGCGAGCCAGCTCGATAGCCAGCTCCTGTTGCTCACGAATTGCGCAGAAGAGCCTGTTGCCTCCGTCATTCGCGAAGCAGAGCCTGTTCTTCGCATCTACAAGCTCCATTAGCAAAGCTGACTGAGGCCAGTCTCACGATGCGTTGAAATAATTTACCGTAGCGAGTAAACTCCTTGACACTGCGGCCGCAGTAAAGTTCGTCGCGTTCATCGCGGCATTCGCCACGGGGAAACGCCTCTGCCTTGGCCAGCTCGGCAGGCTGCTCAGCGGGCATAGCCGCGACGCAGCTGATGCCGTTGAGGGCGGCAACGAAAAGCTTTGAGTAGAGCATGCTGACGATCTAAGCGAACCGCAAGTGCTGGTATCCAAAACCAAAGGTGGGTATAACTGGAAGGGTATCCTGAGCTTGAACTGATTGTTGTCTTGTCTGTCTGATGAAGAGAAAAGAAGACAATATCTCACGGGGGGTGATGCCGTTCTTTATAGTCTGGGATCACTTGAGCTGTAGTTCATCTTTCCCGTGAAACGTCGCCTGCCGAGCACTCAATGGACTGTTGGCGCTCGCATTGCACCGGATCTAGTTCGTCGACATACTCAAACGTTGTTTATCCCTCTGGCATCCAAGGGTGTCCATTTCTCCGACGCATCCGTAAAGAGCTACCTAAGCTGTGCAGCTTTCAGCAAGCTACCTCGATCGGCTTTGCTCCGAGGCATCCTGAGTTGTGTCCCACAGATCGGATGAGCTGCAATCAGTATGCGTCGTGGGTTTGGTGACTGTCATTCACGAACTGGCGGAGTATCAAGAGCAGAGGTGCCCTACAGAGATGGCATGTGTTAGGCAAAGGTCTAACGGCAGCTTGCCGGTTGTACTACCATGTTCGTGAAAGTTGTCCAGGATTCCTGGCAAATGAACCAGAAGTTCATGCCTCCACGTTTGGCTTGCTACGCTTGATGGTGTGCCATCTAACTCTATTCAAGCTGTAAACGGGGGAAATGGTCGCATGGTGCAAGCATAAAATGGTTGCAACCTCTACAGTTCGGAAGAGTCGAAACTTTCTAGCTAAGCTGAGCAAGGCGGCTTGATTCCATTTCGGAAATCCTCAACTTGGGATCGACCCTTGGCAGTCCGGCAGGTCTTCCGAATAAGGATGGGTGATAATGCGCTCCCAAGCAGCAAATGTGTAAGTTTCTGGTACCTTTTTCCACGTACTAAGGTAGGATCAAGTCACTGCCATACCCGACAACCAGGTCGTTTCTCCGAGCGATGCTCAAGCATAGTCCAGCCATCAACTAACGTTATTGCTTCATTAACTGTTGAATCTTCAAGATGGAGAGGTCACAGGATCTCTTCTACCCCCCAGGTGGATAACCCATCTTGCATTGGACCGTATCCGCGAGGTCCCTTGCTATACCCGAGCTTTCCTGCATCATGCCAAGTTTCAACTCAACTGCTGTGCAGACTAATGTGAAGAAACATTTCAGCTATCATAGTCGGCGCCCGGGGAGACCCGATAAGTGCCGCTCCGTCCCTCTGATTGGACTTCGTCAAAGGTGACGGCAAACATTGCACGCCTCAGAAACCGCAAACCTTGCCCATTAAGCCATTGTATTTCCTGGGTGGAAGGTTCATGGGAGATAGACTCTGTTCATCTCCCGCTAGCCCCAAAAGGCGAGCTCGACTTTGTATATGCTGTCCAAGTACCCTCGAGGCTGTCTTTGATCAGGGCTTCGGTGGCAGATCATCGCGTGAGATCGAGTTCAATCCCCGTAAATGAATAGTGTATGAAATTGTCTGACGGGTAAGTCTCGTCTGACACGCGTCTATTCAGCCGCTCACTCGACTTGTCTTCCTGATCAGCGTCACGGGATAGTCCCCGACCTTTTGCGAATCCCGAGAGCTCCGCATGCAAACTGACCAGCATCCCAAACGTAATCTCAATATATGACTATTCGGTAAAGGAGGTGTTCGGAATTGTTTTCATTATGAGGTCTTGAACCTTATGGGAACAAGGTCGTAGCTTGGAATGATATCCTGCATCTGCGGCGCACAGTCAATTCAAAGCCTCGACGCGAGCCCTGCGCTACACTGTGACTGCACAGTTGTCAGCACGAACCACACTCACAATATGGAGAGCACAGCACAGCTGTTCGATTGATTCAAGATTGGGCAAAGTTCAGTTCGTCTGGTATGCGTTGAGAGTTATAAACCAAACACTTTGCACCCTCGCACAAATGTTTCGGCTTCTAGCATTGGTCTGGACCTTGAGCAAATTGTTGCGTCCCGCGCTGATGTTGTGCTTCTGGCATGAACCACTGCTTGTTTGGGAGACAGAGGTTATTTAATCTCCTCACATTCCTGTCGATAAGTTTGCTGCGAATTAAGCTTCTCCAACGTGGATCGCCTGAACTTCTCATCGGCGCGAAGAATGACTTGGGCAGCTTTTGAACCACGAACAGTCGATCTGGCTTATGAGATTGTGAAGTGAAATTAAGGTTGACCAATGAATGAACAAGCAGGCTTTGCCAAGGAGTCATGGCATTGAACGCTTCCATGAGGCTTGCATGAACGTTTCCACCAACACCCTGCTGCGAGGCAAGAACTGCCGTTCCTGGTGATCGACGTGAGCAAACTTCATGCGAACCGGTTCACGAACAGACCAGCTGAAGCGATCTACCTCGTGGTCCGCAGCGAGGCTGTTCACACGCCATCGCGATCCGGGGAAGTTTCACTAAACTAGAAACAGCGGAGACAGGATTTCGAGGGAGCTGGTAGTCGGGTATGTCATTTATTGAAACTCGTTAGCCCCCTTGCTCAAGGGGCGAGACACATAGAGGATATCTTGGCACCGGTGATGTACATCTCAAACCCCATCGAGGGCTTTCTTTCTTTACCTCCCTATCATATCATCCGCTCAAGATAAGAAAAGAAAAGGAAATCGCTCGGATATTCATGCAAGATAGCTGGAAACAAATACAAGAAGGCCGCAAGCGCGTTGGCGGAAAGAATGATAGGACGTTAGGAAAAAAAATGAGTGGGCATCGGCGCTACCGGAAACCTCCCTGGGCGCCACCGTTGTTGAAGTATCCCTGATTCGCGCCTCCATAACCGCCATTATTGTAGCCTTGCTGCGCGCCGAATCCATGGTCGCTATATCCGTGTGAAGGCGGGCTCATCGGCGGGGGAGGGCTTTGTTGGCCGTCAGGTGAGCCGAGGCGAGAGTAACCTCCTTGCGATGCGCTACGGCTTGGGGCCATAGGCAGGGGACCCGAAGGCGGCATTCCAGGGCTTTGGGTACGCAAGGGAGACATGAGCTGGCCGTGGCCATTCGGGTTGTCGCTATATGATCGCATGCCAGCTGCAGCACCAACCCCAGCGGCGCCCGCGGCCATGGGTGCGACACCCCACGCGCCCTTTTCCTGAGATGCCGGGATGCTGTAGGTGTTCTCCTGGACCATGCCGTTCTTGCTGAATGCGCCAGCATTGTACTCGGTGCCTGTCGCGCCAGCAAACGAGTCAGGGTCGACGCCGCGCTTGTGGAAGCCCTCAAGCTCCAGACGCTCTTCCTCGGCTCTCTTGGCGGCAAGGCTTGCCTCGTTAGCACCACGTCTACGCTGACGGATGAAGTACCAGAGACCAAAGGCAATCAGAGCACAGCCTACGCCGACACCTCCAGCATATACAGCCGTTTTGGCTGTTGGGCTGAGCTCGTTGAACTTTTCGCTCACAGACTTGCTAGGTTCCTCCAGAAGAGCTTCCTTGACAGTTGAGTTGCCGCTGAGATTTGAGGTTAGCACGAGCTCGGTTATAATGCAGCAGTTCAATGAGCGTAACTTACGCAGCAATCTTGATGCTCTCCCAAGAGCCCGTCTTGTCGCCAAAAGAGTACTCCTTTCCGGAGCTGTAGTCCGTCACCTGCGCAGACTTGACATACATGGTGTACGGTCCGGCGGCGTAATCGGTGTCACCTCCAGCCCATTCTCTAGTACCCGCAGCCATGCGGGGATCTCCACCAGCCCAGATACCGAGACTGAGGCGCATGGGAGTCTGGGGATAGGCCAGGGAGTTGTTGGCGTCCTTGGGGAGAAGAGTGCGAACGTTGTTGCCGTCAACCCACCACTCGAGCTTCTCCTTGGTCCACACGCAGGTGTAGTTGTGGAAGTCGTCCTGGATGCTACCCGTCACAGGGTGCTCGGCACCGTTGTGCCAGTCCTGAACACCTTTGCCGAAAAAGTTGCTCAAGGCGTCGTTCTTTATTCCAAGGAATTCCCAATCAACCTCGTCCAAGGTGTCGCTGAGCCACATCATAGAGCTCACAATGCCCTTTCCCTTGGCGGCCCTCATGTGGATCTCGGTACGGCCCCAGAAGAAGTAAAACTTGGATCGAATTGTCGGAGAGTCGCCTTGCTTGCTAATCGTGAATTCCGCGCCATTGTCCGAGGTGTACGTAACAGGGCCAACAGTGGTTTCCCAGGCATCAGTCGAGGGAGTAGAGTTGAAGTTGAAGTTGTAGTCCATGCCAAAAGCCGGGTCGGCAGGACAGGTCGTGTTCATCGGATTACATTTCGTCGAGACTTGAGCGACCGCGGGTTGGGCAAGCGATGCCAGCACCGCCAGTGCCGAAAGAGTGTATTGAGACAGCATTGTGAGGGAGTGTGAATGCAAAATGATCCAATTGGACTTCCGCAAGGACGAACAGTTGTCGAAATGAGCGGTTTGGGACGTTTGCGACACGTTTAGTATCGCCAGAAGTCCGCAGAACACGGCGCGCCAGCGGTGAGGTCTTCTTTATAACAAGAGAGTGACAAGAGTGAGAGACAAGGAGTGTATGCTGTCTGAGACGGACGAATTCACCAGGCTCAACGTCGCAGACACAGACCGGGCTGTTGGAACAGAGGGAGAGAAAGTTAACCTCTGGTGGAATGTCGAAAGGAATGGCGATGGTGGGGTTCAAAATCCAAGAATTCAAAAGCTGGGAATGAGTGTGGATATGGGTGTTGGCGTTCGCCTTTCAGATGGAGGCAAATGGCACGCATGGGAAGAAGCCGAAAGCACAGACTCGGGAATTGAGTTAGGGACTCAATCAAACGGAGAGCAATGATAGGAGGCAACCTCATCTCAACGTGGGCAAAGCGGAGAGACAGATGCAAGACAAGCCAGGGGATGCCGGGCGCGTGGCAAGCAGCATGTTGATTAAAGGGGGTGCCAATGTCTCTTTCTCCTCTTTGGGTTCTTGGAGTCGCATCTGCAACGGGCAGCGTTTCCGCACCAGCGCCAACCAGGATTAGCGTTACAACTATCGGTCGAACCAGAGGCGAGCAGCATTCTAGGGCCCGGTTCGTTGTGGCACCAGCAGTGCAAGGTTATCAGAAAGGAAATTGTTCGACATTCGCCAAACGGTCAAGCGACCGACTGGGAAACTCTCAAGATTATCCCGAGATTGTTAGTGGGCCGGCCGGAGGAGAAATGGCACCTTGGGCCGGGGGAAACGGCTGTGGCGATCTGGTGAACAGCGTCATGGGCGGTTGGAAAAGCGATCAAGTATAAGGTATTGCGAAGAGGCCGCGGTCCGCGTTTGGGTGCGCTTCCGGGCACTTTCGTGATACTGAAGCAAGCGAATGCGCGCATCGAAGGCCTCTTGATAGTTCAAACTTCAGGGTATGGATGGCCATGCGAATACCCGTGTTAGGTGATACCAAAGAGGGCCCGCTTCAGGAGTCGGCGATCACACCGCCGTCGCGTAAATCTCAAGGCACCTGCCCAAGCTGGAAGCATGAAACAACATCTGCCAAGCAGTCGGGTACGGCTTGCAGTGGTGTTGTGTGATTTCAAGCCGCATTTGAAAAGATAGTTGTGGCTGCAAATGGCAAATGAGGGTTGGAAAGGCGTTAGGTTCCCGATACTCACGACTTTGCGGTCAATTCGGTATCCGCACGGTGAGTGATAGGACTTCTCCAGCTTTCGAGCATTGTTCTCCAAAAAACACGACCGAGTTTGGTTGTTGCTAGCATCCTGTTTGTTGATCAATGACAAGAATTATCGTCCTCTACAAGCCAGCTTCCGGGCCTGACTCGAGACTGCAACAGCGGGTTACTAATGCTTAACCTCAAGAGAGACGCCTAGCGAGATCTGCTGCAGCTGTGATCCGAAATGATGATGGTTGTAGAGCGATGGAGCTTCTCGTGAGTAGCAGAGCCAAGCGTCTACTGACGACTCAAGATGAGCGAGAGAAGCGCAGTCGCGGAATAGTTGAGGCGGGATTGGCGTCGTGAGCTGTGGTGTCGTGTCAATTGGGATCTACAGGCTTGAGATCTGACCTGAGCGACTCGGTCGCTGTGGGTCACTGATGGCGATGATTTTCATCCGCAAATGAGCAATCGTAGTGTCTTGTTACTGCTGCGACCCGTTTGGTGGGAAACACTGTAATAGTGTTCGTCAACGTGCTGAGTTGTTTGCGAAACTTCAATCATGGAAGCGTCGAAGGTTTGCGGAAAATGAGTGAGACAAGGAGCATGAGGACAAAGTAAGGTGAGTGAGTAAGGTGGGAAATAAGGTGAACAAAGTGAGATGAGTAAGGCTGCTAAGGTAAAGGCAATTCATCGGGTATTCGGCGCATGGCGGGCCCAGGCGTCCGGGTCAGGGCCGGCCGAGAGACCCACATCCTTAAATGACAAAGCAACCGCTAAAACACAAGATTTTCCGCCTTGTTCGGTCACCGCGTGATACAGTGATATATGTACAGCTTGGCTAGACCGATATCGCTCGTCAACCTAAGTCAAGCCACAACGAGACATTGTCTGAATCACACTATCACTCAAACCCTCACTCGCGTCAAGAAGCTGCAGTAACGAGACTCCAGCTCACCAACGATCCAAGAACTCTGGAGGTTGACTTAAAGACATGCTCTTTCTTAGTATGCACAATGCCAACACCAATTTCGGCAATCTATCCGTGCCAAAACCCACATCGTCCCCGAACTTCACCAAACAAACGTGATTTTCGGCAGCCCAGTCCGCTCCCGATTACGCGGCGGTGGGTTCTCTCAAGAATGGACGCTTACCCGAGACGTAATAGTGGTGCAAACCGCCCTGCAACGACATGCTTAGATGCGATAACGCAATCCCAACCCCAGACAAGGTCTGCGGGATGAGCCCATGAAATTTTCAGCTGTTGTTTTCTCAAATACTGGGCTGACTCCTGGCTCCTGACTGAGTCATCTCCCTGTCGAGCCTCGAATTCACCCTTCACGCCTTCACTCAACGTTCGTAAAGCCATCAAAGCAGCCGACATGAGCGCGCAAAGTGGTCTGCAAGTCGCAGACTCGTCCGACACCGATGCCGGAAATGAACAACCAAGGAATGAAGCTCAGCGGCGCAGCTTCGGTGACTGGCTCCGTGATGATGTCAACATCCGCTATACCGATATCCCAGTCCTCGCTTGCTGTCTGGTGTCCGGCTTGTGCGACAGTGTAGCAGTGAATGCAGCTGGTGTCTTCGTCAGTATGCAAACAGGTAAGAATCTAGCTATCAGGCAGGGGAAGCAACATGCGATACTGACCTGTTTCAAGGAAACACCATCTTCATGGCTCTTGGCGCCTCGAAGCTTCCGGCTGGCGAGCCTCTCCTCTGGCTCAAGTCCCTCAGCTCCATCGCCGCGTTCTGGCTTGGGTGCTTCTTCTTCTCCAAATCGAGACACATCCATCCCAAGCGCAGAAGCACTCTCGCCCTATCGTTCCTTCTTCAGTCGTCTCTCGTCTTCCTCGCCGCCGCCTTTGCTCAGACACGTCTCATCGCCGACTTTGGAAAAGCCTCGGTGCAAGGCTCCGACTCGAATCACGAATTCAAGACCTCTGAAAACCCTCTTGTGATGGTACCCCTTGCGCTTCTGGCCTTCCAGTTTGGCGGACAGATTGTGACGAGCAGGATTCTGGGATACAACGAAGTTCCTACCAACGTCCTGACCAGCGTCTACTGTGATCTCCTCTCCGACCCCAAGCTCTTCGCACCCCTGAAGGAAAACCCCAAGAGGAACAGGAGGTTCTTGGCTGTTGTTTTGCTTGTTCTTGGAGGTATCATTGGTGGCTGGTTGCAGAGAAGTCGGGCTGGCATGCCTGGAGCTCTTTGGATTTCTGGGGGAGTCAAGTTCATCATTGCCGTCGCCTGGATGGGCTGGGCCAGCAATGAGCCGGTTGAGAGCAAGCTGGAGAAGGGCGTCAAGTCATAATTTAGATATCCGTCTAAGCCGTAGACTGTCAGCAGAATAGATCCCTCCCTCGTGGGAAAGTCTCATTGCAGAATGCGAGCCCAAATGCTCAGGGGTAACGCGATCCGGAGAAGTGATCGAGTTGCCTGCCCCAGAAACGCGCAGGCCATTCACCCAGAACAAGAGAATCTGCTATAGGTTCAAGTATCGCCAAACGTAACCTCTCAAGACAGACGCTCGATGAGATTCATCATCCGGCAAGATTAGTGAGGTTGGTTTTGTGTGTTTCTCAGTGTTTCTCAAGGGCCAACCCGACGTTTCAACTGAGACTAGTCAGTGTAGTTGTTGGCTTGTACACATCCGTCTCCAGGGAAACTCTCAGGGCTCACTGACTGCCACCCCAAGACTGATTTACGTACATACGTGCACTTCTGAAGGTTACGGTCGCCCTGGTGCCGCTCCTGTTTGATATATGCATACAATACGTGATAGCTGTGAACCTTGACCGAAGTACCGCATAACAGCTTTCTCCTCGTCAAATTGGGAATTCGCGTTAGCGAACGAATTGTTACGCGCCATGTAGGGTCATAGGGTCTTTCCATCCAACTTGGCAAGAATGATGGGCTTAAGGCCACCATTTAACATTACCAGAGGCAGAGGCAAAATGTGATGAGGTCGCTGTCTACTGATGGGCAAACATGTGCCACAGATAGCAGCAGCATCTCATCAAAGTGTGATGTAGAAAGGCTGGCTATGCAAGTCGTCTCAGCGTATGTCATGCTCCGCTGAGACGACATGATCAATTCATCTCGCTTCAAATCTGCCGAGACCAAATCTTGAATTTATAGACCAAGCCACCGCCACGGGCTCTCGACCGTGTCTTCTGTGACATTTCGGCACACTCCGGTGAGCCAAATACGGGGTCTTCAATGATACTCTAGTGCATGAACAGTCAATCAGACAGAAATGGACTCTCAACCTGTCCTTGTTTAAACGAAGACTTCCCCACAACCCATTCCTAATCAAGCTTCATAGGATAGCTTGCATGGCTAACATGGCTAACATGCTGCATCGTCCGCTCTGCGCCTGGGTCCAACCAAGAATGGCCCACCCCGGACGTAACCCACATGCCCGGATTCAAGATTCGCGAGTTCTACGATCAAGTCTTTTGACCATCTTTCAGGATCACTTGGATGCCAGCGCAGAATCCCCACCTACTATTTCATTGCTAAACCGCTGTGCTTCTCGATTTCAGTGTGAAAGATTCGCGATAACAGCCATCGGTAAACCATAGCACTGCAGGGCAAGCCACAACGTCAACGGTCATCCCTAGCCTCCATCAATAGTGTCTCGCACCGTTGGGACCACAATCGAGTCTTGGTCTGTGAACGAGCGCCAGCTCATCAAAACCGATGGGCACACGACCGTCACACACGCCGTTAGCCGAATTCTGGTGCTTCCGCCATCTCGTCACCCAGAATGACCCCTTGCATCGCAGCACAGTCTCCTTGGCGTTTAGAGGCTAGATTAAACGCGCCGTCTTACCAAAGATATGAGATGTCATGATCGAGATTGTCCTCCCCTGTCGACTTTGCATCACTCTACCTGCTCATTACCAAACAGATCAGGGTCTCGGGGAACGGAAGGGCAAGACATTTCTGAACAAGACCCTGCGTGACCTGGAGGAAAGAATCTAGGGGTCCTTCCACAAGAGGTTAGTCCGTCGTCATCATCAGCCTCTCATTGGCTGACTGGCAACACCTCGACCCCTGCACTGCAGCCTTCCCTTGCCAACTTTTGACGTCACCGAGGACGGTGATCTTGGAGCGCAGATCACCGACAAACAGGTTTGGAGTCGCACGGCACCCAACCACCCAACCCGCCAAACGGCGTTTCAATCGGCTCTAACAGTTAGCTTTCCTTCGCGGAGCAGGAATGAGTGACGGACGGAGGGCATCTAAATGACCATCTTGGCATCATTGTGCAGCATCAACCATGCCAGCCTGCCAACAATGTCTGCAGCCAGGGTCTCGGCACGGGCGTCCGCCCAAGCGACGTAAGGTACCTTGCGGTGAGCTGTAACAGGTCACAGCAGTAGGAGAGCCATAATGTCACGAATGAGGATGAGGAAGAGGGAGGATCAGGGGAAAGGGTATGAGATAGGAGGAGAGAGATAGATATAACCTCCATGCTCCTCCCGCCCAGAGTCTTGTGTTCCGTCTTATCCAGCATCCCAAGCCTTCATAAACAGAAGCACCCACACCACCAACCACACTTGACAACCTTGTAGGCGAAAACAAGCCTTTCGCCAAATCATCCTAGCAAATTATATCCCTTCCATCACAAAACCTCCATACTCTCAAAATGCCATTCTTCGGAGGCGGCCGTCGCGAACCCTCTCCCGAACCAGTTCGGGAGCTGACCCCACCCCCCTCAGAGCCACGCCGCACCGGCTTCTTTGGCTCTCGCCGGGACCCTTCTCCGGAGCCAATCCACCACCAGCCCGTCGCCGAGCCCGCGCCCCGCAAGCACGGCCTCTTCGGCTCCTCTCGCCGTGACCCCTCCCCCACGCCGACAGCCCGCACATCCCGCACCTCCGCGACCTCCCACTCCTCTCTGTCGTCAACGACCTACCACACCTCCCCTGATGGCCACCACGCCGGCGGAGGCGGCCTCTTTCGCCGCTCCACGGACGCGTCATCCGGTCGCCGGGGCGGTCTGCTGCACAAGTTTGGCGGCGGAGGCGTAGAGATGGACCCCAGCATCGTGCAGGCGCGTGAGCGCGTCATGGGCGCCGAAGCGGCTGAGAAGGAGGCTGACCGCGCGCTCATGGCTGCGCGGGAGAGCGTTGCTGCTGCGAGGGCCGATGTGCGTAGGCTTGAGGAGGAGGCCAAGGAGGAGGCTAGACGGGCCAAGATCAAGCAGTACCATGCCCGCGAGGTTTCCAAGCGTGGCAAGGCTTTGGGACGTCACGGAGACTAAGGTCACAAACATGAGTGGTGTGGTTGAGAGGAACTCAGCAGCATTTCTTTTGTATTTATGAGCTCATGATCTGGATCATGGCGTACGTTGAACAATACGGAGTTGGGAGAGCGAAACAAAAGATTTCACACTATGTATTACTACTATACACGCATGAGCGACGATTCGGAAACGCAAACGTTACCTGTATAACATGTTGAAAAATAAACTATTTGACGAACACAACACCGAGTCAATGTTTGTGACGCAAAACTATCGATGCTGCAATTTCCATGAAAGCGTTTTACTTCCAACCAATTTCATTTGAGAGCCACCAACGAACAGTTTCGTCAAACTAGATAGACAAACCTCTGCCGACAGGAAAAGGTCTGAGGCCATGGTTGACAGTGCTGACAGGCTGACAAGACCCCTCCATGATCTGCCCGCCATTCTCCAGTTCTCCAGTCCGACCGTAACCGGAGAATCTACTCAGCTCCGAAAGAGTAAGCACGGATCGGGGGTGTTCCCGGAACACCCCCTCGCAAATTCTCAGCCTTGACACCCGGTCAACACCACTCATTCCTCCCCTCATCCTCTGGCTCTAACCGGAGCGGACACGAGAATCTGCAGCGTCAGATTCCTTGCTGCCCTAGCGATCAGATTCTCCGATATTTCTTACTCAAGGCGCCGATCCGTGACGCGACGCCTTCTGATACATGGACCGCAACTCCAAGTTCGATTCATTGAGGGCAAGGTGGTGAATGTTTAGGAGTTTCCTGATTTCAAAGACTTTGGGCGTAGTGACAGAGTTCATTAGGGGTCATCCATCTAGTGACAACTTTTCTCGCTTGCTTGAGAGTAGGCTAATGGCAAAAAAGACCAGAACCCAACTGACTGCTGCTGTTGAGCTTTCATCCGAGATTTCTAGTACCCTGAACCAATACCACATGCCGTCCACCTGCCACCTGCCGAGCACGCCGTTCCTCCGGCCGTGCTGTCCTTCTGCGGATGCGCTGAAGACCGAAAGCGACAAAGGGAATGAAACCTGACCCTCCAACCCTGTATGTGCATTGTGAAGTGAAACGGGTATTTACATTTTTTCTCAAAAGTGGTCAGTGCCCAAAGGTATCAAGAACTCATGTTGGCGACACAATCCGTAGATAGCCGCCGAAGTGAAAGGGAAAAAGGTCGCGTCTGCCCAAGGAGCTGGACGGGCTGCAATAAAAAGACATAGGGTAAAGGCCGAGATGCAAGTCGAGGTTGAAAGGTCCAATCCGTAGGAACGCCGACGCCTTCCAAGTGCCAAACACTGAAAAAATGGAATTCGAATCCGTTCGAAACAAGGGCCGCTCGTTCGATCGTGGTCGTAAGAAGATGAAGAACGATCATGGCAAGGATCGGATGCACCAAGGTGATGTTTCTCACATGATGATGCACTGAGACTCTTCGCGATCCTTCTTGACGCTGAGGGCGACGCGAGCGGCCTCGGTGAAGGCCTCGTTGACACCGCGGTTGCGCATGGCAGAACACTCGAGGTAGCGGAGGGCATTGATGCGGCGAGCGACCTCCAAGCCCTGCTCGTAAGAGATCATAGGACGCTTCTCTCGCTGCTGGCCCTCGGCGGCCTCCTCTTCCTCATTATCGGCCTCGCGGAGATCGCACTTTAGGGCGACGAGAACCAACTTCACGCCGGGGCAGTTGTCGGCGATCTCTCCAACCCACTTGCTCTCGACGTTCTCGAGGGAGTCCTTGCTGTCGACGCTGTAGCAGAGCATGATGAGGTCGGTATCGTCTGCGCCTAATTAGCACGCAACCTCTCAAACCACCCAATATTAGAATCCCGTACCGTAAGACAAGCTGCGAAGGCGGTCGAACTCTTCCTGGCCAGCGGTATCCCAGAGGGAAAGCTCGATGTGGACACTATCGACGAAGATGTCTAGCAATCTCAGGTCAGTATTTAAATCGGCATAGGGAGGATCGCGACAGAGGCGTCTTGCGACTCGGTGCCTTTCGCTGGGAATCGAGGGATCGTACCATGGACGTAGTTCTCGAATACAGTGGGCTCGTAGACGGTCGGGAAGTAGCTAGGTCGAGTCAGCAAGAGATGCGCAATCGGAAGCCCGGAAAAGGCCGGGCCTTAAGGCTCGAGGGTTGAAGGAAATGGTGTTGGAATTACCCTCTGGTAAAGACGTTCAACAACGATGTCTTGCCGCACGCGCCATCGCCACTGCAGGTCGCAAGTCAATTAGCCAAACACTCGCAATCGCAGCCACCAAGGAGGCAGCACAAAGAGAAGGTCGGGGAGGTCTCACAGGAGGACCAGCTTGCGCTGGACGGTCTTGTTACCACCGCACAAAGGCATACTGGGCGATCTGAAGGAGGTAGATTCGGTCGGGTTGTAGGAAGTTGGTTAGGGAGGGTTGATCGAGGTGAGGCGAGTCGGAGCGGTGCTGTACGAGATCGGTTTGCTTGGTTGTTTGTGGAAAGCAAAAAAGGATGCAGTCGGCCAGTAGGAGGAATCTGGAGGAGAGTTCGTGGTTCGTCGGTCAATCAGCAAGGGGAAGGTGCCAGAGAGGGTTCTGGGTTATTGTTTGGAGGTGGGTTGGCACGGCTGGTTGGTGCGCGATGTGGTGGTGAAAGGAAACGGACAAAGAAAGGCCGATGGACTTTGGGGTAACTGCCACTGAAAGTGGAAGGGAGGTAAATTGATGGTAACGCAGGAAGGAAGGCACGGTACGGTGCGGTCCAGGTACAGGTGCAGGTGCAGGTGCAGGAGCAGGAATAGGAATAATGGAAGGGAACGGTGGGGAACAAAAAGAGCAAGGAAGGTCCAAGGTCCAGTGCTCTTTCCGTAGATGCAGTGCAACAGTGCCTCTTTTTGCTGGAGAGGAAAGTGCCAGGCAAAGCGGAGTGGCTTAGGGGATGGCTGTGACTGTGATGTGAGGCAGAGAGAAGGCAGGCAGGGAAGGCAGATGGGAAGAAACAAATGGGAGAAGGAGGCAGGCACTGGAGACCAAAATGAGGTAAAAGGTGCAAGTGTGAATTTGGGGTGAGCAAAAGATGCAGGAGCGGGAAATTGAAATTGGGTTGGAAGAAGGTGCGGTGCTCAATTGGCTGAAGTCATGTCAGAGGGCCACTCAATGGAGTAGAAAAGAGCAATAGCGGACAGGGTCAGGCACCTCTTGCCGGGGTGAGCCTAGGAGGAAAGGAGACGGAGGAACACAACACTCATTGCCTTTTGGCGCTGGGCTGGAAATGGAGGAAGGAAGCCAACCAGCTGGATAAGGTACCTTAGGGACAGGCAGGAGCCACTGGGACTTTGAAGATGGGCACCTTCCCAAGCTGTTACCTAAGAAACCTTTTGCTCTGTGTGGGAAAAACATTGAACTACCAGGTAGGTACTATCATCATCATCATCTTCTTCTTCCTCTTCCTCCATGGGGATATAGGTACTTCAGCGCCAGCCCGATCAGAGCAGAAAAGGGGACCAGCGCAGGGAGGCTGCGTGATTGCGTACTCCGTCGCTCGTCACTCAGTAGTCAGTACTCGGTACACTTTGACGAATCCACAAGGACCGGAATGGGGAACCTCATGAATGTCACTGACTGAGCGCCTCCACCGAGCTGCGGAGGCCCCTCTGCCAAAGAATGCTATGAGCACACTTGAGGACACTCTACGGATACCTACCTTGCCTGTCCAACTTGACACTCTTGCTCCATTATCGACCAGGAGACCAATCACTTGGGCTGCGACTCCAGTTTGCAGCGTCCGGACATCTACTTCTGCCTCCGAAAGTGTACGAAGACGCTAAAATATCCGTACATAGACGCGAACTGGGAAGAAACAACTTGAACGAGTGGAGACTTCCCCGCCACACAATTGCGCGCATCTGCACTCACTATCGAGCTGCAGACATGTCACGACAGGGAAAGCCGATTGAGCTGCGCGAGAAAAGAAAAGAAAATCCCTCCCAAGAACCCATCAGTTGCCCTTCGTCCCGAACGTACCCGCGACCTCCAATAAAGTCATGATATATTCCTCTCACAAATCACCAAGATGGACGCCATGAAGATGAAGAGGCTCGGGGCATGGGCCAGTGCGCGTCCAATGTGAGCTGAGCTGAGGCTGACGACGAGGTCTCGCCAAAACGGCATCATTGATCCAATGCTTTTCCAGCTTAGCCTTTAGGCTTTTCTCTCTCCCCCCTGCCACAACATGGCCGAGTGGCGCTTGAGGACCCCCGAAGCCCCTCAACTCAACTCCCGTCAAGGCCGTTCTTGGTAAGACAGCTGAATGGGGCAGACAAGGTCAACGAGGGGCACCAAGTTCTCACGTATAGGAAGGCATCGAGGGCTATCTATGTTCGGTACTGGACGCCAGAAACCTCCGCCGGAGCTCGGCTGCGCTGTAAGCCTAGGCCACCTTATCTTCCGCTCTTTCGCCCGGCTGCGGCACCTTTCGAGAACGCCAAAGTCAGACACGATCCATCGCCAGATCCCCCGACCTCTATCCACACAAACCTTGTACCTCCGTCTCACTCACATACGAATATGCAGCTCCAATGTATGCTGAAGCCATCACGGCCGTATCCCTCGCACCGTTTCAATATACTGGCCAAAATTTGAAGTCAGAATACGCAATCCTCTGGTTTCACCTCATCAATCCCGCCGCTCAACCTCTACTTGTCGTGGGCTGTACGACTCGCTGCGCCCCTCACTCATCCCACCCATCGTCATGTCCATAGTCCACACTGCAACGAACCAAGGAAGTAAATCCGAAACCCACCTCTGTCAAAACAAACGCTCTCCACTACTCAGACAAAAAACTCCATCGCTAGCCAAGGAAGCACCGCGCTTTGTGGCAGACTCATCCCAGTGACACTCCCGCCACAAAGCGCCGGAGCTCGACTCGCTGGAAGCCCCGAGAGCGGCGCCTGTTTTTTTCGGATCGAGAGAGGTGGGCGAACCCACCACAGCAATCACCCTAGAGGCAAAAGGCCGGGCCCGTGGTTACCCCGTGCGAAGTGAAGGTCTTTTGGTCCTATTCGGTTCGATTGTTCTTGTTATTCCCTAAAGGTATTAAGCAGGGCTGCGAGAACCCTCAGTTGACTGCAGTGTCCGAAGGCATCCTGGGATCATATTCTGCCCCTCATTACCCCTCATCACTCCATGACCTTCCCCATCAGTGAGGCAAAGGCAGCTGGCATCGTCAGCCTCACTGACAACGCAACCCTTGCGCAACGGAACAGTGAGGCACGGCCAAGAATCGTGACGCATCATCACCCCTCCGCCAAGCGCCCGTTCGCCGCTCCATCGTGCTTCGGATCCTCAACCCCCCTTGTTGTGCCCGGCGACGCCTCCCGCACCCAGTCCGAGTGCCGTTACCCCGGATATCCCATCGTCAGTGCTCACTTGCTGTTTCTCTCGGGGCCTTACGTCAGATGACATGCCACCGTATCGTGAAGTATTCGATTTTTGTTCAATTTTTCTACTTGTTCGTTAAACGGCAACGTTCGTCACCGTGTCTTGGGTATCCGTTGCAGCGTTCCATCACCGTGTGTGCAACCTGCAACATGCCTCGCATTCTACATAGAATCCATCCATGACGTGCAGTCGGTGGCACTAAGGCTTTCGACCCATTCTTGCGCCGAATCCATGGACGCGCTTGAGCACGTCGTCCCTTCCTTCCGTCTTCCGGCAGCGTCCCATCCCGACTTCGCTCCCGCCGGGCCCGACCATGCATAGGCGATCGCTGGCTACTGCGACCCAGCTCCGTTCTGTCGGCTCGCACGGCGCCCGCTCTTTGGCGCTCGACCTTTGCCCCGCGAATGCTCGACCTCCTCTTCAGGTTTGCCCCGCAAGCTGGTAGTTTGCGTGGTATTCGATTTGATTCGGCCAGGTCTCGCCGGTCCTACCGCATTCACCCCTCAGTCATCGTCCCTCTGCAGACCCTGCCTACTACGGCCCATCCTCTCCCCGAGGCTCATGTTGCCGGCCTTCCGATGCAGACCGTTCACAAATTGCCTATCCCCAAACTTGGATGATCGTTCTCTCGCCTGATCATCGGCTTGTCGCGCGGCGTTCTCCCGTTCTTCAAGCGCAGCTAGTCGGCGCTCCCGATCTGTGTCGAGATCTGAAGCGGCTGCTTGCATCGCCGCCAACTTGCGAGCCCTTTCCTCCTCAGCGCCCTTGTCAACGACCTCTTTGCCACTACTGGATCCATTGGTACGGGCAGCAGGTCGTCTGTCAGGCTCTTGCCGATGATTATCGTTGTTCCGGCGACCCCGGGAAACTGAAGCTTCTCCATCCCGGTCGCCGCGCCTGTCGTAACTTCGTGGCGATCTCTCCCGTGACCTGACGGGTCGTTCGTCCTCGGACACTGAGTCTCGGCGCCGCCGTTCGCGGTCGTCACGCCTGTCGCGTCGATCGCGTCTATCGTAATCGTTCTTCTCGCCAGAGTCGCGTCTTCGAGGAGATCGGGATCTAGAAGTGCGTCTGTGCTGGTGATGCCTGTCTTCGGAATCGCTGCGTCGACGCCGCCTTTCAGAGCGCTCTGCCTCGTCGTGGTCGTCTCTCCGACGGCGCGGGCTTCGTGACCTTGAATAGGATCGCCGCCTCTTGCGGTGCCTTTCCCGATCGTCATCGTCATTCCGATGCCTGTGGTGCCTTCTCTTGTGCCGCTCCTCCTTTCCTTTCGACTTTGATTTATCGTCTGCCATACCCATGGATGCAAGTAATTGCCGACGCTTGATAGGATCGTTCATCATGGCTTCGTAGGCAACCTGCTCCTGTCGCTTGATGGCGAGTAGGGGGTCTTCTCGAACTTTGGCTGCTGTGTCGCGTGCTGTGTTGGCCGTCTGTAGGGCCATAAAACTCTCCTGCCCAGCTTGCTTCTCCAAGTTCTTGTGTTCCGTTCCCTTGAGCAAGTTGTCGATGCGGCGCTTGCCCAAGAGGTAGCTCTCGCGCTCCTCGGTCGTGCCGGTCTGTCCATCGGTAGGTCCGCTGTACAAAAACTCGACGCGGTCGACTCGTTTGGTGTGCCCTGCAGCCTCGAGCTTCTTCTGGAGTTCTTCACGCTCGCGCTCTTCCTTGAGCTCGTTGATTCGCTGCTGTGTCTTCTTGCGCTCATCGAGGGCCTTGCGTTCCTCTTCCCAGACCTTGGCCTGGTTCTTGATGAGAGAAGGGTGGAAACTCTTCTTCAAGTTGAGATCGCCACCCATCTTTCCGACTGCTTAGTCGAGTGTACTGAAGTATTCGTCGACAGTTATTAGAGAATGGGCCAAGCCGGAAAGGGAGTCGCGTGGAGATCAGTTGGAGATGTAGGTTGTTGGGAGAGATGGAGGTTGAGATTAGGCAGATGAAAGTCAAAAGGCTGGCACGGATGGGTTCGAGTCAAAAAAGCCATGGGAGCCAAAAGTCGCCTCCGTTCAGGTGGCCAGTGCGCAATCAGAGGCCGTTGGTGGGTCCGCCAATCGATAAGCTCCCCCCGCCTTCCATTCATTCCATTGTCCACCACAGCTGCACCTGCCTGGAACTGTCCCGGTCATTGTCAATCAGCGTTACCTTCACGTTCAATTTCCAACGACGAACAAACCTACAATTTCTTCCACCACCTCTTTTTCTATAGCTCTTCTCCAGTCCAGTCACCAAAGCGCACTTCTTGCGATCGCCTTTTCGGATACCTCACAACTCCATCACGCAGTCAAGATGTCTGACGACGAGGACTTCATGCAGGAGTCTGATGAGGAGCAGTGAGCTTCCCCCAGACGGGCCTCTCAACTCTGGGTTTTGTAGCAGGAACCGCCGAGACTGACTAGGCGCAGGTACGACTTTGAGTACGAGGAAGACGACGATGAGGATTCCGGGGATGTCGGCATCGAGAACAAATACTACAATGCGAAGCAACTGAAGCTTACCGATCCCGAGGATGCTATTGCCGAATTCTTGGGCATACCACCGTTAGAGGAAGAGAAGGGCGAATGGGGCTTCAAAGGCTTGAAGCAAGCCATCAAACTCGAGTTCAAGCTGGGACAGTATGAAAAGGTACAACCAATCTCCATTTCTTGAAGAAAGTCCTGCCACCAATAGAAGGGAAATACTGATTCCGGTACCAGGCGACGGAACATTATGCCGAGCTGTTGACCTACGTCAAGTCGGCCGTGACGAGAAACTACTCCGAGAAGTCGATCAATAACATGCTGGACTACATTGAGAAGGGATCAGACAGCCCCAAGGCCGTGGCGTGCGTCGAAAAGTTCTACTCGCTCACACTCGAGAGCTTCCAGAGCACAAACAACGAGAGGCTATGGCTGAAGACGAACATCAAGCTGGCCAAACTCCTTCTCGACCGTAAGGACTATAACATGGTCACTAAGAAGCTGAGGGACCTCCACAAGGCCTGTCAGAAGGAAGACGGCAGTGACGATCCCAGCAAGGGCACATATTCTATGGAGATATACGCCCTCGAGATCCAGATGCACGCCGAGACCAAGAACAACAAGCAGCTGAAGAGGCTCTACCAGCGCGCCCTCAAGGTCCGGTCCGCTGTACCTCACCCCAAAATCATGGGCATCATTCGCGAATGCGGTGGCAAGATGCACATGAGCGAGGAGAATTGGGCCGAAGCCCAGACGGACTTCTTCGAATCCTTCCGCAACTACGATGAGGCCGGCTCGCTCCAGCGAATTCAGGTGCTCAAGTACCTACTTCTTACGACTATGCTTGTCAAGTCTACCATCAACCCGTTCGACTCGCAGGAGACCAAGCCGTACAAGCAGGATCCCCGAATCACTGCCATGACGGACTTGGTGGACGCATACCAGCGTGACGACGTCCACGCCTACGAAAATGTCCTGCAGAAGAACCAAGACATTCTCGCCGACCCATTCATCGCTGAGAACATTGACGAAGTCACGCGCAACATGAGGACGAAGGGCGTCCTGAAGCTGATTGCACCGTACACGCGAATGAAGCTGTCATGGATCGCGAAGCAACTGAAGATCTCAGAGCCCGAAGTTCAAGACATCCTAGGTTTCCTCATTGTTGACGGCAAGATCCAGGGCAAGATTGACCAGCAAGCCGGCACTCTCGAGATTCAATCGGACGCGGATAGCGATCGTACCAAGGCTTTGTACGAACTGACGCAATCTGTCTCGACTTTGTACACTACCATGTTCAAGGAGGGCGAAGGCTTCCGATCTACCGAGTTTCCTACCGATGAGCAGACCATGGAGATGATGGGCGGCGGTATGACCCCCAGAGGCGGCGGTCGTGGACAGGCGCGGGGCGTCGGACGGAAGGGCAAGGGCGTGGTGCCATCGATGTGGACATGAGAAGCATGAGTATACGCGCATGCCGGTTGATTACAACGGGCGATGGACATAGCAGGCAAAACTTACGACTGGCCATTGCACCATGGCTGCTCCGTCAGCTACGTTGCGGCAGGGACGGGGACGGAAGTGCTTAGACGAAGAAGGAAGACGATGCCATGACGGCCTCAGCAAGCATGGAAAAGGAGTAGAGGCGTTGTCAAAGTAGCTCATCAGGCCATGACAAGATACCAAAAATCATGCAATCAACATTATTAGCCAAAAAGGAAGGAGATGTTCTTCATCAAGCACTTCAAGTAGCACGCCAAACAATCGATGCAAAGTATGGATGTAGGCAAATCCGTGGACGAATACGGTTCAAAGGCAGCTTCCCGCTGCGGGTGGCTCAATTCAAAGAGCTTCCAAGATCTCGTGGAACGCTGGTGACGGGATACGAGGCCGAGGGAGCAGGAGACGGCGAAGGAGGCTAAGCGTGGGATAAGTTATCACGTCGCACGACGACGACGCGAGGGATCGAGAGGAGTTGACTCCTTGGCTGGGAGAGGTATAGGCCCTCTCGTACATTTCAATAGAGGACAGCACTAGCACACTAGATACGTATGTTGATTCATCACCTCTTCGGACTCGTAGATCCCGTGGAGGCAACCGAAAGAAACCGAAAATACGAAGAGCCGGACACGCCTATGGAATCTCCCAATTCGATTTCCCTCAACGCTAGTAGAATACGCGATGGTGTTTTTCGCCATGGTGTTTTTGTGACGATCCAATCCAGACCTCAGATCTATCATCCAGCCTTTGGGCTTCGTTCCGGAATCTCATTTCCGGAAATCTCATTTGTCCATAGGAACCGGAATACGACCATCTATCTCCCCCCCGCGACACAATGGAGGGGGCATCGAGCTGACCAAACAGCAGGGAAAAAAAGAGTTTGGACACGCAGACGATAGACTGGTGATCAACTTATTTGGCTCTCACTCGACACCGCCATCACCGTCCCAGTTCGCAAATCAATGGGCCGAAAAGGCGCCTGACCGATCGATGCAGCGGCAGTTTGTCTTGTTGGCCGCGGCGCAGTCCCCCAAACGAGACGCAGACGAGATGAATCTGGCCCTGTCTTGTGTGGTAACCACCACCAACCTTTATCGATTTTTCCGTCTTCAGACCTTCACCTTGCAGCAACGATGTGTTGGTGCTCTGCTCAGCTCAGCTCGCTTGCTTGGTTTGCATGGCCCGCGTCGTTGGTCTCGACGTAGTTTGACTGACAGTTTGTAATTTACCCAGCCAGACATGGGCGCAGCAGCAGGATGGGGGCTGGGGAGGGAAACCGCAGAGACTCAAGGCAGGGAGCCGAGCCAGAACGCGAAGCAAATGGAAGAAAAGAAAAAAAAAAAATTCTGCACCACCATCACCCACTCTTCGGCGTCGTGTCCGTGGCCGTCAAATGATATGACACGATGCTGGCGCGGGATTGTACCGATGGTTCCTGGCAGCGTCGCATAAAATAGAGAGAGACAGTGGACCCGGAAAGTTTTAGTCGCCTTTACCCTGGTTCGTCAAGGTAACTTCAACTGCAAGTCTGATGAACATTTTGCCCACAGACTTCGCTTCCCGTGATGTGCTTTATTTCATCGCGGCACGGAGTATTTGCCTTAGCCTTTGGAGTAAGATCTCCAACAACATCGAACCATCAATCACCATCCCGCTTGCAGATCACACTTGGGCTGGTATTATGCAGTCGAGTTTCATCCCCGGCCCGTCTGCTAGATGCATACCTAGATGGTGGTTCACATCGTCTCCAAAATACCACTGTTCAGGTTGCGTCGCCTGGCGTCTAGTTCGGACGTTGACCACTACCCGGAGATTCAGTGGTGGTGATTGACCGGGCGTAGCTTCTGCTCCGGAATCTAGATCTGTCACACTACATAGCATGAAGACACTTTTTCAACCTTCTTCCTTCTGCTTCGGTTCTGCGAGGCCAGTCCAATGATCGTGATCCGCCATCATGGCAGATCGCCATCGCCTCCCTGCGAATGGAGACCTGGCCTAAGGGGAAGCCAATTAAATAGCCTTCATTATGCGTCTTTCCGTGGCCACCACCTCCTGCGTATTCCAAGTATACTACACCTCCGCGGGCTCGCGAGTAATGGGGGGAAAAAACCCAAGCGTGGCAGGGCGATTGACGAGCCGGTTCATCCACTCAAATGCTCAAACGACACCTGCATAAGCCGCGACAAGGGCGAATCTGTGGTGCGCAACGCAGGCGGCAGGTGGGCTGCAGAGAAGCGAACGGGCGAGTGGTCTGCTTTCGTTCTCCGCCTCTGTCTCTCCTCCTGCTCCTCCTTCTCCTCTTTCTCTCGGCCGATTACTGGGCGAATGCAGAGTGGAATCCGTGATGGTCTGAGCGGGCGAATCTGGCTCAACCATCGGAGAAGCCTGCGTGTTAAAGAACCAAAGCCTACTCTTGATGATTGGATGTTCCATTCAGCGAGTACAAGGGACGAGAAGTCCATAAAGTGAGCAGATGGAGAATCCGTGGTAGTTACTGAGAAGATTCGCGGCCAGAGCAGTCAAGACTCAAGCGGAGGGAAGCTAATGTGACATGTTTGGCAAGTGTATGTTTGTCTGCGTTATGGATGCTTGCATGCCGAGAGTGTAATTAAATTTGCTTTGTGCCTCAGACTTCGCGTCATTACATGACGGATATCGGTACCGCGTACTAGCACAGTCGATGACCCAAGCGGATGACTACACGTCCACGATGATCAAAACTTGGGGGCAAAGGGGGTGAGGTGTTGTAAAATATTCTGCTCATGGCAAACGTGTCTCTCCCGCATGGTGCCATGGAAGATCTGACAGAGTTTGAATTCGCGGGGATGTTTGAGCCGAGCTTGGCTGGAGAGATGCGCCACGAGCATGTTTCTGCAGCTTGCCGCAACACTCACTGGCCCTCATTGGCGGTTGAGGGCAGGAAGCGTGTTGTACAATGACGATGGCGGTTTTATCAGGCACAACTGCAGTCATAAAGAATGATTGCAGCTGGTTGTTGGAGATTACGCCGCAAACCATGTCGATTTGTGGCTATCCGTATCCCGTATGCGCCAAACATCTCACTCCCTGTCGTGCTTGTTTGCCTTCCCGCCGCTCTGGGGTAGACTAGACAGGTTGATCAACGCAGGCATGGCTCATCGAGGACGGAGCCGACCAGTAAAGTACGAATGAGCGACATGGTCCAAGGCATATGTCCACATCGATGAGATGTCAATTTTGACGTTGGCTCAATCGTGGACCTTGATCAAAGGATGAGGCGATAATAACGGGCTCCGTCTACCATTGAACAAGTGATCACCCTCTATATGCGCACGCAGGGGTTAGAATTTTCTGAAGGATGAGCTGTCATATTGCCAAGGTCGGTGGTTATTTTGGAGGCCCTCCGTCGGGAAAGGGCAGAGGAGTATTTCGTGCAGCCCCAGCTGCGTATCTGCATGGCAAGCTCCCGAGGCTGGGAGTATTCAAGGAGACCAAGAGGAAGACTGCAGAGATGGCGGATGTACGGAGTAGCCATACTGCCTCAGTGCCGACACTATCAACCATTCATTTGTATCTCCCACTGCTCAGGATCAGGTCCGAAGGACTGTGTAGAAGACTTGGAATGCATCTGTCATTCTTCGCGCCTGTGGAGACGGGACGGAGCGAACGTGGGACGGGACGGGGTCTAAGTGGGCGGCAACGTAGCCGATGCGACGTTGCTGGCGACTGAACGTTGTTGGCATAGCTTGCGATATACTCGGCGGCCCAGCTAATGTCTCCAGACTCAGAGCTCCGAATGCGCCTCCTTTGGAAAAAGAGACATCCCAGACCATCGTCGTTGACGGAGCATTGTTGGTGGCCTCGGATGCCGCTGTGCCCGCCCGGCCGAGAAGATTTCCATTGTCCTTGCAAGCGCTCCACAACTTCTTCACATGCCCTCGACTTTCTGCCGATGATCGAGCAGTGGACGAGGCCCGGTCAAGATGCTGTGCTATTCGTAGTCTCCTGTTTCCTCAAGCATACAGACTAAGACGAATCTGCGATAGCGTCAGAGAAATACCAGGGGCATAGGGCTTGGGGCAGCAACGTTGTTATCTTGGTCTCGTCTGCACAGTGCCAGAGTGCAGCTGGTCTCACTTGAAAAGTACGTGAGGAGCGCCGCCAGTCAGTCACCCATGCTCCTCCTCCTGCCGAGAAAGTGCTGGAACCGGCTCGTTTGTTGGTACTCCAAAAGCCGGAATCAAATTGTTTCCTTGAATCGGAGAGGCTCTCATCTGTCGTCTTGCCTGCCTAAGCTGTTTATCGCCCATTCTTTCTTACCTCTTCCCTATGTTATGTGGAGAACCCTGCAGAAAGCTGTGCAGAGCGAACGAGATACTTACTCTGTTCCAAACGCAAGACATATAAGAAGATGTATCGGATCTCCATGGCAGCCTCTGGCTTCCTTTGCCTACTACGAGACTGGTGTGCCCGGCCCATTTGGTACAATGAGCCTAATGGAGCAAGAGAAAAAGAAGAGATTGGTTGGAGCAAACCTGCAAAGGTCGGTAAGGGTCCTCTGTTGGGCGCCAAGTCTCTGTAATTTTTGGCTTCTCAGGACCGACTTGTCTCGACAGAATGTATCTCAGGAGGCTCATATAATTTCTTGCTTTGCTCGGGACGCGCACTTCAACTGTAGTCTGTCCCATATCGGAATATGTTGCGATCTGTTCCAATACCAATAATTCTCGGAAGCAGAGGGTATTGAACGCGCTTGGGTGAATGAGAAATGGCCCTCGACGTGTGCCAATGATTCAAGATTGTGCCCACCGGGAAACGGGGCATGTAGATCCCTAGGTGTCCCCACGCTCCACGTTGCCACAAGACCGAATTTGCAAAGTTGACATTGTCGAGTTTGCTTTCCCCTGGACAAACCGCATTCTCCAAGTCGAGGTCGCGTGCGGAACAGGCCGTCCAAAAGCCCCACCAACCAATCTTAGCTGCATGGAAGGTGAATTGACATATCGTGGTCGTCTGGCTTTGTTTGATCATGATCAGTGACCAATATACTTCTTGACAGATGTCCGCAGTAGTAGTAAGCGTGTTTGGCGAGTGATTTGTCGAATCGAAAGCCATTCATCCCGATGTGTCACGGATCCCAACTATTCGGTGACCCTTGGCATTGGCTGTGCCGCTTGTCCGCCTTGTCCGAAGCTCAAATTTGCGCAATAAAGTACCTTCCATCACCACGTTGCGATTATTATTGAGTTGGTACAGGCGAGGACATTGGCCCCTGGCGCCCGATACTAGGCGTTGCTCGCAGGGTCAAATTGGTCGTGAGGCTGCGTCTCAGGGTTGAAGACGGTGCGCAATGCAGGTGCGACGAAATCCCGTATCCACGAACATCGTCTTAGTTTTTGACAGGTTGACAGAAGGCGGGATATTCTCGGCAGCATCTCCTGCAAAGTCTAGTATAAGACATTTGCAGGAGATCGGGGCCAAAGTACGCAGTGGGAGCTACTTGATAGTCTCTTATTTCGGCCGTTCTGACAAGCGGGCCACGGGCGGCATGTGTGGTTGGCCGCTGTGGTGAGGTAAGTGATCGACAGCGTGAGATGTCGTCTCCCTGCACCACCATGGAGTCGGTGGAGATGATTTGCCATGGAACAGGAAAAATTCGATATCACGGCCTCCATTTCTGACACGGGAGTCTTGGAAACCGGGCAGATACACAGTGCCCAGACGGATCTCTCGGTCCTGGTAGCCAGGGGTATCATCAACTGCCAGTGAACTCGACTCATGGTCTACACTCCATCTTGTTGTCAGAATGATTCGTGTCTCTTGCTTTAATTTGATGAGTTTGGAGTTGGGCGTCCCGACCATCGCTACAAGACGGCGGTCGAGTCACTCTACTTCGTAAGATCCTCGCAAAAGCCGAGCTGCAGGCCAGGCACTACCTCAGATGGAGATCCTACAATGGTATGTGTAATATTGCGAGGGGTTTTTAACCTATAGTCAATGCGATGCAAGACTACACCCGAGGAATGACTCCAGCGTGGCGCTCACAGAACGTGTCATTGAATGTCAACCAGCCTCAGGTGATGGATGATCCGTCCGCGGAGAGAGCTAGCTCAACATGATGTCAAAGTTGTCCGTGGGAAACGTTTGTCCGTAGTGTAGCAGCCGAGCACACCGGCGCAGCTAAAGTGTGCTCGGCAGCGGCCGCCTTCGGCCGTCAGCCAGTGACTGGCTTGTTCCCTGCAAGGCAAAGAAAGCGTGGTGGGGTGTGGCGGGCTAGATTCGTAGCTTACTTTACGGATAGTGTAAGCCAGTCTCGTGGGAACTTCAGTGCTGTTAAGATAGCAAGTAAGCTTCAACACGACACCATTGGTAGGACCATGAGTTGTTGGGGATATTAGTTTTAGACTCTGAGCGGTCAAGATGCTGAGGTGATGGCCAATGGATGGACAGCGGCGGCTCTCGGAAACAACAGCAGAAAAAGGAAAGGCCCAGCACGACGATTTGTTTCTGACGCCACGAGGCCTGTGTTGGAATGTCGTTAGCCCACAATGCTGACGCTCCTGGCGGTGGTCGTCCCGCTTTCCTTTGCGGCTCCTTGGCCCTGAGCCCAGTTCTCCTTCCAGCCTTTGGCGTGCGTGTGTGCCTATGCCTGAGATCTCATGCTGGAGGTGTCCGAACAAAAGGGCCAGCGAGAGAAGAAGCGAGGCGGTGGGACATGCTGTTTTCACCGTGTCGGCATTGGGATACGCTCTTGTTCAATCAGCATCTTCCCCGGGAGTCGTGCTTGTTGGACCTTTGGCTGCCAATGATCCACATAGTTGCTCGTACAGTCGACTAACATCCATGCCATGGTTGAAGGCGATGGCATGCTCGGCGCGTATGGCTATCGTGAGAGACGCTGTGCCTTTGTGAACAGATGCCACGATACTTGCTGGGCGGAGGTCCTTTGCACACATCCTGCCGGCTTGAGCTTTAGAGGCAGGGTGGCCACAGGCCACCGTGGGTGACGGGACGTGTGGAGGGAGTGTGATGATTGATCACGATGGAGAAAGTCGGATCAGCACCACAGACTTGTATTCGGACCACATTACTACGGGATACATGAGCTTCTGTTCACGATGGTTGTGTTTGGACGTACCTGGTATGGATACCTTGTCACGTCGTTCGGGGGCTTGTGGAGGCCATCGCATCTTAGTCTTACATACCTCCCATATGATGGCGCTAAGGAGCCATCGAGGGGTGCCACGGCCCTTTGAGTGGTCTCGTCTGGCCCGCTGGATGCTGGTGATGCAGTGCGGCATGCTGATGGGAAATGCTTGTGCCAACCTGGAACCCTGTCCTAGGATGCCCGCAGCCCATCGACGTCGAGGCTTGCCAGGTCCGTCCAGTCCCTGTTGAATGTCTGTGGGATGGGCACGATGGGGGGAGGACGGGCGGGCTCGCAGTGGAAATCCCAGTCAACCTTGTCCCTTGCTAGTCGGAACGGTGAAGGACAGGGCCTACCCCTGGTACCCTCCTCCCATAGAATGCCACCCTTGTTTGTCTATCGGCGTGTTTTTGGTCTTCTTGCTTCTCCAACGGGCTCGCAGATTCGCAGGCTCGCAATGTCCATGAGGCAGGTGTGTGTTCGCTCGGTAAAGGTCAATGTATCTCCTACGCAAGACATAGAGGTCGGGCGCTGGGAAGGATTCGTGTTGATGTTGCTCAGTTTGGATAGGTCTGGGGTACCTCGTGAGCAGACTACTTTGTAGGTAAGGAAGCACATGGTAATTACCTAGGCTTTGCAGAGGCATTCATTGTATGCGCGTGTGTGCAAATGGCGATCAGTCACGACTGTTTGTACTTGGTGGGAATAAGAAACGAGTCATCCACATCGAAGATAAGGAGGAACCCCAATACCTAGTTTTCGCGTGCAAGATCCAGAGAAACGCAAGGTGCAGATACCTAGAGGAGGTGAGGAGATGGTGAGGCCACGACAAAGAGACGACGCTGAAGACGGTTGAATATGAAGAGGGAAAGAGAGAGCAGTTGAGGAGTCTCAAAGTGACAGGCCTATCTACCTACCTTAAGGCAGTTAGGTAGGTACCCTGGGATTTCCGTATCTTCCTTCTGTCTCCAAGGCAAGGTACCCAAAGTGCCTTCCATACCTTCAGGTAAAAGTGAGGCAGGTTCGTCGCTACCTTAGGTACGGAAGCTTGAGGCTGAAGTTGTTCTTGCCTCTTTAATCTCATTCTCAGCAACGTCACGGGGCGGACCTGCCGCGTGCTGAAATACCGCAAAGTAAAGAGGAAAGAACATCCCATCCTGATCCCAGGTTCCTGCCCGATTGACCTCAAGGTACCTTCAACCTGAAGGAAAGGTAAGGAGCACCTTGGCTCTGCCTTACTCTTGGGCAGGTTTTTCCAGAGAACTTCAGAGAACCTTCATCTTCATCTCAATTATTCATCTCCAGGTCCTTGGATTGACGTTCAGTCTGTGCTGCTTTCCGAGATTCCTTACCTCAAGGTATCAGAAAGATGCTGCTTCCTATCTTACATCGGACACAGGTAGGCATCCCGTGTGTGTTCGAATCTGCATACAAAGCAAGGTACGTATCGCCTCGTCCAGGACATTCCCAAACTAATTTTCCCAGGTTTTGAAAGACATGCCGCTCCCGTGGCCCCTCGTGCGGGTACCCAATATCACCATGGCATCGTTGACCTACGGTACTTTACGACGGCACACCTACCGACTTCCCATGGTGTACCTCTGCCCGCGACCAATCCATAGCAGACGGAGAACCCCCCGACTGTCAACTGAGGGATTGTCGACCAGTCCAACAGATTGAGATGGCCAATCGACGTCCGCGATTTGGAGGAAACCTGGCGCCGACCTGGCCAGACCGCCGCAGACTACCTCTGAGGACCAGGAATCCAGGAGTCTAGGAAGCATGCCTACCTAGGCCCGACTGCAGACCAGGATCGTTGGGCTCGCGCTCTTGTCTCCGTATCTCGTCCGACTTTTCCTTTGTCTCTTCTCTCTCTGTCTTGTTCTGCGACCTATCCTTGACCCGACGACCCTCCAGCCTTGTCATCTGTTCGAAACGGTACCTATCCGACGATGCACACAACTTCTCCACGTATCCGCAATCCTCTTCTTCTCAGTCTTCTCTGGCTGTGCCACTTTGGCCGTTCGGGGCCGACGGTTCCTCTGTGGATACCAAAAAGAGGTGTACTTGGCATTGAGATGTACAAGGCAAAGCACGTCAAGACTACCTTACCTCAGGGACATTCTCGACAAAATACCTGACCCCGTATGCAGCATCCATCCGAATAGAGGGAAAAAGACATGGACCAGGGGGCTTTTTCTCTCTCTCTCAATTGTCGCCGCTCGCAGTGCGCCCTCACAACTCACCATCCACAGACTGGACCCCAATTAGCAATTATGTACACTGGACGTCCGTATCCATTCCCTTCCCCGTTTTCCCCGTTATCCCCGTTGACAACGTTCCCATCCCATGTCTATCCGTATGTATTCTGTATGCCAATGCCCCCGGCTCAGTCCCATACCTATCCCATCACTGCCATCACGGGCGATTTGCTGCGCGCGCCGCTCTGGGTGGTATCTGAATATCCCACCATCGGGACCACAAGTTCACAACCACCTACACAGCACGCTACGGCTACCATGTCATGCCATACATAGTACGAATACCTACCTCACCGGACTAGGTATGCAGACTTTGTATCAGAACACCAGCCAACCATTCTGAGGCACGGCACCCCATATTCAGTACTTGCCCACTGCATCACACAATGAAGCCTCATTGAGTTTGGAGGCTACAGTACCTTATGTACTACGTACAGTACCGTACGGCTACCGGTACTTTCCCCCTTCTTTCTTCTTTCTTTCTCTATCCGTTCATCTCCAAGTGCTCTGCCATGGCCCATTTCTATCCCCTGGCTTCCCTTGCCTTACATGGGATGCATGTATCTGTACGGATACCTGATGTTTCTTACATGGAGTTTGCAACTCCCTCGGCCCAAGTACCTACCTACCTTACCTCCACGGATGAGTACTCAGTCATGGACGGCAAGGTACTTTGGCCTTGCTCCAACTCCAGGGCCGGGTGATGCCGTCCAGTTCCTCATCGTCTTGTCGCGGTCCTGATATTGTTGTTTCCTTTGAACATCCCTGCCTCAATGCCGTTGCCGACGTTGTTGCACCTGCACATGCGGCTGCTTGTGCCGTTACTCCAGTCTTGTGTCATGCTAGCTCCCATCGCCTGTTCTTGGTGCAACCATGGTTACCTACCTACTTTGACCCCAGAGCAAGATACGATACGGATACGCTGCCTGTCTTTTTGTCTGCCGGGCCTCGTCCACCTTGCCTACGCGTGTGGACGCAACACAAGTTGACAGGCCCGGGACTCTGATTATCATTATTCGCCCCTATGTTTTCTCCCGTCCATTCCCCCAGTACTTACACCTGCTCTCCTCCCTCCTTCTTTCATCTTCCCATCTTCTTTTCTTTGGTTGGAAATCTCGTTTTTCACATTTCACCTTTCTCTCCCTTCTTCTACGAATTGTCATTGGAGGAGGCTGACAGACCAGCATACCTACTCTGTCCCCTAACCAGCTGCTAGCCATCTATCATCTATCGTGTCAACTTCACCACAGCCAGGTAGGTAGACCCTCACCTACCTAGCCACCAAGCCATCGTCAGCAAGCAGGCAGTACAACCGCGATACCGGGCTCAACTGCCCTGCCCTACCTGTACCTACCTTACCCTCCGATCTCCAGCTGCGGCACGGCACTGCACACTCACATCACATCACATCAAATTCCTCCACATCCTCTATCATCCGCCATTCGTCGGAGGCACCTCAGCTCGGCTCGCCGAGAGGCCGGAATCAAGAACCAAACCCCAGATCCAGCCGGTTCAGGACACCCATTCGAGCTGTATTCAGCACGGCAATGAGCACCACCGGACACGCCAATTTCCAAATCCAGACAGGAGGTCAGACTAGGCTACAAACCACCAAGACATTTTGGCAATAACAGTCTTTGCCGCAGGCAGTGACAGGCACATACGGAGTACTTCCTGTTAGTCTAAGGCAGTAAGAGTGTTAGCATCGGACCACCTCCACAAGCGAAGCCCGGACCCCAGAGTCGATCGCACAAGTTGGCTTGCTCTCGCGACTGTCGCAACGAGGATTCACACCAAAGGAACGTCAACGTCCAAGAACGCGCAGACGGAAAGCACAAGGCCAGCCAGACGCACCCCGGAAAACCACAGGTCACATTATTGTTCCTTTTTAGCCCCTCGGACGGCCATCGAATTTCTGCACTACTATCACCCCTGCTACGGGCCCTTCTATTCGTCATCTCAAGCCAAGCTGCATACAAGCGGCTCACTATTGGGGGGGAGGGAAGTACTAGTCGGGTTGCTTCTGAGCTGACCTGACCTAATCCCCGACCCGATCTAGAGGAGGAGACACACACACTCGTCCAGAGACAGAGCGAGGAAGAAACAGAGAAGCCGAATACCTACCTACGAACCTGTCTGGCTCGGCGTGGGAATCGTTTTTCGACTCGATCTGCGTGGTAGAGTAAATTAGAGGGGCGGCCGTCTTTCTACCTGTTGGTCGCCGTGAGCTTTTCCTTACCCCGTCGTTGGAATCTTGTAAGGATTCTTTCTGGAGAGCAGATTGGACTGATTGCTGTCTGGCTCGTTGGATCGCACCCGTCACATCGTCCGACTCCCCCGACTCAGACTCGACTGGACGCGACTCAACTCACACTCGCCTCGCCCGTTTTTCAGTCATCCCCTTCCCTCCCTTTTCTCTCATCGTTTCAGCGATCATCCCGTTTTCATTTCTTTTTCCTTTGCTTCCACAGTCTCTGGCCGTCGTCTTCTTGTGCCAATCACCTCAGACCGACTCAGGACCGGAGACGCGGCATAAGACATACTGCATGAGTCGTCAGCAATAGCGGCATCAATAGCAGCAATACAGCCGGTAGCACCCACAGCTGCTGCATCGCACCGAACCGCACCGCACCGCACCGCAGCGCGCAGCGCATCACATCAGGTATCTTGGCCGGGTGTTGGAACGACAGCCAAGAGAGACGCAAAAAAAAAAAAAAAAAACAGCCTTGTTGAGACGCCCGAGTCGACCAAATCAGACGCCAAAGTGCAGGGCAAAAGGAGCGAGAGCGCAAGTGAGGCCATGTTCCAGCCTCAACCAACGCCTTTTGCGTTTCACGCCTCGGCACACAACCCATACTCTCACCCTCATCCCCACGGTCATGATCAAACGTACATGCAAACCCAGAGTGGCTCGCCGCAGGACCACCGGTCTCAGAACAGCGGAGGCTATGGCATCAGCACTGGCGCAGCAGGGTTAGGAGAAATGATGATGAGGAATGAAGGAGAAGGAGGAGCAAGAGGAAGAGGGGTAGGAAGAGTGGAGATGAGGATGAGGATGGGTATGGTGGGCGATGGTGTCGGAGGAGGTGCATCTCACGACGTCGGCATTGATACAGGAATGGCGGGCTCGCATTACGGCTACTTGTCGTCAGCGAGAGAAGAGAGGGGATCAGGAAGCGGCCCTATTTCTGGCTCTGGCTCTGGCTCTGATTCTGATGCTGTTTCTGGATCTGGTACTGGTTCTCGTTCTGGTGGTGGAGGCCAAGGACATGGTCTAGGTCGAGGTCGAGGTCATGGCCAAACTGGAGCTGTTGGACCTGGCATGGGAGCTGGAGCTGGAGCTGGAGTGGGTTCATCGTCGGGTGCATCGTCGGTGGGGCTGGACAGCATGGGTAACCCCCTGGTGATGGGCGGCGGCGGCGGTGGTGATGGTGGTGATGGTGGCGGCGGCGGCAGGCTAGGGCTGGGGATGGGGATGGGACAGATGGGACAGATGGGCATGGGCATGGGCAACTTGAACGGCATGGGTATGGGCCTGGGCCACAGTGGGCTGTCCCTGTCGGCGCAGTCGCAGCCGCGGTCGCAATCACTGTCACAGTCGCTATCTGGTGTTATGGGGATGGGCGGGGAAGCTGCAGGCACACACAGCCTGAATGCTGCGTCGCCGGCCGGACCTGGAACCTCGCTAATGGCAGGAGCAGCACATCAGCAGCAGCAGCAGCAGCATCATCAATACCAACAGCGCCAACAGCAGTATCCTGGGCGGCAACAGCAGCAGCAGCAACTACAGCAAAGACAGCTAGTCCCATCAGCAGCAATAGCAGGAGCAGTAGGAGGGCCATTGGCGACAACACCAACAGCGGCTACAGCGCCTGTGGTCGGCCCCGGCCCGGGTGCCGGCCGGGCTCCAGCTGTCAGCAGCACCAGCACCAGCACCAGCACCACATCGCGTGCAGTTCAGGTTCAGGTTCCAGTTCCTGTTCAGAGTCAGGCTGCTGCACTTGCACATCATCATCAGCAACAGCAACAGCAACAACAGTCTCAGTCTCCTTCATCTGCCTCCACTCCTCTTCCTCATCCTTCACTACTACTTCCTCCAACCACCACAACCACCACTTCAACCACCAACGCCAACGCCAACGCCAACGTTGTCTCTGGCGTTTCCGCCGTGGCTTCGGCTGCTACTTCTGCTGCCCACTTGCACCTTAACCACCATAACAGCCCCGGCGCTGCTTCTGCTTCTGCCTCATCCTCCTCATCCTCCTCCTCCTCCTCCTCCTCCGCGTCTTCTTCCTCCTCCTCCCGCTCCCTCTCCCGCTCCTCCCACCCCCATTCCCACTCCCACTCCCATTCGTCGTCCTACGGATACTCCCACGCCAACCTTTACTCCAACCACAACCTCCTCCACGGACACGTCCAGCAACAACGCCCTCTTCCTCCTCATCCTCATCCTCATCCCGGCGCCTCTTCTTCGACAACATCCTCTTCTGCCTTTTACACCACCAACTCCAACGCCAACCCAGGCTTCACAAACACCGCCGCCGCCCTCGCTCCTGATCACGCCCACGCTCCCGCCCACGTCGTGAGCAGCACTCGTCCTTCTTCCGCCATGGAACCCGGCGACCCCTCCGACGTTGCCGCCCAAGAAGCCGCCGCTCGGGATTATCAGCCACAGCTCGAGGTAAGTTGGCTCGCCACCCCGACTCCGGGAGACGCACGCCTAGCTCCCGTCACCCAACACCCCAAGCTTCGAGTGCTTGTGCTCGTTCTCGCCCTCAACCCCCTAACCCTTATACAAACAAACCTCTTTGAGCATCTCTTTATTGAATCCAATACCATTGAATTCAACATTTCCTCCATGTCGACAGCGCCCCATCGAACCCGAATTCTTACTCGTCATCCACACCCTACCACATGCAACGCTAACATGGCTTACGCCCTGCTCTAGGGTTTATTGGTGGGCGACAAGATTACCAGCGACGCCATAACCGACGAGTACGCCAAGGCTGACGAAATCTATGTCGCAAAGACCATCGTGAGTCTTACATTCTAGCATTCCTTCCTTGCCTAGGGGATGCCTACTTCGCGCAGTATGTTGCACTGGCTAACGTAGTGCTTCTGCTCGTTCTCATCACTTCAGAACCTTCCCCAGACATATTCTCACTATCGTCCGGTTCAAGGTGATGGAAATTGCGGCTGGCGAGGTGAGTTTACCTTTCACCATCCTGACCACCACCACCACCAATATTTCCTTCTACCCCGCATCCCCGCCCCTCGACAGGGTGGAAGGCTCCTGGGAAATCACTTCTTTCCAAACACGCCACTCTTCAATTCGACACATGTCGGCGCACATGTTCGTTGCTTGGAATGGGGGACACTGCTTCACTTCAGCACTCAAAGCAAGTTGTAACTAACACTATCTCTCTCTAGCAATCGGCTTCTCCTACTTTGAGCATCTCATCAACAATGGCGACCAGCATCAGATCCTTGGCGAGGCCGCGCGCATCACGAGCTTAAATCAGTATCTCCTCAATGTCGGCGGCTACGATCGGATGTTGTTTGAGGACATGGTGGAAGAGACGATTGGCTTGCTAAAAGATGTCGCCCAGAATATTGCCAACCCACAGCTAGCCATGGACATCATGGTCCAGCGCTTCAACGATCAGGGCTCCTCCAACGCCATCATCTACCACCTTCGCTTGTTGGCACTCTCGTGGCTCAAGGGAAATGTTGAGCTCTACGAACCCTTCATTCCCGCCGAGACGGGTATCATCGGCTATTGCGCCGAAATCGAACGCCCAAACAGAGAGATTGACCATCTCGGCATCATTCTGCTCGTTCAGGTGCTGCTAAAGCCCATCAACTTCGTGCTGGAGATTGCATATCTGGATCGTAGCCCAGGAAACCAAGTCAACATTTACCGCTTTCCGGACGAGGCCAATGGTCAAGACCCTGCCACTCTGGGCCCCATCATCTACTTGCTCTACCGGCCCGACCACTACGACATTCTATACAAGTCGCCTCCGAACCCGGCGCCCTTGAATCTTCAGGTTCACCGTGTTGGTTCCTTTTCTCATTCTCAAGAGATTGCGAGCGTGGGCCCCCCTTTGCACAGCTATTCTCTTGACTACGGCCCCTTGGCCATGCTGCCCGGATTCGGGGGCCCGCCCTCGGGTTTGTCTTCCGCCCTGTCTTCACTCGGCTCGCCCACGTCCACATCTCCGCTCCCAGACGCCTATGACCCTTCACCTCAATCTCCTTGGCTCACGACGCCGTACTCTGATCATCACATTCAGCAGCAGCAGCAACAGCAGACGGCACCAGCCCCTCGACCGCAGCCTCAAACGCCAGCTCGACCACAACAGTCGACGCCTGCCCCTACGAAGTCGTCGCAGCCTGTTGACTACCAGCTCAGATTTAGTCACCAGTGCTGGCATCTTAACAACACTAGCTCGGCGCAACCGTCAGTGATACCCGGCCAAGCAGGCTTCCAGGAACCCAGCTTTACTACTGCAATGTTCAAGAACAGCCATTTCAACAAGGCGCACTATAATAATCCTCACTTTCATCCCGAGGAGTGGACTCCGGACGATGATGGCCACAACGAGCGGCTGCCGGCGCCCAAGAAGAAGGGAAGAGTCAGGTCGGATCACTAGGCCAGGCAATCACACAAACGATGGGACCACTGTACCATCAGCCATTGCGCCAGTGATATATTGGACTTTCGCCGTGGTCCACGGGCATCAGGAGGCAGACCGTCACTGCGCTTTCCGGGAGTGTAATGGAGGGGGACGGGGGAACAAGGTGGTGTTACTTGTTTTTTTTTGGGCGGTCTCTGGGGGCCCGCATTGTGGGAGAATTAAAATTTGCCTTGAGTTGGCTCATTGTGATTTTAGTGTTTTGCTCTACGCAGATGGGAAAGGCATCATGATTTTATGATGGAGGGCTTCATCTTCTTCACGACTTTATTTGGCGGGAGGGTTCGCTCCTCGGGTTGATACTCATCATAGCATCGGCGTTGATAATTAATAGTACTCTCTAGTGCGCAAAAGTCTGCTGCCCCTTATGATCCGATTGAGTAGGTGTTTGACTCTTGTATCATTGGAGCGGCGAGTTTAGACAGCCAACGCCAAGGCAAAGAAGACAGAGTCTTTGCCTGCCGCGAAAACGGGCTTGACATGGAAACGTGATGGTCGATCTTTTGCCGCCCCTCGCCCCCTCCCTTTTGCCCCG
Source organism: Colletotrichum scovillei (assembly GCF_011075155.1). NCBI lineage: Eukaryota > Fungi > Ascomycota > Sordariomycetes > Glomerellales > Glomerellaceae > Colletotrichum > Colletotrichum scovillei. Next base: position 101,787 of record NW_023336264.1, read on the forward strand.
TCTATGGGAACAAATCTGCAACGTCGTTCCAAGGTGATTGTTGTGGGTGTGTACAAAAGTATTGTATGCACTGCACATGTGGGCTATCCAGGATCTCTCACACACGTTCTGCGTCTGCGTCTGCGTCTGCGGCTAAAGAAAGATTGCCACCTGGCACCCCTGACATCAAGCATGCGACGAACGCCCGTCGAGACTCTTGGCCTCTTTTTTTTTTTTTCATCTTTTCTGACATGGATGGCGTGAAGGCGTCAACGGGGTGAGATGTGAGGTGTGAGCTTGAGGTCCCACGGGTGGTGGGGCTTGGCGCGGCATATCATGGACTTTGCCCGGAGCATGGGGGACGGGTGGGCATTGCATTGCATTATTCGATTGCTAAGAGAGAAACAAATCGGAGAGAGAGAATGCGGCGGTAGAAATCCCGCAAAGAGGAGGAATTGGAGTTGGATCTTATCTACCTGGTTAGAAGTAAGCATCTATACTGGCTCTCCTTCTCCATCCATGTCTATTTACGCCCATCTACCTGCAAACCTTTGACGGCTAGGGGGGTCCCGCTTGGGCGGCCCTCTTGTGGAAGAAAAAGCATCATCCTATGGGGTTCGGGCATGCCACCACGCCCCTCCTCTCTCTCTCTCTCTCTCTCCCCGTCCGTCCCTGGTATACTCCGGAGCAAACGTTACGGGAAGATGTGCGTGGCAGCTTGACAAAGTGCGAGCTGCCAAGGCTCTCGCTAAGCGTGATATCGACATGGCAATCTACAACCAGTAGCTGGTTGTAGAGACCCGATGGCAGTGAGATATCGTATTCGTGACATGCAATGCCGACATGCCTACCTTGCTTTGCCCCTCCGGTTTGCAGAGGTGATGGAGATGGCTTCGCCACACAAGACCAAGAGGTCGTCCTGGCTTGGCAGGCTGGGATCTGATATGCCAAGATATGGAAAAAAAAAATATGTTTGCTGATGCAAATGGGGGTATCATAATCGACAATGTCCGGTGAGGTATCCTCGCCCCCGCCGCACCGGAAATAACCAGGCTCCCAGCGAGCCGGAATTTGATACACTACGTTCTGGCTCTTCCGGAAATAAGAAGAGAGTGCAAAAGGAGGATATGCTGACCCGGACCGACCACGGATTGCGCGTCTCCCTTCAACAGGTGCCGTTCATAGCGAACGGTCCGGTCAAATGCTAGCTGCCCCGATGTCCGGAAGAGGGGCTCAGAAGTTGATAGCTGACGAGAAGAGGAAAAGAAGCGGGCAAGCTACATGTTGTGTAACCCGTGATGCACTCCAGTCACCAGCATTCTTGCTTCTGGCGGTCGTCTTATCCATGGACCAGTACCGGGGTGCTACTCATAAAAAGACGGTAATCAGCCAATTGAGGCAAGTATCGAGGATACAATCATCCAAGTCGTTGATGCACTGTCGTCGGCGCAATGCCGACTCCAAGGCGCTTTGCAAGTTCCTCAGCCCACCGGCGGGCATACCATTCTCTCTTCGCCTTGCCATCGCCAGCAAGACTCAATTGCCTCCATGAATCCTCGCCCAGTTCAGCTCTTACACTGGTGGCGGTTTTACCTTCGAGTCCGCACGGCACGAACCTCGCCCAAGGATTAAATGTCTCGTCACCATCGACGACGACGTCCACGTTCAGCGCCGTGCCGAGCCCAGAGATATGACGGCGTAGGTGAACGCCCATGGCGGCAATCTTGCGCTCCTGTCCTCCTGTTCGCTGCCTTGCGGCCTCGGCCCAAACTCCCGGATCGTCCTCGGAGAGGTACGTCTGGATCCCAGGTCCGTCAGCGAGGATCGCTTGTGTGGTCTCCTCCAGAAGTCGCGCGTAGGATCGGACGGTCAGCTGGGGATAGTATTTGCTGTGCAGGTCCAGTATCGGCCACAGGACGACCTGCCCAGGTCCATGGTATGTTGTCAATCCGCCGCGATCTGTCTCAATGACTTTGGGCGTGAATTGCCGCTCTCCTAAACTTGTTCCGCCATTTTTCACCCCTGCCGCGGCCTTCATCTCTTCGATGACAGTCAAAGGCTGTTGAAGCCGTTCCAGCTGCTCGGGTAGTAAGGTCTTTTGGCGTCGGCCGAGCGTATACGTTGGTGCCGGAGTGAAAGATAGGACGAGCGGCGACGGAGGGCGGGAGTTCGGGGCCGACTTCCAGTCGAGGAAGGCCTGACGTAAGGCAGTTTGAAACTCTGAAGCCGAGTGATACGACGGGAAATCGTTCGAATCAGAACCGTCGAGGTGAAGGTGTCGCAATGCGCTCGGTTCGGCGCCGTCGTCTTCAGGGAAGACCAACTTCGAGATTGGCGTTGAGGAGCTCCATCTTGCCTGTCGCGAGATGATACCAGGTATCTGATTAGCTGTGCGTGTGAGGCTTGGAGTTCGAAAGGTACAAATCCGGCATGCGGTTCGAAGGGTCCCCATCGGCTCGCGTGTTGTCGGAGGTTGCTGTGGACTTGAACGGAGTTTGTCGACGAAGATTGTGGCTGAGGTGAAGTCGTGCGCAAGCTGCCCGGAGCTCGAACAAAGTTTAGCGGAACGAGCCGGCTGGAACTGTCATCGGTACGTATCTTATCGATAGAGTTGGGCTATCGGCAAACGCACAAGCCACCTTCCGTCATAGGTACCGTGAGATGGGCGTAGGGTTCATGATCCTTCAGAACCCACGGCCTGTTACCGCATCCAGGTCGTTTTCTGAGCAATCGTTACCGATAAGGTGTGGCCTCTGTCCGCGCTGGTCGCCTCACATCAACTGTCACGTCGTCAAGTTCATTCAGCTCATCGGTAGGTACGCTCCCACGGTTCTATGTCGTGCTTGAGCGGGAGTGCGTTCACGATTGCCTCAAGGTCCCTCGGTATGTTTGTGGCTTCATTGCGAGTCGGTTACGAGTCGTCATTATGTCATCTGTATAAGCTAGGTAGGTCTTGTCAGCTCGTGTCCGCGCTGCATGTGCGTGCCATTGGACATCCAAGACACGATGCCGTAACTTCCTTGAGATGGTGAGACACTTGTGCGTTTTTCCATAACTCAATGCCCTCTTAATGACGGCTTGCCCTTTTCTTGGAAAGCACGATGCCCTATTGTCCGTCGAGCTCTAGCCCACACAGTAAAACCAGCTGGACCAGGTTCGCTTCTTTCCAGCTATGATACCGTCACCCAGCTCTTCATGATGATGACATTGAGATGCCTTGTCAAGCTGAGAAGATGTCTCGTATGGAGCTCGAAGTCTGGTAGTGTGCCGAGCCGACGCCGGCGTACGACCAAGTGGGGTTACCGGATGCACCGAGTCGATCTGGCGCCGATGGTCTCAAGAGCACGACGGACAAGCCAGGTGTTTCTTATTTGTCAGTCACAAAGGGACTTCGAAAGGAGAGGTCTTCTGAGTTGGGGCCCAATAGCGAGGAGAATCGAAACCGAAGTCGAAGTAAGCAGTGCGTTTGTCAAGCTGCGAGGGAGAAGTCAGAGTGCCCGTCCCATCCGGCGGTTGACGCGAGAGCACACAAGCTAAGCCTCTGTGTGTGCGAGCTGGTGGGTGGAATATTTGCAACACGACATCTGAGCCACAGTAGTACACATCGCCTTGGTCCAGGCCGCGCAAGATATCAAGACAACAGATTCATCCCGATATGATGCCATCGAATCTTGCGAAGACAGGTGGGTTGGTAGTGGTTCAAATGTCAAGATGCAGACCACCCCTCACACGTTGGACACTCTGGGAGCTGGGCCAGACGCGCAAGTCTCGGCAAGTTGGTCAAGGATGGCGGAAACAAGGTGTTCTACCTCGGCATGCAGGGTGCTGCTGGACGGACAAAGACCCTGCATCTAGCAGTCCGAGGAGACGAGCCACTCAACTCGAGAAGTAACGTCCGGCGTTTCGTCCCACAGTGTTGACAATAGGATAGGTATCAGTGTTTCCAGTCAAAGGGTGAGCAATTGTTCGGGTCCAGCCGTCCGCTTTGGCATGCCGCACGTGAGGTTTTCATCGGATGGGTTGAAGTTCAGCAAACGCTGGGCCGAAGCACCAGACGAAGAAGCCGCAGCCATGTGCTTTTCATCCGAACCCAAACAGAACCTGGAAGGATCCTAGAAGAATATCCGTACGGAGCACAGAATACTGAGATGCAAGTTGACAGTCCCAGGCCTTACTTCGATGAAGCATCTGAGCGGAAGATTGCCAGCCTTGTTCGGAGCCTGAAGAAGATTAGCGTTTTGACGATCACGACCGAAGGAGACGATGGAGCCTTGAAGATGCAAGCAGCCAGCGAGGGGTCAGAGTGCGAGGAACTGAATCATGACGAACGATGTGGTTGGCCCGGTGCGAAGAGAGAAAAGCCAGGGGGGAGAGGAGCTGGAAGAGGATGTTGGATGACGTCGTGGCAGGGTGGGGGCTGGGCCGAGGAAGGTCCCTGCGCTGGCAGTCGGTGACTGGCGTGCGCGACGAATCACAGTGGCTCAGGAGAACCAGGCGCTAGGGGGGACGGTCCAGCGCTGTTGCCCAGCAAGGTCTCGGTTGACGGCGGGTTCTCCGTATGCGACGGAATATCAACTGTACGTTTAACGTGCAGAAGCACGTATGTATCCACAGTCCGTCTGATATTCTGCACCGTCAGGTGGATCCCGGCAGTGGCTCGGTGGTGTCGTCATGGCCCACCCGACGCATGCGCTGTTCAGCAGGTGGGCAGCGACCAACACCGGACCCAACTCCACGAGCAGCAAGCTTAGCTGCTGCTTCCTTCCATCCAAGGCTCCAAGCAGCCAAAAGTCGCAGGAGCTGCGGTCAGTCGGGGCCTCACTTTAGGTACACAGTAATGTAGGTAGGTACTGAAGACCGGGGGGCTCCTTCTCTCCCCGCTAGCTAGTTTGGCTTCGTACCCTGGTACCTACCTGAAGTAGGTACATCGTACGCGCAGTCCCGAGTCTGGTTTGGCGTCGGCTGTCTGAATTTCTGAATTTGGTTTGCATCATCTGATTGCTCGCCCGTCGTCCAATTCTTTATTCCTTACTTTTCCCTCCCAGACCCCCGACCTACGGATACTCTCATCTCTTCTGCCAGCTCAGTCTCTAGGAACACTAATCCTGCACTCCCACCAGCCTTGTTGCAATCTCGGTCCGCCTATGAGCCGCTTGACCTGCCTTACAGAACCAACAAGTCGGTCAAACGAATCATCCAGACAGCGAGAGACATCAATAACCCCGGCATCCCTACCTCTACCCTTCCTATAGTTCCCTCCAAGCTATTGCTGCCGGGTTTTGAACAAGGGTCGGAAGCAAACAGAAAACAACCCCAGAAACATAAACCAGAGACAACCCGCCTCACCCTGTCATAGCTCCCTCGTCCCTCTGAAACACTTTTTGCGAATCCGGTGAGTTTTCCTATTGCTTGTCATCAACGCCATAGCCTACCTCCCCCCCAAGTGACGAGTGTAGAATTGCGATTGTGTACACACCCGTACGCCATCCACTTTGTCCTTCCCAAGCCAAATTAACCACTTCTCCATTACCTTGCATTCCTGCACAACCCCGGCCGCCCAAAAAAGACACAATCGCTGAGTACAAATCCCTACAGGTCTCCGCCGACCCTCTCCTCCCAGCCATCGCAAAGAATCGCAAACACCACCCTTCGGAGAACCAAAAAGGCAATCCAACACACAGCCCAACCGAATCGCAGCAATGGTTAAACGTGAGTACTCTATCCTTGTTCCCGCCCTTGCGCCGCGAAACATACTCCAGAGTCCCAGCCGCAGACTGACACAGCATCATTCCAGACGCCCCGCTCGGCACTGCTGCCATCGTTTTCCTCTCGGGCTCCATCGTCCTGCTGCTCTTCGTCATTCTCTCTGCTGTCCGCGACGCCGCGCCCCTCAACAACACCTTTTTCCTCGAGGCTGACACCACCGGTATTACCGGCGCACGCAACGGACTGACGCGATGGAACTACTTCTACTACTGCAATGATCAGAACGCAGAGTGCTGGGGTGCCTGGCCTGCCCCGGCCTTTGGCTGGGCTTGGGGCCGTGATGCGGCCAACGTTCCCACCGGTCTTTCAGGTAGCCACGGAGGCGGCACCACCAGCACCGAGTACTTCTACATGTGGCGCTTCGGCTGGGTCACGTACCTGATTGCCCTCTTCTTTATGGCTCTGGCCTGGTTCGCCAGCTTCCTCGCCTGCTGCGGTCGTCTCGGCGCCGCTGTCGCCGGCCTGGTCTCCGCCTCGGCTCTCTTCTTCCTGACCGTTGCCGCCTCTTTGATGACGTACGTCCCACCACAGTTGATCCATCGTCTCATTTTATTCACAGTGACTGACGTTTCTAAATAGCGCAACATTCGTCAAGGCACGCAACGCTTTCCAGGCCGAAGGTCGCGAGGCCCACATTGGCACCTACGCCTTTGGCTTCACCTGGGGAGCCTGGGCCGCTCTTCTCATCGCGACCCTCCTGTTCTGCATCGGCATCCGCGGCGACAAGGGCTACTCTGGAGGCAGCCGCTTCAGCCGCAAGCGCAGCACTCGCAGCCGCCAGTCGTTCGACGTCAACAGCAGCCGCCGTGTCAAGGAAGACTACGCATAAGTCAGCTGCTGGCCGTTCACAGCAAAGGAGCACCACGAATATACTCGCAACATTTCCCAATCTTGGGGACCATTCCAACGTGTAAAGGATGTTGTATTAATGATATGTCCATCGTGTGTGTTGTATTTACGCGATCATGTTATCTTGTTTCTGCATTTCGCTGGCGTTTTGGAAGAGCCGCATACACCCATGAGGTCTTCCTAGGATGGATTGATGGTCAACCTCTTGTCCATGGCCTTGGAGTTATGCGTCTATTAGTCCCCGGCACCAACATATACCACTCTTTAGGTCTACTTCAAACTAATAGACTAATACCGTAAAACTTTGTCACTCCAGATCACTTGAATCGTGTGCCCTATGTTTGGCGATGTTTCCTCCAACGATGAGAATTTACAACGTATAAGTATAAGAGTTACGCAGCGCTCAACAGCCACCCCACAAGCGCTGTATAAGACTGAGTGAATTAGTTTGTAATGCTCTCACTTCTGTCGCAACTTGCTTACCCATGAGTAATGTTCCACGTACTTTTTCCTTACGTGAACCCGCTACGTATCACACGTTGCACTGAATAGGTCTGTATGCTTTCGGGACTCCTTTTCGATTGGATTGTGACGAAAGACAGGTTTCTCTAGGCAAAGGTACTTGATTGATTGGGTCGCTCCTTTACTTTAGAAATATTTCACTCAAAAAGGTCCATTGCTTCCCACCAGCTCTGCTCACATGCATCAGGTCTTGTCCTCGCTGCTCCTTGTCTACATGCTAAATCGCACCACACGTGTACACACACACATAACACAGGATTTTACGTCGATTGCATCTCAGGATCTCTCGACACCTCAGTTGCCTTTTTGTCATCTTGAAGTTCTTCTTTCTTTCTGTCCCGTTGCCATGCCACCCAGCCCATCCGTCGTATATGCTCCTTTCGTTGTGAATCCTCCCACACCCAGTAAACCATCATGACCATCATTCCGTGATTCAAGGAAAAGGGGAGTGGCAAAATTGCCCATCAAGAAAGGGAAACGCCATCCATGTCGTATACTGGACGTTTCCAAAAGGCCGTGGAGCCTACCACTCAACGCGAGAAGCAACACAGAAAACCCACCCCAATCGTCGAAAACAAACACTCCTTGCCAACCAGTAGTATATGCTGATGATGCAATGTAGAAATACTTGGATTGAGGGTATGAGACAAAGCAAAGAAAAGAAAAAAGATGAAAAGTGCAAAGGGCCGAATAAAAAGACTAACGGAGGCCAGCTCGGTCAGCATGGGAATTTGTGAATGTCATAAACCTCCCCCGCCGACGACGTGGCCTCGGCCTACTTTTTTTTTCTCTCAACAACTCCTATTCCAGCATACCACCAGCTCCGACCACAGGGCTCGCGGCCGGAGACTGTAATGGAGCAGCGTGCAGTGCCGGTTTGGCGGCCGGAGCGATGAGACCTGCGCGCTTCCGCTCCAACACCGACTTGACCCAGTCCGCGACTTCTTCATCCTCGGTGCCAGAGGAGAGGGAGAGCTTGCCGACGGCATCTGCTACGGCCTCAGCCTCCTCTCCCTCTTCTGCCTCCTCGGTAATCGTCTCAATCTTGGAGAAGGGCGCCATCCAAGGGTGTTGGAGCAGCGCCGCGTAGGTTGGACGATCCTTCGGAATCTTGTTGAGGCACTTGCGGACAAAGTCGTGTGCGGTGCTGGAGTAACCTTCTTCTGGCAGGCCTGGGGGCTCTCCCTCAACAATAGCCTGTCACCAAATTAGCTAGCGTCTCTCAGCAGTGATCAGTATACTTACACTCAGCTGGCTGAAAATCGTCGACGAAACCTCCGGCGGGTAGGGGTATCGCCCCAAGGCGCACTCGATCACTGTCAAACCGAGACTCCAGATATCGCTCTGCACGCTGTATGTGCCATCGGCGCCAGCAGTCATACCTCCTCCTGAGATACGTTCCGGTGCCATGTAACTCTGGCAACCAATGTTGGTTTTGGCGATACTCGCAACAAGGTTTCCACTGACGCCAAAATCGCAAATCTTGACTTGGCCTCTAGTATTGGCCAGGATGTTGGTGGGTTTAACATCACGGTGAATGATGTTATGCTCGTCCTTCAAAGACTTGAGGCCCATCACCGTGGAGTATGTAATCTTTTGTAGTACGCCTTCGGGAATACCACCATCGTACAGCTTGTCGATCGATCCACCGTCCATGTGCTCAATGCACATGTAGACAGCACCCTCTTGGAAGAAGGCTCCATAGAAGTCAATGATGTAGGGCGATATACACTCGTGTAGGATAACGAGCTCCTTGAGAATGGTCGTGAACTTGGCCTCTTCCAGTTCTAACCGAATCTCCTTCATCGCCATCACCCTGCCGGTACCTTCGGTGGATGCTGAGACTGGTGATGATTCGATTGATGTGTCGGCATGGCGGATGGGTGATGGGTCCGACTGTGACGAGTTCAAGTTCGGGTTCTTGAAACCGCCCAGTCCAGATCCAAACCTCGGGACTCTAGGCTTTGTATGCCTCACTTTGTAGACGGTACCATAGTTACCCTTGCCAAGCTCGTCCAAGACCTCCACTTCGTCTAGCGAAATGGTGAAAGCTGTGCCATTGGCAAAGTTAACACCATTCTTGGTGATAGTCGCAGCACCGTCGAACGTAATCCACCCCTTCTCCGAATCAATGTATTTCTTGAACTCGTCCATCTTAGACCCAGTCGTTCCGTTGGGTGCACCGCTCCCGTTATTGGAAGGACCGTGGATATCAGACAACTTCGGCGCGGTCGGAGAGGCAGGCGAAGGACCACCGCCCATGTCGGAAAGTTTCATCATGGGTCCACGCCTGGCTGCAAGAGATGGTTTCGTTGGGATAACCGGGGCAGAGCGTGGCATACCACCAGGGGATGGGCGAACCATACCAGCAGGCAGCTTCAGCCCTCCAGGTATTCCGCCAGGTAACCCTCCGGGAGAGCCTTGTCGTGGGACTGGAGATTGCGGCGAGCTTGCCATGTTATTGGGAGGAGGTTGTGAGCCAGCAGGCTTGCCCATGCGCTGAGCGTGAAGCGCCCTTGCCCTTGCCATGACTTCGTTCATGGCACCACCACCCATACTCATCATAGAAGCGGTAGGCGGCGGACGGCGTGCGTTGCTCAGCATGCCCAATGGTGTCGAAGACGGAGTCATATTTTGGGGATCGGAGACGGTGCGAAGCGACGGGAGACGTTTGGGTACTTCTGAAGGGGATTCCGAGGGGCCTTCGAGTGGGGTGCTGGCCTCGGAAGAGTCGGCGGAACCGGGCGACGTAGGGCTGCCGAGTCCGTCTCTGTCGCCAACGTAGCCATCGGGGGTGGCAGGCATGGAGTCTGGAGTATTTAGGTCCGTCATTGCGAGGTATGAATTGACCTTGGCGGTGACCTGATGCTATCGATGGTCGATGGGAATGGGTGGGCGAATGAGTCGACTGCAGGCAATGTCTCGGATAACCCTATAGCATGTGCGGCAGGTGATGGACCGGGACGGTAGGGTGCGGGAGGACAAAAGTCGGGCACGCGATAGATATCGAAATATCGTCAAGTCCGGTCGCACGCGGGGTGCTAGGGAGACAGGAGGGTCGATCGCTCAGAGGTAAGCGGTGGCAGAGGATCGAAAACTCGAGGGTTGTAGCGAAATGCTGCCGCGGGGTCTAGACGCGGCGGTTTTGGTAGTGTGGCCTGCTGCGCAGTCGGGGTCGGGGTTGCGACCGGGGCGGTGGCAAGGGCAAACTCTAAGTCGGAAAATGGCAGAGAATGCGCGAGCGGGCTAGGCCGGCCAGTCCGATTTTGTTGAGCTGTAGCGGTCGTCTGATGGCTTACTGGCTTGTGAGTCCAATGTCCAATGCTGAGCAGAGAAATAGGGAGAGGAGAGACGGATGGTGAAAGAGAGAGAGGAGTGTATGGGGAGTGGTGGGGCGAGAGGAGAGTGAGTTAGTGAGTGACGGAGTGAGGGTGATGAGAAAAGAAGTGAATATGCGAGGGTGGATGCGGCGTTTAAGGGGAGAGAGAGATGAGGGAGGCTGAGGTATGATAGAGTGAGGAGAATGGATAGGTATCGAGAAGAAAGGTAGAGAAGGCAAAGCGAGGTACGGATAGAGAGGCCGACATATGATGTCCTCGTTGGACCTTGTCTGTCGCTTTTGCTCTATTCAAGAACCCAAAAAGAGGTTGGCGGCGGGGCATGAATTAGACGAGGGAAAATGGGTTCGAAGTCGCAACGCAATTTTGGTGCAAACGTCACAGATGCAGCGCAGCCCGGAAGTACTTTGGCCATCTGTCGTCGAGTAGGGGTACATGGGACCATCCGTGACGACCTACACAGTATACGCAGTAACCTTAGTCACTCCTCCACGAGCTGAAGAGAGCATCTCAGCAGTGAGGTGGGTGGCTCGTGAGAAATTCCAGGCGGGGGATTACGGAATTGAGGTAAGGTACATGGACGTGCTTGCCAGGACTGGATAACTGGGCAGACGATGGAGCAGACAACAAGGTATTTGCTCCATCTTTCTTGTACCTGTACCTTCCGTCCACTGTGGATGCACCATACGCTTGTACTCATCCAGCAAGGTCAACGTCTGCCTCTACTTCTGCCCCGGTGCCTGCCTCTGAGCAATCGAGCAGAATTGCGGAAGGAGGAGAAGAGAAACAAAAGGGCTTAAATGCACCGCTTGATGGGAGAGAGTGAACTGGAACTGGACGGGATCGGGGAGTTGAGGAAACTTGAGGCTCACCAATCAACCAATCTCTGGTGAAAATCTAAAGACTGAACCGTAGAGGGTGTTGAGTGCCAGAGGTCGAATGCCTATGTTGCTCTGCGCGTGTTTGTATGTAGGGCATCCGTCTGCGTGCACGGAGAGAGGCCAAGTGATGGACGAGTTCAGATGGGAAGAGGGGGGCGAACTAGTAGAGCATATATAGAATCTACAAATCTATTAGGTAGTCCCTGATAGATAGAGTTGCACGCTGCAGCAGGGCAGAAATAGTCGAAAGATATGTGGGATGTGTCAAGATGAACGGGATCAAAAAAAAGGCACAAGGGGCACTTTGGGCGCCAACGTCCAGGTTGTGGCTGTTGAGATTGACCTTGACGTTGACTGCTATTCTGTTAATTACGGTACCAAGATGGAAGATCCAGGATGCAGTCTCCGTAAAACGCGGCCCATACTCCCTACTTTACCTACTCCGTAAAGATACCTTACATCAAAAGCAATCTCACACCGGGCATTATTGACGGTACGTATGCCCAGAGACACTCAATTCCCGTACTTTTGGTAGGTATCTCAGCCGCGTCCAGTTAATGATACCTAGCAAAGCAGGTAGGTAGGTACACCCCCAATGTGCCGGAACGTCTGCTTCCTGCCTTTGCCTTCCAATTGCCCACTCAACAAGGTACATTGGTACGAGAAACGAAACTTACCAAAAAAGAGGCAGGAGAGGCTCGTCGTGTCATCCACAATCAGGTCAGGTACCTTAGCACCGTTCCGGTTCCATGCTGTTCTTCTTCGGTGGGACCTGACGGCTGTCCGGCAGTCCAGACTTCAATGTTGGTCAGTCAATAACACTCAATAATCTGAGGGTCTAAAGGGAGAAGATCCCTGCCTTGGCTTTACAGCTACAGACATCAGGCAAGGTCAGGGAAGGCAGCTTGGGCAGATGCGTCGCAAAAAGAAACAAAAACCACATATCAAGCCTTCCCGGTGTGCAATAGCAGCGCAACAGTAGCGCAACAACAAGTTCTCTCTCAACCTGGGTAGGCCTCGCAGTACTCTCCCGAGTCCCAAGCATGAAGGGAAAGCGTCCTTCCATCCGCCCTGCCCTGACTCCCTGAGCCCTGAACGATATGCACATCCGCATATGCAGCGTCTGTCTCTTGGAGAGCACCGCCACCTGCATCACCGCCCAGTCTAACCAACTTCCTCCCGGCTTCTTCCAGGACATCGTGCATCCGGTGACAGCGGTCCACTCCAATCGTTTCCCAAGAGCTACCCACGCATCGTCAGTCAGTTCTCACCATTGCGACAGTTCGACTACCTCCCTCACACTGCACCAAACGATGAGATGCCCTGCGTCTACGGCAGCAACCAGCAGCCACCCAGAGATACTTGTGTGACTCGGCTGTCGCAAGGGGACCAGGAGCATGGAGTCATTCGAACCCCCTCAAGCAGGCTCTGTGGCTCTTTAGTGATCATTGCAGGGGACCATCAGCAAGGTTTTTCCGCACATCACCTCTCGACGGTGGACGCGCCTGCATATGTGCTCCATGCATTATGCTCCATCTGCTAAGGATACTCGCTCCAGTGACGGGAATGACTGAGCTAGCTTCTGTACATCAAGAGTGAGAATCACAACGCTCATCTCACCTTGCGGAAACCTGCTAACTTCGTCGCGATGTTTCTGAAAATAGCACATGCAACGGCCAGAGTGATGTAACTCGCAGCTCGGAACCGAGCCGGTCTACAGACCCCTACCTCAACCAAAGCGATAGTAGCCACCAAGCAGACAAAACCCAGACACAAGCAACGGACGACTAGACCGTTTCTGTCTTACACCGCAACAACAGCTGCATTCTTTTTTCCCTCGACACCTCTCACGATGCGGCCCCCACAAACACAGCACATTACATAGGGACGCATCGGACATGACTTCTGGCGCCCGGCGGAGGGCTTGCCTGTTGAAGGCAAAGCAAACGATTGGCGAAGGCGGCACTGTCATGCGGTCGAAGCACCCGCCAGGAGGGACGACGACGGGCAGTTTAAGATGAAAGCTGCATATTCCCCCGTTGACGCTAGTCTCTTAGACCGCAAAGTACCGTGCCGAAGCAGCGACCATCTGAATTTGCGCATGGCATCCTCGACCTCGTCAACCAATGATCGAGCCGACTTGATAGAAGCCCTTCGAAAGAGCAGGACGAAGGTTGGCTCTGTTCTCTGCTTGGTAGGTCTCTGTTGGAGAATGCTTGCCTTTGACAAGTTTGATAGTGACGGCCCCTCAGCGCCAGTGTCATCCATACCCCGGTCACTGATCCTGGCCCCCTCTTCCGGCGTCTCGCAATTCGTCAATTTGCTATGGGGTCGTCACTGAGGAGTGATGACGTTGATGGAGTAAGAGGGAGTTCCACGAGTCGCAAAGAGCAACGCCAACGACAGACTGAGGAAAACTTGTGGCTTGAAGTTTTGAACGGACGAGCGTAATTTCCTGTGGGAGGCTCACTACACTCGCGCTACTGGCTACTTAGCCCGTACAACGTCTCCTGGCGAGGTTCGACCCCCACCGCAACTCTTCGTCGTTGGAGCACGTCTTCCCATCGCGGATCCGGGATGAGCAGGTCACAGTAGGCATGGTTTGCAGGCTGCTAACCTCGAAAAGGTTACGGTTATAGACGATACCATCAGATGGTTTCCCCAAAGCAAGAGAAGGTCGAGATGGGCTTTGCATCATTGTTATGCACTGGGTATTGGGAATTCATGGAAGAAACGGCATGCCACAAGGACGATTTCCCATCGACTGATGACGTTTTCTCCCGGCGTCCAGAACATGGGCACGGTACGTACATTTGCTTTCCCCAAAGGACCTATGGAACAGGGCAGCTTGTTGAGTACCTCACTAGGTAAGGTACTGTGATGCCTTATCTTATCAGCATCAGCGGACAATTACCTCCGCCTGACATCATCGAGGTACGAAATTGTTCTCTGCATTTCGTCCAATCGCAGTTCGACCGGAACCTCGCCCGCGTCTATGCGATTCGCTGACGTCTTCGTTGTGCAAACTAACAGCCAAGGTACCTAGGTACCTTGATTGTCAAGTAAGGCGTCGTCGGTCGGAGCGTCTGAGCATCTCGAAACCACCACGGCTTGGGCGGGCGTGATCGCGGAAACACAAGATACCAGCGAGCAAAATCCCATGACCTGATCTGCGAGATCTGGAATACGGAATCTAGAATACGGTGAACGAAAGCAGAATCCAGACTCTGGGCACGTTTTCTGATCTCATCCACAGCCGCCACTCGCTACGGCCTACCCTCGATCATCGCCTCACAGCCCCCCGGGGGAAATATGCAGTTTCAAAGTCTAACGGTCCACGCAGTCGAAAATGATTCAAGGGTCCTCTAACTTTTTACATAGTGTTTTGATGCCCTGATGCCCAAGAGAAAATGTTACCCTCCAAAAAGATCTGCCTCTTGAGGGGACACAGCCAGAAGAGCTAAGGCTGGACGCCGCGCAAACCGGACCAATCCTGTCGCGCAGTCGACCGGAGCTCTCGCCGATGGCCGTCGAAAGTGGCAAACGCTGTCAAAACAGAGTATCCCATGGTAAATTGTAGTGTAGTTCAGCTCGCCAGGGAAGGCCCTGCAGTGTCAAGGAGAAGCGTAAACTCAATGGCAAGCGGCCTCCGAGGTGTTGCAATTGCCGACCGTATCTCCTATCAATTCCGCGTCTCTTGCCCCAGTCGACGAACATTTGTAATCGTCTTGTTGAAGTTGTCGACTTTGTCGATATCTGGACCGGGGAGAAGCAGAGCGAAAAGGATGAACCCGCTGTCGTCATCAGCCACATGGTTTCGCCACCTGCACTCTGCTCATCCGTCGTGCCACAAAGCAACCACAAGCACCGCAGAGATCATCCTCGATTCTCCACATCTGTCATCTGTTTCACTTTGATGTCTTGTCCAGTCTTGCCCAGTGTGACTCTTCTTTCCCCCACGCCGCTTGTCGATCACCTCCTTTAATGCAAGTGTGTGTAAGCTCATGTGCTCTGCTGACAGCTTCCGATAATCTCGATGTCGAACAAGACCGTAATGTTGAGCATCTTCGGCGCATGATGGGATGCTGATTGATATCATGCATCTAATTTTTGTGCATATCACTTGTTCATCAAATCTTTTGAGGTACGTAGCCGAAAATCTGGCGATTGATGTAATGCAAGTTGTAGACGTATATCTTGTTCATCCTCCGAATAACATGTCTATTACGTCAAGGTCGCAAGCTAGCACATGAAGAGACATCGAAACGTCAACCACAAGCATGGTATTACGATTTTTTCTTCTTCTTCTTTTTATGGGGGAGATCTCAGTGCTGACGGCATTGAAGCCTGGACGATAGGTCCGCTGCCGTCTGTAGAATCAACCGGGAGTATTGAAGCATCGTGAAATAGATGATATAATTTTGAAGACTGCAGATGGCGTTCATAGCAAACTGGGCCAACTAGGTCAATCGATGTTATTTCCCTCATCTCGATGTGCCCGGTGCATAGATCTCCAGACTGAGCACACTTGCAATCTGTGAGCCATCTTTCGTGATGTGGAACTAACTGGGTGATAATAATCACGTTTTGCGTAGATGGGCTAATCATTGAGGTGCTGAACACTTGGAATAGTCATGGCATTCGACATGGAAGATTCCCATCACTGATCTATTCGCACCCACGTCATATATCTCGCGCTCTGTTGGTCTCGATATACCTTCGGCCTCTGGTTATATCGACATACATCTGAAAGCCTCGAATGCAAGATCCTGGATAGGCTACGCTCACCAACGGAAGGAGAAGCTGAATATGAACATGAGGCATCTCGGGCAAGCGGTCAGCCTGATGTACCCACGTGGCTAGCGCTGCAGAAGGAAGGAACGGCGATTCACCTCAAATTTACCTTACGAGGAGCAATTGAGTACGATCTTGGACTGAGAAGAGGAAAATTAGATGATTGTTTTTGTTGCGTCATTCGGAGATTGGTATCGACCATCTACCGCGTTGTCAATGATTCCAACAAATCAGCCAAATACAGTCTACGATACTGATTACGAAGAGCTTCCCCGTCTACCTTCTCAACTGCCGGCATCGAGTCGTAGATTACTGGCCGGACCGCTGCCACCGGGCTGGTGAAGTGATCTCGCATGATCACGATAATGAGTAGGAACGTTATCAGACTTACCTGCAGCCAGAAATTTCGGAAAGGCTGCCTCATACTGCCTATTCAACGTCAATATTCTTTACGTTCACCTGCGTAAAGGGGCAAACGATCCGAAGCAGGGATCCAGAGCTGGAGATCCAGAGCTGGTCTTAGGAACGGAAAGAAATCACACAGAAGAAAGAGCCGCTGATTGATGGAAATTGGCCACTAGCCCTCGTTTTCATGAAGATGTATGTAAGGGAAGGAAGTCATCGTAATCTCGAAAGGGTTCTCATCACCTAGATATTCAAATTAGTATATCGAAGCCGCGACGATGCCAAGTGGGCAGTACTGACCTCCGTATGGGAATGGTGAAGCTCTTGCCGCAGCTCAATCTGGCTCGTAGCCGATCTTTCCTTGCCTTCCTTCCTTCCTTATTTCCCTTCCATCCACAATGAGAGTCTTAACGAGACGGGCCAGGCTTCTTCAAAAGGACAAAGTCCTCCTCGACAACTTTGTCATCCTTGGCCGGCGGATCCTCATAGTAAGGGTCCCAGCAGTCGTCATACTCGTCATCGTCCGCGGTCTCGAGGGAGCTCGCGTGCTGAGGACGAGGCTTGACGACGCGACGAGGCTTCTCGTGCTGCTGGTGCTGTGCGGTGGAAGCGCGGGCAACTTTGCCCGCAGGGCCAGCAAGCTTGCTGTCCTCGTTCTTCGTATCGGCCATCTGTAGAGTCTTCTCCTCTTTCTGCTTCTTCTTCTGATCGACAGTCTCGTTGCTCTTCATGTTGGGCTTGCTGTGAGTTGCGTTGTGGTGTGGTGTATAGCAGGTGTCTTGATTGATTTTGTATAGCAACTTGAAGGATTTTGAGAAGAGGTTTTGTTTCTTCGATGGTCCTCGACGAAACGAGAAGGTGAGGACACTCTCAAGGCTGCCCGGTCAACCGCATTATCGTGGGCCTCAGGACGTCTTCTTGGGCCCGTTGTAAGGGTTTTGTATGAACTACGACATCTGCAGTAAACCCTCGGCGCGAAGAGAGACATACTGGATCGGGAGAACAAAAGCAAACAGCCTGCAACCAGCGGTCTCTTCATCGTTCAGAAGAGCCAGTCCCACGGCATTATGTATAGGTGTTATCCGATTGTACTCAATGATTTTGGACAATGGCTGTGAACGTCACCAGTTAACCTGAAGCTGCTCGTCTCGCTCACAAGGAACGAAAGTTATGAGTGAAAGCCCGAGAAATAGCTATTTTATTTCTGCAAACACTCGTCTGCCTACTTCAAAGGATGCTGAGACGGGCCCTAGAGCAGCTCAACAACTGAAAAAAGAGAAAGAAACTACGTGAAAGCATCAGCACATTTATCTACCAAGTGATTGCCTTCCTAAGTACCTGCAAGTACAGGGCTTCGAAGACGGGAGATCGCAGAACCTGCCAAGACGCATGTTCGATACTCAAAGGACCATCACAGAAGAATCGGGAAGACTGTATGTAGCATTAAACGTTTCGCCTGGCTGCAATACCAACGAGATACCGCGCATGGTTGGAAGCAACGGGCAATGTGGAGTATGTCTTGGCGATCTGATAACAAAATCATCCAAAGTGTAGCAGCCAAGTCGTTTCTGCATAGCCTCATGTTCTCTGTTTGTATTGAACCCGACTTGGCGCGGTGGAAGCCTGATCTTCCGGCTCGAGATATCTTTTCTCGTCATACATCTGACACGACCAGACAACGGACTGAGAGCAGTGACCTGAATATGGTAGCTGTAGTCGAGAAGGAGAAAGCATCTACCTTGATGGAACATCTGTGCGTACGTTTGGTAAAGCTCAAAGCTACCGTTTCCATCATGGGCAAAGTTGAGGAGAAACGGCGGGGTGATGGGGAATGCAACAGCCTCACTTCGGATGTGCATGCAAAATAGCTAAGTAGGAGGGCAAACGCAGCCGAGTGTTCCCTCCCTGAAGTCGCTGCGGACCGCGGCCACGAAGCTTAAGTTGCCGGCAAGACCCTTGAGTAGTTGGGCTCCGAGGCAGCTTGCGGCGGTATCGGGACCAAATCTTGACCGCACAGCCCAGGGTGCGGGAACTATCAGCGTAGAGATGAGATGGCGAAGCAAGCAAGCGCTCGGTGATGGTGTCTGGGCAGCAATGTGGCTGATGTGGTATTCTTTTTGCACCCCAAATCTTGGGGAAAAGAGAAAGGCAAGATAGTTGTGTGTTGGGAAGCAAGAAATGGGTTCCGCCGTGTGCTAAATGGGAGGCTAACAGAGGTGAAGTTCCCGAAACGAACGTGTGCTTCTCAACCGCTGCAACCTGACGTACAGCATGCGTACCTGCGGAACGCGGGAGACGATCTGATGTGTCTGTGGATGCGGGTGCGGGTGTCTCTCGGAGAAGGATCGTCAGGTGTGGCATCCCATCCCGAATGGATACTCTCTAAGGTAGTGTAGGTACTCCGTATACTCTGTATGGAGTACGGACTCATGGAGTACCATTCGAACAATTTCTTGGTAGGTATCCGTGCCTGGTGGGTGTACTGCCGTAAAAGTCGTGAACGTCTGGCGATGCAAGGTCGTGTGCCGATGTGCAACATTATCAGACAACGGATGAATCAAGAAAGATGGGGGGCGGAAAACCGGAAACGGCCAACGGCAGGGGATTGACTCCTAGAGCTAAGCAAGGGACGAGAGAGAGAAACGGTGGTGAATGGATGGATTAAATGGCGGATTGCGTCGCAGTCGGAGGTGTCGCAGCAGCTATCGGTAAGGAAGAAGGCCAAAGGCGAGGGGCCACGTCGGGTCCGTCATGTCAACGGGAGCTGGCGACGTCAGGGCAATTTCGATTTCGATTCGACGCCATTGCCAAGGCGCCGTGTAATACGCTGCGCCTGTTGTGCCAAGAGCCAGTCGGTCAGGTCAGTTGGTTGTTCTGTGAGGCGCTTGCTTCTGGGTGCATATTGATGATGTGCTTCCTGTTGGACCCGTTTGGTGTTGTTTTTGCCACCAGGACATACTTGTATGTACAACGCAGCGGCTGCCTCCCTCGAATATCTCTTGTGGGCTCGCATGGTCTGTAAGAAATGGAAGAAGTTAACTTGATGAACAATGGCAGTGCACAGATGGAAGGGAGGGGAGGAAGATGGCACGGATGGGAACCTACAACCTAAGCGTACTGGTAGAACGGAGCAAGAATAGCCGGGGTGCCTTGCATGCAGAGTTTTGCGGGTTGCAAGACGCAGCAAGAAGCAACAGGGTGGTGGCAGCTCAGTTTCGGCATGAGTTGCTCAGAGGCACAGAACGGAGACATGCTCCTGCTGCTGTTGCTGCTGGAGCTGGGAGCCCGGCGTCATCGTGGGCTCATTCGCGCTCCTGATTGGGCGCCAAGTGTTTCTTAGCGGGAGGTGTCCGTTACCTTAGTGCCTTCCACTACGCAGTGGGTGGGTGGCTGCCAGGGTGCCAGGTTGCGGCTTGTCGCTGAGTGTGTTGCGCATCCCCACTGGGGGGAAGGTGTCAAGGTTGCGCCGCTGCACCATCTGCGTAACTGATACGGTCCAGTCTGAGGTGGTCTGGGAGTCTGGACTTTACCTTAAGGTACCTTACTGCGAAAAGCTGGCAAGAACAGGCAGTAAAAGTATCCGTAGCAGGCAGAAACGGCAAAAACGGAGGTGACGGAATCTGGGGCTGTTCCCAAACAGTGAGCTGTCGCGCTGAAGTGGCACACTGCGAGCCGCCCTCATCCCTGGAGACCTCAGCCTGGGCAGCCCAGCCCAGCCCAGTTGGTACGCCGCCATCGCCATTTTTTGCGCCGTGATTAGCTCGCCTCGACTACGTACCTGCTTTTTTCTTTCCTTTATCAATCTACCCACTCGGACCAACCTCATATCATCGTGCCTTCCCTTCTGTGGCTGAGAACTCCCGGTCCTTCAACAATCACCTTTACCTTTATTCTGCCTTTCCCTTCTTCCATCTTTTCCCCCTCCCACACCTTGTCCATCAACTTGATTACTGCACGTGCTTCCTTTCCTCAACGATTCTCTACCAAACGACGAACAGCGACACCAACACACTAATACTACCTACCTTCGCACTTCCTCATGTCTCTTGCTGCCAGAGAATGAGAGCTTGGTCGCAATCTTCTGGAAAAGGCCGAACTCTACTGTGGAGGCCCGACACATACCACCGATAATTCCGACATCCAACGAAAAACCCGATCGCCGACTTCAACACCGTACCTTAACTCTTTCAGTTGCGATCCGTCCCATCGCCGACTATCCGAAACATTCACATCGTGCTGCTTGGGCCCGATTACAAGGTCAACGCGCCGCGCCAAGCCTCTCAAGAACGTTCCATCAGCTTTGGCCGCTCAGGACCTCCGTCCTGAAGCCCTTTCCATCTCCGCCGTAACCTTCCTTCAACCTCGACATCCGCAGTCTCCGTCTTTGCGCTCTCTTTTAATATCCACGGCCCAGAATGGACCAACAATACTTGACGTCGCCGACGTCGTTTCGACTGGCAGATATGGCTCAAAACGTATACGAAATGCCCCTCATGGCTATGAAGAAGCCTCACGATTCACACCCCTCCATGGGCAATTTGGTTCTTCTCGTCTTCGAGGCTGTCCTCGAAGTCGTGTGCGTGAGCTTGCCGGGCTACATCATTGCCCGTCTTGGCCACTTTGATGCTGAAAAGCAAAAGTTCTTGGCCAACCTCAATGTCATGCTGTTCACGCCATGTCTTAGTATGTCTATAGTTCCACCTCGTCTGCACGATAGCGTCCAAGTAGCCTTACTGACAGTGTTCACAAGTCTTTACCAAGTTGGCTTCGCAACTCAATGCCGACAAGCTCCTCGATCTCGCTGTAATCCCCATCATCTTCATCATCCAGACTCTTGTCTCCTGGCTCGTCGCTACCGGCGTCGCCCGCGGCTTTGGCTTCAACCGCCGCGCTACTAACTTTGTCACGGCCATGGGAGTCTTTGGAAACTCAAACTCCCTGCCCATCTCCATGATCTTGTCCCTGTCGCAAACTATCAAGGGGCTGCATTGGGACAAGATTCCCGGGGATAACGATGACGAGGTCGGTGCCCGTGGTATTCTATACCTCTTGATCTTCCAGCAGCTCGGTCAGTTGGTGCGCTGGAGCTGGGGCTACCACGTGCTGCTTGCTCCCAAGGACAAGTATCCCGAGTACCAGGACGAGCGCGTTGAGGAGGGACAATACCCGGGAGATCGCGAGACCGCTCCCCTATTGAATGAGTACGATGACGGCACCGCTACTTCTCGTAGTCACTCGAGTGATGACCTGTCCAACTATGAGCCGGCTGGTCGCACCCCTGTTGCTAGCAGATCCAGAGCCTCCCCCGCCGATACCGAAGACGAGGACGACGACTACCTTCCCAAGAAGCCGATGAAGACCAACGGTCTCGCACCCCTCAATGGTAACCACCCCGTTTTCGACGGAAGTGGCGATGAGATATCGTCCTTTCCCCGCATTCGTAATACGGATGAACCCGAAATCCCCGAGGGAGTCAAAGGCTACCCTAGCCGCATTAAGAACGCCTTCAATAACGCCGTCACCTCTGCTAAGCAATCGACATCAAACTTCTTTGCGAGAGTCTACAACAGTTTGCCGATCCCCTTCAAGACGATTCTCTCGGCCCTAAGCCGCTTCGCCGGCAAGTTTTACAACTTTTTGTGGGAGTTCATGAACCCGCCTCTGTGGGCCATGCTCAGCGCCGTTGTTGTTGCCTCTGTCCCGGCTCTGCAGAAGATCTTTTTCGAAGAGGGATCCTTCATCAAGAACAGTTTCACGGATGCTGTTCAGTCCAGTGGTGGCGTCGCTGTGCCCTTGATCCTGGTTGTTCTTGGTGCCAACCTCGCTCGCAACACGCAAAAGAGCGAGAAGATGCGGGATCCTGAGGAGGACCAGATCGGAACCAAGCTCCTTGTCGCATCCTTGGTGTGCCGCATGCTCCTGCCGACTTTGATCATGACTCCTATTCTGGCCGTCTTCGCCAAGTATGTGCCAGTCAGCATTCTGGATGACCCCATCTTTGTCATCGTCTGCTTCTTGTTGACCGGCGCCCCGAGTGCTCTCCAACTGGCTCAGATTTGTCAAATCAACGAGGTTTACGAAAGTGTCATGTCGAGAATCCTCTTCCAGAGCTACGTTATCTGGTATGTAGCCAAATGTGTCCGGATTTCTTCCTCTGTATATACTAACAAGTGTCGTAGGATTCTTCCATCAACCTTGGTGCTCGTCATGTGCGCTTTGGAGGTCGTAGAGTGGGCCGCATAGGCTCCCTGGTGATTTCTTTTGTTCTGGCGGAGGGCACAAGGTAGTAGGCAATATAATGGTGCCGTTGATTTTCAACAGAAATGGTTGAGGCGTTCAGGTACCCTCAAGACACGACGTGGCTCGGGGCAAAAGCAAAACATGAATTGGCCCTTTGCCATGTATTATTACAGCACAAGCGGATTGGGAGGCAGTGGACTCCTGCGTACTCTGAGTCTGAGATATCAGGTTTTTTGACGGGATTTGTTTTCGTCATCGACGTTTAGCAATGTTACAGCGAGTGTACATAGTAATAATAGGAATCTGTACATTGTCATGGAACTTCGTCCTGATTATCTGCCTGTATACTATTCCCTGTATTTGATGTTCGATACTGGTTGAATTCCATACAAGCAACTCACTTCCATAAGTCTCGTCCTCGTTTCGGGCGCTCAATACCACGTAAGAATCATACTGGAAGACACTGATCACTAACTCGAGGAGGCTACAAAAAGAACCAAATCAGAGAATGAAACCTGAAATGTTGAAGAGTAAGGCAAGGCGTAGGCATACTGCGGTTCGGCTGATCTAGAGCCACGTCGACAGCATAATTTCAAACGGAGTACGTTGAACTAATGTTGTTTTACCTCCATCTTCCGCATCTAGATGCCTGTGCAAGTAAAATGAACGAACCGCAGTTGCCCGTTGACCGAACCCCACCGAGACGCGTACTGTGTAGGTACTTGCCAGCTCGGTGTGGATCCATCGATATCACGTGATCACACGTCAGTCCTGGCACGGCAGGAAAGAGGGTCGCGGTTTGCGACGCCTTGGTCAATTTCGTCAACCTGTCAACCAAGATTTTGTCCCAAACCAAGCAACCATGGCGTCCCGAACGAGATCGCTCTCTCGCGACCGCTACCGCGACCATTCTCGGTCATTGACACCGCTGTCAGACCGGTCTCGCTCCCCAGTCCGTCGTCATACGTATGATTCGCGATCTCCGTCGCGTTCTAGATCTCCCACGCCGCGACGAAATGGCAGACAGAGAAGCGAAAGCCACAGCCGGAGCCGTGGAAGAAGCGCTAGTCCTGCCATCAGAAGCACCAAGGTGAACTTATTCTCTTGCCCTATTAATCACTCGCGCTGTTATTTTCCAGGCTGCTGACTCTGCATTGAATTAGATTGTTGTCGAGCGATTGACCAAGAATATCAATGAAGCCCATTTGGAGGAGATCTTTGGCCAATTCGGGCACATCAAGGATCTTGACCTGCCCATTAATAGAACTCGTCAGTATCTGTCCCCACAAGGTCGACTTGAACGGCCTCCAAATAAATCCCTGCTACATGAGGCTGACATTCCTTTTCCTCCAGACGGCACTAACCGCGGCACTGCTTACATCCTATTCGATACCGAGGCCGATGCTGAGGATGCCATTGCCCACATGCATGAGGCACAGCTTGACGGCGCGGTAATCAACGTTTCAATCGTCCTTCCCCGGCGCAAAATGTCCCCAGCACCTCCTGCCGCTCGACGTGGCGGAGGCTCCGATGCCAGAGGCGGCCGTGGGGGAAGAGCCCAGGGCGGATTCCACGGTGGTGGAGGAGGCGGACCCGGTCCTTTTGGCCAGAACGGTCCCCGACGGGGTGCATCATCACCTCAGGGTCGCTTTGGCCCCAGATCAGACACCTACCGGCCTCGATCGCTCTCGCGTTCCCCAAGCCGATCTCCTGTCGCTGCTCCCCCGTCCAGAGCCGGTGGTGGAAGCAGATACCGAAGCCGTTCACGATCATACTCTCGGTCTCCATCACCACCCCCGAGACGTGGAGGAGGTGCACGCGGTAACGACCGTAACCGCCGAAGAAGGAGCCCGAGTCGAGACAGCTACGATAGCTACGATAGCCGTCGATCCCGGTCCCCGAGCCGTAGTCGTGATCGTGGCGGTCGCGGCGGCGGCGGCGGTGGCCGTAGGTACAGATGAGTCAAGTTTGGAGCACCGCTGGGCGAGATGGGTTTGGTTTGTGATTTCTCTTTCAGGCGTTATGAGGAACGAGGAAAAGTCGGCTGGGATACCCTAAGGCGGGCGGCGGGCGTGGGCATTTCAGTCAACCCGTAAGACCTGATCATGCCTGCACGTATTCTCAGCTAATAATGCGTAGACGAATGCTTAGATTGCTGGATCTTCACACATGTTTCACGCCCTATCTCGACTGGTGACTCGATGCCATGAGTCTCCCTTGCCCGCGGAATTTACTGTGTTTTTTTTGACATCTTCGGCTTGCAGAGCTGTACTACACCTGATCACTAATCAAAAAAAGCCTGCAATTGTCAAGTGATAACCTCGCGCGTGGATCAAGCGTTGCGTATAGGCTTACGCCGGAGCTTCGTATGTTGCAAACTGGCAACACGATTTATTTATTTCGGTTGGTCTGAGCAGGCTGATTGGATGGTATTATGGCGAATAGGAGGGCGTAGTGCGAAGATCGGTCAGTCCTATTTCGGTGCTTTTCGCCTTTGCCGCAATCCTTTAGCCGATAGAGCCAACCCGGTGAGTGCAATGCTGTGGAGTCTTGCCGGCCGTTCCCGCGATACATCACGGTTCTCAAAGGTTCCTGCGCTTTCGACAAAGTTCCCGGTCATCTCGAAGAGTCACCAAGTCTAAGCAAGGGCTAAACCTGTCCGAGTTCTGCTTCGGCGGTTGCGACTGAGTGTACTCTCGGGCGGAGAAAGTGGATGCGGTTTGGGCTCGATTTGGTATCATGTGAGCTTACACAACCTCACAGAACGCACCTATCTTGGTCTCCGCCCGACTAGCATTTCCAGAGATGCAGATCAACCGATGTTGCCTACGTCCATGATGCCTTTCACAGCGATTCGATGTTGAGTCAGCTTCCATACATGGTTATTTTTGACTCCCGCAGAGCGAATCGACATCGGGACAATAGGCAGCGTGTTGCCACTTCGACTCTTTCTGACCAAGCCGTACGGTTGCTTACGCCGAAGTGGAGGAACTGACCGCACTACACCGAATGCTATTATTTCGGATATCACCTTGTGGACTATCTGGGAAGAATATGCACAGTACCTTGGGGCCACCACAAGTGTACGACGGTTGACAGAGATTCTTCATCTTTCGGGTTACACAAACTCCATGGGCTTGGTTTCGGGCACGCTGACAACATATCTGAACGCGCACCCTCATTTGGCACTGAAGAGACCCACGCAACATGCAAGTCGTCATGGTAGCTGTCAGAGCCAATCGTAGGCTGTTCAAGCTGACCCCGATACTGGGATGAGGGGCAGTGGCCCCTGAGAACTCGTTCGTTCACGCAGGCATCACACCAATAACTCCGCACCCACCGCCAGCCTGATGCTTCACGACCACCTGGCCGGTTCACCCAAACGAAACACCGTTGGCGGCGGCAGCAACATCAGAACCGGCAGCCAGGTACAAGATATTGATGTCTCGGCTCTAGGGTAGCCCTGCTCTATTACCTACTGTTGCTCTATCACCCCATCGAAGGGCTGCAACAATTCTGCAGCAGGGGGGTTTAAGGCCGGGGCGGCCGACAGTAACCCCCTACTCGCCGTGGCTCACCCGCGATTTCGACTAGCGAAGTCTCTTTCTGACTCAAGAAACTTGCTTTCAGTCGTCTTACGGCATGTTCGATATGCCGCAGTCCACACTTGCGTGGCAGCAAGCCAAGCATTAGGAGCGGCGCAGAGGGGAGTTCCCTCGTTGTGAGTTTGGTGACTGTCTCCTACCCCAGTCAAATCCCCCACATCGCCCACTAAGGAGAAAGCTAAGCTGAGCTAAACAGACCAAAGAGGTCTAACGAACGCATCTTGACCTAGTCGACTGCCTTATAACACTGGGTCTCATGATCCACCAGGCTGATCGAGACTGAAACGCCGTAAATGCAGGAGATCGTTCTCGGCCACGATCCAGCACTCCATAGAGTTTGTACAACGTCGTCGTTCAACGGTTGACAAAGCCTCGGCATCCTTCAGCCCTATGGACTTACACCCTCGCCCTGCTCCAGCCTGCTGGGTGGAAAGCGTGGAACAACGTGGGATGTGGGTGTGGCCAAATCCGCCCCGTCGGCTCTGCACTAGACCGGAAAAACGTACGCACTGCGTCCTTCGCGTCAACTATTTGCTTACGTCCTGGACATCTTGGCCCTCTCGTCTGCCCCCCGGGTGCTCAATTTGTCCCAGTGTCAGCGTGGCCATGTCTCATTTCGCCTACCCTCCACACCCTATCTTGGAATATCAAATTCTCTGAATGTAGATTGGACAAAATCCGCGCGAGCCACACCACACCCGGCTGAGTGGCCCCGCGTTCATCGTCTTGCTATCCCCAAGCCTCCGAGATGGGGGCCATTTCTTAGCCTCTCAGTGTGCCCCAAGGCCTTTTGTTCTGCTCAACTTACGTGTTCTGAGTTGTCCGCTCGGCCGGGCCCGACATGCCTGCAGCCCGGAATCAAAAACCGGAGGACGTCGTCGTCGCTCACATGACGGACCACCTCGGCGGGACTCTTACCACCCCCCCTCAGTCGGCGAGTGACGCCCAGGCAGCAAGTCCAGGAATACTCTTTGGTACTGCTGGACATTGTACCGGGCGACTGACAGTTAGTTGAACAACAGGTCTCCGACTCATTCATGCCATCGGCCGGCCGTTTGACGATTTGTTGCCTGGCTTGACTGGTTACACAGCTGCTTTCAACGAGGCATAATCCCGCGTTCGCCGTTGGCATTCCACGTTGTTAACTGCCACACACTTTACCCGACCCCTGCCGCACTCATCTTGGAGTAGGATGTCCATCCACCCCTTCACAGCCATGTTTGCCTATTCCTTGCCCGCGGGGGCGCCCTTCCTACCCACTCTCTTGGGAGCCTTATGCCGAATCTGGTTGGTCGTTCCCGGTTCCTGGGAGCCTGACCGACAGGCTGTATGTGCTTCGACTTGCCTTGCCAGAAGCGGCTTGAGATCCCTACGGGAAGGGAGTACAAAGTTGATGTATCCTTTCGAAATACCCCCTTCCACCCCTTGTCACACGCGATATTTGGCAGATGAGCTCTGGTAGTCGTGTCACACAAGGCAGTAATCTTCGCGCTAAGCGCCAGGTCAGTTGCCGTTTGCATGTCTTTGGGGACATGGTGTCGGAGGTATAGACATGTTCCATGGACTAGCTGGGCAATGTTCAACGTTGTGGAGGGTCTTTGTCTGTGTATATGTCTTGGTGTACAGGCAGAGCCTCACGGAGGGTTCGTGAGGACGTATATAGGAGGCGGCTGGCATCGAGTCTGAATGTCTCAGATGGCAGAACTCTATCACCACAACCCTCAACCACTCCTAGCAAGACTCCCAGAAATCACTGAATCAGTCACTTCATCATTCACTGAACACACCGTCTTTGATACCACTTATTCACCAACTTGATCACAGTTGGCCCCCAAATCCTGAACAACTCCAACAAGGCTACACTATAAAATTACTCGTCTAGAGAGGCACACATTGCAACAATGCTGTCCACAATATACTCAAACATCTTTGACAAGACCAATGTACCAACACACATCTCAGACGAAGACTTTGAAGAGATCCACGTACCAACACACACTCTAGACGAAGGCTTGGGCATCTACCCAATCACTTTTCCCGATCCTCCTCCTACACCACCCGGCGGCGGTCCACGTGGACCTACCCCTTGGCCAAACGTGCCTACACCCCCGAACAGTCCCTAAATTGGGAGAACACTTCGGCCACGACAATTAGCTTGGAGATTCTTTGGTCTACACCGATACGTCCAAGCTGTTGTTCGTGACTGCACCCGTTGGGAAGGAGAAGAGCGGAAAGAAGACGGCGACGGCTGCTTCCGGTCAGAAGCAGGGCGCCGAATCCTCCTCGGCTGTCAATGGAGACTCGGAGACTATCGCGGGACCCTTTGAACTGCCTGGGTGTCCCGTTCAGGATCCGGCTGCCAAATGCGGGTCTTCAGCACCGCAGCCGCCGAGGTCTAAGGATCCTGCTAAGCGGTCGTCTTGATGGCTGCTTATACCTCAGTGCCTTGTCGACTCTTTCCTTGGCTCAACTCGGACCTTCATCCCTAGTTTCTACGATTCTCACTACGTCAACCTTCTCATCATGTCCTTCGTTCCCTTTCTTTTGTCCCCGTTTCACGCCCCCGGCATGAAGACACCAACACGGGGACCAGTACACTCGCAAAGCATACACTAGACTTGCATTCTCTGCGAAGAGAAAACGCATCATCCGCATATCATTAAGCAGTCGTTTTCAATGGTCTCTTTTCTTCTCTATTTCATAGCAGGCATTCATGGTATCGGGTGGCATTCGCTTTTTAAGTAATAGAGAAACGGACGCCCATGTAGTCAATACACTCATCAACATGGAGCTCAAATAGACTTATCAGCCTTCTTTGTGATATATCCTAAGCGATCCGAGGTGAAGAATGTCCTTATCCTATGGGGATTTGGGGGCCGTTAGCCCTCTCTTGGGTTGTGTCTCTTGAGATTTGCTCACTGGTTACTGAAACTGAATTAAAGTACGTGGGCAGAGAGAGTCGTCGTGGCTGTGGTGAACAATAACAGTGAGTTTACATGGCAGGCTCGTCTCATTACTATACGATCAGCATTCGGCCTAAGCTATGTTTGAGGGCTAAAGGGAGATGATTTCACGATTCAATGATTGAATACCATCTACAGTATCAAGGTGTGCTGATTGGGACCACCGGCTTAGTGGCTTTGATGTTGTATCTGAATTCACAAAGCAATTGAGTTGAGATGTGTGGCAATCCAGGATTCAGTAACGTTGAAGCCCTCGGCAGGCCCTATGACTTTTGATACATTGTTTCGCGTTTCTCGAGGACAGGTAATTCGACTCCATGCGGCTGTCAAAACTTGAGCCGGAACGTGATAATTTACATCATTCTCTTTCATTCTCAATACGATTCGGTCAAAATTCGAATACTACGCGCCTCTCTAACACATAATCTCGTTTCTCGATGATCATCCGGTAGCAGGTCAACATGACTTATCCCGTATTCATCTCGCAGGACCCAGGAAAACAGCATCATGGTCATTCATGATGACTGGGAAATACCAACGACATCCGCGATACTTCTGCTGAGATGTCGTTCTAGACAATGAAAACGTTATTTCAAA
Source organism: Colletotrichum scovillei (assembly GCF_011075155.1). Taxonomy (NCBI): domain Eukaryota; kingdom Fungi; phylum Ascomycota; class Sordariomycetes; order Glomerellales; family Glomerellaceae; genus Colletotrichum; species Colletotrichum scovillei. The sequence continues at coordinate 131,726 of NW_023336264.1, forward strand.
ATCCTCGTGCTACTGTTCTACTTTCTGCCATTCCCAAGTCATCGAAGGCTAAATATCGATCAAGTTACAACACGGCGCCGCGCTGGACATACTTGCACACCTAATCTTCCTCAAGTCTAATCTACTCTGTAAGAGATAGAAGCTGGCGAAACTACCACACGTAGGAGGCAGGAACGCCAGGCTCGTGTGTTATTTTCCTAAATGCCGCTACGACTGAGCATTTGTTGTGTCCGATGGGCGTGGATTGGGATCGCAAAGTTCAACAAGGTCAATCTACCATTGACGATGTTGCTTTCGTCTTCAACGTTTTGTTTGAATGCTTGACAGGTATGCTGGAGCTCGTTCCACAGTCCTCATACTTCATACTCTCATTCGACAAGTCAAATTACCAAGAACACCTGAACAATCCAAGACCATTGCCCAAGGCGAAAGGCCTGTGGCGTTCCATGGGTAAGGGAAGTACCACTCGAGATTAATGGCTACGTTTTACTTCATGATTTCAAGTTCGAAAAGGCTGCCGTGACGCAGTGATGATGGGGCTCCATTGTTGTTCACTTTTCCTCACATTATATCAGTGACTATAGAGCACCCTCTCTCACATATAGGTTGTTAATTGGGATCTCAATGATGAAGTAAGCAGATCCGGCGAACTCTTCGTTTCTGTGGAGCTTCTATCGAGTGATAACGTGAAGTCGTAGCATATCTGAATCTAAAAGATTCTTCATGTCCCATGGTTCTTGGTGTTTGCCGGTGATGCGAGTAGCTCCAGTTATGTTGAACTGAAAATTCTCGAGAGCAGAAATATGAAGCCTAAAGAGTTGTATCATGTCACCCAAGATGGGGTCTATAATTCAAATGTTCAATTTGCCCATTTTCACATTGATCAACGAGACAACTCGGAGGCGACGAGGCCGGAGAGCCGGCAAATGTGGGTCGGATCCGGAAGCAGAACCGGCGGAGGACGGCTGCTCAACCGTCCCCGAAGCACCATAGAGATCGGTCTACGCCAGGATCACTGAATCCTTGCCTCAGCCTATCCAAGAAGACACACATCACTGAGGAACGAAGCCCTTTTTAACGCTGTCGGTAAAGGCCAACCTCTCATCGAACCACTACTGGTCCAGCTGCCTCAAAATGACAGTGCCGGTTACTTGGTCCATGTTGCTCCGCCCTGCCCCTAAACATCTTCTGTATTCGCCGACTTATGGAACGCCCATTGCAAAGCAAGAAATCACCAAATGAATGTCCAACCACGTGGAAGCTATTACAAGCTGAGGCAACTCATCGCTTCCAGCAGGGAGAGTGCTGATCAAGACAGAGACTCGAGAGCACGGGCGCCGCGGGAACACGCCATCAATGACCCCTGTAAAGAAATGCTGGGCAGGGCGTAACAGGGCAAGGGGGGGCCTGGCATCCAACTTGCATCTCGTGTTCCCGTGGTAGACCGCAGATGCGATGCTCCCGACTGGGATTCGCGAAGTGCTTCTGCAGCGGCCGCCTATTGCCGAACCTCCAATTTCAGTGGTCGTCACGATCCACGCTATCCTGCACTGCAGCTCGTGTTGAGGAGGGGGAGGGGGGAAGAGGACGCAAAACGTGTAACCTTGGCCAAGGCAAACTGGCTTCCTGATCCCATTACCGGATGCGCTACCTTGTCGTACGCGCAGTGTCTCGAATTCGGCCAGGAAGGCGAGGAAGCTCGTATCACACTTTTTGATAAGGCGTGAGAGATTCTTTGGTCAAATTGGCAGATCAGCCGGAATCCCTCCCAGTTTCCATGGAGCGCTCGCGCGTTGCTGCAAGTTCGCATTTCGTTGAGAAGGGCGGGCGGTGCCACAGGCGAGCGAAGACCACATCCCAAGTTAAACTCTATTCAACTTAACCTTGTATTTCAAAAGCTGATCCAGCCGAGACACATGGTGAGACCCGCAAAGTGATGTGTTTCTCAGTAAACTGCACAGCTTGCGAGCCGGACTCAAATCGCAGCGTTGTCCAGTTCACCACGCGACAGCTTCAGCCCCCAAAAAGCGTCCTTGAATGACAATGTCACCGCAAGAAGCAACCGCTGTTTTACCTTATCAAGAGGGCGCATTGGGGTGGCTGGTGAGCTGGACCGGGAACGTGGGCAAATGCGACCCTCTCTGTCTGCCAGTCCTTGCTTATTTCCTCTTGGCCGTGTCACTTTCCCATGCAGGGCTGCATGGGAGACGTGTGGACGTGTAACATGGGGTTTCTCCCTCGCCCCTGGGCGGTTGGTTGACTGGCAATCTAGCACTGCTGGGCCTCCTGTGCTCCAAGTTGCCGGTTTCCGCTCGCTATCTCTCGAGCCTCAAGCGCGATGTTGCTATTTGCCGGGGGCCTTGTTAACTGGGAGTCTGCAGAGGACTGTCGGCAGATCAATCGCCAACGTGTAACGGTTACTGATAGGTAAGTAAGCAAGTCTTGTTTGGCCTCTTTCTCGGACAACTTAGCCATCTCTGGCGTGCCTATTTCCGATTATCCCAGCAAGATTCGTCTTATGTTTGAATAGTGCTGACATTGACATGCCCAAATCGAGTGTCGACACAAATCAATCCAAATTTCCTCCTAGCTTCTGCGTCAAGCAGTCTGCAACTGACGCACTGTATAGTACATGTTTCTGTGAGCTGATCCAGCTAGCAAGACACAAATCTCAACCACGCCCTAGAATCAATTACATTGTAACAGTAGTAAACATCTTGCTCTCTGTTTCTGCCGGTGGCTTTCTGCCAAGAAGCTTCTCCCGGTGTCGCGGCACCACCCTAAGCCCCCAGTTCAATGCAGAAGAGAAGATCCTTCCCAGGGGCTCGTCGACATTACCTGCAGCCCAGGGTTTAGGGTAACCGCCGTTGGTCGTGCAGTAGGCCTCTCACAGCCTCTTTAAGCGGCTCACCCTTCTCCTATGGGCCGATCGCCGTCTCGAAAGGCTCATTCGATGCTCTCATTATTGCTGCCGTTGTTCTGATCGGGTTTTGGATCTCCGACCCGTGCCGCGTTGCCGTCGTGCGTATTTTCGTGAGAGGAACATCTCCTCGAAGTCTCGACGTCAAGTGAGGCTATCCGCTCTCATTTGAGCAGCCCAGTCGTTTCCCATCTCTCCTCATCGTATTCTTCAATCCTTTGGCCGACTATGAAGATGCTGCCCGCGCTCGTTCAGGCTGGGTTGCTCGCTCTCTCATTTCTGATTGAGACTGTCACTGCCCAAGAAGACGACCTTGGGAGTGTTCTTCAGTCACAGTCAAACTTGTCTACATATTATAACTTGATCAAGGTAAGCCTCGAGCGTCAAAGGGATTCATCCTAGCTTTTCTCAGTTCCGAACAATTTCTGTATCTGTGCGAGGCCATAGAGTCTAACTTCCAGCAGAAATACCCTGAGGTTATCCTCAAACTGCCAAATTATGATGGTGTCACTGTAAGTTATCATGAACCTCGTCATCAGCCACGTCTCGACTCATAGGCAAACAATTTTCAACTTTCCTGACCAATACTGATTAAACTCTCAGATTGTTGCGCCGTCAAATTCAGCCTTTGATAACATCCCGGGCACCCAACTAAACGGCATCTGGAATGAATCAGATGCCTCCATCGCCGTCCCCATCCTAGAATACCACATCCTCCAAGGCACAGTCTCAACCGGCGCCCTTGAATCGGGGCCGTCCGTCCTCCGATCCTCGCTCCTCCTGAACAAAGCCTGGACCAACGTAACCACCGGACAAAACGTCCTCGTCAACAAGCAGCCGGGCGACGTCATCGTCTTCACCTCGTCCGAGGGCATCCGCACCACTCAGGTCGAGGGGGACATCAAGTTCGCCGGCGGACTCATCCAAGTCGTCGACAACCTCATGATCCCGCCTGCCAGGCTAGAGAACACGACGGACTCGTTCAAACTCCCGGCCTTTCTCGGCGCACTCTACGCCGCCAATCTCATCCCATCGATATCAGAAGAGAAGAACGTAACAATCTTTGCGCCCCGGAACGAGGCATTCCAACGCGTCGCTGGCTCCCTGAATAGCCTAGACGAAACCGCTCTAAAGAAGTTCCTAAACTACCACGTCGTCCCCGGTCGAATCCTAGCCTCCTCGGACCTGAAAAACGGCACCAACCTCACCACACTCGCAACGGAGGACATAAGCGTCATCCGGTCCGGCAACAACCTATTCCTCAACTCGGCGCAGATCATCCAGCCGGATATCCTCGTCGCCAACGGTATCATGCACATCATCGACAACGTGCTGAACCCAGATACCCCGTCCATGACACCGAACCCCAGCGCCGTCACACAGGCGCCGGCTTACCCTGAGAGCTCGGCGTCCGGGCTGCCGTTCACGACGGCGATTCCCTGCACAGTCAGCTGCCCTGTGACGACGACTGCCAGTCCCACGGTGGCTTCGACGCGGTCTTCTACGATGGGGGTTAGGACTACGACTAGCCCCGGTTCGGCGGTGCGAACTGGTGTGGCTGCTGGTGCGGCTCTGCTTGCGGGACTTGCCGCGTTGGCCTAGACTTTGGTTTGTTGGACCCGGCTGGTTTGACAAGGGAGCGTGAGACGACTATACCGCCGTGTTAGATAGAATACCTTAATATTTAGTACTGATGTACAGCTTCAAGGGCCTAATTTCATGTTTGGTCAGTTATACGATGTGTTCTGAAGTGAGTGACAAGGTAATTGTGGTTACAACCTCGTTTGATAATAAAAAAGTGAAGATATTGTAAGGTGCGATATCGTGATCGTGAATGCAAAATGTTTTAGATTTCACTTTTAGTAGAACTGACCGCTTATTCCACACTGTATAAATGCATGTCTACTGCATTGCCAAGTTAACTTCATGTCCCAGAACCAAATCTGGGTTGATTACACCTTTGATACTCGGCCGACGATATTCACGGCGTTTCCAGACACGCCAAGTTGCTGGTGACTCACAACTAAATGAAGTCTGTTGTCTAGGCCAACTTTCATTTCCAACATTGATAACCATTGCTTGCTAATCTTTAAAAGCTTTCGAACTTCAAGACCGGAGTTTTCTACGTGTACCATAAGGTGGGAAAAAACTTTCCGCTAAATATGACATTCCTCTTATATCCTTTCAATCCAACGTAGTCTTGTTGTGCAGTGGGCTTACTCTCAATGCGTTTCCTTCATGAAAGGCCAGTGACTATCTTGCCATCTAAGTATTGCTAATACTACTGCTAACTAACTCGATCACAAACTGCCGGGTCGCCTCAACCATCTCGTCTCCGAACTCTACTCAGGTACTAGATGGGACTTCAGGATGGACTCGTTGGACAGCCAAGAATAGGCATCGTGCTCGGAACTAACCCTGGGCAATAATCAGGAAGGCTTCAAGTAGCCTTGATGGTATCGTTCATTGCAATATCCGAAGTTAATCTATGTTTCATGGCTAGGCTCTGACTTATGATACGGTTCTTCGCAGAATGAATGACTCCAGAACACGTACGAAATCAGGTGACGCACGACGAGATATTCTATCCCGAAGAAACCGGAAGATAACAACACTGTGTGTACATAGTATGACGGTACTTCACGGCTTCATCTATACTGCATCTAGCAATAAGCTTTTGCATGTAATATATCAGACCTGCATCATCAGCAGACCAAGACTGTTGATTTCGATATGCCATCTTTCGAATTATTCGGGCTACAGCTCGACAAGTGAGACCTTGCAACAGTCAACCTTACAGGCTATGAGACTGAAAAGCGAAGCCATGACTCTATTGGAAGCAATCCGACCGTTCAATGTACGCCAAGCTCGTCTCAGTTCATTGTCACCTTGACAACTGCATCTTTGAGGACAAATACTTATCAAGCGGTACTACCAATAAGACCACTGGCACTGGCACAATCTCATCACAGCAAGTCAAGGCCACCGCCACATGCCTACATCTCGCCACACTAGCCAAGTCACACTTTCCCATTGTCAACCGGCCAGCACATACCCAGAACGCCAGCATCTGTCAGATCACCGGGTACAGCGAGAGACCCTGCTTCGGGCGTGGCAAAGTCGCAAGAATGCACGCCCAGCTGTCCAGCTCGCCCGGGATTTGGGCCTTTTAGCCCTCCTGTAGAGAGTCAATGCATTGCATGCAGAGTCCCCTGTTCTGCCTGCAGCGACCAAAAGCTATTCATCTAAGTAGGGTTGCTGTCGACCAAAAGGTCAATTTCTGCCTTGGCACAGCTGCAGATGACTTAGCCTGGGTCAACCACCCAACAAATTGTATGCCTCTCGATCTCTCGATAACAACGCATCAGCCGCACAAAAACAGCTATTATCGACAAGTGAATATCAGCAGACAAGCTTACACGCACAAAGGTTGGATACGGACGATGGGACGTTGCGCCTTCGGCTGTTGCCTCAACTGAAACATACGTTCTGGCTGGCATTCTGCCCCAAGATAACGGCACAACGGCCCAGACTTACGAGCTGCGAAGTCTGCTCGATTGGACCACAGGTCACCAGCTCTAAGCCAACCCCAATGCGAGACTTGCGCAGATTGACGTGGTGGGCAGAGGGGGAGGCGTCGGGAGGGTAGGGGTTCCTTTGCCTTCTCGATGCAGGCGCCTTTTTCTTCCTAAAATAACCGGTTAGGCGAGCTGCAAGCCTGACTGGCCGGGTGGAATCGAAGCCAACGTAGAACACGAGAAGGAGGGGCAGCCATGTCGGCCTGCAAAAGGCGGGGTTGATGAGCTTGTACGGCGACTGACTGGCTCGTCCAGCCACCACACCAACGGCTTGAACGACATGCTCATGGGCTCATTGCGCTGCGAGACCTTCAAGCGTCAGACTTCGATGCAACGTCGACAAAACCTTCTTGAGGTGTGTGGCAAAACACAATCATGCTCAGAATGAATGGCAGTATGTTTGTTGGAGTAGTCCTGTGATGGACGAGCTAAAGCCCGCGCAACATCCTATCGACAGGCAAGCAACAGGTTATCGCACAGCATGGCATGGCTTCACGTGCTGATTCGGCAGTGGTAGTTCCAGAGCGTGCCACTTACAAGCCGCGTGACGATAGCTCAACACATGTACTGTAACCAAAGCATTGAGACATACCGACTCCGCGGAACGGGTTCAGTTGGGGAGTGCTGCCGCACGAGATAATTCCCTACGGAAAGAAAAAGCCCGACGGAACATACGCCCGTTGAATTTCGATGAATGAAGCCTAAGGTGATGGATATGGTCTAATGCGACGAATGAGAGGGCCACAAAATTCTGTCCATGGTCTCCTCACGGATTGCCGTACTGTGATAGAATAGCAACATCAGCTCGGCTGGCCGATATTGAGACGCTAACGCATGCTAAATGCAGTGTAATCGGCCCTCTTGCTTGTCTGAGGCCTGCCAACGTGCCGACTACACTTGCATTGCAGGTGTCTTCCTGCAAGATAACCGGCAAGAGCCCTGAACGTGATGAATGTGCGTTATAGAAACTGAGGCTGAACAGCTGTCATTGTATCGGTTCACTGTATCAGTTTGGAGATGGCTTGCCATATCTTGACACCGACAAAGGCAGCGCTCCCGAGTTGGGTTTACCGGGTCACCATAAAAGGCAAGGTTGTATTAACGAGACAAAGAAAGACAACCGCCGCTTCGCCGGGGTCCGTCCCGGAGGCGTCGATCTTCCGAGGATGGGCCCAATGGAATTTCCTAGCGTAGGGATAGAACCAAGGATACTGGAGCTCAGAGTCGGAAGTGTCATGGAGCATCCGACGGCGGGGCCGGTAGAAGCACTCTCGAGGCCGCGATCAACAAGTTGACCTCAGTTGCTACTCGCCACCCTTGGGAAACATCGGGGAGCTAGAAGCACACTCCTTGCCGATCGTCGAATTCAGCTCCAACTTCCAAGGCGGATCGTCCGAGCTGCTGGGACAGAGCACGACTATGTAAAGTGCTCCATGGGAAAGGGCAAGGGCATCGTTTATGTTGTATCCTTGGTCTCATTGTAGAAGGCCTCTGAGCTAGTGTTGATGATGTCAAATCTCGAAGATGTTTTGAGTGAGTTGAATGTATGATTCATCTGGTTGGTCAACCTGCTGGCACCAAATGGTGTAAGCAATGGTTTTCCAAGGAAATCATCGTCCGATATTCTGCAGCTCTTTGACACGGAGCTGCTGTGTGCTTGAGCTTTGGCTTTGGCCCCGGGAGGCCTACACTACCTTACTTCAGCTGAAGGTTGTTTGCTCAGTCTCGTATTGGGGCCAGGACGATGGCTTTTGGTGAGATGCCGTAAGCCAAGACAACAGGCGCGCGGTGGGCCTTTGGACGCTGGCCGAGTCTGTGTCTGGCACCTGGATAGGAGATGGTTCGAGTTGAGCTTTGACGCCATCGCGACACGACGGCGACGGTCTTGACGTGACGGTGGAAATTGCGGTAGGGAGGCCAGGAGGGGGCCAAGACGGGCCATGACAGACCGGCTCAATACTGTCGGGCGCTATTGGAACTAGTCCTGAATAGGTAGCATCCCTTATCGTGTCTTTTTCGTCCGACCAGCGACCACGTCAAGGACCAGGGTGCCAGCATAAGAGCAGACAGGGGCTTTAATGCAGGTACAAGGGCATCGTTGAGCGAACTGGCCGATGCATGCACGCCACTGAGCTAACGAGCGTACTAGAACAAGCCGCATGGGCAAATCTCTTGCTGCTTTTCCTGGCCACCTGCGTACACAGTGGATACGGAGTACAGTTGCTGCTCTTTGGTGAGCTGTGCCCCGAGAAGCATAGGGAACTGGAACCAACCCGCCCGAGGAAGCAAGGTAACGACGGCAAGACGGGAAGCGGGCCAGGCAAGGGCCAAGGGGTGCTGCTGGCAGGCGGAGACTGAGGGAGACCGAGAGCAGTCGGTACTTGCGATGCTGCCATTATATGCTCAGGGCTGAAGGTGAAGCGTTCTGCAGTGTTTCAATAGTGAGGTTTCGTGTTGGCCGTAGTTGCGGTGCCGGAGGGCATTATGAGATAGTGATCCTTGACTATTCTTGCGAGGTCTGCTCCGTTCAAGGCGGCGTACATGGCGAGAGCTGAACAAGAAGCGCCGAGATGCATACTTAGGTTTGGTGGGTGATGGAGCCCATGGTGCGTGTCAAGACTATCTTGGGTGGTAATATTGGGCAAACGGCGAGGCCAGACCAGACCAGACGAAGCGGGACTGGAGTGCTTCAGGTCTGGATTGATCGAGGTGAGGGCGATGGGGAGGCCGAAGAAACGAACGAGGATTGTCGTCGTCGAAGTGTTTGTGAAAGAAACAAATGCGGCCCCGTCCGAACTAGCAAAAGACCGGATCCAAAGTTAACGACAGGAGGTGGGCAAGCTGAAAGGCGATCGGGGAGGGGCGCCGGGGGTGGTGGTACGTGGAGAGGCAGAAGAAGAAGAAGAAGACGATGGGAGGAAGAGAGGAGCAAGAAGACGCGACGAAAAAAGACTGCTGAGGGGTGTGCGAGCGAACGTGGGAGGAGGAAAAGGACTTCGGTACGTACAGTGCGCGGACTTGGTTGATGATTTCCACCGTGGCTGAATTAGGGGTCTCGACGGCTGAAGTTCCACTGTAAGGCAGCGGGTCAAGCGCTGAATTGAGCTATCCTTTGTACTGTATGAAGTAAGCGAAACTGGGTGAGATACGCACTGTCAAAGGTTACACCTCCCAAAATAAGCAGAATGAGCAGAATGGGCAAAAAAGTACATTGGCAGAGGTACCCGAATCGCACTTGACCTTCCTCATCTTAGCTCGCCCAGGAGGAGCAAGAGCGCCTTTGATCTACCTGCGTCTTCTCCTGTTGGCGGCGACCTGAGTCCCTGACCTTGCCTTTTACCTCCCCGGTCTCGCCTTTTTCCTTCAAGCCCAGCTGGGATTTCTTTCTTCTCTCCTTCGCCTTGTCCGTCGTTGGGAACACTACAAATCTTTCCCTTGCCGCTCTTTCTCGCTGCCGTCTCGAGGATTTACTCATCTGCACTGGCATTGCGACAACCGGCAAATCCATAGACGATTCGCGGCCTTACATTCATTATACCCACGCTTGCTTACCGTCGACTACCTCGAGGAACAAGTCCTATTCCTCCGCATCAAGCCGCAAGGCCATTCACTTGTCTCGCCAACCTCAACCCTCTTCCATAACCCATCATGGATCAGGACCAGTACAACCAGGGCTACTACTCCCGCCCAGCAGCTGGATTGCCTTCACAGGCCACCACTGCCACCGGAACCCCTCTTCGCCCCGGCACGCCCAACACTGAAAACAGCCGTAATCCCTTTGGCGATGGTGTCGAGTCCCAAGCTTCTCAGAGAGGGCCCATGGCCGGTACACCAATGGGCACGAACCCATTCGGCACGCCTGCCGTTTCCCGACCTGCCTCGAGCTTCGGCTCGTCCAGTGCCATCGGCGCACGCTTCGATGAGCGATCCCAGCGGTACTTTCACTCCAGACGTATCCGCAAGGAGGATATCGAGAAGCCTTGGTTGGACAAGGCCGACCCCAAGGAGAAATGGGTCACCATCATTCCTATTGTCGGTATCTTTATTGGTCTCGCCGTCTCTGGCTTCCTCGTCTGGGACGGTATCAGAAGTGTCGTCAAGCACAAGTACTGCCCCGTGCTCATTGAGGATTTCTCCGGCAGCAGTCTGGACACAAACATCTGGACCCAGGAGGTGCAAGTCGGCGGCTTTGGGTACGTTCCCTTGATTACATTCCTCTCACCCCGCATCACGCTAATTGAATTCCAGCAATGGCGAATTCCAGATGACCACTGCCGACAACGAGAACGTCTTCCTCAAGGACGGCAACTTGGTCATCCGTCCCACTCTCCAAGACTCCGCTCTCATTGAGAAGGACACCGAGATTGACTTGCTCAAGGACGGAACTTGCACTTCCACAGAGTTCTCCGCCTGTGTAACTGCCACCAACACCACTTCTGGCAACTCTTCCATTGTTCCCCCTACCAAGTCTGGTCGCATCAACACCAAGAAGGGTGCCACCCTCAAGTATGGCCGCGTTGAAGTTGTCGCCAAGCTGCCTAAGGGTGATTGGCTCTGGCCCGCTATCTGGATGATGCCCGTCGAGGATACCTATGGTGCTTGGCCCCTTTCGGGTGAGATTGATATCATGGAGTCTCGCGGTAACAACTGGACCTATGCTCAGGGCGGTAACAACATCGTCTCCTCTGCTCTGCACTGGGGCCCCGACCAGGCCAACGATGCCTGGTGGAGAACCAACAACAAGCGTCAGGCTCTGCACACGACCTATGGTGATGAGTTCAACACCTTCGGTCTGGAATGGTCCCAGAAGTACCTCTTCACCTACGTCAACAGTCGTCTGCTCCAGGTCCTCTACACCAACTTTGACGAGCCCATGTGGAAGCGTGGTGACTTCCCCCAGACCAACTCTAACGGTTCCCGCCTGGAGGACGTCTGGAGTCAAACTGGCCGTTCCAACACTCCCTTTGACCAGAAGTTCTACCTCATCATCAACGTGGCCGTCGGCGGTACCAATGGCTGGTTCGAGGATGGCCAGTCTGGCAAGCCGTGGGTTGGAAGCAGCCCCAACGCCAAGAAGGACTTCTGGAATGCTCGCGACCAGTGGTACCCCACGTGGACCCAGCCCGAGCTCACTGTCCAGAAGGTCTCCATGTGGCAGCAGTGCGACGGCAACGAGGAGCTGTAAAAGCCCGCTCGAATGGCCATTTCTCTTTTTGAACTTTTCGCACATTTACATATAGACGGCTACATGCACAATTGGGATAGATGACGGGCGCGCGGTGCGGCTTTTACAACGGAAGGCGATTACTCTGGAATACCAACTTGGGATTACTCACCCAGGTGCTTTGAGCACATGTATTTGATGACAATATCTTGGGTTATGATTAGGATATTGGGAGATGCAAACATATTACCATCTAATGAATTTGAAAACTTACATAACCAATTTCGTATGATTCAAACAATTCTTACCCACAGTAAGGTTATCTGCAGCTTGGCTGATAACTTCCAAGCTTCAACACTTCCAAGAGGCAGCTAACACCAGAGTCTTGCCACTGCCGGCAGCTTGAGATCCCTGCATTTCAAGACTCAAGGCAGGTATATGGCCGATGCAGTCATCACCACCACTGTAACCGACACCAGCCAGCTGCTGTCAGACGGCGCATGCTACTCACCTTGACTGTTCGTGGGCCGTGGCTCCCACAGTCTGCAGATGCTACACTTCCAAGTTCTGCCTTGAGTTGGCTGACTTATCACAGCGCCCGGCCAACACCTGTACAACAAGGGCCTAGAATCGACAAACCCAGAAAAGACAACCCTGCGGCAGGCGACTGGTGCATTATTACAGCGTCGGGTGGCAGCAACACCCAGTTGTGACAGCCTGAAGCCAAGAATCAAGGGTCGGAAGACTGGGGACCTTGGGAGCCGGCCGTAGCTCATCAAATCACCATCCTGGATGGATCGTCGCGGAGTCTTTTTTTACGTCTTGTTTACCTTTGCCAGGTTTTCCTGATGACACTGGATGCAATGCTACTTTCTGGTGATTGTTCGGGCGCAGGGCCTTGCCACCGGCACCACTGGGCATCTGCTAGTATCCGGCATTTCTTGCTTTGCTAACCTTCGTTCCCGTCAGAAAGCCATTTGCCCTCCAATATCTGTACTTTATTTGCATCCTCCTTTGATTTCGGCAAGGCGCACTGAAATGGATATAATAAGATTGAGAACTTCATTAAAAACATCAGCCTTTCATTAAGGCAGCGGAGATCTCAGTGTTACAGATACACAAGATGACTAGGCCCTGCGAATCTGTTGTGCATGTTGCTTCTTTTTTTTTTTTCTTCCTTAAACATAGGTCTCGGGCTGCACAAGCTGGGGTAAGTCACGAATGAGACCAATTCGCCCCCCTTCCCTCCGAACCGGATGTGTGTGTGTGAGACTGTCCCGCATCAAATATAGAGTTGAAGAAAGACCTCGTGGAGCGAGGGATAGAGCATGGGGGAGGTTTGTCTTGGGGGTACTGGATGGTTGATTGATTGTGGCGATGTCATTTCGTGTCTTATACCAGATCTGCCGTGAGTCGAACATGGCATCCCTTCTGCGTCATCAGTGTGATCAAACATAAGTACTATCTCTGTGTGATGAGGAGCAAGAGCTGGAAAGATGAACCTCTACGCCGTAAGGGCGAATACACCAGATGGCAGCCCCGATTGACCGGGAGAAACAGGGCTCAGAATCTGTCCGTGAGCCCTTGGCTGTCTCTGTTTCTACGATGTCTCCATGTACGGACAATTTGTCGTGAGAGCCGTCCGTGTATCAAAGCAGTAGTATCCCAAGGTGTTGGTAGAACCCACAAGTTCAGGTTCAAGGTGAGCTTCAGGTCGATGACACCTTGGGGTCACCGCAGTGGATACCTCTCAGTTCACCATGGAGAGCCCCAAGGTGAAGCGGCCGCCAATCTCGATCCTCATCACATAAAGTGGGAACCAGAAGGATTTAATCATTCAAGTCTAAGGACAACAATGAAAATACAAGGTTATGAGCAAGCTTATGGGAAAAAAGTGGTGAACATACCACCCAGATCCACAGCATTTCCACTCATCAATGGGATAAGAAAGATCCATTAGATATGGTATGTGGTAGCGGTCGATCACACCCACACATAGCCTCGGGCTCTCAGTAATGATTGAAGACTCACTGTTACTTCATAGGGAACGGATAAGTGATGCGATGTTGATTCGGTGGGACTCGGTCATCGCGGGAATAACGAACAAGAGTGCGAAGATGGAAAATTGGTACTTTTGCGAGGATCCGTATGATAAGTGTGTTGATGAATTTATGGATGAGAGGGGCTGTTTGTTCTGTTCCCCCTCATCCACCGATGGAGCATTCGTACAGAATCCCGCACCAACACTGCACAATGGGAACTTGGCCAGTTGGCGAGTGCCCGACTGCTTGGGAATCAGGGAGCCCCGGCAGAGATTGCTACTCTCCCGGGCGAGGGTTGCCGACCGAAGAGCAGACTCTCCAGGGCTCTCAGTCTCGAGGCTGTGCTGCAGTTTACGGACGGAATTTTTTGATGCGAACGTGATGTATCTCGCTCACTGCTGAATGCATGTTACCACATGTAATATTTTGCGCATGGCGTCCGATACGGCCATGCGTCGCGTTACACAAGCGACGCAAGCGCAAATACGAGCTGCCCCGGCTCCCGACTTCCTTTGTCACAGAACCTTTCGGTGCGAGCCGTGAAGTGAAAGAAAACCGGACGGTCCCAGGCCCGGAATCGCGGCAAGGCTGGGCAGCACAGCACAATCTTTGTGCGCGGGCGGCCCACGATTAGCGATACTGGGTCCAGCCGTCGTTGCCGATTTACACGAGTTCCCGACTGTTCGTTTTGTCACAGACACAAGCTGACGTCGCCTACTATGCCACGGACCCTTTTCTTGGTATGAGATCTTGTTCATCTTTGATCCTTCAGGTCGCCACAAGATACACACCTCTGACACGGTGGGCAAATCTGGCGGGGGCAAGATACCGGAGCGATTGCTATAAGCAGGGAATGTCCCGCATCCCAGGGTCTTCGTACACGTGTAAATTCGTTTGTCCTGGGGTTTGCGATGGACAAACGATGGAGAAACGCCGCCTTGACCTCAGCTTGAAAAATGGGCTGATGGAGCTTTTCGATGGTTTGTTTCCTCTTGCCAGAAGTGGATTGCAAACACGTCTCGTTGTGCGGCCTCTTTCGAGGTATCCAATTCGTATGGGTCTGGGCCGGCCTGGCCTGGATACTCTCCGTAGACAAGGTCACAGCCCGACAAGGGGTCGTTCACGTTTTTCTCTCCGAAGGATCCGCCCGCGATTTTTTGACTGCCCACAATCCATCTACCCATGCCGGTGGGTCGGAAGATCACCGGGACCCGAGGAATTTCGCCGACAAGCTAGATCAAGCTACGGGTAGTATTTTTTCCCAACAACCTGAATGGGGACAAAAGATAGGAGCTGAGGCGTGCCGCTGTCGCCGGCATACTGCCGTCAAGGGTGAGCTGTCAGTCACACCGGACGGCAGGCCTGTCGTGATCCTGGCCGTGTAAGTGGGCGGGCGGTGCGTGCGTGTGCGTTGGAGCCGCGGTGCCAAAGTTGCTCGCTTGAATGCTCGGCAGATGAGTCGAGTACATCTCTACAGCAGACTGCAAGGCCACAGCAGGACTTGAACGGTTAAGGTGAGATAGTCGGCTGCCGGCAACATGCTTCCGCCGCCTGGAGGATTGCGAAATCCTGCTTTGCTATCACAGTCGAGTCTTATCTCGACAAGGGGTGCGAAAGGTGTGATTGAGGACCTGAAGCCTGCAACTTGATAGTGGAAAAGACTATGGTTGACGACCGGGAAATGCTCGCACCCGACAGCATGGATGACACTGCTATTCTGGGAATAGAGAAGAGTGTGAGACACAAAGTGACAACGGTCCACGGACAAAGTCGCACGCGTCAGTCGACGATGGTCCAGAGCCGGTCGACGCGGACATTTATGGTCCAGAGCCGGTCGACGCGGACATGCGGAGGGCGGATTGAGGTGAAATTGATGGCGCGAGTCGCCTGGGACATCGTTGTACAGGTAGTGTCGTCGCGGCTGCGGCTGAAGACCCTGGACGATATTGGACTTTGACAACGACAAGTCTGGAGAGCCCACCTCGCTCTCATTCACCCCTCTCCCCCTATTATAGTCTACCTCTCTGTTTTCAATGAGCGGATAGTGCGTGCGCGGAAAATGGTCGTAGCTAGAGGCGAAGCGAGTAGAGAGGCCGCGTAGTGTTCTCCTGGAAATAAGAGCGCGCCAAAGTTGCGTTACCCCCTATCCTCACTTGGGTGGAAATTGTCACTTTAGCCACGATATCTGCCATCCCAACATCGCCCGTCGCTGATTGGACGTAAAGAGCTGGGCTAGTGGGGGAGAAAGGGAGGAAAATGAGGTGTGGGCTGTGGCCCAGTGTGGCTGCTGCGGAAGCCTAGAATTCAGACAAAAAGCTTATATGTGCTGCACCGTCGACAGATGGTAGGCTTGACTCGACAAGCGTACCAGGTTTGGCCTCATTGGTGAGAATAAGACGGGCGTAAGCATGCTATCGACGGGGGATGAGGCCTTGATTCGGCGAGACGCCAACATGGCGAGATTCTGATAGAAAGTGCAATTGCGATATCGATAGTTGAGCGGCGAGTCCAGGCAGTGTGGTCCTTGATAAGCTTAATTGCGTGAGATGACAGGGGCCATGCTGATATTGGGCCTTGACATGCTCGCTTCGGCGTACCCCTGCCTATACTCCATGTGCTGTCACTTTTGCTGACAGGTGCTGTGGCAATCCAGTCTGCATCGTGAAAGGCGGCGGTTGAGGCATTCAAAGGCGAGAAGGTGGTGGGTTGATGAACAGGACCGCCCTCTCATCCAACGTAACGGGCCTTTCCAAGGGTATGCCTCGGAGCCGTTGGGTTCATGTTCGCAGCGCGTCATATCTCACTCCTGGCGTCAGTCGCCACAAGCCATCATCTCGATTTCTATGCTGTTCCTGTGGAGGGTTCAAACGGTCAAGGAGCTGACTGGTTGAGCACGCCAAAGTTGGGTGAGAATGTGCATGAGTGTGTGTGAGCGAGTGTGTGTGAGCGAGTGTGTGTAGTGCGAGTGAGTGAGTGTGTGGTTTGCAGTGGCTTGGATTGGCTGGAATATACCCTGGCCAGCATCCTTCTCTGCTGCTGCTTGATGCAAGTTCCTGCCGAATACGAAGAATTGGCGGGTTGGGCACACTCAAGGATAGACCGCCTTGAGAAATCATTAATTATCCGTCGTGTTTATTCTTTTTCTTTTTTTGAGGATCAACTCACTGTGTTTTGCTTTCGGATGGGTACATGCAACTGACCCTCCCCAATGTATAGGTAGCTCATGGTGATGGTGTGCTCGTACCCGCAAAAACATGTCGGAAAATTTGGAGATCACGCACGAGAAACGAATATCGGGTCTGGAATTAATCTTGCCGTGCACCGAGTGTTCAGCTTCCAGCGGGTCTGGTGGGCTCTCAAGATGCTAGGAGCATCAATGATTTGTTACGTCAGCCATGGCTCAGAGTGAAACGCCCGTCGGTGAAGGATCCCAATGTTGAGCAACTTCGGCCGAGTTGCCCGCCCCCTTGCGCGACCAGCAGAAGTGCTTCCCTCAAATCCATGGCTATTTTGTGTGCGAGTCCATCCTCCTGGAACTGTTGATAATAGACTTGAGATGGCGTGCTGGATAGTGAGAGGGTCAACCTGAGCACCGCCAGATCTCTCACAAACACACAGTGATCGACCATATCCGACGGCTTAAGGTGATGTTTCCACAGACTAAAAATGTATGACGTGAATGCTGTCCTCGAGGACTGCATCTTGCAACATGCTGGAGAAGATACGAGATTGTTAGGCGTTGCAGTGCCTCGCAGCCCCTTCTCAGAGGGCAACAATGGACAAAGACCCGATCAGCTCATGAGAAACCCACCCTCCTGGTCGGCCAGAGTCAGGTATTGCGCCGCCGTCTCATCTTTTCTTAGCGGTGTCATCATGGCTTTGAGCGCCGCTCTCAGTTAGCTTGCTGGTACGCGGTACTTAGCTTTGGGCGTTCCAGAAGCTCCATCTGTTTTCTGTTAGCGCCCCATAATATTTTCATTTTTTCGAATATTTCCTTTTCTCTGCCGTCCAAGAAAAGACTCTCTCCTGTGGCTAATGAGCCGGGCACCCGTTGTTCGTTTGCTTAGCGTGGCATGCACCCAAGCATGGACGAACCCCTGTTCGCACAACGGGCCCATGCTATTCTCGCTGCTTTAATGGGCCGTGAAGAGGATGCTGAGGTACGGATACTCTTTCTCATTGTGGGAAGCCCTGCGACAAGCTGGGTATATCGCTTTCGTAAGGCGTGAGAAGAACGGGTACGTTTCTGTTGATCGACTTTTCGCTTTTCGATATGACCTTATCTGGGTCTCTGCCACCCCCGCGAGATTTCATTCGGCACGTCATCCTCAACTTCTGGTAAATGTCACTCAGCTTCTTTGTTGTTCGCCCTGAGGCATCGGAAATAGTCCGGATTCGGCATTTTTGTGTCTTTGTCTTTGCAGCCGCAGCGTTGTAAAACAGTTGGAGAGTTGCCAACATGAGGCGTGGCAGCAGTTTCGTGCACAATGGCTGTGCCCCTCCCACCAAGAGTCTGGTTCTCTGTGGGCATCCTGATGCATCACGCAGCCACGCAGCGACGGCCAAGGGTTCAGCTTCAGGTTGTGGCTATTGAATGTTAGCACCTCCGCTGGTGGGGGCACTTCTCAGCCAGCCTGAAGTGTTAACATGTGGTCTCGGCATAGCTGGATGAGGCATCGTGCAACACATCTAAGGATATCTGGTCCTGTCCTGTGAACCGATAGAGTGACAGACTAGTGGCGCAAGGAGATGAGGGCGGGCGGCTTCATCCACATCGCTGGAAACCGCCCTCCAGCCTATCGCCTCAAATCTACTTGGATGCTTGATTGTCTGGCTGCTGAGATTAGCGACATTTGTCGCAGTTGTCGATGGCTAACAAAGGGACGCTGGTAGGTAACAATGACCAGGCGTTGACTGGACCCCGAATTCCACGTGATAGGAACGACATCGCTCTGTCGAATACCAGCTCCGACAAGTGCGGCTGAAATTTCTCAACCGTGACAACAGCTTCTATACTAGCCGAATTCTTCGGATTCTCGCACACTGGCGAAAGATGCTCAAAAAAGAGCGTGAATTGATATGGGGCTTCATAATTCGGAATTCGACGTTTGGCAGCCATCTGAACCCGTTGATACTGTCAGCAGCGAAGGCATACGCCTCAGAGCAATGCAGCAGTGGCCCAATACGATAATGCAAGTCCCGTTGATATCACATCTCTGACTCGAGACAAGAGGCGTGCATTTGCCTCAAGGCCAATGCGAGCTAGTAGCAAATTCTCAAGCAGCGGCCACATGTCATTCGTGGCGGTCTGCCGTTATTCAGCTCTAGTGCTGTGATTGATGCAGACAAGAATGGTTTGGTGTATCCGTATCGGTAATCTGGCAGATATGAGATGTATGTGGTGTGCGGCCTCGTGGGTCTTGCTGTCTCGGGCCAATACTATCACTGCATTCGTAGAACGTCGAAATCTTCGGTGCTTTGTGCAGCGTACGGGGCCGAAGGCGATGGGGTCATGATGAAGGCTCTCGGTCTCGGACGATTTTCTCAGGTGTAGTGGTGCACGTGGAGGACGGTGAGGGAGAAACAAAGAGACGGGTAGATGCCAAGCAGCAACGGGGCCGGCATCAATTCGGGATACGGACCGGGTGGTAGGAAGTGACACGGGTGGGATTGCGAGTTTGACAGGTCGGTGATGTCGATCCCTGAGTGGTCGGCAAAGCGTAGTCGCAGATGCGGCTCCCGCTCCCAAGATGTCGGTGTGTGCGTGAGGTCTAAGAAAAGAAGTGTGTTCCGTTTGGCGATGAAATTCCTAAAGGCTGAAAGGAAAGCAAGCGGGAGAGTAGACGGAAGCAGGTTAGAAGGGGCCATGAGTGAAAATGACAGAGCGCCACCCCGGTAACCGCTCACCAGCTATCGGCCGCCATGGCTACCCGCGTCTGTTGATTATCAAAGCCCCAAAGTCCCAAGTGTGAAGTCTGGATTGGCGAGCTTGCGTGTTCTCTGGTGGTAGAAGAGGAGAATGAGGTGAGGAAGCAAGTCCGAGCCCAAGGACCCAAAAGGTCAAGATGACGAGCCAAGAGACTACCATCTCAGGTCAAGGAAAGAACCTAACATTGCTAACATTGGGTCGCCGAAGAAGCGGTGCCTTCCACTTGGTCCCGGCAGCACCTAGCGTGTTTACTTGGTGTGTCCGAGGGCCCCACATTTGGCACGAGTTCCCCATCAGACAAGGGAAGGCACAGACCAAGACAAGTCTTCGGCCCAGGCACAGGCGCGGCGCTAAAGTAAAGTAAGCGGAGCCCGGTGGCCCGTCTCTTTCCATCCTTGTCAATCTTCGGCCGGCTGGCTCCTTCCTCACCCCTGATCCCGGCCCTCACCCCCTGGTACCTTATGGAGTAAAGTATGTAAGTGGGCAGAGGCAGGAGCAGCAGGGCAACCTCCCACACCCCTCCTTCTTTCCCTTGTTCCTTGCTTTTCTGCTTGGAACGACTTCTATTGGCCCAATGTCTCTCGTAACCCGCAATAATTCTTACTTGCACCTTCCCATTCAGCACACAGAGTTGTCCCTTGTCCTTGGCACGTTGGTACGGGTAGCCACGATGTCCTCACTCCTCGGTCGTCCTTTCCTCAGGTTCCCCCCCAACTCCAAACTCCCAGAGCCACGCCCCCTTGTTCCCATTGTTGCTCTTGCCGTATCCGGGCATCATGGCTTTCGGCGCTGAAAAGTACGTTGTGGTTTCTAAGGTGGTTCCTACCGGTACTCCGTAGTTTCTAGTTTTTTTTTCACTTCTCTTTCTTCCCCTCTACCTTAGCCTCTCGATATTCACGTTATTCTTCCGCGTGGACTAAACCCCTTGAAGCCAAGCTACCAATTTCCACTGCAGGCTTCTATACCCAGTCTCGTCTGCACCTTGTCCCATTAAACCACTGCATCGTCGCCCTTATTTTTTCATTTCCACCCCGAGAGGAGAACGTGAGATTCCCAGTTATTGCTGCTTTTCCAAGCGCGCCTTTCTTTTGCATCCCCCCTCCTCTACGGATACGCTCTATTCCCCCTCCGATCCCTCGCTTCGTCCACACTTCAAACTAGTGATCCCAGCTTCAGCGTGGCGAGCACCGCGAAGATCTCCAACAACCAGAACACGGCTGCTACCATACCTACGTAGTAGGGTCGCTAGCACATCGCATCATATCCCAATCGACGGGAACCTAGACACGCCCTCCCACGAAAGTAGAGACAGACGCCTTCCTAGATAAACCGTGCAGACCAGGGCAGCGCCCCAGCGTCCGATTGTTGTCTTTGCCCGCTCTCTCAGCATCCAATTCCCAGAACCTTGGCTCGCCGTGCCTCATCCGCGCAACTGTAACTTCGTAAACAGAGAAGGATACTATCGATACCTTAGGTACTGTACCCATCCAGTCCGTCCCCTCGCTTATACGATATACCGGGCGAATCTTGCAAATCCCATCACCACGTTCCCCTCTCACGTCCCATCCCGTTCGCTCCCCTCGGCAACAGTGGCAGGCCAGCAGCTCGTCTAAGGTGGGCAAGGAACGGTGTATCCGTCCGTACCGCTCGCCGTAGGGCATTTCCCGATTCCCTTCCCATCATCTCACCCCCCCTTGCTCTGTCTTCTGCCTCTAGTCTATGCTCTAGCCAAAGCTTTTGGGTCTGGCTAGTAGGCAAGACTTCTCCTCTCTTACTCAACCATCCTACCAACTAAGGTATTACCCACTCACTCTCCCCCTCCGCTGCCCACCAACCTGCGCTCGCTCTGTCCGCCGGGTCCCTCGCCTCCAAGACTGGCCTGTTGCGCTATCCGTCTGCACACCCACCCCTTGGTCGTGTTGGCGAGGCTCATCGACGCTTTCCCCGATTGGACTGGCCTTGTTTCTTGCCGCTCCTCATCCTCCTCCTGCTGCTGTGTCTCTACCCTCCTCAATAACCTCTTGAACCCTCCCTCGTCTTCGACCACTATTTGCCTTGCCTTCCCTTCTCTCATCCCTCGAGATCGTCTACAAGACTAACCCTCAAGGCGCCCATCAGAGACCTCGAGGTTGTTTGCACTGTCTCGTGCCTCCTCTTAGGCTTGACTCTCGCCCTCCGGTCCACATTCCTCGACTCGACTTTAATTCGACTCGATCCGACAACTCGGCGCCTTTGTTCATGCTTGCTTGAACATTTCCATACATTCGCTACTATCAGCCTCTGGTTCCACTCGGAAGCCTACACACTCGCTATCACTGCCCACCTGACCTCCCTCTCAACCTGGTCACTTGCCTCAGCTTGGGCTTCATCGTCTTTTCAAACTTACTTTGTTCGATCCGAGTTCGAACACGGCCTGGTCACTTGCCTCAGCTTGGGCTTCATCGTCTTTTCAAACTTACTTTGTTCGATCCGAGTTCGAACACGGCAGCGCCCACTGCATTGTCTTTGTGTAACATCCAGAGGTGCGCGACCTTCATGCTGTGCTAGTTCCACTCGGACTAAGCTTGTGACTGCGAGAGCTACTAACAATATCCAAGTAGCTCGAATCGTACTAAACTTGGTCGACGACTCTCTGAAAACTTCCAGAAGCTATCACACCCCTCGTCAACACGATGGGTCTCGGTGGCTACTTCAAGGCTGAGAAGCCTGAAGCTTCCGGCCGTGGCAGCCCACCGCAGCCCGCTCGCGGCAACCAGGCTCCAGTCATGGAGAAAGACTCGAACAGAACGAGCACGAACGATATGGAACTCCAGCCACCTACTCCTCGCTACAACTCTCGCCCGCAGTCCATTTCTGGCCGATCGACGCACTCCAATGGCAGCTCCATGTTCCTCGACGACATTAAGCATGAAGTCATGGTCAACTACCTCTACCAGCAGCAGTGCTCTCACCTCTGGGTCAGTGACGGATCTGGTGAGGTCGAGGGTGTTCTTCTGCGCAAGTCCAGGGGTCAGTACATGGCTTGCCCTCCCCAACTGGGCACCTCCCCGTTTGCCCAGGCGTGCGCAGCCCTCAACGTTCAGTGCGCCATGACGGTGAACTCGCGTGTTATCAAGACCTTCCTTCAGTGGTCGCCTGACGCCGTCGACGTTCCTCTGATGAACGGTCTCCGAGTCCAGATTCTGCCCACTATTGAGGACCTTCCCAGAGCGAGAAAGCATCAATTCGCTGCCTTCATCGCTGCCGAGGGCCTTCTCATTGTCTGGGATGACGATGCGCTCCATCTTGTCCAAAGAGCCAAGGCTATCGAGTCCGAGCTCATGGAGCTTGTCTGGAAAGCTGGTGCTGAAGACGAGGAGGGTGACGAGAAGAAGGGACCCAATGTTGGCGAGTACGAGATTGACGAGGAAAGCGGTCAAATCAAGCCCGAGAAGCGCCCTGTCCACCTCCTCAACACCTACCTGGTTTCCGTCACTCTGGTTCTCGTCGTCGTTTCCCTCGGTGCTGCTTGGAGACAGCTGGCTATCGAAGTCTCTGTCGACGGAGACTACCTTCGTCTGGCTCTCGTCGCCCTCTTCCCCCTTCAGATCTTCTTCACCCTGTTCTTCGCCCAGGTCATTGTCGGTTGCTTGGCTCAGATCTTCGGACCTATTCGCCAGTTGACCATCAACTCCAAGTTTTACTCAGCTCGTCCCCCTCCGAGGCTGCAGAGCTCTTTCCTGCCCCACGTTACCGTTCAGTGCCCTGTCTACAAGGAGGGTCTTGGTGGTGTCATTGTCCCTACTGTCAAATCCATCAAGCAGGCCATGTCCACCTATGAACTTCAGGGTGGCTCTGCCAACATGTTCATGAACGACGATGGTCTCCAGTTGATTTCTGAGGAGGAGCGCCGCGCTCGTATCGAGTTCTACGCCGACAACAGCATTGGATGGGTTGCCCGCCCCAAGCACGGCGAGAACGGCTTTACCCGCAAGGGCAAATTCAAGAAGGCTTCCAACATGAACTTCGGTTTGATGATCTCCCTCAAGGTCGAAGAAAAGCTCCAGGCCATCAACCGCCCCAACGAATGGACTCAGCACGACGAGGCTCAGGCTTACGAACAGGCTCTCAAGGAGGTTCTCGAGGACGATGGCCGTGCATGGGCTGACGGTAACATTCGTGTTGGCGACTACATCCTCATCATCGACTCTGATACCCAAGTTCCCGCCGATTGCTTCCTCGACGCCGTTTCCGAAATGGAGCAGTCTCCCGATGTCGGTATCATGCAATTCTCGTCTGGTGTCATGCAGGTCGTTCACACCTACTTCGAGAATGGTATCACTTTCTTCACCAACCTCATCTACAGCGCCATTCGGTACACTGTGTCCAACGGCGATGTTGCTCCTTTCGTCGGTCACAACGCTATTCTTCGCTGGAGCGCCATTCAGCAGGTCGGCTACTACGATGAGGATGGATACGAAAAGTTCTGGTCCGAGTCACACGTGTCTGAGGACTTTGACATGTCGCTTCGTCTCCAATGCAAGGGCTATATCATTCGCTTAGCTGCTTGGGCTGGTGAAGGTTTCAAGGAGGGTGTATCGCTTACTGTGTACGATGAGCTTGCCCGTTGGGAGAAGTATGCCTACGGCTGCAACGAGCTTCTCTTCCACCCCATCCGCACTTGGCTCTGGAGAGGTCCCTTCACCCCGCTGTTCCGCACCTTTTTGTTCAGCAACATTCGTTTCACCTCCAAGATCACCGTCGTCTCATACATTGGTACTTACTACGCTATCGGCGCTGCCTGGATCATGACCTCGGTCAACTACTTCCTCATGGGCTGGTACAACGGGTACCTTGACAAGTACTATGTCGACTCGTGGCAGGTTTGGTTCTCCATCATCATTGTCTTCAACGGTCTCGGAAACGTCGCCCTCGCTATCATGCGTTACCGTCTTGGTGAGAAGAGCTTGTTGATGGCCTTCTTTGAGAACCTCAAGTGGACATTCCTGCTCGCCATCTTCCTCGGTGGCCTCAGTCTTCACGTCAGCCAAGCCCTTCTGGCTCACATGTTCGAGATCGACATGACGTGGGGTTCGACCTCCAAGGAAGCCGAGTTCTCCAATTTCTTCATCGAGGTGCCCAAGGTTCTGAAGAAGGTAAGCTATTATATACCACACTCCCTTGCTAATGCCAGGTGTTTGCTCCACATTCCAGTGGTGCTTATTCATGGCCATGCATTCCAATTTCAACCACTTCGTATCCCATTCGAGCCGACGCTAACAGTTTGTGACTAGTTCAAATTCTCCATGCTCTTCTCCTGCATCTTCATCGCCGGCATGATCATTCTTGCCGTCGCCGACTTTGTCCCCCACGACTGGCGCATCACCGACTTCGTCGCCATCCTTCCCATGGCCACCGTTTCGGCCAGTCACTTGCTCCTACCCATTGCTCTCAACCCCGCGCTCATGACCTTCTCGTGGTAAAAGAATGACCATGTTGGATCTGATGCTATTTACTATTTTCATGAGCCGTACGAGGCGACAAACATTGTACAGTGGGCGTTTTCCCGCAACGATATAGACATGGGACGGAGTTGCGAGGGGCTTTGATACCTAGATCCCAGCTTGAGCAGACCACGACATGATCAGTGGCGCTCTTGTTTGTTTTCATTTCTTTTCTACCATTTCACAAAAGATGCCATGCAAAATATCTTCAACACTTATATATAAAGCTTAATTATTATGATCAAGTATGAGGTGGCTCATCGCGGAACCAAAGGATAGGGGGGATAGGTTGGACCACAGGATAGGGCACGAAGTAGACGATGGTCACCAGACACGCACACACACGCCCAAGTGTAGGCATTTGATTCCACTAGCACAAATTTAGAGAAAATTGAGCCACATTCTTTATTCATCTTACTTCACTCGTGCGATGTGTTGCGAGGATGCCTTTTGCCCTCAAACACATGAATTCCGTAAACATCACTAGCATCTGGGTCTGAGAGTTCGCTCTCCTTAGCTGGGACCATGGACCCTTGCCATTCACGTGCGAAGCAGAGAAGATGAAAGGGTGCAATTTTTATTCGAATCGAGTTTTCGTTCCATCATTCCAAAAAGGGCTGTCTAGAGGGGGTTATTGTCTTTGTCAATGTCTAACTAAACGCGACAATCTCTGAAGAGGGCAGGGACAATATCCACCACACGAAAACATAAGAAAAGCACGACAAAAAAAGAGAGAGCCCATCCTGGATCCCGTCTATATGCAGAACGCCTTCTAATCCCGTCTGAACACGGATGGGGGTTAGGGGAGAAGAACGACGTCTCTACGTGATCTTTCCCCTTTTTTCATTTCCCCTCCAATCCCTTCTATCCCCAAGATATCTCTGAAAGCAGCAAAAAATCCCAACTTTTTCTTTCTTAGGAAAAGAGGTCGACCTCGTCTGTGTATGTTCTGGTCATGCTCCTTTTCTCTCTCATTCTTAAAACCAGCACCACAGAAGAAGAACAAGGTATCGCTCGTTATTAACCGTCTTTTCGTGAGTCGTCGTAAAAACCAACTTATTCCTCGTCGTCCGTGTCGGGAGGGTGGGGCGTTCCCTTGGGGCTGTTGAGCCACTCAATGTGTCTGAGACGACGACGGACCTCCTGCTCCTTGAGCTCCTTCTTGGTCTTCTTCTTCTTCTTTCTGGCGCGGAACTTCATTTCAGAATTATCCTCGGCGCCAGAGTTGACCGCGCTGTTGACGGCACTGTTGGCGACGGAGGAGACGGCGGTGGAGGCGATGGCGCTTCCGGGCACACTGCTGTTGTCCTCGAAGGAGCCGAGGTTGATAGCGGCGTTGCCGCGAAGGGCGACACGGCCGTCGTTGACGTGCCACTGCTCAGAGCACAGGGCGCCGACGAACTCCTCGTTATGGGAAATGAGGATGACACCGCCCTTGAACTCGCGAATGGCAACGGCGAGACCGCCGAGGGAGTCACGGTCCAAGAAGTTAGTCGGCTCGTCGAGAACCAACAAGTGAGGGTTGTTCCACATGGCACCAGCGATAACGACCTTGACCTTCTGGCCACCGGACAGAGAGCCGATCTCGTTGTGGTTGGCAATCTCGGGATCCAGTCCGAGATCCTCAAAGTGTTTGGAGATGACAGTGGGCTGGAGCTCACGGTAACCGAGACCCTCGCGAGATGCCTCGTGGTCGTCGAACTCCTGGATAAGCTTGTCGAAGCCCCACTCGATCATGGTCTCGCGAGACACCTGAGTGTTGTACTTGGGAAGGTATCCACGCCATTTACTACGTTTTGTTAGCTCATTTGCCATGTTACCCGGGAACTAGGTTGTGCTTACATCTCGTATTGGAAGGTCTTTTTGTACTTTTGTCGACCAACGATAGTCTCAAGCTGACGAGCGGACTTGCCATCCTTGAGATCGATGAGCTTGTCCATCTGCTCGCGATCCTTGTCGGAGAGCATACGGGTCTGCTTCATGTGGACCTCACGATCATCACCGTTGGCGTAACGCCACTGCAGGTACTGGTTGGGGGTCTTCTCAAGATGCATCTCGACGTGCTCAAGAGCGTGCTGCTTGATGTAACCGATACGCAAGTTGGGGTGCTTCTCGACCTTTCCGGTGCTGGGAATGACCTCGCCAGTAAGAATCTTGATGAGCGTGGACTTGCCGGCACCGTTGGGGCCGATAATGGCCACTCTGGACGACAGAGTAAGCTGGCAAGTAACCTCAGCCAGAGAGGGCTTGGGCGCCTTGGGGTATTGGTATGAGACGTTGGTCATGCGGATAATGGCACGGGTCAAGGACTTGACACCAGTCAGGATGCCCGGAGGTGGGAACTTGAACTGAACCTGGGAAGCGGAGAGCGTGTAGTAGCTCTTTGCCTCGGGGCGAACCTTGACAAAGGCAGCGAGGTTGCCCTTGTAGCAGGCAAGCTTCTTGTTGGGCTCGTAGTGGTAAATATCCGTGGTGACGTTGTCGAGGAAGCCGGAGTCGTGAGAAACGATCAAACTGGTGATGTCGGGGTGGGTCTTGAGGTAGTTCTCGAGCCAGGCGATGTTGGCAACATCCAAGTGGTTAGTAGGTTCGTCCAACAACAGGACGTCCGCGCCCTTCAGCATAGCACGAGCCAAAGCCAACTTCATCTTCCATCCTCCGGACAGGGAGCCGACCTTGTGCGACTGGCGCTCGTCAGGGCCACTGCCGAAGCCGAACTCATCAAGAACCTCGACGACCTTGGCACGACCGCGAGCAGCGATCTCCTCATCCTTGAGGACGAAGTCCAAAATGCTGATATCGGCATCCTCACCCTGGTTGTGCTCGACGTAAATGGTACGGAGAACATCCTGGGGAGGGAAACCCTCGAGCTTGCCGTTGGCGATACTGCGCATCAGCGTGGACTTGCCAGCACCGTTGCGACCGCAAAGACCGTAGCGGTGGCCCTTGAGCAGTCTCAGGTTGGTGTGGGAAAGCAGCAGCATGCCACCGTATGCCAGGGAGAAGTGGGCATTGACAATCTCTGTCTCGCCGTCGTCCTCCTTCTCGGGAACACCGTACTTGCGCTCGTCCTCCTCGACGTAGTACTTCTGAACGCTGTCGGCAATGGCAATGTTGGAGCTCGGGGCCAAGGCCTGCAGGTAGGGAGCGATGCGTCCAGAGATGCGCTGAACGAAACGGTGGTTGACGTCCTCGGCAACCTGCTCGCAGATGTAGGGGCGAGCCACCTTGTAAATGTCGGTGACGGCAAGGCCGCCGGTCTTCTTGATCTCGGCATCAAGGATCTTGCCGACGTCCTCGCTAGAGACACGCTCGATGACATCCTTGTCGTCACCCATGGCCTTCTCAATGACATCCAATGCTCTCTTAGCCAGCTCTCGGACCTCGGGGAGGGAAGCGCGGTCGTAGACACCCTTCACACCTGGCTGCAACTTGGGCAAGAAGGTTCTGGCCTCGATCGGGTCGTGGACCAGCTTTGTCAAGTTCTCGACGACAACGACGGTCTGGCGGAGAACCTCCTGAGCGGTAGAGGGGGTGTTGAGGGAACGCTCGAGCAGAGGCGTCAAGAGAGCAAGAACGGGAGAGGTGACGATGGCGACAAAGGTCGTCATGGACAGGGCGTGGATGGCCTTGCGAAGAGTCTCGGTGGAGGGGTGGTGCATGGTATCGATGAGAAGAGGCACGCGAGGAGCGACGTCGTCGTTGGAAAGGAGGGCGGTAAGGGCGGTCATAGTCTGGACAGACTGCTTCTCGACCTCGGCCTTGAGGTCGTGCATGCCGCCCTCGACGATGGGAATGAGGCCAGCCAGCTTTGTTCCGATGGCCTCACGGAGGACATCCTGCTCTTCAGCCTGCTCCTGGGTGGAGCCGACAGTCTGCTTGGCCTTCTCGGCGATCTTCTGGAGCAAGAGGAGGGCAGCAGCGGTTCCCTGCCACTTTCCGGTCCTCTTGGACAGGTAGGTGTGAAGAACGGGCAGCAGACCGACAACGAGAGCCTCGGCGCTCAAGTTGTTGAAGAGAGCGTCCAGCGCATATTGAGCAGACTCGCGGACAACGGAGCCCTTGTCGGACAGGGCGTCGAGAGCTGCAGGAACGAGGGTGGCATCCTGAACAAGGAAGACAACCTCGCTCAAAGGCGACTTTGGGGGCATGCGCTCAAAGAGGGCACCCAGCAGGTTCTGGGCGCACTCGCGAAGCTGAGGAGACTTCTTGTTGGCGGCAGCCTTCTTGATCTCGGCAAGAATGCCATAATGGGTAAGACCTTGGTATCCGACCGTGTTGTTGAGGACTTCGCAAAGACCGTAGGCGGCATCGACTGAGGCGGCGGAAGTGGTCGCGGTGAAGATGGAGTTCAAGAAGGCCGAAACCTCTTCTTGGGATGGCGGGGGAGGGGCATCGCCCTTGGCCACGACGGTCATGTTCGCTTGGTGTTGTTCCTGCTGCGATAAGGGCGGGGTTACAGGGTGAGGCATGGAAGCGACAACCAGCACTCGGAGAGAGGGGTCGGAGGGCGAGAGAGGGAGAGAGAGAGCGCGCGCGAAACAAGGGACCTCGCTTCTGCAATTCTGAAGGAGGAAAAACCGGAAAAGGGTTTCGCGGGAAAGAAAAAGGATGCTCTCGTCTGTCCTCTCTCTCGTGGGACGGCGAGTTTGTGTGGTGTAGGTCGTCAGCAACAAGTGTCCCTCCGTCGCAACACAGATTTTTTTTTAGATTGGGCACTGCAAGTCCGGGCGCGATTTTTCCCTCTTTGTTTCTCACAATCCACCAGCAGAATCGCATCCTTGGCCCATGTGGGCGCGATTTTTCCTCTTTGTTTCTCACAATCCACCAGCAGAATCGCATCCTTGGCCCATGTGGAAAAAAAAAATTCAACTTTGTATCCCTATCGGTTGTTCTCGAAATCTCGCGATATACGTACGCCTCCATCTCTTTTCGCTCCGCTGCGAAAGGCTCTTGATGCCCGAATTACCAATCCAACTACGCAACTCTCGTTGCTCGGCAAGGAAAATAGGGACCAAGGGTCCAGCGGAAAATCATTCATCTCTTCCCCTTTAAGTTTTTGCAAGATTCTCTCAACATGTTGGATCCCTCCGGTGCGGTTGCTCCGGTGCCGGCGTCCAAATCCCGTTGAGGAAGCGCGGTCCACCCCGCGGTTGCGTCCCGCCTCAGCGTCGGCCAAAGACTCGGCTAAGTGGTCACTGTCCTTCCATATCGTTTCAAGATAGCAACAAATTCCGTCTTGCGAGTGCGACCCTGTTTCGTGCGCAAGAGCCTCTGGTCAGCGTTGCTTCTCATTCTCCCATTAATGTCGACGTCTAGCCCGCTTTGTCTTATCTTGAAAGGGCTCTTCTAGTCCGCAACACCGTTATGCTCTGCCTTGCAGATACTCCAAGCAGAGATTGATGTCTTCTTGACCATAAGCTGTGTGGAGATTGATGCGTGGCGTACATGGCGACCCAAGAAACCTCTTCA
The DNA here is from genome assembly GCF_011075155.1 of Colletotrichum scovillei. Classification (NCBI taxonomy): domain Eukaryota; kingdom Fungi; phylum Ascomycota; class Sordariomycetes; order Glomerellales; family Glomerellaceae; genus Colletotrichum; species Colletotrichum scovillei. Next base: position 162,314 of record NW_023336264.1, read on the forward strand.
CATGTGGCAGCCATGACCAGCAGAGTTTCGGCTACAGCCGTTCGCTAGCTGAGGCTGCAGTGTCGGTTGTTTTTGGCCTTGGTCTAGTCTCATCGCTTTCAGAACTGATCCCAACCGTATCGTAAGAACTGGCCAAGGCGAGTTCGACATCACATTTGGGGTGACCAAATCATGAGAGAACCTCGAGGTCGCCAAGCTGGTCTCGACCCATTGTCCGACTTGCGGATTGACTTCCTCTTCCGATGTGAGCCCTGTCTAGATGCTGCACTGATTTTGTGGAACCATGGTTCAGTGGTGCATCGAGAGGGCTTCAACATGGGCATTTCGTGTTCTTTACAACCTCAGAGAATTACGGCCTCGCGGTGTTTTCGTAAAGACATATCCTGCGATGATCAGCAACCCGGCCAGTCTGATGCGTAGCACCGGCACAAAAGCATAAGTGTACCAGAACACTCATCAGACGAAGTGGGCAGCATCTTACGTAGTAGTCGAATTCTCGAGAGCCTGGAACATTTCCACCCGTGACGTTTGGATCACTAAACTGCCTCCCCGCTATAGTTTAGTTTTGCTTTTCATATCAGTCCCGCACATTCCAGCTGCTGGCCTTTGAATGTTTCTGAGCGTCGTCAAAATCTAGCTGAGACCTCGTGTTTCTCTTTCGCGAAGTTGGATGGACCGAGGTCGAGGAGGCAGCCTAATTCGTGCGAAATTGGGGATAAAGGAGCTTGCTTTTTTACAGTCTCAGCCCATAGACGTTATTTATGCTGGAGAAAAGGCTGACGGCAGATGGCTCCCTGCTTCATGTTAAGAGTAGAATGTGACGTCGGGTTGATCAGAAGACGAAAAGGTGGACGTGAGCACCTGATATGGTCTGCCAGCTTTCGTCAGTGTCTTTACCTTCGTCGGTGGGTCATTCGGTATCGCATCTTGAGACTGAGATGAGGTGCAAGACGGGATGGAATCCATCGCATCCAAGCGGGAGATCTCCGGTGCTTACCTTTCCTTAGATTCAGACATGCTTACCTAAGATGAGGCACATTATCCAAGAACCTCAGCAAAGTTGCAAACAACCTAAAAGTACGGAGTACCTAAGGTACCTGGAAATAGATGGGAATTTGGAGGGAATTTGGCATGCTTCTGCCGGGTTCTGGCTCTTCCAGGGGCAGACGCTAGGTATCGTGGGCCCGTGCTGCCGAGGCCCCGCGCCAATCAGCGGGGCAGCCCAGCAAGAACACGGCTCCACTGGCCTAATGGCGCTGCAATCGAGGACTGGAAGGCCAAAGGGACGTCACTAAGACAGGGGCAGCGGTCCAAGCGTGGGGCATCCAGTACGTACCCAGACCCAGATTCCCCCACTGTTTCAACCGGAAGCTCCCAAATCCAGGCGGGCACGGCCTGATCCCTCTGCACTCAGCAGCGTGGTTTACGAAAGGTTAAGCACGCCAACACGCCGCCAGCACGCCAAAAGAACAAGCCGCAGTGCTGCGAGTCGAAACTTAGGGGAACAGACCTGATACCCCGTCCCTCGTCCCGGTCCCTTCAATTGTTTTGTCACTCTTCCCAAGTTCCAACTCTTCTCTCTTCTCGTCTTCACAAGTCTTTGTCTGATTGTCCTGACCTGACACTGACATCACGTCAACTTCCGAGGTCGCCTACGCTCTTCGCATACCACCATACTCCATCTCGATTGACCGAATTCGAGTTGTAAGCACCGTCTCGCAGATACCCCAATTGTTTCCTACACGTACCGAGACTGCTTCGTTACGATATCATCCCCGAGGGCGTCTCGAGCAATGGTACGCCAGTCGAACCGTGCTACCACAATCCGTCTCTGAACAGGATTGGTGCACTCGTCAGACGCAGATCCAGCCTAAGTTGTACATCATTGAACAAACAACAGAAGCATTCGACATTCTCCTAGGCGGATCTAGAGTCACAGCCACGGACAGTACAACACATATCCATTCTGTCCGCCATGGACCCAAGCAAAGAGGGACTCTTGGGCGACAAGTCCCGCCGCTCCTACGATGGAGAATCCGACGACGGCTCCGACATCGACGCCACGGATTACCTCGAGCGAAATGAACAGAAGCAGGAGTCAAGATTCCCCAAGCCCGCCTTCCTTTCCGCCAGGCCGCGGGGCTGCATTGCAGCTTTCAGAAGACTATTTCAGGGTCGCTCGAAGCTTTGCCTGCTCATCACCGCTGTCGTCTTCATCATGTGGGTATTCATCAGCGCCGGAGGAGCCGTCATGTACAAGAAGTTCAAGGGCGCGCCCCCCACCGGTCTATCGCCACCATGGTATCCGACCCCAAAGGGTGGTATATCCAAGAATTGGGCAGAGAGCTACAAGAAGGCCGGAGAGATGGTCGCCAAGATGACGTTGCCTGAAAAGGTCAACATTACAACAGGAACTGGCTGGATGATGGGTCTCGCGGTTGGCACGACTGGCCCTGCCGTCCACGTTGGCTTCCCGCAGCTCCAACTACAAGATGGTCCCCTTGGGATCCGGTTTGCCGACAATGCGACAGCATTCCCTGCCGGCGTCACTGTTGGCGCTACTTGGAACAAAGAATTGATGTACCAGCGAGGCAAGGCACACGGACAGGAAGCCCGAGGCAAGGGAATCAACGTGCTCCTCGGACCCTGCGTTGGACCCCTTGGTCGACTGCCTGCCGGCGGCCGCAACTGGGAGGGCTTTGGCGCCGACCCCTACCTGTCTGGTATCGCTGCCGCTGAGACGATCAAGGGCATCCAGGAGGAGGGCGTCATGGCTACCATCAAGCATTTTGTTGCCAACGAGCAGGAACATTTCCGACAAAGCTGGGAGTGGGGATTGCCCAACGCTATCTCTAGCAACATCGACGACCGGGCCATGCACGAGCTGTACGCGTGGCCATTCCTCGATGCCGTCAAGGCTGGTGTTGCCAGTGTCATGTGCTCTTACAACCAGGTCAACAACTCGTACGCTTGCGACAACTCCAAGCTTCTCAACGGTATTCTAAAGGACGAGATGGGCTTCCAAGGCTTCGTAATGAGCGACTGGCTTGCACAACGTTCAGGTGTCGGCAGCGCTCTCGCAGGTCTGGATATGACAATGCCTGGCGATGGTCTATTCTGGCAGAACGGAAAGTCTCTTTGGGGCCCCGAGCTTACTCGTGCCGTCCTCAACGGATCCGTTCCTGTCGAACGATTGGATGATATGGCCGTCCGTATTGTTGCTTCCTGGTATAAGCTGGGTCAGGACGATAAGAAGCTTTACCCAGATGAGCTTCCCAATTTCTCCTCGTGGACCAACGACAAGATGGGTACTCTCGCTCCCGGTAGCAAGACACCCCAACCGGAGGTCGAGGTCAACAAGTATGTTCATGTGCAAGGCAATCACTCTGATATTGCCCGCCGCGTTGCTGCCGAGGGCACAGTGCTGCTCAAGAATAAGGACGTCTTGCCTATCAGCAGAGACGGCTTCATCGACGCGAAGCGCAAGCGCCACGAGGGCAAGTTGAAGATTGGCATTTATGGCGAGGACGCTGGTCCAGGCAACGGCCCGAATTATTGCGCTGATCGCGGCTGCAACCAAGGGACACTGGGCTCGGGCTGGGGCAGTGGTGCTGTGGAATTCCCGTACCTCGTTACTCCTGTCGAAGCCTTGAAGAAGGGCTTCAAGTCTGAGAAAGTTGAGCTGTCCGAGTATCTCACAAACTCGCCCCCATTCCAAAAGGACCCCTCTGTCCTGCACAACCAGGATGTCTGCATTGTATTTGCGAACGCGGACTCGGGAGAAGGCTTCCTGGCATGGGGAGGCATTGGCGGTGATCGAAACGATCTCAAGTTGCAAAAGGGAGGAGACGATCTGATCCTTCTGGTTGCCGACAATTGCGGCAAGGGTGAAGGGAATTCGGCCGGTGGCGATACCATCGTTGTCATTCATTCGGTAGGACCCGTCGAAATGGAACGCTGGATCGACCATCCCGGTGTCAAGGCCGTTCTCTACGCCAACCTCCCGGGAGAAGAGAGTGGAAACGCGCTAGCGGACGTGATCTTTGGCGATGTCAACCCCAGTGGCAAGCTGCCGTACACGATCCCCAAGTCTCTGAAGGACTTTGGACCGGGCGGACAGATCTTGTACCTGCCCAACGGCGTGGTGCCCCAGCAAGACTTCTCTGAAGGACTCTACATCGACTACCGACACTTCGACAAGAACAACATTGAACCTCGTTTTGAATTTGGATTCGGCCTTTCATACACAAGCTTCGAGTTTTCCAATGTCACCGTCAAGGGCGTCAAGGAAAAGAGCGCACTTCCTCCACCTCGCCCAGCGCCCGGTGCGGAGCCACCAAAATTCAGCGACAAGATCCCTGACAAGAAGGTGGCTTTGTTCCCGGAAGGCTTCCGCAAGCTCGAGAAATATGTATACCCATACTTGGATACCGTTGACGATATTTCTTCGGACCCGTACCCTTACCCAGACGGATACGAGGTGAAGCAGCCTCCATCCCAAGCCGGCGGTGAAGAGGGCGGTAACCCCGATCTGTGGGAGACATATGTCACCGTCCAGGCGGACGTCACCAACACCGGCGCTGTAGCAGGCAAGGTCGTCCCCCAGTTGTACATGTCATACCCGAAGAACGTGCACGGCGTGGACTTCCCGGTCAAGGTCCTTCGTGGATTTGATAAGTTCAATTTGGAGAAGGGCGAGAAGAGGACCGTCACGTTCAATGTGACACGCCGCGACCTCAGCTACTGGGATGTGCGGCAACAGAACTGGGCGATGATTACGTTTGGAGAGTATTCGTTCCTTGTTGGCGAGAGCTCGAGGCATCTGACGCAAATGGGCAGTTGGTAAACGGTTGTTGTACATTGCTTTGGTTTCCACTGGATTGAAGCCATGTATGTTTACGAATGGAAGATTGTGGGAAAACACATATGGGAGTTTTGTTTCTGATTCAATGTCGTTGTGCATGATGAGACTATATAGGGTCTCGTAAAGGTGGCTGATCTACGCATGTAGAATGTGGATAGAGCTACTCGATTACTATGACGTTCAACTTGAGCCCTGGATGACTTGAATAGCTTCTACTCGTTCTTGGGTCTGGCGAAAATCCTGAGAGTATAAGTCTATGCTGGGACGAGACTGCTAGAAGATCAGATGCGTTTGATTCCAATCGAACATGGCACCGCCGCCCTTGGATACTTGTGATACAATGGCCAAGACGAGATGTCCACCTTTGGGTGAAAAGGCTAGAAAAGCGCAAAGCACGGAACATCCGGAGACAGTGATGGAGTTGCATGGTGGCGAATTGATGTAGGCATTCAAGCTGGAATCGGACCGGTCTTGAAACTGTATTCAAAGGTAGAGGCGTTTGATTAGGTACTGGAAGAAGAAGTTTCTTGAGGTACCAAGGTTCCAAGCGATCATGTGCCGAATGCCGCATGCTGTTTGACCTGATGATCATTTAGGTCTCGTCATCCAGGCAACAGCGACATGTGTTTAGATAGACGCGTTCCAGGCAGACGTTTGTCAATACGATGCAGTAATGTACGTACTAGATGTTGCTAGCTTGCCATGATGTCAGTGAAGGCATATCGAAACTCGCGGAGTTCACGGAGTGTGGTCAGCAGGTTTACCGGCAATGTGGCCGTGGAAGAAAAGCTCTACCCCGTGAGATAAGCGGAGGCCGCTGGGCTCGGGGACCTCGATCATTCTCTTTTCGATCAGAGGTGTGCGACACAGTGGATTGCTGTTACCCGATGCAGTAAGCAGCAGAGAATCAATTGGAAGTAGGTAGTGAGAAACACGTGATCGGCTCTGCGATGGGTAAGCCCAACCTCACAAATCTCACACCTACGCAGCGAGCTGTCTGCGCGAGGAGTGGGGGCCGCACTGCAGGTTTGGTCTAAACGCCGTCAGTTATTGTCTGGGTAACTTACTTACGTCACGTGTGGTCAACTTGAACGATTCTATGATTTCTTTCTGGCTTACAGAGCAGAGTGCAGTATGTTGACGGCTGACATATCATCGGTTGTCGTGAGAATGTGACGTCTCGGCGTGAATCACTGGCTATGACGATGCGCCCGAACAGAGACCATTTCGCCATGGCAGCAAGTCGACATCATGGTAGAATCCACTATGGGCACAACAGACTCTGAGGTTCGGTGACGTCCGGCGTGGGGGCGTTGAAGTTGAGATGATGTGAAGGTGGAGATGGAAATGGAGATGGAGCACTTGAGCGCACCAGGAGACAGGACTTTCGCCTCCGCCCCGGCTCCGGCAGAGTTCACGATGGCAAGTGCTTGTCAAGTGAAAGGATGTAAGAGCGGATGCAAGGCACTGCTTCCAATCTTGCATTCAAGACATCCTGGAAGCTGTGGAAGCTGCTCAAGAAGGAGCCATAACTCGAGGCGCATGCCTAAAAGGTTCCCTAAGGTAGGTTGGCTCCCTCCATGAGAAATGATTCCTCATTGGGAAAGAAAGAAGGGGAGCCAAGGTACGGAGCTTCCTCCTTGTCTCCTTCTGCCGTCTCGTCGGATTATCAGGAGCCGGATGGCTTAGGGAGGAGCGACGGGGCAAGCCACATCCGCAGCGAATCACGGCCCTTGCTTTCTTCTTTTTCTGGATTTCCATTGGTCGATATTATCCACTTGAGCTTATAAACTGGGCTACTCGCATTAGGCTGTGGCGCAGTCGAGAGTATTGTGAGGTGCTGTCAGATCGCTGTGTGCGCGTGTGACGTTTCTCTGTTTGCTGTCTGCTTGTTCTCTTCTTCCCAGTTTCCATGCTTCATCCCGTCCTCTCATCCCAACTTGTGTTAGTCGCCGCGCTTGTTTCCGGTCTACCGCGAGTCTCCCGGCCTTGTCCGACCTTTCGAGCCGTAACACAGCAAACCAGATGCTTCGCATCGCGCTTATAACCCTTTCTTCCTGGGCCATAGACGGCGCTTCCGGTATCTGCGCTCTTCCGGCGCTTGGCTCGTCGTCAAGTGCTCCTCCGGGGCATACAGAATCCTCGAGTCTGCCTCGCCGAATATCCAACACGGGATTTTCAAGGCTATTCTGACATCTTTGTATGCTTTTCGCTCGGCGCTTAGAATCCTGTGTCGGATGGGGCAAATTTCTTCCTTTGGAGCATCCTGTTGATACGGGATCGACCAGACAGATCTCCTTACGGCTACAGTATGTCGATCGATCTGCTCAGGTAGGCCCGGATCTTACAGCTACTCCCAGCCTCAACTTCAGCAGCCCGTCGTCGACTTCCAGAAGAAACACCTCAGCCCATAATCATTGGCCCAAGACCCTAGCAAGCGGGAAGTTTGGGAGCCGAGGCACGGGCTTAGCCATGCCTCAAAGTCTAGAACCAGAATCACCCTGGTACTGTTCCCAGCCTCTAGGAACGCCAAACAAGCGTGCAGGATGCCCAACCTGAAGCAGACGACAACCTCTATCCTAATGACCGAATCCTTCACAACAGGGATTCAAGATTCCTCACAATGGGCCCAGATCGGAGCTCAGAGTCCCCTCCGACACATGAACAAGAGAGTTCGAGCGGCGGGGCAGCTGAAATGCAGACCAACCAACCCGTGGAGAAAGCGACCTGGTTGACACTCAGCCCTATGGAAGCATCCCCGCATCTACGGAGTACGACTTACCACAACGTGGTTGATGTCTGGGATGCTCAAACATCACGCGAGCTATGCAAGATTGAGACAGAGCTTGGTTCGCGCTTGCGGATACCTACCTCGACCCTTTTTGACACTCTTGCAGATTTATTCTGCAGACTCACGCCTATGTGCCGCTAAAATTCCTTGCATACGTTCCCTCCGTGCCCGGCCTCGATGCTATTCCGGCCCCCCCAATCTGTATTCCGTTGGCACCACGGCAGAACACCAGGCCCGCTTGTCGCTTTACAATTCATAGTCGTATCTGCACGCCTACTGCCAACTACCCCTCTGAGACCTATTGGCCCACTGGCGCCAATCGTCAAGCCTCCACCCAAGAAGCTAACAGACCTCCGTCGGATTGCCAGACAGAGCCTCCCATCTTGGTCAGCAGTAATGCCTTGTTCTGGGTTTCGCCATCCTTCGCCGCAGTCAAAACGTCCGCTCTATGCAATCTTCACCTGACGATAGACCGGTGAGGCCCGAACAATCACGGGCCGGGACTGGCGTGGGATGCGCAACCATTAGTCCCTGCCATACGATCTGTCCTTCACTAAAATCTGACGTTGTTTTCTTGGGACCCTGCCACCCTCTCTTCCCGTTGACCGGCTGCCCAAATACCCTATGAGATGGCTCTCATCGTTGACACTATGCCTGGTAGGGCTGCAGCTACGACATTCGCGCAGCCAGTACCACCCCAGAAGCATGCATGTCTAGGCTGTCCCGGCTTCTGGGGTCGGTCTATCGCGATTCCCATCGTCATCCGCTGGGGTGGTGAGCTCTTCTGGAGCTCGAGACAAAAATACGTCTGCTCTGTCAGCAGTTTTACTCATCGGCACCTGTATGCGATGTGGCCAATCACTGACCTCAACCTCGTTCTCTCGCCCATCACACTGCATATCGTCCCCTCCTCAGCATCCAAGTCTTGATAGAGAGAGTGATCGAAGTCGCGAGCATGTTCTTCAACCAGGCCTGCAGCATAGCCGGTCTGCTGGGAATGGTTGAGGATTCTGGTCAGGAGCACAGTGATCACCCGTTCTGCGGTCCCTGGTCATGGCATACCCATTCTTCAGTCTGTCGTCTTGGTGGACGCCCCTTTGATATGGTTGCCGTGACCCCTGACGTCCTTTCCGATGCCTTCATCAGCCTCAGCCTCAGCTCCGGACTACGTCTACCTCCATGTGGATGCTTCCTCACCGTTTAGAGTTCAAACGATTGACCACCATTGCCGGTGCGGTGTCCGGCACTGACGTGCGTTGTGGCTGGGCAAGCCCATATCAATATGATGCACCATCATATGCTGCCACATTTGGCTGCAATCTTCTTCTTCTGGCTCTGGAAGAACGAATCTTGACCATACAAACACATTCTGTCGTTTCAGATACCCGACACAGAAGCGACTTTTCTTCGGTGTTACTCCATACCAAGCTTTTCTGACGGCCTTTGCCGACTGTTTGAGGCACCGCAAACTCACATCATCACTCATCTCGTGATACGCCGTCTCCGGTTCGACTACTGCGGATCTCTTTCGAGTATTCAACGGCTATCTTGGGTCACTGAGCTCCGCCGACGTCATTACCAACAGCGAGGTACATCCAGTCCGAAGGTGTCTGATTACCTCGATCGACCCATCTACTCGGTTCGGAGATTCTACCCCGAAGTGGATGTCTGTCGTGATGAGCATCAAGCTCGAAGTCGAGGAACAGGATATATCACTAGCTTCCCCCGATCCGAACCTGCCACCTTCTTTTGACCATAGCCACACGAACATCACCCAGCTTGAAGATCAAATAGACTCGGATACCCAGTACACAGTCGAGGATATCCTTGTCGCCTTTGCGCCGCCGTCAGTTAGTCAGGAGTCTCATCCTTCCCGCAGACCGTCATCAACCATGTCGTCGTCGCGTTCCGGCCGTTCGGGAGGGTCATCAAGCCACCACCGTAGCTCCAAGAGTAGCAAGAAACCAAGGGCGGTTCAAGTTAGTCACGGTCTCCTCTTTGTACTACCCCCCCTTTTCAACAAGCATACATCACTACATCTAGCTTTCCAATCCATCTTAAGTCTCAAGTCCAAAATGAGACTGCCTTACCCGATCCTCCTTCTTCATCGGGCACCGTACTGACCTTTGATTATCCATAGCGCTCAATCCAACAGCTCATCGAGTCCCTAGAGACGCACAGAGTCAACACCCTCACAGAGCTCTGCCGCATCGAGCGCGTGGCGGCTACCTGCGAGAACGAAGAAGACGCCCTGGCCTTCCAAGGTCCCATGACCGCCGCCTGGGACTACTATGTGAACAGCAACCAGTTTCTCACAGAACTCCGCGGCCTGACGCGGAGCTACCCCCTCTGCAGCGACCTCCTCTACGACGCCCACGTCCGCGTGCGCAACGATCCCAATTCGAACAAGAGCTGGAACCTAGCCTGGTTGTGTCTCGTCAAGATTCAGGAAGAGTGAGTACTACCATCACTGTGATCAAATCACACTTTAAAGAGACAATGGCTGACATTTGTTTCCTTTGCGATTGCAGTGATCTCGTTTCCGGATACGCGGCCCTGGAGGCCACCAAGCCCGAGATGTGGGGAGGTCGCGAGCCGTCCACCGATGAGGCGGCCCAGCTCGGCGCCTGCTTCGAATATGAATGGAACAAGGCCGTCGACACGATGTTGCGGCACTGGTCCGTTCCCCCGACGTGGTTTTAGTCTGTGCCGTGGGGGACTCACAATCATGATGAGCCGGCCTACATGAGCATGACACTTCAATAGACGGATGGAGAAAGATTTACGGCACGCATCTTACGGCGTCCATTTGATTTGCTTGGTATTAGAGCATGAGCGAGGGAGCGAGCGAGATTTCTTCCTCAGGGCATAGCATTGGCATGGGGATTTTGGGCATTGGGAAGAAGCATCGTCATACACCACTCAGTCTCACGACAATGGTCGGGTTTTGTAGCAATTTCTGGGCCCTTTTTTGTTGTACTTGTTTCCTCTAGAAGAGGTGTCCAAGTCCCAAAGGTTGCACTTATAGAGGGCTTCTGGCAAGCCCTACGGATATATCTCATCTACCCTTATTTAGAAGCATCAAGAGAGTAGAAACTTTTTTTCCTGCGCAACTTTGCCGGGACTTTCCATGTCAGTTCTCGGTTGAATGAGTATGAAATCTCGCAACTATGCTGAGAGCGCTGCACGCTACAAGATACGTCGACCTTTCTCACAAAATGAAGCATCACGAACGCGTGCGTACCAATCAGGCGCAACAGGCAAAAACTATTTGACAACGCAAGATTATACCTAGATCACTACAGGCCCGAGATGTAGAATATTCTAGAGTCATCGAATCGCTTAGCAAGCAAGAGATAGGAACAGCCGTTGAAGTTTCCCGGGCGCAACTGCATGCATGGCGCCCGAATCGGGGGCATGCGGAGCGGAGCGGAACAGAACACGCCGAATGCGGCGGTGAGAACTTTGTGTGGTTCAGAAATTACGCCGGTCCGCCGACGGAGTATCATCCATTTTTTCGGGCGTAGTTTAGCTAAATACAATGTCCACGGCCTTCTTTTCACGACGCTTAAGAGCTGATGAAAATACTCACTGTAAGCGATCTATCACAAGCAGCAATCGCCAGGATGCGGGCGTGAACATGCAGCGCCTTGCGAGCACGGCAAGGCGATGCTCGTAAGGACCATATACTGATGCAGGTCACCAGAGAATCACATGCCTCGCTGCGGCCCAAAGTATCCAAAGACCAATTCAAATCTTGAGATTAACGAGTCTGGGCCCGGTACTGGCCTCTTAAATCTATACCGTGTAGCTGTCTGCCTCTTCGTCCTCTTCCAGAGGGTGAGCTGGTTCCACCCCTCTCTATTGATGCAAATATATCCGCTTTGACCAGGCATTTCCGACCTTTTCCCAATGCTATGATTATCCGAAACATTTTCCGACCGTATTAAAAACACAAAATCCGGCGGGTTAACATGTGTTGCTCTTGGCGCAAACGTCGGTGGGATGGCTCATGGCTCAGTTTCGCCGTCAGTGCCATCTTCCTCGCCGACCCAATCGTCACTCTCGAGGCCGCGGTTGCGGATGGCGAGGGAGCCAATCCATCCCAAGAGGGCAATACCGCCGAATATGCCCCAGACTAGGGCCTCACCCTTGGGATGGACACGCGTGGAGAGCGTGAAAAGGGAGCCGGAGACGAATGGCCCAAAGCTGCGGCCCGCGGCGGACAGCGTCTGGGCGATGCCGTTCAAAGTTCCCAAAGTAGCATGATTCGGTGCACAGTTTGTGATCTACAGCCAGCATTAGCAAAAATTTAAGATTTCAGTCATCAAGGGTGACTTACCAGGAGCATGACGCTAGACAGACCGCCCACGGCGCAGATGTTCTTGATAATTAGGATAACGCCGAGTTCCGCGTACAGCCAGGCAGAACCGCTGCCGATACCGAACAGCGGCTCGTCGTCCAAGTACGGAATCCAGGGCATCAGGGCCATGCTAACGGCCAGTCCCAGCAAGGCAATGCGGTAGGTCCCCAGGTTTCCCAGCCGCGTCTTCAAATGCTGGAAGAGGAAAGCCTGGAACACAATAGTAGCCACGCCGGCCAGACTGAGACTGATACCGATCTTGCTTGGCGGAAGACCGCGCCCAGTTGGAGGATTGGCATCGGCGAAAATCGGGTACAAGCTGTTGTAGGAGATGTTTGACAGCTGGAATACCAGGTACGTCAATAGTACGAGAACCGTATTGCGGTTCAGAAGTTGACGCCATGTCGCCAGGTCGCCCGGGAGTTTCGCGTCATCGTCGGCCTGAGCATCGTTTTCAGATGCATGCTGGAGCAACCCTTGATCCTCTCCCGCATCATCCTCGTCATCTCCTTCTTCCTCTTCTTCGTCGTCGTCAGTGCTGACCACGGCTTGTGATCCGCGGCGAGGCCAGCGGGTGGCCCATGAGCCTCTGCGCGGTTGCGCTTCTCGCGAAATCCAGGACCAAGCTTTGCGCGCCCAGGCAGGAATCCATGCTGCGTGATCCGGCTCCAAGGTTTCCAGTGTCTCCTCGAACCAGATTGCGACGACAATCACGCTGATGAACAATAACCCTGCGCTCAGCAAGTTAGGCGCCAAATATGGGTACCGTTTTCCCATAGTACCGACCAGCAACCCGCCCAGGGCTGGACCCGTAATGCCGCCCAGGGAGTAGATGACGGGAAGCCATGTAAAGGCCCGGCTTTGATTAGAGCGGTCCGTCACTTCGCCTAAGACGGTGGGAACCACGGCAGCGTTGCCATTGAGCATACCCATGGCCACATGAACGACTACGATCTGCCAGTAGGTCCTGCAGAAGCCGAAGCCCACAAAACAGCATGCCAACATGAAGGTGCCAAGAACCATGGTCGGTTTTCTACCGACGACGTCTGATAGGTAGCCCCATAGTAGGTTCGTTGATAATTGAGCGAGGGCGAATGCTGAGGCAAGGATACCGACGTACAGACCTGTCTGAGAGTCGGGTATATCGGCGAAGGACTCGACCATCTGAGGCAGGTAAGGGCCGATGGAGTTTAATGCAGTCTGCTCGCTCAAGGAGAGGAAGGCAAGCAAAGCAAGCTGCTTAACAGGTAGAGGCGTCTGCCGGTGATCGTCGTCTGAGGCATCGGAATCTTCATCGGAATGTGGGAAAAGCTCTGCCGAGGATTGCTCGCGGGGGGTCTTGGGAGGTGGTGTCGGAAAGGTGTGATATCTATGAGTAGACTGGCGTCGCATCGTGGTCCTCCGGCTGGACTCGATGTTTCCAAGAGTCGGTATGGGAGCGCCTGCGTGGAAGGAACCGGACGAGGCTGTCCGGGACACAGCAGCTGCGCGAGCAATGTTGTTGCTGTTGGTGGTGCGAGGCATGTTGGCAGCTGCGGCAATCGAGGCGGCGCAGGGCCTGATACCAGAGGGCGAACAGATGCAGCTACACAAGTTCTTGCAGCACAAGCGGTGACGTCGTCGAGATGGTCGTCGAGATCGGTCACGGTTTACGGGGGTTTGTCGGTTTGCGGCGGTCGGAGATGGGTTCGGTGGTGAGCTGCTTGTTCGGGTGTAGCTGCTGGGACGAGGCTACCCCGCTGCCAGGGTCTCACGGAGATGGAATGCAGAATCGCAACCTCCAGCGCATGGTCTCGAGTTGCCTATGAATGCGAAGCGGCGACGTGGTTTGGGAGGGGAACAGGACAATTGAAGAGGTGGGCACACTGGGGAGGGTGGAGGTGTGCGTCTCTCAATGTCCTGAGCTGGGAGGTGAGAAGGCGGAGGGGGAGTTCGCAGGTCGCAAGATGGGCGAGGGGAAGAAAGGCGCGGATGATGTTGCGGCGCAATGAAGTAAGGCAATTAATTAAGCGGGTGGTTGAAGAACACGGAAGGTGCTGCAGGTCGGCGGAAGGATATCGGCGGGTAGCTCTCGGCCTGGACCTGATGCGACGTAAGAGCTGCCCAGAAGAGCAAGCGAAGACGGGGGGAGGTGACGGGTGAAGGTCCAATTGGAAGGAAGCACGGACATGGGTGACCTCATTTTTCAGTACTTTTCTTTTCGGTTTTTTTTCCTTTCCTTCCCTTTCCTTCCCTTCCTTCGATCCTTCCCACTGGTTTTGATGTGTACGTAGTCTCTTCGCTTGGGGCCTGGGGTGATCCGTGCTCAGTGCTCGCGGCTGCCTGTGGCTCGTGCTCAAGCCAAAATGAAGGTGGCAGGCGGGAAGTTAAGCTTTCCGCACCGACTGCCACCAATCGCACTAACAGCCAATCAACGCACCAGGAGATCGAGGCAGGCACGAGGCTCGCATTGGACTTTCTTCTCGCATCACGCGCAGAAGATGACGCCCACCCTCCAAATCACCACTTTGTCATTGGCTGATGCCATCTGATCTCGGATCTCTCATCTGGCCTTGATCGTCCCAGATCTTCCCTCCCACCTAGCAGACAAAATGTAAACAGCCACTAGAACCCTGGCGTTGGCCCTCTGCTCTCTTTTGCCCATTTGCTATCGCTTTCTACACTACACGTGTATTCCTCGGCATCTCCAACCGTTCGTCTCTTTGACAGCATCCAATCATTTGAGTCAACACACCGTGATGAATCCGCACCACCATAGTACTTAGCTATTCAAAGTAGCGGCGGTGTTTACCAGAGACTGCCTTGTGATCAACACATATTGGCACCAGGCCAAATCTTTCCGAGACCGCATCTAACGTGGCAGCGAGACATCTGACCCTGGATCAGAAAACCTCCGAAGCTAGCCTCACGCAGGGTCCTGTCGTGTGCTTCTCTAGACTGGCAAAGAGATGGTCCACGACCCTGCGCTTGACGCCTCAAAAGAAGAAGAACTACGTCAAGGGCTTCGAATCATGTGCGAATGCTGGTAGCTGGTGGGCGATGCCAGCGAATCTTTCATTGATCTCGTGTCGAAACTCTGGTCGAGACTGAGATCAAGTCTTGCAAGATGTCTCTTTGATCGTCTTATAAATGCTCAACAACGCAGAGAGAGGCGACTACGGCAGATAGGGCAACCTTGTGAATCGACAAGATGCCATCCCTCTTATGATCGCTAGCGTCAACGGATCACAGATGACCATGCCATGATATATTTAGACAGACGCGACTCGATATCTCGGTATCAGTCACCGACAAACAGCTCCCAGTACCGAGCTCGTGCGAAAGCTTCGCCTTGATCCTTGTCTGTCTTGCCTTTTCCCTCAGGTCATTGGAAGATTCTTCGTTGAGGCACATTTTGTAGAGTTACATGGCAGATTGACACCCGGCGTGCCCCGCAGCCCTGGATTCGGGTACTATGAAAACCGCACGTCCGGCTGCAACCAAAGGCGTACATGTCTCGGGCCGCATTGAACCGGGCCTCGGGGGTGCCATGTGTATAGAGTTCCCAGGAGCGCGGTATATCCTCGGCCCCCACGGATCGCACATTATTGTCACGACTGGGAATGGCTTGAAGCCGATTTCCACCGACCTGCCGAGCAAATTCAATTCTGCGACACGCAATACCTTCGGAGTTAGTGTCGTTCTACAGGATCCTGAGAATCCCCTGCCCGGAACTCTAAGCAATATCGGTCACCAAGCGATGCTCTTCCAGCTGAGTCAAGATGACCATTGTGTGTCCAGTCAAGTTCTTATATCCGTAGTGCAGTAGAGAGCGCCGAGGAATACATCAAGAGACCTTGTTTATGTAGCTTTCAAGCGATGATCAAGCTGTCTTCGCTTCTGCTCATGTCCCTGTATCCCGTATCCGTCTTCCGCAAGGTACTGACAAGGCACCCCCCCCGAGTGCATGGGGAATCAACCCCAACGCCAAGGCTCGCGACAAAAGATATCTTGATGTCTCGGTCAAAAGTGAACCGAATCCTCCATCCCCTGAGAGATCCGCACGCGCCTTATGGACGAAGCTTACAGGGGATTTTCAGTCAGGTGCCTGAACTCATTGCGGCATCGGCCAGCGTATGATACCGAACCCTCGATTCTCGAAAGCTTGGGTCACACTCCATTGTAGTTCATAGGAAAGTAGCATCGTGAGACCATAGTTTGTTCATTCAGTTTCATTTTGTTTTTCATTTAGCATTATATCATGAGCTTCATACAAAGACGCGCAAGAACTCGACCAGTGCCATCATAGCCATGGCCTGGCCGTAGGGCATGCTCGTCCGCGGAATATCCTTGTAATGCTGCAAATCGTGACCCATACCCGTGCCAAAAGACGTGTTGAGCAGCTCGCCCTCGGGGCTAATATTTTCCAAAATGGCATTAATCGCCTTGACGGCGACGGCCTCGTACTCCTTTCCAATGTACTTTTTGCGTTGCGCCTTGAGGATGCCGTAGGCGAAACCGGCCGTGGCGCTCGCCTCAACGTAGGAGCCCTCGGACTCGGGCACGTCGAGCAGCGTCCTCCACAGGCCGTTTTCGACCTGCAGCGGCACGAGGGCGGCGCACTGGGCCTCGAGGGTGTTGATGAGGTGGGAGCGGAGGGCGTCGTCGCCCGTGAGGTTGAGCAGCTCGATGAACTCTGGGATGACAATGGTGAGCCAGCTGTTGCCGCGGGCCCAGCGGGCGCGGGCAAAGTTGTGGCCGCCTTCGTGGAAGGTCCAGCCGTGGAAGAAGAGGCCGGTGGGCGCGTCAAAGAGGTACTGCAGGTGGAGGAGGAACTGGCGCTTGGCCTCCTCGACGTAGTGGGGGCGGTTGAGGACGAGACCGATCTTTGCGAGGGGCAGGACGGTCATCATGAGGGTGTCGTCCCAGAGCTGCTGGTCGTTGACCTCGAGGTAGGTGATGTGCTGCATGCCGCCGTACTTTGTGCGGGGGAGGTCATGGTAGGCCCACTCGGCCCAGCTGTCGAGCCAGGGGAGGTAGGTCTCGTTTCCGGTCTTTTCGTAGACGTAGGCGAGGGTGAGGAAGACGGCCATGGTGTTGATGTTTTTGCCCTTGTGGCCCTCCTCGAAGCGGTCGCGGAACCAGTCCTCGATGATTTTGAGGTCGGCCGGGTCGCCGTTGAGCTCGTAGTACTTCCAGATGCCATACAGGCCGATGCCGTGGGTCCATTCCCAGTCGCCCCAGCCCTTTGTGTCGATGACGCGGCCGTTCTCGAGCGTCATGAGGAACTCGCCCGTGGTGTCCTTGATGTTGACCATGTCGTGGATCAGCTGCTTGACCTGCTTGTGAATGTCGGCCCGCTTGACGCCATGGAGCTCTGTGATTCCCGCAGGCATTTTGGCGGTATTCTTTCTGTGTTATTGTGAGGATTGTTTGTTAGACCCTATAGGTGTCTGTGTCCGTAATTAGCCTTGAGAGGTCAAACTTTGGCCTGGTAATGTGAGGCCATGGTCATCTCGTTTCCCATGATGTCGGATTCGTGTCGATTGGTGTCGCAAAATGACTACTCTACAGGTAGTGTGAAATGAGACTAACCTTCTTGTTCAAACGTCGTGCGGCACAGATAACATGTGACTTTGCGACAGTTTTGGGGAAGGGGGTATCTAGGTATGTACAAGCACGGCACGGCACCGAAAGACGCGAAGACACGTGAGGCAGAAATTTATCGACAATATGTCAGATCCTCGGGGGAAAAGGGTACGCTCAAAGGCACGAAGTTTGGGTGCGGAATCCTTTATGAAGGGGAGGGCTCCGGCGAAATATGCTTGGTGGGAAAAACGAGGGGTCGTGGGCGGGAGGATGGAGGGGAACGTATGCTCGGAGTGATGGTGGCCGAGGACCAAGGCCCCAAGATGTCCTTCCAAGACGCGCTTTCCAGTAGGCGGTTTGGTTCAAGGACGATGGATCATGGGAGGAGAGCTGGGGATCCCCACACTCTGGATGGACGGCCAAAGATGTTCTGGCTGGGATTGTGCATTTGCGACTGCGAAATCGCATAAGGAAACAATTACGCAGTACATACTCCGTACTTGAGTCTGCTAAGGCAGAGTTAGGTAATGCAAGGCTTGAATCAGTGAGCAAAGACCGTTTCTCTCAGGTACGCTCCTGGACCTGGACGACGAGTGCGGAAACGACGTCGATGGTTGGCCGGAAGGGCCCGACGTTGACCCGCTTCAGATGGCACGCCATCGGGGTGCTCCGCTCGCTGCTCGGGCCCTCCTCCCCCGCGCCCCGGGCTTCTTACCCCGCGCCGGTGGAGAAAGCTTTCCCCGATTTTTCTGTTCATTCCCGGTCTTTTTCCTGGCCCCCCCGTAATTCCCGTGGGCCTCCTTTTCTTACCAGTTCTCTCTGCTCCGTCTCTGACTGGTCTGTCATTACTTTAGCAATATGTCCAAGGACAATGTCTGGATCATCCCTGTTTCTCTCCCCAAATTCCTGCGCCTCTTACGAGGTTTGTCGCCGAACCCGCTGCTGGCGCCCCCGGCTTTTTTGTGTTTAGCCGTCCGGGGTCTGTGTTTTGGGGAAGTCATCTCCGCACACTCTCCGCAATCCCTTCTACACTGGATCTTTGGGGGAAATTCTGGGCGAGCAAAAGCTGGAGAGGGCGGGCAACGGGGAACCGGGAACTGTCCAGAGCCTAAGGTACGGAGTAGGAGAGGAGATTTGAGGGGCCATTTCTGCCCTAGGCAACCAGGCTTAAACTTCATTTTGCGGAGCCCTGGACGGTAGAATAAGGTTATCCCATGCCCTCCCAGGCACCGCAGTGACGGCACAATACGGAGTGAGATTGAGCGAGATGAACGAGATCGCAGAGATGGGCGAGATTTTCTAGAGTCATCTTGAGAAATTGAAGGAACGGAAACGTCTACTCATATAGGAACGGCTTCTACGGGACGGCTGCCCTCATTCCTGACTACTATGACCTTCTGATTGCGGAACTCAATTTCCTTTCGTAGTCACTGTGCTTGCAAGCATTCTCACCGCAGGACATTAGACGCAATGCAACCGCTGCAACACGACATACTGCGTATGTGCCTGCACACACGGCCACACGTATTCCCAGCCTCCTGCTGGAAATTAGCCCCATGTCAAAGTCTGCATACTGTTGCGGTACGCTTTGTACAGTTCACCGCGATACCATTATTTACCACGTCTTCACATGAGCTGAGCCAGAGTCAACAACGCAGATTTGACGGAACAACGATTTGCAAAGTCATTCAAGAGACGGAGAAGACCCAGCTCAGCCCGAGCGTCAAGACCAAAGACTTCGTCAAGCTTTTCCTTTGGTGGTGAGCCAAGTCCGGCCGGTCGAATCGGTAGGGTTCGCGCCGACGACATGGCTGCTTTGAGGCAAGACGGCCGTTTTCCTTACATCGACCAATCCCATCCCTGCATGCCCGCCGCCAGCCCGAAGCAGCTTTCTCGTGTCGTTAACATTTCCGCCCACCACCACGCTGGCTCACACACCACACACCCCCTTCCGTCGAGGGACCTCGTGGTCTGAGACTCCTGTTCTTCGCCAGTCGCTGCTGAACCATTTCGTCTGCCCAGAAATGCGGCGACAAAAGCCCAAGAAACCAAGGAATGAGGCGGCCGGGAGAGCGCCCAAGTGCCATGCCAAGTCGCTCACTGCCGTCGCAGCCGCCATCCATTCTCATTCATCGATAACCTCTCCTCCAAAACCCAGAAGAACAGAGTCTCTTCTCGTCCATGGGATCGTGGTTTCTCAACCGCTTAAACGCTTGATTACCAACACCGATTAGTTGACCTTTCGCCGCCTCGAGAAATCACAGACTCGTGTGAGACATTCCAACAAGATGCTACTGACTAGAACTAGTCTCGCGCCTTATCCCCCGTTGCAGCAAACCACCAATCACTTCACTCAGTTCAGAGAACCACAGTATAGGCGCACGCCATCGCGCCGGGTCGACCTCGCCAGCCGTGCCAACCATGATAGTTCAACCAGAGAACTTCCCCGTTGGAGCTATGCATCCACACCCTTATTCCCACCTATCTTGCTGTCGGTATCCTTCCGGTTGACCATCCATCAGAACCAGCACGCACATGTTCATGTTGTTGCCCCCATGGGTCCCCCAGTCGCCGCAACGTTGTCCCCCAATCCCTAATCCTGACTCGTGCTGCTCTAGCCATGACCCTGCCCACTTTCTTATCCTTCTCATCCAATCTTTGTTACCCAAATTACGGTCTCATCCTCCATCTTCTCCCCAGATATTGGGGCATACACCGCAGGAACGCGGAGTTCGAGAGGGGAAGAGAGCGAGCGTATGGGGGAGGTGTGGTAAACCAGGCCCTGCCAACATCGCACCTTGCCCTTCCCGCCACTTCGGTCGAATGATGTCCCAAATTGCACCCACTCCTCCTGGACTCCTGGTCATTCCTCGCCTGTCAATTGTCTGGTCCAAGCTGTGATCCGGCTCGCCGAACCACACAGGACCCGGTAAGCCGTCTCTATATCCACCCCGGGATACCAGGAGCCTAGGGCCCGTGGGGGTTTGGTTCTGGCTTTGGTCTCGTCGTCTCTTTTCGCGGGGAACCGAGATGTGGACCGGGGAAATGGAGAAGTCCTGCCTGCTTCCCAACAAGAAATCTTGGGGTAAAAGTGAGGAGAGAATGAGGATGAGATTCCGGGGTTTGGCAGCCCAGATTGATACCACGTCCGGAAGGGGAAAAGGAAGGAAACTGAAGCACTACCTACGGTCCACGGCTCGCTTTTCCCTAACACCTTACCACCCACCCATTACCACCCCTTCGGGGTGCTCCACCTGAGATCTGCTCTTATATAGAACGAGGTAGCATCCTCTTTCTTCCACCTCCTGCTCTTCTCCTGCAGGTTGCTCAGCTTCTTCCCTTCCTTTGCAGAGGTTAGACAAGACTCCGGACCCCATAGCCCCCATCAAGTCAATATCTGAGACCTTTGCTGCGTCTCTCGCACCTCGGGCCCTCACCACCACACCATCAGGAACCTTCTCTCGCTCAGTCTCACCTAGACAAGATGGCCTCTACCGAAGTCGCCGACCCGGAGCTCGTGCGCCCCATGAGCGGAGGCGGCCCGGGCAAGAAGTCCTTCCACGAAGTCGAGCGCACAATCTCCAACGAGAAGGCCGACCACCAACGCCTCGAGAACGTCGACAATGAGCTGTCAAAGTACGTCGGCGACGGCTCCATCACCGTCTCCAGAGAGCGCAGCGATCAGCTGCGCAAGATGATTGATAGGCGCGTCCTGGTCATCATGATCGGCACCTACTTCCTCCAGGCCATCGACAAGGGCACAATGTCCTTCGCCTCCATCATGGGCCTCCAGGAGGACACCCACCTCAAGGGCCAAGAGTTCTCCTGGCTCACCACCTGTATCTACATTGCCATCCTCTTCGTCGAGTACCCCCAGAACTACATCATCGCCCGTGTCCCCATCGCAAAGTACCTCAGCTTCTCCATCATTGCCTGGGGCGCTGTCCTCGCCTGCCACGCCGCCTGCACCGACTTCAAGGGCCTCGTCATCGTTCGTACCCTCCTCGGTATCTTTGAGTCCGCCTGCCAGCCCGCTTTCGTCATTCTCTCTTCCATGTGGTACCGCCGCGAGGAGCAGGCGTCCCGTGTCACGTACTGGTACATGATGAACGGTGCCCAGCAGGTCGTCGGCGGTCTCCTTGCCTACTGCTTCACCCACATCAAGACTGGTCCCCTCAAGTCCTGGCAATGGCTGTTCCTGGCTTACGGTGTCATCTCCGTCATCTTTGGTCTCTTCGTCCTCCTTTGGATGCCCGACTCGCCCATGCGCGCCAAGTGCTACTCCGAGGAAGTCAAGCGGGAGATGGTCGAGCGTGTCCGCGACAACCAGACTGGTATCCAGAACAAGACCTTCAAGCGCGAGCAGGCCATCGAGGCCCTCAAGGATCCCCAGGTCTGGGGTTACTCTCTCATCGCCCTGTGCACCACCCTGCCCACTTCCGGTCTCGGTGCCTTTGCCAATATCATCATCAAGAGCTTCGGCTTCAACACGCTCGAGGTCCAGCTCCTGGCCATGGTTCTCGGTTTCTACATCATCTTTGTCCTTCTCGGCTCCGTCTGGCTTGTCAAGAAGTTCAACCAGAACCTCTACGTCATGCTTGGCTTCTGTGTCCCGTAAGTCAAGCCCCTTCTCACAGTGCCATCGTCAATAAGTCACTAACAAACCTCGCTAGTTCCGTCATCGGCACTGTCCTCCTCATGACCGTCCCCAACAACACC
The DNA here is from genome assembly GCF_011075155.1 of Colletotrichum scovillei. Lineage (NCBI taxonomy): Eukaryota > Fungi > Ascomycota > Sordariomycetes > Glomerellales > Glomerellaceae > Colletotrichum > Colletotrichum scovillei. Next base: position 184,619 of record NW_023336264.1, read on the forward strand.
TTCTCCCAGCGCGTCGGCCTCCTCATCTGCTACTACATCACCCTCTCCTTCTGGTCAGCCCAGACCCTCGCCCTCTCCCTCATCTCCCGAAATGTCGCCGGCCAGACAAAGAAGCAGTTCGCCGTCGCCATCAACTTCATCGTCTGGGCCGCCGGTAACGCCATCGGCCCCCAGGTCTTCCTTAAGTGGGACGGTCCCCGCTACTTTATTGCCTTCGCCACCCACTTGGGCTGCTACGCGCTTCTCATCATCGTCATCATCTGCCTCCGCATCTACCTCTCTCGCGAGAACAGGAAGAGGGATGAGATGGTTGCTGCTGGTATTCCCGAGGCTTCGCCCGACTACACTGCCCACGCCTTCGAGGACAAGACTGACAAGGAGAATCTGTCTTTCCGCTATGTCTTCTAAGTGTTAGGTGCGAGTGGTTGTGTAATCTGTTTATGTAATAGTCAATAATGAAGTTTGACTTCGTCAATATACCCAATATGTTATGCATTATCTTCCAATCTGCTTTCTCTCGCCGTGATAGGATATTCGTGCAATACTGTCCCCTTGATGAGGAGTGACATGACCTAACTCCAGTGATTAACATTGGACGATGAGATACGCTCATCACTGGTTCTTTCTTCATGAGTGCTCATGAGAATGCGACCGAAGACAAACTCGCCGCTTTTTTACTCACCTCAGTTCCCTATTACCTGTGCATGTGATTCTGTAACTGTCTTAAAGACATCTGATTTCAATGATCTTCATCATATTCATGAGAAAATTCAAGTCCTCCAACATGTAACTCAGACATGGTAATGAAACAGGAACCTGGATATCTGAGGGCGACTCCATGTTACCTGCAAGGATGAGGGATAAGAGAGAACATCGCGATGAGGCCCAATGCCAGAAACAACGTCAATTTAAGCTCTTTTAGCCTGTACAAACGCCAAGTAAGTCGCTAGTCAGGTCCAAGAGATTCACCAAGAAATCTTTGGCAATCAACATGTCTTGAGTGGCTTGCATCTTTGCTTGGCATTTGGAGTTAGGTATGGTTCCCCTCACCGGTGCCGCTTCTCACACCCCCTCCCTTGACTCTTACTCCAGCATCCCCCCTCATGAGGCACAAGGCGGCTTTCCCTCCCTCTTCCTTCTCTCTCTCCTCATCGCCAAGCTACTTCTTGAGGGCCTTGGCAACTTCCACATACGAACCCTTGCTAATGTCCTCCAAGATACCTAGACCTCGGGGGTCCCAGCCAAGCTCTTTTCTGGCCTTTGCACCAGACGCCCTATTCTCTGTAGACAGGAAGAAGGAGATAGTCTGCCCCAACTGCTCCTTTGCAATTTCCATGCTAATATCCCTCAGCGGAACCTGAACAGCTGCAGAAATGGCCTCGGAGAGTTCGAAAGAAGTAACGTCCGTCGCCGAACTGGCGTTATAAATCTCCCCTGCTCGTCCCTTCTCCGCGGCTAGGAGGAAGAGCCGCGCCGCATCGTCAACATGCACATTAGTAGTCCGTTTCTTCCCGCCGTTGACGATCGTCACCCCGCCAGTCTGAGCTGCGATGCCCATGAACTGCGCCACACCACTGCCGCCTCGGCCATAGACGTAGGGCGCCAGTCGGATCGACATGACGCGAACCCCTCTCTTTGCGAGATCCAGCGAGTGTAGTTCGGTCAGGATACGGGTGTTGATGGGCTCCGGATCCGCGGGCGATGTCTCGGTGGTCTCTGCGCCGGTGGGATCCGCCGCGACGCAGAGGGTACCGGACGTGACGACGAGAGGCTTGTCGGTGCCGGCTAGAGCATCGGCTATGGCGTCGACGGCTGCGGTGTCTATGGGTCTGAAGGTCTCGTAGGGCTCTCCGCCGAACACGTAGGCTGTGGCTAGGTGGATGACGACGTCTGCTGCTTTGCTTTCGTGGCGTATGACGTCTAGGGAGGTGAGGTCGCCTCTAATGGGTACGGCGCCAAGGCTGCGGAGCTTTGAGTCGCTGGATTTGTTGCGGGAGAGGCCGTGGATTTGGTAGCCGTTTTTGAGGGCCAGCTCTGTGATGACAGAGCCTACGTAGCCACTGGCTCCAGTCAAGAAGATGCGCTGTTGGGGGGGTTGAGAAGTCATTGATGGTTGAAGCGGTTGTGAGGTGAGTTGTGTGAGGGACATTGATGTTGTCATTGGCAAATATTTCGATGTATTGGATGATACTGAGGACTGGACTATAAGTAAGTATTCGGAAATCTCTGGCTTAGAACTACGACCGACTCACCGCGAATCCTGTATTGCCTCCATTCGTAGTCTCTGCCGGGGGTGGTTCTCTTACACGCAGTGGTTGAGTAAGCAAGGCACGGAATTAAGAACGGCCAACCACAATCTCCATGCACTCGAGATTGGTTGCCTAATCCGGTAAACAGTCGATCCTTCAGATGGCATCCTATTTCGACCTCATAACCGATTGCTAATACGGAAAAGCTGATTATAACGGTGATAAGACTGTAAAAGCGCATCAAGAGAGTACTCTTGTCGAGTTTGAAGCTTCGGAAGTTTCGACTTGTCCGCTATTGGCCCGATGCTCAGCTGAGGCGTGCTGCCAGCGGTGTCGTCAAATCAGTTAGTGGCTTGCTTGGCCGGTCGGGTTTAAGTGCGACTTAACCCCTTCTCATAACACGAATTGAAGTTGGGCATCAGGAGACTTTGGATAATGCCTCGCTTTTGAGTTTCCTTAACAACGCCCCCTTGACCTAAATCAACCTTTCGCATTGAGTGAGTCCGTGTTACTACGTTCATGGTTGATGAGATAAAGCTTCATGAGCGCGATGTTGAATGCGATTCAAATATCGGTTGAGAGCTTCTCAGTCGTCAAGTGAGTACTAGGAGAGATGATTTCCAAGGAGAATGAACTCTATCGCGAAATTGAGGCAGTTTGCAATGGACTCACAGCCTCCTCATGTTCTTTACCAGGTACACGAAGCATGGCATGCTGATGATGAGTGCTAGTGTTTCACCGTGAAGACGAAGTCATAAACGGTACGAAGTATTATGAAATTGGGGAATCCTACGGAGACTAGATAGACAGACTACCAAGGAACATGAGCTCATTGAAACCGGACACTGTCATCAAAAATCAGATCTTGCCCGTCACACCAGGCTTGATGGCCTCCAGCTTCTGCACCAATTCATTCCAGGCACGATCTTGCGCCTCCTTGCCCTCCTTACTCCTCACAAACGGCGACGGCTCCTCGATACCGCAGTCAGACATGTACTTGCCGTGAGTATCGGCACCCGAGGCGCCCGCATGAACCAGCGTCCTGCTGCCGTACTCGGTCGTGCGGGCCAGGAGAAGCTTCATAATCCACAGGGTCCAGCCACCGGCCTCGCGTCCCAGCTCCGAATGGCAGAGACCCGGGTTGACGCAGTTGACGGTGACGGGATACTCGGAAGCCGGGTGCATTTCTGCGATAGTCCTGACGCCAAGGACCTCGAGCAGCTTCGAGAGGGGGTAGAGCTTGCCTACGGCATCGTCTGAGGCCTTTGCCCTTTCCTTGATGGTGTTATAAATCTCGCCATCGGGGGCGGTGCGCTCCTCAAAGTTTGTCCAGGCGTGCACCTCGGAGGCGGTGATTGTGAAGGTAGGTCTCGTGTTGAATTTGGCAGCAGTCTCCTTGAGCTTGGGCAAGACGAGGGCAGTGAGCAAGAAGGTGGACACGACGTTGACGGTGATGGTACCCTCCTCCCCTTCCATGTCCTTGAACTTGCTGTGGACCACACCGGCGTTGGCGATGAAGATGTCAACGCGCTCCAGCTCAGACTTGACACGCTCAGCAAACTTTTGGACGTTGGCGTAGCTGGACATGTCTAGCTGCCAGACGTCAATAACGTCCTTGCCGCAGCCCGTGGTGGACTCGATGTCCTGCTTGGCGGCCCGGCCCTTGTCGAGACTTCGGACGGCGATGATCAACTTGCTGGCGCCGAGACGGACGTAGTGCCGGGCGGCTTCCTTGCCGAGGCCCACATTGCTGCCGGTGATGATGATGGTCTTGCCCGCATATGAGCCGGTGGGATACGGCAAGGACTTGAAGAGCTGGCTGTAGATGAAGCCCATTGTGTGATTTAAGTGTAGGGTATAGTAGTGATTGATACGTAGATGATAGTGAAGCTAATGAATTCAGTCCTAGTGATGAGAGGGGTTTCTTAATGACATGACGTTGAAAAGGTGTTTGGACGAAACCATTATATACTACCAATGGCCGCTTGCGACTTCATCCCAAGTCTATGACGGAGTTAGCAAGGGGGAGCGGAGCGGAGACCGCGCGGACCAGTTCCAGATGGTCGGGAGGGGCCTAAACTTTCAAAGTGCTTAAGTCGGGACGTAGATGGGGCCCGCTGGCCGGGCGCGAGCAACCTTAACTCCATGCCGTGTCTCAGAGTGGCTCAAAGAGGCGTTTCTGTCAACTCATTTCGTTGGCTGCCTTCTGCAGTGATGTTGAGCTAGGTAGGTAGACGCTCATCCTACTGGGCGGACTTGTCACACATTGGAAGAGTTTCAAGCTTCGTATGTTCACGAATTTGTCTACATATTGGTGAGCTCATGTGCAGTTTGGGTGGTCGAGAGGTGGGATTTGATGGGCAGGGCACTGGGCATAGGTATCGTTGGCGGAGTTAAAGCGCTACTTGATCAGGCGAATTGCCGCGAGAGCCTTCAGAACTACCCACTCTTATACCTACGTAGAGACCATAATGGGATTGGGAATAGTTACTGATTTATGTGCCACAAAACTGGGCGGATTTCATGCGAACGATCATTATAGTCAGGGAACCCTGTTGCAAGTCGCGTGCATCGTAACTTGGCTGGACTGAATCCAAATGGCTGACTCAATTTCCCACTCAAAACCAACGACAACCGAGTCCTGGGAATGCCGTAAGCGACTTTGGCAGTCTGGCCGCCTCCAGGTCACTCGTTTAATCTCATGACCAAAGGGATGGACCTGCAGAAATCTTTCTTTTCAATGATCATACTCATGCCACCTGCTGAATTGTATGTGGTAAAAGAGCTCGAACATTCACACAGCTACAACTTTACGATGATGGAAGGTGACAATGTAGTATGTTTGAAGATGAGCGGCGCTAGCTGGATCCCTGAGATCTAGAACAGAAACGTGAAGCCTATCTAACTCAGCTTCACCGGCGCATGTATGCCATTAAGTTGAGCTCATAGAACTGTCCGGTACACGAGCGCTTGAGGCCATCATGACTGAACGTAATCGCGTGTAAAGGCTCCCGAATTGGTGTTTTGTCGCATAAGGTTCCTGTTACCAGAGCGCCAGAGGTAGTGCCCGCACTTCCAAACAACCGCCTGTCGGCCGCTATGTAAGCAAGCTTTGTTCGTTGCCGGCTCGGCCAATTTGCCCCGGGCTTAAGCACTAAACCCCGGATTTTGCGGAGCTGGGCCCTAAAGGCGCCAAGGTCCGCTGTCTCTTAAGAACCAAAGTCCCAAATGCTGCGACACTGTTCAAAAGGACTCAAATGGAACGGACAAGAAAAGAGTCCGTCAATTGCCCGTTGCACTGTTTGGCAACTTTGCGGTGGAAATGTGGCAGATTTCCGTTGATACACCGGCTATGAAGCCAACCAGCCATCATCGTCTGACAAACATACACTCTACACCTGGCAATGAACAATGGACATAGACGGTCTTAACAGTGTTTTACTATCTTGAAGCCATGATACTCCAACTGAAGCCTGGTGATACTCAAGGTGTAAGGCTTCATGATGCGGATTTTACGACTATCTCCTCAGTACCCTTGGCCAGTGCTGATGAATCCACGCCGACATTCAAGGTAAGATGGTCTTTCAATGTCATGAAGGATTCAAATTGTTTGCTATATAACCATGCAATTTCAGCCGAACATCGTGAATTAGTATCTCATCAATCCACGCTCACCGCAACATCTCCGATCTTGACATCAACAACAGAATCAAAAGCACCAGAACACTCAACTTCCTTCAAGGCAACCTCTATTCACAATGTTTGCACTTCCCGTTCCCGCTTCTCTTCAGAAGAGCCTCGACACCACCAAGGTCGAATATGTAAACCTGGGAACCTCCGGTCTTCGGGTGTCCGTTCCAGTCCTGGGCGGCATGTCCCTCGGGTCCAGTGAATGGGCGCCGTGGGTGCTGGACGAGGAAGCATCGCTTGAGATCCTCAAGGCCGCCTACGACCGCGGCATCAACACCTGGGACACCGCGAACATGTACTCCAACGGCGTCAGCGAGGAAGTTATCGGCAAGGCCATCAAGAAGTTCAACATCCCCCGCGAGAAGATCGTTCTCATGACCAAGTGCTTCATCTACGTAGGCGAAGAGACGAACCTCCACACTACCATGTTTCCTCAAGAAATACGCCAGAGCAAGGACTACGTCAACCAAGGCGGCCTCTCTCGCAAGGCCATCTTCAAGGCCGTCGATGACGCTCTTGCCCGCCTGGGAACGACCTACATCGATCTCTTCCAGATCCACCGCTTCGACCCGACCACACCCATCGAGGAGACCATGAAGGCCCTCCATGACCTCGTGCAAGCCGGCAAAATCCACTACATCGGCGCCAGCTCCATGTGGGCCACCCAGTTCGCGCGCATGCAGTTCGTCGCCGAGAAGAACGGCTGGACCAAGTTCGTCAGCATGCAAAACTTCTACAACCTCGTCTACCGTGAGGAAGAGCGCGAAATGAACCGATTCTGCAAGGAGACGGGCGTAGGCCTTCTTCCCTGGTCGCCGCTTTACGGCGGAAAGCTGGCGCGGTCTGTCAAGGCTGAAAACACCAGCATCCGATCCCAAGGCAAGGGTCCGATGAACCCCGATCTCAGTGAAGCCGATGAGAACATCATTCACCGGGTTGAGGAGATTGCGGACAAAAAGGGATGGAGCATGAGCCATGTCGCGCTCGCTTGGATCCGTTACAAGGGTGGAGTTCCCATCACCGGCTTCAACTCTGTCAAGAGAATCGATGAGGCTTGCGAGCTGCGGGGCAAGACTCTGACTGACGAAGAGGCCAAATACCTGGAGGAGCCTTATGTTCCTAAGAACGTCATTGGCCACGACTAGATGTTCAGCTAGCACCTCATCAGTAGCACTCAATTCCACATATTTGCTTCTTCATATAAGGCGGGCGCTCAATTGGAGGTGCTAGATGAATCTGTGTTGAAGTTATGCCACGTACCCACGTTGTGGAAGTTGGTGCTACTGAGATTCATCGACCCTGGAAGACCACCCTCTGAGAAGTATGTACTACAATTCACTGACATGTATGTCTAGTTTCTTCCTGCTCAGGTGTATGCGATCAAACCCCACCTGGCGCAAACTCCCTCAAGGCCTTCGCCATTGGGCCAAACGCCGCCCCCTCAAGCACCTTCTCATTCGTCCTCCAGCCAAGCGACCACGGCAACCTTTCCTCCACGAAACTAGCATTGATCCAATCTCTTCTCGCCTTTCCATCCTCGACACTTCCTCCAAGCGCGGCAAGGAGACCACTCATCTGTTCAACTGTAGCCGCGACACCAGCGGCATCAAGCACAAACTCGGGATTCTCCTTCCTCGCATCCTCGAGTCTCGCAGCACCAGCTTCGGCAGCTTGCTTCCAAGTAACGTACTCGTCAGGTAGTCTAGCCACGAAGGAATCCCAAATCGTTCTATTGAACCGCAAGTTATCACCCAGCGCGAGGTCTCCGCGACTCAAGCTTCCGTCGTGATCCAGAGGCTTCTGCGCCAGGTCGTCGAGGTGAAAAGTCCCGTTCACACCCGTGGTGGAGTATTTCAGCGCCGCAGGGACGGGGCCCGCCGACACAGCGCGGGAGAAGTTGAAGGCTTGCATCTGAGCTACCGTGGCGCTTTCACTTGAGATGAAGGCGCCGTCGCGATTGATGTAGCCGTGATTGGCGAGGATATTGAGGGCTGGGCATGGTGAGCGGCGATCGGTTGAGGCTGGGGCCATGTATGGGTGCTCTGGGTCCTCGAACTGCGCGTGTGCGACGGCGGCTAATGAGGATAGAGCCACATATGAGAAGGCCTGAAAACGCATGATGGCTTGTATTATCCGCTGTTGAGAGCAGCAGAGAACAAAGAACAGATGTGAAGAACTAGCCGAGGGGGAAAAAACACTGATTCCACGCAGCAGACAACTCAGTTGATGCTCTCGATAGTCAAAGCTTCACAGCTCCGTTGGAAGACTGCTTACCTTCTGTCTCCTGTACTTATATTCTTCCTTTATCATGGATGGTGAGGCATAATTCTTCAACACTACTAAGAAACCTTGCAAATGGGGTCTTCAAGCCAGCTAGCCGGCGTCCGTAATGAGAAATACGGGAAGCGGCATTGGCCGAATGATTTCCTCAAGGCTCAATAGAGTTTCGATTTAATCTCGGGTGAGTATTCCTGGTGCTCGGCGGCTCCGGCATACCACGGTTCTATAATTGAGTTTCGGTGACCCTGCGAATTCGGCTTTCGACATCCCGGGATCCACAGCCGGGCCGCATTCTCACCGCTATCTTTCTACATCACTATAAGAGCCTTCTTGACCCCAAGTGTTCAAATATAGCCGTGAAATATTTTGTCACATCATCGCCAAACAATTGGTAAACCGGTAAGTCACTCTCTATATCCAACGAAAACTGGCAATAGTTGGTATGACGAACGTTCATGGCTTCACATATTCCTTGGGGCGTATAGTACAAATCTCCTAGTTTCCTGAGGCCTGGAAGAAAAGACGGTAACAGCCGTCAGGCTAGAATCAGCGATTCGCGTGTTTTTTTAGTCAGGTGATGTCGCCTATCCAAGAGAATTTGATGGGATCTGGACAGCCTGACAGAAGAGAATTGGAAGACTGTCTGCAGTATTCGCTTGGAAACCAGCCACTACCATTACCCGGAAAACTTACTGTAGGGTTTCTCTATACTGTATTGTTCCACATCGGAGTGCCATAGCTTATGGGTGACAAATATAGTCAAATAGAATGAAGCCTTAAGTTTCGGGTGATTCCCCGTAGAGCCAGACGATCATCCATCCGGGTGTCAGTTTCTTTGCAATATCACGAGAATACTGCACTCCATCATCGTCGGCGTATATAGTTACTTCTCTGAAACCGAGGTCTGTGAGATGATCTTGGACGTCCTTCTTTCATCATCTCGCTCCTCGCGACAACAGCCTCTAATTTCTTTCCGAACTCTTTCACTTGATCCCCGCGCTCAATCTCATCGTCTTTTGAATTGTGGGAAAGAAAAGCCTTTTTGCATGAGTAGTAATGCTTCTCACTCCCTTGTTGTCGTCTATATCAACGTCAAGTATTCCATGCCTAGCCCTTAAGGCTTAAACGATGTTCACAATTGTAATTTCATGTCCTGAGCTGTGTCTCTACAAATTCGACACTCGCACCACCAATAAATGACAGTGTGTCATTCAGCGTCATCTTTTCGTCTCGTAGGAACGTCGAAAGTACCTTTAGGGAAAGGTTTTGCAAGTTCATGTCCTATAGAGTAGTGAGACCCTGTGATATCTGAAGTACTATTCTTTGGAATAGACTTTTCACGGATATAGATTGTAGGGCTTACGTTATAAACCTCAGCCAAGATGTAGTGACAGCGAAGAAATGCTGCGTTGGGCAGGTTCTCATCACCATTGTGCGTACTAAACTGAACTGTGGGAGGCAGGATCCCTCTGAGATAGAACCGTTTGGCAGAACCAAACCATTGGATGGCATATTGATTCTAAGTAAGTTAGACACATAGATGTTTCGAATTACAGCTCATTGCAGAACTTACTCGGACGCCTGTGGACTTGAAAGCCATCTTCAGCTTTCTAAACTGTTTTTGCAGCGTGTCCATCAACGTCATAACATTTGGAAGCTGGTTTATGCTTTCAGAAGCAATTGCTCCTTGAAGGTCGGTGAAATATCGATGATACGCGAGCCAAATTGTGGCAATATTCACCGTCTACAGCATGGTGTAAGCATTCTAGTCACCCCATTTTTACAGGGATACCTACTTGGGTATAACTACCGTTGGTAGTGAAGAGAGAGAAAGGAATGCAATGTGCACACTTAGTGCTGCATATATCTCCCTCAGAAGGCTCCTCCCATGGATCGGACCAGTATTGGCTGATCATGCACTTCCCGCCGTCTCTTTTCAGACACTCGTTTCTCAGTGCCGCGTCTCTCGATACTGTTTCAACTTCGTGCAAAGAGCTTTGTATCTCAGTCTGAGCGTCTTCATCCACCGGCTGGGAGATGAGTCCCTTTCCTCTTCCACGAGCGAGCACTATTAGGTCAGTTATTAATTTGAATACGTATCATATAGATGATTTGTTACTCACTAGGCTTAAGCAGCGCGTCGATTAAATGGTTTCTGAGAGCGCGGAGTTTGTCTGGCTCATTTTGGTATAAATAAACCTCCGCCGCAAGAGTGGTGAGGCCGTTGCCCTCGAGCCGACGTAGAAAAATCTTCAACACTTGGTCGGTATCGTCGGACTGATCGCACGGGACGTAATCATCGCAAATGTGAAGCGCTACTGTTACTCCTGGTCGAGCCACCGAGTCGTCTCCGAGAGTTGTAAGCCTTTCCTCTATGAGGGCTCCATCAATCTCGGGATGTTCCGAGACTGGCATCGTGAATGGCAGCTGCTTTCCCTTAGACTGGATGATTCCAGATGTGTCTGTCGTTGAAAAGAATTCCGTGAGGCTACGTCGACTGATGACGTCGGCACATAGTTACGTACCTCTCATGAGTGCAGAACCAGCAAGGTGCGCAACTTCTCCAGGTTCTCGAACTAAGCTGAAACTTTGACAAACTTACCATAGCCTGATTATCAAGGGGCGCAAATTTCGACATTTTGAATGATGCACAGCTTGTGTATGATATCTAGGAGTCTCACTACGTCGTCTTCGGGGCTCACTTCATCTACCTAGTATACTACCTAAAAACAAACAGATATGACGATTGTAGTGCTGAATGATGTTGAAGAAGAGCGTTTGAAGTTCCTTAACAGTCCAGTCTGTCTCGGAGTCTTTCTGTTCGAATGTTGGAATACTGCTCATAGATCGGTCCAGAGCCGTCAAGTCATCTGTAAGAAGTTGATGCAGCAGCGAACAGAACATTCCCATGATGCTCTGCTGCATGAGGGTTCCAGGTCGCCAGAAAGAGTGTAACATTACAGCCACGCCAGGGCACCACACTTCGAGAGCGCTTCTAGTCCGCAAGTCGGTTATGATAAATCCCATCAGCGTAGACTTCCCCGAGCCGGGTTTCACACTGCACCAGAATATTGGGTACCAGATTTGAGCCAGTTGATGCAAGAGATCCGGTGATTTCTCGAATCTTGGGCCACTGAAGTGCGCTTCGTGGCCTCATTCGCGGTCTCGTCAGGGGCATCATCCTCGAAGATTCTCCTGAAGCGTTTGGCGCCTGTGTCTTTTTTTCCTGGTACGCTGCTCGAATCTTCGAGAGATCTCAGGCCGTCTGCAGTTATCCATTGGTAGGTACCTCCACATGATTCGACCACGTGGGTCTTCTGGCGTTTGTTCGCGTCCGGGAATTTGAAGCTCCCAAGGAAACGTCGCCAATGACAATGTGCCGAGCGAGAAGTGATGCCTCAAGTATAAGCTGTAGACTCACACGCCATGTAACCTCATCTAAATCCATTCATCCTTTCCATCTCCATTCAACCAAACCGACCCTTGGAAAATCCAACATGGCCAGCCAAACCGCCATAAACACATCACCGCATCCCCATTGTCGTCACCACCAGACTCAAAAATGGCAGATGCCAAGACTCCTCCAAGCCCTTGCATCTTTCGCCACTTTTAACCGACGACTACCGGCAGGAAAACGGGGAGCCGGGGGACGGACCCGAACCAGAAGTATTAGGCAAGCACGACAAGGTAAAGCAGTTAGACCAAAAAGCGCCACCCGACAAACAAAAGCTGCAGCTGAGCCGATTTAGAAAAGTCGAGCTTGCTGTTGGCATCGTCATTGAGCTGCAGTGTCACTGATAGACCTTACGGCAGGCTCTCTTGAAAGACTCAAGAGTCACGGGATCGCAGAGAATGCACGTAGATCGGTTAGTTCAATTGGCGATTCCTCTGATCTTCACAGTCCTGCGACAAGTAGATTGAAAAAGACTGGACTATTCTAAGCATTGATCGGGAATTGATTTACAGAAGATTGGTTATTCTAGCTCCTCTGAGTGGCGGGAAAGAATCTGCACCGGGCACTAACAAACACCAACCCCGCAATCGAGAACCGACCATGACAGAAGCGTGTTGCTAGTCCGACGGCCAGACAAAGGGAGCTTCTGTAGTGTCAAACCCTCGTCTGGGACTTGGAAGTCGGCGCACACTCGCGCGTGACCTAACTCTTTGTGAAGAATTCTTATGCTGGAGAGGCTGTGTAAGAAGGGGAGAAGCACCGCACAGCACCGGTCCAACCACTCGGTTTGCCCATCGTGCCCGCCTGTCGCCTGTGAAACCTGAGATCCTAATTGAGTAGCTATGCAGCCATTGAGTGCCCAAAGTCTTTCTGCGGCTCCAAGGCAAAAGCACGGCCATTGGATGGTAGCAAAAGAATCGGGTGGCTGATCCTACGACCTGTGCGCTTCTAGCTGGCAGGTGACAAGCCACGAGGGAATTCGATTGGCTTGATGCTTCAATAGCTCAGTTCTTCTGCAATTGAACACCTCGACTTGGCGCGCTGCGGCGCTTTAATGGCGGCTACCCCAGATCTGCATTGTCTCAATGATCGAACCAGTCATCACGACAAAGAGGACCTCAACCCCGCGAGTTGAGAGACGGTGAAGTTGGAAGATGGGTGGGATTGGCGGGAGGCAAAGGTTAGATAGGTACCAGAGCGGCACTCGGGTGAGGGCTACGTAGCGGTGCGGCACTGCGGAAGGCCAACGGAGCCGGCTGCCGGTCGAGATCAGTCCATACCAAAGGTGTTAGTCAACAGCTCCCATTAGTCGGCGGGTTGGTGACAGGTCAGTGACGACGACAAGTTCCGAGGTTCGATGGCGGTGGTGCCGGACAGGGGTCGAGCTCGGACCTGGGCACAGCTGCACCTGACTACCACGCTAGAATCCGGTGGTTTGGATTCATTTACACTACCTATCGATCGTTAGCTTTGGCGGCCAAGAGGACGGGCATTTGGAATGGGGGAAGAGACAACGATCGTGCGTGCACGGCGCCAGCATCATCAGCCAACACCAAAGACGCGGGTCGGCGTTGCCACCCAAGGGCCCTGCGACTCACGTGTCCCGAGAACTCGGGATGGGCTGGGGACGGCCTGGTTGCTGGGATGGGCGTGCAGCGTACGGCAGCCTGTGCTTTTCTTGTGTTCATGACGGCCCCGTGCGAGCAAAACAGCGGATGAACTTCAGGTCTGGGTCGAGACATCACGTGATGAACATCGTGTGAGGTTCCCAGTCCACGCTTCAGGCTGTGTTAGCAAGTCTCCAGCAGAGATCTTGGGGGTAATTTTTCTTTCTTGGAAGTGTCCACCAGGGGTAGCAGGGGTGTTTAATGATACGTTCTCCGCAGTGGGGATAGAGTCTGGATGTTCGTGGTTTTGCTGGAGAGAAAAATCCTTCCGAGCGGAGACCGACACCGTGCCCGCGTCCGGAGACCCCGTGGAGTGACAGAGTTTGCGGTGCGGTGACAGTCTGTCGGTCTATTGGTACCGGTCTGGCGGTTTGTAAGCTTCTTCGTATCTGTAGTTCAAGTTCCGAGACGAACGGTGCGTCAGAGATCAGGCGGCCGGCGAAAACGCGGTCGTTTTACCAGTTTCCCACGGGGAAGAACAAAGAGGAGTCCTGGAGAAGAAGCACGAGGGCGGTGGGCTGGGGAAAAGAATCGAGACCAAGCCCAAACTCGGCCGAAAGCCGAGGCGATGAAGCACTGAAGCAGTCAAGGCAAGGCGACGCGCCAGTGTTGACAGGCCGCTGTCGTGATTTCGGGCATGGTTGGATGGGGCCGTCATCAAAGACGGGCCGATATCACGGCCGTGACAGGTAAAAGTAAGCACCTGGGTACGGAGGCCGACCAGGGATGGCTCGGAAGGCACCCACTGGCGAACAAGCGCCGGGGGGAGGGAGCCCAAGTCTGGAGCGCCGGGGAGGGAAAACTTGTTGGTCATTCGGACTTTGGGCCCTCTTAACAGCAACGCGCGCTGACTCGGGTGGGGTAGTGGTACGACGTGACTCTTTCGATTATAGGCGGTGACCTCGTAAGGACGGCTGTTGTGTACGGCTCATTGAACTGAACGATGAGCACGGAGCCCCGAAAGCACCCGCGGAATCAGACGAGCAAGCGCGCGATCTGGCGGAAGCAACGTCGTGATTGGGTACCGGCTTCGTGAAGCTGAAGATATGGGGTTGCTTGGAGACCCCGATATCTCCAGGCGGAGAGAAAGAGAGACAGACGGCGTCTGAAAGTGCATGTGAGGCGATCCACAACGGACAGGAACTCGGCCAAATTGGACACCAAGACGAAGTGTCTACCATAGTAGACTCCGAATAGAGAGATCTGTAGGTAGTTAGCGCATCGAGTACCACCGAGCATTGTCCCATTTGGGGCCGGGGCCGGGGGATTGGAGGGAGAGATGATGGGGAAACTTGGGGGAAGAAAAAAAAAAGTTGGATGGGATGGGGAGAAGTTGGGGGAGGGCGTGAAAGTGCGGGATGAAGATGGGATGGATTGAATGGGGTTGCATCCATCTCATGCAGTCCGGATAGCGAGATGCAGCGGCTAGCAAAGCTACTGTAGTTGTATAAGTAGGTTTTGGCGAGGTTGAATGGCCCGAATAGCTTCAAATAACCGTCTAAGCGAGTTCGATTGTAGGTGTTGAAGTCTGAAGATAAGATGGCTTAGTTGAGCCAAGAACAGTCAAGCGAGCTTCACACAAAAGCGTCGAGAGCTCAAGCGTAAGGCGTTGTAGCTTGTGGTAAGGTATCCGCGGATAGGGAGAGACGTGTTGGAGGGCTGCAGGAGAGCATGCGGGAGAGCCCTTGGGGCTCCAACGTTGCGGCTTGGACTAGGGTGGCCCTTAGGATCGGAATCCATACCTACCTACGGAGTACTTGTAAGTTGTTCGTACAGCGAGCGTACCGGCCGACATGTGCCCATCTCATCACGAACGAATGACATGGCGGATGTCGGCGGCTGAAGAGACATGGCGCTGAACCAGATGGTCCGTCGAACGACGACAGTGGAGATGTTTGTCCAGGGAGCGGCAAGGGAAGAAAAGCCACACGGGCGCCTCGTGTCTCGATTGCTGACAGTTAGAGACCGCAATGCTGCCGTGATGTCTGAGTCCAGCCGCAGATTCACCACCCAATCTCAGCGCATCGCATCGTGTCGCAAAGCATCGCCAGTCACGGGGGGCCCTGTCGCAGAGGCACAACTAAGGTACCTAAGGTAAGGTAGGTAGTAGAGAAGGGCGCGCCAGAGTCGGACGCAGGCCGCCTGCGCGAACGAATTAGTGATGCATCATCCAATTGCCTGACTGAAAGACGCGCCGACGTGGAAGGCTGCGAGCAAGTCAAGGCAAGACATTGGCAATTCCTTACGAAGACTTTCTTCCTTCTCGGAAGGATGACGGGGCAACAGGGACCGGGGGGTTCTGGGTGTGTCATGTTTGGGGATTGACATCTGGGCGAATCGGAGGGAGGAACCGGTGGCTCACCAGACCAAGACTCAAAAGGAAGGGCCACATCTTCCCCCAGGTGTCAGGACTCAGGGAAAGAAGGGAGGCGGCGAAGCCAATGAGCGCCACACAAAAGTGGCCGGGGAAGATACTTCGGTACTTTGCCGGTACGTATCTTAAAGATTGCTGTGGAGTGACAGTCTGGCACCAACTGGCAAGAACTACCTAAAGTACCTTCAAGATTGGACCTGACCTTCCATTGGGACGGCGCTGGACGCTTGTTGCCTGCCTCTTCGGCGCTTCTATGGCGCTTTCCCCAAGTCCCTATGCCAAAAGTCTCCAGTCTGCTTCTCCACGGGGGCACCTTTTTTCAATGGAATTATGGAATTATGGGAATTCCTTACTTTTAATCGTTGGGCCCACGGGACAGGTTCATGTCGGATAAAGAATACCCCTCGGGGACCCCACCAAACGCGGGTGAAAGTAACCCGAATGAAGATAATCGGGAGTTTTAGGGGGAGAAAACTCTGACACTCTTGTTCTGTAGGCCGTTTGTTGGTGAAAATTCTGAAATTGCATGAAGCGATCGTGAGATTCAGGAGGTCATCAAACGTAAGCAGGTAACTGCACCTCCAAATTAGTCCACATACAGTCAAACACTCATACCAAAGCCATGTCAAACGGTGACGATGACTTGGCCAGGACCACTAGGCAAGAAAAGGAGAAGGCATGTCATCACTGGACCACGGCCACCGGGCGCTTGGCCAGAAACGGGCGCATTTCATCAAGTCTGCCGTTGTCTGCTAGGAGCCTAGGACTACCTACAGTACCTACTGCATGCCTGGCCCATGTTCGCCGTCGCCGCTTTCCTTCCCTTCCGCGTTCCCCTCCCTGCGGCGTAGATGAGTAGTGTCGAGTCGATGACATTCTTGGGCGTCCATGGAGCCATGTGCGTCCTCAACTCTGGAAACTCTGGAGTCTGGAGAGAGAGAGGCGCGCGTCTTGGTATGCAGATTATCGCTGCATGAGCTCGGGGCCAAGCTCGGCACGTTCAGACTTGGCGCACAGCTGGCCCCCTCCCCCGCCGCAGTCCTGCGCCGGCCATGGCCCATGGGGGAGGCAAAGTGTCACGCATTTCCAGACTCCAAGACCTCTCCAAGCCAGGGTTGCGTGCGGGCGATTCGTCTATTCGGCGCTTGTTGCGATGCAAGCGATGAAAGCGTATCGAACTACTCTCGTCAGGATCGTCAAATGACCTCGAAACGACCGGTCCGACGAGGTGACACTTTCCGCGTTTAGACTTTGGGGATTCCAGCGCATCGTTTTCGGTGTGCAGGGTGTAAGGTAGGTATTCAATTAGACATCTTGCACACTCATGAGATTGCAACCAAAGACAGACGCGCCGGGTCGCGACTTGGAATCTCTTGCTGCAGCCTACCACAAGTTCAGAACTGCCCACCAACAAACAGCGGCCGAGACCACCCGTTCGTCTGGTCTGTTTGCTTGATCTCCAGTTGACAGATTCTTTGTCAGACCCGACAGCCCGAGCCGAAGGGTCGAGACCGGACCCAGATCAGCAGAGCCCCAGTGCTTTTTTCCTCGAATTTTCATCGACCTGTTCCAACACGAGCCGAACACCGGGTGAAAATAGCAGTAAACGGATGGAACACGAACAGAGAAAAATCGTGTCGTGTCCCGTGCCCACGCTCTTCTCCGGCGCAGCGCAAAAGACCTGAACTGCCAGAACATGGGCGAACAGCAGAGCCGGGAGCGGTCAAGGGTCTGGATCGAGCCTAGCGTCGATTCATCAGTAAAAAAAGGATGACCAAGTCTCCAGGGCCCCGCCCCGCAAAACGCCACGCGACGGCGAGACAACGGCGAAATCCATTTCCCCAGCTTTTTTTTTTCTTCCTCTTGGTCTCTTTTCTGCTAGGGGCATTTCGGGGGGGCCTTGGTGCTTGGGAAAGAAACCCCGTGACCCGGTGGCTGCGCTCTCCATGTTGGGCACGAAAGGGGGGTCCCCAGGGGGCCAGACAGCTGAAGACTGGAGTCCCCGGGCCAGTGTGGTCTCCCCCAGTTATTGTTCCCCAGTGGCTAATTTTCACGTCCAATTCCAATAATCGTGTGTGCTAACAATCTATGAAATGATTTCCCCCCTTTGACTTGTCATCCCCTCCGGCTCTCAGTTTTCCAAATGTTTTAGCGCTTGTAGTGGACTGCCGGTCATCGCGCGCCACTGACGAGTCAATCTGTCCACCAAGGTAGTGGGCATCGGCCGCTAAACTACTCTTTCCCCCTCTGCTGCGGTCATGGCTAGTGAGGCCGTGTTCAGTCCAGATCCGCCTGGAATTGATGATCTGATGGTTTTGGTCCACTTGGAGTCATTGAATTCTTACCAAGTGGACGCTGCTTCTGCTCGATTTCCAATTCATTTCCGTTCATGTACCTTTTGTATGTGCTACAGGAGCATTCAGTACCTTACATTTGCAGTCTTCTTTTGCTAAGGAGTCGCTTGTTCCTTCCGGCCCGTCTAGCATACCTATCTTAATATCACTCGTCGGCTGCCGTGGCAGGTGCTCGCTCCCCTCCAGTGGACGGAAGTCCTAAAAAGTCAATGGCAATTGGGGAAGTGCCTCTTCAACCACGGCGTCCTTGTTTCCCCAAATGCTCGCTCCAACATTGACAAGAATTGAATGCGCAAACAAACAGACCACAAATTAGGGTGGCATGCACCTTGAGCTCTCCATATTCATCCTCGTACCTGAAGAGCAAGTACGACCGCAATGCTGAATGGCACCTTGAGGTAGCTATCGTCAGGTGAGTAAAGAACCGAACCAAGGAATGGAAGGAAGGAATTCAAGTACCTTCCTGCCCAAGGACTATTGTGGGAGACGGGAGGTACCTCCCACATCGCCCGCTAACCTGGACGGGGAGCAGTTCCTTCCATGTACCCTTGGTGCCTTGTACCTCTCTTGGTCTCTCTCTCTCTCTTTCTCTCTTTCTCATGACTGTTTGGCTGCCACCCCCGTCGTCCTTCCCTCCTTCCCCGTGGCCTGCCCGCCCCGCGGCCCCTTCCCAACTCGTCGGGAGTCCCCTTCCCACCCCCCCTCGTACGCCGTACCTTCTTCTTAGTCTTCCACCCCTCCCCTTCCCCCTCGGCCTCCACGCCTGCCCAAAAGTTATCGGCCCTATTAAGCATGAGCTAGCAGGAGCTTCAATATGGGGACGGCTAACCAACGGGGCTAACCCAATGGGAGCTCGTTCTCGATGAACTGTGACCTGCAGACCCTCGGAATGGGGAGATGAAGCACCACACACACACACACTCACACTTCCAACACTCGTCTTCACCACGTCCGTACGGCATAGGGATAGGCATAGGCGTAGTAGTGTAAGGTCTTCATCGACAACACGGCAGCCTGCTCTGCTCTGTTTGACTCTGACTGACCCATACGCATCCGCCTGGCCTGTCGTCTCATTCTCATTCCCCATTCCGGACCCAAGTCTTGGTGTCACACCCCCCTCCCCTAGTAAGCTATCTCCAATTCCCCCCCAGTTCTCAGTCCCCAGTCCATCAGTCGGTACTACCACACACACCCCCATGCCAGACAGGCGGACTGACACGGACGCAGTTGCGTAGCATTACCTTTACCTTTGCACCTTCCTGGACGTGACACCAAGACTGATAAAAGGTCCTCGTCTCGCCCTCACTTTCTCACTTACTCCCCTCCCTTCCTCACGAGCTTCCTCGCCAACAACTCTTCCGACAAGCTTCCTCTCGTCCCTTTCCCATACAATCAGCTCGGATCATCGCCAAGCTCCCGAGGCGAACAACAACAGCAACAACCTCCAATGGAGAAAGAAACCGGCGTTACGCGCGAGCCCGTCCAGGGCCTCGCCGTCACCGACAATGTCGACCAGATTGAGGCTCCCGTCACATGGAAGGCCTACCTGATCTGCGCCTTTGCCTCCTTTGGAGGTATCTTCTTCGGATACGACTCCGGTTACATCAACGGTGTCCTGGGTTCCATCAACTTCATCGAGGCCGTTGAGGGCAAGGGTGCCACCGCCATTGGCGAGTCTGACACCTCCCTCATCGTCTCTATTCTTTCCTGCGGTACTTTCTTTGGTGCTCTCATTGCCGGTGACGTTGCCGACTGGATGGGACGCAAGTGGACTGTCATTCTCGGCTGCTTCATCTACATGATCGGTGTCGTCATTCAGATGATCACTGGTGTCGGTTCCTCCCCTCTCGCTCCCATCGTTACCGGTCGTCTCATTGCCGGTATCGGTGTGGGTTTCGAGTCCGCCGTTGTCATTCTGTACATGTCTGAGATTGTAAGCTTTTCACACTCGCGCCCTGACGAATTATTCCCAGAGTATTCCACTAACACAACTTCATAGTCTCCCAAGAAGGTTCGTGGCGCTCTCGTCGCCGGATACCAATTCTGCATCACCATTGGTCTTCTCCTGGCTGCTTGCGTCGTCTACGGCACCAAGGACCGCACCGACACTGGCGCCTACCGCATCCCCATCGCCATTCAGTTCCCCTGGGCTCTGATCCTTGGTGGTGGACTCATGCTGTTCCCTGACTCCCCCAGATACTTTGTCAAGAAGGGCAGACTCGCCGATGCCGCCGCCTCCCTTTCCAAGCTTCGTGGCCAGCCCGAGAACTCTGAGTACATCCAGGTCGAGCTTGCTGAGATCGTCGCCAACGAGGAGTACGAGCGCCAGCTCATCCCCTCTGCCACCTGGTTCGGCTCATGGGCCAACTGCTTCAGCGGTTCCCTCTTCAAGGCCAACTCCAACCTGCGCAAGACCATTCTCGGTACTTCCCTCCAGATGATGCAGCAGTGGACCGGTGTCAACTTCATCTTCTACTACTCGACTCCTTTCCTCCAGTCCACCGGTGCCATCAGCAACACCTTCTTGATCTCCCTGGTCTTCACCCTCGTCAACGTCTGCTCCACTCCCTTGTCCTTCTGGACTGTTGAGCGCTTCGGTCGCCGCACCATCCTTCTCTGGGGTGCTGCTGGTATGACCATCTGCCAGTTCCTCGTTGCCATCATTGGTGTCACTGTCGGTTTCAACCACACCCACCCGGACCCCAACGATGCCACCAAGAGCATCGCCAACAACATTCCCGCCGTCAACGCCCAGATTGCCTTCATCGCCATCTTCATCTTCTGGTTCGCCTCTACCTGGGGACCCGGTGCCTGGATTCTCATTGGTGAGGTCTTCCCTCTGCCCATCCGCTCCCGCGGTGTTGCTCTGTCCACTGCCTCCAACTGGCTCTGGAACACCATCATTGCCGTCATCACCCCCTACATGGTCGGTGAGAAGCGTGGCAACCTCAAGTCATCCGTCTTCTTCGTCTGGGGTGGTCTCTGCACCTGCGCCCTGGTCTACACCTACTTCTTGGTTCCCGAAACCAAGGGCCTGTCCCTGGAGCAGGTTGACAAGATGATGGAGGAGACCACTCCTCGCACTTCCGCCAAGTGGAAGCCCCATGAGACCTTCGCCTCCCAGGTCGCCCGCAACGGCGTCCTCGACAAGGTCCACGTCGACAACATTGAGCGTCGCACTTCCAACGTCTAAGTGCGCGTCTATCTAATGTCCATTTTCACTTTTATCTATACCCCTAGTATACTACCCGTCTTACCGGGTGAATAACCTGGGAGGCACCTCTGAAGTTGGGTCCCATTTGGACGCATCTTAACAACTTGTAATGCGAAATGTTGATGTGGAATGCATGGCGTGTGGGGGATAACATAGTCGTCACGATTGTGACTAGCTTACACTACCGCTCAAAGATAACTGTTAATACAACTAAAAAAGTTGAACACGATACTCTCTACATTTGTTTTCTAAGTGATTGCTTGGCGGCCTGGGTTTAATACGGTGAGTAGCAGCATCCTTGCAGAGTAATGAGAGTGCATTCATTATTCATGCACCCTTCTGGGTACCTTTTCTGGCACCACTAGTGTGGCACTCCGGCGGGTTGAGGCTTCGGCAAATCATGGTCTTACCTGGACTGGGACAAGTTGAGCGGGTCACGGATCTCTTGGCTGCATTCTGCAGGGACGGGGCTCCCGAATTGCAAGCTGCTGTGTACACTTACGGGTACCAGGACACTTTTCGAGGTTCGTGGACACCATGACGAGATTGTGCGGGTGATGTCATATGACTCTTTGGATGTTTATAACTGAAATGGATTGGAAAGTGTCTTTGGGTGCAGGCGCATGCGTGCTTCGTTGTGGGTGCTGGAAGGTAAACGTCCAGGGTGGTCACCAACCTTCCGCGTGGGAACGCCTCATGTGTCTGTTACATGAGAAGGTGGAATGGCTGGCTCTAGTCACCATCAATACTAAGATTTCGATTGCTCTGGAGATTTCCCAACCGGGTTCACTGGTTTTCTTTGGTTCGGGTGCTCTTCTCAGCCTCCTCACAGGCGAGTTCAGGTCTGTCACTGGTATGCCTAACTCGTATTCACGCCGCACTGTCTAAGCAAGCTTGCAGTGGTAGTGGTGAGTACTTTTCAGGCCTCAGAGAGTCTTCGTACTTGATTCCTTTCCGAGGGCGGAAAGAGAGAGCTTCCCTCAGGACGTATGTCGAGTAATTAGGAGATGGATGATCCTCAATTGGCCGTCATTGAGCGTGCCCTTGATTCAAGGTCTACCCCGAGGGATGCGTGTCATAGTTAACCCTGTGGAGAGTGGTTTGGCCAGCCCAGAATTACTTCTTCAACGCGTTTTCGCCAGCCCCTACTTATTGTGCGGCATCATGTTGCCCGAATCAATTTCCTATCACTTTCTAAACGTACCCAAAGTGTGCGGACGACCAGTTTTCCGGGACTATATGATACCGCCGCCATTTCTCGCAAGGACTTGATCGATAGACATGTGATTCGAACGCCCGGTGCCCTTCATGCAGAAAGAAGAAGCCTTCCATGTACCTATATCTGAGTTAAACTCGAGCGCCACGCGGCGCCCAAGGTGCCTCAAACCGCCACCCCGGAGCCCACCTTTTGCTGCACTCTGTGGAAGAGCCGCTGGAGCGTCTCCCGCATGCGCTCGAGATCACGCGCCTCTCTGCCCCATCGACCGAGAACTCTCAGCGCAAGCCGCACGAGAGAGTCCCAGTTAGAGGGCGGCTCCACAGGATGGGTCCCTGCCGCGACGACCGCGAGGACCATGACGGCGCAGGAGAATGCGCGGCGGGCGACGAACCAGCTTCCGCCGTGACGGTGGTGGTGCGCCGTTTTGACGATCATGGCGGCGCAGGTGTCGACGGCTTTTTGAGCGAGGTGGATTACGCGCGGGTTCGTCGGGTGCCGCTGGCTCTGGTCGTGTTGGCCACGGCCCCAGGTTCCGTGGAGAGCACAGTAGAGGAGCGGGCGGAGGGTTGATTCGCGCCATCCTTGGAAGCGACCTTGGAGATAGAATGCGAGTTCGTTTTCTGGGTAGTCGTGTTCGGTAAATTGGATCAGGGGCGGAAGATGGAAGTGTCTGGGAGACGTGTAAGTTCGGCATTCGGCTGGGGTGGTTGCTGTGCTGAATTCCTCGGAGATTTATTCGCGGTGCTTCGAAATCCGCCAAGACTGGGGAAATCAAGTGGAGGACTCGATTTGGGGGTACAGGGAAGGACTCCGTCCGGATAACATGGGAAGGCGGGGCAGAAGTAACTAACAATTGCGAAATTTCCTTTTCAAACTCATCGTATTGTCGGATTAATAAATCCTCGTTCCTCAGCCAGTAGGCTTCGCCTTTTCGGTATAACACAGACATGGTGTTTTTGATCGTTCGCCGGAGGGAGATCTCGGCGAGGTAGTAAAGCCAACTGCGTTCTTCTTCCAGGCGTTGTTGGGAGTCTGAGAATGGGGACCAGGCGTAGTCCGAGGGATTCGCGGGTGCCTCGTTGACGCCGATGGTGCATACCGCTGCCGTGGAGAGTGTCGAAGGAGGCGCAGGGAAGGAGTCTGGGTAGGTGAAGTCCTCTAGGCCGCTTGGTCGGAGGCCCAAAGTCGGGAGGATCTCGCTACTTTGGTCAGCGGAAATACCTTCACCGTGTGGAGACAGAGAGGAGGTGGAGGCTACTCACTTCTCAGCCTTGAAGCAAGACCAAAACAGTCGTTGCTCAAGGGGCTGTGTCGGCTCTTCCCGTCCACTGGGCCCCCTCCACGGCCGTCGTCCTCGCCGGAGCAGGTGAGCTTGCAGTCTTGTCGAGGCCTGCTGGATGTAAAAGCAGGCTCGTAGCGGCCGCAGGCGGCACTTCTCGTACATGGAGGCCAGGAACAGACATTGTATGTCAAGGATGGAGGGACCTAGAAGACCGATGCGTTTGGATGCTGCGACGTAGTACGCCTCTGCGATGCTGCAGTCCTGTGGTTCAAGTATTGGCGGGAGAGGGGTCTCTGAAACGTCGATTGAGGTCATGGTAGTGGTTTCTCGCGGTGGGACCCAGGGAGTTGTTAGACTTGCCAAGGCGCAGGCGAGAAGCTGTTGGTTGTAATTAGTTGCTAGGGACGCTAAAGGGGTATTGAGGCTCTTACCACAAGACAGGATGGAGCATCCCACTTGATGCCGTATTCTGTTGTTTGTTTGGCGTAGGCTATAAGTTCGTTGCTCTCGAGAATCGGGTTACGGGGATGGACATGTGTGAGAAACTTCCGGCAAAGGGGGACGAAAGCATCTTCTTGGATACCTGATCCGTTGACCGTTGAGGAATTGCTGGGCAGGTCTACACCATTATCGATCATGTCGGTGCCGAATTCTAGAATGAATGATTCTATTCGTGCGTCGTCCTCTGGTACGATGCCTTCGAAGATAGGCCACCGGAGCATAGACTCGCAGCGGAGGGCCGAGTACAGCGTGCGGGTAGCTTCTTCGCGATGCTGGTCATGATCTTCCATGAAGTAACCATGAGGCTCACTGTTTTCCCCAAACTGATGAACCTTGGTCCCGCCTGTTTGATGGGTTTCCGCCTGAGGTACGTCAGCTTCCACCGACGCCGGCTGGTCTTTCGAGAGGCTTCTTGTTCTCTGCAGCAAGTGTTTGATCTCATCTAGTCTTTCCAAGATGACTGAACTAGCGATGCCTTCATCTTGAGCCTGGCCAGCACTAACTGCCATCTCTCTTCCTTCTTCATCTTCCCCTTCGTCGCCGTACACGCAGGTCGCATGGTGATGTCGACAGAACCCGCACACCGGATGGACGTTATCGCATTTCGTCTTGCGAAGACGGCAGAACTGGCACGCTGTTGCTGCGCGTTTTCTTCGCGTGAGATGGGTTGCTGTTTGCGTTACACGTCGTTTCTTGTTTGGTGGGCCGGCTCTGGTTGAGACCGGTGGAGGTAGACTTTCCACTTCTGGTGATGCTGATTGTGATGAAGAAGCTGCAGATGCAGCTATCACCGTGGACGACGTGCGACGTTGGCGTGTGCGTTGCGAGACTGCGTTGTCGTTGCTGATGAGATCAGGAACGCGCATGTTTGCGTGCGTCAGTTTCGGGCCGGTAGGTGTCCGGGTCAGTGGTGGACGATCCGGGGAAAGTACCTTCGGGTACGGGTGCTTGCCTGAGGGCGTGGTGGACGTTCCGGATTCTGGTCCTCCGAGTGGAGAACCGAGGGACGGAGGAAAGAGGGGCCCATCAATCACGACATCGGCACCCCCAGTTCCCTCCTCAATTCGCGTCCCCATTGTTTGGCCCCAATTTCTTAACTCTTATTTCCGCCGCCATTCTTGTCCATTCCTAAGATGGCGATTTTTTGCACTCATTATGGCGGGACCCGCTTCTCGGGTCCGGGACGCGACGACATAAGCAATGCATATTCGGGTCAATACCGATTCGATGGTGTCCAATCAGCGGCTATGTGAACCGGATTGACCTGCCTCACTGAGCATAGCACAGCTATCATTTGGAAAGTGAAGGGTCTGATGTAAGACGTTTGTTCGCGTACATGGTGTCACAAGACGAAAGTCCCTTACACAGCTGCGAGGCTTGAAATACTGGGCTGATCCGCATTCATTGTGAAAGTCCGGGAAGTTGGACTGAGTTGATCGCAATATATCCACAAAACCCGAATCTATGGCGACCAACACCAGTTGTCATTTGGGCAGCGATGGTCAATTCGGCCCTCGGATCGACTACAACTGTCGCCACTTTGACTTTACTCTTCTTTTCGAAGATGCCATCTTTCACATTATCCCTTCGGCAGTATTTCTCCTGCTCATTCCATTTCGAATATTTTCCATTGCACGGACACCAGTGAAAGTAGCCACTTACAGACTTGCCATCTGCAAATTGGTGGGTCTCGACTCGAGGAACTCACTTCATCCATCTCAAGATACTAACACTGATGTAGGCTCTCTTGAGCATCTTGACTGTACTTCATCTCAGTTTTGTCGTAATTAACATCAGGACCTTAGCCCCCGGCACGCCAACCTCACTGGCAGCGGGAATTCTCAACTTCATCGCCGTTTTCGCCGCCACTTTTCACTCGTTCCTCGAAGACCAACGCTCCACTCGTCCATCCGACTTGCTCATACTCTACTTCTCAGCCTCTGCCATACTCTCACTACCGCGTCTCAGAACGTTATGGCTCATCACCAGTGCCGGAGCGCCCAGAGGTCTCTGGACTGCCATCATCGTTCTCACCATCCTAGTCGTTCCCTTGGAGTCCATCGGCAAGAAGCGATTCTTGCGAACAGAGTACCGGGCTCTTACAAAAGAGGAAGAAACTGGCTTCTGGGGCCGCAGCTTCTTCACCTGGCTTATGCCTTTCTTCCGTCTCGGCTACTCGCGGGTCATTCACATCCGGGATATGCCGGAGGTTGACAAAGACTTAGCTGGAGATAGAGCAGGAGCAAGCCTCGAGGCAGCGTGGTCGAAGCGCAAAGGGCAGAAGTATCATGCTTTGATCCGCTCCGGCTTTCACGCATATCGCGGGACTCTCTTCGCCGGCGTCATAACACGTCTCTTTCTCACTGCGTTCACGTTTTGCCAGCCATTCCTCATCACGGCGACAGTGAAATACATGCAGACGCCCAAGACGCCACAGTCTGAGAGATATGGGCAAGCACTTGTCGGGGCATATGTTCTTACGTACCTCGGTCTAGCGGTCTCCCGAGCTGCATTTTCCCGCCACCAGTTCCGCTTCACGACGATGCTTCGAGCCGGGCTGATGTCCATGATATTCAGACAAACTATCTCTCTCAAAGCAGATGACTTGAAAGATAGTGCTGCGGTTACTTTGATGGGCACAGATATCGAACGCATCGTACTCACGTTCAACAACCTTCATCAGATTTGGGCTGCGGTTCTGGAAGTTGGCATCGCAATATTCCTCCTGCAACGTCAAATAGCCTCTGCATCTGTAGTGCCAGTCGTAATTTCTATTGGTAGGTTGTCCACGAACTGAACTCTGCTCCGCAACGCTGACGGAGTTGTCACAAGTCTGCGCTTTTGGCGTCATCCCAGTCTCTAAGACCATTGGAAGGGCACAAACGGCCTGGATTGAACGTTTACAGAAGCGAGTAGCAGTCACAGCCTCAATGCTGGGAGATATGAAGTCTATCAAAATGCTGGGTCTCTCAGGCGTGTTGTCAACCACTATCACAGAGCTGCGACGTGTCGAGTTAAGGACCTCTGAGAAGTTTCGCAAATTAGTACTCTCTCAGATTCTTGTTTGCAAGTTCCTCTGTATCATTGAGCTGCTATTTCAAAGCTAACCTTTTCGCAGCAAATCTTCCTGTCGAATTTGCGCCATTCGCGACATTTGTCATCTACAGTATAATCGCAGTCATCACCAAAGATCAAACACTGACGACAACGAATGCCTTCACTGCTCTGTCTTTAATCGGCCTCTTGACAGAACCACTTTTGCTATTCTGCCAATTCGTGCCTAACATTGTACAAGGGGTGGCTTGCTTCAAGCGCATCGAAATATTTTGTCTGAAAGTGCACGAAGGATCACTGCGGGAACACCCAACACCTCCATCGCGCTCATCAGTCACCACCTTGAACAGGACAAGCATCGAGCTCGCGGATCATTCAACGCAAAAGTCATCGGAAGTAATGATAATCTCGTTCTGCAATGCAAAGATCTCCTGGTCGCCTGATTCAGACACAGTCTTTAAAGACCTATCCTTGACGATAAAGAAAGGCATCACTATGGTAGTAGGCCCTGTTGGATGCGGAAAGTCTTGCCTGATGGAGAGTATCCTCGGAGAGACATCACATAGCGCCGGGACCAGAGAGTGCATGGCTCATGGTATCGCCTACTGCGCGCAGACTCCGTGGATGATGAACGACACCGTGAGAAGGAACATCACTGGTGGCTTCGATCATGATCCGAAATGGTTCGACCAAGTCTTGTGGCTGTGCTCCTTGACTGATGACGTCAAGAATATGCCTGGAGGAGAGTTGTACAACATTGGCAGTAACGGTGTCGGCTTGAGCGGAGGACAGCGACAGCGTGTGGTGAGTTGGGAACCCCTTCCTTTCGCAAGGCACAAGTATGGCCATGTCTGACGTTCTCGCAAGGCACTCGCTCGCGCGGTCTACTCCAGACACCGAGTTATAGTTCTCGATGACATCTTCGGCGGCCTTGATTCCAAAAGTGTCAGCCAGATCTCAAGCCGTCTCTTCAGCAAGGATGGTCACTTCCGCCGGAACGATATCTCCGTCATTCTTGCGACTCACACCAGTAAGACTGCCCACGGGGAGAAGTTGACAGCAACTCGGAGGCTTTCAGCTAACGACACACAGGTGCCCTAATTCGACATGCAGATGAGTTAATCGTTCTTGCCGATGGTGAAGTCCTGAGTCAGGGCCCATATCAACAGGTCCTTGCTAGCTCGCCTGACTTTATCACAAAATCGAGATCAGAAGATAACGATAATCTTCAGAGCGGTGAAGATTTGGAGCAAGCTGAGGAGGCTTTGAAACCCACACACATCCAAAGGACCCTGGATGCCGAGGAAGATAGACTGCGCCAAAACGGTTCTTGGTCAGTTTACAAGTACTACTTCGAGCGAGCTGGTTGGCTGGTAGTTGGCGCGTTCGTCTTCGCCACTTTCACCGAGGCGTTTTGCAGCGGGTTTACAAGTACGTTCTTGGGGAATCATACGAATTGCTCATATCGCTCTAACGTGCGTCTCAGATATCTGGTTTCAATGGTGGGTAGAAGCCAACGAAAAACGGCCAAATGACAACCTCGGCATGTATCTTGGGGTTTACGCCCTTCTCTTCGCGATGGCGTGCATTGGGCTTTCTGTGGAATGCTGGTAAGACCTGAGAGAACTTGATTTCTAAGGTTCGGTGCCGCTGACCATTCTTGGCAGGCTCCTCTTCATACGCATCATCAGCGCGACAGCCATGAGCCTACATGGCGATTTACTGCACACAAGCTTGAGGTAGCGCGAGAACCGACCCCTTTCTGCTGTCGCATGTGTTGACACTATCTTAGAGCACCTCTTAGCTTTTTCCAGTCCACTGATACAGGTTCAATCACCAACAGGTACGTGTGCCTTATAGCGACGTCTTACTTTGTAGTTGAACGTAAGTCTGACCGCTTCGTACTCTAGATTCAGCCAGGATCTCAATCTGGTTGATGTGACTCTTCCGTCCAACGCCATTAACTTTGCCTCGAGTAAGTTTTCTCTCTTCAACACCTTTCTAGCTACTCTTTTGCTGAGCTAACTCTTTTAAAGATGCTTGCGCCTGCATCGTGAAGCTCATCATACTATGTGTCATGGGCAAGTACTTGGCGACATCCGTGCCTCTTCTAGTGGGTGTGCTCTTCTTCGTTCAACGATACTATCTCCGCACTTCTCGCCAAGTCCGTCTCCTCGACATCGAAGCCAAGGCCCCAATCTACACCCACTTTCTTGAAACACTTAAGGGCGTTGCCACTATTCGCGCCTACCAATGGCAGGAGAACTTTGAGGAGCAGGCGACAAAACTCCTGAATACGTCACAGAAACCCCACTACATGCTGGCCTGTATCCAACAATGGCTCGCGCTCGTTCTGGATCTCGTTGTCGGGGCTCTAGCTCTCATCATCGTCAGCATGGCAACTTCCATTACCGATAAGTTTTCTCCTGGAGCAATTGGTGTGTCTATGGTCTTGGTCCTGGGGTTCAACAATTCTCTTGCGACCACAATCAAGAATTGGACTGCTCTGGAAACTTCCATCGGTGCTGTGGCCAGAATAAGAGAGTTTGCACAGACAACGCCTTCCGAGGAGCGTGAGCTGGGAAGCTCCGGTGTCCCTCCTGAAAGGTGGCCAATGCAAGGTCACATCGACTTTGAGAACGTCACTGCGAGATATACCAAAGACGGAGACGCAACTCTGAAAAGCTTGTCACTTTCAATATCATCCGGTCAGAAGATTGCAGTCTGCGGGCCATCAGGCAGCGGCAAGACCTCATTTGTTCTCTCACTTCTTCAGATGATTGAAGTTACTGACGGGAAGATTTCTATCGATGGCATCGATCTCGAAGGTCTGGAGAGAGCGGAAGTACGTTCACGAATCAACGTCATACCCCAGGAGCCATTCTTCATCCCGGGCAGCGTCCGCTTCAACTTGGATCCACACTCCCGCGAAAGTAGTGACACGATTAAAGCAGCACTCGATAAAGTTGGCCTCCTGGGTAAGATCGGAATGGCAGGTGGTCTAGACAGTGAACTAGATGCCGATGGGTTCTCAGTAGGGGAAAGACAACTTCTAGCATTGACGCGCGCCCTTGTTGAAAAGAGCCAAATCTTGATCTTGGATGAAGCTACAAGCAGGTATGGACTTTTCCCCAACACTCATAGACCATCCATCGACTAACCTCGGTTCAGCGTCGACCAAGACACGGAAGATAAGATGCAGCGAATTATTGGGGAAGAGTTCTCAGAGCAGACTGTAATCTCTGTTATACACCGTCTGAGATTCATCGAAAAGTATGATCGGGTACTCCTCTTGAAACAGGGAGAGGTCGTGGAGTGGGATACCCCCGATGCCTTGCTAGCGACTGATTCCGAGTTCAAGAAGCTGCTGTCAGCTACGCAAACTTTGCATTGAGAAACAGGTATCAGGATAGGTACATAGTAGAGATACTAGGCAATTTCACAAGTTGGTTCACTAGGGTAATTTGCACTGGATTTGAAAATCCACCTTGACTTAGCGGTATAATTTGAGGTACGACCAAGACGGACGGCAGGAAGGCAACAGCCGGCTGATCCATGCTCCGTCCCGAAAGGCTCGGATAAGTTATGGGTCAACATGGTGCGGGGTACGTCGGTGATTGATAACGGTGCTTAGGACCAGCGACGGAAAGTTGATGTCAATATTCAGGGAAAAATCACACATGTAGAACTCTTGATTACGATCAAGCAACGAAAGCAAATCCAATCGCGGGCAAATTCAAGTCTTCATCGAAACTCCCCTGGACATGGCGCGGAAGATTCGATTAGGAATCATCACGCCCTCTTCCAATACTAGCCTCGAACCTCTCACACAAGCCATCATCTCCGGGCTTCCGGATGTCACAGTTCACTTTTCTCGTTTTCGAGTCCTGAAGATCAGCCTAGATGACGATGGGCTTGACCAATTTCAGACCGATAACTTGATCTCAGCCGCGCAGCTTTTGGCCGATGCCGAGGTTGACATGATCGGTTGGAGTGGTACCTCGTCGGGTTGGCTGGGGTTTGAAGCCGACGAGAGGTTGTGTACAGCTATCACTGCGGCAACAGGAATTCCCGCGACGACTTCTGTTCTCGCGCTGAACAAGGCCTTGCAGAAGTTTGACGTCAAAGATCTTGGCTTGGTCACTCCTTACACAGATGCTGTCCAGGAAGCCATCATTCGGAACTATTCACGTGTCGGAGTGAGCTGCCAAAAAGAACGGCATCTAGGCCTTACGGTGAACTCATCTTTTGGCCGCGTCGACGAAACTACGTTAGACGGTCTCGTGAGCGCTGTGGCGGCTCAGAGACCAGAAGCAATAGCAATATTCTGCACAAATTTGAGAGCAGCTCAGAGGGTGGCTTTCTGGGAGGACAAGCATGACATTCTCGTACTTGACACCGTTATCACAGTCATTTGGGATATGCTGCGAGAATCCAAGATTGATATGAAACACTTGGGTGATTGGGGAAAATTGTTCTCAAAGTAGTAAAGGCTAGTGACTGTTGGTACATGCAAGTATAAGTTACATAAGGTTGAGAAATATTCCTAAGGAGCTGTGTAGAGCCCGGTCTTCTCGCAAGACATGCGCTTCGTTTGATGTCCAGTCGTGCCATCATAGTCCGAACGGAAGATTGATCGGAAGTCCTCCGCCGAAGGGAATATTGACGGGAAGCCTACCGCCGTTGTTATTTCGTCCACCAAAGGGGAAGCCTCCGCCAACAAAGGGAGTATTGTCAAAGTTGACCGTGTTTGGCCCACGTGAGTCGGATGTCCATGACCAGGAGCGGCCTCCGTCGCCACCAATATCGATGTTAACATGCACCCTCCTTCGCGCTCCGTCTTCATCTCTGTCATCATCTTGCTCGTTTCTTTGCTGATCTTGTCGTGAATTTTGGCGCCTCTGCTCTGGTCTGGAATTCTGTCGCTGCCGGCTATTGCGTGGTCTTTGAGGCTCTGGTCTCGGCTCAGGTCGCCGTGGTACCTCTTCATCAAAGGAATTATTTCCTTCATCATCTTCGGGCTGCTCATATCGGCGGCGTTGCTGCTGCTGCTGCTGCTGCTGCTGTTGCCTCGGTGGTGGAGGAAGTGGCGGCTCCCTGGGTGTTTTAATATCACCGTACATTCCGTAGATGCTGTCCTCCCAGTTCTTATTTGGTTCAGGCTTCTTTTGTTCCCGGCGTGACGGGGGTGATCGAGAAAGCTTCGGAGGTTCTGTGGTCTCCTGACTGTAGCGCGAGCTCTCATCAGTTCTGCCCGTACTATATCTGGCGCTGCTCCGATCAAAGTTGTTGCTGTATGAGCTCGTGTATGGTTGGCTCTGCTGCGAACCTGGTGGCGTTTGGCGGACCAGGGCATTGGAAGGCGGGAATGGAGATTGTCCGGGGCGAGGATTACTGGAGTTGCCCATGCTCCCACTGGAGCCTGTTTTGTTGCTCATTCTTTGTTTCGTTTGCAATACAATCGATTGTCAGATTTATTGGTTGTAAGCTGGAATTCTTTCTTTGATGTAGGCTCTGAACTCTGCAATCCAAATTTATACAGCAAAATTACGGCATGTTATATTTTTCGTAGTTCTATGCAAGGCCAAGCCCAACGCAATTGTCTGGTTGACAGTGGCGCCACAATCCTCCGACTCGAGATTCATGCGTTTCACGGTGTCTTATGGGGCTGGAGAACACTTGCGTTCCCTTATGGATGGGTCGAGACCTTACGATGTTTGTGACTGGACGCGTTTGAGATTCTCCCTAATGATTCAGATCAACGAAACATCAGACCATGACTTTTCCAACCTACCGTTGTCCTTCATCAAGAAACAATCCTAAATCAGTTTTCTAAAAGTTTTCGACCATCATATTGTTGGCGAACTGATCACCCCTGATCTGTAGTCATCGTTCGCTGTGAATTGGTGGTTTGGACAAGGTTCGATCCCTGAACCAGGGGTCATCTCCGTCCGATGCTCCCTAAAGTCCATCCCATCATCGACCCATTGTAGGGCCCACCCCCTTTATGTAGGCGCCGAGAGCTGGGCGCTCTAACCTGCGATACCTCTTGGCTTTGGAAAGGTGTCAGGTAATTTGATCAGTATCACGTGCAATCCTCATGACCACTTCAGGTTCTAATCCTCCTAGCGAAAAAGATTTTATTGCCGGATATAATGATTGAACATAATGAATGACAGGCAAAGCGCTCTTTTCCACCCCCGGCTACAAGCCCCCTTCGTTAACTGGCGACCAGCCCCGCGTTCGGATCCGAATAAGTTTCCCGCCGAACAGACACAGAGATAGCAATTGTCGAGACACCGTGCTGCTGTAGAGCTTTTCTATGAACCCCAATGTGAGTGAAGTCGCTGACACAATGTTTGAGGTTCATCAGAGCTGGGTCATCATTTATTTCCACCACATGACGAAGGAGTTGTCAAACTGGAATCTTTCACCGGGCTTGATGGCCAGGCTGTAAATCTCATCCCAGCTAATTCTCCAGGGGGCGCGCTCCACGCCGGTAGAGACATCCTCAAATCCGGCGAAGATGAAGTTAGGGGCTTTGTAGTATCAGCTCACTGTGAATCCATTTGGGTGGATGAGCACTAACCGTTGGGGAAGGCGGCATCGAACTGCAAGAAGAGTGTATGGATGTCGTTGAACCAAGCGGTCACAGCGACGTTGACTCCATTAATGACGAGGCCGGTGACGATTCTCTTGTAGTAGCCATTACCAGCCTTGAAGATGCCACTCTGGTGGTCATGAGGCCAGACTATGATGTGTTAATGGCCCTTTTCTTCGCTGAACACGAGCGGACTGACATACCACGACGCTCGAGCGAGTTTTCAACATCATCAGAAGCTCTGGCTACGACAACTTTTCGATGTCAGCTTTGTATAAGTGCTGGAATCTCAAGGCTTTTTTACCGTCAGCGATGTTGACATCGCGAGTCTCGTGAGCCTGGAGGAAGCCGAGGTCGACGATGGTCCTGCCTACATCATTCATTAGATCTGATTATCGATTCTTGCAGGTAAAGCTCACTTTCAGGCTCCCTGTCGAGGCTCGCCTCGTTCACGTCAGGGACAGGAGTGGCTGAGGCAACAGCCAGCAGGAGAGCGATGGTAGCAGCGGCGAAACGCATGGTGAGCTTGTAGATCTAAGCTAGATGAAGCGAGTGGAAGTTGATGAGATAATGTTTGAAAGTGAATGTGATGTTGTGCTATTGAATACATACTATTTCGTGGCGAGCTGAAGCATACCTTTTATACAATATTTCAATAGAAGAGTGTTATGGCAGTCGCTGTGCCTGAAAATAGCTGCATCTTTGCAAATGCTCCGTCCAGAGCTAACGATTACTGAATTCGGGTATTGCCTTCCGACTCATCATTGAGGCAATAACTTTCACAAGCTTTCCTACAAAAGTGTAAAAGTTGCTAAGCTTTTGATCGGTCCGGGCACAATTAAAAGTTGCAAGCATCATGTTTGAGACCTAGTGGGTATTGGGTATTATGCAGTAGTTGAAGTTGCACGAGTCAGCAAAGTATGAGTTCAATATTGTATTTGCTCCATGATTTCTAGCGTTTGCGGAGCGGACTTACCGACGAACGCGGTTGCTTGCTGACTACAAGGTCCGCACTAGTTTAACCTCACGCAATGTTTAAGTTTCCTAGACAGGGCACCCAATTGTGCGAATCCGTGCCTTAAGTCGGCCACGAAAGTTCTCTGCTAACTACTGGAAGTTAAGTGTCCGGTTCAGTGATCTGACCTAGCAATGCCAAAGATAATCTCGGGTCTCCCGGCTGAATTTCTCTAAGTCATCGCTGTCATTACTTCCATTCTATTGCTTAATATGCTTCTGTACGAGGCACCCAGAACGGAAGTTCGCGAAGACAAAAGTGCCCATGACGTTTGCCTCACTTCTGGGGTATTCAGAGTTCGTGTGGACACGAAGCCCTTTTGGCTAAATCGTATATTACGCTAGCACCTTTACGATACCATGCAATCGCAGCACTCAAAAGCTACAGTAGTCAATAACAGATGCGATTGTCTTCTACTGTTGCCTTGAGGCCGGGTTCTCTACATCGATTAATATGGCGGCAGCCGGCATGTCTGGCAATTTCCCACCAAGGTCTTTGCCG
This sequence comes from Colletotrichum scovillei, assembly GCF_011075155.1. NCBI lineage: Eukaryota > Fungi > Ascomycota > Sordariomycetes > Glomerellales > Glomerellaceae > Colletotrichum > Colletotrichum scovillei. The sequence goes on from NW_023336264.1 coordinate 220,074, forward strand.
CGTCTAGCCAAGTCAAGATCCCTTGCGTATTATGATCTAGCTTTAAGTCAAACCCCCCACTTCCTGGCACCCCCCTGTTTCTGGCACCCACAAAAACGATGGGATCACAACCCAACCTCCTCATTACTATTAACTATTGATCCTCAACCACACCCACTACAATACAACTGCCAGCCTCACTAGGGCATTCAGAGTCGCTGGATTCAGCCGTAATAACCTCCTTTTCACCCGCTTCGATTTGAGCCCGATGGATATCCCTGATGTTCGCAAACTTCGTGTTGGGATCGATCTGAACAGTCTTCCTCTTCCTAACTGCAGCGTTGGTAACTTGAGCCCTCAGGTGAGCCAGCTGCTGCTGGGCAGCTGCCAGTTGCCAGGCCTGCTCTGTGAAGCCTTTTTTCACCTTCCTGAACAGCAGCCGTTGAGTGCTGGTATCATTGTCGAGTTGGGTGTATAAGTGCAGTTGACCGCTGAGCTCTGCCAGCTTCCTGGGTGTCGACCAGACCACTGCAGAGGAAGCAGAATCCCATGGCTCAACAGGGGTAGTTTGTTGACCATTATGGCATCGCTTTTTGCCCCGACTGGTTGGTTTGGGTGTGGTGGGCTTAGCAGAAGGCTCAGGTAATACCATAGGGTTCATCAGGGGCTTAACCATCGCTACAGGGTGTAGACCAGTCCACTTCCAACCACTTCTGATGTTCGAGACTGATAGACCAGCAAGTCGAGCCTTCTGGTAACAGTCCAGGAAGTTCCTTTACCTATAATGGTAGAGTCGTTCCATTGAGACAAGTAACCGAGCTCCTTCCGATAGGCTGACTTAACAGGGCTGAAGACAGACTGGTCAAGTGGCTGGAGGACATGAGAGGAGTGTGGTGGTAAGAACAGTAAATGGATATTGTTAATATAGCAATTCCACATGAAGTCTGTCGTCGTATGACCCCATGCCCATCCACAATCAACAGTCGAGCCTCGCCCTCAGCCTCGGGCATAGTCTGTGGGATAAACACCTTCTCTAACCATTCAATGGCAGTTAAGTCTGTAGTCCAGCCATTATCTGTTGCTGTAAACTCCCACCCATCGTATGGAACCAGATGTAATGGAAACCACTGTTGTTGGACCGTCTTCCTTGAAAATGATAAGAGGACGAAGTGCCCTACCCAAGGCTGAGATACACTCAATGATAGAGACCCATGCCCTCGACCCAGGTTGTTTCTTGCGAACAGACGTCGTCTCAGCCATGCCCAGCACTAACCCATTAGCTCCCTGACCCTCGAGGATGCCAGTCTCATCCATATTATATCTGTTGGCTGGTTTGATGTCCTTGATCTCAGGGATAGCAAGGAACTTAAACCAGTTCCTAATGACCTCAGTAGATGCCCCATTAACGCGTCTAGAATCGATGGAACGACTTCTCTGAACCTTAATGATAGGGTTCCTTCTCACGAAGGCATAGATCCAGCCTTTTCCTAATGGTTTGGTATCCCCAGCAGCAGCCAGAACTCGCTCTGCGAATTCCTTCACCTGTTGGTGCGCGTGGTGCGAGGCCCAGCGAAGCCTGAATGCGAACCCATTGTGCCAGCTTACTCTCCTGGTCAGGAGACAGCCTCTGCCAGTCAGCAAAGCCACTTTCCTAGTCTGACCACCTTGGAGACGTAGTTGGAGGGTTGATCGTGGTATCCCATATCCAATGAGGCTCTCTTTGACTCTTGCCGTTTGAGATGTCCTCGAGAGCCTGACGAAGCTGATCTTCGGTATATTGAGGCATTAGATATAGAAGAAGGTATGTGCAAAAAATGAGCCCATTTGGACTCGAATTGAAAATGTTGTGATAAAAGGAGGTTGGGGGTGGGCATTGCGTTGTGGTGGATTTTCGCGTTTTTGTGGGTGCCAGAAACAGGGGGGTGCCGGGAAGTGGGGGGTTTGACTTACCCACCCATTTATCAAGCTTCAAACTAGGGATACTTGGCCATGTCATTCATTGCCCTTCAATCGCGATGACTTCGGTCTTTTCATAGCATCTGTGCTACTCAGCTGCCTCAAGCAATCAATCATCTTATCCGGTCAGTACCGACTAGACAGTTGGTGAGAGACAGTATCCACACAATTTATGCTTTTCGTAGTCTGCACTTTGGTTTAGTCACTTGCCAAATATGAACTCTATCAAAACGTGCTGACACCATGGTTTGAGCTGTGCTTGCCAACAAACCCATTCTAGTTGGAAATCAAACAGATTAATCCAGGCGCACATGATAACAAAAGTTCTCGTAGACACAGAGGTTCTGTTCATCATGCTCCCATAGTTCGATTTTCCTACCATCAGAAATTGCGATCCATGAAGCGGAAATTTGATTCCAACCCGGCTGTTCAATAGCCGTGATGCGAATGCGAAGTACACACAATCAAAGATAAGAAAGAAATGCAGACATCAAGATGGTGCGCACTTGAGTATAATAAGAGTAAAAGATCGCCAAGCATTCTCACCATTTCCATTCGTCTCATCATTCACATCAATACCCAAGTGTCTCTATACCACTTTCGCATCATCTCAACCTCAGGCCTTAATTCAAAATGAAGGTTGCTGCTGTTCTCGCCTTCGCTTTCCTGTGAGGCCGCACTCGCCCTTCACCTATTACAATTCGATGACTGACACCATCGTTAGTGCCCCCAATGCTGTTTCGGCTTGGATGTGCAACTGCCGCAACAGAGAGCAACCCAACATCAAGGTTGCCCTCAAGTTCTGCGGACCTGGCTTGGGTCACACCCGCTGCTGGAACTCGAAGACCAACGTCCAAGCGGTGAGATATTTCAACGTGACGCATGCTTCGTGCAGGTACTGACGTAGTCATAGTGTATTCTGAACAACCCCATCACCCAAGCGGATTGTGACGCAAAGTACGGCGGCAAGGGTGAATGGGTCGCTGAATGTGAGCACTACACTGGTCCCTGCCCTCCCGGCATGACCCAGCAGTGATTTCTCTTTACTGCACCAAACACATGTTTCAGAACAGCATCAAGTTCACTCTATGACTGGTAGAACATGTACTTCAATACAAAAACTGGATTTTATTCATGGCCTAAATTCCCTGTGGTCTTTCTAGGGTGAAAAATCCAATATTTCTCACAGCTGGTGGACACAGCTGTTGCCTGTGTTGACCTCCATGGGATTCTTGGATCACACTCCATAGCCTCTCTAGCATTCTGAACAGCTGGATAAGGATATGCATTAAACGGCATTTTCGGCTAGTTTTACTGTGCGCAGACCAGGGATTTTGTCAAGAGTCAGCGACGAAAGATCTGGGGGGTTGCATACGGTCCCAATGTACCACAATATTGGGAGTGCTATATTTGGAGCGTAAGCCTTGGAGGAGCCTCTCGAAGGATTGAAAATGAACGGGAAAATACGGACAGAAGTTTCCCCTAAAGCTCTCTAGCACTGTCCTCCGTATCGATTGCAAGACTCGGTCTTCGGAGCGTCTTGTCCGGAACAAGAAGACCCATTGAAGCTGCACACGCGCTCAAAAAACGTTGGACAAAGGATTTCTTCCGAGCTTTCCCTCGGTAATGGAGAATAGTATCTAGCAACAGTTCCACCGCCCACAACAACATCCCTGATCTGACTTGGAAATGTCTCCGGCGAGGTGCTTCGGAGCGCTTTGTGCGGCAGTTACGTGAAATTTGGCTGTCGTTGCAATATGAATGCTTGACTAATAGGACGATATACTCAGTGTTTAAGAGAACGATGAAATTCGAAATCCTTCGATAAGTCGAAAGTGAAGGTCATCGGCAATACTAGACCTCTGTTAGGGTTCGACGGTCAAGGACTCAAGGTATTCTACCTATGAAAAGATGTAAGTGCCTCCTTCCTCATCAAAGTTCCGGGCATACGGAAGTGCCGTGTCCTTTCAGCAAAACCCCAAGGCGAAGAGGTCACCGTGATCTGACCATTAGATATGATCGCATGGATACTTGCTGAGTGAACTCCTAAAGTGACATCCTTCATTTCAGGGCCCGAAACTTTGCTCCTGAGAGATGAGGAACTTACGGCTCGACGTGTTGACTTATTCCAATGGAACTCAAAATACCTACCGCTGCTCAGTGGAAGGTCCTCACAAACCACACAAGGTAAATGGGGCGCGGTTATGCACCGAGATCTGGGACCAAAACTCCGAGGAACTTTGTTGAGCATACCTATCAAGGTAATCAATGCCCTCATAAAGTCACATATAAATGGTCTTTTCCCCAGGATTAATGTTATCGGAGATCTTCATCCACCACACAACGACGAAACATATCACATTCAACCACACCACCACGCAAAGGCTTCCGCATCTGTCGCATCCACATTCGCAACCACACCACACCGGTCTCGATCCACAAGAAAATTCACTAGAATTATCAAGATGCGCGTATCAATGAGTTGCCTGGCGACCGTCGTCTTGCTCCTCGCCACTGTCAGCGCTACCCCAGTGCCCGAGGAGGAGCGCCGCCCATGGAGAGGTGGCATCAACGTAAGTAGACAACACCCTTGCCAAATCCACAGAGTCTCAGTGACGAACGGCTAATATTCTATGCTCTCTAGGACGTAAGAAACCTTGCCTAAATTTGCTAACGAATTAGCGGCCGGTTGACTGACGATATGAATAGGCTGGATGCTTGGTCCCATGCCTCAGAAGACTTTTCACGGATTACGCGGCGTGCATGGCTGAATGTACCGGTCCTTGAGACCCTTGCAATGCGAATAAGGAACGAAGAGATCTCTGGACATGTTTACTTCGGTAGAAAGAGGCAATGGGTCATTAGGAGAGAGGCATCGGCATGAGGAGCATACATTACGACGAATGCTTCTCGATCTGAAAGTGGGTGTAGCTTGTCAAGTTCTGTCCATCGACATGAGTTCAACAGTCGAGGAACGGTTAGGGGATTGGGATCAAACATTTCTACTACCAGTCTACCAATCTCAGTACAAAGTTTTCGAGTAACAATGCCTTCGTGGCTGTCACTGACATACTATGGGATCATGATGCATGTATCCAGCTCGTAATGTTGTTCCCTTGGGTCTGGTCGATCGGTACCTCAAAAAGAGAGGTGTTCCAAGATATTTCTTGGCCACATTATCCTTTCTAATTATTGAGAGATATTGACACGTGTAACGGACCGCTGACTCTTCAATTGCCTATGAGCAGCTACTGGTCTGTCACTACATCCAGCCTGACTTCACATGGCCTCGTTCTGCCAGCCACTTGGGCAGCGTTGGGGACATGACATCGCCTAAGACTTATGATAACATAGGCTCTGTGAACATAACGCGGTGGCGAATGCGCGGCGCTCTGCAATCCCCACCTTGATAATCGACGATCGATTGCACTGAGCGATGTCTCATACCCAGAACTCATGACTCTTGAAGCCCGAAGAGACGGGCTGAGCCTTTACAAACGAAGATGACGAGTCACCCTTCATTCGTCTCGATGTTGAATTTTGTCGTGGAGATCATACTCATTCACTCTTCGTACTTGCCCTAATGAAGCAACGTTCAGACGATATTCCTCCACTATACTTCCTAGCGGTGATTCACCGTCACACCACAATCACCACAAAACTTCCTCCGACAAAACCGCTCTCAAAGTCCGATCTCTGGTCCACAAATCTCGAAAAGCAGACTAAGCAAGTCCTGCCAAACCCTGCAAGACTCGTCAGAATCAACTCGACACCGACTCACAGCTATGCCTTCACCGCCCCGCCACTTCCAAGATGTGCACAATCCACATCATCAAGTGCCGCGATTGCGATGTAATCGAATCGACATGGCGCCAATACTGCCCCTCCACCCCACCAAACCGCCTCTGTCACCGGGGGCAAACAAGTCTCATCACAACGTACCTCCTCCGAGGCCACTGTGACCTCTGTCTGACGAAGATGGGAGCGTATGGTAGATTCGCCCCCGTCGGGACCACGTCAACAACGACCCACGACATCATGAATCGGAAGAGTAGGTCCGGAGGTTCAAATACTCTTCGCGGCGGAGAGTTAGTCACCAGGCTTACCATGAGATTGGGACGATTGGCATTTGAGGCTAGAAGATTCTACTCAGGTCTAGAACGTAGTCTATCGATCAGGGCCAAGACTCGATGGCAGGGCGTGAAGCAGAAGATGAGCAGAGATCTAGAGCTTATCTTGCAAAATCAAACATGTGGCTTATGATTCTACACTATGGACTCCGCCGCCACCCAGGTTTCTGACGTGGCTTTGGGATTCATGCGACGCGGTTCCGTGATGTTGGTAAAATCGTTACATTCCGTCCCTGGCCATCGTTTCCGACACGGTGGGTTGAGTATAACCACTCGATGTCATGTCACAAGGGGATGTAGATGATACAAGAGATGTATAATGTACAAACGATGTAGATGCGACTTGCACCCGGGTTCTTGTTGTTGCTCCAGAATTCCAGGATTTTACGCCTGGTTCCATCAAGGACTCCCTGTAAACTCTGCCATGGACAACTCAGTCCTCAAATTTGAGGGGTGGCAAGTCATTTGACAACGGTTCTGCAGAAATCCCAAGCTTTTCTGGATATAACTACTGCATTCGTGAGAGTTCTAGCTTCCACTGGAACTAGATATCCAAGGTTTGAGCAACATCAGACGAAGACAGGCATAGTCTTCCGTGTCCGCCGTGCCGCCTAACATCGTTGGTTGACGTTGAAACAAACTCGGTGCCCCCCTTCGTAGACCCCTCTTTCCCCTCTGTTACGATAGGCATTGATTGATATTAGTGTACACACCAAGTCAAACTGAAGATTACGCGCAAATTTTGTCCACGTAGTCAAAGATGACTTCGTACATGCAGGTGAACCGGTATGTCATGCCATTTCGAAGGCATCACCGGCCCCGCCCGCACTGTACATAAGACGTGGGAAACTCCGTGCCCCACCCGGGTCTCCAACGAGCTCGAATCTTCGCGAATCTCGTCGAGAAGTCTAAACGCAACGCTCAGATTCTTCGTACAATGCAACACACAAGACAGGTCCCACCACGATATTGAGAAAAGCAAGGAAAGACAAACTCAGAGAAATGGTGCAACACGAGGCAAGGGTGGGAATACCCTCAAACTCCACATGCATTGGGAAATTGGGTATTTGTATCGTGAAAGTTGAAACTGGCAAACGAATCGAACAGAGAGCCGAATTGAGCTGTCACGGGCTGACGATTGGCCTTCGACCAAGGCAGGGAATGATCACCGCTGATTGCCAGTTACACACTACTCCGTGGGTAGACATGTCGATCCTTGACGCGGGCACGCGGGCTTGCGTAAATTACCCATGCATTTCGTGGCCAAAATGATGCGGCCACTAATTATCCCACATGGCCAACTCGCGCGGCCTTACCTAGTCTGTGATCTGCGCTGGCGCAAAAAGTTGTCGAACCGGAGCCAGCTCCGACTCAGTTTTCACGGGACCTTGAATATTGGGCTCCAAGTCATCAGGACACAATTTACGGCGCGCAAGCCTTACCATGAAAGATCGGTAAGTATCTGTCTGGCATCAGTTGGTGGAGGAGCTCATGCCAAGAATCGCTGCCTCACAGCGCTGAATTCCAATAGATGCAACACAGTGTCGCATCGATCCGAATGAGCAATATCAAAAAGGCGGCGTAGAGCGATGCGGGAGATGTCCCTAGTTGCCGACGTCAGTCAGCTACCCCATTGCCTGTCATGGTCTCATGGACCCTTAAAAGCAATGGGCAAGGAATCGTTAGGTTTTAAAGCTTTTGCACGACTCAAGAAGCGTCTCCACATATGGTCATGCTGAGTGCAGCAGAGTCAGGAACAGAGGGAGAGCTGGAATGATAAGAAAACTCAATCTCGTTGGGCGCCGACAGTCGCCGAATCATTGCCGCAACGAATATCCGCAATTCCACAGTACCAGAAGTCAGGGTAGCAGAAGGACTTTAGTGTACCAAACATCAAGACGACTAGTGTGAAGAACTTGATAATGCGGAGGAACTCTTTCAGGGGGAGGATGAATCAAGTCCGACGGTTGAATTGACGTGGGCTGGTTTTGATAGTCCGTGGAAATCAGCACGCAAAAGGCATTGCAACAACATGACATGCAGGCCCCTGCCTATTTGCCTGCCGCGAACCTCTGCGATCGATCCGCTCAACGCGTGGTGTTGTCTCCAAAGCTGTCCAGCATGTATCCGTATAAATCCGCTCTTCTGGGACCAACGGAGAGCCCCCGTTGCCGGAAGAATTTGATGATTCGTTGTCCGTTTCAGGACAACCCAACCAATTCAACATGGTGATGTTGCCCTTGCCGGATCCCTGCATAAAAAGGCCCAAGTAGGACAGTCGAGTCTGCCAATCTGGTCGGAAGTGTCCGTCATCCGCCACGCTGTCGGGCAACGCCCCAGTCCCCGCTCAATGACCAGGGGCCACAGCTCTGGACGGCGGGGTAAACCTTTGCGAATACGACTTTGTCGAGTTGATGAAGCAAGCTCTGCCATCTAGCATACCTAGGCAGTAGGATAGCTAGCCAGCCGTAAGTCTCGTGGGTTCAGAATTTGATCATTCTCTTCATTACCGCGAAGTCAATTGCGCAATCAGACCATGCTTCATTTTCTGTTGTCGGGTTGTGCGAATTCGCGTGACAGACTGCGTGGCCTGTGCAGGACTTGTGCTTTGAGGGCGGCGCGATCACTGAAAATCCGTCTTTTCGAAGGGATCGCCAGGCTAACGGGCCATCTTTGGTCCAACCATTGCGTCTGCGTGGCTGCGTGGCTGCGTGACTGCTGTGCTCCAAGCTACCACATCTGCAGTAGGAAAAGCATCAGCCTCAATCTGGCGGGGGCCCGAGTCAAGGTTAATCGCTGTGTCCGGTAGCTTTTAGCTTGATCCTGACGGGAGGCCCAGAGGGCATTCCCGTCCAGGGTCTCATCTTAGGGCGGGACGCGGCCATGTTGCTCGAAGGCACCAGAAACTTTACACAGTAGGCACCCTGAGGTCTGTAGTCGCTAGTTCGCTAACACGCCGTCAAATTTCATGGGCTTGACTGTTCTCAGCCTGTGGAGGACGGTGTCGTTGTGCCTGATTGACACAGACCTCGTCATGTGAACCTGACAAGGGTAAGGATTGACTCTTTTGCGTTGTCCGACATAACCGATCGTAAGTTGTCGTGAGATGGAGGCGAACTAGACCGTGATGCTCCGAGGTTTCGAGGAAGCCAAAGATCTGTCGTCCCGCGACTGAAGTAGAAGGGTGTTTTTTTTCTGCCCTCGTGGTCAAGAAAATCCACGGGGCCATGGTGCATTTTTGGATACCCCCATTCCTAGTAGTGTCGATGACGTCTTGCGAACCGTTATTTGGCTTGAGAGCGGCAGGGGCCTTGGATGGACAGATAACCGGAGAGCCACGCGGGCGGCCCGGCCACGCATGGTTGTCCTACCCTTGCTGACGCGAAGTCTCTGTACAGTGAACCACGACATCCTCCTCAGGTCGACACCTCAGCGTTGGCACCATGAGCTGCCGTGTTGCGACCGGAGCGAATAGTCCAGAACTCGATGCAGGTGCTAGACGTTGGGATGGCCGGCACTCGGAGGCCGAGGCCAGATAATGGCAGTTGTTGACATCCGAGGAGCGAAGAGAAAATACCGAGAGGTGAACGGTTTAGCGCAGACGAACCGGCCCGCCTGGTTGGTGTTGGTCGATGGAGAAAGCTTCCGGCAGCTGAGGGGGGCAATGTTGGATAGATGAAGCAAAGGAAGCGCAAGGCTGGTATGCAGGAAGATGACGGAAGTGTGTGAGTGTAAAAGAGAGAAGAGGATAGATGCAAAGCGAGGCAAGGAAGGGCCAGGTACACAAATACTTTGGGTCCATGAGGTGGGATGGAGGAAAGAACGAGAGCAGGAGCAACTGAGCCGGTCAATTGTACCTGCTACATCTACATCCCACATCACCAACAAAAGTTCTAGACCCTTTTCTTCGTCTCTTCTTTTTCCCCTTTTCACTTTAGACCTTCCCTGGATGAACACAGGAATTCTGCTCCGACTCCAATTGACGGGGTTCCGAGGTCAACAGGAACGTCCTGGGACCCAAGCACTTTGATCTTGTACCTTGCTGTGTAGGTACCTTACACCCGTACAGGTATTCGTCAGCAATGGAAGGTACAACAGTCAAGTGAGAATGGAAAGAGGGAGTGGAGGGCCACCAATCGTGGCTTCCACTTTCCCTCTCACTCTCCTTCAAGGTGGAACTCCATCTCGCTCCTCCCACAACTGGCACAAGACCACTAAAATGTAAAGGTAAGTGTACAATGCACTCCAGTCTCCCAGTCTCCCTTCCAGAAAAAAAGAGGACGAGCGGGTCCCGTTCGGTAGTACCACGCAGTGCTCCATGCGGCCCCGTAAGCGCTGCCTTGCCGCTTGGGCCTGGCACAGGGGTAAACGGAGCTTTTGCTCCGGCAAGGCCCAGCTTGTTCTATGCCGTGAGTTGGAGATGCCCCCATTCGACTTTTTGCCCGCGCGCGCTCTCCCCTTCCTTGGAGTCTTCCCACCCGTTCCCCCATTGAAGGGGCCTTGGGCCCCAAAGTTGTGGCTTTGCACCCTCCAATGTACCTTACCTGACCCGGACATGGGCCTGACCTGGGGATGCAGCTGTGAGAAAAAAGGTTTACCTATGGCAGGCAATGTGTACTGTACAGAGTACAGAGTACCTCAAGCAAGAGGGGGAGAATACCGTGGAAAAAAGAACGGGATATGGAAACGCACCAAAATATATGCCCAACCAGACAAATCAATTTTGTCCAGTATGACTAGAACTGTGCTTCACTGTCATCGCCTTATCCGCTCCATTCCGCCGCCGCCAACATTGCCCTGCCCTTCTCATCTCAACCTTTCTTCCCCTTCCACTTTTCCCTTCACAAGTTCACTCGCCCCTCGTACGTTGCCTTCTTCCCGCCCTTCCACCCCCAGGTACAACGTACATCCTACACCACCTAGACTCTTCTTCCCGTCGAGTCCGTTGCGTACACTATCCGGTACTGGCTCGCCTCTCCCGCCCCGGTTCAAAGACCCTGCCCGCACTGACCAACCAGAAGAGAAGCCTTCGATATCCTCCGTCCGCAACGTCCGTCGTCGTCGAAAACGCTCCGGCCCAGCAAGGGGTCCTGGTGGAACCCATCGTGTGGCAATTCCTTCAAAACTTTGCTCTCCATTGGATGACCCGAACCAAGGTCGCGGGGCAGCCACAGCTGTTGTTTATATCAGCCACACCAAGGCCACCGGTTTGGCACGCTCTCCAACTGCCTCTGTGGTCACCTCGCCTATTATTCTCTCTGTCAGTCATTTTAATCCGGGATAATACTCTCATGTTGCCCTTTTCCAAAACAACGCCCTCCGAATCACTCGTCACACGCTGTCCGAGAGGCTCAACGTCCGTTTCACTCGGCTTTCATGTGTGTTGAGCACAAATCTGTTTGCCCAGTCTGTCGGAGACTCTTCTTAGTCTATGTCGCCTTTTGTCAAGCATACCATCCTCCTTTGTTGGAGTGTCCATTTGGTGTTGTAGTACACCCAATGCAGATGCTCGACGGGCGATGTCCGAGTCCTGTTTGTCCAAATAGCCGCGTGGGGGGCTGCTTGGTCATTTAGGGAGAAACTTCGGAAAGGAAAAAAAAGAGAAAGCAAGAGCCGACTGTAAGTGCCCTTGGCTAATACACAGTAAAATTTGGTAAATTCAGTCGACTAACGGATTTTACAGCTTCTGGCCGTTATTATCAACTTCCACCACCTGGTCGATGCCTTCGTACTGCGGAATTTCCAAATTGTATTTTTCAGCAATGCCCGGCGATACGAATCTGCTCCCAAGGTCAGCCAACAGATTTCTCAAGCTTGGTGTTATGGCGGATATTGTGCATACCTTCCGCCGATGAAGTGCCGTCCTTTGAAATGCTTCACCAGTGGCTTTGGTGCTGTCAGGCTGACAAGGACCTCAGGTTGGAACGAGCTCCCGGGGCCGGACGAAGGCGGGCCATTTTCGATATCCCACGATGATGGGGCGTCAACCGAAGTGACCGGCAGCTTTGTCTCCTCGAGCGCCTTGATCACCGCGGGGAAAGGCTCCCGGACTTCTCCAGAAAAGCTGAACCCTTGCCTCAAAATGTCAGGCGCGTGAACGGATCATGTTGTAGACAGGGGAAAAAGAACGAACCGAAGATAGCGTCAACGATATGATCAGTAGATTTCGCCGCCGTGAGGAAATCGTCGACGAACGGAACGTCCAGATCCACCAACTGCTGCGCCAACCGCTGAGGAATTTTCAGTCAGCAAAGCTACGACCGATCGACGGCAAGCCCCATGGAGAACAAAGGTCGGCAGGGGTCAGTTTTTATGGCAGCACCGTATACACGCAAAGATGCTGCCAGTTTCTTTACTCTTTCTGTCGAGAGAAGAATCATAGAGTTGTGCATTTGCATAGCGTTGCGTGGAAGGAGAACAAAAGCATTCTGAGCTCGGATGGCCCAGAGCTCAAGAGGTGTCGCTGATAGATGGTATGTAGTTGCCAGAACATCCCCATGTACTATGCGCCGAACGAACCACCCAATCGATATAGACAAAAGCGAATGGCATCTTCACTCACCTGATACAAATCATTCTTGCTCCGCTTGGGATAGTAGATAGTTGGCTTGTAGCCATAGTGACGGAGGTGTCGGGCAGCCACTAGGCCATCGCCACCTGTACAGGGGTCCTGGTCAGATGCTTGGTGGTTGAGACGGGGGAATCTATGGAAGGCTGCTCACCGTTGTTACCGGGGCCGCATGCAACGAGAATGTTTAGACCCCGACTGGGAGGGTGAACGCGGTAAACTGCAACAAGGTGTCAACCGAAGGCTCGAACAAGCATTGGCCGTTGCAGGAACTCACTTGCTTGTGACACGGATAATCCGGCAAGCTCCATGAGCTGGTCGATTGAGAAGGCACCAGTACTCATGAGGTCCTTGTCCAAGGCCGCGGCCGCCTTTGCGCCGAGAGTCTGTTGGTGTGTTTGTGTCAGCGAAACCCTCTCTGATGCTACTTCTAACCACTTACTCTGAGGGACATGTTGTTGACGTTTCCAAGATGCTTCTGCTTCAAACTTTGTGATGTTGTCGTGTGAGGCTTCAGGACGATTTCTGACGACTCCAAAGAGTTGACGTGAAGTTGGGGTGATGGTTCGAGATGTGCTGGGGAAGTCGGAAGGTGGATGAAGATGGAAGGGACGTGCGACGGGCTGACATCACTCCGCATCGGAGTTTAGCACACCGGTCAGTGACGAACCACACGACCGGACCGCAGGAACCACCGCCGGTTCGGCAGTCACCGAGGGACCCACACAGTCCACACAGTGCCCCAGCCGCACAAATCGAATCTCCTACACGCTGTCACGTTGTACATCGGGTTCAAGTTTGCCACCGAGAATAGGAATGGAAGTCAGATCTGTGTGAATGTTACTGCTTCACTAATTTGTACAATAGCCAAATGCCACCGGACTTGACACCTTAGCATACCCTTCACAAGGCCCATCATTCGATCAGAATCCTCCTCCAACTGCCTAGAATCCTAGAAGGGAAGCTGTTCGACGGCATAATGGTGGCCCTTGAAATCCTTAAAGTCGACGTCTCTCAAAGGGTACCCCCCAATATCGAGAGCCGCCTCGACCCACCCATTATTGGTCTTCCCTCCCCACGTAGCCTCAGCAAAAGCCCGCATCATATCGGTGCCATTCAGCAGCGAGCTCGAAGTCCACAGCTTCCCGTCATGTGACCAACGAGTCTCAACCCAATCGACGACCGGAACACTCTTATTCATAGCACCGACAATCATACGAGGGCAAGTCGCCGTCTTACCAGCCAGAAGGCCAGCCTCGAGAAGCGGGAACATACCGCCACAGATGGTCAAGAAGGCGCTGCACTGCTCGTAGACCTTGCGGATGAAGGCGAGCTCGGCTTCGCTGGTCTTGTACTTTAGGTCATGAGCTCCCATGAGTGCGATATCCAAGGGTGGACAAGACTCAAAGGAGTCCTGGGCGGTAGGTATCAGTGTTGGAGAATCTCTCTACTGGGATGGTGGTGCCTTGCGTTACTTACAGTTGGCTGAATCTGAGCCCTGCTCTTCATCTGCGCCGGTTTGCCGTCCTCGGTGATCCAATGGAGGTCAAACTCGATATCGTCCTCCCACATCTCCTGCGGCAGGTTAAGCATTTGACGCGAAGTCTTATCGGTCCAGGCAAAGAATTCAAAAGGTGCAACGTCGAGCATCTCGGTGACGCTGTGAATGTCTCAGCTCAGATGTTGCAGGGGATTCGGGGAATTTTGGTTCGATAATTACCCTTTGGTCAATATGACACCGGCATGAATCTTGCGGTTGGGCTTGCTGAGATTGAACTCCATGGTTATGGGCTGAAAGGTAGCGGGAAGCGGGAAGAATGGCGATTTCTCGAAAGTTGAATTTGTGTGGGTATAAGTGATAGTGACCTGAATGCCTGTGGTCTCTTCGAATGTTGAGACCATGGGAGTGAAGTGAAGTAGAAGTCTTATAACCACTTACACGGACTGAGGATGCAACAGCGCAAGACCGAGGGGCCCAGTGCGTCCGTGCGGCCGGCCCGTACCGGAGTAGTTGCACGGCTGTTAGATCCGAGTGGGTCCGGAACTTAGGTCGACTTACGACCGAACTCAGTCAAGCAACACGGACCAACCTTGACTTAACATTGCATTGAGATGGCTAGCTGGAGGATTTGGGCTGCGTAACTTCCGGAATCCTAAAGGATTCAAGCCATACATTGCCGGGAAATGGAAAACGATCAATCCATCCCGGGGCGGAATGGAACATGGAGTGACGGAGATGTCAATGTATCGCATGGGTGCACGTGGGTTAGAAGTCGAACAGGACCATTATTGATACCTGAGAGAATACTATTGATCTTTATTGGCTTGAGTTGATTACTACCTTATATGTATGTTCTCTAAGAAGCTATGCGGGAGAAAACTATTACCCCATGTGCAGGTTCTTTCAACTCGGATTTGAAACTACCAAATGACTCCCTCGAACCGCTTGCTACCAATGCCCGCTCTTTGTCTTCCTTCGTCCTAGCCCTCAAGCCTTCTATCTTATTCTTCTTGCGGTATTCCATAATAGTGATGCAGACGATGATCGTCAATAGGAGAAGACCCACGACGACGGCGACAATTACAGTGGCAGTGCTGTTGGCTGATGAACCTGAGCTCTCTGGCTTGATGCCATTTGTGGCCGGTGTAGATGACTGAGAACGGTTAGTCTCGAATCAGTGCCAAATTGGCTTGAAATTGAGGGCAATCCTTACATGTGATGTTGCTGCAGGGTGCAAGGAGGGGTGGTTGTGGTCTCGGGACATGACAAAAGATGAGCTGGCCGGGTGCCGTATGAAGACAGACTTTCGCGCGTGACTGATATGATGAACCTTTGGATGCCTGAGCTTGTGAGAGTCAACGAGTTCTGTGGTAACTGGTGTGACAAGTGGATCTTCAGGGTATGGTGTGTTCAGAGAAAAGCAATGAGGTGACATCTACGGATGCTAGATTATATGGCTTCGGCTGGTGGCATTTAAGAGAAATTCCATCACCATTTGATACCTCTTCGTGCGGCTCTTTCATCCATTTCACGTGGCAATCCAAGCCATAAGATCATTGAACGCCGCAAGACTTGTGCATGCAGTCACCCATCTACCTTGGTTGAGGTGAGAGGCTCAAAGCACCATAGTCATCGTAGCCACGGCCGAAAAGTGCGCTCACACGGGCGTCAAGTCACCGGATCCATTGAATCGAGCCTCAAAGAATTGGTCGGTTTCGCTTGCAAGTGCCACACGGGAGTTCCCAAGCCGCCCACTTCACATCGTGGCTCGTGTCAGTTGAGGATTTGGGCCCTCCAGCTTGGCACGTAGTCAGAAGACAACGCCACTGCGGTGAGGAAACCTGTGCATCATGTTGCCGGGCTAATGAGAGTAAGGCCAGCTGGCACTGACTGCATGCTCGCGTCAATAAATGGACGAACCATTTCTTTCCCTCAAAATTTCTGGCCACTCGTGGATTGTCGCTGGAAGGAGGCTGCTTACATCATGTTAGTAGACTGTATGCCTACTTGGTGCACGCCTCTTCACGTTTAGCGGCAGTCAAGGTCACCTTCGTTTGACATCACACGAGTTTCGACAAGGATTTCTCTGTTCAAAGAACTCATAGCCATAAGAAAACGTTTACACGTGAAGTCACTGGCGTTTGGTGGCCCCATCCTGTCAGGGGCTAAAGAGCGATTTCAAAGATGCTTGGAAAGTATTTGGAAGACAGACGAGTAATAAACTACATTGGTGGTCTCTTTTACTGCAAAATGAGCTCATAAACTGCACACTCATGGTGGTAGGGTATGCACAAGCATGGCAGCCTTTCAGCTACACAGACGACTTCACTCTCCCAAACCAGTCATAGAGGTAATCAGGCTCTGTGATGCTTCTGAACGCTGTGAGAAAGACCTGCTACGAGGCTAAACGACATGTCTGATACCAGACTGCGTATGTGTATGTTGAAAGATGAGAAAGTGCATGTGGGCCTCGCCCACGATTCCTCCGATGGGTGTAAATAAGGTCGGTAAAAGGGACGCTTGTAAGGCTCATGTCGTCTTTTCGATGCTTTCAACTGACTAGGTGCTGCTCAATATTCCAGCATATTGTTCCAGAAGATGAGCCTCAAGGTACATTCAGTGATCCTCGAAGATGTGTTCATTATTAGTCACGTTGAAGATGTTGCGCAAAGTATAAGGGGCTGGAGTACTCTCTATCTAGTATTGGAGATTGCGGAAGATTGAAGAGGAGATGTACCAATACGGTAGAAGTAAAGAACAGGCCTTGCTGTCGTTGCGATGAACATCGTATTACCATTCGCCTGGTAAAGATTTTTCCCAGTGGCTTCAGGTCGCTGTCCATAGATGCCTTGGCCCTCAAGGTAGATGTCCCACGCGGCGAAATGAGTTGAATACACCAGTGCATACCCATGCGAGCCTTCCCTTATACCCCCCTTCAATTCTATTCCTGTCACCAACGGCAGCAGGCGCCTCACAGGCCTGTGAGGTCAGGTCAAACTGCCGTTTGGCGGGATGGTTACGGGCGAGCCTGTTCAACTAGCTTAGCCTAAGCCAGGATTTCAGGTTCGAGTCCCGGCATGTGCACCAGAGATGTAGCCCCCAGTTCAGCACCGGGGGGGTGAACTCTTTTGATGGTGTCTACCTTGAATTTTTGGATCTTTTTAATAACTGCCGATGTAAGTAGTGACTGACACCAGAAGGCTCTACTAGCAGAAATTAGATGGCGAAGTATATATATATATGGTTGTAGAAAGTGAAGAAGTAGCTATATGCGCGTAATATTTTATGCTCCTTTCACGATCACCCACCCGTATGGACGTCACGCTTTACCTTGGTTATGATGGCCCATCGACGTGTCATAGGCTGTCAGTTAGTATCGATATTACAGGCTATTGGATTTATCTGAAAACCTTAGAGTCTTGTTTTCAGGACTCAAAGTGATGTAATCACCACTCTTCGGCTACAGCCAGGTGCCAAGAGCTGTAGATAGTGCCCTCACACCGAGCCTCACCGAACCGGGGATATATGGCCCGTGCACCATTTTCTAGTCGGTACGTAGCCACCAGTTCCTTAGCGGGGCTGTAAACAATCGATGTCCGTCTCTACTGTCAACCATCCCCTCCAAGCTAAACCTCCAAAAACAAGCCCAATTCGACCATCAACACCACAACCAACCCCGTCGCCACACGATCTCTCTCTCCCAACCTTCGTATTTGTCGGAGCGAGGAAGCGAAACACCCTTGACACCACCTCAAAACATCGCCATCACCAGAGAAGTCTAGCGCACCACAATACAACTCACCAACCAAAAACGGGGGGTAAACAAAACCACACCCCACCGAGAGAACCACAACCGCAAACCACAATACAATGTCCCAAAACGCAGCAACATACGCAGACTGCGTAGCCTCCCTCCGCACCTCCCTTAACTTCCTCCAAAACTCCGTATCGACCCTCGACACAGGCGTTTCTGACCTTCCCCGCCTCGCCTCCGTCCTCCGTCCCACGCGGCACTTCGAACTCATCCCCCAACCCACCCTCGCCGCCGCCGAGGCCTCGCTGCGCGACGAAATCGGCCCGCAAATCGCAAAACTGCTCGATCGCGCCGACGCGCAAATCGCGCGCCGCGAACGGCGCATCGAGACTCTGCAGGCTAGGTGCGAGCTCTTGCAGGGCCGGTTGGCTGCGCCGTCTGAGGAGGATGGGTACGGGGGCAAGAAGACAAAGGGACGAGGAGGGGCTGTTGGTGCTAGCGGAAGTGGTGGGAAGAGGGGGTTGAATGGAGAGAGTGCTTTGCGGGCTAGGGCTGTGAGGCAGAGGAGGGAGGGGTTGGAGTATAGTGTTGAGAGGCTTGAGCTGGAGGTCTTGACGAAGGAGAGGGAGTTGAGGAAGAGGCTGGATAAGGCTTGATAAGGCTTGAAAGAGAGACAGAGACAGAGAGAGAGAGAGAGAGAGAGGCGTGTTTTGAGCGTTGAGGTTGAGGCTGCAAGATGACGCCCTGGGCTGGCGGCTTGGACGTGTCACTTGGCTGCGAGTGTCTTCATGGTTTACCAGCTAAAGTGGCTAAGGGGAGGGCGGAGGGAGAGTGTTATGATACCCAAACGACGGATAAAGAAGAAGTCTTTCACTTTATGCACAATATCCAGATCGTCAATGATGTAACGTATACGAAGAGAATTCACAACATCAACGTGGAAATGCCCACTTCTCCACTACCTCCGCCTCATGACGAGCTTGGATAAGCTGTTTACTTGTCGGGCTCATAAATCCCACTCAAAGATGACACATTATCACTGTCGAGAATATGAAGACGGAATATGAATGTATGCAAATGCCATTTGTAAAACAGCAAGGGAACACCAATATGCATGGGTATTCCACCTGCGGGCTACCATAGCTATCCGAATGACCGACCCGTTGCTCGTGAAACCCGCCCCAGAAGACTCAAAAAGAAAACACACAATCCCTCTGCTCGAGCGACAATGGCAACATACACTAGCAGTGATAGGGAGAAAGCCTGCACGCAATGGTGGGCGGATAGAAGTAGAAACAACAGGTCGAAGAAGAAAAAAGCGAAGCCGTTTAGGCGGATATACGTGTGCCGCCTGTGGCTCAAAAGAGGCGGCAATGGTTTTATCCCGGACAAGAGACCTTAATGTACTCCAACAAGCATTTGAGCGCGAAACCATTCCATGTCCCATATGGTCATTTTTTTGCTCCCATCTCCAACGGCGAAATGAAAATCATGAGCTCATTATAACAGGATCAGGTAGTTGCTTGGCGCGATACCCGTCTCGCCCGTCTCCTTGCGTGCCTGCCACCACCTTCCACTCACGTCGCTAACCTCTAGAATCTCGTGCTTTGAGAAGGAGATCTCGTTCGCGTCGTCGGGGTTGGCCTCGTAGCTATAGATGGCCTTCGCGCGGTAGGGATATTCGGTGGGGGGCACCACCTCTTGGTCAAGACCAGGAGGCTTCGCTGCAGGCGGCGCCGCGTTGAATGTCGGGGCCACTCCGGAGTTGCGGGTTTGTGTAGTGGGAATGCCCTGAACGGGGGATGGGTTCTCGAAGCCATTGAGCTGCGCCGAAGTGTACATCTGGGGAGGCTGGACCGATGTTGAGGTTTCGGGCCGGCCACCGCCATACATCATCTGTCGGTTTCCAGACTCCTTCTGGAGCGCGAAGGAATCGAGGTAAGCGCGCGGCTTCGCTGACGGGGCGGAGCCGAAGTAGAAGATCCAGACAATCTACAGAGACAAGGTCAGCATTTGGTCCTCACCTCCGTGGCGGAGAACTTACGGTAACCATGGCCATGAGAATGAAGCCAGCGCCGGCAGCCTGGCGAGCACCGTTGGAGGAGTAGATGAGGGAGTGAATGGTCAGTGAGTTCAGAGACAGAGCGGCACCGAGGTATCCCGTAAGGGCGACATGATAAGTTTGCGCAGTGTCTGAAGCCACAACGACGAATACTCCTGCAATAAGGAAGAACATGTAGACGACGGTCCACCAAGCGAAGGGCGGGAATGAGCCGGAGTTATTTGTGACTTGTGTTGTCGCGATGATGGAGCTAATGAAAGCAATTATCCATGCTAGCTAAGGAGACTGTTAGTACAGACATGAATAGAAGACCAACCAATCGAGAAGAGTCAGTGATTCTCGAGGCGTCTTTGGATATCGACGTACCATGGAGATGGAGACTGTAGCCAGGGCGAAGGGATCTCCAATGATGTTCCCCAAATTAATGCCCTTCCTCCCGTACTGAACCCTTGATTGTTCCATTTTGCGCAATGATGGTGAATGAAGAGAGCCGTAGGATGGCATAGAGAATGATGTGCGAGTTCGATGGACGAAGAGTTAATTGCTTCGGAGCAGATTTCGAGAGGAAGCCTCGAAAAATGTCACGGTTGCGAATGTGAGTCGACCGACGAGAAGACGTCGACAACCGAGTAATCGAAGCGAAGTGTTCGGCAAATGGGCGGAGCGGTGCCAATCCAACGGTGGGTACGTAATTCGAATGCCGCGAGGGGGTTGTCGTGGCTGGAATGCAAGACCTCGGAAGACTAGGTTGGAAAGGAGTGACTGGTGGTTGGGCTGTCGGCCAAAATAGAAAAAGGGCGCTGGAGAGGTTGTTGTGACGGGTGCGCTGTGTGCTGCTCAGTGCGCGACGTAGCGTGTGCGCTGTACTGAGCTGGGATGAGCTGGTAGGCAGCGAACGAAGGCTCGAATGAACGTTGCGGCGGTTGATAATTGAGATGGCGAAATCGAGTCGATCGTTTCAGAGGGTTGTCCAGCAAGGCAGCCTCTTTTCTAAAGAAGAAAAAGAGAATGGTAGTCGGAATCCGTGAGATGCAAGATAGGAGCAATGAAGCGATGAAGCGAATCGAAGACGGCGATGGATTGCTGTCGATTGAGGGAAGAAAGGGAGAACCGAAGGTCCAGAGTCGAAGGAGCGAGGAGGAATCGGAAGAAAAGGATGTATAGGATTAGAGAATACAAGAGTGGAAGACGAAAGCGATGTCGAGTCGAAAGTCGAAGGAGAGACTGGAGGCGGGCTGCGTCGGGGGACGGACGACAGTTGTAGGAACAGCAGGCTTGAGCCAAGGCTGGCGGTAGAGGAGAGAAGGGGTAGGCGTTGTTGGCGGTTGACCGCGTGAAATGAAGGGCAACGACTAGCAAGATCCCGAAGAGGAAGTAGGCGGCGTGGATAGCGAGGCAGAAAAATGCCACCGGACCAAGCAGACCAAGACCAGCCAGACCCAACTCACAGTGGTGCCGTGAGAAGAGAAGGAGGCGCGAGTCTTGTGGCGTCGATTTTGGTGCTTGTTTGGCGTCTTTCCTTAGCACAGAGTTCTCGGTCGCAACGGGTGAAGGTGGTGGTGTGCCTGTTGTTGGTACGGATACAGAGAGAATCCGTACACCTCTCTCTATGTGTTTCTCAGGCTTGTAAAGGCTTGAGTTGAGAGAGAAGGGCTAGACTGAGCTGACTTGCTCGTGGCACCCCCGGATCGCGTGTTGATGTGCAAATCCGCGCCCCTATTTTCTTCTGCGGTGCCTGTCGGGTGCCGTTGCGCCCCGGCGTAAGATGTGGGCTCGTTAGGTACTCGTTTGGTTTGGTGCTGCGGCTCGTGTCTTGTGCGCTTCTGCTACTACGGCGGCGGCGGAGATTGTATTTGTTGTTTATTCTTCGGCCGACCCTCTTTCACGCTGCTGATAGATGTCCAATTCCTTTGACTGGGCGAATGGCCAATTCCCGGTTCCTTGACTCTCTGGCTCACTCAGGTGGTCGACAGCGGGCAGCAACGGGGGTAACCGTTTTTTTTTGTCGCAGAGAAGGGTTGAAAGGGATGAGAGGAATGGACGGTGGGGTGGGAAGAATGGAAATAAAAGAGGACACAGGCACACAGGGCAGGCTGCGGCGTAAGAGTGGAAGACTGGGCACTCTGACAGACAACCAGGAACCTGACTGAAGCAAGCGCAGATAAGATGCAAGGGTTGTAGCTGCAGGTTCTCAGGCTGTGCTGGCTGTGCCTGCGACTTCCTGGTCTACCAACTTTGAGTGGAAGTATCCGTATCCGCAAAGAGGGCAACTGGTAGGAGGACGACTCGACGAGGGAGGAGGGAGGGTACTGGACGGTGGATCCAGAGTCAATGATACGCAAAACGTGGTCGTGGACCAACCTCAGGGACCCGGTGGCAGGTGGAGAGGAAGGAGGAGGAGGAGGAGGACCCAGACCCGGAACTCAGGCACACTGCGCGGGCAGGCGGTACCTTAGGTGGGGGTGGGTAGTAAGGTACCTACCTAGGTAAGCGAGACGAGGGGGACGTACCCATGTACCTACGGATACCTCTTGCTGCGAGAGGGAAGGAGAGAGGAGACGTGGAAGGAGTCAAGAACAGGAAGTCACGGCATGCCGGACGAATACCAAGCGATTCGTCACTGCACTGCTGAAATCCAATTCAAAGGGGGCATGCGGAAGGCAATGGAAGTAGATTATAGGCCCCCATTAAGTAATTGATGGCCAGTGCAGCCAATATGCACCTGCTCGAGAACTGCCCGTTGCCAATGAAATCAATCGGGCAGCGCTATATTGCAGGCGACATGATGCAGGCGCAGACAGATTCGCACACAAAAGTAAGGAATTAGGTACACCCTGGAAGGAGAATCTGAGCCAGCCGAACTGAACATATGGTACTGCGGAGTATTCGTTTGTTAATCCCAAGAGATGGAAGACAATGGCGGCAAGGAAGACAGCCCTGGATGACTGCTTCCCGCTGTCTGTTGCACCGCACTGTGTCGAGACTTCGTATTGAAACTGTGCGCACGACTGGACGCGTCCCTTCCATTCGGTACGGGGCGAGGTAAGATACCGCAGGTACGTAGTCACGCACCTACCTAGGTAGGTATTTGTAGTAAGGTAGGTAGGCACTCCATTACCTGTGCTTTCCCAGGTTCAACAGAAGGAACGAGTCCAGCCCTTTTTGACGGCCTGGCCCATTCGATCATCGTGGAGAGTACATGTCCCAAAAGAGCCGTCTGATAGACCGGTACCTGCCCACCGTGCTCATCTTGAGGGGATCTCCCGCCAACTCCCCGGTTCCCTCTATCAATTCCCTAGAAACCATTGGTCCCTGCTCGTCCATCCTTAGGTCTCCTCTGCTGTCTGTCGTCCGTGTCTGTCTCTGCCTCACCCCCCCTTGTCTGGAAGTCGCGGCTAGCGGGTTTGAGATTTTTTTGACTTTCCAAGTGGCCTTTCGGGGTTCCTGCAAGCCATCCCACCAACAGCATTGGATGAGCTGGCGAAATGCGGAACATCATTGGCTATGAATACCGCTTACCCCTGACGGATGCCCCACTCCATCCGGGTGCGAGATACGTACCTCAATTAACCAGTTCCCTCCAATTTGGTACAGCTCAGCCCTGACACTGCTTGCCTTACCTGAGCCTATCTATTCGCAGACAGGAGGAGCGAAGATCTCGTCAAGTCTTGCGCGCTTGCTCCGGATATATCAAACAGAAATCACTTTTGGTAATGCCTATCAATCGTGGAGAATGCCACTGTTGTCTCGACATCTTCCATCGCCACGACAGTGTCAATCTTCTGTCGTCTCTGACGCAGGGGCACCACACCATGGCTTCACTACCCGCCAGTCTTTCGCCGTTTCATCACGACCACTGACCAGTGTGGTGGTGCATCCATATTGCAAGCGCGGACAGAGATCAGCATGCGCACACTCGATTTGGTAGGTAGGAGGAGTTACTTGAGTACGGAGTAATGCTACCGATGGCCAATACTAGAGAGCCGAGTCTCCCGATCTCAGACACTTCGATACCCAGCTCTTGGACCCTCGCATGTCTTTCGCTTGACTTCTCCGGGATAGATGCCATCATGCCACCGACCGATGGTCCGGCTCTCCTCCGAGGCACACGCGCAGCAGCGCGCTACGGGAACGAACTTCACAGCACGGCTCCTGACAGCTGTCCGGATGGAACCTGATGATACCGTGCCGCGGTCAGAGCCGCCGTGATCGACTGGGTCAGACTAGACTGTCTTGACATGCAGGAACACGGGTGCCTGTCACCTCGTACTCGCCGGCGCTTGACTCTCGAATTTCTGAACCCGACAGCTGCCAAACATCTGCATCTCTGTATGGAGTTTGTGGAGTAATACTGAAAGGCGCCTATCCCATTGAGCCATCGTCCAAAATTTTGTTCGACAGTCGAACCATTCGTACGAAAGACATCCGTTGGCGTCTTTCAAGTTTTGAAACCACAGAAACCAAACAGAAGCCACCGCCACAAAGCTGTCTCGCAAATGCCTAGCATCGCGACCGAACCCCGATATGTCTAGATCTCGGAACGTGGCTTCGTCTAGTGACAACAGTCTTCTTCGTCGCCTCGTGAGCACGCCTTCTCCACTCCGACTCTACTATGACAGATCGCTCCCGGAAGACGCATCAGAATTTTCGACATAGTCTCACGATCCAGCTAATGGTCACAAGCTTGTGGCACTATGGAGGAACCGCGCAAGCTTTCGGTCTAGGATAGCCGTTGCTGCTACGCAAACCGCACAGCCTGTCGCACGTCACTGACATCTTCTTGACTCGCACTCTCTCCTTTCGTCCCAACATCCCTCTTTTGTCATAATGCGTTGCGTTTCTGGGGGAACTCCGAAGATCCTGATGATCAACTACCGTTCAAACGGCCGGAACGATTTTTGGCTGAGCAACAGCAGCCTGTCGAACAGAGCTCATGTACAATCAACCTTCCACCCGACCCTAAGAACCCGTCCAACTAGAAATAACGAGGCCTAGCACCGGTCTTGAGCCGAGTCGATCTTGCTCACGATTGCGAATTTGAAATACCGCCAACCAACGAATTACATATCGTCGGGGCGGTCGACAAGTCCTTTTGTGACTATCTACTCAGGCACAGCAACCATCTTGGTTCCCATCGCAACCCATCTTCTGCCATTGACGCATTCGATCCTTCGTTCGTATTACGAAACCGTTCCATCGCAATCTTCTGCCATTGACGCATTCGATCCTTCGTTCGTATTACGAAACCGTTCATACAAGATCTATACATGCCATCGTCTGCGAGAGGCCCAGCCTTCTGCGTCTGTCCAATATGCGAAATATTAGACACGGAGAGAAACGGACGGGCCTGCTCTCAAGGCCAGAGAGACTTTAGATGAGTCGGCGGACCTCTTGTTGAACCGGCAAGATGTAGCACGTGCAGAAAATCTCTTTTCCTCCATCTCTGATCACCAGTCGTTCATTGACGCGGGCCCATGGTGGGCACCGTTCGAGCTTTGCTGGTGTTCATGCACCCGAAGATCCCGAGACTGTTCTTGATTCAAATCACCTAGGATCCGCCCTATTTCCGAACTGGGATTCGCCATTTCCCCCATTTCCGTGTTGGCACTACGCCAAGTCTGGACCGAAATGATATCTCGACGTCTACCATGCGAGCGGGCGGCGTGAAGAGCGTTCGATCAAAGACTAAGACGATACGCATGATTCTCTCCTCTGCTTGATAGAGTGCCAAAGACGGGATCGACGGTTTCGAACTCCGCAACGTTTTAATCATTGACAGAGCTTGCGGCAGCAAATCATCTGTTGCAATCCCACCGGTTCCCAAACCACCTGTCGCACACTGTGCGTCTTAACAATTTCTACCACAGCCCCCTCCTCCAGCCAGCATCCCTGAGAACAACCCCTGCGCATCTCATGAAGTTTGAACAACCGCGTCCGAGTATTCAGCCAATACGGCCAGCGGCACGATTGAGCTACTTCGCTTTTAACCAGACGGGTTCCAAGGATGTTCCCTTGAATATGTCGACGCCTCAGTGGCTTTCGTCCTCCTGCGTGTGGCTTGACACGTCAGCTTGAGCAGTCGCAAAACAGGGAAATGAGCATCTGGTGACCCGGTAGTTTGGCTGACGCGGGGTATCGAGTCTTGCCATTTTCATTATTGGCCAATTCTCAACGACAGACTGCCAACGTGTCCATACCCGATCTACTGCGTCCTGGCTTTTTGTACTGCTATCAGCCAGGAGTCCTCATGGAGAAGGTTTCGAGCTCAAATGGCCACTGATCCACCTCGGACGGACTAGAAGCTGTGCTGACACACTGGCTACTTGGGCACTATCGTGAGGGGTTGTCAGCCGCTTGGTGCCATCACCTGTAGTTCGCCATCCGTGCCCAGTGTTCACGGACAAGGCCCCCTGAGAGCTGCATTGGACAGCACCCGAAAAGCCAAGCTTTTCTGGTCTGGTAGATCAGGCTTCTTCCGATTCTAGCATCCAGTGTCACCTCAGCGCTCGAGCGGCCCCTCCACCGATATGCTTAGGTCGGTTGGATATGGGCAGATCAGTGTCGTGACATGATTATGGAAACTTTACATTCAGTCTTCTAGTATTATCGCCAATTTGCCACTGTTCATATCTACACGACTCGGGAGAGAGCAGGTCCAGCAAACCGACAAGTCATCGCCCGAGCGTTTGCTGAAGTTACTCCCGAGTTTATTTCAGCCTCCCAGCAACTCGCCAGAGTTCAGTGTGTCTTGCCACAACTGATCAGTCTTGGGACAAAGTCCGACAAACCTGTTTCTGAAACGCGGAGAAGGGAGATCCCGCCACTGCGAGGCCAGCACTTTGTGTGTGATTCTGCATACTGCTCTCCCCTGAGCCGACCCATCCATTGAGCCCATGCAATCGGGGCTTTGGCCCCATCATGTTGCATTCGTGAGTGCAGCTTTCTGTGTCTTCGTTGCGGTTCGGGCGGCCGAGACCAAGCTTTTCGGGGTCATCCGAGCACACGGCTTGGGGCGACGTCTTCTGCAGGTCGGGCCAGGAGCATCCTGTTGCGAAACTCCTTTATGAACAAAGCTTCCTATCTTTGACCCAGAGTTTTTGGGATGAGAAAAATCTATCCGCCGAGAGAGTGCTGTAACCGACTTGTCGGATTCTCATGTGATGATATTGGTGGTGGTTGCTGGGAAGCTTTCTGTTGCTAGCCCGGATGGGGCTGCTGTGATGGCCGTCGGGCAAGCTCCCACCCAAGGTGACTCTTCCGTTTCATGCGTACCGGCAGATGGCCTGATCTCGGATCTGGCTAGGTAGACTGTTCGTACTGAGCGGCCCTGGGGGTATAACCAGCGTTCTAAGTATATGCAGGGCCCTGTGGTGCAAGCCCACCGGCATTCGTCGTGTATGCTGGTAGTCTTTACGCCATGGTTAAGGGTTAACATGATGTGACATCCCCGGACGGGAGATATCAAAGGGCTGCAGCGGCCTCCTTCTCTCGTTCGGCTCTCCGCACCCGGCGCTCAGCCATCTCCACCCGGCCTTCGACATCGGCGACGAAGTCGGAGACGCCCAAGACGCCCTGCCGGTACCATGCCTGGAGGACATCCTCACTCCGGGCGCGCAGCTCGGCCATCTCGGCCTCCTGGGCAATCTGGGTCGCTTCGATACCGCGCAGTCTGGGCATGAGGGAGGCGAGGGCCGCGCTCTGGGATGATTCGGGGATGGGGCAGTCGTTGACGGAGGTCAGAGACGAGGCTGTTGCCGGGAAGGCGGCAGCGGAGGCGAGGACGGTGGCTTGGATTGCTTCTGGGGCGAGGTGGATTGGCGGCTCGGAGGGCGGCGGGGGTTGGAAGAGGGTTGGTTGGGAGTTGTCTGGCAAGGGGTTTTGGGGTCAGTTGTGCTCATGAGGTTCGGAATTTGGCAGAGCGTAAGAGTTGATGGAGGAACGTACAGATCTTCATCAATTCACCATATACGCGTATGCGGGAGAGGAGGTGGTTGAAGCGGCGCTCGAGATCTTCTAGGGTATCGACTGCTGATTCTGTCTGGGACGAGTGAGAGGGTGCCGTTGGGCCGTATAGGAGGTGCTCGATGCGTAGTAGACGCGATTCGAGGAGGGACATTGTTGAGAGCGTCGTCTTGTCGAGGGAAGTGTCCATGGTCGTGGGGGATATCGTGCCTTGCGTCGTCGCGTGTTTGAGTGAGTGTCGTTTGGAGCAAGGAGATGAATTCCACTGCGCTGCTAGTGTGCCGTCGCGCGTGGGTCAGGCTTGACGTGTCTAGCGCAAGACGTTGCTGGTGATGGCCGGTGAGGGAGATGTCGTAGTTGGGAGGTAGGTCGAAACAAGCAAGCAATTCCCCGAGAGTTGATCGTCGCGGGTTGCGATTTAGCGTGGTAAGGCTGGGAGGTGAGGAAGCAAGGGACGGTGTTGAGTGGCTGAAGCTCTCCTCTTAGGATCTCGAAGTTGAGAATCAGTGTGGCCAGCTGCCCGGGAAAGTGTGGCTTGTGACCGACCCACCGGACCACACCATCCATGACATGCGATTAGATAAGAGGTTTTCTGGCTGAATCAGCCAATGGAATGAATTGGTCTCGGGCGCATTGAGACTCATTTCCCACAATGTCTCTCTAATTACAAAGTCATTATTCTTCACATATCTTCGGGATCCTAATCAACTATATTTGGGGCGGTTCCGGGGAAGACGATGAAAGGGAGAAGCAAAAGCAACTTCTCTAACAGGCATTAGGTAAGTTGAGGCACATCAAAACCAACGACATCAAACGGCATGTGAGGGTCGTCTGAGTCTCGTGCCCCAAACTTTCAGGTGCAACTCCACGCCGACCCCTGCGCCAAGCACAGAGTGAGGCAAGTGTCATAGGTAGAGCGGGTGAGCGGGTTGTGGTGAACGCTAAGGTAAGGACCTGCTGGCATTCTGTTGCTTGGTGCCATGCTGTCTCGCCTTGTCCTGCGCGGGCCGGTGTTGGCCGCTGACGGACATTTGGGAACGTGCCAATGCCTCGTGGCCGTGGCCATGGAAGTCTCCGCAGGTATGAGGCACGTATGTACCTTACACACTACGTAGGTCGGAACGGATACCGAGGGTCCATTGCGGTCTGGGCAATACGTAAGAATTGCTAAACTGCCAAATGCTTTCCCCGTCAAGTTCCAGTCGCGGGTCTCCGGTTTTCTTACCTGAGAGCTCCCCAGAGGTAATGCTGTGTAACAAGAATCAATGGCATTGGACAGCTTTTGCTCGGCGGTAACAAACACTCTCGTCAGTTCGTCATTTACTTCCCTGACAAACTTCCACTTGCTCCAATACCCACCACTACCACCACCAACATTGGCAGTCCACCACCACGCAAGACGCAAGGTACCACCACCCTCACGACACCCTGTGCCTGCTCATTTTACCCGCCCCGAGTCCCCCGACCAGGTCCTGTCATCCTAATACCACCTTACTCTGGGAGCTGCCCGCCGCCTGTCCATAATTAATACCTTTAAACTTCTCGGTTATTGAGCGGGAACCCTCGTCCCTCCTCTTGCTCCTTCTGTCTCTCTCTCCCGTCCACCGTGTACTTTGTACCTGCGGGGGGCTGAAGTGTTCTACGGATACATACGTCCTTTTTCCCATTTGTACACGTATACACCTTACCCACGTCCCGGGGGAAGCAAAAAGACCATCGCATCGCACATTGTCGTGTGATCTATCCGTTCGTCCTGCGACTTTGCGACCGAGACGACCTTCGACACCTTGGACGTGCCGTCGTGACTCGTTCTGTCGCCGCCCCCCAAGAAGGGCATTCAGAGATCGACAGACAGGCGAAAGGTGCTTGCTGGCCGGTATTGGCCACCCCGTCCACCGTCCGTCCCAGTGCTGCCTTCCCAGCCCGGCGGCCCCATTCAGCCAGCGACAGCCCGCCGCAGAACCAGAAACCTTGAATTACTCGGTCGCTACACCCCGAACCGAAGCCTGCGAGGTTTGTCCCAGCAGGGGCAACCACCTTTTTCTCGATTGATTTCGAGAGATTCCTCCAAAAGCACGTCACAGCTGCCCTGCGCAAACTCTCCGCCGGCCATTCGTCGCAACGTCACGCCTTCTCTACGCCTTCTCCGCCTCGACTGCTGAGAAGAGTGTGTGGGTGGGTGCAACGACTCGAACACCACTGACGAGTGACGACCGACCACCTACCTACCTCCTGCAGCCGCAAGCCGCAAAGCCGTAACCGCAAGCCGCAGTCGCATTCCAAACGCCGCGAAGCCGAGAAACGCCGCCTTTCTTTTCTTTTCTCCTCTTCCGATAAACGACGAACAGCTGCTCTGCTTTCTTTCGACCTCTCTTGTTACTCGTACGCTTTCAGCTTTTGCTCGCCAAACCATCAACAAACCAGCTCCATATCTATCATAACTCACGACTTGTGACTGTGTTCTGTGACTTTGGGTCGCAGTTGTGGACACTTCGTTCTACTTCCCCAATCCGGCAACTTCTTACGGACTCTTTTTATTTTTATTTTTTGGTTATTCTTATCTGACCTCCGCTTTTGCGATTGCGATTGCGACTACTATTACCAACCACTCGAACGAGAGAGAGCTTTGCGACGTAATCTGGCGACGACAGCGAACAACGAACAACGACCGACGACCGACTGATCAAAACGACGACACCGACGGCGATCGATAATCACGAAACGGGCGAGCAATACTATGACGAATTACTCTAGCATTACTGATGGAAACGCAAATTCAATTGCGTCTGGAAGCTCCGGCGAAATGTCACGGTATGCCGAATTCCCGGTCCTCCCCGCAGAAGCAGATGGCGCATACAGCCAGATCACCCAGATGGAAGAGAACTTTGCTGACGTATGGGATACCATTCTGCAGACAACGCCGAAGAAACACTAAGGAGGGGGGAGGCCAGGCCTCGATGCTGAGTAGTGTGATCAATCTGCTCAATACTAGTACGTGCTGTTGCGTATTCCCACGAGATGGCACACGAGTGCGGGGCAAGAAGAAGAGCTGACGAATCTTGACTACAGTCGTTGGCGCGGGAACGTTGGCAATGCCATCAGTGGTGTCGCACATGGGCTGTATGCTCGGTGTGTTGATGATCGTGTGGTCTGGACTTACGGCCGCCTTTGGCCTGTATCTTCAGTCTCGTTGCGCCCGCTACCTTGATCGAGGGACATCGTCCTTCTTCGCTATTTCCAAGATTACGTACCCAAACGCCGCCATCATTTTCGACACTGCCATTGCGATAAAGTGCTTTGGAGTGGGTGTCTCCTACATGATCATCATTGGCGACTTGATGCCAAAGGTCTTCATCGGCTTGTTCGCGAGTGCCGTGGCGCAGAACCCTTACCTCGGCGAGAGGAACTTTTGGATTACGGCTTTCATGCTGGTCATTATTCCTCTCAGCTTCCTCAAGAAGCTCGACTCGCTCAAGTATACCAGTATTGTTGCTCTGGTCTCCATCGGCTACCTCGTCATTTTGGTCATCTATCACTTCTCAACGGACCGGCTCAAGGACATGAGCGAGATTCGAGTTGTTGAGCCCGAAAGCGCTGTCGCATTCCTCAGCACATTGCCGGTTGTTGTCTTTGCCTACACATGCCATCAAAACGTAAGTTGACTTTGATTGGTTGTCGGGGCTTTATGCTGATTCCGTGGACAGATGTTTGCCATCTTGAATGAGATAAAGGACAATTCTCCTGGCAGCGTCATAGGGGTTGTTGGCACTAGCATCGGCACGGCCGCCTCGATTTACATTGTTGTAGCTATCACTGGTTACCTCACATTTGGCAACGCTGTCAAGGGCAATATTGTCATGATGTGTAAGTGATCCTGGGAGAATGATACCCTCAGACCCTGCTAACTTTCTTCAGATTCTGCAACCGCCGCTTCCTATATCGGACAGCTTGCCATAGTCGTCCTGGTCACGTTCTCGGTTCCTCTTCAGGTTCACCCTTGCCGCGCCTCCGTCGATGCTATCCTAAAGTGGCGACCAAACCGTGCTTCGAACGCAAACGGCCGGTCTACCTCTCCGGGCGGACGTCCGCTGCTGCCCTCGTCGGCTTCTGTACGCTCCGACCACGGCTCCAGCTCTTCCATGGGCGAGACTCGATTTGCGATCTTAACCTCAGTCATTCTCATTCTTTCCTATGTCACCGCTCTCTCAGTACACAGTCTCGAGAGAGTTTTGGCCTACGTTGGAAGCACCGGCTCAACCAGCATCAGCTTCATCCTTCCAGGCCTGTTTTACTACAAGATTAGCGACCCCGATAGCATCCATCAGCAACGTCTTCACAAGGAGGACGATGACGCCGATGCTCCCAATGACGAAGAGGATGCCGATCCTATGACAACTAGTATCGCCAGTCTTGGGAGCATTGCCAGCCATGTGACGGATCCTCGCCAATGGAAGCGCAAGTGGCGTTGGGACCTCGAGCACATTGAGCAAGACGCCCTCCGCAAAATGGCCCTCGCCCTCGCCATCTATGGCGTATGTGTCATGGTGGTCTGCCTCTTTATGAACATTGTGTTCCACGCATCTCACTAATTGCGGCTACTTTCATCTTTGATGAAGATGCAGTTTAGAGGAAGAATTATTTCATTGAGACGACGATGCAGATATATTTACTATACGGCCGCCCGGGATAGACATACGGCGACGTCATAAAAAGTCCCACGGGTAGCGTCGCGCATTTTTGGAGTTGGATGGTCTGCTTCTCTTCTGATTCCTAAGGGGCTTTCTTGTTTTCTTCGTGTACCCCTTACCAGCGTGGTGGCTGCATGTCAGGGGCGTTGGTTACGTCCTGCATTGGTCTTCTTTTCTTTTTTCTCATTGTTCAGTCTAGAAACAGTTTCTAGGACAGACTCGGCCCATCGGCTCATAGTCATAGCGGCCTTTTGATAACCTTCAAACATAGCTTCAATCGGGAGTGACATTTTGGTTTTTTTTACAGTCGTTTTATTGTACAACTCTTGTGATGTGACGTGGTGCTGGATGCATCTGGCTTCACCACCTCACGGTCCCTCGTCAATGCCCGTGGGTGAGCCGAGCCGCATCCTGGACACGGTTCTGGCCTGCCCGTTGCCGTCTCTTTTCGCCTTAATAGTACAATCCCACCATCTGCCCCTTCCGCTCTGCGCAGCCACGAATCTCATGCGTGAAAGAGCCAAGTGCGACCCCTGCGATTCGCGCGACGGTTTTTGATGCTTTTGATACACGACACAGTCCCAGCCGATATGGGCTGGCTACCCTATTCTCGTCCCATCCGTCTGAGCAAAACTTTTCCTACAAATCGTCGCTGCCGATGCCTATGATGATTCCGCCGGTGCCGCCGCCTTGGCCGGAGAGGCAGGTGTCCTCAGCGACTTCGCCGCCGTCGCCGTGTTGGCGGTGCCGTTTGGTCTGAATTTGGGCTGGAGGATGCCGACCATGGAGAGTAAGCGCCAGACGGTGTCGGTGGGCTGGGCGCCGACGCCGACCCAGTAACGGGCGCGGAGGGAGTCGAGGCGGATGTCCTTGTGCGGCTTGGTGGTCGCGTCGTAGGGGTCTTGGCGGGGGACGGGGTCGTAGGTGCCGATTACTTCGATTGGTTTGCTGTTGCGGGCTGTTCTGTTGTTGGTGAAGAAGAGTCAAGGGTTAGCTTTGGGGGAGGTTTCTCTTTTTGTGTTCGAGGTTCGTTTGGGTTTGCGATGCGGAGAGCTTCGCTCTTTGGCAATGGGGAGGGGGTTTATGGTGCTCATCTCATGGCGACGGTGATGTGATTTCCTGAGGATGGTGACTCGGTGATGTTGACTTGAGGTTGAAGGCGTACCTTGCTTGTGTGACGACGATGTTGTAGAAGGGCTGGTTGACGCGCCCGAAGCGGGCAAGGCGTATGCGGACGACCATGGTCGGAGGTTGTGTGGAGGTTCTGGGCTCGAGGCGGGGTTGGGGAAAGTAGACGGCTTCGTCGGGAGGTTCGAGCGGGGATCGATTGAGGTGTCGAGCGTTCGGTGCGTCGTGATCGCGGAGCTGGAGACAGCTTCAATGCTGTATAGCAAGGTGAGGTGATGTGAGGCGATCGGTGGCCTTGGTCGTGTCGGGTCCGGGGGAATTTTTGGTCGGTGGAGACGTTGTTCCGTTTCCGAAGGAGTATGGGCGCTAGTACAAGAATGGTAAGGGGGACGGAAGAGATGACTAGAACGGGGACCGGGGACCCGGGCCCCTACCGATTTTCGTGTGGTGGGTTCTTAGTGATATGAGCGGAAACCAACAAACAGAACCAACTAGCGGTGGACGAGAGGGAAGCGGGGGCGGACTTATTAGAGAGAGAGAGGGGGGAACTTGGGGGGATTTGCCTGGCTACATCAACTTCCCACTCTGTTCCCACGAGTCACGGCTCTTTCTAGCGCAACGACTAAATAAACTTTCCACGACTCGAGCTACCTCACGGCAGGAAACCCATCTGTAATGGCCGACACACCGGCACCTCCCCCGCACCCATCATCGGGGCCCGCTACAGAGCCGGCCGCCGCAACGGTGAATCAACCGGTAGCTCAACCGGCGAGCCCGGCAGCCGCCTCTCCTGAAGCCGAGGGGGGAAGCACAGATCCTCCTGCACAAGTGACAGTCGCAGGCGACGATACTGAGAACGAGACCGACGCATCCTCACTGCAGAGCGGACTTACTGCCACAACAAACGAATCGCAGGCGTCTGTGACCCCAAGCATCTTCGACTATCGGGTCGAGAACGGCCGCAGTTACCACCGCCTCAGCGATGGCAGCTACCTCGTTCCCAACGATGAGACTGAACAAGAGCGTCTCGACATTGCGAACCATCTCTGGCTCATCGCCTGGGACGGTAAGTTTTGTCTGTGCCCCAAGAACCAGGGCGCCAAGAGGGTTCTCGACCTCGGCACGGGAACGGGCGTGTGGTCCATCCTATACGCCGACGCCTTCCAAGGTGCAGAAGTTCTAGGCGTAGACCTCAGTCCAATTCAACCCGAGTTCGTGCCTCCGAACTGCTACTTTGAGGTTGATGATCTGGAGAAGGAGTGGACGTGGACGACCCCGTTCGACTTTATTTTTGCGCGCAATATGGCTGGCAGCTTCCAGGATTGGGCAAAAGTCATTAGACAGGCGTTCAAAAACCTCGAACCCGGCGGCTACTTTGAGATCCACGATAACGTGTACCCCCTCGAGTGCGATGACGGCACCCTCAAGGAAGACTCGGCGCTGTTCCAGTGGTCAAAATACCTCGTCGAGGCCACGGACAAGATTGGCCGTCCCATTACCATTGCCTCCAAGCTTGACAAGATGCTCGAGGAGGCCGGCTTCGTGGACGTGGTAGTCACGAAGCAGGTCATGCCGGCGTCGCCTTGGGCCAAGGACGAAAAGTTGAAGGCGCTGGGTGTGTGGACGTCGGCTTCGCTCCTCCCCGGCATCGAGGGCCTGTGCCTCGCCCTCTTCACCCGCGTGCTAGATTGGGACCCTAACGAGGTCCTTGCGTTTTGTTCAAGCGTCAGAAAGGACGCCAAGGACCTGGGCATCCATGCTTACTGGTACGGATACTCCATCTACGGACGAAAGCCGTTCCCCAAGGAAGGGGAAGAAGAGGCTACGCAGAACTGAGATTGGAGAGTTTATCTTGGAGGTCTGCGGTTTTCCTGTTTAAAGGCCAGTCCAGACAGTGACTGCCTCGTAATTGTAAGCGTGCGTTTCTCAAACTACATTATATTTATAGTATTTATTATATTCCGTCGTTTCAGCGGTAATCTTGCGTCCTCGTCTTTGGCTTTGCTGCATGTGCAATACGTTTCATGAAAGCAATCACGTTTCTTGGAATCAATCTGCATGATTGGCATCTAGTATTCCTAAGAGTAATTGCCTGTTACTGGATTACGCTCTGTCTTTTGCCTGTGGCATCTGTTACACGAAGTGTGCGCAGGTCGGTTTAGCCCTCATAATCCGCGCTCATCCAGTGGACGCCGATGCAACGTGAGATTGATTCAATTAGCTGAAAAAACGCGTGACTGTATGAATCGTCAACCTCATGGTAACTGGAGACATTGACGGACAAGCTAAGACGAGATTGAAAGAACTTGAAACCATGCTGGTTGGAACAGCTGTCGATTTATGAGCATATGGGCTTTTAGCTGCGTGATCTTTCGCTTCAGATCTCCAAGCGATCTCTTCTGCAACTTTGACGCGGATCGCCCAAGAGGACGTTCTCAGACAGCACACGATCGGCGATCTGTCCGAGAAGCGGAAAGAACTACGTTTTGACGAGATACTTGACGAGCCCCTGAGCTGGTTCATAGATCTGAAGAGAGCACCGCCAGACCCTGCCAAGGTTGACCTCATGCTCTCGCAGTTTGAAAGTAACAGGCTTCCAGGAATGTCTTATCGGAAGCATACTCGCCAAGGCTTTGAAACTCACAGCCCTTAATGTGATCGGGAGTTATTTTGTGGCTTACGGGCACGATAGTGACGAGATGCTGAAGACATTACCACAGATGTCTAACATTGAAGCTTAATTTTTTTGGTCCAAACGTTGTTAAGTAGCTTGGGGAACGATCTGAAAAGGCAGATGGATGCTTCGGAGCTCACAAAATTTGCGTGGTACAAAACTTCGGACCCCTCTCGAATGCGAAAACAGGCCCCGTCACCATGGCTTTTAGAGCCAGTCACGGAAGCTATGGGTCATAAAACCTTATGGTCTTGTGAACACATGCATACTGAATTGAATCTGTGAATGATGCCCGAAAAGATTCACAAGCCAGGAGCCATCAAACCACACTGTGCTTGAGAAAGTGAACGTCATAATACACGCGAGCATGAAATGAATGTTGAGAATGTGAGAAATCTGATTTTGGGGTTTGAAAATTGATGGCTCAAAGATGTTTATCGTGCACGTGAGGCAGGCTCTTGATGTGTCTGTGTCAAAGAAATGATGCCTAAGCTGACATCGGTGTTGAAACTAATGCCCTTTATTCTGATATATGCTAGCGGAATTGCAAGTCTTACGTACATGATACCACCCATCGACCTCTTGATTCATTTCTAGCTAAC
The DNA here is from genome assembly GCF_011075155.1 of Colletotrichum scovillei. Classification (NCBI taxonomy): domain Eukaryota; kingdom Fungi; phylum Ascomycota; class Sordariomycetes; order Glomerellales; family Glomerellaceae; genus Colletotrichum; species Colletotrichum scovillei. The sequence continues at coordinate 257,078 of NW_023336264.1, forward strand.
GGGGGCTCAGGATTGGATAATTCTAGTGTTCTTTTAGGAAGGCTGCAATGCCTCTTTTCCCATGAGTTCGAGCTATGCCTATACATAGTAAGACCTTCCGTCATCTACATGCTCTATCAGGTCAACTGGTGGCCTTCCTTTACCAGCCCGAGCCTCAATCAATCATCGATTCATTTGTAAACCCCAGCTGAAACTGGGTGAAATAGATGAATGATCAAAGGTTTCGTTGATCCAGCGGAGATGTCCGCAACTCTTATTTCATGAGAAAGTATTTGTTCTTGGCAGCATGACGCCCAGTCGTAGCCTGCATCAAAGCGATCAAGTCATCTTGCAAGGTGTAAGGACTTTCCGCGCCACTTGATTCTCTCTTTGAAAGATAGCGTGGGCGGCAATCTGGTAGACCATGAAGAAAAGACTATGTTGCTGTGTCCTTGTCTCAACGCTGCCGGCCAACTACCATTGGGTGTGCCAATAAAATCCAACAAAGTGCTGGTTAACAATTTCGAAAAGTATGCTCTGTTGTCTGTTGTTCTCAAGTAATCCCCTTGCCTGAGAACGGGTAGCGGGAATGAGAGCACATCATTCACTTGAGTCTCTTTCCAGGCTGGATATTACGTAGTACATCGAAGTGACAGATTTCGAGGCAGCATCAGGTAACTATTAAAATAGTCATCTCAATGAGCGTTCTGCATGCGCGGCATGCGGTTGTCAAGTCTCAATTTCGCGCCGCGGCTAAGATTGTGCTTGCATCATGACCCCATTCGGCTACTTCCGAAGACCACCGTGCCGGGGATTCGATGCGCGTTGGGGGCGCCTTGACCATGACAACTCATTCCACCAGCGGCTTTAGCGGCGGCAGTGTGTGTTCTCCGGCACTCTGGAAAGCACGATGGCGAAGATGGCAGCCACTTTGCGAAGATAACACGATAGATACGACGAGTTGTTTCCAAATACGACACAATGGCCCGGAATTCCCCCGAAGAGCTACTGTGGCTCGTTTGCGGCTAAGGTAGAGTCTTCTATCAATAGTTCTGCCCCAAGTGCAGGTGGGCTGGTATGACGCCAAGTCCTTGCTACTAGTCACACTTACTGATCCCGCTGCAGGCTGCAGCTGTCAGGAACTCCGCCGTCGGAACTTTTGAACCAGCTTGGCGGTGCCCACCGAAAAGACAGCTGGACGAGCCTCCAACTGGTCGGGTTGTGTCAAATTTGGATTGACAAGTGACAGGCTCGAGGTCTGTCCACCAAGATGACGGGGCCCGTTGCCACTGATCGTCGCCTCGGAAAAGTACATACACGAGGAAAACGATGGCTTTTCGCTGCCCGGTGCCAACAAATCTGACAATCACGCCCAACCCGGCCTGCTGCGTGCGTGCGTATCTGGTAACCCAGACGAGAAAAGAGGCACAGAAGGAGGAGAGCCCGAAGAGAACAGCCCGTTTTGTTTACTACACTAGATTCTTTAGGGTGGAAATCAGTGCTGCACGGGGGCGGCTCTTCCATGCAAGGTACCATACAACCGAGCTAAAAGGGGGGTTACTGAATTTAGCCTGCCAGCCACAACCCCAACAGCGTTGACCATGGGTGTGCCTCATCTCGCCTGGATTTGTATGATGGGGATGGGCACAAATGGAGGTTTCCTGATTGGACCTGAGGACAAGAAAGCATTCGTGTTGAAAGCCTGAAGTCATTGACCTTTCCTAGTGAGTCTTTCTCGTTTTTTTGTTTGAAGAGCTTAAAGTTTCATAAACAAGATGTCTCTGGCTATCACAACAAAAACACGGAACTCTATTGGCGGCAATGGGCCATAGTCTCGGCAATACCGGCCGACGGCCTTTGCTTTTTACGAGTTGCAGTGGATGCCATTTGCTTCCTTCGCGTACGCCCGAAGCAGGGAGTCGCCTACGTCACGGCTGGCAGAAAAGAAACCAACCCACCATGAATTGATGGTTTTAACAGCAATCTAAAATTCTCTGAAAGTCGGTTTTGCATACGAGATGGGGCGGTGGGGTGGCACTAATGAGTGGAGGAGGAGGAGGAGGTGGGAGCACCAAGCCTGACTCGTCCGGACTATCGACAGGGATCGTCTACAAATGGGTTGTTTATAAAGCTTGAGGGGGGAAGCTGAATCTCCCCTGTGGTGTTCGGTCAACTTCTCAGATTCATCAATTTTGGACGTTCGTTCTTGTCACTCGCTCAGACACACTACTTATTCTAATACCGGAAAACTTCAAAACACCAAAAACAAACTATATCTAATTTCTCACTCAGACCGACAACATGTTCTCCAAGACCGCCGTCGCTATCACCTCTTTCTTGGCCATTGCCGAGGCCGTCAAGGTCACCAAGCCCGCCAAGGGTGACGACTGGGATCTGTCCAAGACCAACGAGATCACCTGGGAGACCGTCTCCAGCGACCCCAAGAGCTTCGAGATCGTCATCGTCAACCAGTCCGGCTACCCCGAGGTCTCTGAGACCATCGCCACCGTCCAGGCCGCCGATGGCAAGTACGAGCTGAAGGGCGCCAAGGTCGCCGCCGGCGATGCCTACCGCATCAACCTCGTCTCCGTCGACCCCCAGAACTCTGGTATCCTGGCTCAGTCCAACGAGTTCAGCTTCACTGGCTCTGACGGTACGTAAAGATCGCACATCTCTCTGCTCAAATGGTCGTGGGCAATTGCGCTGACCTTCCGTGACTTAGACTCTTCTTCCGCCTCTGCCTCTGGCTCCGCTACTGCGTCGGCCAGCGCCTCCGGCTCTGCTGCCACTGCCTCTGCCACCGGTTCGTCTTCCTCGGCCTCCGGCTCTGCGGCCACTGCCACCGTCACCCAGACCTCCGGCCTGACCACCGTGACCACAGTGACCACCGGCTCTGCCACTGCCTCGGCCTCTGGAACCGCTGCCTCTAACGCCTCCGGCTCAGGTACCGCTTCCGGCACCGCCACTGGCTCCGCTGCCTCCGGTACTTCCACCTCTGCTCCCAGCAGCGCCTCTGCCATCAAGTCCACCTTTGCCATCTTCGGCTCCGTCGCCGTCGCCGCCTACATGCTCTTCTAAGCAAGATTTAGATGCACGCACGAATCTTGTTTTTTTCCTTAGAGCTGTTTTGAGAAACCCGAATGATACCAACCGGCTACGATGAAGGGAGTAGCGACAAACTAGCGAAGTGCATTTGGAGGGGCTGGGAATTGAGGATTATATCACACAAAAATCGGATGGGTTATGTCTGGCGTTGCCTTCGCACAAGTTTGAATTACGTTTTTATAGACTAATGTTGAAGCCTTGCTACTGGACTCCCTCCATTTACAAGCGGCTCGAATTCGCATCCTGCATGTGTGAGTACTTGTCAGAATATCCTGACGATGGGGAACCTGGTATCTGTATGCATGATGAGATGGGTTACCTGGGATTTGACCCCAAGTTTTCGCGTTGTTCCGGGCGCGACCTGAGCGCGGAGATGAGCAGACCCATGCCGTTCATCCCGAGTGCCCAAAAAGTCAATGGAATAATTTCCACCATTGAGTTGGGCTCGTAATTATGGATACGGAATGGGCACACCTAATTCGAGACCGTTATGCGGCATAACCCTGCCGTTCCCCTGATCGGCCGCCTTAACGTGCAGGTTGGCGTCTGTTGGTTAACCCAATCGGGATTGACGGCTGGGATCATGCTAGGATGGGGCGTTCTTCCTTCGCTGCTCCGTTATCGCGAGCACTGGAGCAGCGAACCAACCGCTAGTTCAAATCGCGTCAGATCACCTATGGAAAACATGATTGTAGATCATGATATCGCGAGGAAAGAATACGGGTTGCTGACTCTCATCATTTCGAAGCGGAGACGGCACACCGGCAAACTTATCGATGAACCCCAAGACGGTCACTTTGCGGGCATTGCCAGCGAGTTGCTTTTTGTCGTGGATCCTGAAATTTCGCGACAATTTAAACTTCCACACTTCCCACGTGCTGAAGTACCTTTGTTCGTTCCTCCACTGTCTTGAAACTGTGAGACAGTCTGCTTCAGCCTATGAAGGCGCTCACCAATAAGAATAGCGGCCTGGCTGGTCTTAGATGATGCCGCTAATTAGGAATGTTGCCCGTTGAATTGTGACGCAAGGGATCTATCTCGCTGTCCTTATTCTACCTACCAAGGCTCCCATTGAGTGCTAAGGCACACCCGACAATGGGCTTTGTCTACCCCGTTCTCCCGTGAAGCTCAAACGCGATGATCTTTCTTCCCCTTATGATTATATCTCTAGCTTGCGATGTACAAGTGGATACGATTAATAATTGTTCTCTGGCTCAAATCGTGCCTAATCCAACGCTCCAATACTTGATGAGTGGCTGCGTCTCATAATCTCACACCTCGAAACTCGAGTTACTGATTGGAAGCGATTGCGAAAAGTGACCAGTGGAGGCCACTGCTCAGGAGGGCTTCTCGTACCACAATCTTCACATTGCACAGCGCGGAGACTGCTCTTGAGGTTCGAACACGATATCTGGTCCCTACTGCATTTTAAAAGTCTTCTTGGTAGTTTCTGAAGATTTTGCCACAAATACAGATGTGCTGATTCAGATTGGTTATTGAGATATCAGACACCATAAACATGCTGGGGAAAATCAACGCCATTCCAGATAGTGGGAAGGAGTGACGCATGGAATTATTGCACACATCATTCTACACTAAGTATCGCCACTCATAGAGGAGGCTGTACTAGTACTTTTTCTTCTTCGACTAAACAACCTCATGGGTCCGCTGGGTTGTGTTCGCTTTAAGATTGGCGGTAAATAGCCCTCTTTCAGAGACTGAGGGCTGATGTGTGACTGAGGGAAGATGCCAAACTTCCCTTTGCTGTTCGTTCCAGACCAGCACCAATGATCCTGATAAAGCCCTGAAGATGCTTAGGTTAGCACTGGCATGGAGCCTAACTAGTCACTCAAGGCAGAGAAACAACACTTACACCCAACGTTTCTGATCACCTCCCCCTTCCCAAACGTCAGCCAGCCTGCTCTCGAGTTGTCGGGAGGGTCCCATCTCCATCTCGTGGTGATCGATACCGCGCTGGTAGCTTGGAACGAAATCTCATTCTGTTTTGGACTCTCAATCTCAACGTATTTGGCTGGAAAGGGTCCTTGAATGCCGTCGTGCCACCCGGTGCACCACTTGCCGCCCCATTGCTCCGGAAACTCAACACCGACAATCTTTGCGCCAAGGAAGAATGTGAGCACATTTGAGCTACCGTCAGGGCCCAACAAGTTCTCGCCTCTCCGTTGAACGTGGCTCTTCAAAGCCGTGGCGACGGGAAACTGGGTGAGAATGTCATTGTCGGGGAATGCATTTGGAGCTGGAGGCGATGGGAAATGGACATCATAATCCTCGATTTGATGATGGTCTTTATCCACTTGACCATACAAGACAGTAACGCCAGGAACTTCGGGAAGAGGCTGTGGATGACGAGAGAGGTGTTGAAGAAGCTGATCTGCGCTCTGGAAGACAGTTGCGTCCCCCTCGTGGACGGTGCGTCCGATATGGGTACAGAATAGACACGCGTATCGGATTTCCGCTGTTGTTTTCACCGCGATGTGAGATTTGACTAGCAAACGCACACGGTAGAGTATGCCATACTTCAGAAAGTTTGCTCGAGCTTGGAGGCGTCAGAAATAGCAAGGCAAATCAATGGAAACTCGGGTTGGCTTACAGTCACCCTCTTTGTCTAGAGTTAGCGATCTGTTCAAATGATGATACTCGCAATCCATGCACCGGCCGATTGGAAGTGGCTCGCCCTGCTCTTGTTTTAGCCGTACTGTTCTCAAGCTGGCTTACGTGCCTTCCAAATGTTTTCGGGGGGTGAGGCTCGACTTACCCAAGTCATGGTCTGCTTGATGCCATGCCAATACCCTCCTCTGCGAAATGTTTGTGCGCCGTCACAGAATCCCTTGAGCTGATGAAACGAACTCTTCGGCCCTATCAAACATCCTTCTTCCTTCTCCACTGTTGAGATGGATCTCAAGTGTTGCGTACTAGTCTCCGAAGCTGTTTGCTCATCAGCCAACATCAGTCCATCTGTAAAGAGTCCGGAAGATGGGAAATCGATGGCAAGACTCGGATATGATTTTATTCCTGCGCTTGGTGACATCCGCACATCGATGGTTGGAAGCTTAGGCGAAGTCACGTTGGAAGAGTAGGTTGGAACATCGGAGTACACCGACGTTCTGTTTGTAGTCGAAGGGCTTGTTGGATCGAATACTGAGCTTTGTGGCGTCACTGTGTCGAAGCCTCTTCGATGAATTCGGGTTACGAATGTACCATCGTTGAATGCATCATCACCCACAGCGGAATTTTCGGGGATGCTTCCACGGAAAGGTCGCCTAGCTTTCGGAACAGAGGTCTGTTCTTCAACCCAATCTGATGTCCGGGGTTGTAAAGGTTCTGGCGATGTGACAATCCTCAGCTTGCCCATTCCGTCACTGAGAAGACTTGGGGATGACGGTCGCCGGTCCTCTCTGCTGGAAGAAGCAGCGCCTGAGAATTCACGAGATGACGCAGGATCTGAATCTGTTGACTCAGCTATAGAGTGAGCCCGCCTCACGGTCGCACTATCCGAAGATCCATGGGAGCCTCTCGTACGACTACGGCTCGCTGACGGCTTGGGTTGCCGCGGGACGGCAGGAAATGATGATGTATTGGTGGCTCCGTGGCTTCCACCTCGCAAAGGCGGTCCTGGTCGAATCTGCGGACTTGCGCTAAGTGACTGAGCCAACTGCGGTGGTAATGGCGGTAGAGGCGGTAATGGCGGGAACTTGTGCACCGGCGTGGTCGAAGTCTTGACGTCGATCTTCACCCTCTGGATAGCGTCCAAAACCACTAGAGCAAAGCTTCGAGTCGCAGCCTGAATATCGGTAAACTTCGCCGAGTCGAAAGTATCCAACTCAATGTAATCCTCAAAGTCGTAAAGCAGTTCTTCAAGTGCTCTCCTTTTCTCCGCCAAGTCATCTTACTCGGACACCAGTCAGTTGATAACATTCCAGGCATTCGATGGCTCAACTTACCGTTCTCGGCGATGGTGTCTTTGAAGACATCTCCATGCTTTTCGAACTGGCTATTCCACAGAGGTTGTAATCTTTTCAGTGCCCTTTGGCCTTCTTTTGCGATCATGCTTGCCGACTTGGCCATTTCTCGGGATGTTTCTGGATCATCATCTTGTGCATCGTGTGCATTCTTCGCAGACTCCTCCCCTCTCTCTACCACTTCGCGGAAAGGGGCGAGAATGAGCTCTTCAACATCGACAGCCATGACTCGGAAATAATTATTGCATGAGTTTGGACAATGTAGACAGGTGAAATGCCCAGGAGCCGCTCCACGTCCGTGAGTCCGGCAAGGTTCGGATCGGCCGTGACACAACGTGGCGATGGGGTTCGAATTAAAGGGTCTTTCCAAACGGGCCCGTTACCAAATAGCTGGTACACTGAGTGCACTGCGGGACATCCATCGCGCGGGAGATTACTGCCTGCAGCCTGGGAAGGCCGCGGCGTGTTGGAGAGAGGGTGCAATTCGAGGACTGTCGTCAGCCACTCGATGGAGCACGTGGGGAGCTCGCTAAGGGGCTGAAGACAGGATTCTTCATGCACACCGGGACACCACTTTGGCGCTATTGGTTCGGTCGCCTAAAGAAGTGCATCTTGCCGAATCGCCAGGCACTACACCGAGAAAGGCACCTGGCAAGCATTCTTCCTAGTGGTACGAGCCGCTCACGGTCGGCTTAATTACATCTCAAAGTTGGCGAATTGAGCTTATGTGCATGTGAATGTCTGTTGTTGGAGCTGTCTGCGCTAGGAAGAATTGGTGAGTACGTCGAGGGGCAACGCTCGTATCGCGTATCTTAGCCTACCTGCAGGTGTTTTCAATATTGTGAATATTTGCCCTCAAAGCTTAAGCAATACGGAACTTTCTTCCACGTTCATCTCTCTGCTGTGCCTGACCCAGCAAACCTCTTCTGCTTGGTACTCCTCATTACCCCATCTGGCAATGTGCTCGAGAAGGTTAATTAGCGTTGGCCATTCACAGCTGGATCCTATACCCGCTTCAAAAGCACGCCATCCCGTGCCGTTCGGCCTTTGGGAGGGGCTTTTCTTCGCCAATATCAACGACCACCGTCCGATTCCAGGTTTGAATCAATGCCGGGCGGTCACGGAGCGGGGACGGTCTCTTCTTGTCGGGGGTGCTGTTGCAAGACTCTGATGATTGCTAAGGTAGTTTCGGCTACCCCCGGGAGCCGACAAAGCTCATTTATGCCGGTAAGTTCAAGATTCGGCCCGGGCGGGGAGTCTTGGCAACTCTCCGCCATCTCTGTGAAAGACAATAGCATTACTGTGTAGAATGCTCCCAAGGACTAATACATCCAATAAAGCGTGCCGTATGACGAAGTGTCATGCGGTAGACCACTTAAAGCTCTTCAGGAGCAAAGACTCTACCGCCGAACCTACCACGTCAATTGCATCGCGCAGTGCTTCCGAGATGCACAGTATCCTTGTGTCTTCAATGGAAGCGTATTCTGACAATTATGCAGACGCTGTGTCACCGTTCCCTGTCCAGACTCCAGAGTCCAGCCAAATTCCAAAAAGTGTCAAGAGGCTTGGGGGATTCGCCGGACTTACCATGGCAATACGGGACAGCCCACTTAAACCGGCTACTCATTGGTGGATATCGCGACAATCTTCTTTCAAAGTCATGTTTTCGGATAGCCGACGATAAGAATTCCTTGCCGAGGCGTCGGAACTTGACGCATCTTCCGCAGCGTCAACCAATGCGGTGGAGCAAGTTCCAGTTCGGTTACAGGACGGGTCCGGCGTCGGAGCACCCGTCCAGGTCGGCCATCCGGCAGGTTGGTTGTAGTGTGCGCGAACTGGTTCTCCTCTCAACCAAAAGTAAATAGTTCAATGGTATGATAGCGGAATAGACAAGTAATGAAAGAAGACCTGGAAGCATTGCCATCTTAGAGGGCAAGAGTAAATATGATTGTATTTTTGACTGCGAGGACTGTGGTTTTCGGACACTTGCCGTCACGCCGGTACACCTGACTCAATATCTGCGGATCCGGAGATCCCAGACGCTTTGGATTTGCGCTTGAATGCCAGCATCGTCCCTCCGAGAGGTGCAACAGTCCCGATGTCCGGAGCCAGGCTTCGGGTGTTGCCGAGTCGGCCCCAGTTAGTGAAGGGTTAGTCACGGATATCGGCCGCCATATCAGTGGCCCATTTCCGTCCGCCGCGGAAACAAGTTTTGCTTCTCGTCTTTGTCGACTTTTCCTGTACCATTCAATTAGAAGAACGCTGGATGATAATCTTCGTCTGGGAACAAATGGCCCACAATGGCAATCGACAGCAGCATTCACGAACAAGGAGACTCATCTCAGAGAACTTCTTCAGATAGGCGCGATGACGACATTGAGGAGTATGCCGACATCATCCCTGCGAAGTCCAAAACTGCCAAAGGAGGTTCGTCTTGGCCCAGCCAGTGGAGCTGCAAACTTCGGTAGCTCACCCTATTGTCGTAGATGATTCGTCGCAACCAGGCTTGACAAAGCTTCCATCCGGAGTCCTCAATTACCAAGACGATCCAGTGGCCCGTCATCAATCCAATGTGGAAGTGCCCTACGAGATTTACAACCGCTTTTCGAAGCACCGAAAACACATCACTGTTGCCGTCATTTCCTGGTGTGGTTTGCTGTCACCAATCTCTAGCACGGCGGTCTTGTCAGCGCTCCCTGAGGTCGCAGCCGAGTACAAGACTAGCGGAGACATTATCAGTCTTAGCAATGCGTTGTACCTTGTCTTTATGGCCATTAGCCCCTGTTTTTGGGGACCATTGAGCCAAGTGTACGGCCGAAAATGGGTAACTAGTTTCCCTACAAACCCCAGTTCTCATCTCGCGACGAGTCCGTTGTCAACTAGCTGTCGCCTGTTCATCAATGTAGGGGATATGGCTGACACATTGATCTAGACGTGCATGGTGACAGCTTCATTGTTTCTGGGTTGCTCGATCGGCACAGCACTCAGTCCCAACGTGCCGGCTTTCTTCGTGTTCCGCATCCTTACCGCTTTTGCCGGAACATCGTTTCTCGTCACCGGTCCCGCTGTGATTGGCGATTTGTATCATCCTACAGAACGCGCGACTGCGATGGGTTGGTTCTTATCCGGCACACTCATTGGACCGACAATTGGCCCAGTTCTTGGAGGCATCATCGTGACCTACACATCCTGGCGCGCCATCTTCTGGCTTCAAACCGCGCTCGCAGGCGTCGGCGTCGGAGGTGCTATATTGTTCATGCCAGAGACGCTACAAGAACTCAAAAAAGCAGACCTCGAAGGGCTTGCATTCAGTAGAAAGGTCAGCGTGCTATGGGGTATGACGAACCCGGTCAGAGTTGTTCGACTATTCAAGTTTCCGAACCTCATCCTGGTGGCAATCGCCAGTGGCTCGCTCGTATGGAACATGTACGGCATGCTGACCCCGATCCGATACGTTCTCAACCCACGTTTCTCTTTGACGTCGCCGGCGCAATCGGGCTTATTCTACTTGGCTCCGGGCTGCGGCTATCTTGCTGGTACCCTCGTAGGTGGCCGCTATGCCGATTATACAGTTCGGCGCTGGATAGCCGAGCGTCACGGACGACGCATTTCCGAAGACCGGCTGCGCTCTTGCCTTCCCTTCTTGGGAGCCGTGCTGCCGGGATGTATGCTGATTTACGGATGGACAGTCCAGCAGCGCGTTGGTGGAATTGCTGTACCCGTCGTTTTCATGTTCTTGGGGGGTGTATCGCAGCTGTTCTGTTTCCCCAGTTTGAACACGTACTGCTTGGACGTAATACAAGGACGCAGCGCGGAGGTGATTGCGGGCAACTTTATGGTAAGATACCTTTTTGGTGCCGCTGGATCGGCTGTCGTACTTCCAGCAATCAAGGTTATTGGGGTTGGATGGTTCAGCACCATTTCTGCTGGCTTCTTGGTGGTCGGGGCTCTCAGTGTTTGGGCAGTCGCACTCTGGGGTAGAAGTTGGCGCCATCGTATTGATGAGAAGGCAAGACCGTCTGTACCATGACTTCCAACGAAGTAATTCTCCTACTTATCTTTCATGTTAGGCAAGTGCAAGGGGTACGAGAAGGAGATCTCACTCAATTAATGACGGATGTGCTTAAAGTTCACGAACGGCGGTATTTCCGCTTTTTGTTTTTTCTAAAGTCACACGGCGTCTATTGATGCAGTGACAAGATCATGCGAAAGGTACTTTGGCACATCGGGGCAAGAAATGCTGCGGCGGGGAGTGATGACTGGATGGAATAGAAATGAAAATACATTATGGAAGAGCTCCGCAACGTTCGCGGATGACATCAGATATCGAAACATGGACTCCATAGCCAGGGCCCTTATTCTTACTACACTAATCCTGGCGCTAACTGAATGACTATGAATATGTGTTCCGTTCGGGTTGTTAGTCGCAACCCGACGCGGCCCCCGACAAGCATTCGACGGATTTTCGGCCGAATCCCACGACTCCAAAACTTGAGACAAGCTACCATTTCACCACTTCGGTCTATAATTACGCCTGGATGAAGTCAAGCAAGCCTGTTATGTCTCCGAGTAGTAAAACTTCGGCGGACTCAAATGGTGTCTATTTAACCATAACCTATTGCCTGTGAATGGTAGTAATCATCTACCTAAGACAGTGTCATTCAATCCCTTTGCCACATACTCGAGAGACGAAGAACGTTCAGACGACATCATGGCCAACAAAATCAAAGTCGCCATAGCCGGCGCTACTGGGAACACAGGCTCTTCCATTGTAAATGCGCTGTTGAAAAGTCCCGAGCTCTTCGTAGGTTGGATTTCGTTGGATCTCTACACTTGGAATATAGGCACAGCTAACTCATTTGGCGACAGGAAGTTACAGCTCTATCGAGACCCACCTCGATAAAGAAGCCTGAGCTTATTGACTTCACAAAGCGAGGCGTTGATGTGAAGGCAATCGAGCTAGATGGGCCAATCGAGGCAATTTCCGGAGTCCTCACTAACATGGACGTCGTCATCTCGTGCTTGACCTTGTTCACATTTCAGGAGGAGATGAATCTTATCGAAGCATCGAGCAAGGCGAAAGTTGGTCGATACATTCCAAGCTTTTGGGGCCCCGCCTGCGCACCCCGGGGCGTCATGATGCTCAGGGATAAGGTAGGGCATCGAAGAATAACCATACTCCATCTGAAGTGTTTTCAAAATTGTTGTTGAGACTCTTGCTAATTCGAACACCGGCATCGTAGAAACAGGAGTTCGTCGACCGTATCTGGGACCTCCATCTGCCTTACACCATCATCGACGTTGGATGGTGGTATCAGCTGACGTTGCCTGCTGTACCTTCAGGCAGATTTCGCCCAATGGTAGAAGACTACTGCACAACGCGTGTGATCGGGGACGGCAACACTCGTTGGGCACTGACCAACAATCGTGACATTGGCAATTTTGTCAGCCGAATCATCGCCGACCAGAGAACCTTGAACAAGATGGTCTTTGCATACGGGGAAGTCATGACACAGAATGAAGCCTTCGACGTTCTCGAGAAGGTGTCCGGAGAAACGCTGACACGGGAATTCGTACGCACACTGGATCCTCATCTTTTGTAAAACATAGAAAACTAACAAATGACTCAGATAACCAAAGAAGAGGTGCAAGGCGTCATCTCTCGGGCTCGAACAGGCAAGGACATTGTAATCAACCCTAAGGTTGGTATGGCAGAGTATCGAAATCTGCTTGGTATCCGAGGCGAGAATACCCCTGAGTATGCACGCTATCTTGGGTATCTCGATGCGAGGGAATTGTATCCAGACGTGGAGTTCACAAGCTTCGAAAACTATGTCAGAGACATCTTGCAAACAGTTTGAAAACCTGAAAACTTTCTAAGCCAACGGTGGCTAGGCATGTAGGTATGAAACGAGGGTTTGGAGTCAGGGCCGAAATGTCGAAAATGGACTTTTCAGGACACATAGACTCTAATCGAGAAAACAGGGCCAGTGAACCCTCAAGGTTGATGTTTTTCTGCAAATATGTATGTGACAGAATGTATTTGACACTTGGCCATAACGTGACCCAGAAGAAAATAGATACGATAGAAGGTAACCCGGTGTTCTGAGGCTGACAGCTCTCTTAAGTGCCTTCCGATGTTGAATGAATTGCAAATAAGTTGGCCTCAGCATACGGGCGAAATGGAAAGCCATGGAGTACCTAGTTGGTAACGGTCTGCTTTGCCGAGCCAGCACCATTCCAGGTTTCGACAGCAATGACCTGGAAGTTGAGCGTACCCAAGTTCATACCGTAGCTCTTCCAAGCATTGAAGTGGTTGGAAATAGACACCGTACCGCTTGTAAGACCGCTGTTGCGAACCGAGATGTATTGGTTGAAGGTCTGGGTGCCCTGGATCGATGGGGCGTTGGTGCGCACATTCTCCCAGATGGTATAAGAGCCACCATCACTGGTCACGGTGCCCTTCTTCGTCCCGGTCTGAGTGTATCCGGCAGAGTCCTCAATGACGTAGTACTCCACAAGCGGATTGGTAGTCCAGCCATAGACTGAAAGGGTCGCAAGACCCTTGGTAACTGCGAATGAACCGGAGTGAGTGATGGGGGCGGTAGAACCCGGGTTCCAACCGACGCCGACAACGAAGTCGTCTGTGGTATCGAAGGTGAGACTGAAGCTGTTGCCCGAGGGAGTGAAGTTGACAGTGCCGCCAGTTTGGTAGTTTTGGACGTAGTTGGTGCGCTCCTCAAGAGTCATGCCTCGTCTTTCGAGAGACTCATTGCGGCGTGCGAGCATGAGGGGGTGGTCGGGTCCCAGGAAGAAGTCGGAAGGGCCTCGTCGCTCAACATGAGGAGGCAGCAACTCAGCTGGCCCGATCGCCGGGGCAGCGAGGCATGTAGAAATAGTCGAGAGGCTCAAGATGAGGGAGCGAATGGAAACCATCTTGAAAGTAAAAGGCCAAAGTGGACGAAGTAAAAATCGGTTGGTTCAAGGCTGCCAAGAGTTCGGCAATCGGCGCAGGTGAACATTGATCTTATACAATTCTCTTGGCATCTCGAGACGTATGTAGATCAACCACCGAGACATGGTGTGTTTACTACTACTACTATAACGAGACATGGCGTGCCCAATTCTCCTGTGAGCTAAACTTTTGATGTCCATATTCTCATTTGGACGAAACATACCATCTTCCGAGGCAAGGGAATTTAGGCAAAACTCTATGGGCGGACACTTTGTTTGAATGAGGAGATGGATAAAGGCAGAGTTGGTTCGACCCCCTCGGCCGGATCATTGTGACGAAGCAGGACGTTAGACTCATGCTACAGCAGGCGATGGCTCTTTAGAGCGGCAATGGTTCAAGGGTTCCCCCGCAAGCTGTCAACCTGCAACCCCCTGATGCTCCCTGAGACTGTCGCATTCTGGCGGCATGTACACTACTACGGAGAGTGTGGAGAAGCCCCCAGACTAAACCGCATAGTGTAAATTTACGGTACCGAAGGTGACCGGCTGATCTGGGACAGGCGGCTCGGCATTGGATTCATTAAGCACATGCAGCTGGATCGCAGTGCTTACGTTGTATTGCGCCTTCGGTACACCTACATGCTCGGCATCGTACCCGATCTGCGTCGTATTCTTGAGTCTCTACCGGCATGCACGCCGTACTTGATGTGCCCCGAATCACACTATCCTTACTATGTTTGGAAATGACGGCTCCTCGTTCCGCGAGAGATGCGCACGGCAATTGGCAAACCTGATGAAAGTTTCCCTTACCAACAAAACCAAACTTGGGAAATGACGCTCAAAATACGCCAACAGTGAGGTAGAGCTATGTTGTGAACCAGCAGGACTCCAATCTTAATCTAGATCCAATCTTTCCGTAAGATAGGAGGACTGATCAACCCAAACGCGGGTCAGCAAGGCATTAAGTGATAAAGGAGCGCGCCTGGTACTCTGCTCCCGTCGACCGGCAAAGACGGCAGCGGCTCGGGTGATGTGCGAGTCGTTCGGGCTCAATGGTCAAAGCTCATACATAAGTCTGGTTCACTGCAATTAAGCTGGAACTGATTAACGACGATTTGAACTCGGGCCGTATTCGTATTTCTGTTCTACCATTGAAGGGGACGGCAGAGAGGAGTTTTCAGCTGTTAACTAGGGTGGCATGAACGGTTGCCAATGAAGTGATACTAAGGTATGATGCTGAATGTAATTGGAGCTTCACCCCTTCCAACTGGTACATCTTTAGTCTCTATGGGGTATCTGGTTGCACAAACTCAAGACCCTAGTCAGCTGTTTTATCCGAAAAGAGCTTCTTTGATCCTTGTTATTCAAACGCCCCGGTTTGAAGTCACTCATGTCTTCCTCTAAATATCCTTACTTCGCCGACATACTAGTAATTGCCTGTAAACTAACATTGTGTGAGTCCTCCAGCAAGCAGCTTTGCGAAAATTCATCACTACTTGTTCCGTAAGAAATTGCCTCCCAGTTAGCTGAGCCTTCTCCAGCTAGCTATCCGTGCCGTGCCAACGTATGGGAATAGCTTGTAAAACAAGGCATATCAACGCATGTCCTCTTGAGGCTCCTCTCTTTATCAGCCCTTCTCGGCATCTTCGTGCTCATCTGCGACTATACTGATTATCTGCAGTGATGCGAGGGTCTAATATATTCTGATCAGATGCGCTGCTACGCGGAACGGAAGGTCACCAAAGCCTTTTGTTGCCTGTGATACCTTTTCCAGGGTCGAGAGGAGATTTGACATGGAATCCTAAAGCTACTAGTGTCAGGGTCATTGGTTTCCTCAGAGGATTGCCGGCCAATGTGTCTCTCCGATGGGGCGATCAATGACAAATAGCAATAGGCGGAAATACCAGCCAAGCTGTCATGTTGAAAAATTGAAAATGCCAAGATCCTACTTTTGGAATTTGTCGCTGCGATGATTACATTTTGCACTTCATCTCATCTAACTAACTGCGGGATCCTAATCCCGGCGCGCGGCTTCCGCGCTTCCCGCGACACTTTGTAGCATCCCCCCTAGTATCGACACGATTGAAGCTTTGAAATTCTCTCTCGGCTTATAAATCGAGCTTCAAGCAAGTCTATCAGGTGTATGTAATGATGTGATGAAGCACAAATTATTCGAGCAAGCACGGAGGACATGTCCTCGTAGAGAGAAATATAAGACGATGAATATTCTCTCCTCTAGTCAGGACGTACGATATGGAAACATCAACAGCAACGCGAATCACGACCATATCTCACTCGCTAGAACATGGCAACAAAAACCCTCGTCATCGGCGGTACTGGTTTGGTTGGAGGCCATGCTGCTTTGTATCTTCGATCCAAAGGAAGCGATGTCACTATTGCCGGACGAAAAAGGCCCAGCAACGTTCCCGCATTGTCCAAGTTGCCTTTTATTCAAGGCGACTATTTGAACGGGGATTTCAGTATAGAGATCCTCTCAAAATTTGAAGCAGTTGTCTTTACGGCTGGCAGCGACGTTCGGCATGTGCCTGTGGGACAACATGCGGATGAGCACTATCTTCATGCCAACGGCCAGGCCATACCAGAGTTCGGAAAACTCGCTAAACAAGCTGGAGTCAAGAAGTTTATTCATATCGGCAGCGCCTATCCGCACATTACACCGGAGTCAATCTCATTTAGTCCATACGTCCGATCAAGAAAGCTTGCTGCCGATGGACTTACGTCGCTAGCTGGGCCCGAGTTCCACGTTTGCAGTCTAGATGCACCCTTCATCGTTGGGAATGTTCCGGGCATGATCGTACCCATGTTTCGGGCTTACATCGACTACGCCAGAGGAAATTTGCCCATTCCTCTTTTCGCTCCGCTTGGAGGGCTGAACTTCATTTCCACGCAATCGCTGTCCGAAGCCATCGCGGGGGCTTTGGAGAACAGCCAAGCTATATCAGGGAAGGCCATCTTGGTTGGCGACCAGAACATGACCTATGCGGAGTACTTTCAGATGTACTTCCGGGCGGTCGGGAATGGCCAACTCTTGGAGTCACTGGATCAGGATCACCCGCTGCTACCTCGAGCCACCCTATATGCAGGTGACAAGGTGATCGAGTATCAACCTGACCCTGCGGAACTGGCATTATTGGGAGGATACCGCCGTGATGACATTCAAAACGCGATTGAAAGTTTGGTCACTGAGTATCAGTGAGCTCACATCTAACTTAGGTCCAACAATGTCACTGTCACGGGGAGATTGCGCTGTATATCCGCAGACTAAGTAAAATGTTGGATTGAAATACAACCAATATCCCTAGTTCCATTGTCCGCTGTGGTCTTCTTCATCTAGATAGAAGGCCAAAGTGTAGTAAAGCGAACCAGAGTCAGCAGCAGGATTTTCCAAAGAACGCAAAATACTATAACTAGTAGCTCGCAGTCTCATACTGGCTTCGCTGGCGGATTCCTTTGCCAAACTTGAAGAATATCCAAGGGCCTGGAAGTAGTGCTAGTGAAACAAATCCTAGAAGGCTTGATGCCCAGCCAACACCGAGTTTTTGGTACACTACGAGGTCTCGGATTCAGCACTATGATCTTTCCCATCAAGGGAATAATTTGAGCAAGAAACTCACTTTGTAATGAAAAGAATGGGAACGCAGCAGCAAAGGTATACCTTGCTAAGCTGTTCGCACTGGCCGCACTGGCTACATTAGAGCGATGATATGTGTCTCCGAGGTATTGGATTGAGCTAATGGTCAATGTGATATTGCCCCAGCCAAAGATGATAATTGCGATGATTGGGACCGCAGCATTGACGTCTGGCCTAGCTGTCCAGCCGAACCAGAAAAGACTAATGGGAAGGCCCAAGCTTCCCAACATGGCTGGGTAGAGCCGCAGCTCAGGGGGGATTTCGCTGGGAGAGAATTGTCTTGCCTTGGGCTGATAGACATGATGGTCGCAAAGAACCATGGTGATACAGCCAAGAACGCATCCGAAAGCGATCGCTAAGAACACAAGACCCGTTTGAGTGAGAGTATAGCCGTGGGTTTTGTCAAAGACATAGAAGAAAGCGCCGAAGAACATGAACAGTGTTCCAAACATGCATGCGACATACAAGGAGAGAATGGCCACGATCGGTTCGGTGAAGAGCATATGCAGTGGTCGAAGCAGCCCAACGGTGAGAAATTGTCGCAGTTTCTGTAAGTTCGCAGTCGATCTTGGTTCGACGAGACCAAGTTGTTTTCGGCGGCGACGCAATAGAACAGGGTGATAGGACTCTCCAGATAGGAACAGCCAGATCAGGGAGAAGACTGAGAAGAACACTAGAGTGTACTGCGTCCATCGCCAGCCTTTTCTGTCAACAAGAAACGACCCCAAGACTGGACTAGATAAATCATCAGCGATGTTCACTCAAGGCTCGAACCTGTTTCATCTTCTCTTACCCAAGGCCTGGTCCAAGAAATGGAGACAAAATGAAGATCGTTGACGGTAAGCCACGCTCAACAGGCAGATAAGTCTCATTCAGAACGCCCGAACCAATAGCCAAGACGGGCCCATAGAAGAACCCTGACAGAAATCTCATCACACACAGTCCAGAAAAACTATTGGTTATGCCAGATCCTAACGCAAACAGCCCTCCAAAGACTACAGCAATGATGTGAACAGCTTGTCTGCCAGCTGTTTCCGACAACGGTCCGCCGAGTACAGGACCCAAGCCGAGAGCCAGAACGTATAAAGATAGCGGCAGGAATGCAGCCGTACTCGACACACCAAATTCTTCTACAAATTTTGATCGAGCTGGACTGACGATCGAGGTTCCTACTGAGCTATCAAAAGACTTAGCGACGCGGGTTGTGGGAGAGACGCCAGTCCGCAACAGAAAATCGGCTTACCAGGAAAATCCAACAATAGATATCATCGCCAACTGTAAGTTCTTCTTCCATTTTGGCCAATTGTAGGGGTTAGACGAGTCATCTTCCCACTTCCATTCACTGGCTTCCTGAGCGCTCTCTGGAGGTTTTGCTTCGCCAGAAGACTGGACGATGTTCATCGTTGTCGAGCTCTGGGATCCATCGTTGACTTGCATCTTTGACTCGGAGACAATTGATAAAGAGAGCCTCTTTGATACTGGGTATAAATACGTTGGCCGTTTCCGTTGGTGAATTGTCAATTAAGGTAATCATCACTTCAAGTTCGTAAGGAATACTATTATCACAGCTTCGTAAGTATCTACTTACCTACTTGGATCGATAATGTCCGTCGCTAAGGAAAATAAGCCCCAGTTGTATTTTGCCGTGAGCAAGAACCGAGTAGTGCAAATGAAATAAGGTTTATGCGGCTGTCCACAACATCCAGGGATCCGATGTAAGTATCGCCTGAGAGGCGTCTGACCCATGGCGTCTAATGCCTGTAGCTGAGCTGTCCCCTACGAAAGCTTGGCGCTCCTGTGTCGGCAGAGTGCCGGCTCACCAGCTTCTGTCGACTCCGAGACCTATCGGTACAGTATTTGACCTTCTTACTTGGGAGCGAGTGGATCTTGGGAAGATAGTCACGCCAGGTCAGAGATATGAACTTACCTATTACTTGGCACACACTACGGTATTAACGAGTCGAAGTTGAATCTTAGTGGAAGCTATGTCATCCTTTTGAATTCCCAGATTAAACCAGAGATATGGTTTGTAATCAGATAGCTCACTTAAAGCACGGGATCTTTACTGTGCTACTCATTTGGCTATTGCATTTGTCAGCTGAAGGACGCGGATAGACTGACGGCTATTGTCGATGTCGAATGATTTTGAATATCAGCGCTCAAGTTTGCCCTAATGAAGTCCCAAGACCTCCTAAAAGTAGACAAGTCAATCATCAGATATTCGAGTCGTCTTGTAACTTTTACTTCTCTTGATACATTGTTACTTCAATCTCCAACATCTTCGGAATATCGGCGTCATGGCGCACAAGCAACCACGTGCATCTTCAGGCATCCCTTCGTTTGAATCAACCACGCTTGAAAATATTTCAGCCGCCGTGAAGGTGGTTCAAGCCACTTTCAAATCTCAGAAAACCAAAGATGTCGAGTTTCGTCTGACCCAGCTCCGAAAGCTATACTGGGGCTTGAAGGACAACATCGACCTACTTCGAGATTCTTTGAAGTGCGACTTGAATCGACCAGTTCATGATGCACACGTTTCAGATATCGATTGGAGCATCTCCGCCTGCATGTTTGCGATTCAAAACCTGAAGACTTGGGTCAAGGACGACAAAGATATTGACGCCGCTTTGCCGTTCTCTCTTCTTAGACCAAGGATCAGAAAGGAGCCCCTTGGCACGGTTCTCATCATCGGCACTTACAACTTCCCCGTGCAGCTCAATATCTGCCCGCTCATTGGCGCAATAGCTGCAGGTTGTACCGCAGTTGTAAAGCCCTCCGAAAATGCACCAGCGACTGCTATGGTCCTCACTCGTATCATTGAGGGCTATCTGGATCCTGACTCGTACAGGATTGTCAATGGCGCTATTCCAGAGACAACTGCTCTGCTCAACGAGAAGTGGGACAAGATTCTCTACACAGGTGGAGTCAACGTGGCCAAGATCATCTCTAAGAAAGCTGCAGAAACGCTTACTCCGGTTTGTCTGGAGCTCGGTGGCAAGAATCCGGCATTCGTGACGAGTCACGCAGATCTCCGTCTTGCTGCAAGGAGGCTTCTGTGGGGGAAGACGCTCAATGCCGGGCAAGTGTGTGTCTCGCACAACTACGTCCTAATTGAGAGAGCCCTGGTCAAACATTTCATCAAGTTTCTCCAAGAATCCTATATCGACTTCTTCCCGAAAGGCGCGAGAGAAAGCCCCGATTTCTGCCGCATCATCAATACTCAACACTTCGACCGCATGAAGAGGATGCTAGATAGTTCGCGTGGTCAAATTGTCTTAGGTGGAGAAACAGACCGTGATGATCTTTACATTGCTCCGACAGCAGTTCTCGTGGAGAGCGGGGATGATGTTATGGTTCAGGAGGAATCATTCGGGCCCATTTGGGCCATTTTACCCTATGACAACATCGACGATGCGATTGCGGTGGCGAATGCGACCGATTCTACTCCCCTTGCCCTCATGGCTTTTGGCAGCCAGGCTGAAAACGAGAAAGGTATGAGAACCGATGGTATAGACAACCCTCGTGATTGATGCTAATACTTGAATTACAACAAAGTTCTTTCTGGTGTTACATCTGGCGGCGCAACTCTCAACGACGCCTTCATGCATGCCGCAGTTCACACTTTCCCCTTTGGGGGCGTGGGATATTCTGGACACGGATCTTACCGCGGCAAAGCTTCCTTTGACTGCTTCACGCATCGTCGCACTGTCGCCGAGACCCCTGGTTGGGCTGACAAGATTTTCCGCGTTCGCTACATGCCATACCTGGAGTCAGAGCTGAAAATGTCCCAATGGCTGGGCGACGTGAAGCCTGATTTCGACCGCGATGGAAGGCAAATCTTTGGGCTCAAGTCTTTGGTGGGGTCTGTTCTTCGGGTCGGCAGCGACTCGGGAACCGGTGCGCTCTTCCGCTGGACTATCATTGGGGTTGTTAGTTGGTTGCTGTACGGCCATTCATGGGTTTGAGGTAATTTGGGAATGGATCATTGAGTCCCTTGGCTCTTGGCCGGCTAGTAGAAGTTGTATTTGAGAGACATTAACCTTTCGCATTCGCTTTGTGCCAACTTTATCCTAGTACGTTCTGAAGGCCTCCGTTACGACAGGGCATGTATTATTTTGTGATACTTTTACACCAGATCGCAGGCTCACTACAAACAGATTCACCATTATGCAGGCCGAAATTTCTTTCCGTGATTCCTAGAGAACTCGTTCGCTCTTTTGTCATAGATAGGTTGTAATTCTAACTCATGCCGAGACCTGATTGTTCCTCAAATTGGGTAGATGTTCAAACAAATGCATGATGTGGGACGGCGTCATAGGAAACTGAGGTGTACTCATCCACACGTGTAAATTTTCACCGGTCATACCAGCTCAGTCCCAGCGTATCGTAGCGAAATAGATCTGCCGTGTGGCATTGCCGAAGACAGCTTATAAATCTAACAAACCTCTTCGACGGTGGCTGTTGTAAGCACACAGAGGTAATAGGGAGATAGACACGACTCTAAGGACTCCCATGCACCTACGGGATGTGGGCGGTCTTGAATAAGGTTGGCTGCCTACCTGGCGACACAAGGATGGCAACACCGCTGATAACTGGATGTGTACGAGATAAGCAAGCGAGTGAGGCCAGATAAAGTTTGCTTAGACTGCATCATTAAACGGCTGGGCTAGCGGGCCGGGGCGCTTTAACCCCCCGGCCATCTGCAGCCGAGACTACGGCGTTCGGGGGTGACCTCTGACTTCTTCTTTCAGAAGTTCGGGGCTTATTTCGATGCCGAGCGGTCTTCACGCCGTCCGCTGACGAATACATGCAACTTCGGCGATGAAAGTGTGGCCTGGGCAAGAGCTGCACCCTCGTTGCGTAAGTCGGCATCTCTTTTCCATCAGCTAAACCTGGGACATGACAATCGCACTGCTAAAGGGAGGCATCCAGTACTCATTTTGCAACAGCCGTAACCCAGTCTTGGCCTTCACATCATCGTTCGGCCATGTACCTCGAACGAGTGTGAAAGGATAAGGGCTCGAAGACTGTCTGTATTGAACCCAGGGCTATAAGAACTGTTGAGGCCTCTAACAACAAACACGTGTCTGCGTGAACTTGGTACTATAAGTTGAGTCTTTCTTAGTATCTTACACCAACAGTAGTTTGGTAACCTGTATCGCCACATACTGACCCCTTCTCTCGTATCTTCAACACTATGGGATCTTTACCACTTAACCCTGATGTCCTCGTCGTCGGCGCAGGTCCTGTAGGGCTGTTTGCTGCCTTGCGTCTGGCCAAAGCAGGTGTGAGCGTCACCATACTCGAGAAAGACAGCGGTCTCTCCCAGCTTCCTCGGGCTTGTATGTTTTACCCTCAACCTCAGTTCGCTTTGGCAGAAGCCGGCATTTGGGAGGCCATCATCAAGGGCGGCGGGTTCCGAAGCACCGGCCTTGACATCCGTCTACCTCCCATTTCTGACGAGGAAGGCGGGAAGAAACCTGGAAAAGTTGTTGGGTCATTTCCGAAAGATCCAAGGCATGACCCAACTGGCCCGCCAGTCAGACCCCCAGCAATCAGCATGCTTAACATGGCGCAACCTGAGCTCACCAAAGTCTTGATGGAAAAGGCGACTGAGACAGGACGGGTTCAAGTCCTGTTCAACAAAGAGCTGGTTTCGATCATCAACGATGGTGCCGACGGATCCGAAACCGTTACGATAGCAGTCAAAGATCTCAATACTGGACAAACCGAGGAGCACTGTGCTTCATTTCTTGTGGGTTCAGATGGAGGCAGGTCCAAGACTAGGTCCTTGCTTGGCATCTCCTTTCCTGGACACACTTGGCCTGAGAAGCTCATTGCGACAGATGTCTGGCTGGAAAACACTGCAGATAGCCCTGTCACGACAACTCTTTTGATGGAGCCGGTGCATTACACCATCATCACCCCACTTACACCACCCGTGAAAGGCGAGATGACGAAGTGGAGACTCACTTTTGCGGTTGATCCCGAAGAGCTCAAGACCAAGACCGAGAAAGACCTTCTCTCTGAAGAATACATTTCGCACCATTATGAGCGCGCTTGGGCTGGACCACGACCCTTGACATACAAGATCGATAGAGCAGCGACGTACACCATCCATCAACGCCTGGCCTCCAACCTGAGGCGAGGGAGGTGTCTTCTTGCTGGCGACGCCGCACACGTGAATAATGTAGGAGATGAGGCATGACAAACATTTGAGCAGGTCTGTTAAAGCTAATCTTGATGATACAGGTAATTGGTGGATTGGGTCTGAGCAACTGTCTCATGGAATCTGTTGCTCTCAGCGACGCCCTTATCTTGATCCTCAAGGAGGGAAAGCCTGTCGACCCTGTACTGACTATGTACTCGGATGAGCGACGTCAAGTCTTCCAATTCTTCATTGATCCTGTATCTTCCTGGGTAAGATCTCTACATTGGCAGGATTCTTCATAGTCCACATTGACCTCAGAGTTAAAGGAAGAAATACGTGCTGACAAGTCCCACGAACAGAGCAAGCTGCGAATTCAGGCAGGCGAGCAAGACGATTGGTTCTTCCGCTGTTTGAGTGATACTTCAAGCCCATCATTTGCACGATGGGTTGACATGATGGAGAATTTCTGGCCGACAAGAATAAGGGAGATGGCTAAAGCAGTCTGATAGGTCTCAAGCTGCTTAGCCGTCGGGCGTTCCGACTCAAGCCATACTTCTTGCACTCAGTCTGTATCCTGGTTTCCTGTGCATCGCATCGCAGCGAGTCACAATTACGCGAAATTGCAACATTCAGCAGCACGTGTATATACTGCATATTGTACTACAATTACTCCAGATCTACTTGTGCAATGCCATCTGTGATAGTCGGACCTGTTGCATCATCTTAGGAAGGAAGAGAAGTTTCGAATTTCGCTGGAATCATGTACTTTTGATACTCATCTTGGGGTACTAATTTTTGATGAGTCAATGCTTAATCTTGAGGGCGCTGTTTTAAGACGGTCCGGCGAAATGGCCGTTGAGGACCAGCAATTCGACGATGTATCGTCTGAATTGCCCAATCGCATGGGGGCATGGAGAGTCTTGCTGCCACTTGGTGTGCGTGGCTCGGCACCTGGATCTTTGAGCTTCGGGCATGGACGGGGCGTGAGGTTTGTCGGCATTCGGGTGCGCCCCTGAGTGGATAGGTCAGACTTCCGGCGGCCTGAAGTCTTGACAGATGCGTGATTCTTTCCCAAGAAATTTAACTATCAACTCAAGTGGCGTTCTGGCCTAGAGTCATACATTTGTGCTTTTTTCTTACTTGTAAGTTCATTCTTGGCATAGTTTGCTATCGTAAGCGTATCCGAAGCGCGCGGGTAATGATCCCGCACGCAGTACGGCTTAACGGCGCAGGCCCGCCCCGTAGTCCGGCCGGCCGCTGTGCCGCAGTCCAGCGGCGCCTTAATCAAGTCCGATTAGGCAGACGAGTCTCCTTCTTCAGGATCAACGAAAAAGGGTCGAAAAAGGTCCAAGGAAAGAATCTGTATATCTATGCGGTATACCCGTGTTCATTTCTATCTAAATTGATCATTCTCATCTCAGGTCTCATTTCATCACTTCTCTGTACGTGAAAGAACATACACGTATTGACCAACGACCTTGTCATACGAGGTTCATCATGTCTACGCCAGTAAAAAGCCAGCTTCATCTCGTGCTATACCGAGGATTCCCAGTTTCCAATTCCTATGTCTGGTCACCTTTTGTCACGAAGCTTGAAGCGCGCCTTCGATTCGCTAAGCTTCGGTTTCGCATCGACCAAGGCTCAATGAGCAAGTCACCCCGTGGTAAAATACCATACATCGAGATCACCGAGCCCAATCAAGATCAGCCCACCACACTGAGTGATACCAGTCTCATCATTCAACGACTCATCGATGATGATATTTGTCCGGACCTGAACGAGCCACTTTCCCCAGTCGCCAGAGCCCAAGACGCTGCTATTCGCGCCCTTCTCGAGGACAAGCTAGCATTCTACCAAGTAAGTGCAGATCATTGTCTGAGCTACTCCCGAAATACTCACAGACACTCCTTTGTATAACAGAGCTCGGAGAGATGGCAAGACAACTACAAAACCATGCGATCAGGTGTAATGGGTGCGATCCCGTGGCCAATACAGAACCTTATTGGTCTCCTTGCCTACCATGGTGTCACTCGCACCCTCTACGGCCAAGGCACTGGCCGTTTCTCTAGTGAAGAGCTTGCAGAATTCCGGCGGGATGTTTGGGGACATGTTAATGCGCTCTTGAGTGAGACTCGCCTCACAGCTCCTGATCTTCAGACACCTTTCTGGGTCTTGGGCGGCAAAAACCCTTCTGAGGCGGATGCAACCGTCTTCGGCTTCATTGCCTCAGGCTTGGGATGTGCAGCGTAGGCCCCGTCGTCTGGTGTGATGCGAGCGCGGAGAATAGACTAACAATCTTGGCGATAGGGCACCGGATAGCAAAGGAATCATCGAGGGCTACCCTGTCTTGGTTGATTATGCAGAGCGAATCCATAACGTTTACTTCGAGGACTATGCTCTGTGGGACGAAGATGCGTAAGGGATCCATTGTGGAACGGAGCTTTAGAGAATAAGTGTCACTCATGACGAGACCGACACATCAATCGATTCGTTCGAATATCCAATCCTGTTGATGTTGATTAATTGATCAATAAGACAAAGGCTGTATCTTCAACTAGCTTAAACACTGCCGTCTCTGCAGAAGGTCGTAGTGGAAAATTGGTCTGCACAGCAATCGGTGTAGGCTTGACGATCAGCTGGCTCGCATTCATAGCCATCTATCACGTATTAGTTAAATGTACGAAGTTTTGGAACAGGCACAGCTTACTCCACTTCTGAATATCCGGGCAGCAAGTAATTGATGCAGTCGTACTGCGATCGCACGAGCAAAGAATGGCCTGTGACACACCGATGAACGGGCTGTTGTTGAGTTGGAGGTTAGAGGAGCTCACATGGAAAGTATACAGGCGGACGCAACACTTACACGATAGCGAGGAGGAGGTGAGCGAACTGCATCTTGATCCTGAGGACTGTAGAGATAGCTTGAACGTGAATAGATCAAGATCGACTTTGGTCGGAGAGGAAACGATCGTCGTACTTATATGAGTGAGTCGGCTCTTGGCTTCCCTCACATGACAGGACCAGCTTCCCCAGAGCAAGCAGTTTCCATTCCAGGAGTTAAGGTTATGGCTAAACACATGCGGGGCTTAATAAGGCGATGTCCTTCCGCTTCAGGAAGCGTTCGCCGGTGGAATAGATTGACGGGACCCACCCCGGACCGGAACACGCCACACAAAGAGCCATGATCGCTACTTCGCCTCCGAGTCTGGCAGGACTGAACAGTGATCCAATCACCGAGACTATAAAACCACAGATAAGCACTCAACAATCTGCCCCTGAGTTCACAGGCCAAGAAACAACCTGGATCGATAGGAGTTGAGAGTATTCAATTCCGCACAGACGCAGTATTGCTCCCTGCCCCTTTGCTTTGTTAGTTGACCTAAGTAAGTACCCAGGAGGTACCCGAGTAGGTATAAAGCCATCACAATACTCATACAGACTTGCTCCTTTGAGTCCTGTCAGTTCAAGTCTCAGTGACATGGATACGATTGGACTGAATAACCATGTAACTATTCGAAGGAGAACGGTGCGTAAACGACAGAGTAATAAATCGCCACGAGAAGGATCCAGAAAGTCATCACATTTCTCAAGCTGATCTACCTAATGACAGGGAACCACCGTTTAGAGTAACATTGGTAGCCTTGCCAGATGCGTCAATGGTGAAAACCACTCGAACGTCCACACTTGACCCCAGAGAGTCAACGTCCTGCCAAGTTATGCAGGTCGGCGTGCCCATGTCGACTGGAGCACTCTTGTCCTGAAAAACCGCCACAAACTGGTGTTGAGTCTTCGAACCAATGTTGCTTGGATACAAACGGAAGTCCAGGTCCTCCAACTTGATGCCTGCAGCCTTCGCAATCTGGGCACGGAGGTCGATCTCTCCAGCTGTCAAGGTCGAGACAAGCAGCCCAGGCCCGTCGCGCGAGGTGTTGAAAGCGGCAACGCCCCCAGGCCCTTCAAAGGTGCCAACATATCGCGCCGTCGCCTCAGTAGCGGCAAGCTTTTGGAGCTGCACAATCGCCAGAGAGACGATGTCGGCGTAAACATTTAGATCCGGGCCGCGGGTTGATTCAGTATCGTGCGCGAGGATGGCGAATCCAGCGTTGAAGTCAGGGGCTAGGCCAAAGTAGCTTGCGTAGTGTCCAATCAGACCAGTTTTAGTGAAGACATCGAGAATGGAGCTGTTCGCATATTGGCCAGCGTGGTAAATCTCCCAAGGCCTACCGACGCCGTTGCGAAGGTTCGATGTGTCGGCAACGGGTTGCAGCCAGCGGCGAGTGGTGGCTGGTGGTATGAGACGAGAGTTGAGCATGGCGTGGCCTGCACGCGCAAGATCCGAGGAGGAGGAAATCATTGAGAGTGCACTGCCAGATATTAGTCTTGAGCGACTGAGATGTACAGTGGAATACATACGCTGGTTCGCCGGTAGCTGAGTCGTTCAGATCTCGAGCAAACACCTTAGCATCCTGAAGTGATGATAGAAGACCGCTGTTCGTCATGTTGAGAGGTTCAAAGATACCAGTCGCGAGAATGTCGTCGAATGCCGTGCTTTCACTACCCTCAACTTTGTTTGCCTCCAATGCTAGGGCGAGGAGCTGGAAAGCAGCGTTTGAAATAATGGGTGTAGTGTCAGGTAGGAAAAGCGGCGGCTGACTACCAAAATTGTCGATGAACTCGTCGCGACCGCAATACTTGCTCAGAACACAAGTGTAAGCTAAGAAGAAGCGATTAGTGTCTGCGTGTATGCTTTGAGACATCCTTAGCAAACTCACATTCTCGCGCCAGTCCAGACATCTGACCTGCCAGTGACCCGACAGTGATATCATCCCACTGAGCTTTCATCTCCCCCGTAGAAACATGCTTGAGCTCTGGCAGATACTCTGTGATGGGCTTTCCCCATTGCTCATCTCCAACCTCCACAAGCCATGCGTAGACGGTGAAGAGTTGGGTGAGAGTACCCAGAGGAAACATCGTGTTGGAATTCAGTGTCGAGTTCTGCGGGGCTTGAGGGGCTGCGTAATGATATTCAAAAAACACGGGATCCTCTTCTGCCCCATCTGAGCCCGAGAACAAGACCACCGAGAAAGAAGTGGTGTTGGGTGTAATCTCACCAAAGTCCTCGGAGCCGCCCGCTTTCACAAGCTGGTCGAATAACGCCGTAAAGCTTTTGGTGAAGGATTTGACAGCTTCAGCATTCTTGTCGATGTTCGGCGTAGGATAGTAAGCTTTCAAGAGAGGGCATGGCTGATATACTGGGTTTTCTGCAAGAATTATCGGGAGAAAAGGCAACGAGGCCACTGCTGAAGCAACAGACAGTATGTTTTGACGCATGATGAGTGAATGATTTAGATGATGCACGTATTGTATGAAGCAAGAAGCTGTTTCGACATGAGATGGCGATGATGAATTTCAATCCCATCTTCACAGCGGACTTCAGATATGTTATATACCATTCTTCAATGCCCCTCGTCCGCTGTTTGTGTTGCAGCAGGTAGACTATTAACAACTCGACTACGGACACGGAGGCCACGCACGCAGCACGTCTCTAGCCTACCGATTTCAGGCAGTATTGTTGAAGCAACGACTGAAGATACACCGATCCTCTGTTCAAGATCACGTGTACTGACACTAGTTTTCTTACGCCTGCAAAAATGCTACTCGCTCCGGCAGTCGTTAATTCCGACCGCTAATAGGGGTAGGATGTCCAAAATCCGTATCCGAGTCCGTGTCCGACCCCGCCACAACCTTGGACTCAAAATCATTAAATTGCTGCCGCTTCCTCTCATTTTCGAAAGGATCGCACTAAAACTGCGCTCCGCCACTGTGTTCGCTGCCCATGCCGTTGCCCCAGCCTCTGAAAGGAATGAAAGAATCTGGTAAGAAAGAGAGGGTATCCATAACGAAATCGGGGTTTGAGACCAGTGTCGCGGTATTGGCCATAGAAAAGTCCGGATACGCGACATTTCCGCCCGACGGCACCATGTTCTGCGAGAACATGGAAGACGCAACCGTGTAATCCAGGCTTGGGTTTTGGTTTGAAAAGTCTGAGCTTGGTGTCCCCATGGTCGTAAACCCTGCCGTAGACGCTGGCAGGCTGGCGTGAATACTATGGGGCGAAATTTCTTGCTGTTGGGCTTGTGCTTGTTGCTGAGCAGCAGCCTGGCTCTGAGCATGGAGGTAAAACTTCTCGACCCGTTTTGCACGAATCGCAAAGTGGTAGAAACTGTCGCGATCGCCTCTGTCATCAAGGTCTGGGGAGCTTGCGGCGTCGAGCCTGAGCACGACCTGGCGAATGGTGTGTGCAATGTCTGCAAATTGCCTCAAGTGCTCCGCCATGAACCCTACCCGGGGATCCGCAGCTAGCAGATCCAGCCGTGCGGCTAGAGTGAAGCCACAATGCAGCATTACCCAGACTATGTTCGGGAAGTAGACCTCTTGTCCATGAGGTGTATGGAGGAGGACACTAACGAGCGATTTGGCCGATACTATGCTCTCGGATAGACCTGCGATGAACCGCTGCATTGGGGCGTTTTGCGGGTTGTTGAGACCAAACGGTGTCTCCGGTAGAGACAGCTGGTTCAGGCAGAGCTGGATTGTGTGTAATTGAGGCACCAAGATTGCTACGATGAATGGTTAGGAGTCTACTCAGACTTGTAAACACGGACATTCAACTTACGACAATCGCCGAGAGCGAAGGTCAGCCCGCCCTTGAACACGTCGACCCTTTCCTTAGCTTCTGATACTGCAGCTTGAATCTGCATAGGATCCAATGTCGACTCGTTCTTCACAATGTCATCAATGTCTTCGGCTAACCGCTGTAGGCTGATGATGTACGGAAGGTACTGATCAGTGGGGTACTCAGAGATCTCCGCTAGCTTCTCAGCAGTTTCGGTGATGTAACTCGAAAGAGTGACTATGCGAAGCTTCTGGAGCACGATACTCGTGCTACGATGTTTTAAGATTAGCCGGGGGCCCAGCATCACAACCTGCGGGAACTGTCGACTTGACAGACATACCAAGATGAGAGATAATACGTCCCAAGAAACGTCCTACGTTCATCTAACGAGTCGACATAGTCTTGTGAAGTGCTCATGCCCTCAACGTTCCAACGTTTCGGGTTCTTTGGCCTATCGAAACGCAGATCAGAGACTATGCTCGTAGCTAGATGAAGATGCTGTGAGTATCTCTTCGGCCTTGGTTGGAAGTGGGCCCTGTGACGAGGTCAGTGCCAGGGACATGGAGGGCTAGTGTGGTTTCGCATTACCAGGCGAGATGGACGAGGAGGCCCTGGAGTACGTCAAGACAGGCAAAATCACCCTTCACCAAGCGGACCGCGATGAGGTCGTTGAACATCTGACCCAAAGCTCGCTGCAGGCGGACATCATCGTATGACGAGACAGCGAGAAGGCCAAGCAACAAGGCTGGCCTTGACTGTCTCAAAGAGCTCACATTTTCTGATGCTGGGATGATGATGAATGGGAAGTGAGGTGTCAACTTGGTACGAAACCTCTCAAGGAGCTCCTGGCCTTTGTCGATAGAAAGCTGGCCGGCCTGGAACGGGTCATGAACGCCGGTGCCAAGGCCACGACCGGCTGGACCGGCATCACCGGCTCGGGGATGTTGAGTGGATGAACTACCAGATGAGGCAGCAGGCTGCGGAGGAGTCCGGGTTTGCTCGGGCGTAAGGCTTTCAGAGGCGGAAGGACTTTCGGTCACAGGTTGGGCGGGTTGGGCCGGCCTCTCCGGAACCTGCAGCAACTTGTTGGATCTTTTGCGCCGTCTCTCGCGTCAGTTTTCGGCGGCAACCACCCGACGTTGGACAAGGAAACTTGTGAGAACTACCTGGAACGCGGCCCGGGCGGCTTCCTCCCGCGGGCCACGGCATATGTGCAATCTTTGCCCAGCCGGAGGCATCTATCGCAGACGTTGGAGTCCTGGGAACGATCGCACTTGATTTTGGCGTGGGCGCATGTGCGACACGTCTTCAAAAGCGGGGTCGGACTGCGTTGGCGAGACTCCATG
The DNA here is from genome assembly GCF_011075155.1 of Colletotrichum scovillei. Classification (NCBI taxonomy): domain Eukaryota; kingdom Fungi; phylum Ascomycota; class Sordariomycetes; order Glomerellales; family Glomerellaceae; genus Colletotrichum; species Colletotrichum scovillei. Next base: position 288,921 of record NW_023336264.1, read on the forward strand.
ACGCAGACGCGCAACGGGATACGTGCTGACGGAGGGGCGGCGGCGGCGGCGGCGGCGCAACACGGAGGAGGGGAAAGGGAAGGGAAGGGAAGGGAAGGGGGCTAGGCGGTTCGGAGTCCTCGGTGTGGTTAGCCAAACGGTCATGGAAGAAGCAGCATCGCTACGGACACGGGGTGAAAAGAATTGATTTGGCGTACGGACACGGGGTCGATGAGTCGGGGGGGCCAGAGAGACATTAATCTGTTCCCAGCGAGATTGCGGACGGGGTCGACGCCGCCGACACAGCCGAGTGTTTAATGTCCGATCCAACGGTGCAGGGGTCTGCGGTGGCTTAGATTCTCGAGCTAGGCCAGACTAACGCTCCATAACTAAACTCTGAGAGGAATGCGATCCACTAAATCAAGGCTGATCGACTGCACGGAAGCCTTTTTGCCGCGGTGTGATGAGGCTAGCAGGTAGCCTTCTTGTCGATTCAATAATTGCTGGGCCAGTCAGAGAGCAGCTCACATCGCCAGCGCAATCGCAACGTCGCATTGAATAACTGGAAGGATGCAGTAGCAGGGAAGTCTTATTGCCAGCCGTGCCAGCCAATCCCGAAGCTCTTGAAAGGCGCGGTGGAATTGTCTAAGCTCTGGATCACCGCCAGTCAGCACACCGCAAGGTACCTTACGAGGTAGGATCACAAGCATCTCATAATGTGAACCTTTTCTCAGATCATCAAGTTTGCCCAGGAATTGGACGGAAGTTGACAAAAAAAGGATGTTCGTGCACATCGCAAATGAGATGCGATACTTGATATTCGGGCGTGCTAGAAAACCAGTCGTCCATCCGATATGACGTAAACTGCTAGCTGCCGTGTTTGAGAAGACCTCTGAGTGGAATCCGCAGCACGTTTCAAAGCTCCGAAATTTTCTTTCTTTCTTTTTGTTTTTCGAACAAAGTGGTACACGATTGACCATCGTAGGCTCTAGTTGTCTATTGGGTAATACACCATCGAAAGAGACGATGTGTTTCATGTATCATTGTACTGGCTTGCATACGGTTGCGCCAGAACAAATGGCCGAGGCCTTGAACTATTTCTGGCGAACGTTGATTCAAGTATTGCTTGGACCCCGCGACATCAACATGTAATATAAGTCTAGACAGATGTCCTTTCTGTGAAGCCATTCCCGAGCAACGGTTCCACCAAGAATAAGATCACCACTTTGCATCGTACCACAGCAGTGTCTTGAGTTGCTACCCGCGACACAGAATGGATCCGCTGACAGCCATCGGGCTGGTGGCAAACATTTTGGCCTTTGTCGATTTTGGCCTCAAAGGCCTCAGGGAAGCCAAATCAATCTACAAATCCTCATCAGGTCTTACTGGAGAAGCTGCCAGCCTGCAGAAATTTGCTGAGCAAACGCGTCATTTCGCGGACAATCTCCAGACCCCGGATCCCATGGGCCTCGATGACGACGAGAAGGTCCTCTGCGCATTAGCGAAAGACTGCTGCAAAATCTGTCAAGATATTCTTACGCTCATCGATGGCATACGATCCAAAAAGGCGTTCTCCGGAATACATGCAATCAAGTCGGTTTTGAAAGGGGTGAAATATCAAAGTGATTTGAAATCATTACAGGCCAAACTCAACTCCTGTCAGAGCCAGATCGGTCCTCAGCTCACGTACATAACAAGGCTTGTTCCACCTTCTAAACATGTATCATCTACTCTTGCTAACTTTTCAGAACAGCAAAAGAATCATCTCGAAACTCAACATCATGACTGGGAATGCAGAAGACAACTTTGCACGGCTCCAAGAGATCAAAGGCTCTATCGAGAGTCTGAAAATTAGTACCGATGTCTGCAGCCTGCGAGACTCTATCAAAGACGACATCCAGAAGCTTGTCCGCATACCTGAACGTTCGCTTGAACGCCTTGCTCAGGGGTCCATTCTCAGAGGTCTCGAATTCGACACGATGTACTGCCGCCATGACGCTATTTGCGAAGCTCATGAAAAAACGTTTCGATGGATACTGGCCGATTATTTTGATGACAGGTGCAACGTCAATTGCCCGAATGGTCGCCAATATGAGCTTTTATCCAACAGCGGGGCTGGAGTGATGAAGGACATGAACCTCAAGGTCGACGTTACGTCTGCTCTTGCGGAAGAGAACGCTCTTACGATTTGGACAGAAGGCGACGGGGGTCACTTCTCAAGTCTTGCCAGGGACATCTCACATGGCCCAGACCAACTTCAGTCATCACAATGCCTTCCCATATGCGAAGAGCGCCGAGGCATCCGGCAGAAGTTTACGCAGTGGCTGTCTTCAGGCAGTGGAGTGTTTCACTTCTCGGCTAAGCTCGGCGCTGGAAAGTCGACTTTGATGAAGATGATAATCAACCATGATGAGAGCCGAAAGCGACTTGATACTTGGGCAGGTGAGTTATCCTCCTTTGAGCTTTTGAATGAATCAGCAATCTGACAAGACCACATGCAGGCGATAAGACTCTGGTATGCGCCAAGTTCTTCTTCTGGAACTCTGGAAGCGAGCGACATAGGTCCATCTCCGGCTTGTATCTCCGGCTGCTACCTGAGGTTCTCTCAGCTCATCCTGATCTCACATCCCATGCCTTTCCCTCATTCTGGGAGACGGTGTACACATCCCCTTGGCCTGCCGGTGAACGAATGCACATTTCGCCCTCCCAAGCCTTACAAGGCCTTGAACGACTCTTTCAAGGGAGCGGTATAAGTCAGAACTACCGTTTTTGCCTTTTCGTCGACGGCCTAGATGAGCTCCAAGAAACGACGGAATGCTCGTATTCTGATCTGACTGAGAGACTTTACCGCTGGTCTACCCTCAGATCTAAAAACGTCAAAATTTGCGTTGCCAGCCGGCCGCTAAATGCTTTCTCCGAGATGTCTCCGCCGCAGCAGACAATCTGCCTGCACGACCTAACCAAAAGGGACATGGTTCTATATGTTGATGACAAGTTGCAAATGATTGAAGATACCAATATGCTTTCCTCTATCTGCAAGGTTATTGTTGAAAAAGCACAGGATATCTTCTTCTGGGTTGCCCTTGTCGTCAAAGATGTCCGAAAACAGATTGTGAATGGTAACGATGTCGAAAGTCTGATTCGGCATATCAACCAGCTTCCCGAGGAAATCAACGATTTGTTTGCCCACATACTCCAGTCGTTGACACCTAGAGATCGAAGAAGGGCCTATCAAGTCCTCGCTGTTTTGTTACGAGCTCAAACCTACCAGGGTCCAAAGGAACTGCAGCGGGTCACGTTGACAGCATGGGGGGCATCTGCCATTGAGGACTCACAGCAATGTTCATATCAAGAACTTTTTACAACTTATTATTACAACGGCAACGGTCAAGATTTATCGGAAGCAGAGTGCGACTCGCTACTGCGCAAGGAGTTACACCGTTGCTGGAAGATAGTGAATGGCTTTTGCAAAGGACTTGTTCAAGTCGACGTATCTTTGCCCTTGGAGATTGAATTTGCACACCGCTCAGTCAAAGAATTTTTGACAAACAGGTCAAAAGCAATGGAATCATGTCTTGAAGATTTTGACTCCCTGGAAGCTCTCAAGCGAGTGGCATGGCTCCCTCATTGTTTGCCGTATCCCGGCTGCTCTGCTTCGATACACGAGAATTTCGTAATGAAGGTGTCCAATTCCATCGATAATATGCTGCGGCAATGCAGGAAGGATATTCGCCCTGACCTTGACTGTGAGGAAAAGCATTACGAATATTTGAATGCCATCGATCTCTGGCTAGAAAAGTCATGCCCGGTGCCCTGGCTTGTAAATGATTCAAGAAAATGTTGCAAGGCGGAAGCTGGTTATTGCTACTGCCACGAATGCGTTTCCAAGATTGGCGTTTGCCTTCCCTTTGATCTGCTTAGGTCCATACCTTGGCAAGCTTGGACGGCCTCGCCCCTTTCTCGCAGTATAGAGTCAAGAGAGTGGAGTTACGTCTTATGGTCAATAGAACACACTGAAGACACCGCGCCCAATAGACTGAAGGCCTTGATGCTGGTCCAACAGGCATTAGATCAGATGAGAAATGACCTTCAATTTGTCCAGCGCCCCTGTCGCCCTAGCCTCTCCATTGCAATAGGGGTTTTGGTCAAGGCCTTTCTTCAGCGCGATTTCATCTCGCCAAACACAGTTGTTCGCTGGTCTACCTTCAGACCCGGCGATCCTCCCGAACTCCCACCTACTTTCAGCGTTTCACAGTTGCTATTGTAGATGGTTGTACAGCACTATGAACGGGACTTGGGTAGCAACATCATAGGTGATGCTATCGAAGAGCTCTTTTATCACGGTCCAGATCTCGACTTTCAAGTTACGATTGAAATAGACCGCATAGGTTCGAGACGTTGCAAGTTTGATGACAACAAACAAAGCCTAGGAAATGGGCTCAGCACATATTTCAGTGACGTACCCGCATCCGAAGATTGTTGTTTTGGCCTACGCCCACGACAGATCATCGAGCAATCATCTTTCGAGAACAAAACCCGGCTTCTTCAGCTACTCGATGAGATAAATGACAAGCCGGAAGCCAAGCTTCAAAGAGGAGAGGAGGGGATCAGCGAAGATGAGCCTGGGTCCTTACCCTCAGGCGAGGACCGGAACATTGCGCACGAAGCGGTCAACGATGGAATTGGCGTGGTACTTGAGCATCTTGACAAGCGAGCCATCCTGCCAAGACTATTCGCCCAAGTTGTCATCGTTCGTTTCGCTGCCATGCTGGTCTCTAGTAAGTATATGACTCTTCGAGTCTCACAATATCCCTTTGCCGGATTATTGCTAACAACATTGCAGCATGGCTACTGATCCAGCTCTTTGAACTTACTTTGAGACAGATTCATGCTTGAGGCAGAACTTTGCAGAGAGTTTGGAGTTTGGCGTTAGGTTTGTATTTGCAAGAGGTTCTCACGAAGTTCAGTATCAATTGGCATCGTCAGGGCCAGCTCCCAGGGTCTTCGCAGACAGGAGTTGGGATCCGCGTCTTGTTTACGATGAATCTTGAATGTTAGAAGGAAAGTGTAGTTTGAATTGAATTCAATTGTGAAATTTATGTGCGCCTTGCAATGCCTTGTTCCCTGAAGGTATTTATCTAACCGTACGCGAATGAACCGATATCATGGAACTAGGTACTGACGAAGAAGCCGTGGCTCACGAGCAAATGGAGAACCTTTCAAACGCCCAAAAACGGAGTGGAAAACATCATGACAAGCCAGGAAGCTCCTCGAAATCAAATCCCTTGAATCCATCCTCAACAGCCCACGCCCTCCCCTTCTCTCGCTCGTACAACGCCTCACACGCTCTACCCACAACAAGAAGCCCAGGCGGCCTGCTTCCCTCAGCCTCGATAGCTTCAGCAACATACCCCAACGTCGTCCGAATCACCCTCTGATCAGGGCAACTCGCCCGCTCAATAACAGCACACGGCGTATCCCTAGGCCAAAGCGCCCTCTGCGGTGTGCTCTTCTCCTCCCCTTCGCCCGCAGCAACCTCCGACTCGAGGTAGGTCGTCAACTCCCCAACCAACCCCGTAATCCGATGCAGAGCCATCAAGAACACAACCGTCCGACTAGGGATATACTCGGGCGGCGTCGGCACCTTGCCCTTCTTCCCCGTGCCGGTACATACGAGGACCTGATCCGCGACATCTCTCTGCGTAGGCGGAATTCCCGCAAACAAAGGCGCGCTCAACGACGACGTGATGCCCGGTAGCACCGTCACCCGCTCCCCGAACCCGTGCTCTCTGAAATACGCCACTTCCTCTCCACCGCGGCCGTAGATGAAGGGATCGCCTTGCTTCAGCCTCAGCACCGTCTTGCCCTCCTTCGCGCCCGCGAGCGCGAGCTCGTGGAGTTCCTCTTGGGCTTGGTCTGCGTTGCCCGGGAACTTGCGCGCGATCTTGACTGGTGTGCGGCGCGGGATAAGGTCCAGCACGCCTGCGGGGACGAGTTTATCTGCGAGGATGAGGTCTGCTGTCTGGATCGCCTTGTGGGTTGCGCGGGTCAGGAGATCTGGGTGTCCTGGGCCGCTGCCCGCGAGGATGATTCTCCCTTGTTGCTGCGGGCGTGTTGCACCACCTGCTGCGATCACGGGTGGTGGTCTCGCCTCCTCTGACGGGTTACCGAAGCCAGAGTACGACTTCAGTACGGATTCGACGTCCTCATCGTTGATGGCGGCAAGACGCTTCAGGGGCCAGTACTCGCAAACCTGACTCAGCCACCTCATGCGCCGGTTCTTTGCCGCGTCGAGATCCGCCTCGGTGACGAGCTTGTTGAAAGATGCCGTCTGGTCGAACGAATCGTCGACCTCGTCTGCCGCGAGACGGTCTTCCGTTTGGATGCGCCTGCGGACATCGCCTAGCCTCGCGCAAGCGGCACCTAGATCCCGGGGAAGCGCGGCGGCGACTTCGCGCCGGATGCGGGAGGCGAGCTTGCAGCCGCGCCCGTTTGTCGTAACACCAATTTGTAGAGGTCCATCGGTATGTGTTGATAGAAGTGAGAATGAGCAGAGATGCGGCGCGTCGACTACGTTAATGGGAATACGATGCCGTCTACACAGCGCTGAAATTTGAGCTGCTTGCGGGGAGGAAGAAGATGTGACGAAGACGGCGTCAACGACGTTTTCGACCTCGTCGCGACCTAGAGTGAAGAGGTCTGTGTCGGCAAAGGCCTTCCTGTGCCATGTCACCTCGCCGGCGTCGATGCGCTTCTGGAGGCCGTAGTGGAGATCTTGTGTCTCTGGGGCGATGAGAATCGGGGTTGCGCCGGCGTTGATGGTTTGTGTGCAGCGGGCTGCGGCGAGGGGATTTGTGCCGATGATGAGATGGGTGTTGCCCTTGCAGTTGAGTGATGTGAGGAGTGACGTCGTTGTCGCCATCTTGGGCTGTGCGGGTGAAGATGATGAGTCTTCTTCTTCTTGCTGCTTCTTCTTCTTCTCTCGAGTTCAAGTACACGATCCCCGTCTCTCCAGATGGTCGAGTGAGGGTCGTCTAAGTGGAGTATGCGACAGAGGTCGTAGTCGAAGAACCAACAGTCCAAGTGAGACCAAATGGTCGGGAAATGAATCGAGAATGAGTAGTAGAATCAACAAACTCTCATAACTCTGAAGTCAAATAAAGAAATAAAGCATTGATATGAATTACTCACTCACTGTCCTCCCCCAAGATTTGAGTGAAGCTAACTAATAAGGTAATCTGCCAAAGCCCGAAGACGGCCGGGGACCCGTGGGACCCAATCATGCGGCGGGCAAAAAACGTTGGTTGGCCAAATTTTCATTCGCTGGCGATGACACCATCCCGACAGCCGTCCGCCCCAGTGGCCCCAATCCCCTTATCGGCGCACCACCCGCACCGTGACCACCGCAAACGCGCTGAAGGCCCAGGGCGATGGCGTGACCAATCAGCGGCATTAGTGACCGACTCCCGCGGAGCCGTCGCCGGAGATCCTTCAGTTACCGTCCCTCCTTCGACCTGTGCTCGCCGATGCATCTCCGGTGTCAAACACCATGTCCGCCACTTTTGGTTTAGACTTCAGATAACCATTGCGCTTTGCATGCTTGGCCTTACAAAGGAGTTGTCAAATCATTGAGTTGTGGTATTGTAACATGATGTGGTTTGCTCATCCCCCGAGCTATGTGCCTTAGTACCTCAGGGCAAGGCAGACCGTGATATGCCTCCATTCCCGCCCATCCAAGATCTATTTGGTTTTCGTGGTGTTGATACAATACTTTTCCCGCCCGTTTTTTTGTACACAATCCTAGTATTACACCTCAAGCTTACAATTATTCCTCGTCCGCCTTGGCCAGACTCTTCAACAGCTGCTGGCGAGCCGCCTTCCTGCTCGTCTTGCGCTGCGGGCCAGTTGTTGTTCTGCCCTCATCCGAGCCAATAACACCCGTCTCGTTGATATCGACACCAATCACCTTCTTCTTCTTGCTAGCAGCCGCCTTTTGACGCTGGGCTCTAAGACCGCCGTCATCGAGCACCTCAGGCCTGCCCAGACGCACGTTGCGACGGTTGCGCGTCTTCGCGCCCAGAGCCCAGAGGTCACCCCACTTAGCCTTGCGCGCATCATGATATGCCTGCTTGCTGAAGCTCTTCGGTACCGTCCAGCGCTCAATCTGCGCGTTGGGCGTACACACATCGAGCGTGACGTGACCGCGACGCTTGATGGGCGGGAGAATCTGGCGGGGCAGGGAGAGCATGTCAGGTGCCGTCTCGGACGTCTCGAAGCCCTCGAAGGCCCGGTCGGCGGCTTCTGCACCGGCGAGTGGTCCCTCCTTTGCTGCGACGCCGCGCTGAATGGCGATGTAGCTGAATTGCACATCGTCATGGTTGCGGTGTGTTGCGCCCATGATTCTTTGCAAGAACGGCGGTCGCACGAAGCGCTGGTTGAAGTGACAGAAATCCTTACGTCCAGTACTCTTTCCAGGAACCTGGTACATCGGGCAACCGCGGTGGTTTGTGCAGGGCGCAATTATCATGCCAGGTACCTTTTCTCTCTCGAACGCCGGGTTCTTCTCTTCGCTCATGGTAAGATTTTCACCTCCAGGAGGGATCAGGAACTCGGTAAGCAGACGCTCTCGAACATCAGCCACGGCTTCAAAGCCGCGGGGCTGGCCCTTTTCCAGCAAGATCAAGACACCGCCGTTGGGATTCAGAAGTGACCAGATGTTGTTGAGGATAGCCTTGCGTCTGTGGCCTTCCTTGACGGGTAGCATCAGGTGAGATGCGATGATGATATCAAACATCTTCCTCGGCTGGGGGTTTTCGTTGGCATCCAGGTGAAGATGCGCGTTCTCGACTGAGTGGTGGTAGTCGGGAAGACGGGGGAGAAAAGTCGTGTTCTGCAAAAACTTGGTGACGCGAGTCCGCAGCTTTTCCGATCCCACCACTACGCTCTGCTTTCCGGGAGGGTTCTTCTCAGTGACCTCTCCGCGAGACTTCATGGCGTCCCACTCGGCGCGCGACACATCCTGCCAGGCCAGAAGACCAGCACCACCAGCGCCAACGTCGAGAACACGAGGCCCACTCCCGTTCTTGAACAGATTGCGCAGCCAGTCCGTGCCTAGGCGTTTGCGAACCTCGACCAAGCTTCCCATGGCCGAGGCGTAGGCGGGGGGTAGGAAGGCAGACACGAAGGCGTCCGCCTCAATGTCAGACATCTTGTTCTGCCAGACAGCCATACCGATGGCCTGTTGTTCCATGCCCATTTTAGATGCCGGGGTAGCGGGAGAGTGTGGTAGACCAGGGCCTCCGAATGCCTTCTCAGCAGCCTCCTTGACGTGCTTGATGTCTGTTCTGTCGAGCATTGATGTGACCGGTGCAATGTACCCGCCATACGGCAGACTGACTGTGCTCGGATTCGTCGAGAAGTGGCCCTCCCTCGAGAATGGGTGCAGACGTCCTGCCCGCGTCGAAGTGCCTTGATCCTGGATGCCATCCTGGTTCTCGTCGAATCCCTCTTCTTCTTCCTCATCCTCTTCGAATTCCCGTTCCTCGTCCCGCATTTCGTCCTCCTCCAACATCTCCCTGTTTTCTTCCTCAACAGCGCGGGCGTTGGCCTCGAAATCCTTTTGCAGCATCATGAGCGCGTCATACTCCCTCTTGTTTCTCGCCACCATGTTGATGTATTTGTCGCTGCCTTCTGGCGCTGCCTGCTCGGTCGGCTCAGGCTCTGCGACTTTAGAAATAGCAGCAACAGGCTCGTCACTCGTCTCGGATGCCTGCTCATCGTTGTTTTCCGCCGCCTTTTCCGCCTTCCTGCGGGCGTACTGCACTTCTTGCAGTGTGCCTCCCTGGACCTGGCGCAGCAGAGTCGGGCTACCGGACCTGTCTCGTCGGACGCCTGCAGAATGCTCATCGTTCAAGTATTGTATTCCTACATCCTCCGGGGACGTCTCCCGCAGAGGCGGCCCATACCACCGCTCGTATAATGTGTATTCCTCCTCGCTGAGATATCCCTTGGGCAGTGTATCTCGGAATCGCTGCCTCGCCTCTCGAACCGTCTTCTCGATCTCAGCGGTGCGCGCGAGTGATTCGGCGTCGGTGCGATTGGATTCGGGGTCTTGGAAGCTTCGTGATGTTGTTGAAAAAGTCCTGCAGACGTTTGCGTGTTGGTCTAATGATCGTGTCGCAGCTAGGCTGCTCTGTCGCGGGAAGCTTGGTCTAAGCTGTCGGCCTGCGGGGGATGAACCAGCTAGTGTATTTCCAGCCAAGCTCAATAATCGAGCTCGACAGCTGGGGCAGGCATTTCGGAGACCACCTGCTGTCAACATGATTGCCTTTTGGGTGTGGATTGGTGGCGACGCAAAGTTGTCAAGGAGAAAAGCCGCCCGTGAACTTTTAGGAGCTGTCGCATGGAGCATTGAAATTTGGGTAGCTCAAAGATCGGCGCCCCACTTGTTGGAAATAAAACGCTCCCGATTGGCTTCAACACCAATGCCCATTCTATCAAGCATGGCATGGATTCAACTTAGGTACTATTAAGATCTTAAACTGCAGCAGATGCAGAAACAATGTGGCAGACGCATGACGAGTAACCTGTTTTGGCTGAATTGCTGAGATACTCGCTTTTTACTCCGTCTTTAAGTTGAAGTTGTGCAATTGCGGGTTACTTTGTAAGTTTCTTTTTATCTATCAGGCACCTTGGATATTTCCTCGTATCATTCTGAAAGGACTGCCTTCAAGTTCGCATTTTCTTTCAAAAGGCCCTAAGCTGTAGGGTTTTGTTAGCGTCTTGCTACAAAGGCTCACCCTAAAATGGCCTGACGAATAAACCTGCGTTATTCGCTGAAAGCTATTGAAAGTAGGTGTTCTATAATTTCCATAGAACTGTTCAACATATTTACAGCGTGTCTAGGTCGAGGTCAATGGAGCTCACGAGGGCGATTGTCCATTAGCCACCTTCGATGTTTATCTACAGGTGGTTGTGGGCGAGATTCAAGTGACTCGAAAGAGCCTATCTCTCATGTATATCATCTGATCTCACTAATATTAAATTATGCCTCTACAATTCTGGCTTTGTCCTTCTCCGCGGTTTGCTTCTCTAGACACTTGATGATTCCCTTCATTGCCGGTGAACTCCCAATCTTCTTATGCTTCTGAGCCACATCCCGGGCATACGCCAGGGGGGTCTTTCCATGGGGACCTTCCACGGTGAGACTTGCGCCTTTCTCAAGGAGAAGTTTGAAAGACGCCTCGAAGCCGTTGCGGATGGCGTAGTAAATTGCAGTGTGTCCAGTCTTTGAACTCGCGTCGATGTTGGCCCCTCTCCCCAGGAGCTCTTCAATGACAGCCGTTCGGTCTTTCAGAACGGCCCAATGCAGTGCAGTGCGGCCGTCCGTCTCGTCTTTCCGATCAATCCTTGCACCTCCCTCTACAAGCAACTTGACTAGGCCTACGTGCCCAGCTTGCGACGCTAAAGAGAGGGCAGTCAGACCATTCGCGTCCTTGCAGTCTACTTTGGCTTTTTGTTTAATCAGTGCTTCGGCTGTCTTCTTGTTGCCCTCCTCAGCCGCGTTTGCTAGAGGTGTGCATCCATCTTCGTCTTTAGACTCGATAGAAACCCCCCGATTGAGCAGCAACTTGACAGACTCGGCACATCCATATCGTGCCGCTGAGGCTAGCAATTCTTCCCCCATGCTCTCAATCACTTCGTTACTCGAGCCGTGATCTATCAACGAGCGGAGAGGCCCAGAGTTTCTTCTGTTCTCGGCTGCACTCATTAACGGAGTAACACTTGACGAGCTCTTGGCCGTGGCGTCAGCCCCTTCCCTGAGGAGCAACTCCACAGCCTCAGTACACCCATATGCTGCTGCATAATGCAATGGTGTCCATTTCTTATCTTTGCTGCGTGCTTTGATATTGGCTCCACGATCAATCAAGACACGTAGGACAGCACTGTCATGGCTATCGTCGTACTTGGCAGCTTTACATAGAGCAGTCGCCCCATACGAACACGGTGCTTCGAGATCTGCGTCTCGATCGAGGAGCAGATTTATTAATGCAATGGACTTTGCCGAGACCGCAAGCTCCAGTGGCGTTTCGTCATTTTCCGTCTTGGCTTCGATATCTGCTCCTCGATCCAACAGCCACTGCGCGAGCAAAACATTGTTTTTGCGAATGGCAACGTGTAAAGGCCTCCGACCATCCTGGTCCGTGTCTTCTGTATGCGCGCCCCGATGAAGTAACAGCCGAACAGCTGGTAAGAAGTTCTCCGAACAAGCACGATTTAGAGGTGTCCTCTTGTAGCCATCCTTCGCGTTGACGCTGGCGCCATTCTCTATCAGCCAAGTCACAACTGACAGGTTCTTTTTGATAATCGCCCAGGCTAGAACACCGCGTCCTTTAGAATCATTGAAGTCGAGGCTTGGAAGAGAATCTTTCAGAAACTGCATCGCGGCAATGTTTCCTTTGACGACTGCTTGTAGAAACGTCCTCTGCAATACGTCCTCCATCGATTGGATTGCTTCGTTTTGCTTTTTCTTGGCTTTGAAAAGGTCTTCGGACAGATAGGACACAACAGAGTCTTTCCATTTCGACGCCCTCTTCTCTCCGCTGGCCGAGTGCATTCTTTGCGCCGTGGAAAGTGTCTGAAGAAGTTTCTTCTCCATTGAGGCGTACTTTTCCTTGTCTCGGGAGGACGACTCGAGCCTTTTTTCGGACTTTTCCTTTTTTTGCACGAGATCTCTCTTCTCTGCCTCAAGCTGATCGAGCTGCCGCTGTACATCCCTGAGTCGTGCTTTTGCGGAGTCAAGAGCTGTTGCCTCGGTCTCTAAGGAACTAATCGACTTGTTAAGCTTTGGCGTTATATCTTGACTTTCCCGGAAGATGCTCTGCACGTTTACGCTGTGATCGAGAAGCTCAATCTCAGACGTCAAATTGACAGTGGACTTTGGCTGGCTGCTCTGTGGAACCACACTCACGGCATAAACCGGATGTACACCTGCCCCGTGTCGCTGTCTAGAGACTTTAGCTTGAACACTCATGGTCCCGTTGTAGGCGCTTCCGTTCCCAAAGGTGTATTCTTCCACTAGTGGAGCATATGCAATCTTCTTCAGGGTCGTCCCTCTTGATGCGATCATGGCGTGACACTTTGCAGCTGAATGAGTCTTCGTCGATGTGAGCTCTAGGGCAAGTATAAAGTCGTTTGAATCATTTTCAGAATGAGCATGTCGAAACCTGGCCCATGTTCGCTGAGTCGATTCCTTGTGGAAGTCCATGCCGGTATAGAGGAAAGCATTATCCTTGTCCCAACAATCAGTCGGCCAGACGTCGATCAACTCGAGGCCTTCGGCAAGTGCGTTTTCGACTGAGAATCCATAGCGACAGTCCTTCACCCGAGTTTCTTCGGGACTAATCGACGCCAAAGCATGTATGGATGATGCTGGCGTATCACACGCCACGTCTGGCAACATTGTTGTCTTGCTGTTCTTCGGTCTGACGTACTCGCCACCTGACTCTCCGGGCGCAATGCGGGAAAGAGGAATCCCTACTACTTTCTCCCTGCCATCGTTGTCGTATCGACAGCTGAGAAGGCCATATGTGACCCCGGAACGATCAGAGTGAAGTGGGATTCGCAGTTTAAGGTAGCCGCGTAAGATATTCCCCTCTATCGTCGGAGTGCGGTTTTCCCTGGATGCAACCTTCCCACAGCCTGCAAATGCTGCAGGAGATGAGGCTAGAATGCCCCCAACAAAATCCCTTGGGCGGTTTCTAGAATCTGCCACAGTGATTTGTGGCCTTAAGCCCCATGCCAAGATTGAGTCGTCTGTAGTGGCGTTGATTATCGTATCTTGAAGCCGGATGAAGGCACCATCGCCTTCTCCATATATCAGTGACATGACAACGTTGAAGATACCCAGAAGCGAATACGCAATGTCTTCTGCTCTCTTGGTCTCTCGATTCGAAGCCCAAGACATGCGTTGTGCCACACTTGCTTCGCGTAGGTTGGAGGCACCCAGTAAAAACCGTGCCGGGATACCTGTTATGTCTCCTACGACTTCGGACAGTTGCAGCTTTGTACCCAAAGCTTGCCAGTCGCTACTGTAAAACATGAGCTCGCTCGGGGCTAGCAGCTCTTGCAAGGTCCATCCTCTCGTGAACCAACGACTTTTTCGAAACTTGGATTTCCACTTGGGATTGTCCTTCGAGGGTACATCTTGGAGGAACGTATAACAGGTCTTTGCTTCCTGGTACCAGCGGAACATGGAGTTGATCGCCTCGCCCAACTCGTTAGCATTGGTCTTGTCGATACAGCAAGTATCAATCCAGACATAGTCGAGTCCATCGGTTTTAGCTTGTCGCAGGCAACCTTCAAGCTTGATCGTTCCGATTCCCGGCTTGTCTGTGTCGCCTTGCTTGATTTCGCGGAAAGATATCTCCTCTTTGTCTGGCCCCCAAGTATGTGATAAGATGGCATACTTCGGTTTGTCGGCATGGAATTCCTCCAGTAACCGGGTATGAACATTGATGAGATGCATGTGAGGCGAGGGAGCCGGTTGGACTAGCTTTGAAGTCTACTATCCTGAGTTCAGGAGGATGCTCTCGGGGCTCTCAGCAAGAGTAAGAGCCGAGACAAAGGAGGTCTGATTCAAAAAATGAGAGAACGTAATAATATGTGCATGGGAAGAAAATAAGGGCAGAAACGGTGAAGTAGAAATGAAATGGGAACCGGGTTTAGAGAAGTAGTAAGCCGCTAGACCAGGCAGTCAGTGGAAGAGGGGCGGATAAGCAGGACAAGCCCCGTCAACAGAGATTCTATTCGCCAGCCTCACGTTGACCGAAGGCAGCTGCGGCCCCAGACAAGCGCCTGCAGAATGCAGCATGTTCGATATGGACACTCAGCCCCATACTGTCTGGCTTGCGCCCCGATTGCCATTTCATCCGGAGCATGAACAGTCGCGAAGGGTTCCTCCATTCTAACGATGCGAATTGGCTGAAAACGAGCTATGTACTCTATCGATGCCAGGATGCGATAGCTTGGTAGAGGCAAGTTAGCAGGCTACTAATCGCTTGCGACGGATTATGGAACTTGTCGTGTATAACAATCAATGGAAGGATGCTCTTGGAGCCCAGTAGGGCTTCTATATACTCTCAGATAAATAGCCCCAAACGCCTTTCGCCTGTAATCGATCATATCATTCATCGCCGCCCAAATCAGCCAGGGTCTTGAAAGCTGGTCCCCTCGGCGGCTGTCTCGTGCCGGGGCCAGCGCTCTTTGTGGATTTGACCGTCGGTGGGGGCGGGTTCACGCGGTTAAATTGCGACATCTCGGCCGCCTTGTGGGGATCAATCTACCAGTCCGTCAGCAGGCGGTTCTTCTTGCTCCCCTTCGGATCGACCGTGAACCAACGTACCGCAAACAGAGACACCAGATACAATCCAATAAACGTAATGATGTTGCTCAGAATATCGCGGTAGTGCCACGCAAACGGCCGCTGGAGGCTCGCCCGCGCGGGCTTATCCCCGCCAAGCGTCCGGCCGGGGGTCTTGAACGAGGCTGCGGAGCGGCCGCCCTTATCAGGGAGCTTCAGCGCGTTTTGAATGGCCTGTGTGAGGGCGGGCGGGTTCGCACCCTTGATGGTCTCGATCGCCTGTCCGCCGTGGAAGATGATGAAGGTGGGCATGGCGCTGACGCCGTGAGTGCGGGCGATGGTGGACTGGCTGTCGACATTGATCTTGCAGAAGGCGACCTTGTTCGGCTTGGAATGTTCTTTCGCGAGACGTTCGACGTGGGGTGCGATCTGCTTGCAAGGGCCGCACCAGTCGGCGTAGACTGTCATGGGGTTTGTCAGCGATCTCTCGGATGCGCGAGGGGACAGCTGAGAAGACCACTTACAGTCTGCGATAACGACGTTGTTACCGCTTAGAATGCCTTGCCATTGGCCAGCGGACTGGATGTTGATGAGACTCATGGCTTCAATGACTTGGCAGAAAATAACGAGGGCGATTCATATGTTGGCGCAAGTGTCACGAAGTTGAAAGGAGACAGAATTGAACCCTTGGGAGTCGGCCGCGGCGTAGCTGACGGATAGCTCGCGGCCTGGTCCCAGCGGAAAGGTGGCGGGTACCTGAATAGGAAGGCGGCCAGACTTGACTCCGCAGTTCTGCCGGATTTACCCCAGGATTATCGATAGCGGGACCATCACCCAGAAACTTTTTTGGGACGCTGCGAACATTGCCCCGAATTCTTCTTCGAGACGACATTTCCAGAGCTATCAGAATAACCTGCGCTCCAATTCCCTTCAAAATGGCCTACGATCAAGGAGCAAAGGTAATCCTATGTTTGGAAAATTTTCCCAGACATTCGCTAATTCGCTGCAGAGAAGAAAGACTGACGAGGGCAGCTATGTCGACCCTTCGGAAAGCGGTAGCGGCCGCAAGTGGACAGTCTCGGTTGCAATTCCCAGCAGTATTCTCTCAGAGTATGATCGCAAATCATATAATGCTTTTGTTATAGAGATTGACCTTTTCTCAGTGCTCTCACAGCTGAGCGCCGCAATTCCGTAGCCGGCCTCATCGCCCGCGCTCTCGCCGTCTTCTCCGTCGATGAGATCGTAGTCTTCGACGACAGCCCGACCGAATCCCGCCCCAAGAGCGTCGACACAAAGGCCTACACCGGCGACATCGACCCCTGCCACTTCCTCGAGCACCTCCTCGGCTACCTCGAAGTCCCACCCTTCATGCGCAAAATGCTCTTCCCCCTCCACCCGAACCTGCGCCTCGCTAGCCAGCTGCCCTCGCTCGAGATGCCGCACCACCCTAACCCGGCCGAATGGCTTCCCTACCGTGAGGGCGTCGCTGGCAAGGGAACGCCCCGGGGCACCATGATCGATATCGGTCTCAAGGACCAGGTCCTGATCGAGGACGAGGTGCCCCCCAACACCCGCGTGACGCTGTACCACCCGGACCAGAGATCGCAAAAGGCCGAGGCGTGCGACCCGTCGGCGCCGAGGGAGGAGGGCGGCTTCTACTGGGGATACCAAGTCCGTCGCGCCAACTCGCTGACGGCGGTGTTCACAGAGTGCAAGTTCGAGGGTGGCTACGACGTCAGTATTGGTACATCGGAGCGCGGACGCACACTCTCAGAGGCCTTCCCCAGCGTCGAGCCCCTAGAATTCAAGCATCTTCTCATTGCGTTTGGTGGACCCAGAGGTATCGAGTATGCGGCGTTGAACGACAAGGAGCTCGAGGGTATGGATATGGGTCCTTCAAAGGCCAAGGAGCTGTTCGACCACTGGGTCAACATCTTGCCTGGCCAGGGCAGCCGTAACATCAGGACAGACGAGGCTCTGTGGGTTGCGTTGACGAGCATGAGAAGGTTGTGGTATGAGGTCTGATACGCTCTGTGATGTTCAGGGGCGCTGTGTTGGACCGGCATCTTGACGGAGACATGATACCCATAATAAAAGTTTGATTCCATGAACTGAGTCTTTCGTTGACGAAATCTCATCGTGCAGGCTGTTGAGGTTTGTGAGAATACTGTTCATCTCAGAGAGACCCGCTATGCGCCATCATTCAATATGCCAAATACATGAAGGATGATCCAGCAAGTTGGATGATATTCAAGTTTATAGTAAATGGATTCATCGCTTATTGCCATGCGACACGAGTGTACCAATGATAAATTAACCAAAGCAATTGTCGCTGCTATTCACTGAAAGAGTTTGTTCCATGACATCTCCTGCTGCTGTCACAAGAAAAAGGAGCGGCGGTCGCCCTTATTTATCCAATCTTCCAATCTTCACTGCGTTTTTAACTCCTGCTGAAGGGACAAGTAATTCGCCCAGTGCGAATCCCAAGTCGATCCTACCAAGGACGATAGCAAAATTCGCACTGTCTTGCGACTCTCGTCTTCCTGGGTGGGGTTAAGAATGCAGTGCAAAAGGTGTGGCTGCTGTGAGATGGAAGTGACAGGGATCGCGTACGTAGAATCTCAGGATTGGCTAGCAGGACGAGGGGATGGCGAATCTATTCAATAAGTGAACGAAACCCATGCTGACGTCTGATATCATCAGTCCAGCCTCATCACTCTCCGACAAACGGTCTCTGAGCGGCATCATTCACGCCAACGAAAGATTGGTCTCAATATGGTGATGACAAAAAAGAATTAAGAATATCATTACTTATACAGCCAAGAAGTAAACATCTCAGTGCTGATACAAGGCAATACCAGCCGTGAACCCGGCAATATTATCCTTGTAGAATGCCACATCCTTTCCATACCGCGTAACCATGGCCGTCGTGCCCACAATCTGCAGGTTGTAGATGTCAAAGTTATCCGTCGCGGTGCAGTTGCCCGGCGCATCGCGCACATCGACAATGCGCTGCTGGCACCTTGCTCCGGCGCCGATCTGGCAGCACGCCGTGCTGTAGTTGTTGAAGAAGGAGTAGTGTCCAGCTCCGAACGCGACGACGTTCTGGCTGCCGATGACACGGAGACCCCAGGCCATCTTGCAGGGCGGGCCGTTGGGGTCGGCGTCCTTGCATTCTGTCTCGAAGTCTGGGTCGTGGTAACCCTTGACACGGGGGAAGGGGATCGTGGCTGGCGGGTTGGGTTGGTACTAGTCGTCAAGGTCAGCTTCATCTAAAGGAGTTGGTTTCCATAAGAGGCGATACGTACGTAAGGAGTCTCGGACTGAATCTGGCCCATATAGACGTCCCTGGTCTTGAAGAGCATGTACTGGTAGAGCGTGTGGTGCTCAACTCCAGAGGCGGACAGCCAGATCTTGCCGGCGGTCGACTCGATGAGCAGACCACGACCGTTGTAGATGGTGACCTGCTTGTAGTCGGGGTCCTCGAGGTCGTGATCGGCAGTCCAAATCCAGCAGTTCTCCTGGAGAAGTCCACTGTAAGATTGTCAGCCTGCATTGTTCACAGAAGACGATCCAGAATCAGGGGTTACTCACGAAGCAGGCTTGGTGATGTGCATACTCATCCATGCCGCAATGCAGTTCTTGTCAATAGTATCCGCGGTGACAGTCGCGTTAGGAGTGGTAGGGCACTCCTTCAGCTGTTGCTGCGTACCAGCGAAACCTCCGACACGAATATGCACATCCCACATACCAGAGGGCTCACCGACAGTGTTGAGGTTGTACTCAATGACCTTGGCACCTGGGGCAGATCCGCGCGTGGACACAATCATGTCAGACCACTCGATCGTTCCGCACTGGCCCGGGATAGCAACCTTCACAACGGGATGAGGCTTCTCGATATCCTGGAACTTCTCACCGCCGCCCATGATGATGGATGCCAGAGCCTCACCCACAATGCGAGCTCCGGGAGGGATGAAGACGGTGTCGGAGACGTAGTAAGTTCCCGCGTCGACGAAGGCGAGGAGGCCAGCGGCAGGGTTCGAGGCGACGTAGTTGAAGAGGTTGTTGAGGGCCACGGTGTCGTCGGTCACACCGTCACCGCGAGCGCCGAATGAACGGGCCGAGATAACGAGGCTTGAGGGGACATCTTCATAGTGCGGCTTGGAGCGCTCGTAGTACTTCGTCGTGCCGTTGGCGGAAGTTCCGAGAAGGGCCGGGTAGACGGGGAAGTAGCCGGCGTCAGAACCAGTGTAGTCCGTAGGACCAGAAGGGGTGTAGATGTGACCCATGGCGAAGCCCTGGGAGACGGTGGCGCTCGAGGTTCCTGCGATGATCGTGTTGTTCTTGGGTCCGAGAAGAATCGTCTGGACCTTGGAGAAGGCAACGTTCTCCATCACCAAGGTGCCGGCCGTCACCGGAACAGTAACGCCAGGCTCGCGGCTAGTACGAATAGCCGTCTGGGTGTTGACAAATTCAGAGTCCAGAAGAGTGATCGAGGAAGTGCTGTTGTCCTGCATACGGATACCAATACCGCAGTTCTCGACGTAGATGTTCTTGTACGTCCAGCCCCAGTCCCAGAGCTGGTTGATGGCTACCTGGGCGTTCCAGAAGCGAAGATTGCGTGCAGTATATTGCTGATTGCCAAAATTGACGCCGTATTGACCTCCGTAGAAGTCAAGATCGTTGAGAAGGCCGCCGGAACCCTCCTCGATGAAGATGCCGACATGCTTGCTCGCCGCGCCCTCAGCAAGGCGGAACTCGCAGTTCGTGATAGCAGTAGCCTGCGAAGAAGGCCAATGGATTCCAAAAGCAGCAGCAGAGGCAGGAATGGATGTGGTGTCGAAGACGAGGTTGCGCACTTGTCTGAAGAAGACGTTGGTCGCGCCCCAGCTGAGGCCATTCGCGCCATACTGTGGTGGGTGTGTCAGTCAATTACTCCACGCACAACACAACTAATGCAATTGACATAAGTGAACAAAGGCATTTTTTCCATGACTAGGAACCATAGAATTTCGAATATTGATTTACATACCGGGTTGCCGTCGAGGAGGCCGAGGGTGGTGTTGGTGGGGAAGTCGGCCACGGCCTTGATCACCGGGCGATCGGTCGGATCACCAATGATTTGCGTGTAAAAGTAGTCAATGATAGAACCTGAAATGAGATAAGTTCTACAATAAACCGTCAGCTAATTCATCCTTTCTCATTCTTTTCTCATTCAATTGCATTGCAACTCTCTAAGACTCACCCGGGAGGGAAGTAGACGGTAGCAGGCGACGTCGTCTCGCCCTTGCACTTGCCCGGCGCGCACCGCTCACCAGAGCTGATGGCCAGGTTGATCGCCGCGGTATCGTCCGTCACACCGTCGCCCTTTGCGCCAAAGTCCTTTACGTTACGGAAGACCTTGTAGTTCGGGTCCGGGTGGTAGGGAGAGATGCCCTGGTGGGCAATGTCTTCCATCCAGTAGGCCGCTTTGGCGAGGGTCGCGGCCGCGAGCCAGAAGGCGGCTGTGACGCGCATTTCGACGGATTGCTTGTTGATTTGCTTTTCGAGTAAGGTGAAGATACTATGATTACGAGGAATTTGAATGAGTGTGGTGAAAGTGGGAGCGAGATAGACTGCGCTGGTGGGATTTCAATGAGTGGATGAGTTCGGAACTCGATGGAGTGATTTGTGTAATGAACGTGGTCACTTCCCCTCCTGGACAATAAACCAGCAAGGTGAAAGATCAAAAGAGATGGGAAAAAGAGAGGCGTGAGCAGGAAAGTCAATCAAGTAATAGAAAAAAGGAGTGGCGCGATTCTCAGCAGAATCAGCAATAAGGGCAACGGATCAGAGAGCTATAGACATTCAGGGACCCCCAGCAGTGGGACGAACCTTGAGATCGGGTAGATGACTACTCACACTCTCAGGCCCGTACGTCCCGAGTAAGTGGAAGATGAGTACAAATAGGCGTAGGGAAAAAAAGAAACAAAGTTGACGGAGCGACAAGGGGTGAAGGGCGACAAGCCCGGGATACTTTATTAGAGTTGGGCTGAAGTGGAGGAGACGAGGTCGAGAGAGCTGTGGGAGCCGTGGAACGACGGGTTCAACGCTACTCAGCCTCTCAGGAACCAAGAACCGCGCTTCTGCGGGACGTTTTGCCGTTCGTTTCTTGATAGACCAAGAAATTATCAGAAAAAAAGGTTCTAAAAAGGGATAGACTGGGGGGGGGGGATGAACGTGGGCAGAAAATCAAAAGCAGTGTGTCTCATTTACTTAGCTTCCCGTAACTTTTGGTCCTGCTTTACTCCCTCACTCATTCCCCGCGCGCGTCTTACTCAATTCGCTTCCCAACGCTGGACAGACGGGCAAGATGACTGTAGATGCTATGTCATGCGGGGAAAAAAAAAAATGACCACCAGATGCGTAGACGTAATCATGCCGGCTCAGAAAGCATTGTTGCCTCTACAATGACCGGGTGAACTGCTGCACATCTCATCATTTACAAGATTCAATCAAAAAGACGCAAAGCTTCCAATATTTACTTCGCGGCCCAACGCGCTGACGAGGCAGTCATCCGCTAGGCGTCCGAAAGGCGTCTTGTGGCTGGCTGTCCACGCCGTTCAGGTACGCGAGACTTTGACAAAGAAAGCAAGCTTCTTACTCAGTTGTTTTAGTGTGAATCCAGCCTACGGATACTTCACCAGCAACCCACGAGGGGGGAGGTGGAGTGCATTGGAGCCTTTAGATGGTGTGCTAGGCCTGTGTGGGATAGGTCGGGGCGGGAAATGATGAATGAGGGGGAAATGAGGGACGCCTCCGGGACCGTGAACGCGCATCATTATTGCAGGATGCATATGCAGCTGCTGATCAGCTTTGGTGCTGGTGATCTATGGATAATGTAGTGTGGGTGAGTGAGCGAAGAGAGGTGGGAGAGCACGCATGAGAGCTTGGCCGAAGGGGAGATGCATTTCGCGGTGAGAAACGAACGTAGTAGAGACGCCCAGGATGTCTTGGTCTGAAGGGAGACAGTGATGAAGTGGAATTCCACTCATCGCATGGAACGAGGGGGGACAGAACGTTGGCCGTTGGCGTTTACTCCCAACGGGAGCCTATGCTCTAACGCGATGTTCGGCGATGCTAATTCTTGACCAAGGACACTTATGGTCTCGTTTGTTTCAACTTTCAATAATCGCTTTTGGTAGATCATAGATGTCGCCGGGGATGAACGGAGAAGAAACTTTTCGGGAAAGATGACAGGAAAAGGACCAAGCTTCTCCCCCGCCTGGAAAGAAAAGTGATGGGACGGTGCATTGGTGTTGACCGGGGTGGTCCAGGCCAGCTTTTCTCTCGCTTTGCGGCTACCAGATTCTCGGCCGCTCCCTTGGCCATTGGGTTGGTACATTTATCGCCTGTTCATTGATGCATGAGGGTAGCATCGCTTATCCTCAAAGCCAACAGCTCCCCTGTAGAAATGCTCAGCTGAAAAAGCCAAGATCAAAGCAGACATGAGCCGCGTATGCCCTCATTCTCAGGCGCTCATACCTCAATAGGTCCCGTGTTATTTAAAGGGAGCCTACGGGATAAGAGGTGCAGACCAAGAAACACATAAGTGAAGGACTCCTTTCTTGAAGACTCGACCGTTGAGGTGTCTCTCCATTCACACGCACTAAACCCCGATTCAAGAAATAGATAACAGCCCTATCCGGTGAGTTTCTGAACGCGGAACACGCATCAGGAACGCCGGGAAATTAGGGCCTTCTTCCAAGACCACGCCGTCTTCTCCCTTCTAGGAGCTGAAGATGCGGAAATCCGACGAGTCTGAACTTTTTCGATTCCTGCCTCCTGAATCCGATCTTGGCTCAGACAGAGGGTTCGTAGATTGGTATGCGATTGCCAGGAACAGCCACAAACGAGGCGACTAGGTGGTTCGAGGTCTTACACCTCAGGATTCCAAAGATTCATCAATCGGCCGAGTTCTGATCGTGGTTCAAAAACGCCGAAGACCACCATTCGAATTGGCAGAGCAGTGAAAAGAGGAAGAAGTAAGGTTGGAATCATACGAGTAGATAGCTCCAGATCCACCGTGCGCGAGTTGGGTCATCATATCCCTTCAAAATGGCACGTACGGAGTCCCATCAGACCAGGAAGTAGATTCATAGCTCTTAGTGGCCATTGTTGAAGACCACCCGGCACCCGTATATTCTTCTAGGTCTACTATGCACCTAGGTTGTATGTCGAAAAGTGTGCCACCCGGGGGTAGAAGATGGCGATGCCCATGATGAATGAAGTTCCCGTCGTCCAGCCCAAAAATATTAACGCCAACCATGCCATCTAACCCCCTTGACAATTATCCATCTCATCCCCTGGTCTATTTCATCACCATCCTCGCAGATCGTACATCCTCAATCCTCGCTGCCAAAGTACAGCAACAACACGGTCTAAAGCGTCTTGAACCCCTCCTCCAGGGCGACAGTCTGGCCGAGCCTACCGCTCGCGGCCATGCCAGCCTTCTCACCCGCCCTCTTGCGCAGCACGTTCTCGATGAACGCCTCGCCGGCCTTGTAACTGCTCCGCACCAGGGGACCACTGGCACAGTACAGGAATCCCATATCCAGTGCGCGCTGCTTCCACATCTCGAACTCGTCGGGAGTGACGTATTTCTCGACCTTGAGGTGGCGCTTCGTCGGGCGCATGTACTGACCAAAGGTGACGACGTCGACGTTGGCTTTGCGGAGTTCTGTGTTTCCCCAAATGTTAGCTTTCTTTTCCCCGACCTTGACTTCAAATCAGGCGGTTTCCTGACTGTGAACCAGAGAATGACAGGGACAAACGTACGCCTCAAAGCATCCATAATCTCCTCCTCCTGCTCTCCCAAGCCAAGCATGAGACTCGTCTTGGTAATCATCTCCGGCTTCACCTCCTTGACCCGCGCAAGCACCTTGATACTCTGCGCAAACGTGGCTCTCCGATCACGCACATACGGCGTCAGCGCCTCCACCGTCTCAACATTGTGCGCATACACATCCAGCCCGCTCTCTGCCACAATCTTCACCATGTCCAAGTCGCCCATGAAGTCGCCGGTCAGCGCCTCGACCAGCAGACTCGGCTTCTTGGCCTTGATCTTGCTGATCGTCTCAGCGAAATGCCGCGCTCCGCCATCCGCCAGGTCATCGCGGTCAACAGACGTCAGAACAACATATCCCAACCCCCACCTAGCCAGCGCCTCGGCCGTGTGCTCCGGCTCGTGAGGGTCCAACGGCGCCGGCGCGCGGTTGGTCTTTACACTGCAGAAACGGCATCCGCGCGTACACGTGTCGCCCATGAGCATGATGGTCGCCGTCGCCGCGCTCTTGGAGGAGCCGCCCCAGCACTCGGAGATGTTGGGGCACTTTGCCTCCTCGCATACCGTGTGCAACCCCAATCCGCGCAAATCCTTCTTGATAGACTTGTAGTTCTCGTTGCCGGCGGGGATGGGCGTCTTAAGCCACTCAGGGAGGCGGGTGATGGTCTTCTTCTTGCCCGTCGGGCCCGTGACCTCGACGGTGCGAATCTCATAGGCCTCGGCCTCGGAGAGGGCCGCCGGGTCGCCCTTGCTCGCGATGAAGTCGTCCAGCGACGCGAGGCTCTTGTCCTTGAAGTAGGTCGGTCTGCGGGCTTTCGGGGGTTGCGATGCTGCTTCGGATGTTGTGCCGAAGGTGGGAGGAACGGTGGCGAAGGCTCGGGAGCGAGCCGACGAGGCGAGAGCCCGCCGCAGAGGAGCCTGCACGCGGGCAAGAGGTGCCATGGGCGATGGCATTGTGATCAATTGTCGTTGGCGTTTCGCTCGGTTTCCACTCGAAGTTGCCCGTGTGATTGCTGCAGCCGACGATGTTGCTGGCGAGAAAGCTTGGTTGGGAGGTTGATGCAAACAATAGCTGTGATGGGGCAAAAAAACAGGTCCCAAGAAAATATGACCACTAGAAATTAGGCCCTGCAGCTGGCTACACCCCCCGGTCCCCGGATTGAATCGGCATATCGGGGGGCCGTGATTGAGCCTCGACCAATCAGAATCGGCCGGCCGTCTGACAGCGGCAATGCTTATTAAGAAGGCTTATCGAAATGTCGGCGTACCGGGGCCTTCCGTCCCAACGGTTTCGTTTTTCAAGGGCCGAGGGGTCGTTGTCTTACTCGCTTCCCGATTCTTTCCAATCAAGAGGTCAGGATTGCCAATGCTGCGTGGGATCACGAGCCGAGTGCTCATGTCCCTGTCACTTATCGCGGTAGGAGAATGCAAGGGTCTGATGGAACAGAGCCATAAGCTCATGTCAATGAATTCGTTCAACTATGCTACCAGTAAATGCCCCTTCACAAGTCCTTAAAACTCCTTTCAATGGCCTCCAAGCCCCCCTCGCAAGGCAAAGTCGTCTCGGACCATGCCATCATTCAATCAAAACGGTCGTCAATCCGAAAATATCAAAGCAAATCCATCGCGTCCTCCTACCGACCGGGCAATGTGAGACAGCGAAACCCAAGGTTGAACCTTCGAAAAGGGCTACCTCGGAAGTGCAGCTTGATCTGTCCAACCCCGGCCGGCAACTATACAGCAATAGGGGTATCAACAACTCGAAGAAGAGTGAAACTTTTGTTCCATCACGAGAACTCCGGTAAATCCCTAAATCATCCATCCTGATCATTTCCGTCTTAAATCCTCCCTTGAGAAAAGACGTTGCGAAACATCTCGTAAATATCATTTCCAGCCAGCAAGCACACCTGCAGCAACATCAGTGCCTTGCCAGGTACTCGAGCCAACGGCAGCCCGATAACCATCAGACGTCAATTGACTCGATGCCATCCCCAACACGACTCACCAGTCTAGAAAACCAGACAGCTGATTGTGTTCGAGAAGGCCCTGGGTGATCATGGCTAATGACGTGCGTGAAGGGCAGATCGACTACGCATTCCATGCGACCCTTGTGCTGCTGGGGAAGAATCGAAACATTAAAACATGAGGTGGCAAGCCGTCCGCCACCCATAAAAGAAAGGCGGCGGAGAGTCAGTGTCGTTTGAAGTGAGAGTGAAAAAAAGGTTGATCGCTGTCAAGAAGCCCCAGTTGCTAGCGTGTGGGTTCCTTTCCTGCAGGATGGCGATGCAAGCATCGCACATGGTTGGTGTCGAAGAGGAATAGGGTATAGTGTGTGCCGTCAACTCAAGTGGTTTCCCGATTCTCAAGGTCGTGAAGGTCGTAAGAATAGGCCGCGCTCACATCGGTAGCGATGTTGCGCCGAACCAGGGTTGGAGGCGATGGCAAAAGAGAAGGCTGAAAAGATGTCGCATCGAAGAGTTCGGTGTGGCAGTAGGATGCGGCGGGCAACATTCCTCCAACCACATCGCAACTTTAAACCCGACCTCCATTTCCTCACATCTTCGTCTTGCGCATCCAGTGATGCGCTTTACAACATAACAGCAGCGACCATACCAGCAACACCAGCGAAAGCCAGGCTACCAGCGTTGAGAGCGGCGCCGGCACTGGACTTCGAGGTAGTTGCAGCAGTAGCCGCGGCAGTTGCAGAAGCAACAACGGAGCCGGTGGGCTTAAACGTCGCGGTGCTGTTGCCGGTGCCGTAGGTCATGGTGGTGGTGTGCGCGCGCTCAAGAGTAATGGTCTTGGTCTGGGTAGCCGTGGAAGTAACCGTCGTCGTATCGCCGCTTGAGGTCTGGGCCAGCGCCAAGACGGGCAAGAAAGCAGCAAGAATCGTGGTGACCTTCATTGTGTCTGTAAGTGGGCGTTTTTTTGGTGATTGTACTGGTCAACTGTCGAAGCCTGACGAAGTATAGACCGAATGGAATATGTATGTGCGTCGGAAGTAATCCGTTCAACACTATGATGCGTATGCTTGATGTTGGGTCTCTCAAAGATCGTGATGTAAGTCGAACTGCTTGACTTGGTGCTAAGGTGGATTGGAACAGCCAGATGTATATGTGTGTTGGCGTGTTTACTGTTGTGTCTAAGCCAGGGCAGTGAGTGGTTTTGGCGGGGAGCGCTTGTTGTTGGTTTGCGACAAGAGGGCGTCTGTCCGCGGATGTAAATAGGAATGAGTGTTAGTCCGAATACTTCGAGTAATTCAGGTTTGGTGATGTTTGTTTCAACGACTGTGCGTGAAGCGAAAGAAGGGTGAAGCAGTAGGAGACTTTGCCAACGAAGTCTGTGGGTTATGGATCGGGGGGGGAGTGGTTTGAATAAGAGGATGCTGGAGAGAGGACCCAGACTCGCGAGAAGTGGGAAAAGACGTGGGTTTTGGATGTGGGGAGACAAGCGACGGGGGCAGGCGGATCAGGCGAGGGTTACGGATGCAAGCGTCGGGTGAAAATGAGCAGCAACAACGAAGTACTCCGTACCTTTACCCGGGGGCCTGGCAACCTGGGAGTCTGGGAGACGTCTGGAGGTCCAGGATCCTCCCAGGCGGCAGGGCCTCATCCCCGTGGACTGTGAGCCTGTGAGGTGACTGGCAGGGGCGACGACGATGCACGCGCCGACAGGGAAGGCGCTCACACCCAAAATGAAAGCCAAGCCTGGCCCACGAAAGAGATGGAGGAAGGAAAGGACGTTAGCTGTGGTCCGTGAGCCTGTGAGAGGGCAAGAGGTGGAGGTGCTCGGCCCTACCTTCCCTGTCCTTTCCTGCCAGTTCTTTCCAGATGTATCCCGGGGAAGGAGCAAGCAAGAAGAGACGGCAGGTACAGCTGGGACGGGACAGTGACACAGGAGGGAAAAAGGAGATGAGATGCTTGCTGCGGTACGAGTCGCAAGTCGGACCTGGTCTGCTACTGAGAGTCGGCAAAAGCCAACCGGATTGTCGCAACAGAGGCCATCGTCACTCGGCCGGTGAGGTATCACAGAGGTAGCTGCAAGGTACCCGTGTCCAGGCTGCTCTGTTTAACCCTGCTGGCCATGCTTCAAGCCCACCATCCTCCTAGAGGCGCTAAGTACAGTGAACCATTCTACTCGCCAAGATTTAGCGGTGATTATTTGTACACGCGACCACCCGTATGCAGGCTCAATATGCAGGCAGGGGTCTGGATCTTCGCGGGAAATTAAGGCGCAAAAGCACAGCATTGCGTTCGCTGGCAGTCGACCACGTTACCTTGCGCCTTGCCTTGATGCGCTTTGTGAATGGATAATTGTGCAAACGACCAACCGCCAGCTACTCATCACGCCAGCAACGACGGATCGGCAGGGCGTCGATTGGAAGCTGTTCGCTGTTTGCCCTGACGCAGTGACAGCGCTTTTCTTAGAAGCCTTGTGTGATCCTGACGCGGGCTGAGCACGATCCGCAAGTCTCAAGAGCCAGCAATAGAAGCAAGAACCCAGAATAAGCAACATCCGTTGCGGGCAGTGACAAGCGGCGCCATGAATAGCGCCATTCTTCTCTGCTTCTTATTCTTCCGGTTGATTCCAAGCAGGTAGTCCGACTCCTGAGTCCTAAAAAGTCGCTCGGCCGAGCTAAGACGGAAACAATACCTTGTGCCGGGCGAGACAAGCCCAACGGTTCATCACTCGGCTTGCTTATTCTTGATGTCCAAGACAAAGTCAGGCCGGGGTTGACAGAAGGAAGGAGAGAAAGGCATTGTTACCAGCCGCAAACGGGCTTAGTAGGCGGTGATTGTTCGTACAATGCTCTCTAACAGGGCGAATAGCGGCAGCATTATTGAAGAGTTAAATGGCATAATTTGCACCTCGTCATTTGGATCCCCTCCCAAATGCGACACAGATTGCCGCGAAATGGACGAAATGGGTGGCACACGAGGAAAGAAGAGCGCGAATCGTCCATTCCCGATACAGCGACAATGCGAGTGGGCTTTTCATAAAAGATTGAATTGCACAATTTCCCCGAGCCACCAGCGCCTGGTGATTGGTCTAAGGTGCGGTGGAAGCGGGACCCAGCTGGTGAGACCCATCACCCAAGGCTTCTTCTCCTTCCGTTTCGCGGCTGGCCAGCTCGTTCCTGCATTTCACTGAGAAAATGGTTCCTGACGCTAAGCCCTGGACGGTCAGCTCAGAGTGTCTCGTGCGCTCTGACTGGCCGGGGGTGCCTGAGTGCCTGCAGCCAGTTGGTTGGTTGGCTCGTGAGTGGGGAGGAGCGTTAGGGAGGGACGGGAAAGAAAGAAGAGTTTGCCGTCAGTGCGGTATTTTGGAATTTGGAAAGCACTGAGCAATTGGGAAAGACGGAGGGAAGTCACTGAGAAAGTCGCTTCCAGTAGGGGCAGCCAGCAAGGACTCACCCTGGTTGCCTCCCCCGGTTCCTTCCCAAAAGTCGAGTGTCAAATCTTAGGATTCTCTCCTTCCTTCCCAGAACGTTCGTCCGACGGTCTGTGCAGTCGCAACATGAAAGTGCAAGTCGCAGTTGCTCATCGCCCGGGAAATGTCATCATCCTTCATCCCTATTCCCCGTTCAGATCACTTGCGGAGAAGCCTCTTTTAGTGTCGATTTTCTCGTTCTTAATCTTACTGACTTACGCCGCTGCAGCCTCTCCGTACGGATATTCTTCGTCCGGGCAGAAGGTCACTTTGATTCCATCTCGCAGCTCGCAGCCCATCCGTCGTCAAGTTTGTACGGGGCCGGCCGTCGACGGTAATCAGCAGCGACACAACCCGGACACAATCGTCCCATGTGTCTCAGTCCCATCTTTGTCTCTCCGTCCAAACTCGCACCTCAACGATAATCAAACTTGGGGGCTGCAGCTGCAACCACAAATCCTCGGATGAAACCCGAAATCCTCCCCACCGTCATGTCCACCAACATGGACCAACCTGAACTTCTGGAGATCACGCCGGAGATCAACGATTTTGGTGGGCCAACATTGCTGTGAAGTTGTGAACTTCTCAAGAGGGAGACTCCCTTCTCGCCAGGGACCAGCGGCCGGCCATGAATAATGGATCGTGAGCATCGCCTAGGTCCTCACGTTGCTTGACATGGGAGTCTTGACTCTGGACGGCCCAAGCTTGCCCTCCCCTCTCCTTGACTCCTCCCACTTCGCGCATCGCTCGCACTAATTAGAACCTCGTCACCTCGCCAGTCGTCGCATGCCCCCCTCCTCGTTGCCCCTATCCGTCGCAACTTGGGCACAAACTGCAAGGCCCTTCAACAGGCCCTCGTCGCAACAGGGCCATCGTGACTCCTCTTTCGTGCCACCAACCCGTCACCAGTGTCTGCGGAAACTGCTCATTCAGACGCACCACGACCGGCCACTACCCCGTACACGTTGCTTCCCGGTGCTTCGCTGCCACAATGTGAAACTCGACTTTGTGTGGCCCATGAGAGGAGGTCCCGGGCGCTTACATACACTACTCGTTAGGGACCTGCGAGCAAACCAATCGATCAAAGTCCTGCTGGATTGAATCGTCTAGGCCGCTCATAAGGCCTACCGAGACCCACGGCTGCCACCGCAGCTAGTACGGATACTTGTGAGAAGGCTATGTTCTTGGTAACAGAGAATGTTCTGGAGTCTGCTGTGAGTCCTATGCATTGCAGCTGGAAGCTCGCGGTAAGTGCGCCGCCTCCGCTGGTGGACTAAACCAAGATAGGGCACACTCAAGCGAACCCGGTCAATGGGGAATGATTTCTTCTCTACGTAGTCAACGCCCGGAAGCGTAAACGGTTGCCCATCCATTCCGCCTTGTCCGTGGCAGCCTGGCCCGATCTCGACCTCTTCGACTTAGCAAACGTCTCTTGGCAGAGCTTTTTGCGGGGTGGTCTTGTCCTTTGACGGACCGAAAGGGGGGGCGAAAGAAGAAAATTCACAGCTGTTGTTGCACGCCACCAAGTACGAGGATGAGACGTTGCGATATACTTAGACAACGGCTTCCAACGTTTTTTTTTTTTTTTTCGGTGGGTCGAGGATCGCGTCGCAGCGCCGGCGCTTTGCGGACACCACACGTTCCTTTGTTGGTCTTGGACCATCAATCAGTCTCCCTCTGACCTCTTGTCCCGTCCTCTACTGCGGTAAGCTGCGCGCTCGCTAGTTGCAGCGTCGGCCGTGGTACGCGAAGTTCGAATATCATGCAAAGACACCGGCCAAACTCAAGTCCACCCTCTTTTTGCTTCTGTGTAGACTGCACCTCGTAACATGTCTCGGACTCTTCGTCTCAACGGCCACATGCAGCAGCCTGCAGTTCGTATGCGCAACGCAGGCTGCCGCTGCGTCCTCGGCATTTGAACCCCAATTATGCTGCACGAACAATGACCTGCAGCACAGCAAACATACCTTGAGCCAGGTTACAGTCGTCCTGGAGCCGTTAGAGCATCCTCCAACATTGGCCGATTCACAAGAGATTGCTCTCCCTCAGATTCCCTGTGCCTCAAGAGTCAACGGCAACTTCGACTCGTGGCACAACATGACGTTGCTGTTCGAGTGGGAACACAGCCATGTGGGCTACGGCAAGAAGACGACAAATCCATGGGTTCCGATGGGTACGAAATAGGGGACCTTCTCCTGAGGAACCCGGACGGCGATTCCTCCTCCCATTAACTTGATGCGAAGCGATGTCCGGAGCCCCGCCCCCGTCTCCCGATCCTTGAGCCGATTATCCAGCTCCCAGCAGCAGATTCCCTCGTCAGCGTCGTCATCGCCGTCGTTGGCATAACAGATTACAGTCACTAGACAACCTATGGACCGTGCTACGAGGATGGCCCCAAAGTAGGATTCGGCTGAGGAAGACAGCTTTCATGCAGCTGCCTCTAGAACGTCATCCAAGCGATCGGATTCAGGAACATCGATAATCATGGAACTCCAGGAGGATAGGTATCAGCAAGTACTTGGGTCACAGACGACCAAAAGCCAATGAGTCGTTGTTGCTGTTAGGCACCCTGGCGGCGTCCGATCTTGACATCCGATGAAACAAAGGCCGTTCATCTATCGGCTGCGTTTTGAAACGGAACACATGGTTCGTCTGAGCGTGCACTTATTTCCAAACCCTTGGGGTCAGTGACGAACATGGGCTGGCACCAGTCCCTGCATCTACGGATTGGCAAACAAACGTGTGCATCTGTGCAAATCAAGCTCAGACGATGCGTCTGAATTTATGAAAACTTCGGGGCCGAAATAATCTCGATATCGCCGAACGTTGCACGTTGTAAGTTGCGACCTGGAGCTCCGCCTGCTGTTGTGCTAAGCCCTGAGCTAAGGATGCTAACACGCGACAGACTCCAACAGTGTCGTTGTCTCTCTGACAGCTGCTCTGCCCCATCAATGCCCGACTCTCCAAATTCTCCTCATTCGTCCCAACAATAAAGTTCTGGGCACATCCAGTGAAGCGCATTGGGCAAGGCAATGTCCAAACTCAACTGACGATGCCAAAGGTAGTCCGCAGCAGCCCAGCAAATACTGCGTCTTGGATGACTTCGACCTTCTGCAAGATTCTCAAGCTCGCTTCGACAGCTCTCAGCCAGCGCAAGAAATTAGCGCCGGTTATTACCGGTCTATTAGTCTAGTTGGTTAGGACGTCGGATTCTGATTGTTGGAACTTCCGTAGGCCCAGGTTCGAATCCTGGATGGACCTCTTCTTTTGCAAAATTACGCAAAAGTGGCATTGAATCGTCTTTCTTTTGGTTCAGAGTTGAGGTTGGGACATTGCTCTTGAAATTACGACGTTAGCTTTTGTCCTACACGCCCAGGATCGACCCTGAGCAGGCGGTGGGTTGTCACGGTGTCTCGTAACTCACCAGGCGAAAAGGTCTCGTTCAAGCCTGACCAGTTGTGCTTGTTCGCATACCAGGGCCAAGTCCAGATCCGCTTGTCAGCCAGAGCCGCTAACTTGGAACCGGATTGAATCCGGTCAAATTTCTTTGAACAAAGCTTTTGAAAACCCTTATTGCTTTAGATACAGGCGCCGGTGACATTCCATGAAGACTACAAGGGACGAAGGGTCTCCTCAGCAAGCTTGAGATTTAGAACATTTGGGTCTTGATCTTGAAGCATTCTAAATCGATGCACGCTATCTCATTATGATAATATATGATCAAGCCATGGCATACTCCACAGCAGCTGTCATTTATAGCAGAGGCAGCAATACACATAGGCCTTTCAATCTCGACTAACGGTAATACGACCTACCGCAAGGAACACAGAATCGGTGACCTTGCTTCGCGGTCCGGCCACAGCCGCGCATACAAAGTCCCGAACGCTGCAGGCTGCCGGCGTGGATTATCTTGCCGCAAGGGCTGCAGAAGCGATGGCCGGGTAAAGCAGGCGCGATATTGCATCGTAGACAGGCGGACATGATGGTCTTTAACTCGTGTGTATGATAGTTGTAGACCTATGAGCCGTGTTAGCTTGAGTCATTGAAGAACAGACGGTACTGGACACAGTCTTGCTGACCCTTGATCTATGAGTATGCTCTTTAGTGGCCTCGTGGACTGATTATAGCTTTGTGATTATCATGAGGCAGGGGTTGATAATCAATGACAATGACGTGAAAGTTGATCAACAGAATGGAGGGAGCGTGAGACGAGAGTAGGTTCCTAGTTTCACACAAAGCGAAGGCCCGAGGGGATATGCCAGACTTATATCTACTATCTCATATGTTTATGGTAGCCGCATTTGCCGATGATGCCTCGATAGGGAAGTTGCAACGTTGACGAGCATCTAGCTGCCACATGACCGGCTTTATCCGGAAGATGGCTGCATCGAGGAAATACATCTAATATCACAGCCTGACTTCCATGCCCACCAATAGCTACACCCTTGTCGCCGTAGCCCTCGAGGGCAGTGAGAGAGCGGGATCTATGCACGGGAAGCTACCAAAAACGGATCGAACGGAAAGTAGGCTGGGATCAGATCCCACCTTTCAGTATCCTCAGATAAGCTGCTGACGAATTGTGTTGATAGGATGTGTCTCGTGATCCCCATGCAGACATGATGGAGCGTTGAAGAAGAGGGGTGTGGGAGAACCCCTGCTAACAAAAAGACCTTGCATATAGCAAGCTGCAAGACTTGGAATCCCCTCAAAAGAATGATGCTTAGGTTCTCTTGGCGACAACTACTTCCATGATCATGATAATGTGAGGACAGAGAAGCTCAGACCCATCTGATTCTATGTTTGGCACCTGCTAACGACTTCTTTGCACGACAAGGGGCTCGACAATCGGACCAAAGCATGCCCAATAATCGTCTCAGATGGCGCGAATTCACAAGCGCCGTTCGACATGAGTTGATCAATCGTTGTCGTTTGATTCAATGAGTTGATTTCTACGTAAGTATGCACCTATGACCTAAGTCTTCAGCCCTCTTCAACTAGGGTTTGATCATACATGAATTCCAAGTCTAAAAGGCTCGAATTTGCATCGCATATCTTGCTGACTTTACTTGGGTCAACCAAGTCTGCATTGAAGCGTAGCTGAACTTTTCGCAAGCTCGCACATCTTTGTCCGGTCTGATGCAGGTCCACGAGTTCACG
The DNA here is from genome assembly GCF_011075155.1 of Colletotrichum scovillei. NCBI lineage: Eukaryota > Fungi > Ascomycota > Sordariomycetes > Glomerellales > Glomerellaceae > Colletotrichum > Colletotrichum scovillei. Next base: position 323,672 of record NW_023336264.1, read on the forward strand.
GATATGAGGTAGTATCTCCATGGTGCACCCGTACAGCTCGAGGCTCTCCAGATTAGGAGGCATATGATTGACGAGTCGCGGAACTCTCTTCAACTCCAACACCTTCTCCTCTTGCGTGAAGTTGTTGTAAAGGCTTGGGATTGTCCAAAGATCGGTGAAACCAGTAAAAGCCTCCATACCGATGTGCAACGTTTTCAACGAGACCATCTCCCGCAAGAACGTACCGATAAAGAAGCCCTCTAGTTCGACATACCATTCTTGATTCCGCCACTGATCTTGGTAGTCGATATGCAAATATTCGAGAGTATCTCGATGCGGTGACAGAGCCTGGGCTAGATCTTGTAGCTTGATCTGCATATCTAGGAAACTGCTGTCACCTGGGGTCCAGCGAAACGACTTCAACTCTCTGCAGGCACGGATGACTGTGCTTAGTCCCTCTTGGGTAATGTTCGCATCTAGCAGAGTAAGATTTTGAACGTTTGAAGACCTGGGCGGATTGGCGTTCTCATCGAAGAGGTGCCCATTTGGGCCACTGCTCGATAAACTCGCGCACGTGAATGTTCGTAACTGAGGTAGTTGTAGGAATTCCTTCCCAATGTTGAAGAAGTGGAAAAGACTCTTGGGCATCTCTGGCTCGCCGCAGTATTCTCGCAAGTGATGGAGCAACGGGGCCTTCATGCTCCCCCCGTACAATGCCGCGGCCTTTATCAAGCGAGGAAGTAGACGAGGCGCGAGAGGCGTCCCCAACTCGAGGACCTGAATCTTCGGGCATGCGAGAAACATGAGGCCAATCTGCTGCTCGACTAAGCCGTCGGCGAGGCCCCGAAGCCATTCGTGTCGCACAGCCTCCCAGTCTTCAACGTGATCGGAGAGACCTGATGCATCAATCATGTTGGTGTACACGCCAATCTCATCGCTTTCGGGACCCAAGGGTTTCTTGCTTGATGGGGCAGTGCGGTAGATGAGGCTGGTGGAGACGTGTTTGATGTTAATGCGGCGGACATATTGTGCGAGCTCGGGCTTGGTGATGGTGATGTAACGCAAGAAGTCGAGGTTGCGGCTGCGCTTCTGCGCGTACTGGCTTGTGTTCTTTGGGCCAGCGGCGCTCTCATAGGTTCGGACTGAGAGAGGTAGAGCGATTTTGTAGAGATGTTTGCATGTTGGAAGGACGGCGCAGATCGATGCGGGGTGTGAGGAGGCGAAGGCCTCGAGGACGTGGGTTTGGATTTCCACCGGTAAATCGATAAACCCCAGTGAGGTTGTCGACAAGTTGGCGCCAGGCATGATGCTCTCTTTATGCGTTTCTTTCCGCCATTGAATGAGTAGACCTCGGATTGTTGGTGGTTGTTCTGATGATGTTGCATGCACCAACTGAGATGTGGCTGGAGAAGCTAATCCTGTGGGAGGCACCAACCAGAATAGACCTTCCCGCTCGGTTCATGTTGGGAGGTTTGGCGCTCGATTGTCATTGGCCCTGGGTGAGATCAACCTCTCACCCTGCATGATCTCTACTTTTTTGAGGACGACTATCATTGTTACAAAGGTATTATTGAAAGAAAAACAAAAAAGCCAGCGCTATGCCACCAGGCGAGTTTTGCATTCTGTCGCGGCAGGTTGCCCTACTCCGTAGGAATAGAATTATCAAGCTATCCAAGAGGCGGTCACAACATATTTGACCTAGCAAGTAAGTGCACAAATATTGACGCATAAGGTAACCTGAATTGGTTTATAGCCTAGCATTCTTACTTAACAGCGCCACATCTTCGGCAGATCATTACCTGCTTGATCTGATCTCACCACAACCCCAGTGCTGTCTATCGGGTTGCGCGGCTTCGAAGTGTCCTACTTGACTGAGTGTTGACCAACTGAAATTGGACCTGTACCAGTCACCGAAGATGCTGGAAACAAGTGAGGCCACTAATAAGGCGTACAGGCTAGAGTTTCCCCTCAAGAGACCTAAGCTGGAACCCAGTGGCAACGCGGGCTGATGTTGGGACCACCTGAAGAGCTGGCAAAGAGTGGATGGTAGTATCTTTGGGTATTTGTGCCCCCTGGGCCAGGGGCTTCGCACGACTGCGTGTCTTCATGCCAAGTGCCTGGACGCCCAAAATACTCGGATTCTCCACAGTTCTTCTTCTCGAATGCCTTCATGCTAGCCTGGTAGGCAGCTGGTACGGTTGGATCGCAACTGACTTTGTATCGAGGGTTACCAGCCATCGCCACACTGGCGAGCGCAAAAAGAGTGGCTACGGCTGTGAGATGCACTGAGTGTGTTAGATGGGATAGAAATCAACGTGGTATTGACGACTTACTGATGCTGGTGGTGATTCTGTGAAGACTGAGATCTTGAGGGCAAAGTGAAGAAGGACTGATAGTGCGACTCCTTTCTATCGAGGAATTTCAGGATACCTTATGTATAGAGATTACTCAACCCACGGCGCAACGTGGCTTGATATAATCGCGAAACCGTCGCTCTCGGGTTCATGTAGTCGTATCGTCAATGCAAAGTCCGTCGGTGTTTAATCTCGTTCGAAGAAACGCTAAACTGGGCATGTTGAACTTACGTGCTCCAGGCCATGAGATAGGAAGGGGATCGCCGTAGAAGCCCAGAGTAGCTGACAGATTTTGATACGGGTGGGTATTAAAGTGCATCATAAAAGAATTTTTAATTGATTTCTCTCAACATTCAAACTCTATCTGCTCGTATCAAGACTGGCAGCATTGGCTGCGATGTGGTCTGACTCGGCAATGTGCGAGTGGGGAAGAGTGACGACGGAGTAAGAAGAGATTTCGGTAGCCTTAACCAGCTCCTAGTACTATAATCCTTCATCGCCATTTACCATTATACGGGATATGTGATTGAGTTCAAGTGCTAAACGGGTTGCTTTTGTTGCTTGATTAACAAATCGAAATTCTGCTAGCCTGTGATCATTCTTTTACTTCAAACACTATATAAAGAAAGGAAAGAATAATAGATTTGGAGAAGTTTCTGTCACCGCCTGGATTGATTTCTATTGTTGAGGCTTGTTTACGCTATTTCGAATCGATTGATTCCATCCTCTCATCTCACAGTTACAAGGCCAAGGCGCAGTGACCAAGGTGAGGGGGAATCAACAGATGAGTACAGAAGCATCAGCTAGTCACCTACCTTAGAAAACTTTGGTCAGGAGAGATAGATTGTTTTGTGACCATTCTCATCGCAAAAGGGAACCATCGTGGAGATGAGCCATTTGACGAAGGGATGCCCTTGAAGCAAGATCCCAAAGGCCCAACAGGAAGAAATGAGTGTCTTTGTCGAGAACAGTGGAAAATACACGTGAAAACACTGAAGTGACCGAATGTTGGGAACAAAATATGTCGAAGTTTCCCAGAATTGGTAACTTAAACCCCTAATTGTTGAGTTATGTAGTCATAGGCACAATATTTAGGTGACGTGTGACGGCCGTTTGCAATGCGTCATTACGCGCTTGTCCTAGCAGTATGCAGCTTAAGATGGAAACAAGACAAGAGAAAGTCGAATGAATGAACGCACAATTATATCAAACGTGTTGCAGTCATAGACATCATGAAAGATTGCAATAAAGGCTTGTACGACCTCAAAGGCTAGGAAGATCATGCATATACATTATAGAAGAGTTGTCCAGGGCTCACCCGCTGCGTATTGACGCTGGTAATGGATGCTGCTCTTACCGACTAGGAGCATTGTAAACCCTTGGCAATATTCCACAGAAACACAAGCTGGATGAGTTCATGCTTATATAGTCGACAACCCAGTATAAAGCGACATAATACGCATATTCGTATCAGTAATCGTCTATAGCAGCAATACTCACCGGTGGGCTATGTTTCGCCGCTCCGTCCTCTAACTAAACTTTGAAAAGTCAGGCGATGAGAAATCAGCCCATCAGTGAAGTCGGACTCAGTCTGGAACATTGCCCTTTCTATAGCTTAGAAGCATCCATGACTTCCTATCTCGACAGTACTTTCCGACAAAGATCGAGAATCCAGCCCAGTTTAGGACATACCGTGGCATTCCCAGGCCATTGAATCAAGACAAATTTCCCAATTGAAATTCTATAGACTCACACAAGATCATGCTGACATGACCATCATCATGCGCTGGATACAAGTACAGCCTGAGCTCACTGCTTCCGGTAGTAAGCTCGCAAGAACCACGGAATCTCATCAGAATATCTGATTACATACGAGTTCAGCCTGTAGCTTATCAAAGTTGATACAGTAATTTCCCATCTCGCGGATAAGCCAAAATAACCGACTCGGATAGGCTACGACGCAAATCTGTGGGATTGACTTGCGATCTCTGAGTTGTTCGTTTCTGCAGTCTCGCTACCTCCGAAGTCCGAGTTTCTCAAATTAGTTCAGAGAACTTGATAGTTGCCGGCACTTCCGATGAATCAATCGCTTTGAATAGCAATTTCTCACAGTACCTATCTTACTTAAGAGAAAGACGACCCACGAGTTTCGACGATTCGCCTGATATTTCCTACAATCTTCCTGGCAGAGATTTACCACGCACCTTCCTACGACTCGGTCATAGACAAGCCATCCGTAAGTTGGATAACTCCAACAGGTCTTAGCTGTGCTGACAACATCCCCAGAATATGAGACTCACAACTCTGGTAACCGTTCTTTCGATTTCGATTACCGCACAAGCTTGCTCTGGCTATAAATACTGTCACTGCTACGACTCAGATGGCACGCCAAACGACAGTGCCACCTCGACAGTCTGCACAAAGGCTGGGTATCAAACGAAATATAACTCGGATCTTCGTCACTACGAGTGCTACTACTATAGCGAGACATTGTTCAAAAATATTGGACAGAGCAATTGCGGGATGAGGGAACGTTGTATCAAGGCTGGAGCCACTGGAAAGGACTCAAGCTGTAGGGGAAAGGTGTAGATGGTTGATCATTCGAGCTCATCATGATGAGGGTTCTTCGTAGTCATTTTATTACTATTTGACGGCTCAAAACTCTATATCCGAATTCAAAACCAACTCTTGAGGGCAATCGAAGTCATCCAAAATCACACCATGTTCTGTTTGGACTTTTCGGCGGCCCAGAGCGTACAAGTTTTGGCTTTCGAAGAGGCCCTCTCTTTCTGCTCCCAGTACCTTTATCAAACGGAGAGCTGAAAGCCGCACTTCTAAGCACTTGCACTCTGTAACAACGAAGAACAGCACAGGTGAGAATGCAAGTTCGAAAACAAATCGTGGTAGCCGTATGGTCCGCAAATTATTAAAGTCAGAAGCCAATGCAATCATCTCGCGGAAGCCGTGTATGTGTATTTCATCGTTGCCTCCATGATCCACTGGGAACAACATATCGAAGCAAACTTGACATGTGTGGAAGCGCATACGCATCAGTGCTTGCGGACCTTCGCTAGCACAATTTGGCTGAGATGTTGAGTCAATGTCGAGGCCATCCATCAGTTCTCTGCATTTCTGCAACAGGGAACCGATGCAGTTGCGCTCCTTCACCTGATCGAAATCAGCTCCTTTCCTCTTCCAATGTTGTAAAATCATTAATCGTCGGCAAATTTCGTCGATCATCGAGTGTGCATCCTCTACGTTATCAAATTTCGTCGGTACCGCATATCTTAGGACATGTGCGAGGGCTGAGTCCGCAGGAGGCCTTCCAAGGAGCAGCGGAAGGACACTTAGTCGCCGAAAGACTGGTACGAGATGATCTCGTATCCAGGGTTTGTCGCTGCCATAAGTCTCTAAGATTTGGTTGCCGTGTCTGCAGTGCCGAATCGCGGTTTCGTTATTTGACTGCAGCAGCTCGATACATGTAAACAAGACGCATACAACAAGGACTAAAGACTGATCTTGCACAGCCTTCACACCTTTGATTGCCGCATTATAGTACTGTAATGCAAGCAAAGGTTCAGTGGATGGGACCGTCCGCATCTCGCGAGCCTCGTACAGGTGACTGATTGCCAACAGTGAGTACTTCACTATTGGCTCAGATTGGCTGAGCTGCATGACAAAGTACGTCCAGAAGGCAGGCTTCCTAGGGCCAGATAGACGAGGCGCAGCGTATTCATAGAAGTATTGCAGTGACCTTCGCTCAGTTGCGGAGTCTGATCCATAATGTCGTAGGGCTGCATGAATCTTGAACTCTACCGATGCCTGTGCCAAGTAGCCGTCGCACTTTCGGCCGGTGTCGTTGCAGCGTCGACAAGAAGGCTTGGTTTCGTCGCACTTGATCTTGCGAATCCTACAAAGATTAGTACAAAAGCACTCGCCTGAGGTCTCTGCGAGGTAGTTCGATCTATGCATACTTGCAAGTCAAGCACCCGGTCTTAGTCTTCTTGGAACCTTTTCGTGCCATGGGATGATCACATCAGGCGACCAAAGATAGGTTTTCTCATCAATTCCGGCAATATTAAGGCATGGGAGCTCTGATTCTGTTGATACAGGTGTGATGACTTGCGCTCTAGTCTGTTCCACCTGATGTGATGATGTAGCTGGGAGTTCGGAATGTCCCTTTGTTTGCCATGGGTCTGGTGCGGTAGGTCATGTAAGACTTGAACAAAAGCCGAACGAGCCAATCAAACTTCGCACTAAGTAACTTGCGATTTATAATCATCGTCGTCACTGTACTAGCTACCTCATGAACCCTCTGATTGGTTCATTCGGTTTTGAGAATCCTAGTACGGATAGAGTTGAGGCTAATGACACTGAATACATGTAATTGTCGTGGCTGTTACGAAGGATCACACACGAGCGGTGCTTAGCTTACAAGTTCTCAAAGGAGATAACGTGGTGTTTCATTTCCTTTGGTTTTTCAATTGAGAACGTCGAATGAGTATTTAAGCGAGTGGTCCTCCCCTCAGCAAATGCCCGCTGCCAGCTCAAGACATTGAAGCTCAACCGCCCTCAGCCCTTGCTTATTATTCAGACTACCCTTATCTTCCTCAAACTATATTCCAATAACAGTCATGTCACCTGTGCGGCAAGGTCGTAAGATTGCCTTAGTTGGCGCCAGTGGTAACCTCGGGCAACGCACCCTGACGGCACTGCTCTCTCATGGCATCCACGACATCACCATCATTGTCCGGAATGAATCCACCTCTCAGTTCCCTGAGAACATCACCATCGAGAGAGTTGCCTTCGACGACGAGGCTACCCTCACTTCTGTCTTGAAAGGCCAAGAGGTCTTGGTATTGCAACTTGGCATCCCAGCTGTGGGCCTCAGCGACGTCTTCATCCGCGCTGCCGCAAAGGCCAACGTCCCGTACATCCTCCCGACTGAGTTCGGTAGTGATCCAGAAGGAAATCTCATCGAAGAGCTGCCCGAGATTGCCAGTAAGCGCAAATACCGAGAACTCATCGAAAAGCTAGGAGTTGGTTCTTGGATCGGTGTCATTACCAACCCTTGGTACGATTTCTGCCTGCCTATGAGCGATGCCTTTGGTATCGACACCAAAACACTCAAGGCTACGCTTTGGAACGGGGGGCGTACAAAGATGAATTACACTACGCTGGCCCGAGCTGGAGTGGTTACCGCCGAGGTTGTGGCTATGCCAGACGTAGAACTTGCACGCTATCGCAACAAATGCTTCTACACTACTTCCTTCCACGTCACCCAGAGAGAGATACTGAGCAGCATTATGCTGGCGACTGGAACATCTGAGACTGATTGGAACATTCGCGAGGAGGCCGTGGATGATGTTCTTGAGAGAGCCAATGCGATGAGTGGGAATGACGCACATGCTGTGGTGCTTGCGAAGTTTCTCCCGCTGCATTACAAAGAGGGCGAAGGGGGGGATTTTAACAGCAAGACTGAGGATCTCGGCCGTTTTGATCTGAGCACGGAGGACTTTCATGCCGTCACGAAGGATGTAGTTCAGCGAATTATGTAACCCTAGAGTGCTGTCCTGCGCTTGGAGAGAATCGGAAATAATCTTTGTCCTTCAGAACAAGCATGTCTCGCGTTCTCTCTGAAACTTGTAGAAGTCGGTAGTTGCAACCTGATTGTCCTTTGGATACAGGTATCCTTGTGGCTGCATCAAGCATGGACTCCTGACCACCACAACAGGTCACACTAAATGTAAGGTACTTCTCATAAGTAATCGAAAATGACTCACTGAGCTTAGACAGTACATAGAAAGGCACCAAGTGGTCATAGATGGTGATAATACGCTGATGTTGCCCCTTTCGACTGTTGATTTGCTCGAGAAGCCGACTCCAACCGCTATGCCTCTCACTTGGCACACACCGGACCAATGTCGGACCAACTTCTCGGCCCGGCCCAACCCCGCCAAGTGAACGCATCTCAGAGCGGTCGACTAAATCGGATAGACATGCATCGGCATCAAATCGGTAAACGGACGGATCGCAGTCCGGGTGAAACAGAGTGACGTGACGTTTAAACCAGACCGCGAGTACACAAATCCACAAGGATGGCTTCCATCTCGTGTTTCTCCTCTCTCCTTGCTTTGCGACGATTTGATCATCGCCTCTTGAAAAGTACCTTGTCTTACAGCAGTAGAACATACCAAAAATGACCGCGTGGAAAGTGAATGGCAAAGTTGCGCTCGTGACCGGTGCTGGATCAGGTTGGCATCCTTACCCCTTTTTCGGAGTTACTAATACTAACAGAGTTCAGGTATCAACCATGCGCTAACCAAAGCCCTTCTCGAGTCGGGCTGTTCAGTCGTCATGGCGGATTTGAGACTACGTCCCGAGGCCGAAGATACACTCAAGAAATACCCTCATCCCCCAATCAAGCCTGACACCGCGTCGGCTATCTTCCATCAGACAGACCTCACAGACTGGTCTCAGATCAACAAACTGTGGGACGCCGCACTCAAGACATATACGCGAGTCAATTTACTCATCAACGGGGCCGGAATCTATGATCCCCCATCCAGCGACTTTTGGAACCCGCCTGGGATCTCGCCTCTGTCCCGAGACCAAGCCGATGCCAAAGTCGGCATGTATCAGGCTTACGCCATCAATACCATTGCCCCTGTCAGACTTGCCCAGATCGCCGTCGAATACTGGCTCCGTCCCGAAAACCGACATCTTGCAGGCAACATCCTCTGGGTCGCCAGTATGGCGGGCTACGTCCACGGCCTCCTTACACCGTTTTACTACTCGAGCAAGGCTGCCGTTGTCAGCATGTGCAAGTCTCTTGGCTCTTTGAATAAGGTTGCCGGCATTAGGAACGTCGCAATCTGTCCGGGAGTAGTCGATGTATGCTTCAACCTGCCTGGACTCCGTCATGTTCACATGCAATGAGTGCTGATAGCCTGCCGCAGACCCCAATCTTCCACGCCTCCTACAGTCGAGAGCGTGTACATGCCGACGACTTGATGCTAAGCGTTGACGAAGTGGTCAATGTTGCCATGTCTGCCATCTGTGACTCGAAATACGGCGACGGGAACGTTATCGAGGTGTTCTGCGGAGGAACGAACGAGGACCACAAGGTCTGTGTTCGGGACGTGCCCTTGGAAAGCCTGTACGACGTCGAAGGTATGAAGGGCCTGGCAGCTGGAACGCATATGCTAGACAAGCAAGACGAATTCGAACAGAAGTTGAAGAAGGGTGGCCTGGGGTTTCCTGCAAAGATCTAGGAGCGGACACGGGTTGGACAGATAGTACGTCAGTCTGCATAGGAATAATCCACTGCCGCAGGTATTACCGCTTATCGAATTTCGAATACAAGGCAGGCAGGGTAGTGACACCAGGATGATACTCCTACTAATCTCCTAGGCCAAGGTTGAATGACTTCGCGGGCTATTCCATGATAGCGTTTCAGGGGGAATGAAGGTGTAACCACACTGCAGTACTTCGGGCGCGGTTCCGTATCCTGTGACTTTCCCTACAGTATAGTATACCATAAGGGGTTGCCTACTACTTGAGCTAGCAGTTGAGCCAACTCCAACGAATGCCATAAAAGCCCTTTACCCTCGTTCCAGCCGCACTTCGAGCACAAGCCCAGGATCTATCAATTCTGTGTAGAGTCTTGGGTTGGATCCCTGACCTGAGCTTAATTTCCCTCAGCGCTCCTCTCAAGCTCTTCCAGAAACCTCTTCACTTCGGAATCCAGTTCCAAGCCCGACTGAAGCATGTATTTATCGGTGCCTTCTATCTGCAGACCTTGGAGAGACCGGGCACGGCTGAGCGCTACATAGGCTTGGCCCTTTTCAAAGACAGAACCCAAGTCAACGATTAAGCGGTCAAGAGACAGACTCTGGCTCTTATGGATGGTCATGGCCCAGCCTGGAGCGAGAGGTAGCTGTGTCCGAGATATGAGCATGTGCGGGTGCTTTGTGCCAAGTTCGTTTACTGCGCAATCCGGGCCAATGACACGGCGTTGGCCGTTATTGAACTCGACCTCGGGGTCTTCTTTGAGTCAGCCAATTTGAGAAAAAAGTGAAGAGTTTGTCCCAGCAGCTGAGCCGGATTTCTACTCACATAATTCAGGCGCGCCTTCGTCCGTTAAGAACCATTCCGTCAGACGAAAACGTTCCATAGCAGCATCGAAAGCTGGCAAATCCTTCTTGTAGTTTTTTCGCTTAGGTTCCGTGGGACGTTCAATCTTGGAACGTGAGACAAAGTCGCAGATTTTGCCCTGACTGCCGTTACACAGGCCGCTGTCTAGATCAATCTGGTGCATACAAGTAACGAGGTCAGTGAATCTAGCGACAAATGGTTCTATGCAACAAGTGATTGCGGAGGACCTTACGTTTGCAAGCAAGATAACCGGCATATGAAGCTTCAACTCCAGAGATTGGGCATAGCGATGCTCCCCCAGGTAGGACAACGGTTGCCGCGAAGACGGTGCTTTAGGGTCCGAATCTCGCTTCTGGATAATGTACTCTGTCAATAACCCTTACTTTGCAAATTTTAGAATCGCGCCTAGATACAGCTCGACGCATGAGGTAGTCAGCACTTGCCGTGTAGTAATCGATCAGAAGATCAAGTTCTTCATCTGTGCTGTTATTTTTATTGGCATAATCGAGACACCAATATTCTTGGGACAGGGTATGGAGCCGTTTGAGCTGATTCTTGTTGTGCTTTTGAGCTTGCAATCTACGACTGAACAAACGAGTTGCGTTCTCAACCTGGGTTGGATGATTTAGCAGTAGGTTGATATCTCCCGGGCTGAGATCTTCACCCAACCGGCATGTCTGAAGAATCCTGATAAAGTCCTTGTCTGTTTGTCGATGAACCTTCTTCAGGTGGACGTACTTGAAGTTGCACCTCACCCACTCAGGAGACTTGAAGGCCCATTTGTCGTGCTCCATGAAATACCCATGAGCATTTCGCTGCGGCCCTTCATCGCTGACTCCTTTAGGGCAGAAATATGAACGGACTGAGTTCCCGACATTTTCCTGTTGCATTTCCGAGCCACAATCAAGACAATACTTGAATGGCTCTACCGGAGGCAGCTGGCAGAAGTCCCCAACAGCCATGACCTGGACGCCGCCAAAAGCGCCTTGAGCCTCCATCCAACTCTGGGAGTTTTTTGGGGCTGCTTCGCGTCGAATACGTCTCATGACCCGACCGAGTCGTTCAAAGAATTGATTCTCAACCATGCTGATTTCGTCGATGATAAGAACATGGGTATCAACTATTCGATTCTTGTTTTCATTGTGTCGCGACTTTCCCATTAGTCTACCGAATGCATCTGGCTTTGAGAAATCATCCGGTGTCCAGCCCGCGTAATTCCACACTGTTCTACCACCGATGTTGACAGAAGCGATGCCGGTAGGTGCGATGAGTTGGACTTCTCGTTCATTTGCTTTGAACATCTTGTGCAAGGCCTTTACGAGGACAGATTTGCCGCATCCGCCTGATCTACATGCATGTGAGGTTAGTATATGATTATTGGGTTATTGACGTAATGAATTGGACCATCATGAAGCCACCTGGCTTACGCACCCAGTGATGAAAAGGTTATGTCCCGCCATGGCAAGATCCATGGCGGCTTGTTGTTCCTGGACAAGAGGGGGCTCGCAAGGGTCCGGTACGGGCTCGAAACTATGGGCTTGAGGCTCGCCCGTACCGGCAACTGCGGCTGCAACATTGCTGGATGCGGCATTGCCAGGTATGGGACTGCTGGACGCGGCAGGGGTATACTGAGGTGTGCTCTCATGTGTGTTTTGCGGCGTAGGCTGTGGCTGCGATGCAGTGTAAGGTTGCGTTTGAGATACACGCCTTGCCTCTTCTGCCTCAAGCTTTTCTGTCATTTTATTACGCAGGAGATCCACCTAGGACAATACACATCAGAAACGAACTTCAATCGCAAAGCAGAGTGATGTCTCACAGCGTCGTTGTATGTTGGTGCTTTCTTGTCTGCGTTCAAGCAGTCAGCCCGGGAAATGCTTTTTGCCATGTTCGAGATTTGACTTACACCCTTGCCCTGGATAACCTTTGACCAACGGCTCACATTTTCCCCAACTTTCGAAAATGCCAGTTTTCCTCCCATTCCATACCACGAAGTACTTTTCGGCGCCGGAAAGTTCCTTTGGTATGCCCGACGTGTACTTTCTCATCATGTCGTTCACTTTGTCTGCTACTGAGGGTTGCGGGGGGGTATCAGAAGGCCCGGCATCGGACTCCGCTTCAGAGCCGGAGTCAGCTTCAGAGTCGTCTTCAGTGTCATCTTCAGGTTCGTCTTCAGCGTCATCTTCAGGCTCATCTTCAGTGTCGCTGTGTCTCGTCAAATCAATCTGGTCAGGCTCGGGTTGGGATCGCTGTCTTTTGGGTGATGGTGGGGAGAGGGAACCGCCCGGCGGGCGTTTGGGCGCGCGACCCCAAGTGACTAGCCATTGGAATATTAGCTTTGTTTCTTGTATGATGGGACTTGTAGTCGAGTTTTACGAACGTGTGGTTTGTTTGAAGGCCATTTTAGTTAATCCTTCTTTTTGCGCAACGGTTGGAAAGATCCCGCGTCATGAGGCGGAGAGGCTCTGGCACGGTCGCGTAAATTTGATATTAAATGAGACAGACGCGTCGCGGACTGATTAGATTGGGTGGCATTAAGCTCCCAAAGGCTCGGGCCACCCGTTCAAAACCTAGGTACCCAGTATTATGGGGCTCGGCTGAACCAGAGCAAATGCTCCGTGTTCGCAAAGTAAGGCACCCTAGAAACTATTGACCCTAACGAAAGGAAAAGATTCGTTACGGTAGAGTTCTTCTTCATTGGCCAACAATGCCACACATCAACGCGCAGTTCAACGCCTTTGGTACGGGAAGTTTATGACGTCTATGGTCCACGGCACTTGGTGCTAAGGGATTCGAAGAACTAGCCCCAGAACGGCTAGGGAGCTTAGGAACCAACATGCACTGCACCGACGCACACACCCACGGTGTCTGGACCAGCTTGCTGCTAACACTGCACCCTCATTCCCTACAATTACAGCCAACACTGAATCCAACGCGTATTTCCGATCATCATTCCCGCCATGCACTGCTTGTCCCCCGCACGAAGCGAGTCAGCTACTAGCAGGGGCCCCATTCCGGGGCCCCGGACAACTCCCGAGCCTCCCCCCAGCTCCAACGTCGTCGCCGGACACTTCTCCGCCCAAACCTGGCAACGGTCGACGACTAACATCCTCGACGCCGCAAACATCGTCACCTTCTAGCGAATTGGATTTCGTAACATGGCGGAGCCGCACCACTTTTTCGCGGGGATTCCACTGCGAAAAGCAAGCTATGGCTTGAGTGGGGGAGCAGCTTTGTCTCGAATCGGTCCAGAAGCGGCGTCATGGGGTCGTGGACCAACGCCAACATGACCCCCACCTAGACCTGGCTGGCGTGGATTCGTGGGGTCAATGTGCCGTCAGTGGAGATGTTTGACATCGTGAGCCTTTCGCGGGGTGGAAGAGCCAAGCTTGGTCTGCACGATGCGTCTATCTCAACTTTCCAAGGTGCCTCTGGGGATGTGGAAAACGCTGGATCCGCTCGAGCTATCAATGCCAATATCTCTTGCATCTTGCTCCCTTATTCTCGCTCAGAATCACTGATACCCATCAGTGATCATCACCATGGTCGTTAGCGGTACGGAGGTTGCGAAGAACAACACCAGAGACTCGTGCTGGGTCGTTGTGCATGGCCAAGTATGGGACGTCACAGGTAGGCTCATGCTCCGGTACCCAGCTTCACATTGCCAACTCACACTAGACCAGACTTCCTTGATGAGCACCCTGGCGGCGCGAAACTTATCATCAAATGTGCCGGCCGAGACGCGACAGAAGACTACGACTCTATCCACAACCCAGACCTCATCACAGAGACCCTATCACCAGACCGCTGCCTGGGTCCCATAGACCCAGCAACACTACCAGAGCCGCAAGATGCCTCGTCGAACGCTCCTGAAAAGCAAAAGCCTGCTTTCCCACATTTAGGAGCCATCATCAACGCCGCCGATTTCGAAAAGGTCGCGGAGAAGTACCTCTCGCCCATGGGCTGGGCGTACTACTACTCGGGCGCAGAAGACGAACAGAGCCTTGACGACTCGCGCCGCATATTCCGCAAGCTCGCCCTCCGCCCGCGCATTCTCCGAAACGTCGACTCCATCTCCACGTCCACCAACATCCTCGGCCTCCCTACTTCCCTACCTTTCTACATCTCGCCTACAGGACAGGCCAAGTACGCCCACTCCGAAGCCGAGACGATTCTCTCGAGCGCTGCAGGCAAGGAAGGGATCATGTACTGTATGCCCACCAAGCCGAGCGCGTCGGTCGAGTCCATCTTCAACGCCAGGGTGGACGAAGCACAACCGTTGTTCTTTCAGCTATATGTTGATAGGAACCGGGAGAAAGCGCAAGCTACGATTCGCAAGGCAGAGAGGTTAGGCGCAAAGGCGATCTTCGTGACGGTCGATTCACCCGTCATCGGCAAACGCGAGCGCGATGAAAGGCTGACTGTTGGCGATGAGCCTCTTTCAGAACCCAGCGGCGTGGCGAAGACGACGGCTTCTGGGCTACTGAATGCGGGGTTGACGTGGGCTGATTTGACATGGATAAGACAGACAACCTCGCTGCCAATAGTCATCAAGGGGATCCAGTCGGTTGAAGACGCGGTCATCGCTCACGAGCATGGAGTAGAAGGCATCGTGCTATCGAATCATGGAGGACGGTCCCAGGATACAGCACAGGCGCCCATGCTGACGCTCCTTGAGATTCGCAGATACGCTCCGCACTTGCTATCCCAAGAAACCAGAGCCAAGTTCCAGATATTTGTCGACGGTGGCATCAGACGCGGTACGGATATACTGAAGGCTATTGCTCTTGGTGCCACAGCTGTTGGCATTGGTCGGCCGTTCTTGTACTCGATGACGGCTGACTATGGCGAGGCTGGTGTCAGGCGGTTGGTGCAGATCCTAAGACATGAGCTACAGACTAATATGGCGCTCGCGGGTGCCACGAGTGTGGAACAAATTGTTCCAGAGATGGTTAATAGCGAACGTGCTGAGAAGGAAGTTACAGGGAGGGTGAAGTTGTAGACTATTTCAAGGGCTATGTGTCAACTGTGGACACTGACAAGTACCATGTTTCTCCGCAACAAGGAGCCTTTTCACCATAGAGTCTATCTAAGTCACTTTAGTAATGATCTCATTGCTTATGTTCCCTGGAAGAAAAGCGCATTGCGGGAAATACTGCAACGTCAAAGACAGGTAGTGACCTCTCAGTTTGCTAGGCAATCATTCTTCATACTGAGGCGCGATGGGACAGGTAAATGAGTTGCTGGTAGAGGGGACAAGTGCTGGAGCACGAAGTTCATGGCCATTTGTTTTGGACTTAACTTAATTTCAAAAGTTTGTAGGAGCTTAAGGCAGTGTCAACACCATTAAACATAGCGAATTAATCCATCCTCAAGACTACTAGTTGAATATAACAGCATTACCCAGTCGACGCTTCAAATGAGATATCTGAACCCTCCAGCGACCTGCGCCTGTGTCGGACCATGCTTCCCCGTGTCCTCGCCCCGGTCCAACTTGGCATTCAACCTTCTCAACCAAATCCTCGTCACAGTAGCGAATCCAATCGCCAAACCTGTCGCCGCAATATTCACAATAAACGCCGTGACATATCTCGGCGCACCATAGTACAGATAACTACCCCAAATATTTGGCGTGTTACACATGGCGTTAATCAGCGCAATAGCACTCGCACGCTTGACCGAAGGCTGGGCCAGACTACCCGTAATCCACGAAAGCACCACCACCGCAGCGGCATAGAAAGAGCCCGGGAGAAGCATCATGGCGACGTAGCGTGCTGCCGTGTTAGTTGTTGAGACGGCAATGATGTTGGCGACAAGGGTGATGCACAGCGGAATGACAATGTGGAGAAAGCGTTCTTGCTTGCGGTCTGAGTGGAAGCCGTTTAGGAGCATGGTGATGACGCAGAGGAGGAAGGGTGGCGCGGTGAGGGCGTAGGTCATTGTGCGGGAGAAGCCGAGGCCGCCAACGACGGAGGGGAAGAAATTTGCGACGGCGCCGACGATGTAGGTCTGATGGTCCGGGTGGATTAGCAAAGTTGTTCATGGTGTGCCCAAGACTTCTCTAACCTCTTCGGAAAGGTGCTTGAAGGGGCAGATAGGTGAGGTGTGCGACTTACAGAGTAGAGGACTCCCATGAGCAGCCAGGTCTTTGGGTCCGTGACGGCCATCATGAAGCCCTTCATAGCGGTGACTTCACTGGAATCATCTTCCTGGCCTTGATCTGCAGCGAAGTTGTACTGCACCCATTCGCATTCCAGTTGTGTTAGAGTGGGAATCTTCTTGTTGGAATTGGGCAGGATGCATGCGAACGGAATGGCCAAGCCGACGGTAATGACGCCCTCGACGAGGAAGAGCTGCGATTGTCCTGATCAGACCGAGAAGGCTTCAGATATAGCAAAGAAAACAGGGACATACCCAACGCCAACCTGCAAGTCCGTGTGCACCATCCAGGTTCAGGATGGCGATGGCGAAAAGACCGCCGAACGCATTGCCCAGCTGGGAACCAGAATAGAGGATGGCAGTCCGCAAAGCAAATTGCTTTCGGTTACTAGAGAGACATAGATCAATATCGCTCGGGACCAAGAGCACATGAACGGGATGGCTTACTAGAAGAGGGAGAGGAAGTACAGTGCACCAGGGAAGAAGATGGCCTCAACGAAGCCAAGGAAGAAGCGCGCCATCAAGAGGCCTTCGTAGATGTGCACCACGGCCATTAGGGAAGAAATGACACCCCATGCAGCCATGCCACAGCAGATATACGCCCCGGGCCACTTGATCTTGCCGACAATCATGTTTGAGGGAACTTGCATGAGAACTGCAGAGCTATCGTGTTAGTCAGGGTTTGAGAACTGTGCTTCTGCGACTGAACGGATTGGAAGTTCTCACTGTAGCCAACAAACAGAATGCTGACGGTTGTCTGGTACTCGACTTGGCTCAGGTTCAGGTCTGTGGTGATGTCGGCGAGCTTTGCGCTGGCAATGTTCTGGCGGTCGAGGTAGTTAACTTTAATCATCAGGTATGTTAGTCGTGTCCTCTGGGAGAAGCTGGTTGGAGTACGTGGGTTGCACTCACGGATGTACATGATGACCATGATGGGCATGATCACCAAGTCCATTTTCAACGTCGCCTTCTTGCCAATTCTCTCATACTCCTCCTGGCTCAAGGCCGCCAAGCTGGCGGGCATGATGAGGTTGCCGCCATGTTGGCTTAGTTTATCGGCGTTGAGGTCCTCGACCTGGTCCGAAGACCTCTCTGTCTTGTCCATATCCATGGTTTCTTATTGGCCCGAGACTGAGTAGAGCTTGTTTCTCTCGTGGCTCAGATATCGAATAGCAACTGGGATTAAGGGATTCAGCGAGGTGAGAGACAAGAAGACCTGCCCTTGAGAAGTCAAACATGCGGCGGTCGAAAGACGTGGGAAGGCTCTGAACTTAACCTCCTTTTCCCCGGACCCGTCAACCTTGGAACAACCTCCCATTCCTTCTCCTCGTCCCACAATCATCTACTTTCCTTCGATTCCCCCTATCCTGAGGCAAACGTGGAGAACAATCCAAACGCGGGGAAACGACCCCATGGGGTAGGGCCTAGCATGGCAGCATCCACACGATGCCTTTGTTCCTTACTGCTTGGCCATCCCTGAACCCCCAAATATCAGGCGACCGTGTGCCGACTTTCTCGTCGGACCGCCCCCACCTTGCAGCTCTCCGGCATCAGATCCGGCGTTAGGACAGAAGGAATATGGGATTTCTTGGACACCTAGGGGCCAGGGATGTTTGCGGGACTATGTGGGGGTCATACGTTGGGGATCATGGGGTAACTCTCTTTTACCGTCTGGGGACGGCGAGCTCTCCAATTCCCTCGAGCTCTCAAGTACCAGTACAGTTAGCTTAAGAGCCATAGGCACGATGAGATATGCTCGGCTCTCGTACTACTCATCTATATTCCAAGCCTTGGTATTACTCTTTTCTGTCTGGTAGAATGTAACTGCTCCATGAGACCTCAAGGAGTATGGAGGATGACCAAGATCTAGGTCGATGGTAGACCGTAAAGGTGCTTTCCCCACCTCCACGATAGCCATCATCACTCAATCCGTTCTCGTCTTTGACCCCCACCTCGGCATCCATTTTCCAACATCCATGAATCGCTGACCGCCTGGTCAATCCTCCATGCCTTCGACAGGGATATCACTTCTAAGTTCCACGAGACCAAAAGGAGTATCGAAGCAACCTGAGTTCATGACTGAAGAGTAGACGTAGTCTGTAGACTTCCTATCAGTTACATCTTCTGAAATTGCCCACATACTTGATCAAATATGCGATGGGCTAGCTCGTCTTACTTTCAGCATAGAGTATTTGAAGAAGCCCGCCTGGCACTTGAGCAACCAGACCTAAATAGGTTTCAGCCTATCAACAGAGAAATGCATCTCTATCCGTCTTTCTTAGGGTTCATCATGTCCATGTGGGTTCGATGAGCCAATGTAATGTCCATGCCCGGGCAATGCCGGTTCGATAACGCTATTTCCCCAATGTAAGGCACGCCACATGGCTCTACTCCTTACAGGTTCAACGTATGCGTACCTAGGTATTCACCTGGTTTCAGGCGAGCCCGACTAGTGTCTTGGGACTACACACTTTGAGAGTACGTTTCTCATGGCACGCCGTTCTGTTCAGCCCATCTTCGGCGTCACTCTACAGAGATAATCCGGCAGGAGAACGCCACATTCACCGTCAAGGACTGAAGAACGTATGACAGTGCAACAGCCTATCATGCAAGCCGCATCCAGCTTTGTCTCTCCAATACACCTGTCATTTGATAGGGCGATGGCGGTCTAAGAGTCGCCCTGCTCTTCTGTTAGATGTAAAGCTGTCAATAATAGGGCAAAGGTGTTTCAGGTCCAATCAAGAAATAACAAACGTAATTCTTGTTTCCTCCAAGAGAAAACACTTGCGGAGCTGCTTGCTTTAGATAAGATTACCAGTGTACCGGAGCTTGAGGATAGATCTTGGATATGAGTATATGCAACCTCCCTCAGTAAGAGCACATCTGGAACACAAAGTTTTCATAGGAATGCGATAATGTATAGTCCGTTGGCTATGCCAACTCAGAATTTGTCTCTAAAATTGTACAGGAGAATGAGAAGAGGACTCAAGCAGCACCCATAGTTGCATCTCAACAAAGAGCAGAAGCCTTGATTCTGACACACTTCATCGCCCGTCCAACGCGAGCGATATCAGAGGCAGATCCTGCGCCTCTTATTTCTGATGGTCAGGCCCATCAGTGACGGAGCTTGGCGCAGGCGGCACTAGCCTTTGCGCTGGGAGTGGCAGAACGAGTCGCGGTGATCAGAGTCGTCGAAGGCAAGCTGCTCGGGACAGTCGCCTCAGCTGCCGAGGTGCTGTTGACCTCGCTCGATCCACCGGTCCAGACAGCAGGACCAGGCATCGGGAAATCCTTGTATCCGTTATAGAGGCTGAAGCTCACGTAGGGATCGGTATACTTGTAGGCGCCAGGGAACTTGACCAGAGGGCCAGGGGTGCCGTTGCCGCCTCCTGTGACCTTGACCTGGACGCAAGACACGAAGTGCTCAGGCTCGTGGTCAAACGACTTGTGGACGCCTAGAAGAGTTTGTTAGATTATCAGGATACAATCGACATACACAAATTGAAGCCAATATCTAAATTCTCACCGATGTGCTCAAACCGCAGGAGGTACTCCCCTGAAGGCGTATCCTTGGGAATGGTGGCGGTAAGAGTGTTCTTGTCCCAAGTACACCAAGCGTCGTTGGTGAAGTCGCCACTCTGGGTGCAAACGCCAGTCTCGCCAATCTTGAACCAGTCACCCGAGCCGTCGTAGTCCTTGACGCTGCCATCGGGGGCTTTCGACATGTAGTACAGAGCAGGTCCTATAGTAATTGGATGCAGATGTTAGTCAACGTGCAACGTCGAGGTGAATCATGCGGCGACAGAGTCTTCTAACCAGGGTGCTGCATGGTGGCGCCTACGCCAAGCTTAACCGTAACGTCGCTTCCCGCAGTGACGTCGAGGACCTCCGTCTTGGCGGCGTTGGTGAAAGCTCCTTGGTTGCATCTGCTGTCCGGGCCGTCGATGTAGGAACCATCGCGAATATCGGCAGCGGGGTTGTTCGAGAACTTGATCGGATTATACTTGGTGGCACGGGTGAAGTCTCGGATGTACTGGAAAGACTTTCCGGCGGTGCCATCTTGAACCACGGTGTCGAAGAAGTAATGGGCGGATGCCACCTGGGCAACGGCCAAGACAACAGGAGTTAACTTCATTGTGACCAAAGATGTTGCGTTGTGTGAATTGGATAGACCAAAAGAGTGAAGAGAAGTAGAAACGAGAACGAATGAGGCGTATGAGTTGAACGGAATGGTCAATGATGGAAGAACCAACCTTTTTTGCATTTTATATCATGAATTGTCGTATCTAGGTCCACTGACTTACGAATCAATAGAGAACACTTCGCACTACAACATCGTAGTCTTAAGACCCAATGTTTCAAACGAATTGGGTAAGTCAAACCCCCCACTTCCCGGCACCCCCCTGTTTCTGGCACCCACAAAAACGCGAAAATCCACCACAACGCAATGCCCACCCCCAACCTCCTTTTATCACAACATTTTCAATTCGAGTCCAAATGGGCTCATTTTTTGCACATACCTTCTTCTATATCTAATGCCTCAATATACCGAAGATCAGCTTCGTCAGGCTCTCGAGGACATCTCAAACGGCAAGAGTCAAAAGAGAGCCTCATTGGAGTATGGGATACCACGATCAACCCTCCAACTACGTCTCCAAGGTGGTCAGACTAGGAAAGTGGCTTTTGCTGACTGGCAGAGGCTGTCTCCTGACCAGGAGAGTAAGCTGGCACAATGGGTTCGCATTCAGGCTTCGCTGGGCCTCGCACCAACGCACCAACAGGTGAAGGAATTCGCAGAGCGAGTTCTGGCTGCTGCTGGGGATACCAAACCATTAGGAAAGGCTGGATCTATGCCTTCGTGAGAAGGAACCCTATCATTAAGGTTCAGAGAAGTCGTTCCATCGATTCTAGACGCGTTAATGGGGCATCTACTGAGGTCATTAGGAACTGGTTTAAGTTCCTTGCTATCCCTGAGATCAAGGACATCAAACCAGCCAACAGATATAATATGGATGAGACTGGCATCCTCGAGGGTCAGGAGCTAATGGGTTAGTGCTGGGCATGGCTGAGACGACGTCTGTTCGCAAGAAACAACCTGGGTCGAGGGCATGGGTCTCTATCATTGAGTGTATCTCAGCCTTGGGTAGGGCACTTCGTCCTCTTATCATTTTCAAGGGAAGACGGTCCAACAACAGTGGTTTCCATTACATCTGGTTCCATACGATGGGTGGGAGTTTACAGCAACAGATAATGGCTGGACTACAGACTTAACTGCCATTGAATGGTTAGAGAAGGTGTTTATCCCACAGACTATGCCCGAGGCTGAGGGCGAGGCTCGACTGTTGATTGTGGATGGGCATGGGAGTCATACGACGACAGACTTCATGTGGAATTGCTATATTAACAATATCCATTTACTGTTCTTACCACCACACTCCTCTCATGTCCTCCAGCCACTTGACCAGTCTGTCTTCAGCCCTGTTAAGTCAGCCTATCGGAAGGAGCTCGGTTACTTGTCTCAATGGAACGACTCTACCATTATAGGTAAAAGGAACTTCCTGGACTGTTACCAGAAGGCTCGACTTGCTGGTCTATCAGTCTCGAACATCAGAAGTGGTTGGAAGTGGACTGGTCTACACCCTGTAGCGATGGTTAAGCCCTGATGAACCCTATGGTATTACCTGAGCCTTCTGCTAAGCCCACCACACCCAAACCAACCAGTCGGGGCAAAAAGCGATGCCATAATGGTCAACAAACTACCCCTGTTGAGCCATGGGATTCTGCTTCCTCTGCAGTGGTCTGGTCGACACCCAGGAAGCTGGCAGAGCTCAGCGGTCAACTGCACTATACACCCAACTCGACAATGATACCAGCACTCAACGGCTGCTGTTCAGGAAGGTGAAAAAGGCTTCACAGAGCAGGCCTGGCAACTGGCAGCTGCCCAGCAGCAGCTGGCTCACCTGAGGCCTCAAGTTACCAACGCTGCAGTTAGGAAGAGGAAGACTGTTCAGATCGATCCCAACACGAAGTTTGCGAACATCAGGGATATCCATCGGGCTCAAATCGAAGCGGGTGAAAAGGAGGTTATTACGGCTGAATCCAGCGACTCTGAATGCCCTAGTGAGGCTGGCAGTTGTATTGTAGTGGGTGTGGTTGAGGATCAATAGTTAATAGTAATGAGGAGGTTGGGTTGTGATCCCATCGTTTTTGTGGGTGCCAGAAACAGGGGGGTGCCAGGAAGTGGGGGGTTTGACTTATGTGGTGATGCCGCGGAGTCCTTCAATCAGAGCTATGGCCATCTCTAGACAACGATACTGTACATACTGCAGTACAGTCGTTCCGAGTTTAGACCTCTATACTTCCTCATAACGACTGGTCCAGATTTCCAGATAATATTTAAGGCGCAATCACGGCCAAAAAGCCCCTGCCGTAATTTGTAGTGGAATAATCCATATTCACCTGGCCCCTGAGTTTCATGTTCACTCTATGTCACTTACCGAAGAGGGACTAGGAAGCCCCAGCTTCGCTGCTATGCGAGCAATTCGGACGTTCCCGAGACTAGATCACCAATGTTTCTATTGGAGCGATTGGTTTTCTTTCCCTGCTCCAATGAACGCCACTGTAGCTTGGTAAAAATGACATGAGCACAGTATTATTTCGAATATATTGTCAAGACTCCTTAATTCTGGGTCCAGCGGGCCAGCATGCACCAAAATCCGTAAATCCTAGAGACGAGCAATCAGAATGACTTTTGGACTGATTTCTATCCTGCCAAAGGGGATGCGAGATTCCCGCGTTGTTTGGTAGTTTCTTGAATGCCCCATGGATATGAGATCCGCAAAACCCCTGGAGTTGTCGTTTTTCTTGGCACGCGGATTCAGCCCACTCCCACATTCCTTTCGATATCGAACATCACATTCTTTTTCGTTCATGATTGGCTGATCAGATGTCACCCTTCACAACTTTGCTTGGTGTTGTCGGCCTAGGCGCCTTGGCACTTGGTCAGGTTACTGTCGACACCAACTCCAAGCTGCAAAAGATTGACGGATTTGGCTTCTCTCAAGCTTTTGGGCGTGCCAAGGAGTTCCAGAACGCATCCACAGCCCTTCAGAAGGAGGCTCTCGATCTATTGTTCAGCCCTACCAAAGGTGCCGGGTTCAGCATCATCCGCAATCGCATTGGTTCCGGCGGCAAAGGAGACAGCATTCTTCCCACGAGCCCTGGATCGCCTACAGGCAAGCCGACTTATACTTGGGACAACGACGACAGCGGTCAGGTCTGGTTCACGAAGCAGGCCGTCAGCTACGGGGTGAATCAAATCTACGCTGACTCTTGGAGTGCTCCTGGATTCATGAAGACGAGTGGTAACGAAGCGACGGCAGGGTGAGTTTCGAGAACGCAAGTAATTACTCGAATGGCTACTCTCTAACACGCTCTAGATACTTATGCGGCACAACCGGTCATACCTGCTCCTCTGGGGATTGGCGACAAGCCTACGCCGACTTCCTCGTGCAGTATGTCAAATACTACCAGCAAGCCGGACTCAACATTACTCACCTAGGCTTCCTTAATGAGCCTGACTTCTCGTAAGCATCAGAACCTCCCTTACAGCTAGGGACATGAACTGATGACCTCACCACCCAGCCCTGGATACTCCCAGATGCAAATCAGCTTCAATGCCCAGGAGGCCATCTCTTTCATCCCCACTCTGTCCAAGGCCGTTCAATCTGCCGGGCTCAAGACTGCAGTCACTTGCTGCGATGCTGTAGGCTGGGGCTCAACCGTCAAATACACCAACGCTCTCGTTGCCGCCGGAATGGAATCCCACTTGGGCTTGATCACCTCGCACACCTACTCAGGCGACGCCAACACCGCTCTCAATACGAAACTGTCTTCTTGGGTTACCGAATCCGGCATCACGACAGCCTTTGACCTGACCTGGTATAAGAACGGAGGCGCCACCGAGGGCATGACCTGGGCCAACAAGATTGCCGTTGGTATCATCAATGCCAATCTTTCTGCTTACCTCTATTGGGAGGGCTTCGAACTTAAGCAGCTACAGTCTGATTCCCATCTTGTCGATACCCAGGATGGCAAAATCGCGACGCCTTCCGCTAACTTTTGGGCATTCGCCATGTGGTCCCGGCACATTCGCCCCGGCGCGCAGAGATTGCAAACTTCGGGCATGGTGGCATCCGACGTCTTGACCGCAGCAGTCAAAAACAAGGATGGGTCTATTGTGGTCATCTTCACGAACAATGACACTGCAGCTAAGTCTGCCAGCGTCTCATTCAAGGAGTTCACTCCCAAGTCTGCGAGCGCATGGGTCACTGACAACAGCCACAAGTTCGCTTCCACGGTAGCCACTATCTCGGGCTCGGGAGTATCTGTACCTATTCCTTCTAAGGGTGTCGTCACCGTTAAGTTGACCTGACCGAGTCGCTGGGATAACCCCATAAGGAAGTGGTGATCCAGCAACATGCTAGATCTCTGGCCATTACATGTGCACTGTTTACTATCCTAGGTATAATTGTGATAAAACAATTTTGTGTAGCTATCGCTTTTTCTTTGAGAATAGACACCCATTTTCTAGATTCTCGCCTACTGTGCGCCAGTTCCCGTCTTATCATGTCGTAAACTCGTAGGGGAGGTCGACGCTCGTTTCGTGCACCGTAATAATTAATGCTCGGTGGACCCTTCTCCACTGTCAACGTACGTCTCAAGACATTGTTCTTCTGTGCAATTAAGGCTAAGGGCCGATGTGAGTTGTGCAACAGGTGCTTTTTCTTTGCGGGCAAAGGCTCGCATGACATGAAGCCAACAAGAATAAGGCTCTTCATATCAAGTTCCTGTGCCCAAGCCCTGCTTTTACGAAATTCAGGCGCCAGAAGTCTTGCAGAAGAGGGTCATTAGACAAGTCGGATGCAGTAAATAACAGAACTGGTTAAGAAGTTCGAGGTCTTATACTTCCACAATTCCTGGGTGTTTCGGACCCAGATGGAGGTCCAGTGTCACCATTATTGCGGAAGATGTCTATGTCTTCGGTACCAAATGTCATGGAAAAGCAGAGACCGAGAACATCAAAACATCATAATCCTCAAAGCTCAACAATAATTGTTCGTTCTGAGAGAGTGTATCAGCTGGACTGATGGATTTTCCTGCTGGCGACATTGGAAGCTGGAACCTTCGGGGAATTTGGGGATTTTATAATGGGGAGTGGCCCGTTGCGGTCATCACCGCATCAAAAACACCACACTGGTCTTGGCGGTAATACGAGAAGATCGGCGGTCATTTTGTCCACATTTTTACTGCCCGATGTCACTACCAACGCAACAAAACAACGTTGCCGTCTCTGTTAGGGATTAGCTTTTATGTCTTGCAGGCTACCACTTCCAGCGCTTCCTCTCTCTTTGGACTTGTTTGCCTCCCTGTAAGCGTCACAATCTCCAGTTGAAGCAGCACCTGCCCTGTATTACCCGCCAATTGCCAGTATACTGGCCTTCACTTGATGAAAGTTTTGCGGAAGTCGTGGTATTAGTGCCCTGGTCAAATTAGAGTTCATGATCGATGTGGAGAATTGAACAGTTCATCTCATGTGCTATTTCTGGCATTGCCCATGAGACAGAACTTTTAGACAGAGGAGTAGTTGAGAGTCAGACAGAATTGCTAGTCATTCGTGTTTACCCGCTTCCAACACTGCCATAGTTTCATTTACCAGAACGCAGCCATTTTGGGATTTGCCGGACAGGCATTCCCCACACAATGGTCACCTCCCAAGCGGCGGTGACGTCGAAATCACCAACCTCGCTTGTCCGACCAAACCGACTTGGCGATGATGATCATATGGTCCAGTATCTGAAGCTTATCGCAAGTATATAATTGACTACCACGCAACCTCTTCCAAGCTGGTCTTCCTACTCTCACTATTACCAGCCGTGCAACAGAACCCCAACTATTCCAAACAACACCACCAGACACGATCCAAGAACGTTCTCATATTTCAAAATGAAGTTCACTCTCGCTACCGTCACTAGCCTCTTCGGCGTTGCTGCCCTCGCTGCACCGGCGCCCCAAGAGACAGAAGAGCCTCGCCCGTACGAGAACATCGACATCGCCGACCTTTCCGTCCGCAAGCAGCAAAATGGAACAGTCACCAACGTCAGTTTCCTCCTTTCTGGCAACAACGCTACGGACCTGGCCTGCCAGGGTGCGACCGGTGTTCCTTCCGATGTAATCACCTGCGGCGAGTCCAAGTACCGCTTCACGATCCGTCCGGGCAAGGAGACTGAGTTTGCGCTGCGCATCTACCACGAGCTTGGCCTTGCGTAAGTGACTTCCAACTATAAGACTTGAGAACGATGACGAACTGACAGGTGCAAACAGTTTTGGCTACTGGGGCGAGGGCGATGTTTTCACATACTGCCACGCCGGTGGCCTTGGAGACTTGCTCTGCAACCAGGTCAACCCTACGACGATTGTCATTGACAGCACTCCCCCACCTGTCAACCCCTAAATATTGTTTTCGCGTTCAATAGCTAGACACTTCTCAGTAAATAATGTGTTTTTAAATACAACATGACTTGTTCCCGACCACCAGACCGGGCCAAACAAACGTTTGAGAATCTGAGCTGCCAGCAAGAGTGACTCCCCGCGGATCCCGCGTATCTGTTTCCGTACATGTATTGAGTACCTCGAATTAGGCGTACACGCGCTGCAACTGATCAGAAGAGACACCCACGGAGGAAGGTTCGGAGTCGTGAGAGTGACTGTGTCATCGTTGTCGTTATGCCAGGCTGTGTGGGCTTTACCGCCTTTGTTGCAATGGTACCAGGTCGCATCCGATTGAAATTGAGAATAGAACAGTATGGGCTGTGTCAATATGATGATCTATTTCGGTGGAAATCTAGCTCGTCTAAATTGAAGCCTGGTGATATTTTATTAAGAAGACTTTACATATTGATCAGTATCATGTTTAACGGTAGACACAAGCTACAGCAAACATGCGAGCAGCAATGCCTGGTCCAGCCTCTGAGTACTTGAGGAAAAGAATTTCCTCCTTATATCCTACGAAGTCTAGGTAGGCATAGCAAACTCATTTATTCTTTCAGTGTTTCAAGTTGACTGTAGAATATCACGTACTTCTTCGCAAGGATGTTATCCGTCTGTCAACTATCAACAAGAGCCAAAATAAATGGAAGGAAAGAAAACCAAAAGTTACTGGAAGCCACCACGCACAGACCATCGATGGGAGCGGGAAGGCAGGGCCGGGAAAAGGTACGTCCCTCCGTGCCAGCTCTGCCCCGCCTTACCTAATCCGGGTACCTGAGCACTGCGGTGGCCAGGGTGAGGTCAGGTAGGCACGAGCATGTTGCGTAGCTGCGGGAGCCTTCGATTCCAACAAACAACCAAATCAGCCTCACCTTCCCAACCGACAGCCTTTTCAACTGCCAATCCACCGCAGCCACGATTCCGATCTGAACTCGCGTCGTTACCTTCAACACAAATAGAACCCCGAACTATCGCCCAGCATGTCGGAGGCAGCCTTGAAGCCCGAGAAGGACTTCTCGAAGGAGACGGACAAGCAGATCCCGGAGGCAGAGAAGCTCGCAAAGGTGCGGATTGCAGCCCGAAATTGACGTGGCTACGCAATGAATACTGATATTCGTACAGAGCGATATCTCAGCTGCCATCGAGAAGCTGAGCGTCTTGGAGAAGCAGACCCGCCAGGTGAGCAAGCTACCCCTCCCTTCCCCAGGTGCTGACGTGCTAACGGAGCGCAGTCCTCAGATCTCGCATCGACATCGCGTATACTCATCGCCATTGTCAACATCACCAAGAATGCCGGGGACTGGAGCTTGATGAATGAGCAAGTCCTGATTCTCTCGAAGAAGCATGGACAGCTCAAGCAAGCTATCACCAAGATGGTCCAGGCGGTCATGGGCTTCCTCGACTCCACCCCGAATCTCGAAACCAAGCTCACCGTCATCGAGACACTGCGGACGGTCACCGAGGGAAAGATCTTTGTCGAAGTCGAGCGTGCGCGTGTGACCAAGACTCTGTCCGATATCAAGAAGGAGCAGGGCGACCTCAAGGCGGCGACAGATATCCTCTGCGAGCTCCAGGTCGAGACGTTTGGATCTATGGACCGAAGAGAGAAGACCGAATTCATCCTCGCACAAGTCGCTCTCTGCATTGAGGTTGGCGACTGGACTCAAGCACAGATTCTAAGCAGGAAGATCAGCACCCGATACCTGTCGCGAAAGCCGAAGAAGACGCCCGAGCAGCTGGAGAAGGAGAAGAAGGAGCGCGAGAAGAAGAAGGCGAGAGGCGAGGAAGTCCCCGAAGAGAAGGAGGATGACACAACAGACCTGAAGCTGCGGTACTACGAGCAACAGATCATCCTTGCGAAGCATGATGACAAGTACCTTGACGTCTGCAAGCACTACCGCCAGGTTCTGGACACCGAGGCCGTCGAGGAAGACCCCAAGAAGCTCCACCCTGTAAGATCAACACATTCGGCTATGACAAGTACAACTACTTACAAACAATCTCTAGGTCCTCCAACGCATTATCTACTTCGTCATTCTTGCCCCCCACGACAACGAGCAGCACGATCTGCTGCACAGAATCCAGAAGGACTCCAGAATCGGCCAAGTCACCCAGGAGGCAGAGCTTCTCAAGCTTTTCACAGTTCACGAGCTCATGCGCTGGCCAGAGGTCGCAAAGACCTTTGGCCCTCACCTGTGCGAGACTGATGTCTTCGACGCCCAAACCGGCCAGTCGGACGACGAGAAGGCGCACCAGCGCTGGCTGGATCTCCGCAAGAGAGTCATCGAGCACAATGTGCGTGTGGTCGCCAAGTACTACACCCGCATCCAGACCCAGCGCCTCACCCAGCTGCTGGATCTCACTGAGGACGAGACGGAGAAGTACATCAGCGAGCTGGTCACCTCCAAGACTATCTACGCCAAGATCGATCGCCCTGCGCGTATTGTAAGCTTCGCGAAGCCCAGAGATGCAGATGATATCTTGAACGAGTGGAGCTCCAACATGAAGAGCTTGTTGGGCCACCTCGAGCGTATCGATCATCTCATTACCAAGGAGGAGATGATGGCCAACATTCAGCCTGGCGCGTCCAAGTCGGGCAAGGGAAAGTCTACTAAGGCGCATTAGACATCTGGATGGGTGCCGGGGTTTCGGCATGGGTTACGGCGTGTAATTGTAGAACACTATCTTAGACGAAGGCAATGAACCAGGCTGGGATGTGTAAAACATGCTTCGGTCTATTCTATGATGAACCAATGCCCTCGATGTACCTATCTATACCCCTACCCAATTCATTCGTTCGTAAGTTGATGTATGACGTGTATCTAAATGTTTGCTTTCGCTGCCTCTTCGTCGGCAATCTTCTTGAGGAAGCCGATCAGCGGCATGGCCCACTCCTTGGTAATAGGCACGTAATGACCCCCCGGGTGGACAACGACCATCGGCTCCTCACAACGGTCCACAAGCCCCTGACTTCTTGATTCCTCAACGACAGTGTCCAAGCTACCAAGGAAATGCAGCGTAGGCGTCTTGATCTTGGGTTCGTAAGCCCACTGCAACTCCTCAGGCGGCGCAAAGAAACCAGAGTAAATGCCTGCAAACTTGAACGGCTTCCCACCGTTAGCTTCCCGCAACGCCTGCGCCGAAGCCTTCAGGTCCTCCGGCATCTTCTCATCGCGATGCGGGCCCTCCAAGATGGCCGCCAGGAGCGCGGCAAAGGCACCGCCCTGGCTGAAACCCACCACGCCGTCGACGCCGCCGGCCTCGCGGACCGCGTCGGCGACGGTGGAGATGCCCTGGTCCAGGAAGCGGTAAGAGCCCGAGGACTCGTCCTTGCGCCACCAGGCCCAGGCGTCGATTTCCTGGTCCTCGCCGTTGGCGGACTCGTCGGGGACAAAGCCTGGGATGTCGCGCGGCGAGAGCTGTGAGGGTCCAGTTGGGTAAAAGAGTGTTGGAACGAGGTTGAAGGGGCCCAGGGACTTTGCGATGAGTTTTTCGAGGGCGCGGGTTTTTGAGCGGAAGAGGGGCCCGGATTGGGTGTAGCCTTGGAGTGTTAGTGAGGTTTTGATGAGATTTGGAGAGGGGTCATGGAGAAGAAATGTTGATTATGGGCTGGGTCTGGACGACTAATTTGGCGTTCTATAAAAAGTACGAGAACAGGGCACGTATCTTACCGTGAAGCATGAGAATTTTAATCTCTTTCTTTCCGTTGGGCTTCTTTGCTGCTGAGCCGTTCGGGGTTGCGCCTGCTGCCGTCGACATTTTGCAGGTAAAGATGTGGCTGAAGTATGAGTGGGTATTATCGACGCTCTTGACAGGAAACTGAGAAACTCTAGATACAGAAGCAACAACTCTAAGACGTAAGTGAAGTGAAGTTATCATGTGTGTGTATCTACGATGTAGTTCAGAGGGCGTGTTGAGATGTTGAGGTGTTCAGTGACAGTGTAAAGTGGATACTGACAAATCCACAGTTGACTCTTCGCCGAAAAGAAGAGGAATTGAGACGGCGATAAGAACCGCAGCCACGATAACCGATTGCATCACTCCTTGAAGTCCGATGAAGTCTCATATGGTCAATTCCAGTTTTGTATCATTCTAGTACGGTACGGCATCTGTTAATTTGTTTCATCATCTTCAATGGCTGAGTTGTCGACTGTTCAACGTCACGTGATACGTGTGCCATCCGTCCGAGCCTCGTTTATTGATGCTGCGACTCAACTCGAGGATTGATAACCACCCCTCTTGTTGTCGACTTGAAAATTCAACTCTCACCCAACGAGGTCCAGCGGGTGCCGCGTTCGGTTTAATTGCAGTGTACAAGAGCGCCGTGCAGATACGTTGGCATTGGTGACGCATTCACACACTTTATACAGACACGGATTGCTTGCAGTTCTGAATTGTCATGGCACGTGTGGCATCGGTACATTAGTACAACAGCTCAATTGCATGCGAGCCGTGCGTCTATGATACAGCGTCCATGAAGAAAACGCGTTGGCGGGTCTATATCCTCGACACGTTTCCCATTGCTCGGCTTTCTCCCCGTACAGCCTGAGCTACTCCATTGCGAACTTAATGCTTCTTGGCGAGAGGGTTGCGGGCATCGTTCTTCCACTCGTCGGCTGTATATAACATTAGTATGCGTCCTTTCGGGGGTTCCTTCGTTTGCGCGACGTACACTTCATCATGGCGTTCTGGGCAGAGTTGATGCCGTAGGCAATGACCAGACCTGCAGGATTATCAGCACACGCTGCGCTTCATGTCGCTAGTCTTGTCGCTCTCTATCTCGTGTTTTTCGCAACTTGGTTCGCTCGGGATTCAGCGTTCATCGGGGGACTCGGACATACCGGCAGCGAAGAAAGGCGCCATCGGCTTAACTGTAAGGGAGGTCAGCGATTGCGCGACGGATTCGCAGGGACGGTCTTGGAGGAATACGTACGGACGGGCGTGGGGTACTTCTTGAGTGCGCGAGCTCCGAGCCAGGTCATCTTGACGGTTGTGATGTGGGTTGCAGGGGGGAAATTGAAGGGGTCTAGATGGCGGGCGGTATTCGGAGGTTCGATGTGAAGCTATCAAAACGAGCCTTTTTCCTCCGATTGAGCTTTCGGTTTCGGCGGCTGGACCCGTAGCCGAGCAAATTGTGGCCTGAGGCCATAGCCGCGACAGACGAGAAATAGTGGAGTATTGTCCGTTTCTGGTCTTTTCCGGGCACGGGCCAGCTACTTTCAGGTCATCACGGGAAAAGAGCGGAATCGGAATATCGCAGTAATAATTTTCCGCTTGTCTCCTCAAGGTCGGATCCACCCCCTTGTACCCCGGTTCTCATGTGACATCATTCGACGCTTCTCCGCATCTGGGCGCATTTGGAGGTGATACGTACCTACCCGTGACCTTAGCAAGCTTCAGCTTCCAGCTTCGCTCACCCGCAACCCGTTCCCCCGTGCCGTGGCAGGCCGCGGCGAGAGCTTTCCCCAGGTTCTGGGGGCTGAGTTGGACTTGGGACCTAGGGATTGGCGTGGTGGTGGTGCCAGACCCCGAACTCGTAGTGTAGCAAGCCAAACATCTCCTCCCTTGTGTCACATTCATCTTGTCCCTGCCACACACACACCTCCTCCTCCTGAAGCTCTCTCTCCTTTCACTCCTCTGCCTACTACTACCGCCTTCACTTTACCAGAAAGTGCGGGGGAATCTGCAGAGAAACGAGAGACACACACCATTGTTGCACGGTTGTAGCCCGACCTCCTCCTCAACTCATCCAATTATATCCATCCCATTTGCCTAGACTGCCATTTCAAGCACGGGCGAGACCACCACCACCACCTTGACACCTAACCGCTACCTTTGCATAGGTTGCTACTACCACCACAAGCCAGCGTACCAACCTAATCGTCCGTCCGCTGCCGCCGCCTCCAAACGCCCTTTCTGCACGCCGACTTGCTTCCCGTCCTGTGATAAATCCCTGCTCTCGGGTGCTTCCTGCTTCTTGCCGATCGAGACGTATCGAATTCGCTCTCCTTCCTCCTTCACATCCCGTACCAGAGGCTTGTTCTTGCTGAACAAAGAGCACGTTTTGTCACCTTTGTTTGAGTAGACAAAACGTCCCTTGGCTCAAGCAGAAGAAGAAGAAACGACACCTCTTGGTCACCATACACCTCCTCATCTCACCTACCTTCTCCAAAACACCCTTTCTTTGCCCAATCCCCTCCCCAAAACCACCAAAGGCAAAGATGCTGAGCCAGCGATTGGTGCGAGCAGCCGGCGCGGCGACCCCGCGTTCCGCGCTGCGAGCATTCAGCTCCACGAGCCAGCAGCTCAAGGTGCCCTCCATGGCCGACGTCAGCGCCGCGCCCAAGAGCGTCGCCTCCTTCAACGACAAATCGAAGCAATTCCGAGAGCAGTTGGTCGAGCAGCAGAAACAGCGGGAAGCAAGTGCGTATACTCAATCCTCCTCCTCCCCTGCCTCTTCCTCTGAGCCCGCCCAGGACTCATCCGTGAGTGCTACTTCAGGACAGAAGGCCGAGGCCACACAGGAGCCTTCGCGCAAGGCCGGCCCCTTGACCAACCTCATCTACGGTACCAAGGAAGGTCGCGAGCTCGATGCTCAGCTCGAGGCAAGCTTCAGTCAGGTTCTTGCCCGAGGCAAGTACGTCCACTCGATCGTCCAGCACGAGGTCAAGCCCGACAAGGTCGAGGAATACACCAAGCTTGTTGGCAGCTGGTACCCGCGCATGGCTTCCATGCCCGAGAATAAGGTCCATCTAGTTGGAAGCTGGAGAACCGAAGTTGGAGACTGTGATACGTTTGGTAGGTTACCTTGCCGAGAAAAACCACCCCATGCTGAAGCGAAACCACATGATGCTAATATTAGGTTCACAGTCCATATTTGGGAGTACCAGCGCTACCAGGGTTATCACGAGTCAATCCACAACATTGGCTCGCACCCCGAATTCGCCGAGTTCGATAAGAAGCTTAAGAGCCTCATCACCTCGAAGAAGACGTCCCTCATGCAGGAGTTCTCCTTCTGGCCCACCACGCCTCCCCGCCAGCTTGGCGGCATCTTCGAGCTCCGATCATACACTCTCCACCCCGGCAACCTCCTCGAGTGGGAGACCCACTGGAGACGCGGCCTCAAGGCGAGACGCGAGGTCATGGAGGGTGTCGGCGCTTGGTTCGTGCAGATAGGAGACCTGAACACCGTTCACCACTTGTGGCAGTTCGCCAACCTCGAGGAGCGAAAGATCCGCCGCGAGAAGAGCTGGAGCGTCGAGGGCTGGAGCGAGACTGTCCACAAGACTGTGCCTCTTATTCAGAGCATGAAGTCGAGAATCTTGATCCCGATGCCCTGGTCTCCTGTGGCGTAATCGTGGGGGGTTCTTGGACTCTTACTCGGCTCAGCTGCGTAACTGCTATGCGTGGCATCGCATGCTTCTACATATCGCCCATATCAGCTTTCATTTGTCGATGCCTACGAGGCCAACACACTGGGTATGCTGACCGACATGAGGAATCATCCTGGTTCAGCGTGTGTGAGGCCAACGAAGGCAACTAGGGATGGACTGCTTTAGGGATTACGTTTTCCAACTTTAGGAAGACAGATGGCTTGGTTTGATCATGGAAGAAGGTTTCCATTTGGCGACTTGTATGTGTACAAGATTCTGGTAAACAAGACCAGCACATAGGAATTTGAAAACAGTAACCTTGCCAAAGACATGCAAACTTAACCTGCCGAACTCCGGGGTATAGAACTACATTTACACATTGCTTCACTCGTCGAACTCCTCACCCATGACAGCTGCTAGGTTTCTCCTAGCGCTGGCCAGAGTGTGACCCAGGGCAACCAACTTTGCCGACAGAGACATGAGATTGGGGTCTGGCAGACTCTCAACCCGCACCTTCTCCCTCACAAAGACCTCCGTAGCTTCTCCATTACTGGAGGGTGTACCCAGCCCGCTGGGGCTGCTTCCGCTGCTCCTTGGATGCGCCGTGCCATGCCTGTGCTTCAGCCCGCCATCCGTAACGGTGCTATACGTGAAGCGGAAAGGGCGGTCCATCTCGTCATGTTCCAGTCTTCGGACCGTTCCCAAGGCTAGACCGAGCTTGGTACCGAAGTGTACCGGCGAATCAACGGGTTCGAGGGCGCGCAGCCAGAGGACCAGACTCGATTCTTGGAGGCCTAGGTGAACGCTGATATTTGGCCCGAGGGCTGGGCTGAAGTGGACGGGCGGACAGGAGTCTGTCTGCCAGCTGTGGTCGACTTCGTTCAGGGCCGGGCCCTTGAGGAGGGAGGAGGACTCGTTGAGGGAGGCGGCGATGATGCGCAGCTGGGCGGCGAGCTGGGATGGGTTATTGGATGGGCTCGGTGTGTCTGTCAAGGAGAGGAGGTCGAGACATTCTGTTAGGTGGGTGTGGATTGTTTCGAGGGCCGCGATGTGGACCGGGTGCGAGGCGTCGAGGTTCAGGGTCTGCGTTGGGAGGGTTTTGAGCTGGAGATGGATTGTCTTGAAGGTATTAGCCACGGGTGCGTAGTCACGAAAGGGGGAGGTAGTCGGCAGAGAACAGACTTACCCCTTTGATTATCCGCGTGCCGACCCGGGTCACTGTTCCCTTTACGCGCTCGTTACGCTGCGTGCTCATGACGAGAGTGCTTCCCGGGTCGATGGGCGCCAGAAGAGCATAGCAGTCCT
This sequence comes from Colletotrichum scovillei, assembly GCF_011075155.1. Classification (NCBI taxonomy): domain Eukaryota; kingdom Fungi; phylum Ascomycota; class Sordariomycetes; order Glomerellales; family Glomerellaceae; genus Colletotrichum; species Colletotrichum scovillei. The sequence continues at coordinate 359,544 of NW_023336264.1, forward strand.
GCAGGCCGTGACGGATGTCCTTGAGGATGGCGTGTGTTTCTACGACGATCCATTCTAGCTCGCGGGCCTGTGAGAGTTTGTCGAGTCTGATTAGCATTGTGGCTTCCGAGATTGGGATTCAATGACTTGGGGTTCGACGCGAGGCAACTAGAGACGGCGAGGGCACGTACGAGGCATTCCTGTTTCCCTTTTATCAGCTCCTCTGGGGAAACCGGAGGCCAGATTGCTATTGACATGCTGTCAACTCAGGTTCGCTTTAGCTTCGACAGCTCGTGAGACTTGTCTTGTCTGGTAAAACGATTCGTAGGCAGCCGCAACAGGGCGATTGGTGTTATTCGATTAGCTCATGGTGGACAGTTTGAAGCTCCAGAAGGGCATCTCGTCATCGCGGGAGGCTTTGGACCAGGGTGGTCGGTGCGCGGTGCTTTCTTCAGTGGGGGCCGAACCGATTTAGCGGAGGAAGGTGCGCCTGCCCCGCCGCTGCAGACGGGTCTGGGCCCACTTCATGCACTTTTCTCATCCGGGGGACGGGTCAGTATCTTTCTCGGTGTCTTGTTGAACATTTCAGGCCGGCGTATCTTACAATCACACATCTCAAACTCAGAGAACCTCTACAGGGTGTCTGTACACATTTCATCTCACTCCTATCTGACGAGACCCTTTTGAACCTCATACACGCCATCGGGATCCGCAAAACCGTCAAGGCAGAAAGGATTTCACGTCTCAGACTCACTCACACCCACGCAGCTGCCTACCCTAACATGGCGCCGACTCGGTCAACAACACAAGGCCAGGCTGGCAGAGATAATCCACCCTCAAAAAGACAGTCGTCTTCCACTATGACCAAGTTGCCTCGGCTGCCTGAAGGTAAGCTAGCCACTCCAAGTTTGGTTTCCCCATCGAATGAGTCTTCGCCTAACCCAATTTCAGGCTCCAAGATTCAAAAGCGTGCCTTGCCTCGCCGTCAACAACCCAACTCATCAAAATCACAACTCATCTACGTGTCAGCATCAACACCATTCATGTCAGCAGTCTCACGTGTCCGCAAGCAACTGGACAAGTCCCTCAAAGGCAACGCTCCGTCAACGAGGGGCATGAACCTCAACCAGCGCATCGACCTGCTCCATCGCGACAACGGCACCAAAGGAGGAAATGGAGAGGCTATCGTGCTCGGCACAGGCAGAGCAATTGAGAAGGTTCTCAGTATTGCGGCATGGTTCACAGAGCAGAGCGACTGCGAGGTCGAGGTGAGAACCAAGACCGTGGGCACGGTTGACGATGTGGTGCTCGAGGAAGAGGATGAGGGATTCGGGGAGGAGAGTCGTGTGAGGAAGATCAGCTGCCTCGAAGTTACTGTGAGGCTTCGGTGATGCTCTGAAAGTATTTGGAGATGCGTTTTGCTGCCCTTGCGAAGACCGATGAAGTTCAACTCGGCTCCTGGCCTTCGACGATGTTAGGAAGAGCCGGACCGGCCTGGCTCCGAGGTCATGCACCATGACCTGCGACCTGATAACCAAATTTCTTCTGTCCTCGAACATCCCTGGGCTATCAATTACCGGCAGGTCCTCTGGAGTCATTTCTCGAGTCCCTTAAGTAGCAGGATCCGGTGGGATTTTATGATACCCGGCCACTAGGCCTCAATAAATCTTTTGACCAAACCCAAATTAAGTGTGTTCCAGTGGGATGAACATGGCCGCTCATTTAACGGACTTAATCGGACTAAATCATGTCATCAACTCGCCGCAATTCAAACACAGCACCCGCTACGCTGGCTAGTGCTCGGTGAGAGTTCCAAGTTCCGCTGACCAACACCGACTATACTGCTATGTATAGCTTTAGGAAACCGCTGACCTATGAAAACAGCTTCAGCAAGCAAATGCCTCAACTATATGGACCCCTTGCAAGGTCAAAGATGCATTCCACCCCTATATTCCAGATGCCCCTATGATCCAAAGCGGCAGGAGGTTCTATCTGCTCTCTCGGCCGGGTCAGCGGCAAAGCTTATCACTTACGGATTCGGGACACAACTCCGCAAAGATCTTGGATCTGGGGAGTTTCTTAAACCCAAAGTGCTCGAAATCGCGTCCTTCACTTGCGAGCGGTGGGGGCCGGTTGTCAATTTGCTGCGATTCGGCATGATCAGTCACGAACTCTTGAGTCATTCACCTAGCTAAAGTCGGCAAAAGTTCGCCGTATCGAAGCACTTGTATACTGAATTTACCAAAACAGAGTTTAGACTAGAAGGAAGCGAGGTTTGCTATATTGCGTCGGAGCTGTAAGGAACACCGACCCGGAACTGCTTGCCGAAGCTGTGCCAATGGCTTCGCCAGGCCTTATTGTCTCGGTCACAGCAAGTCAACTCGTCCGTATAAAAAGTCTCAGAATTCCTCGATTTGTTATAGTCAAACAAGTTCAGTTCCAAGTCTCGTCTATTCTCAATTACTACGCCAAAATGCAGCTCTCCACCTTCGTTTTCTTTGCAGTTTTCGGTGCTGCGTTGGCCAGGCCGCCTCCTGCGCCTGTTGACCCTTGCCCCAGTGTCCGCGACAAACTGGTCGTAAGTAAACCTTCCCGAAAAGGGGCTCAATTCAATAGATTCAGACGGGCTGACTGTTGCTTTGTAGTGTACCAATCCTCAGCTGCAATACAAGCAGTGCACCCAGTTGACCTCAACTGTTTGGTGAGTCAAAGTCCTGCTCTTCCACGTATGACTTCACCTTGCTGATAATGACGTGAAGCAACTGCCAATGCGCCCCTTGATAGATTTTGCTAGCGAAGTCGTGCGAATATCAATATACCCCTTTCGCTGCCACTCGTTGTTACTGGCAAGTTGCAGTATGAACACCATGTATAACTGGAACCGCCTACCTAAGCTATAATATCCACACGCGATCTATGAAACTATGACATCCCAAGCATATCGTCTTGCACGCCATCGCCTCATGCCGGATATACCTGGATCAATATGTCGACTCCCAGGCAGGTTGTGCTTACATTGCTCGATGCTGGCAGCCTGTATTGAATGGTGGCACCTGGCAAGCCTAGAATTCCAGTCAGGCCATAGACCAAAGGTAAAGCTTCTTGTCGCTAAAGGTACGCGAACGAGGGCTATTGATACGCAGCTGGGTTGGATTTGAGTAAGCGCAATTAGGCTTGTGTGATACATGGACACTGTGTGCGCCTAAGACGCAAGTAAGACGCTACTGTCTAGGCAGGCACGGAGGATTCCAGGGGTCTGCAAGTAGAGCCAAATTTAGGACACTATCAAGCGAAAGTACCGATCCTGAATCCTACGACTGCCTCTTCCAATTGGTGAAGATTAGCGGCGATTACAGCGAAAGGCGTGGTTCGTTCACTGTTGCGAAACCACTGATACCTAAATTCAATGTCTCGCCTTGGTCTACATCGCCAATCAGAGAGTCCCGCTACCCTCCAGGATTCGTGACATCATAGTAAGCAGCAGAGTATAAGATCAAGAGCCCCCGGCTTACCTGGAGCTGCATGGCCGCACGTAGATGATTGACTGCTAGAAATCGAGGCCATCTAATCACCGATCGCCGCTCAGACCAAACGCAAAAACGCCTGCTTTGAAGCCAACAGCCATCACTTGCTAGGGGATCAGCAATGCTATCGGTGTCCGAATGACAAGATGCATCGGTCGTGGTTCTCGTACTCGATCTCCAAGCCGTATCCTTTTCGCTGGTTTACGCCCGTCGTTCTGGTCGGCGGTATCATTCTCGCCGTCTTGCTCTCGTTAATAAACCTGAGCGCAAATGGATACTACTTGAAGCCTCTATATACATCTGATCCCAATGGCACCGAAGCCCTTTCAAACGCACAGTACGTCGACGATGCAACAATACCCAATCATTATCGTGCTAAGATTATGGTCCCAGATGGTTTAGAAAGATTCCGTTCAATTGGAGGAGTGACGTAAAAGCAGAGTGTCAACCGCGTCTGTTTACAATCGGCGACTCCTTCTTCACCTCAAACCTAGGCTTTAGGTACATTGTCAAGGCCATTTCGGACTCAAGAACCAACTCATTGTCGAGTTTGAATTACAAAAACAACACTCTCCAAAGCTGCTCACCTAAAAGCATACTTTTGAAAATGAAGAAGAGTGATACGGCGGTGCCGCCTGCTCCTTCATGGTGGCTGTCATACGGGGAGTCTACAATGGAGGCGACTGTCGACTGCACTGTTGTGACAGATGATGGTCCCGTGACCATAACGCTCGTTACTGAGGAAAATAGTGGAGGTGATCATACCTATAGCTACGTGATCGAAGATGATCCTGGAACACACGCAAGCGTGTGGTGGGGGACCAGACTGCTCAATGCGTATTGGAGCGGTGTAATGACAGTTGCAGCAAATATGACGAACATATATGGCTCCGATAACTATGTCGTTCGGAGCGGGTTTACTTACACTCCCAAGCCAGGAGAAGAGTAGGTCACTATGGCTCATCTGTTTGACTCGCGTTTGCTCACTTCTTGGTTTAGCATCTACACCGATCAATTCTTTGATCTCTACTGGTGGTTGGCAAACACGGACTCCTCGATTCTCAATAAGAACATGGACAAAAGTCTCAAAGATTACAATTCTGATGTATGTCAATCCTTTCTTTTTGAGGACTTGGAGACCATTTCCATCGAGAGAAGACATTTTAGCTAATATTAACAGTGGTACGGATCTCCAGCATTGACAGAAGGGCTTCACTCCTCAAAGATTCTCTTTTCTCTACTTTCCCTGGACTTAGGCAATTGCCAGGCACCAAACCTCCTTCTGGACGATCGTGGGCTCCGATATGCAATCCTGGCACCAGACGACTACAACCGGGATCCCGGACGGAGTTTGAACGGCTCCAGATCACAACTATACGGGTCAGACCGATACAACCAGATTCCTGCTCCCAGATCGAATGACACGAATAGCGGCTTGGTGACGCTCCGGGATAGCTACAATAAGTTCCAGCCTATGATGGGACCCTTGAGCTGCAGCAACGCTACCATTGTCAGCCAATACCTTTGCTCTGTTCCTCAACAGAAGAACGGTGGTGCAATGTTGTTTTCAATACTGCTTGCGGATCTTCTTTTTCTGCAAGCAGCTTGGAAGATCCTGACGTGGATTGCTGATGGGATGGTATCGAGAGGGAATGCGGAAGCTATGTATTGTCAGGGCTGCCAGGCTAGAATTGGTGCGTACCAGTCACTACAAGATTTCAGCTCGACTAGAAACGGCTCCGAGGCAGTCCCAAAGAGGACGATGGATTGGAGTGAGAGCAGAGAAACGATATTGAGGGAATAGAAAGCAACGTGTTTGGGCTCCTTGAGAAAATGATAACAGAGTCCATAGACTATCAGCGCGAGATGAGATGCTTTATACCGCGAATAGCACACCTAGATCCCCCCGAAGGGGTACACAACCTCTGTGGAAAGAGCATTAAAGTTCAGATTTTAGAAAGAACGCGAGGTGGTCCGCCAGTCTCCATAGGTGACTACAGCGCTGGTCGAAGGTGGGTGCATCAATGACCTTGCTCTCGCAACTTGAATATCGAAGTCTATCCTCACTCCATAGGTCAAACTCTCATTCGGAAAGGTTGTGGTGAGAGGATCTTGATAACTTGCCTACCGTTGTCATCTTTTGCCGTTGCCAGATATTGACTGAAAATATGGGGCTCCTGGGCTGTAAACGCGTTTTTGAACAGTGTGAAAGAATAGGAAAGAGTTGGTTGACGTCTAACTTACAGCCAATCGGCTCCGAAGACAAGCTGAGAGGCAACTTCCACGACATGTGGATGAAGAATGTGCATGCGGAATCATAGTCCGAGTCTATCGGAGCATGACTTGCAGAAACGTTCTCCAATGGAGCAACTTTAGTCGCTTATTTACCCGACTCAATCAACGATTGAGTCGGATTGCGGTAATTCTAACCATCTCTTCCCCAGGAACAAGGGACCGTGTCTGCAAACCCATGGGGTCATTTCCAGGGAGACAAGATGATCCTTGTCAGTCGTTCACTTATCATTGTCATTAAGTGTGTTTACCGCGCAGAATGATGGCTCTTGGCGCAACCGTTATCTTCACCGCTAGCGATACCGGAAATTTCGGTGTGGGGTAGCGCGACTCCGAAGTCAACATCGGAGGCTTCCATTCGACATCATTGCCGAAAAATGACTCTAGCGAGGGGCGAGGAGAATAGTCCCTCTTGAAGAGGGGCCGTGTTCCTCTTCTTTGACAGTTCCTCTTTCTTGCCCACCTCAGCCAACTCGCTCAGAGCCATCTTCGCTGATCACAGGCAAAGATGATGTTCCAAAGCTCTGCCGTTGTCCTAGCGGCCCTCGCCGGGCCGGCCTCCGCCAGCTACGCCTTCTACGTCGGCAAGGACCTCACCGCCGACGGGAGCGTCATGGTCGGCGGCACCGGCGAAGAGGTCTCCTCCCACTGGCTCCAGCTGTTTCCCGCCGCCGACCACGCGGCTAACGCGACGATCACCGTCGGCGTGACGGACAAGGCCAGCATTCCCGGCGAGCTCTTTACGATTCCGCAGGTCAGCCACACCTACCGGTACATGTCGATGGAGTACTCGGACTTCGAGGGCTTCCCGGCGCCGCTCACCAACGGCGGCCTCAACGAGAACGGCGTCACCGTCCGCGATGTATGGGCGCAGAATCGCGATGAGCTAGTCAACATGACCCCGACCCCGCAGCACGGAATCCAGTACAGCGACCTTGCGCGCATCGTTATGGAACGAGCTAGAACTGCTCGAGAGGGCGTGGAAATCATTGGCGACCTGATGAACCAGTACGGCGAGGCAACGTACGGCGGAAACACCCACTTGGTCGCCGACAAGGACGAGGGCTGGGTCGTCTGGGAAATGGCCGGCGGCAAGAAGCTGTGGGCGGCAGAGCGTCTCAAGACCGACGAGGTCCGCGTTCTATACCCTGGCTACATTGAAGACTTCCCCACCGATTTTGCCAACAGCTCCGATTACATGGGCTCCGAGAACATTGTCTCCTTTGCCGTCGAGCAAGGGTGGTGGGATCCTAACGGGGGCGTGCCCTTCAACATCTTCAATGCCTACGGCGAGAAGGGCGAGAACATGACCGCTCGTGATGGCGGCTTCAAGTTCATGTCCCAAGCTGCGCTCGAGAACGCCACTCTCGAGATGGTTCCCCTTACTGAGGAGAAGTTGATGGAGCGCGTCCGCGATAAGCGTATCGCCGATGACGAGGCAGGCTACGGGCAAATCGTCAGCTTGAAAGATGGCATCGACGCGGACTTGCTGCGCATCTGGAACGCGCCCGCAACCTCCGTCTCTTCGCCGTTCGTGCCGTGGTGGCTGGGTGTCAACAGCGTGCCCCCCGAATTCGGCGAGCACCGCTACCTCACGACCGGGGCCTCCGGCAGCTTCCTGAACCCGGATTTCCAGCTGCAGGAGGCGAGCGTCTTTGCCGGTCGCATTTTCAAGCGTGTGCTTTACTACATGTGCTCCTCCCCAGACACCTATCTGCCCATCGTCACGCAGATGCTCACGGGCTTTGAGAACCAAAGTCGCAGCGACGTGGACTGGGTCGAGACAAGCGCTAGAGTCCTCATCGAAGCCAACGAGCGCGAGGCGGCGCATTCGCTGCTCACATACTACTCGCACAGCAGAGCTGCCAAAGCGCTCGAGCTGGGCAAGACAATGACTGATGCTCTTGATGGATATATCAAGCTCACTGGGCAATGGAAGAATCCTGCCGGCAGCGAGATCAATGATGCTGGCGAGGGTGCGGAGACGGTCAACTGCCTTGTTGGCTATGACCCTGATCAACCTATCTGGAAGCAGCCTGCGAATCCTACTCGGCGTAGGAGAAGCATGAGGAACAAGATGATCGTTCAGCGTCATAACTGATAATCGATATCCTGCCATATTATGGGAAAACGATTAGCTGTATTGCCCTCCTATAAGGCTTCATCACCTTACAGATATGTAATAGCCATAAGCCTGTACCATACAGCCAGACAACATAATGTATTAAGAATAACATCCTGCCATCTGTTCATGTGACATACCGTGTACAGGAAGAGTGTTCATCGGTGAGGCATGAAGATTTGCGCGGAGACCTCACGAGCCGTCCTCTCACTACAGCATGCACGCTTAGAAGGTGAGGAAAAAGAAGACGACCAAAGCCGACTCGAACCCGCGACCTTGGCAAAAAACAAGCTATCCATGGCATTATGTAGGACCGTGAGCCAACATACGAATCGTACCGCTCGGCCATCTACTACAACGGACGGTGCTTGTTAGAAGGTGGTCACTCTTTGGTGCCTAAGAGGGATCGGATGAGGGCCATCAAGGTGCGTATTCAGGAATAAAACAAGATGAGGGTATCATGACCTTTTGATTATTCCCTAGAGAATAACTACGAAAGCAATCTTACAAAACTCCGGAGCCCCAGCTCAGTCTTTCAATGCCTTTCCTACGCGCCGTCCAACCGTTGCGCTCCAGGTATCGATCTTCTTGCACCACCAGTCCGACAAATACAGTGACACGCTCAGCAACACAACCCAGCCGACAACGAAACCCAGGTTGCGACCGAAACGCTCAAACAGTCTCGGCATGATCCAGAACCCTAGACTATGCAGCACCGGGCCATGGACGAGATAGAACGAGAAGCTGATCTTGCCCAAGTACTGCGCCACCCGTCCCTCGAGCACGCCGCGGAGGAAGGGGCTGTGAAGGACGCAGGGTAAAAGGAGCATAGCGCCCATCGCTTGGTAGAACATCCAGCCGGAGAGGGGGATGTAGTACCGTGGCACGAGCGAGGAGAGAAGTGTAAAGCCTGGCGTCCACTCGGCACCGGCGTCGGGGTACGAGAGCAGGTAGAGTGCCACGAAAAGCGCTCCCCATCGAGCTGTTCTTGATCCGAGGAGCTTTTGTCCGATAGTTGCCTGCTGGACTTTCCTGCCATTCGTCGCTGGGGGGATCAGCCCTCGGTCAGCCCGTCTGATGTCCGCTTCTGAGAGGAGAACGCCGCCCATGAAGGTGGCCATATCCCACCGTCCAAGGATCAAGCTGTAGACGGAGAGGAAGGCACCGATACGAAGGCGCCACTTCGCCTGGATGGCGGCAGTGCCGAGCAGGAAGAGGTAGATGAACATTGAGCCGCGCAGCTCCATCGGGATGGTGAAGGTGTGCGGATCGTAGCGCGTGTGGTAGTGACCAAAGTTGAAAGGGTTGGCCCACTCGACGTAAGCTCTCGTGAAGTTTTTCAGAGCATAGGTGATGTTGTCGTGGATGAAGGGATGCTCCTCCCATGAGCCGCCTAGCTGGACCCAAGTGAAGTTTACCGGGTTGGTTACGTTGGCCGAGTCTTTCTCGTCATCGAGAAGGGCTGGTCTAGAGTGCAGATGGAGGAGATCGTGGTAAGACCTGTGTTTCTCAGGTGTCTCCTTGTCTCCAACGTCCTGCATCGTGATGTTGATCGCAGTGCCGTTCAGGCTGCTCGTCTCATTCACCACTTTAGAAGCGGCCTCGATGTCATCTGCCAATGCATACAGCATTGGAGGCATGAAAAGTTGGGACGTGGCATTTAGACAAAGCGTGTTCGTGTCGTTGCTCGTGACATTGCCCAGGAAAGCCGGGGTCTGTAAGCCGAGAAACTTGGCGATCCCCGCGGCTCCTTCGACAGAGTACGTGCCATTTACACAAGTGTTGTTCAACGTGGCGACAGTCACAGTACCGTTGATGTACCTCGAGTCGGGCCCTTTGTAAATCTCAAACTCGGACTTAAAGGCGCCCATCTGAGCAAGCAGTGCGACGAGGAACATGCTAATGGTGGGAGGGATGTAAAGGCGGAAGACACGCCTGAAGACGGACGACGCAAGACTCTGGTAAGCGGCCTCGAAGCGGCGCTCGTGAATCGCTCTCAGAATATGTCGGCATAGAACGTATCCCGAGATGGCGAAGAAGATGGCCACCATAGGTCGTCCTCGTTGTAAGAGGCACAGGATGGGCAGGGATGACCGTTCAAAGTACGGCTCGGGCGATCCGGGGGGCATGGCTCCATAGCCAAGCATGATGGCCGGCGTCCAGGGCCATAGGAAGTGGTAGTTGAAGACGAGTAAACAGGCGATTCCACGGAGCCCATCGAGGCATCTGATCTTGTCTGCGCTGTTTCTTGTCGCTGAGGCTGCGGCGGCCGATGCCTTTTCACCTACAGCGTCGTGGTCGCCGTATGGGCTCTGCTCTTTAAACTGCTGCCCCTCCCGGCCCCGCGTGGACTCTTCCCACATGGTGCCTTTTTGTCTCGCTCGGGTGTTGCGAGCAAACATGCGTATAGTCTAGTGGATGTGCGTATGCTTTCTTTCAAAATGAATGAGGGAATGAAATGAAAGGTGCTGTTGGAGCTGCGACGGCCGGCATCTGAAAGTGAGGCTCAGTGGACCGAAGAAGAGAGAAATCCAACCGTGAACACACGTATGTGAGAACGACCGACCGAAGATAAGATAGTAGTAGTTGGACAACGTGTACGAAAAGGGAGAAGCGCCCTCTGGGAGTTCCTAAATACGACTTTGCTGGACGTGGGCGGTGATGCTGGGATATCCCTGCGCGGTTATGTCATCTACCCAAGACAACCTTTGCGAGCCCCTGAGTTGTCGCCCCATGTTGGATCAACTCTCAACTTTACCTGAAAAAAGAGCCCCAATTAAAGAGTGCTGGTGCTGTGCAATGAGCGTTGCACATCGGATTGTCCAGCCACCGTTGCCCATCCACATCAAACTGTCCCCAAGTCCCCGTGGGCTATTTTCATGGAGAAACTCGTTTGTCTGGGCCTGGCTGGACGTCATACAACGCGTGTCTTTGCATAGCCGCTGTCAACGAATACCACACAAACTCTCTTCCTCTCGAAGTGTAGTGTACTCCGTTCCGTTTGCTGTATATAGATGCGCAAGCTTTCCCTTCGCATCCGAACAGTGTGACCTCAGGGAGTCAGTCGGAGTGGTCTTTTCGAGCATCCGCCCCCCGTCTCGTCTAGGATCCGACAGGTGATGCTACGCTCCGGACCCGTGACATTTCCTTGGAAGAACCCCAGACACGGGCCCGCATTATCCCTCTGGGCCCGAGCAAAACCAAGGAAAACCAGTACATCGTCGGCAGTTGGCGTCGCGGCCATCCGGACCCGGAAGACTCCCGTTGCCGGAGGTGATCCCGAAGGAATTCCCTTGGTTCCCCCGAAGCTACCGAGGCCGTCTCTCTTTTGTGCTCGGACGGTGAGTCAGCATGTCAAATAGTTGTGAAGCACGGTCCAGCAGGGCCTGCAAACTTTCTCAAGTTCGGATCTCTCGAAGGTTTGCTGATCTACAACACGTGGCCTGTCAGTGGCCAATGCGAGGGAATTGATGGGAATAGCTTCATTTCGATAAAGTAGCGAGAAATCTAGTCTTGAGTAAGGTTTCTTGAGCTATTTCCCGCCCGAGGTATTCAAGATCTAGCCACACTTCCTTTCCGCCCAGCGATTCGATGACATGCGTTGAGACAATCAGTGATAAGGTGCCATGAACCACCCACTGAAGTAAAGTATCGACATGCAGCGAAGACTGCCGGTTGTTCCGAGCCACGTCTGTCTCGTGGTTGCGAAGAAAAGAAAGGCCGCCAAACGCAGGGCGACTGGGCGAGAAGCTGGTCTCGGGATCGTGGGCTCTTGGTTCGACGGATTGCCTGCTATGTTCCTCCACAGACGGCGCATAGGACAAGATGTTTCACCAAGACCATCACCAGTTCCACACTCGGCCGTATTCCGCCGGGCTTGCGGGGCTCGCAAAGGCCGAGTTGGTTGAGTCTCCGGATGGCAGTCTGCCGTCCCTGCGTCCGAGCTGAATACTTGAAACGCGACCCTTTCTTTTTGTCATGTTGTCAGCAACCTGGGCAGCAAGATCGCGGACTGATAAAGCTCTTTACCGAAGTTCGCCAAGTGAGAACACGCTACGAGTCTGTGACTGTCCTTTCGCCCCTCTAGTTGAGTCCCAAAAGCTAACGATTAATCCGACGGCTGTTGCGGTCCATACCGCTCTCCATCAATCACCAAGGTCCGATTTGCAGTGCGCCGCTCTTCGTCTGTGGCGAAGGGACTGCGGGTGATATTCCTGAGAATATGAGGAGGCACGAAACCGCCCGCACTTCTGTTTTCCTGTCGTGTGTCTGAAGCTTTGAGACCATCGTGGCGGTGTAAGGCCGTATCGCCTCTTTCGCCAGTATTGACAGGGATGGCCTGGATGACTGAACACACAGCCAGGACGGGTAGGCCAGCCTTGAAGAGATGCATGATTCCTTGGAAGAGGATGATAATCTGATTTCAGGTGTTGGCCGAGGCTGTGAAGCTGATGTGGTTTTTCGCGATCGAGTGCTTCGGGTGCACTTTCAAAGTTCTGGGAAGAGCGTATTGAGAGAGCCCTTGATCTGAGCAGCCTTTTATTATTTGCCCTGTGGCAACTTCGTGAACCTTTGTGACATAGAGCTTGAGGGCTAAGTTCATCGCACGAAGTTTGCCTGCGCAGTCGTACCTGGATGACTGCCTCCCAGAAACGACCTTTTGCACTCAGTTGCCTGCTGTCTGCCTCTAGAGATTTCGCAATAACGACAGTGAGACCCTTTGACCCGAATTGCAGACCTAGGCGGAGTTTCCGACTCGAGGGTTCCTGGTGCTTCTCCAACCGGCCCTTCGAGAACTGCAAAGGCTATGAACCGAGTCAAGCTTCGTCTCAAGGCCAGTCACGCTCACCACAGCAGATGCAGACAGCCTGTAGATCTGCGACGCATCGGACGAACCGAGAAATTTGAGACGCCAACGTAAAATGATTACTCGCTCATACTAAAAGAGCCGTTGATGCTTTTGACTCTGTTTTTTTTAGGCAGAGGAAACCCCAGGTGACACCGCTCGAGGCCCGTAGACGACTTGTTCTCCAGGCTTTGGCAGGCGGCTCTGAAAGCTTAGCAGGCCTCATTGCGGAACTTGACACTTGTGATACCGTAACTGTGGATTGTCAGTGCTGTGCAAAGGAGAATTAGTCTACGGCCGGGTTGTTGTTTCAATAACTTCTAGCCGTCAAAGCCTCATGGAAGTTAGGAAGCTAATTTCAACCCGAATAGTGACCTTCAATCAATCCAAAAATCACCTCTGTCGGACTGTCAGGGAATGGCCGATCTCAACTCCAAGGTCCAGTATGTCCAGACTGGCTAGAAACAAAAATGGTACAGTCTTAGATCAGCTTTTGTCTCGACAAAACACTCCACTTGCAATCACCATGATGATCGCGTCTGCCTTTGAGATGCACGAGAAGACTGTGTAAAGTCATGGCATCACGCGCAGATCAGTTTTCCTGATGGAGCCTCTGCGTGTACAACATCAAAGGTTCGCGATGATTGAATCCCGGCAGTATGTGGCATTCTGTTCATCATGAGAGTGACATCGATTCATTCGTCCATCAATCTAAGCCTAGAAAGAAGTCTTACTTGCTGCCTGCTTCTAGTCCTGCTCGGCACTTGGCTTCTTATCCCCGCCTCCCTCTTCCTCCTTGCCATTCTCTCCACAATCTTTCTTCTTTGCCCCCCACCACGCAAACGCAGTAGCAGAGACCCCGGCGCCCGCCTGTATCGCTCCGTTGACGACCGCGGCACCGTAGCCAGCCGCTCCGGCGCTCTGGAGGGTAGCAAATAGGCTCGGTGCCACCACGTTCCCGATTCCGGCCTGGATGCCCGCCGCCGCAGAGCCTATGAATCCGGAAGAGTCAGTGATCAAAACGTACAACTGCGAAATTGACTATGCCTCAAGCCTGAGCCAGTTACTTACCGGCGACGATTCCCTGCGAACCAAATCCTGCAAGTCCCAGGGCTGGTGCAGCGACGAGAGCTGGTGCGGCCAAAACGATAAGACTGCCTGCACTTACGCCATAACAAATAGTCGTCCTGGGGTTTTCGCGAACCCAGTCGGCGGCCTCGAAGGTTCCGGACATGTTAGTGGCATGTATATCCTACTTAGGTGCATGCTTAAAATCACCTTTCTCAGTCTTGATGGCTGGTCGGACTCATCTTCGCTTTCTTCTGGCGGGGCCTTCGTGTCTTCTCCGCCCACCCCGCGAAGTAGCTGTTGGTTGCTGACACCGGGCGGCAGCACTTTCGACCTCAGCAGGCCAACAGCTGCCACCTCAGCATAAGCCTTTCCATTCCTGAGTGCCTGCATCGCGCTCTTGATGTCTTTCGTTGTGTTATTTTCAGTGATGAATTAATGACAAGATCTCTAGCAAAACAAATTTTGCGACCGAGATTCTCGGTTTCTTTGTAAAATCGGTGCCTGGAGGGAGTAGCCTTAATCCCCAAACATGCTCCCAACGCAAAAACATGTGAGGGTGATCGGTCATGTCGGAGGCCAACCAACGTTTGGGGGTTGAAGACATGATTGGTGTGTAATTTTAGCATCACGTTCTGCACTCCCAACTCTGAGCCTTCTCAAAAGTGAGATTTGGCTACCTATCCGTAATGTTCAACTCCCTTCATCATCGAGAAGTTTTGATGAGTCTCTCTAGTACACCAGGTTGAATGATATATGCATCTATCTCAGTGCCTACAATAGAGTCTTCTAACTCTTCAAGCCTTTGCACGCGGAGGGAGCGAGAGTCTTCTTTGGAATGTCTAGTGCCCTCCCGCCCACGATATCTTGGCAAACTTGAATACCATTGGTTTGTCGACCCCCAAGGCGCTTAGCAAGACCATAAGCGCCGAACCCATGTCCTTCGAGGACACCCACTTGCGATTGAGGTGTGGCACGAAAGCAGGATCCAAATACTCGGAAACTGTTTTGAAGCCATCAACACCGAAGACTGTTGACAGTACCGTGGACGAGACACAGAATTCCGGCTTCATTTCTATAGTGCTCAACTGGGCACCACGCCTCTTAGATATAAATAGTCCTCGTTTGCTCCAACTTCTCAATCGAACTTCAACCAGAACAACTGCAGTTCAAGATCTCCCAACGAAAGCCTAGTCAGCCAACACAAACACAAACAACACCCTTTGTATTTTGACCTTTTCGCTCCTATTTGTCGATTAGTGGCCTTTCTCCTCCAAATACAGGAGATTCTTGCAACCATTCTTTGGCTCATCAATATCGCTAGTTATCTCAAGATCACAGGACCACTCCGTGAAAGCATCCCCCCCCCCCTCCCCCCTCCCCCTCGTGTCAGCGTTGATACCCGCCCCTCCATCATCCACACACAAGATCTGTCGAAGTCTCCGTTTTGTCAACGGCCCGAAGCGAGCTACACATCTACCACCACCAATAACATTCGCTTCACCCCCGCTATACGATCTTTATCTAAGTCCTCCAGTTCCTATCGGCCGAACGTCACTAAGCCAGTGGGTAAGACCGACACTGTTGGAGTTGCAGGTTGGTCAGCTCCCTTTTCCCCTTATCTACACCTCTTCCCCAACTCCAGAAGCTCCATCGCTGCACAAGGGTCTACTTCCCATGACTCCCCTTGGATCTCAACTCCAAGCTTACGGCAGCGACCTATTGCCCCCACCACCTGCAAGTGAATGCGCGTGTCGATGCCCTCCGAACTCAATCATCCACGCCCTGACGCTCATGTTGCGACCTACAGTCTCATTCTAGTCGTTGTGAGCGCGTCACACACAAAATTAGTCATGAGTTGTGCGACCTCAAAGCCATTCCTGTATGGTCAGCTCCATAAGCTCTTCATCACTTGCTTAGTCCTCTATCTTGCATCCTCAAACCCTGTTCTAGTTGTTTATGAGTGCTTCACTCATATTTGTGCAAGTATTTTGCATTCTCTAGTCCCTTTGTGCCTGCTTATGAGTGCATAAATGACTGTCACTCAATTTTACAACCTTCGATCTCAACGACAACTCCGGAAATGCTAAGCTTCAGCTCGTATTCACATACAAAATCGACAAGTAGTGATGTGAATAGCCTGCTTCATGTTTCCCTGCCGGCACATACCCCTCTACCCGGTTCTTCTGTTAAAATCTTATAAAAGGAGACAACTTCTTTCTTCAACTCTCTTCTTCAGACTTCTATATTTCATCACAGAATCCTAGATTACACCTTGGCTGACAAAAACCAGACATCAACTTGAGCCCCTTTCTCGGCAATACCAAAAACACAAAGGAGCATCGCGCACCCTCAAAAGCCTACAAATACCACAAATCAATCATTCCAAGCTACCATCTAGACACCACAATACCCCAAAATCCTTCTATCACACACCATGGCTGCTTCCCTGACCATTCTGGAAGTCGATCACGCTATGGCGGATCTTGACCAAACTGAGATCTGCCAGCTCAAGGATGCTCTGGACCGAGCTGAAGATATTATCAATTGCCTTGAGGAGCTAAAAGATGTCGACCAGACGCAAATAGTCCAGCTACAGGCCCATATCGACGAGCTGGGGAAGACGATCGAGGGTTTACAAGAGGAGAACAGTCGTCTCAAGGAGCAGAACCAGGAAATTCTCGGCAATACCCAAGAGCCCTGCCAGCCGGTTCAGGGGTCTTCTTCCCATCATCGATTCGACATCAGCCGTACGGCTATTTTGGCCGTGGCCTCAGAGTCCGCCTCAGCACCCTCTGACGAGGATGTCGCTGTCGATATGGAAAACTTGAATATGGACGACGCCGTTAAGGACGGCTACCTCTCTGTTTCTGACAGCGGATTCGAGGATGTTAGCTCCGAGACCGGTTCCGATTCTATTTGAAGTTCTCCATCAAAAGTAGTAGCTTAGAAGCCAAGTAGTAATTCAGTTTGGACATTCAAGTCAAGTTTCTTCGAGACATCATCAGGAATAGTCGGTGAACGGGTATGAGTATGGACGCCTTAGTGGTAGATAGAATCTTAGCGAGGAAAGGTAAGAGAATATGCCGCTCAAGTATACTTTGAGAGTGGAACAAGAACTCGGAGTTTCGCGTGGGCGACGAAAGTTTCTTTTCAAAGCTCAGAATTGCAGGTAGTCTTCCGGAGTGACAGATATAGCTATGTTTAGTAGAAGATCATTTACGTCTTTTCTTAGAAAAGTTAATTAGTTTTTGAATGGTAACCTGACTTTCGAAGCCGTCCATGTTGAAAAGACCCACCATAACCCACGAACTCCAGTCGTGCACGGAGTACTAGACCACTACCGGAGCAAACATCATCTTCCAGGGTGATGTCCCACCTGCCGCCCATCATGATACCCATACCCCTCATCCCCAAGCGTAGGACTAACATCACCAGGAACCCTCGGGCTTGCATCGTCGACCCTCGGGCTCACATCACCAACCCGCGGGCTAATATCGCCAACCCTTGGGCTCGCCGTGGTATCGCTTCCCATCTCGACCGACGAGCCGCCATACCGTGGACTACTCGGCATCTCGCTCGCACTAGCTGGAACCTCGAGCTCCGCAGCATGGACATGGACGTTGTTGTGGTGACCAGGCGACGTCGGCGAATCGAGGAAGCCAGGCTTCGGCTCGGGAGAAGAGTAGGGGGTGTAGCCAGGCAGCTCCGACATGGCACTCTGTCGCGATACCTCTGTGCCAGCCGCCTCATGCGCCCTCCTTCTCTTCTTCCGCCGGAGGAACAGAAACGCACCAAGTCCGATCAGCGCAATGGCAGCTACGCCGCCTACAACGCCACCTGCGATAGCACCCTTTGATGAACCACCGGAATCCGGCTGAGTAGTCGATGAAGCAGATGACGACGGCGATACCGCGCTGTTGGGTTCGACAACGAGGGTATACTCGGGCGTATACGCCGGCCTCCTCAGCGATGGGTCAAAGATATACTGCAAATACACGTCACTCCACGCCCTCGGCGCCCTCTGACTCGCACCCCCCGACGACGTCCCGCCCACGGCAGCGACAACCTGCGACGGCACGGGCGCAAGTCGCTTCGCAGCTTCGGTATCATACCGTCCCGTATAATTCTGACTCGCGAGCGAAAAGATCTCGACGGGCATGTGTTCTGCGCAGGTATTCACATTCTGCATGCCGCCGTCATTCTTGGTCTGCATTCCACCTACGATGAGCAGGTTCTCGCCGACGGCGTGGCAGGTGTGGCCGTACATGCCGTCGGCGCGGGTGTGGACGAGGATCCAGGTGAAGGTTGGGAGGGTGAGGACCCAGATCTCTTCCGAGGTGATGTAGGTCGCGTAGTTCTCGACGCCGGCGATCATGTAGATGTTCCAGGAGGACTTGTCGGCGGCCGGGACGAGGACGGCGCAGATGTCGGAGCGGCCTGTTGGGATGTCGGGGAGGCCAAAGGTTTCTTGGCGGAACCAGAAGCCTGTTTCGACATCGTAGATGTCTACGAAGGAGAGGTTTGTCTTTTGGGGGCATGTTAGTTAAGGGGGCTGCTCAGAGGTTGAAGGAAACTTGCATTGACGTTTCCAGCGTTGGCGCCCTCGATGCGAACACCAAAAGGTGTTGGGTCGCGCGTAGTCTGGCCACCAATATTGACAACGATGCCCTTTTCGCCGACGGGTACGTGGACCATTGCGCCATTCATGCGCGGGCCGACGTATGTCGGGACAGAAATGTTGGTGAGCTTCGGCTGAGAGCGCTCTGCGGTATCAAGCTCGAGCATGCCTTCGAGGACTGCAAGATGTCAGGCCTCGATTCTTTGTCGCCGCTTAGGTAGAGGAAGTAGGGCATCAAAACAAACTTACACCGAAAGTCAGCTGAAGCTGTATACGCAGCGTTCGCAGGACCAGATCTCCTCTGCACGTATCCCTCAAAGATGTAACTCCGATTCAACGTCGGCGCGTCGCAAAAGGCAGCAGCGCCAGGCCTGTCCACAATCTCGCCATTATTCGACACCCGAAAGTCTGTCGCCTTGGACCATCGCCCGCCGTCGACGTCAAACTCCCAGATGGCCGGCTCGGGGATATTCGGGTCGGCAATGAAGGATGGGTTGTTGGGGGCGTTGAAGGAGAACCACCCTCCGAGCTGATATATCTTGCGGGTGGTCTGGGAGTACCACAGCGCGTGCTCGATGAGGCCGTTGGGGACGTCGGGGCTCTTCAAGATGGACGAGTACGGGCTTGTCTCCTGGTTTGTGAAGTTTTGGGAGAGGTCTAAGACCAGGACTTGAGTGTCTAGGGTGCGTTAGAATCGCAAGACACATGACCCTGGTGACAGCATGCTCACTCATTCCCGCGTCATATTGACCGGCTTCCGTGTTGTAAAATGTGTTATTGTTCTTCGGCACGTACGTGTTGCCGCCGTCGACGTAAATCTTTCCATAGGCTAAGACACCTACAGCCAGTCAGGTTAGACTTGATCATAGATAGTAGAGCAAGAGGGCGCTAAACTTACTCGCATGTCTCCAGATGCGGCAGAAGTGCTGCGAAAGGTCATACACGCTACTATTGATAGTCGGCGCCGGGACGGACGTCGGAGCGGAGAAGACGGATGATGTAGCAGAGGAGAGGCTCTCGGAAGAGCTGGCGCTGCTCACGACCTGTCTGACATCCAGCTCACCAAGGACAGGCCCCAGAGCAGCTACGAAAAGCAACGCAAGCCACGGGACTCTCATAATGATATTGTCTCAAAGGCACACGAAGAAAGATATGACGAAGAAGGCCAGAAATGCGGCCATCCGGTCCACGGGGTATGGACGGGTATTTGCAGGAACACGGCGAAGAGAGGGAACGTGAGAACTGGGGGGGGTGTTGGGCTTCTCTCCATTCTACGCCACACAGCAGCAATCAAAGAGAGGCATTGCAGACCACACCCCATGTCCTGTTGGTACCAACAGGTTTCGAGATGAAAAGCTCAATGAGGAAAGCAGGAGGCGTCCATCCTCCAACGGGGTGTGATTGATTGGATATCCGTGAAGACATGCAGGAATTGGGTTGGGTTCACCTCGACTGGGGGCCCGTAAACAGACGATTGACACAGACACAGCATGGTATAGACCGTAAGATCTAGAACCCTCGTCGGACAAACAGCAAACAGGACGGGGTACGAGGGGAGACACAGACACGGTCCCACGGAGGCAGAGGTAACAGCATACAGTCGATGGTTTTCAAGCCTCAATATGCCAGTCTCGGCCGGTCTGACCGGCGATCGAATCAGACCGTTGTCAGCAACGTGGGCTCTGTACCATTGGGCTGGCGTTGGTCGTTGGAGAAAGGTGGTGATGCGATCGCGGTCCTCATTTGCCTACGGCGTAGGACGAGTGAGCTTGGCCCCCAATAAGGTTCTGGACCGTGAGATATGCACAAAAGGTGCAGGGAGCCAGAGCCTGCTTGCTTATAGGCACATAGTTTTGAGCTGACGGCCTCCACTCGGCAGGTAAGTTAGCTTAATTGGGAGATGCCGAAGCTAGAGAAGCTTATCAGCGATGATTTCTACAGCTGCTTTGATGGAGACAAGTGAAGGTGATTGATGGAGGAGAGTACTCCGTGAGTTTGAATGAGAGGGTGTACGAGCCAGGCTGTGGCCTCCTCTCTCATGGATGAGTTTGTCAGTAAAGGCTGAAGATGAGTGTTTGCTTGTGAAACCAACACGTCGTGCCTGTCCCGATTGGGATCTGGGCGACTCGAGGAAAAAATGGTTTCATGTAAGAGCTATGAGGGAGGAACAGGCGTGACGGTTGTGTTGGACAGTCTCTTAAGATGAATTAATTGCATCAGCCTTTCACTCATGATGGGAGGCAAGGTGAGTGAGAGTGAGTGAGAGTGAGTGAGAGTGGGTGTACGTGTATGTAGAGTGAAGCTGAAGAATCACAAGTGAAATCCAGCCACTTCCCCAACTCCCAGAATGAAACCTCAGCCCTCCACACCCGCCTGGATTAAAACCGCCGCTAACAGAACCCAGACCGAGCCTAAGAATCCCTCAGTCTCCAAGTATCTGCGACCCTTTTCTTCTGCCAGTCTCTCTCCAAGGCTCCAACAGACCGGAACGCAGCCAGCGCCGTACCCCGGTGGGATTCTGTTAGCGGGGCCGAGTCACCGACTTTACCGCAACAGACGAGAAACAACCCCGTCTCGCTGGTGGACATGCGCAAGTTTCCCATCTTCCCCCCACCGTCAACCGTGGACCACCCCGCGTTCCCGGCCCAGCCGCCTGAGTCGCCCGTTACGCCTATCCGTGGACCCTATGGCCACCTCACCAATCACATCTTACCGTTGTCAGATGGCACAAGATGGCACAGCGATCCGTCTTGCGCTGGCGTCCTGAAACCTGCTCACCTCCATGCCGTTTTAGGACTCGGTGGCAGCGGTCACAGGGCTGTTGCTTGTCATGTGCGACGATGCAGCGAGATAAAGCTCACCCCTGCTCGTTCGAATGGGCTTCTGCTGTCCTGATAAGAGGCGTGGCCATCCCCTTTGGATTGAAGAGCTGAAGAAGGTCGACTGGTAGCTTCGTGTTCATCCTACTTCTCTATTGCATCCATTCTACCAAAGTTGAGCTGTCGAATCAGTTGAGAAAGCGCCCAGAACTCAAGATACCCTCATATTCAATAACACCAAACCAGTAAAGGACCGGATCCTGTAAATCATCGCCAAAATGCCGGCCATTCTCTCTAACCTGTCGGTTGGCCCTCAGTCGAATTGAAAAGATGACCTATGCTTACAATGACTCTAGAGCCCCCTCAGTTGAGCACCAGCAACAATCAAAGCTCGCAACAACACAGCTTACCACCGCATCCAACCCCGTCCCCTCAACCGCAGACTGCGCCGCTCACCTGGAGCTCCTCGAGACCTTCGTCACACTCCGCGACGCAGTCCATCTGCTCGCCGCCGACGCCGGCCAGGCACCCGAGCGCGTATGGGACCTGTACTGCAACCGGGCCGTCGCCCGTTTCGAGCAATGGAGTACCGGCGCCGAGAGGCCGGCGGAGCAGATGCCGCCCGTCGACGTGCTTATGGCGTGGCACGCGTTGATGTTGCACCCCAAGGCGTACGCACGCTTCATCGAGCTCGGGGGACGTCTGGGTCTGGATGGGATTAACTGGGCTGAGATTGTAAGTTCCTTAAACACTCTCGCAGTACTCTTCTGCCCCTAGTAGAAGAAAAAGGCGCAACCATCTTGGCAAAGCATGCTAATCATCCGCAGTCGAGATCGTCAAACCTCGAATCCCTCATCGCTTCAATCGACCTCCCCTCCCTCCTCTCACCACCAGCCTCCCAGACCGGCACCTTCACCCACGCCTCGCCCACAGGAACAACCCTCTTCACGTACCCCCTCACAGCAGCAATCAACCGCCAATTCTCCTTCTCCCTCAAAATGTCCTCCCACGCCTGGCTCCGCAGCGCAAGCCCCGCAGACCTCCTGGCCGCGGCGCAAACCCGCTACGCGCAATTCTTCCACCTCATCGCCGCCCACCCGGGCACCGTCATGGTGCCGACGCTCGACATTGACCTCGTCTGGCACACGCACCAGCTCGCGCCGGCGCGGTACATGGCCTACTCGAAGCGGACGACGGGGAAGCTGGTGGACCACGATGACGAGATCCCCGACGAGAGTCTGTCGGTGCTGTCGACGGATATGAGGGCGCTTTGGAGGGAGGCGTTTGACGAGGAGTATCTTCCTGCTGCTTGCCAGGAGGATGCTGGGTGTGGAGGTGGCTGCGGTGGTGGATGTGGAGGCGAGGGTGGATGCGGGAGCTGTGGTGCCATGAAATGAGCGTGGAGGCTTGTTACACTCATGGAGGGACGGGAGCGCATCTAGACAACGGCATTACATATGGAGTTTGCATCTCAAGCTGAATACCTACATGACAATCATCTTCAAGAGCCAAAAAGGTCAAAAATAAAAGCTTTACAAACTGTGAATGCCTCGTGGCGGAATCGAACCGCCGATCTTCTCATGTCACTAATACTAGTGAGACGCTATACCACTTAGCCAACAAGGCGACTGTTTATTGGTTGTTGAGATCCGAGAGGTGGAGGTCATCCTTACAGCTACGACGGCAAGTCCACAACCCCAGCCGTACATCTCCCGCCCCCTTGCACCAAGTTTCGTCCCGCATTGAAAGTTGCTGCTCTCTCGGAGCTCTCCATATTGCATCTCATGGGCCATCCCGACACGGCCACCCAAGGCCGCCCACAAACGTCCCCGCCAAGCACGTCAAAGTCGTATTTTTCACCCGGGTTTCCATTCTTTTTCAAACTCAATTAGAATGTTTAAAAGGGGCTCACCTCGGCTCACTCAACTCCCCGTCCAATAACACGTCACGAAAAGGTAAGCAAAGCGCGGTATAACGGAGTATAACTTCAAATAAGACTCCCCAGTGGGCTCACCGAACAAGGGATGAACGTATAAGCAGCCCATTTTATAATGATAGATCACAGTTGCTCCGTCACTGCGGCGGCTTCTGTCCAGGGTTTGACCTTACTGCCGAGGCACGGCTATCGTTCCGCTGCTTCTAGAAGAGAAGGAAAGCAAGAAAGGTGCCTGGGCACAATTCGATGCGTACCGTGGAAGGCGTGGACTTTGTCGGATTCGCCGCGTCGACGGCGCCGCCGCCCGGGGTTGACAACTTAAAGGAGAATCCCCGAGTCTTAACTCGGATGGCCCAGCCCTATGCGTCGTGTATCTGTTTATAGGCCCCTCCTTAATCGTAGACCCCCAGGTTTTGATCAATTGTATAAAGCAGCTTTCGTCGACGTTCTATCTTCGTGATCTTGTCTCCCTCCTTCAGTATCCTCAATCATCCTCTTACTGGACCACCTTCGTTTCATACAATACCAAAGGCACACTTGTAAGGGCCGTCACTGTCTTTCCAGAAGCTCGAGAAATCCCAAACTCTCCAACGCTCTTTGTTACTCAAGAATCCCATATCTCCCACAAAGACTCATACAAGATGCGCGCCTCAGCAGTCCTCGCGGCAACCTGCGCCATGTCCGTCACCGGTGCCGCCGTCCCCCGCGACGCCGCTCCCGCAGCTCACCCCTGGCTCGCCCCCGATGTTGCCGGCGGCGCCGTCCGCGGTCCTTGCCCGATGCTCAACTCTCTCGCCAACCACGGCTACCTCGCCCGCGACGGCAAGTCCATCTCCATGCAGGACCTCATCGCCGGCCTCGGCTCCGCCCTGCACTTCAACGAGTCCCTCGTTCGCACCCTCGGCACGCCCGCCTTCGCTACCTCCACCACCGGCAACGCGAGCACCTTCAACCTCGACGATATCGCCAAGCACAACGTCATCGAGCACGACGGCAGTCTCTCTCGCGCCGACTTCGCCGTGACGGGCGACGCGAAGACCTTCAACACGACCGTCTGGGCCGAGACCAAGGGCTACCTCGAGTCCGGTGCCGCCGCCTCCGACAACAAGGTCGGCGTCGCGACCATGGCTTCCGCGCGCAGCAAGCGCATCGCCACCGCGAAGGCGACGAACCCGTCCTTCAACTTGACGACCAGCCAGGTCACCGTCTCTCTGGGCGAGTCTGCCGTCATCCTCGGCACCATTGGACAGAGCTACACCGCGCCTGCTGCGCCGGTCGAGTGGTTGAAGGTCGTCTTTGAGGAGGAGCGCCTGCCGTTCAACGAGGGATGGAACACCTCTGCCGATGTGATTACCACCGCCCAGGTCCTGGGTCTGTCGCAGCTCATTGCTACTAGCAGCAGCTAAGCATGAGCTCGTCTGGTGATTGGGTTTAGAATAGAAATAAAATGCGTCATGTTTAACGATTCCAAGTCAATGTCCCAAAGTAGCGATATCGCCGGCGCCGTCGTGAAGACTCAATTGTATATGTGGATCGCTCCACGGAATTGTCGAATGAGTCCATGAGATGAGGAGCTTTCGCTGGACGGCAGTCTTCGAGTTCCTCGGCATCTGCCCACAACGGAGGGTCTCCTTAGTGTCGTGACTCGTGGACTGGGGATGGAGCCATGTTGAATGAAAAGATAAAGGGGGGCTCGGCGTTGCATACGTGCCTTCGTTTTCGCTCAAACTTTTTCGGCCCGCACAGGGGCATCCGGAACAAACGTTGCACCGCATGAGAGACTCCATCCCAGGCCGGCACTATGGGCAGTTATGCACGGTCAATAGTCGGTCGCTCCAGACTGATATTGGTGTGGCGTACCTCTGAACTATAGAAGTCTTTTTATACAGTCCTTCCCAAGCCTCGTAGAGGCTTAAAACCTCTGCAGTCGAAGAATTGAGAGTGTGGCATGGCGACATGTAGTTCATGTTGACCAAAGACTTGCCATCTTGCTGGTCGTTATTTGCGAAGCGCAATGGTCAGTCGGACGCCTAGAATGTTTCTCGAAGAAGCGAGAAGTTTGAAAGAGGAAAAAGCTTTTTCCGATTGTACACTTCCTTCGCTGGGCTTGGCAAAATGTCAGAACGCGATGTTCGAACCATGAAGTAAGAGAGCCAACGGAGGACTGGCGAAGATTAGAAGTGAAGTTGGAGTTGACGACATTGGGGAACAGACGCTATTACGAAAAGGGAGCGGGATGCACACCTTCTGTCCCTTGCGTACTAACCTAATCGTGCCTTGCTACCTACCCTAAGACAACTAGGTACCATCGGTAGCTGCCAAACGGCGCTCAGTTGAAGAACAACCCCAAATCATGATTTTGACCATTCGACGGCACAAGCTCGCAATATCTTCATTCCATTGAATAAATAGAATTAGTTGTGCCAGAATTAGTTGTGTCATAGTTGGCAAGGTACACTTCTCCCCTGCACATGACCTATACACGGAGATTTTACTCCGACGTTGTTGGAGGCGGGCAGGGAGCGGGAAGCAAATCGGACGGAGATCTGCGATCTAGTACCTTGGGGACCTTAGCGCCGTCCGGGAGTACCATCATTCCCCCACATCATGACGTTTTGCGCCTCAAATCCTCAAGCTTCAAAGTCTCCATGAGCTCGAGGACCTAGAGCTTCACCCCTCTTTGGAGAGCTTAGAAGCAGAAGCCAAGGTGCGAACTCACATGACGTCAACTCGAGCCCATAGCTCATGCTTCTTTATATAAGATCTTCCAACCCCCTTTCATCAGTGGTACTCTCTTTCTGAAGTTCATCCAAATCTATACTGAAATCACTGGCTATCAATCCATCCTCCAACAACTTCCGTCCCGAGATCATATCATTTTCAATTTAGCCAATTTCTCAACAACCACCAATTATCACTATGCCTCGCGACGGATCTGGAGCCTCTGACAACAAGGTCGAGGAGACCCACGACGTTATCCACGGCGCTGGCGCCATCAAGGTAAGACGAGACGCTCCTAGTCATCAACCCCTCTAAGAGTAACTCAAGGCTGACCAGTTCTTCCATCAGGACCCTCACGTCGACCGCGCCGACAAGACTGCGCCTCTCCCTGAGCCTGAAAAGGGTCTTGCCATCGATGGTCTTGCCGCCAGCGGTGGCTCATTTCCTAAGGGAGAGGGTGCTGGACAGGGCGGACGATCCAACTAAATTTTGCGGAATGAATAAGTTAAAGGATGAAGATGAAGAGAGGGATGATAATGAGCCACCTGAATATGATCATACTGCATATAGATGATGCCATTTGGTGACGACTACGATGAGGTAGTCTTAATGAGAATGTATTATTTCCAAGGGTTTCCTGCTTGCGTCTACTTTGCATGCGGCCTGCATTTTACGCAGTTCATACGTCTGTGATGACTAAATACGACGATGAACATCAGTACATATGCTGCCTTTCATCTTCTGGGGTATATGCCTACGTGAAGGCCAGATACTATCATTCATTATGGCATTCTCAATCCCGTCACTAGGTTTCCGAAAAGAGGTGCTGCGATCTCATTGAGAAAAGGGAAGATTCCAAGTATCGCGAACACTAAAACAGACTATCAGGACCATCCATCCGATTAAACATCGTCGTCTTGTATTGAAAAGCGGTGCCGGTAGCTGGTTACTCACAGGAATTGACGGTGTCCCACGATAGCCACGACATTGCCAGCACGAGGCAGATCCGCGGAAATTCCCAGATGCCGAACACCATCAGAATGAGGACGAGTTGCTGGTCGCTTCTTAGTGAGATCATCATATTGGTGGCTGTTCCGTCGGCTATGATATCTGACGGGTAACGTCGTCCTTCCGTTGCGTGATCGGCAAGTGCAAATTTGTAGATGAGAGTGGTGACTTCTTAGTAGATTAGATGGGAGTGAATGTTGGAGATGGCAATAAGCACTAGCGATGGAAATGGGCTGCTTGATTAAGCTTGACGAAATTTGAGACGAACGAAGCTTTCATGTCTCACCCTGTCAAGTCTCACCTAGCAACCATAGTAATCACATTATAAAGCAGAGGTAGGTAGTCGCGTAGCAGACGTCAAAAGAAGTGCATCAAGACAACCAAATCAATGTGTCAGTAATGTGAAACTCCAATTCATGAGGGGAACCTGGAATAATCCACGAGTCCACATCAGACCAGCGCAGAAGGCGTATGATGTCCCCTATTTTATCTATGCCCCTCCTCCCAAGCTCATCATCATTCCCAAATTCCAATATGGCAAAAACAAATGCAAATCCTCCCTCGACTTCAAGATCTCCGACGTGTGACTAAAGTCCTCAAGCCTCAAACACCAAGACAACACCATCATCACCAGCAGTGACAACTCTCTCACCAGTCTCGCCTTGCACGAAGCCAAGCACACCACCACCCTCTCCATCACCCCGGTGTCCCTTCCACTCCTTGACCAGACCACCATCCTGTGCTCTCAGATCCCACCGCCTTACAACACCATCCATACCACACGTCGTCAGCAGCCAGCTGTTCTTCACAAACTCCACCTTGA
This sequence comes from Colletotrichum scovillei, assembly GCF_011075155.1. Taxonomy (NCBI): domain Eukaryota; kingdom Fungi; phylum Ascomycota; class Sordariomycetes; order Glomerellales; family Glomerellaceae; genus Colletotrichum; species Colletotrichum scovillei. The sequence continues at coordinate 387,303 of NW_023336264.1, forward strand.
CCACACTGAACTCCTCGTGCGCACCGACAAGACTCCTCCTGACGGCAAACCTCCTGCCAGCGTCGAACACGGTAACACTGCCATCCACAGAGCCAGCAGCCAGCAACGTAGAGATCTGCCCCGGTCCGCCCGCCGCCGTCGTAAAGCTCAGCGCCTCAATCGAATCCGACGCAGTCTGCAGCGCCGCAAGAATTTGTCCTCCGCCCACGACATCTGACGCGCTCTTGCTCTTCCCGCCCTTGCCAGCCTGTGCAGAACTCGCCAACCTAGGCAAACTCACGATGCGGATGGCGCCACCGGCACCACCAACAGCGACCAACGTGCCCTTGGGATCCACCGCGACACTGTACAACCCGCCCTCGACCACGAAGCGCTGGTCCTCGGCCGTCAAGCTCACCGTCGTCTGGCCGTTACTCTCCACCAGTCCCGCGGCCGCCGCCTCGCCCCAAACGTCCCACACGTACAAGCTCGCGTCCTCGGAGACGGTGCAAAGGAAGTTTCCATCGGGCGTCCAGGCGCCCGCGGTGACGGGGGCCTGGTGAAGCCAGTACGTCTGCACGAGCTGCAGGCAGTTCGCGGGGTTACCGCCTCCCGCGGCGATATCGATGGTGTACACCCAGACGGAGTTGTCGCTGGCGCCGATGGCGATGGTGTTGGGGTATTTGGGGCTCGGGCAGGCGGCGATCCAGTTGATCTCGGGGACCTCCTGCGCCTCGGCGATGAACTTGATCTGGACGCTCGCAGCCTCGGCGGTGGGGGAGTTCACGCGCAGGGCGTGGACACGGAGCTTGCCGTCCATGCCGCCGCTGACGAGGAAGTCGCCCTTGGGGAGGGTGAAGGCCAGGGCGTTGATGCTGTCGGTGTGGCCGTCGATCGGGTAGATGAACTGGAGCTCGGTGGACTGGTTTTGGGCGGCGTCGCCCGAGAAGGAGGCGGGCAGGACGGGGCGGGAGGCGGCGGCGGCGGTGGAGAGGAGGTAGCCCTTTCCGGGGGCGTCGTCTGCGTCGCCTTCGGAGCCGCCTGTGGCGATGAGGGTCGGGTGGACGGGGTGCTGGGCGATGGCGAAGACGGAGTCCTTGTGGGCGTCGAAGTAGGCGACCGAGTCGTTTTGGAGGTTGATTTCTTCGTTTTCGTCGTCAGAGTCCATGGGCATGTCCTCGTCGTCGACGTTGACTTCCTCGCCGACCTCGTCGGCCTCGAGCATCTCGGGCTCCGACTCGTGGCCGTCGTCTTGGGGCGTCTTTTCATGAGGGGCCGACATCTTGTTTGCTTGTCTCGGTTGTGTTTGGTGATGGGGGCGTTTTTTTCCGTAGAATTATTGGGTAGAGGTTCTCGTACTCTTGGACGTGATGCGCCGGATCCTTTTGATTCTTCTTTCGAGAAGAAAGATAAAAGGATATGACGTATGAATGAACGCTGGGTATCGATCCCTTATTTATCGCAAAGTCAACAAGGGTGCAGAAGCAGGAAGACGACTTTGCTTTATTAATCGTCAATCGAGGGTTCCGGGTGCTTGATAAGCAGGAATTGCGTCGCGCGGGTCGAATTTTTTTGCAGCTTTCTTGGATGGCGGGGTGGCGGGGTAATTCATTCGCAGGTCGACGGCCTCCACTGAAAATCGCAGGCGGTGAGCTCACCTAAGGTGGGAAGCCGGGACCACCGGTTGCTGTGGCCCCCCGGGATCATGGCGGTCGGTGTGACTCTTCACTGGCCATCGGCGGCACGGCGCTTGGCCCGGATGGATTCAATGCCCGTCACGGAGGTAAAGCGAATGTATAGAAGTTCTCGCATGTGGCTACTTTACTGACTCTCCGAATCTGCTTCAAATCATCTTTCCGTTACCTAAAATCAATGTTGGCATGCAAACTGACTGCACAGTTCACTCATCGTTGTGCATAAGTTGCTTCACTCATTCGGCTTTCTCTCACTTTCACTTTCTCTTTCTCACTTATAGGTACTGAGCGCAACGTCTCATGATGAAGCTTTCAATTCATACTTCTCTAATTCAGGATATCATCTATCAAACCTACTCAGCCACGGCATCGCAACTGAACGCTGCCATTGCCTCATGGACACGCCCACTCATGAAATTCCGGCCATCTAAACGCCACGCACGCTGGTGTGAAAATGAAGCCCTACTACAATGATATATCCATCTCAAACCAACTCCCTCCATTATGACTTACACTCTTCCCTACACAATCAACTCAGTGTCTCAGCACCGTAGACATCTTGACCGCGTCCACGACTACCGTCACCTCCGATCATTATCAGCAGGCAACTCCGTAGGTCCCTCTCCGCTAGCCAACTCAACAGGCGGCTGGGGGTGCGTGTACCCTTTGTATTGCGTGTGCCCTGCGCCTTGATGCTGGCCACCGGGGTTCATGAGGACCTTGTCGTTGTTGTAATACCCAGCCATATCTGTCCCAACCATTTCCGACGCAGGCGGTGACGCCTGGGGATACTGCCCATTGTGCTGTTGCTGCGCATACTGTTGGTTCTGGTACGCGTACGCGCTCTGAGATCCCATGGCCGACGATCCATCCATCTCGGGTGCCGTAGGCGTCTCAGCGGGCTTTACACCTGCGTACCGGTGCTTTCGCCTCCTCCACCACAAAAACAGACCTACGAGCGCCGCTATCGCGACGACGGGAATGACGACTGCTACAGCGACGATGCCGCCCGTTGACAAACCACCTGAACTCGCTCCCGATGTGGCGGCGCCGGTCGCGCTGCCGCTGGTGTTGTCCGCTCCAGCCGCCGTCCCAGTCGCACTCGCACCTGAAGTCGCACCGCTTCCCGCCGCCGCCGTCCCCGTTGCCGTTGCCGACGCAATTGATGCTCCCGAGGTCATCTTGGGCACGAGATCGCTTGCCTGATACACCATCCTGATACCCCAAGCGTTCACGCCATCACGGTCCGACATCGTAACAGCCTGCGTAGCCACAACACCATTGTCTGTCCGTGTAATATCAACGACCGTCGCGGGGCCCGCCATCCACGTGCAAAATTGTGTCTCCCACACGTTGGCGAGCGTCATATCGTCCTCGACACACGATAACGTCATGTCTCCGCGGTAGGGACAGCATGTAACGGTCGTGATAGAGCGCACACCGCCGTTGCGCGAGCACTGGGGTTGCGCGGTGTAGCCCGTCGGGCAGACGGTTCCGGGGGAGTAGAAGGCCGTGCTGGCGCCGTTGAACTTGTTGGGTAAGCATTTCGAGTCATTGTCGATGGCGTAGACGTTGTTGGTGAGGTAGATGCCCGAGCAGGAGGACGCTGGTGGTGAGAAGTCGGCCGTTTTGAGCGGGTTTTCGGGAAAGGTTGACGCGATGAACGTCGTTTTTGTTGACAGCGCCATATCGAAATGGGTATATGTGGTGAACGATCGTGAAAGCTGACGTCTGGATGCCCTCTGTCGGCAGATGAATGGGCTCTGAGTGGTCGATCTCGAGTGTTCGACGTCGAGTCTGTCCTTGGCTACTTGTGTAAGACAAGACAAGGATGACTGTGTGTGGGTACTACTACACTGCGAGATCGAGAGACCTGAGATGAGGCGATTCGCAAACGACAGAAGGGTCACAATTGGCAAGTAATTGCAGTGAATGGTAGGCAAAAAGACAGAACAGAGGGAAAATGGGACACGATCAGCAGGGAGCCAGGGAAGCACTCGCTTTTCACAGAATCCTTCGTGCTTATCCATTTCCCAGCTCACACTGTTGCACTCCCACGCCCCCTTCTAGGTCATCCCGTCCAGTCCGCGCCAACCAGTCAGACGGCGCCAATCCGATACCACAACCGATGAACCCCATGTCTGGAACCTTGGAATCCCTGAAGTCCCATCGCACGAGGCGGTGGTGGGTGGAAAGAGAAGGGCAGCATCCGTAAGGATTCAGATGGGCTGGGGCGGTAGAAGCAGGGGGGAGAGGGGCCAAGCATCTCAGGTACTGTAGGCAGCCAAATAACAGGTACCGGCAGTCTAGCACACCACCGCTGGGGAGGTGAGAAAAAAAAAAGTTCATAAATTTGGATGTGACGCTAGGAAGAAGGGGGAATAGGTTAAAATGGCGCTGAAATGGAGCCAAGCGAAATCTCCATCGTCGCGCAGGCAGGCGCTGGGAGGAGTCTGTGAGGTGCCTTCGCGAATCCTTCGGCAGGGATATGATGGCCGGGGGCTGAGCCAGCGGGCGTGTGTACATCCGTGATCTGTCCCATGTTCCGTGTCTCGAATCTCTCGACCTAGACCTGTCGCTGCCGATGACAAACGTTCTGATGGATGTGCTGGGGCTGATAGCATGCTCCGGCGGTTTCTTGTGGAGGGGAAGGTGAAGCAGATGTGTTTGTAGGGAGAGAGAAAGAAAGATGAGATGGCAAGTTGGCAACTGCTTCCAGTCCCCTTGTGATTACCCACAGAAATTGTAGCTACTAGCTCATCCGTCAGATTTTGGCTCATTAGCTCTAGTGCGTGAGTACGGAAAATGAAATGAACCTTGGAACGGATCCAGTGGTTTGTTTCCCAGTCATCCGGTTTTCGTGGCAGAAGATCGAACGAACGAGACGCGCCTCAGCTTCTTCTTACCTTGTCCCCATTCATCCTTCGAACATGGTGATGCTGCGCGAAGAAACGGAAATCTTCCCCATGTATTCTTCCCAATGTATCTGTGCAGTGTACATTTTGGTAAAGAACCCCGACAACATGGTACCGTTTGAAATGGCAGGTACTTGTTCCAAAGCCCTATGACGGCGCCCCGGACCGCAACATTTTAAATCTTGGAGCCCTTCCCCTACTCCGCATTGCGAACCTTTCAGAACCCGTGGTTTATCCCCAGCAACTGGCAAAGGCCGCGATTCAACGATCAAAAACACCATGTTGCGTATACTCAAAGTGCATCTGCAGTACAAATTATCCTGAACTCCTCGTCATATTACCTCGTGACCTCAAAAGATGGATTGGACCTCAACCATTGAAAGTTTGTGCGCTCCCTGCGGCAGGCGTCTCATTTACCGTGGAGGCGTCGATTCCGCCCCTCCCTTCTTCCACGAGCCCTTCTCTGTGTCTTGCTGAAGCACCGCTCTCCTCCTTCCTGCGTATCTTCAAGCCGCAAAACCTTCGCCGCGATACTTCGTCCGCAACATCTTCCTTGCGTTCAGCGTTGGTTTCTTCAGTTGGGTTTCCTTCTGCGCTTCCTTCACGTCCATGCCAAAGTGACGCCCCATTGCTCTTTTGCCGCCCCCGCCTGATCACCTCTCTGGCGTAAAACTTTGCTACAATGAGAATGAGAATCATCGATGTGCCCAAAAGATACGCCCTATCGATCTTATGTTGCCCCCGCCTGATCAGCTCCTCCCAAATCTGCCGGCTGCTTCCATATCTGGCATGGGCCTTGGCGACAATCATTACCAACAGACCCAGGATAAAAACTCCAACAAACAGTCCAAACATTCCAACGACAGTTTGTGCATCAGGCGTCCCGCTCATGCTGAACATGCCTGTTGCGAACCCTAGAGGCAAGAACACAGCAGTGATGTTTGTGAAAAGCTTGACATCGTAGTCGTTCCGTCGGCTTTGATCATTCGCCATAATCTCGAGGTAACTGCTCACGTACTCGCGCTCTTTCGTAATCGACTCTGCAAGAAGAGAAATTTCCCTGAGGTTGCGGTCCAGGTCTTGGATAGCCCGGTGGTTCTCAACAAGTAACTTATTGAGAATTGGCCTGTAGCGACTCTCATCGCTGAAGGTCCACTGGGGCTGTTCGGCTTGACGATCCTTCTCTCGATTGAGCCAATGGTTCCTGATGGGTCTGGCTTTTTCGAAATCTCCGTGTATTGTCTGTAAATGCGCCTGGAACTTGCGAAACTCGTTGCTAGTGAGGTGGAAGCTGTCGTAATCGATATCTGGAGTCGGGCTTTGCTGTTCCCGGTTGGGATTTCGAGAGTTTCGGAACTTTTCAAGTCTCTGCTCCAGCTTTTCTGTCTTCTCCTTTACGATTTTTCCGGCCAGCTCCAGGATATGACCCGCGCTTGTAGCCATTTTCCTCATAATGCGTCCGAACAACATCAATTCGAGTACTCTGCGTTCTTCCCAAACACCGGTCTTGACTTCCTTAAGTGTTTGACCATCGTCTATGTTGTCTTGTTGCAGGAACCTGATTAAGTCCCTGGTCGTGTCTTCTTTGTCTGGCAATCGTGGATCGGCCACCACGAAACGGCAGGTCCAATATTTGTTGAAAAAGTCGCCCTCGAACCGGAATCCCATAGCTGCCTTTTCACTTTCTTTCCCGAGCCAAAGCCCCTTCTCCTGGACACCAGAGTAAAAGGTCACGTGGAATTCCGTTGTCCATATGTTAAGCGCTGCTGTTGTTTCTTCAGTGAAAAAGTTGCTGCTGGATTTGTGACGATCGAAAAACTCTGTCATCTCTGCTTGTTCCACTTCTTCGTTGGGGCCAAAGGTATTAATGCAGCTCGAATTTTGTTTCGCTTGTTTTGAGGCGAAAGCCCAGAATCTCTTCTCGGCAGCTTCGCCCTCCCTTTGGTCACTGACAATTATTTTAAACCAAAGTTCGAGGCCCGGCCTGAAGTACATAATTGGAAAAGTTGGCAGATTTCGCTTCTTCGTTAGCGACTTGTACTCTGGAACATTGATCATGAGCACAGCGTCTGCTAAACAGGCAGGTACCGTTGCAGCCTCCACGTTGGTGGCGTTGACGAAGAATGCAGGCTCGTTGTAAAGCCACTCGTCCTGCAGCTCCACGATGTTGTTATCATCTATCACGTTATTGAAGGGGAGATTGTGTTTCATCCAGTAGCCGTAACGGTATCTTGTCCCTGTTGGTCCTTCCGGATGACCAATCGGGTCTCCTAAATGTTTGGATATCTCCTCGATGGACTGGCACACAAGCTCGAGTCGGCGGTCGATGGAATTCGAGGTGCTCCTCATGGAATCATCAGGGTTCTTGCTATGCTGGGTGCAGTAGTCTTTCCACAGAATGTATGGAACTTCGAAAACGACTGTCCAATAGTCGTCTCTGTCTGTCTCGTCGTCGTATATGGATGGATTCTGTCGCTCATCGAGTGTTCCAGTGAAAAGTCCGTTTGAAGAGGAGCTGCTGAGTAAAACTGATAAGGCTTGCTTTATCAGCTCTTTTCTGGTCCGAAGGTTTATGGCTTTCCCATGTCGTGCCATTGCAATAGCTAGAGTGAACCTTCGAGGGTCACTCCAATCATTGTCGTCATTCCCTTCATGATGTTTCTGGCTGTCAAGGGTGTTCGACCATCGGATATCCGCTTTCTCAAACAAGTTTTCTTCCATAGCGCGGAAAAGAGCAACGTCTTTTGACCGGAAAAGAAATCGGGTTTGGTAAGGATTTCGCTTGGTGGCGATCATCCTTTTCTTCAAAAGAGAATTTTCAGTGGTGAATCTCCTGATAATGTTCTCCCGCAACCTATCAGCTGAATATCTACCTATCTTCTCATTCAACTCAGAATCATTCTTGGTTGTGACGTGAAGTTTCATAGACTCTGCAGATCTTGCTGCTTGCCAAATTAAGGCATGGTCAGTGAGATAGAAGGTTTTGGTTCTCTTTCCATCACCGCTAGCCTTGTAGGAGGGGAATGCGTATTTCCCGGATTTCTCAACCTCTCCAAGGTGACAAAGCCACTTCTTGTAGACAGCCTTCGCCTGTTCCATCAGCTTGTCTGGCATATCCTCTTTGAGTCTCCTGTAAAAGTCCGCCGCTTTGATAAATTGGAAAGGGGCATCGACGAGGGATCTTCTCGGAAGCCATGCGTTGGATTCCCAGCCCTCAATTTCGTCGCCATTGGTCCAATAATTAGGACAAAACGGTTTCCAAGGTTTGGCTGCTTTCTGAAAGACCCATTTCATATGGCCTCTGCACACGTGTTCAATTCGTCTCTTCATCATGCAGACATAGAGCAGTGGAGGGGCTGATGAAGGCCTCTCATCGCAGTCGCACATGCAAGCAGGCAGTTTCTCAGACTCCGAATGTAAGATCGTGAAGCGATCAAGACCAAGAAGCAATAGTTGGAAAGCATAACTTGGTCAAATCATCAGCGCGTAGGACATTACTAGAGACCCAAAGAACTTACAAGCTTGCTGCGGTCGACACTCGATGACTATCAACGTCACCACACGTAAGAGCATAAGCCGGTATTCCATCAGGATCCGCATCATGTACAGGAATGCTGCAAACGGATAGAACATATTCCAAGTTTCTCCTCAGAAAGAAGTCAAGATTCTCGTCTTCAGTCAATCTGACCATGGGGTGGTGTTGGAGGAACCGGCGAGCTTCGAGGAATTTGCTCCAATCTGGCAAAGGTTTCAGATCGGAAGCTGCGGAGCCCTGCCTAAGAGTGTACGCCAGAACAACCTCTGAGACTGCGTGCTCAGATTTATTATTTTTCTTCTTGATGAAGTAGGAACTCTTCTTCTGGTCTGGTTTGTGAAATTTGAGCGAGTTGTCCTGATCCAAGACCTGGAGATGGAGGATAAAATGTTTGCCGTGACTATTATGTTCCCGCCTAACATGGTTCTCCGCTTGCCCATCAACAGTGGTGTAAGCCTGCACTTCTGTATCAGGAGCTTTCGGCGAATCCCCATTGAAGAGATTGTTGCTATCCACGAAATTTAGGTCCCTGATCAATACTCCTGAATCCATGGACAGAGCATCCAGAATGTTGCTCGGGAATTCCTTGGTTTTCGGTCGTGACGACTGTTCTTCGTTTTTGTCTATGATTTCGAATTTCTGGTAAACTGTGCCTTGGAATGCCACATATGACACATGCAGCTTGTTCGAAGTATCACCTGGCGTCGTTATGGTAAAGGTAGGCCATCGATCGTTGATAATGTTTTGCTTAGACTCTCCTCCTGGACACAAGGAGTCGATGCGGGGACCGATTCCTCCGGAATTTCCGTCGAGGGATCTTTCTAGAAACTGTGAAAGACGCCAAAAAACGTAATATGGCTCTTCAGTTTTCTCATCGTCCACACAGATTCCTGTCTTCAGTCCCGGGAAATGTTGAGTGATCCGGAGTAATCGCCCAGTTGCACCCACACTCGCTGTGAGACCTTCATCACCGAAAGAGAAGAAGCTCTTACGCGCCATACCCTTCCTAGCAGCTTCAGCAATTCGATCAGATAGCTCATTCAACTGTTCGGATGCCATTGTTGATACGCCTTTGGGCAAGCACGAGAAAGTAAATGGAACAAGATACCGAGAGAATTCTGATGGGGAGGAAGTTGTGGCAATGAGAAAGGGAATAATCAGCGCATGCGTATCATGCGTAGAAAGCTGAGTAGAAAGAGCTCCCTTGACGAGTCTGAAATGCCCTCCTCTGTGATGTAAACTGGCTCCGTTCGCTTTCATATCCCCTTTGAGACCAAATGTGGGATTCCGAAAGATTGCTTCAGCTTGCCAAGCTACGCTGCATTGCGTCTGCATATACGAAGCCAGGGTTCACCAGGAAAATGAAACATTTTGTCGGATATGTCCTAGAACTTCGAAAGGGTTATGATATATGACATGTCTTGAGTTGGGAAATCGCTCAGAGAAAGCACATAACTCGATAGCTTGCGCATGGGGATAGAGAGATTTCAAGCTTCAAAGTTGAGAAGTTACCTAGCTTGTGATGCTTTCACAGAAGGTGAGCGACCACTTCATTGATTGACTGTTTCCCTGTGTTTCCATAGACCTATGATGATGAACCTATCACAGAATTTCAGGCTTTCCAGCCACTTGCACTTCTATGTAACATCGAATAGCTCAGCCAGGGGTGACAAGTCATGCTTCTCCTATCGCTATCTATCCCCGGTCAACTCCATCATATGTTACCAGAGGTGGGGTTGGTATGTAGTGGTACATGAGGTACGTCGTCGTGTTCAATCCCATCCAGAGACCGTTCAGATTCACTTAGTCTGCGTAATGTTTGATGGTACTGATTGATGAAGCCAATGAATGTCTGCTTTTTCGAAAATTCCATTTCATTATCGACAAGTCCGAGGTTCATGTATTCAGGTAGGCGAACCGCATAGAGAAGACTGTGGTATCATGATCCAACCCGCAGTTCACGCTTTCCATTCGATCTGCTTCGCTCTGTTCGCTCTGTTCGGGTTGTTTCCCCCTTTGAGACCTGCCCGCATAAGCATGTGCATTGTATGCAATAGTTGTCAGTGAGGCTGAAAAAGTGACCACGATCATCCAATTAGTCTCCACCTCTGTGCGTGTGAAGGGACAGAGGAAGAAAAGAAAAACCAATCAATACCCGGTAACTCCGGTCATACCCGCGGCTAGCTGACGATCTCATAGGTGACAAGGCACCTCGATGACCAATGGTCTCATCCTAGCTTCATCCATTGCCCCCTGTTTTGCCGTTCGCTTGTTGCGATTACGTCGTACAGTTAGGCTAGATCACCTGCCGCCTTGAAGACGGTGCAACTCATGATTCTTTGCTTCATTGAACTAGCTCGCGTTGCATCTCAGGCGCTAGGCAAGTGCCTCTCATTGAAACAGGCGACATGTAACGAACACGCGCGAAATAGCGATATATTCACAAAAAGCGGCGGTACATTGAGGTCTCTATTGAATAGCCCTAACCAGAAAAACCTACGCATTTCAGATTGCTATACTGATTTTGCCCCTTGTACGTCCAGTTCAAAGTCTTCTCAAGCCATCGATGATGACTTGTTCAAAATTCAACTCCTCGTTAATAACAATCTCGACCTTATTCTCGACAGCCAATATGGTCAGGTAATCGACTTGATCCCGCAGCGGATATTTGGACTATTCGCTTGCTTCCGCTCAAGAAACCAGGAAGTGACACTCTCTCTACAAGTTTGACAATGGAGAAGGTACTGAACTCGCCCCCATTTTGGATGAACTTGACCTCTGCTATGGTATACAGATGAGCAGATTCGAACAGCCTATGGTCGTTGCCGACATGATCAACGATAAGATCGAAGATGGCACCATCTTTCTGAAGGAGATGGATTAAGTTGCCCTGAGTGTAGTCGATGATGCGCGCACCGAGCTTCTCGCAGATTGTCTTCAGCTTGGTGGTCTGTGGGTCACTTACACTGTGAGGACGAACTTATATCAATTTTAGCCTTCCTCACATAGTCGTGCTCTTGAAGTCATTGCTGCCGTTCAAATGGTTACACTCGAGTCTTTCTCTTAGCGAATTCGTAGTAATGGTACCCATCAACGTTCACGAAATCACACATCCAGCGGAAGCTACCAAAACAAACGAATCAAAGTATCCACTGTCATCAAACGTGTCAACCTACAACTCCAAAGACATAAACTCCTCGTTTTGACTCTGGACCATCACCTCCACACCACCCTTCAGGGCCTTGCCAAAATCCCCAAACAACCAATTCCTCACCATCTGCAACCCAACTTCAGGCTGATCCAACGGCACCATGTGCCCCGACCCCGCAACAGTCACAAATGCAAGCCTCGTCTCCTTGCCCCCCCTCATCTTCTTAGAAACCTGCTTCCACATACCCGCCTTGACCGACTCCCCTCCCTTCTTGACCGCAAACCACGGCTCAAGCTCCTTAGCAACAAACTCAACCTGCCCAGCCCAGGACAACTTATTTGTCCACCGCACGTTACCGGCCGTGTTGCACGCGAGGTCCAAGTCGCCGTTGTACACGAGCACATCGACCCCATTCTCGAGGATATACTTGACATCCGCCTCGGTACTCAAAAACACATCGCCCGCAAGCTCAAACCGCTCGTTGACGTCCATGGAAATGAGACTAAAGTTCTTACCCACCGCCTCGGGCACCTCGAGCGCGGCAAGCACCCGCTCCGTCTTGATGTACTTCTCAATCCCATCGCCGGCACCGTAGCAGATATTTTCCGTCTCACACGGCCGCGTGATATCAAAGGGGTTCCGTCCGCCGGCCTTGACGTCCTGGTAGTACAGCAGATCCACATGCCCGAAGCAGAAGTTCATCGCGGCGCCGCAGATAATGGGGTCCGGGAAGGCGTAGCATGCTTGCTGGAGATACATGCACCGCGGCAGCGCATCGGCGATCAACCCACACATGCTCTCATTGAACACGGGCTCCGGGACGCCGGGCTTGGTGGTGCAGAGGGTATCGTAGAAACCCCATGTCGTGTCGGCGGGTGAGACGTAGCCGTTACCGATAAGCACCGACGCCAGTGGGACCTTGAACTCGGGAGGCGGGGAGCCCGTGTTATAGGAGACAATCTCGGCCGCGAGCGCGGGGATGTAGTGCCCACCATAGCTCTCACCTACAATGTGGAAGGGCGCGGTGGCGAGGCCGGGGAAGGCCTGGTAGAAGATGCGGAGGAAGATGTTCATGTCCTCGGCAGCGGTGTAGGACGTCGCGGGCGGGGTGACGTCCTCGTCGTAGTAGGAGAGCCCCGTGCCGGCGGGCTGGTCGACGAAGATCATGGAGGTGTTTGCGTTCCAGGCGTAGGGGTTATGGACTGTGCCTGTGCCGTTGTCGTTGATGAGGCAAGGTCCGAGTTCGAGCATGAGGCCTACGAGGCCACTGCCTCCTGGGCCGCCGGTCATCCAGAGACTGAGGGGGTCATTTTCGGGATCATTCAGACTCTCAAAATACCCTATCAATGTTGCTTTAGTCGCGCGTTCACTTCCAATCTTTGGGGCACATTTCACTCACAAAAGAAGAGGTGCTTGCCACCAGTGTCTAGCCACCCGGTCCACTGCCTCGAACCCGCGTTACAAATCTCATCGCTCTGCTCCTTAATGCGGATGGCGTGGTGCGGGTGCTCCGGCATCGAAAGGGTGGTGAAGTCGGGCGACTTGATGTCTGCCTGCGTCGCGACCGCGGAGGCGAAACCAGTGAGGAACGCGAGTCCGGAGACTGCTAAAGAGGTAAGCCGGACCATCTTGGCTTACTTGTGAGCCAAGAGACACTCAATTGATGAGTTTCTGCGGCTTTCAATTGACGAGAGATGATGAAGTGAGATATGAGATGAGAGTGACTAAGGTGAGTTCACAGGTGAAGAGCCGCAGCTCTGGGGGGGTTTTGAGGTGGGAACCTGGAAGGTTACGGCGTCCTGATCAGGAAGGCCGGACCGCCGAGTGGGGTCGGCTCGGTGTACCGGGGAACCCAAAGTCTTTTGAATCTTCGGGTCATCACTGCATGTAATCCGACCGCCTAGAAGCTCATGGTTGGAAGTTTTGAGTCAGATCAGACACCGATGAATTTGTTCCCCGCGGTCTGTTCAATTGGAGCAAGAATGCACTCTTGATGACGAAGCACCTCCAGGTTACTTGCTCAATCCACGAAGAGTTGATTTTGCCCAACATGTTGGGCGCTGTCTAAAGACTCCCCACTAGAGCCGAAGAGAATGAAAGTAAGCAGTTGGAAAGCTTCTTCTGTGTATGATTCCCTCAAAAGATGAAGAGGGTGGAAAGGCGACCATTACGGCACACATCATTCCAAACATCGCCAGGCACACCAAGTTGAACTTATCAATATCAATATTTTTCCCGGCTAGAAATGCCAGTCTAGGTAGATAACCAAAAACCAAATTCGCACGCCCAATAATGCAATAACCCCAACAAAACAACCATTTTTGTTGTTTTGTTGTTTAAAACTCCCCGGTGGCCCATGTCTCCGGCCCCATAAACCCGCCCGCACATTCATATATAGTAAACATGAACGTGTATGTGTATTCCCTGTTGAAATCGTAGGAACTCAAATCCCCGCTTGCTAAGAGATGATTGGAAAAATGTTGAAGGATCTCAGGGAACAAGAGGGATCTCAACGGGTTAGATGCCCCGTCTGAGATCGCCTAGCCGTCCCCGTGTTGCAAACATGAAGGCTGTCATGCAGGCACAAATCTATGGTCTGCTGGTATCATGTCTATCAGATGCAGAATCATCGATTTACTCTGACGTGGTATCCTCGACAGGAGGGCACGTGCAGAACAGGTGAGTGTCACCGTATGCTATACTCTGTTAGTAAAGATTCAAATATCAATCAGGAAGGGGATAAAACTTACTGTCGTCAACGCGAGCCACGCTAGGCCAGAACTTCTTCTCCTTGAGGTGAGGCAGGGGGTAAGCAGCCTTCTCACGAGAGTAAGGACGGTCCCACTTGCCCTCGCCGTCACCCAAGATGACATCCATCTGGGGGTGAGGCGCCATGCGGAGAACGTTACCCTCACGAGGCTGCTTGCCCTCCTCGATCTCGCGAATCTCCTCACGAATGCTGATGAGGGCGTCAACGAAGCGGTCGAGCTCCTCCTTGCTCTCGCTCTCCGTAGGCTCAATCATGAGCGTGTTGGCTACGGGGAAGCTCATGGTCGGGGCGTGGAAGCCGTAGTCCTGGAGACGCTTGGCGATGTCAATGGCCTCGACACCGGCGGTGGCGATGAAGGGACGGGCGTCGAGGATGAACTCGTGCGCGCAGCGGCCGTTCTCGTTGGTGTAGAGGATCTTGTAGTGAGGCTTGAGGCGGGCGAGGATGTAGTTGGCGTTGAGAATAGCGGTCTTGGTGGCGAGACGGAGACCGTCATTGCCCATCAGTGCGTTGTAAGCCCAGCTGATGGGGAGGATACCGGCGCTGCCGAAGGGGGCGCTGGAAACCATGGCCTGGTCGGCGTCGTGGGCGAGACCGGGCAGGAAGGGAGCAAGGTGCTCCTTGACGCAGATGGGTCCGACACCGGGGCCACCACCGCCGTGGGGAATGCAGAAGGTCTTGTGAAGATTGAGATGGCAGACGTCGGCGCCAATCTCGCCGGGCGAGGCGATACCGATCTGGGCGTTCATGTTGGCACCGTCCATGTAGACCTGACCGCCATACTTGTGGACGAGCTCACAAGCCTTCTTCACGGCGGGCTCGTAAACACCGTAGGTGCTAGGGTAGGTGACCATGAAGGCACCCAACTCCTCGGCGTGCTTCTTGCACTTGGCCTCCAAGTCCTCGATGTCAAGGTTACCGGTCTTTTGGTCGCACTTGATGGGGACGACACGCATGCCGGCCATGGCAGCGGATGCGGGGTTGGTGCCGTGGGCGGAAACGGGAATCAAGCAAATGTCACGCTTCTGGCCACCGGGCTTGGAGAGGAGGTGCTTGCGGATGGCCTGAAGACCGGCAAACTCACCCTGAGCGCCAGAGTTGGGCTGCAGAGAGACGGCATCCATGGATGTGATACCCTTTAGCTGGTCAGAGAGACTCTCAATCAAGGCAGTGTAGCCCGGGAGCTCGCTTGCGGGCGTGTGAGGGTGGATGGTGGAGAATCCGGGGAGGGTGATCAGAGCCATCTCAGTCGCGCCGTTCAGCTTCATGGTGCAGGATCCGAGAGGGATCATGGAGTGAACAAGGGACAGATCCTTGGACTGGAGGTAGTGGATGTAACGAAGGATCTCGGTCTCACTGCGGTGAGTGTTGAAGACAGGGTGAGTGAGGTACGCGGATTGACGGCGAAGAGTAGCGGGAAGGAGCTCGGTGATGTCCTGGGTGAGAGCACCGTAGGCCTTGCTCGCAACCTCAGCGGTCTGGGTACCGGTAGCGCTGCCGAGGACGGCGGCAATGGACTTGAACACCTCCTCAGTAACGTGCTCGTTGACGCTGATACCGATGTCACCGTTTCCGAAATCGCGGAAGCCCAGGCCAGCCTTCTTGGCTTCGGCCAGAATCTTCTGAGAACGGTCGCTGGCCTTGATGACGACGGTGTCGAAGAGAACCTTGCCATCAGGGCTGGCGCCGCTCTGCTCGGTCTCCAAACCCGAGGCCTCGGCAACGGCCTGGACTCCACGGGCAAGACGAACCAATCTCGAGGCAATCTCCTTCAGGCCCTCGGGTCCGTGGTAGACGGCAAACAGGGCAGCCATGTTGGCCAACAGAGCCTGAGCGGTGCAGACGTTGCTGGTTGCCTTCTCGCGACGAATGTGCTGCTCACGGGTCTGCAGAGCCAATCTCAAGGCACGGTTGCCGTTTCGGTCCTTGGAGACACCGACCAAGCGGCCAGGCATGCGGCGCTTGTGGGCCTCCTTGACGGCAAAGAAGGCGGCGTGGGGTCCACCGAAGCCGAGGGGAACACCGAAGCGCTGGGCACTGCCAAAGGCAATGTCGGCACCCCACTCGCCGGGCGGCGTGAGAACCGTCAGGGCAAGCAGGTCGGTGGCGGCACTGAGGAGGGCACCTTGCTCATGAACAAGCTCGGAGAGTCCCTTGAAGTCCTCAACCTTGCCCTGGGTGTCAGGGTACTGGACCATGACACCAACCAAGTCCTGTCCCAGAGCCTTGATCTTCTCTGCAGAGTCCGCTGCGTTGACGTCGATAACCTCAACCTTGATGCCGAATCCCTGAGCTCTGCTCTGGATGACTGAAATAGACTGAGGGTGAACGAGGTGTGAGACAACAAAGGTCTTGCCGGGTCTCTTGGCGCGGGATGATGAGAGAGCGTTCATGGAAAGGGTCATGGCCTCGGCGGCGGCGGTACCCTCATCCAACAAACTGGCGTTGGAAATGGGAAGCCCGGTCAGATCGGACACCATGGTCTGGTAGTTGAGAAGGGACTCGAGGCGGCCCTGGCTGATTTCGGGCTGGTAGGGAGTGTAACTGGTATACCAAGCAGGGCTCTCGAGGACGTTGGTCTGAATAACACGGGGCGTGACGCTGGGGTTGTATCCAGCACCGATAAGAGGCTTAGGAGCAGCCTCGTTGGCCTTGGCCCAAGCAGTGGCTCTCGCCAGAACTTTGCTCTCATCAAGGGGGCCCTCATTGTCCCAGGCACCAAATGTCTTCCTCTCGGAGATGACATCCGGAGGGACAACCTGGGCAATAAACTCGTCAATTGACTTTGCCGGAGGGTCGAGCGCCTTCAGCATGGCCTCAGCATCGGTTACATCAGGTCCGATGTGTCGGGGAATAAAGGACTCGGGCCTCTGCAGTGGCTCAAGGGAGGGATCGACTGAGCCAATCTTTGCACTGGTGGCATTCTGAAGAGCTGCAAAGGCGCTGAAAGTCCTCACACGGGGAATCCGCGAGGACGATGCCGAGCTTGACACACATGAGTTGCAAACCCACGAGGAAGCTGGTGTCTTGCGGGCGGCGATCCTTGACCTCGGGGCAGCCAGCCGAAGCTGGCGGGGGAGGGGCAATCTCAGTGATGCCATTGTGTGAAGTGAGTAGAGTGGCAATTCACACAAAGAAGATGAAAATGCCAGTGAGACTCGACAATGTCGGAGGTGTGTCTTGAAGAAGAATAGAAAAGAAGAGAGAAAAAGAAGAAGGACAGATGTTGTGGTTGAGAGAGTCGTGCGTATACAAGTATTGCTCGGATCTGGGGCCGATATCGTTGTAGCTCAAGAAGCAACACCCTTGTCGCCACCAACTTGTGATCCGAGTTGCGACTCGGGATAAAAGCGACCAAGCTCTCGCACGCAGCCCAAAAACCGTTTCAAAACACCTGAATCCAGGTCTTGACGCGAAAGAGGTTTCTGTTGAGCAGATGGGATGATTGTTCGGGAAGAAATAAATAGAAGCCAGAGTATACGTAGACAACAGAACAGCTTCCGGAATGCTCTTCAAATATGAAGGAGTCGGTGAGAGCGAGCTTGAGGACCGGCAGCCATCCGCCCTTTCGTTTCTTTTCTTTTTGCGGCAACGGCTACTTATCGAGACAGCGGTACGTACTACATAGTTAAAACACCAAAGGTACGGATACCAGGCCACCAGAAGTGGCCAGGGATACCGTTCCTGAGTCGTATACCTACGTACTACCTTCACAGTAGCATAGTAAGGTTGGGTATGCACAAGTAGATCTCCCTACGAATGACAGAGTGAGATACAGACTACTGCGTCTGCATACTGGACCGCCCACTCGTTCGCCGCCGCAACGGACACCCTAAACACCCGACGCCAAACACCAACTCTTTCGGTTGGTTACGGGATCCCTGGGAACCGCGCACCAACACCCTGAGAGGTGAGGGTGGGAGGTGAGACTTGGCCTTATCGGGCGCGCAGCGGCGCTCGCTGATAAGCGCGGTCAAGACGATAGGGAAGCTTGATGATGAGTGCCAGTTGGATTATGATCCGTAGTCTGTAGGTGGGCTCCAGTTCCCCAGCCATTCCCTGACTTTGGGGCCCCGGCGCGTTGGGCACACTGCTCGGCGAGCCATCCATGAGCCGCCGCCATTACGTCCAGAAACGGATGTGAAGGCCAATGACAGGTCGTGAAGGGTGGCGGGCGGGAGACTAGGTTCTGGGGCTCTCGTTCGCGCAGTGTATTCCCAAGCGGTCGTTTGGTTTGGAGGGTTGGAGGTGCGCGGATGAGAAACCGAGTGCTCGGTCAGAGAGCCGAGTATACCACCACCACCTCAGACCTGCCACCAAGAAATGTTTCTCGGTCCCCATCTCTTTCATAAACTTATGCCTGCCAGCCGCCTTACCTAAGCGACCTCATTTTTGTGCATGTGCAAATCCGATTAGGTAAGGAGAGTGAGTATCTAAGCATGCGCCGGTGGAGACCTCAACTTTGAGGCTCCAGGTACGTACCGGCCGGGACCGAGCTCGAAATGGAGCTTCTCTAAATTTTTGCGACGACATCATCGCTGTACCTGGCACCGACGCGAAATCCCATCCACGAACGAACCGCCCATCTTGCACCCTCACTCACGCCTATCCACTCCCTTTCAGCCAATACCAAACAGCTACCGACAAGATGTTCGGAGGATGTAAGTCCCCTACCTACCTTATGCGAGCTGAATTGCACCGAAAGCAAAGCTGACCATCTTCCCCTGCAGTCGCGCCCCCCCAGCTTTCCGAGGAGGAGATCAAGCAGATGGAGGCTGAGGCCAACTTCTCCATCCAGCAGGTCGTCGTCTCTGCCGTCCTTCTGTACCTCTGTAAGCGCAAACCCTTCTCATCTTACACATGCAAATAGATCTCCAGAGTATATGCTAACGAGAGACTCCTTGTCCAGCCCCTTTTGTCATTGATGCCGCCTCCAAGGTCTTGTAAAGGACTTGCCATTCACCAACGACAAAATCGATGAGCTTGCCAAAGTTCAGGATCACGACAATAAAACAAGAACCGCGAGGGGGTGCTCTCTTCGAGTAATCTGGTTTAGGCACCAATGAAGCGCTGCTAGCCACCAACCCGCCTCAGGGATGTGTAATGGGAACAATTACCCCTGTTGTAAAATAAATATCATCTGTACAGTGTAGACGACGACTGGTTGGATGGGCTATGGGTATAGATCACATCGGAATCAGGGTTAAAAAAAATCACGACTTTTGTTCAAAGCTTCCTTTCGTTGCTTGCGTTGTTGGAGGGAATACCCTCTCTCAGTTCTTTTTCTTGATGCGGCTAATAGGCCATCTCCCTTTTGCGTCCATCCCGTACATAAAAGCGTCCGCTCGCGCCGTCCTCTATTATGACACGCCTGGTAATAACTTTCATCCCAAACGTCCTAGATACCCTAGCTCGGGTTCCGCTCCTTCTCCCAGTCCGCAAAGTCTTTTGTAATGGACTCGACTTCCTTCTTGAGATGCTGAATTTGCTTCTCATAATCTTCCAAGACCTAAAATCGTAGTTAGCGACCAGAATTAAGTAACCGGCCTGGTTGCAAGAACGTACCTTCTTCGTCTTGTGCTCAGTCTCCTCGCTCAAACCCTCGCCGCTCGCGAAAGCAGGCTTATTCGTCTCCTTCATCAACTGGTCCGCGTAATCCCTGAGCACAATCAAGCGGCTCCAGAGCTCCTCCTCTCTCGCCGCCAGAGCAGGGTCCTGCACATTGCGCTCCAGCTCCGCCAGCTTGAGTCGCAAATCATCCTCGTCACCGCTGAGAGCGTATCCACGGTTGCGCAGCACCTGCACGCGGGCAGCCAGCGCGAGACACCGCTCGCGAAGGACGACGTGACGGCGTCGGGCCGCAAGGGCACGTACACTGGTCTCGAGGTCGTGCCGTGAGAGGATGGCGTCAAGACTGGCGTTGATCTGGTGCAGGCGCACGTTGAGTTCCCCCACTACCTTCTTCTGCGTCTGGAGGCGGGCCGCGACGCCGGAGAAGCCTGTGCAAAGGACCGGGATGTAGCCCGGCGCGGGCTTCTTCTGCAGCGCCTCCTCCCAGTCTCTCGGGTCTTCGTGTGGGCCAGGCTTGTAGAAGGGGACGGAGGCTTCGTCGACTTTGTTGTAGAAGTAGTGCTTGAATGCGCAGTTGGGGTTCGTGGGGTTCCACTTCTCGAAGATGAGGGACATTTGTTCGGGAATGGGCTTTTGGTTCTCTGCAGTATACGAGTTAGCATTGATCCAAACGCGATAGGCTATCGGGCGAGCACAGTAACGTACGAGGCGTATCCCTTCCGGGTTGCCAGAGTGAGCTCGAGAGCTGTGCTTGCGACTGCGACAGGCTGGGCATTTGTTGTTGCTGCTGCTGTTGCTGCTGTTGTTGCTGCGGCTGCTGAGACTGAGCCATGGAGTTGCCGAATGCGCCTCCCTGGGTCTGGTTTTGTCCTCCGAACAAGCTCATGCCGGATTGCTGCTGCTGTTGTTGCTGTTGCGGCTGCTGCTGCTGTGTTGACTGTCCTAATGTGCTGCCGCCGAAACTACCTCCTCCAAAGAGACCCCCAGTCTGCCCAGCGGGCTTTGGTGCGCCGAACAAACTCATGGTGTGGAATGAGCGTTAAGGATTTCTTCGATGGTGTTCGAAGCAAAGCGTAGGCCCGTCGCGTGTGTCGTCGGACAACGGGCGATTGATGCGCGTAGTTGCAGCGCAATGCAAGCAATAAGCCAAGAAGCTCAGCGTAAAATCGATGAAGGAATTGAGGTGAGGAACTGGCGGGTTTCAAAACAAAGAGAAACTTCCAGGAGCAGCCAGGACGCGAAGAAGGCGGTCGGCCGCTTTTTTCTCTCTCAGGCGTTGGCGGAGATGGCTCGCTGGGTATCAGTCGCAAGGCTGTTCAGAGCTACCCTTGGGAGACGGGAACCGAGCCCAGCAACGCGAAAATAATAAATCGGAGCTTGCAGCTGCAGCAGCCTTCACCGGGCGCCACACTTTCCCAGACCGAGCCACCTTGCAAATGGGCCATTACCCAGCCACACTAGCTCCACTTCAGCCTCGCCCCCAACCGATCCAATCAGGCGTCTCCTAAATCGACCTCACATCAATTCGTGGTAGCGTCCATTGCCCGGAAAGCTTGCTCTGGAGACCATCCGAACCGCCAATTCGACCACTCCCTTCCGCCCTCCTCCCAGGTCCCATCACAGCAATCGCAGCCATGGCTAACCGACGGCCTCAGTACGTTCGCCGTCCCCCCTCCAGGCCGAGAAGGCAGGCCAATTGAGCCCGACCGCCGCCAACGAATATCCCAGGCCGTTCGCGATATAGCGAGCTTGACAGAGAGGCTAACACCCAGCGCCAGGTTCAACCAGCAGTTCCAGGTCGACACGACCCCTCTGCCCGACGATATCCCCAAGGTCAAGGAGATTGGTGCCAGCTCCGCGCCTCTTCTGTCGGCGTCCTACTTCATCGGCGCCCGTTGCCGTGAATACAATGACGACTTCATGCAGTGCAAGACGGACAGCGCGGGCCGCGGCGAATTTGATTGTTTGAAGGAGGGTCGTCGGGTCACCAGATGCGCCTCCAGCGTGTATGTTGAATCCATTGCTATTGCAGCGATTCTCGTTGTCATGTTGCCGACGGGCTGCCGCTCAATTGTGCCCCAGTGTCGCAGACAATGGGTCCCGAGAGCAGGTGTTATTTGATAGGGATATCGAATTGCTGACATGGGAACGACACAACATAGGCTGAAGGATATCAACACCCACTGCCTCGAGCAGTTCAAGGCCCACTGGACCTGCATCGAGAACCGTAACCACCAGCTCTACCAGTGCCGACCAGCCGAGTGGAAGCTCAACAAGTGTGTCTACGAGAACCTGGTACGTCACCATCCCGCGCATCCGTTCCAGCACGACGAAGGGAACGATCTGAACACTCCCTACTGCCTTATATGAAAACATCAGACTCGCGGCTAACACACTATGTCACTAGAAACTCGAGAAGAACATCCCCGACCAGCGCCCCGGCGTCACCCCCGTCGAGCTCCGCCACCACATGATCTACGCCGACCAAGCCATCAACACCCTCGAGGGCAAGCCCTTCATCCCCCCGTCAAAGCAACAAGCATCGTAGAGGTGTAGCAAGAGCAGACGGCGATATGGGAGTTTAGCGAGCTCTTCCGCGTATGCGCGCGGAGGAGAATCGAGGGCTTTGTGTTGAAGATGTAGGACTTGGAACTAGGCGATAGAAAACGCTGTGTACATATGTCATCAATCAGAGTTGGGATCAAACCAATGGCTTCACTTTTTTTTTTCTAAACATATTTCGTCCCCATGCAGATCTGCTTTACTTGTTCTAATGTCCGATGCCGCTTCAGTCTGGCGCTCCTGTTGGTTGTTCATGGAGAGAGTGCTGAGACGTAGAGACCATCTTGATTGTTTTACGTCTGATATAAGGCGCTGAGAGGTATGTGGACAATCTCTGACTATATGGAAACGGCTAACCTCATATTGTCATAAAGGTATTCATTTCTCCAGGTTACGTACGCTCAGCACCTCTCATAGTAAAAGTCAATCAAAGCAGCAAAAGAGTTCACCCCCCCGGTGCTGAACTGGGGGCTACATCTCTGGCGCACTTGCTGGGAATCGAACTCGAACTCGGAGCCTGTCGTCGAGTAGGCTGTGGGCGTAATTTGATTGTCGACCTTGAACCACTCCACCACCCAGCCAGTTTGACCTGACCCGTCGACCTAGACGGGCGCCTACTGGCTGGTGACAAGAACAGGACTGGAGGGGGGTATATACCTTTGCCTCTGGTCTCGTGGGTGTATTGGGTGTAGAATAGATGAATATACGGTGCGTTCACGTGATCCTATCTTGCTCAGCTCTCCGGGTTGCTGATGGTTTTCAGGTATCCTAGGTGATGGATAACTTAACTACGACCCCGTCTCGCTGGAATGGTAGCTTTGGCAAGACCACTTTGGCTTTTGTCGCCAATCACTCGACCGTAGCAATCATGTTCAATCCCGGGTGATCACGATATGTTGTAGCAGAAGATCGGCAAGCAACACCACAGCAAGGAGGGCACAGCATCGTCAACAACACTCCGTCTCCTATTGGAGATACGATTCTCCCCTACCCACAACGAGCCGAGGCATCTGCCCGAAATGTCACAGCAAAGGAAGCAATTACCCGCCAGCATCCGAAACCTTGCGAACCTTCTTACAACCTCACACTCTCTCACATTCGCTACCTCTCGCCGGCCCATCACCACCAATCGCAGCACAAATATCAGCACCCCAAGGCAGTCTCGCGCCTCTCGCCCCGCCACTGCTATCCGTTGTCTCTGTGTTACAGCTTGACATTCGTAAGACAAAACAATCTACATAAACCCCGCCAATTTGAGATGTCTCTCACAGGAAAGACAAGTGCTGGGGCTGATTCCAGTACACCCACAGGGCCACAGGAACCGGGCGCCTTCTTCGAGCTCAACCACCACCATACTCTGGCCCACGTATACACTAGAAGGAGACCTCCAGCACTCAAGACCGCAAGAGCCTCCTCAAACTGGCTCTCTCTGCCTTGCCAAAATTTCACAAAGACATGTGACGTTACAGCTGATGCCCAGGTTGCTTCCACGAGCATCAGGATCATGAAGTAAAACAAAGTAAGCGTAAGATTTTGTCTCTGGGCTGTCAGGAACTGCAGTATCCAGCTGTCAGCGGGTAGCCGAGACATAAAGGGTCAGCGTTAGATGGGCCAGGGGCCAGTTCGGTTACGCCTTCTCCAGGAATGACAAGGAGAGAAAGATCATGACACGTTCTCTAGAGATGACATCTAGTTTTCACTTCAGTCACATTTTGGTCATGTTTCTGGGAGTGAGTGGGATTATCTACTGATTGAGATGTGAGCAGCCACTCCAGCTCCGTCACATATGCGATGTGAGATTAGTTGGGCAGCGAGCATGGTGACGTCGAAGTTCCCAACAAAGCCAACTACAACTTAATCATGCCCGTAACCTGCGCTGCAGTCGGGCAAGAAAGCACTACTTTAGGCAAGACAAGCCAGTGTATCTCAGGAAACACAATCTACCTCCGACGTAAGGCTTCACACAAGACAAGAACGCCACCACATTTGATTCACCACCTTTGACGAGACATAGAACACCTTTGTGGTCCCCCAGACCTTCGTAACCTTGTTGTCCTCAACCCAAGGTGGCCACACACAGGCCCACGTATTCCGCGCAGTCCTCTATAGCCCGCCAAGTTGGAGCGTACTGTCGGGGTGGGCGAGAAAGTACACCTTGGCCGAAAGGTTACGAGTGCGGCTTCTCCTTCATTGACGCGAACCTGCCATTTAAAGTCTACAGATGCCTGGCGTCTCGCTGTAGCATTATTCATGCCGGTTCGAGTCTCTGTTTTTGACCTTTTTTCTGCTTCTTATTCGCCTCACTTTCCTAGCCGATCGTTGTATTTGCTTTGAGATATGTTGCACATTCAGACCAAAGCATGCTATCCGGCTAATACACCAGTCGAGGTACAGCGATAATGACCGGTATCGAACACCGACGCAACATCTTATTCAGACCTTCTTCTTGACGCAGACTACCTCTCGGGAGAGGCAAAAGCCATAGAAGAAGCAGGCAGCCGCTTGCGGGTGGGTAGCACCTTGTGCCGTGTGTCAAACGATGTGGGCGTGCAAATGTAGTGAGAGACGATGGAGAGAGTACAGACAGAAAGCTGACGGGATATTCTTCTCCTGCGCGACGGCGGCACAGGCATCTCACTGACGAGGATGGTCCGATCTATATCACTGTGAAAAGAAATCAGACAAACGTGGCGACTTAGTTAGCTAATCGAGGAGAGCACGCGAAATGTGTCACCAGTTCTAGAAACGCCGTTCGGATACAATTGCCCGGAGGAGGGACAATGAAGAGGGCCAGCTGGGTAGGATGTGTGTCCCATCATCCTTGGATGTCTCTATCCGAGGCATTGGGCTGGGGATTATGAGTCCGATACCACCACGAGACTCCTCACAGGCGAATCCAATATCTTTGCCCAGTCTAGAACCTTGCTACTGCTTACCGGCAGAGACCGATAGAATTCCATGCTCTCGTCCGGGGAAAGTCGTACAAATCATGGTGGCAGCCGGCCATGGATTCTCCCCCAAAGCTGTCCGATCTGGACTCAGAGTGCGGAGCCATCCGATCCGAGAACCGCGGCAATGTCGTCGTACAGTGTTTAGGCATGACCGATTGTTATATATTTGCCACGTCGAACAGCCATCGCTATGATGCACTTGCTGGATGATCCTCCGTCGTTACAGTGGTAGGCATCCTCAACCCGGGTGTTGCCTTCTTGTCTAAGACACTGGACTAGAATGTGAACCCCGTGTTCAGATCCTGCGGCATTCGACCCCTTGGATCTGACTCCTTCATTGAGACTTCGTTAGCATCTCAAAAGAAACAGTCATTAGTGATATTCCCGCCACCATGATGTGTCAAAAGAAGCAGTCCCATCTTGGTTGACGCTGTCGTGAAACCGCCGTTGGCTTGACGTCAGGGTTCTGTTGTCGACGATGTGAGCAGAGGGGAGATGGAGGGGCTCTATTATCATGCCAGGCGCTTAAAGCGGTAGGGTAGCGCAACCTTAACTCCCGGGCGCTGAACGACCAGGTCGCAAGAATTGGCCGCAGCCCATGGTCAAACAACATGTTTCGGCTTGTGTCGAAGTGTTTGGGCAATCCAAGTGGTTTTCAGCCAACCGGATGCACTTTGGACGGTCAAGTCCAGACAGAAGGCTTGATGTTCTGCTTCCCTCGTTCTGGCAAACAAGGCTGTCAACCGTCTTAGTTAACAACTGACGGTTCAAGGCAGAGCTGGCGCTCTTCTCCTACTACGTAGATTTGCTCTGAAGGATTCGCAACCCAACAAGCAAGCAAGCGGCGCTAGTCACTGAATCGTTGTGTGCGGCATGAGCTTGCCCAGGATGGGATGGAGATGAGCCGATGTTGGTATCCGCAATCTGGTGATGACCTTGAGCTCTAGCAGCGCCCGGGTCTTCAGATCTTGGGATCCATAATGGAGATGCCGTCTTCCCCGGAGACGGACGGTCTGAACGCTGACATGATGTGCCGCAAGGCCCGCGGTTCGCCGGCAGTGGTGAAAAGAGGGACGCGGGGCAAAAAAGGGAAAAAATCTCACCAAAATCTCTTGGGCCAAAATTAAGGATGTTTAGTGCCCTGGAAGTAAACGATATCTCATTTCCTGGTGGGTGCTCAACCTCAAGGTGGTCCTCTCTGAACCCTGTCCCGCTATCTCGATGGTCGTGCCCGCCCCATGACTGAGTGTGGTTGGACCGCGAACAGCAGGGGAGAGAAACGTCTGATTATCTGACAGCTTTGCGTTCATTTGCATAGAGAAATGAGATGAATCAACAAAGACAGAGGGGTTCCCTGGCGGTTAGGCTCTGGCGGTCTAGGATAGCGATGTCGGAGACGTCCCCTTGTCTCCGCAATTAGTTTCACCACATGGGTTGTAGGTTAAGCTGCTGGGAGCCTGCAGAATGAAAGCCAATATCTAAGCTGTAGTATACCATCCCGCGTACGGATCGTTGGAGATGGGATGACATTTCCATCTGAGAGAAGTTGGAGAACAAGAGATGAAGTTCTCTGCTTCAGGATCTAAGTGTCATTGGCGATTGGCAAGGTTGCATTCAACTACTGTCGGGGAATGCATCTGTGCACCTCCCATCTGCAGGGGAGGAAACTTCCGAACCATCATCGGTGGACTAGCCCAACGTCTCGTCGCTCTGTTGAGCTGTATGCATGTACTCCGTACGGATAGCTTAGTATAGCCCAGTTTCCAGACCCTTTCAGCTCGAGGCTACCACGTCAGATAGTATGAGGTACCAAAGTCAGGCGGAGAATGGAAATATCGTCCCCAACAGGCTACTAGGTGACAATGGTTGAATCACGAAAGGGCCTGGTATCTGTGGTTTTTCTTACGGCATTAGCCACTTCAGGTCGTTGGGGGACTGGTCGCCAAGAAGGCGGGACTGTTCGATGGAGTGTCAATCAGCTGTGCTGGCTGTCTGTCACATACGCCATCTCGATCAGTACTGCTGATCACGGCTCCAGTCTGGCGAAGAGGGGGGGCAGATTGGCTTTCGGGAGAAGGGCGTCTCAAACTTTGGTCGTTGGAAGATGCTGCCCACGCGGGGACTAACGTCAAGTGCAGCGGGAGACGATTCTGAAGCGACCGTTGACTTGTGCCATCGTTTCTGCCGTGATCCATTGTGTTTTTTGCCTCTCTCCGAGTGGTCAGGTGCCAAACTCCAGAGCCCGAGTCATCCTAAACCACGACATATTTCTTGTGGTCGGCCGTGCGTGGTGTAAGTGATGGGGTTAGTGTCCCGCTGCCGTCGGAAGTCAAGCAGCGCTCGGGCGAGTGAACAGTTTCCTCTTCGGCGGTCGCCGCACCAGAAGAACGCCTTTGAGATGGACACGCGGACTCTGTAGCCGAAGAGGCGTCCTTGGGTGCATGGCAATCATTGCGTTTCCTGTGGTTCGGCGAGCAACACCACGCGGCTTGCATCCACGGAGTCAAGTAGCCTGCTGTGGGATGACCCTGGGGAAGCATGGCATGGAAAGCTTCTTGCCCCCTTCTCCGTCATCAAGGCTCCTTGGGAGCAATCTAGAATGGAAGTTGTCGGTGCAAGTCAGAATCCGCTTCGGCGTCCATGAACCGTGCCCACTGCCCATAGCTGATAATGAGAGAGGGACCGGTTCCTGCTTCTGCTCCTCTACCCCGGAAAGGCAGCATGATGTTGCTGTAGTGGGCGGCCGGAAGATTTTGCAGCTTCATCTCGCTCCTCGTGAGTGCTGTACCGGGATGCCAGGTTTTGTTCCTGGCTGGTCGTCATCGGTAATCAGACGTCAAGAGATGCGTCGTGTGCAATGAGACGCTGACAGGATGACAGAAGCGGCACAGATGGTGATGTGGAGAGGGGCCAGCAAAAGTCTCCACGAAGTGTAATGAGGTCATTTGGCGAGACAGCGGAAGAGACGGCCAAGGTGATGCGGTAGTAAAGTTTAACGCAGACTGCCGACCGGGGATGGTTGACAGGAGCACAGCGGGTGAGCGTGCGTTTACGTAGTCCTCAGCGTTGCAGCGATCGACCCGGTGAAAGCGCCATGGCTTGGGCCATTGCTCGGGAAAGAGACTGTAAGAGGCAGAGAGGAAACAGTGTGAAATGGGCGGCTATAGAGAAACCATAGAAACAGAGAAACACTTCTGTGGCACTTTGGTGAGTCTGGCAGAATAGAAGGAATCCATGGAAAGGTGCACAGTTCACAGTCCACGCAACGCTTTGAGCAATTCGCGGAAAGACTGGATGAACGGGTCCCCACCGAAATTAAGGCCGTTTCAGACCGGTGGATCTCCCCGGGGCCAAGTGGCTGTTTGATGGAGACGCCCAGCAGACCCTTGCAGCAATCAGGGCAAGAACGACTGCATCTGCAAGGCACCGGCTCGGTCAGCCGTTGGTGTTGGACCAATGGGACGAGGCTACTGCATGCTACTGCTTGGGGATTGGCCAGAGATGCCGGGAAACCAGGAGTCGGGACGTGGGCGGGAGGGCAGCATCCATCTCATCGTCCCATGGGAGGAAAGAGCAAGGGAGGGGGTGAATGGAAGGGGTGTGCGTGGCAGGAACGAGGCGCCGGGACGAGGGGCGGAGCGAAGGTGCGCTAGCTGATATTGGCAAGAACCAAACCAAAGAAACAGGCGCTGGGGAATCTGCAAGCCCCTTTTCCCCCTCTATTCGACCCCATCACTATCATGATGCCACCTACAATTGCAGACAAGTTGATAGTGTCAACTGTGATGGTATCATGGTACTAGTCAGCCAAGGCCGTTGCGGTGTTTTTTGAACAAGCTGAGGGCACAGGGACGGGAGCGCGCTGTCGCCGGCACTGACGACGAAAGGGCATCGGGATCCAGGACTCGGCAGGGAAGCTGACTCTCAGGCTTCAGCTTAACGCTTGAATCCGCTCCTTGATACACCTTGGCTTGAGATTTGTGGTAGAGACCCGTTGTCATGGTGAGGGGTTGACCTTTGCTGTCCACGTTTACGGATATCCGTATCAGAGGATGCGGTTGAATCAATGGAAGAGAATAACAAGGGATCGATGTCTAGATCATGTTGTATAATTGCCCTCATCTAGGCGTGCAGATTCACCGCATGCTGTAATCTAGACCGGCAAAATCGGCCTCTCTGGATCGGGAAGCGGACCCAGTGATAGACATCATCTAGACCAAGGTGCATTGCGGTGCCGTGATGGGAGGAGCCAAGATGCGAGGATCTGCTCGTTGCATGGTGCGAGATGGGAGGCAGAACCCTGGATAAGGTGAGCTGAGGTGCTGCAGTGCATGCTGGGCTGACGAGCTGACCATCGGTGAGGCGTAATTTCAGTTGCGATTCCTACTGTTGCTGTGCAGCCTGTGCTGCTGTCGAGGTCTGTTCCCCAGTCGTCAGGATGAAATAGAGTATTTTGGCTTTGTTCCTACCCACCTTGATGCCTTCTCCCATGACGATCAATCGACATGCGCATGTTGTGAGGGCCTGGACATAGGTAATCGCAGCAACTTACCTAATATTAGCTAAGGCATTGACGTATGTTCCCGAGGGTGGAAGTGAGAAGGGACCGTTCGAAAAGCCATCGTTGGTCCTTCCCTCTCTTCCGTCCCTTCCTTCCTTCTATTGCCTCTACATTCACCAAAATCCGTTTCTTCCTTCCCTTGAATGGTGGTGGAGGAGGGGGGAGGGGGATGATACGCCCACCCCCGCATGACCTCGATTCAATCTCCAATTCACCCCTCCCACTTACACCGGGTACATGCTGCAGAGTGCAGGAGCAACACAGTTCGTCCCTTCTCTTCCACAGTTCATCGTGACCCCGGACAAACCAAACGAGACCAATTTCTTTTTGGGCCTGCGCAGCTCTTGCTTTGCTTGTCTCGCCTCCAGGTCATCGCCCTTCATCACCGTCGCCTCCACCTTTCCTGGCCGGATCCCGCTCCACGGACCACGAACACTTGACCCTCGTCACTCTTCTTGGCTTTCGAATCTGCGCCGTAGCCTGTAGCCTGTAACGCAGCAACAGTGTTTGTTCGTTCCTTCCTGCAGGGTTCACTTTGCACTCCCGTCGTCCCGTCCTGCGTTCGTGAGGTCGCTCATTTCGAACGCCGCCGGTACTCTACAGAGTAAGGTAACTCGCAAATCTCACACCTCTCCACACGCCAGGGCAGCATCCAGCGCCAACCTGGACCTCACACCACCACTCATCTCAACCTCCACACTCACTCACTGATTCACTCACTCCTCACACACCCCAACTGTCGCCTTCATATCCACACTTACGCAGCGGTAGTCATTTCGACCCCGTCAACTCAACCACCACAGTCCACCAGCAATATCACCATTCAGCAACCTAGCCCAGGCGCTATCCACGGTCCGTGGTACAACCCACGCACACCAGCATCCTCACCAACACTGCATATCGCCCCCCCGGCTGCCCTGGATTCTACCCTTGTCTGGACTAGACTTGCACTGGACCCAACGCTCAGACTCTAGTCTCTCTCCGCCCAGTCCCTCGATCCCAGTCGCGCGGGTTTCCGTCGTCCTGTCCGCTCCCTTTTAGTAGCCAGACGTCGCCATCCAGAACATCTTGTCTCTCCTTCTTGCTTCACCACTCCCAGGAGACCACTTCGTTCGACCCCCTTCACCCCCTTCTCTTCTCCCGCCCAGGCCTCGGTCGCCATCGTGTCTGTTCGACACCGTCCATTCCTTTTAAAACCAATCACATCGCCCCCGGGTCCCGACCTCGAATCCCCTCTTTTCCTGCACCCTCAACCTTCCAGGATAGAAGGATAGGCTACCGACATTCCTTACGGATCCCGATACCTCTTCACGTTCTCTACCCAAAATCCACAAGCATCAGGCTTCTTGTCACTCCTTCGCAACTTTTCTCACGAGAATTCTTTTTTTCCGGCTCACCACCCGAAAAAAGATTTTACGACTCCCGACCGGTCACTCCTTCCCAACTTCAACAACAACACAACCGTTGTTCAACCACACTCTTTCTACAACACCACCAGGTCCTTGACGGAACCGTATCAGCAGTGCTCGATCACCACACAGCTGGCTCTGAGAATTACCTCACGGGAATTTATTTGCCTCCGACAAACCAACTCACAAATTCTTCCCAACACAACTACCACCCTCGGACTAGATCCCCGGTAGCCAGATTCCGCGAATCTCTCCAAGACATCAAAAACTCAAAAAAGGTAAGTGGCACTGATCCAGACTTCCTTCCTCCCCACATTCCCCACCATATCTTCATTCCTATCGCGTCAATGGCATTGTTTGGAACGCCGTTTTCAAGACAGTCAAATGCCACCACGATACAGCCCGCCGCTGCCAACAATGGACAAAGACCTCTTTGTTCATTGTCTCGCCCGACACGTGTGCCCACTTGACTCACGCTTGGTTGAACAACGAGTTCGCCTGGGCCCGGGTCGATGGCATCGAGTCGTGTCAGCTGGCGTGCCAGCGTGCGACTAAGGCTGAGTCTCTCGTCACCTCACGAAGGACATATATCAGGCTGGTGTTTCCTGATGTTGCTCGAGATGCTTGTCTTACCCTTCTTCATCACACTCTTTTTTCCTCAGCAAGCCAGCGCTTATTCGCACTTTCCTTCATTTATTTCACTTCACTCACTTTCCTTCGCTTCATCTTCATTCACTCAGATAACACCACTTCGCCGGGCGAAGCTAACCATCATTCAGACTCATTCTCGTTGATTTCACAATCCAACCTTCAAAATGAAGTCTTCCATCGTTCTTGCCGCCACTGGCGCCGTCCTGGCCATGGGTGCTGCCATCGACCCCCGTGCCATGGAGACCGTCTTGGACATCACCTACGTGACTGTCACCGTCACCGAGGGCGTCCCCATCGAGACTCCCGCTGCCACTCCTTCCAGCAGCCTTCCTCCTAAGGTTGAGGAGACCCCTGCGCCCGCGCCGGTCTTCTCTACCATCACCACCAAGCGCCGCTCTCGCACTCCCAAGGCTTCCACCACCCCGACTCCCACCCCGACTCCGACTCCCACTCCTACTCCCACTCCCACCCCTGAGCCGGTTGTTGAGCAGCCCGTCGCTTCGGAGCCCGCTGCCTCCTCTTCCGCTGCTCCCGTCGCTTCCGTCGTCGAGACTACCCAGTCTACCCCCAGCACCGCTGCCACCGTTAGCGACCTTCAGACTGCCGCCATTGATGCTCACAACATCCACCGCACCAACCACTCTGCTCCCGCTCTGACCTGGGATGCCGACCTTGCTAGCTACGCTCTCATCACTGCCAAGACCTGCGTCTTCGAGCACGACATGTAAGTACCGATGAGAACCATGGATCCATTCCGTCTCTAACCTTCATCCAGGACTACTGGTGGTGGCGGTTACGGCCAGAACCTCGCCATGTGGGGTGCCACTGGCTCCGAGAACTTGGGTGAGGCCAAGGCCGCTCAGCGTGCCATCACTGAGCAGTGGTACAACGGCGAGCTCAACCTCTACACCGGCTACGGCCAGGCCAGCCCTGACATGACCAACTTCCTCCAGTGGGGTCACTTCTCCTAGTTGGTCTGGGTTGACACCACCAAGGTTGGCTGCGGTGTCTACTACTGCGCTGCCGGTACCCTCAGCTCCATTGGCAGCTGGTACACCGTCTGCAACTACAAGTCCCAGGGTAAGTTGATCTTTTCCCCATCTCTTCCACTTGTACGATATTAACAATGGTACAGGCAACGTTATCGGCAGCTTCGACAAGAACGTCCTGCCTCCCGGCAACGCCGCCACCGTCAACGTCGCCTAAGTGTCGTGACACGCAACTGCATTTGCACCCTTCGTGTTGCCCGCTTGAAGCATAACTGGGTTTTGTTTGCGACACGGCCACCGGGTACGAGTGCGGATGAGCTCCGTCGCATTAGCGAGGCATTTCTTCTCTTCTACCGCTGTACTTTAACAGGAGATCGCTTGACCTTTTTTTCGATCTCCTTGTCCCTCTCCTGGGACCCTTTGAATCATGCGCTTTGGTCGCCCACGAATGGCATGGGCAACTATTCTCTTCATACGAAAACTTCCTCAAGGCACTCGCGTGATGGGAAAATCAAACGTCTTTTTTGCGCCGGCCGAGACCATGATTCAAGGACAACTGGACATTGATGATGATGCATTTACGGATCTGGCGTGGAACAAAGAAAATCATTTTGGGGAAAGGGAACCAACCCACCATGGAACATTGCATTTTGCTCTTCTTTTTTCGATTCTTGGCCTGGTTTTTTTGTCCCTTGCAGTCATTTACCCGGTCTGTCACTTGACAGGCGTCTGGGTTATGAATCTGCCTGGGCGAAATCACGGCACCCTGTTTATGACTCTTTTGGTTCTTTGTACCTATGGTTCTTCTTCGACTTGAATTTCGGGTTTAGGGAGGCTAGGCAATGGGATCCATGATTTTTATGGTTTCGCAAATTGTTCTCGAGGACAAATCGGTCGTGAAGTGAAGACTTGAGTGATGTTTGTTCGTGCGTGGTGTCTCTTCCTCATTCTTGATACACATGTATCCTTAGTACTGAATAGGATCACTGCATCATACTGCCAGGTTTCGCTGGCTCGTCATATCGACCGTGTCATGTGTTGTGGTTGCGTGCGCCGTTGTGAAGTGACGTTTCGTTGGTACACATATCGGCTGCTCCGGTGTGCAAGGACTCGAGGACTCGGAGTGCGTGGTTATGGTCGAGAGTGCCATACAAAGCGATTGTAGTAGGTCGGCTATTGTGTCCCAAACTTTCTGATAATGGATCTTCAAGCGAATGCAGGCTTGGAAGGCGAACACCACTGACAGCCAGGCTCGCAAGAGGGGGATGCATTCTTCTTTTCAACTCGTCGACAGTGTATACTCCTGACAGCGCACCGCCACCTGATGGCGCGTGTGTTTCCGCCGTCTGGCAGTGTGGTCCGGCCCCTGAGTCCAAGTCTCCAGCGGCATTGTGAAACGTGCTGCTGCGGCGGATGGCTGTGAAGAACGGCGTGGGTTCGGATGGTGCCAATGGATGGGATGGTTGGATGTGGGTGGGGCGGGTAGGTGGTGGTTCAACGTTGGTTCTTTCAATCTGCGACTTTGTACTATCCGCGTGTAGATGACTGACATGGCTGTGTTCAGAGTAGATCGGAAGCTTTGAATATAGTGGAGGGGATTGACGGATATGTGGGAGGAGAGTTCGCCTTTGATGGGGTTTCGGATGCTTGGGAGAAAGGGAGACGATGGGAGGGTTGCGCGGCGATGAGGACTAATTCATTTACCTCGAGCGCTGTGGGTAGTATATGCATGTTTTCCCCATGGTTTTTGATCAAGATTTCTCATTTGGTGGTGTCTTTTTGGATAGGCACATCGAGAAGTTGATTGATGCTAATGAGATCTTGTGCGTAAGAAGGGTATTTCTTCACAGATTTTACATGTCGCTGACCGTTGTTTCGTTTAGATGTAAGCCTTGGGCATATAGATGCCTATGCTGACGGCTCTTTGTTTCCTGTCCCATGCATCGTCTCAGGCATGATAATGGTTGATAGTCATTTGGATATGGCACGTATCTAGGTAGATAGGTGCCCTTCCCAGCATCCCGCCGTGGAAATCCGTACCTCCCGTCCATATTCGAACTTGAAACCAGCCCGACACACCAGGTCCGATTGCTACAAACGTCATCCGCTCAACAGAGCTCAGAGCTTCGTATCACACCGAATCGAGGCTTGGAAAAGCGAACAGGAAACTGGGATTCTCCTCACCAAAGATGAAGCCGACGACTCTCCTCCCATGGGCAACAGGGTAAAAAACGTCGAAGGCGCACGCCTCTGGGTTCTGAAGGATGGCCTGCGCCGGACTCCCATCGCTGAAGTCAGGTACGACATGGTCCAACGAGCCGAGTGCTTCTCTGTGTCAGCAAAGGACTCCTGCGCGAAACCTAGTGAGGCATCGCCAAGGATTGGGGATAGCATCGGTTACGTTGCGGGCGACGAGAAAGACCTCAAGATAGATGCGTTCTAGCATATATGAAGCGCAGAGGAAGCCTGTCTCTTCATTCCTCAACTTGTGGGTGGTAACTCTTCTCGTTTCCAGATCAGACTCGCGGGGTTTTCGAACCCTTTTCACTCCATTGCTCTAGATCATGGTCTGGCATCGAGACTAGTGAATCGGCTTCTCATATTCAATCTCCCTCAAGGGTCGCCATCGTGCGTTTCTATTCTTTTCGTGCTGTTAACACACGCCCCCTATTTAGGATTAGATCACTAATGAAGTCGAGTGTCAAGGCAGGCAAATATGACCTGGACATGACGAAGCTGGATCACGATAGCCTACATCAAATCATCACGGCGTCGGAATTCACGAACTAGCGATCGAGAGCCAGCCGTGTAGGTGGAGAACTCTTTGCTTCGGCAGACAACTCCATGTATCGTTCGATCATCATTGTGTGAAAGACTTGTCCAGAGACTGGCTTCTTGTGGCGCGATAATACAGCCTAGAGATGACAACGAAAAGATACCGGTCAGGACCAGTCGAGATCTTCGACGAAGGTGCCCATCTGCCAGAAGAAGAGGTGATGATTGGTCTAAGGAAATATCATCACCGCGTGGCTGTCCACTTGAGTAAGACGGACAAGGGACCTGCCGAGAAGGTTAGGAGTGTGCTAAGGAATAGCAATAGGATGTAGGATCAGAACGAGCTTCTTATTGAGCAAAGAGTCCTTCAAGGAGCTGATGTTGATGATGTTGCTGACATGCCAATAATACCTATGGAACTGGATGATTACGATTTCCACAAGTAGGAAGAGACAGACGTAGATAGGATATGTGCGTGGCTTTCTTAGGGTATTCTGACTGTGAAGTTCAGGTCAATGGAAATGAAATGAAGTTGACAGGAACTCAAGATCGAGGGCGGAACCTCTCGAATGAAACTTCAAAAGTACCGTCAGTATTTGGCCCACTACCTACTGCCCCAGTATTCATGGTTGAGTTCAGCTTCTATCCTACTTGCCGTCGGCGACATGTAGGTCAAACTCTCGTCCACTAGCCTTCACGCCAGGAGTAAATACCAAAAATGATGACGGCCGAAGACGGAGAATATTAGACACAAGTCAGCTGCCATTGCTCGCCGTTGCTACTGCCTACGCCCGCCGGATCGGGATGAGGCACATGTTGGCAGATCTGGGGAAACTGTCGCGCAGAATCTGGGCCCGGAGGCCTGGCCGCGGGCACATGCTCCCACGCGAGCTCATGCACCCTGACCCAGGCCGGCGGCTTGATCACTGCTAGTCTTTAGCCGGGGTGAAGTCGATGTCTCACGGCGGCAGGAGTAGCCTCACACCCGGTCTTCCGGGGGCGGGGGGCACGGGGGGGTTTTGCTGTAAGGCTCAGGCATTTCAAACCCCATTACTTGAAGATGATATGAGAGTACTTGGCTATCGGTATTCGTCTTGGAATGTTTAACCATTGTTCTGACACCTGGCCAGGTATTCGAAGCTGCGAAGTCGGTGGCTTGCATGATAGCACCTGCGTAGACGTGATGATTATTGGCATGCAGGACCTGAGAGACATGCGCGGGATGACCACGCAGTCTGAATATGTTGGTGACATAATACCAGCTGTAAGTCAACTTCCAACCTGTGAAGAAACCCCCTCATGATTGATTTACTCATACCACTGGTATATATGTCCTAGGAGCCGAGCTGTCAACAAAAGTCATCACAGGCTGATAGGACTGGGCGGAATCAAGAGCCAAGGTGTAAGTTATCCAAGGCGGAGCCACATTTTTCTTGGTTTTTCTTGGAAAAATGCTTTGCCAAAAGCTTGACCTGACCGTCACTGAATGTCACTCTTGGCTGTATTAATTCAGGTGTAAGCCATGAACTCGGATTTAAGTCAATAACCGCCACGAGGGTACCGAAGATAACTATTTAATAATACATTATACATCATAGCAGTTGGTACCGTCTCAAACAAGATATCGAATAGTATGGTGGTATTATCAATCGTGATGTACAGAGATATACCCTCCCTCCCACATGTCTATGTGAAGAGTGAGAGTGAGAGTGAGAGCTGCGGAGATCTCTTTTGTGAGTGGCCCGTGCATGGACCGGGGTGCAATAACTCCGTGGCTCTCCACGCCATCCACACGCATCGCGTTTTCTTATCTCTCTCCCTGTCAACCTCTTGCTGATACCGGTGCACGATTTGCAACCTCGATTCGAACTCTGATGTCAACCACCCGACGACGCCTATTACTTATCCGTTCTGCCTTTCTGCCCTCGAGCTAGCGCCCCGGGATATGAAGAACGGTGCGGGAGCCGTAGCGTGGCTTCTTATCGTTTCTTGGCCGCCGGCCACTCTCCACCAGACGAAACTGTCCCTCACACAGCTGCTTCAAGACAAAGAGGAAATGGTCTCTGGGAGAATCTCGTACGGGCCATTCAGCAGATCATTGTGTTTGAGATCGAGCTTGGCGTCCTGTCGTTCTTGTGTGCCTTAAGCCGTCAGCGAAAGGCTTTTAGACAACCCATCGCGAAACCGAGCAGCCCAATTGACGAGGTCTTTCTCACTCCAACTGAAGTCAGCAAGATGAGCCCAATGAGTACCGAATTTCCTTGAGAGATTGACTCTACGGCTTGTGGAAACCGCCTTCTCCTCGCAACGTTGAAGATTTGTTACAATCCTTTCTCATTTGTCATCTCTCTATGCAACCCCAATCTAAAACTGAAAAATCATCAAGTCTCAAGCGATCTTCGGCCGTTGGGTCTTGATGAAATCAGACGCATGGGTTCTCGGCAGAAGCCTGCAGCTATTCACGCGCCTTTTACTCCATGAAGTGTGAACCCACCCATGAACTCCCCCCCGCCGAAAGATATCGCCCTGCCGTATCACGGCCCCATCCAACGCAGATGCTACCCCAAACAAGCAACGCCCTAGCACCCGACTGGCCGCAGATCTGACCAGAGGCTAACGTCTGTCAGATTATGAAGACATGCCATTGGTCCGGGACATGCATACGGCAGCAAGACGGCAACACCATTTCTATGACTGATTGAATTTCGGCCTTATCTCTTTGCTCTGCATGGCCAGTACGCTTCTGTGCATGTGTGGTGGGCGACCTCTTAGCGACGTGCCTTATGTACTATCCGCGCTATCTTTCTTTCTTACACTCAAACTTCGTCTCAAGTCTCAAAGTTGAGGTACAATCTTGAAGGATTTGGCTGACCCTGGCCTTTGCTGTTCTTCTGCCCCCCCCCCCCCCTCTCCCCCCGGCTGCTAGTCCCCCCTCCATCCCCAGCCAGCTTTACGCCATGATGCGATCTCAACTGGCCTGGCAGTTGTATCTGTTCATGTCTGAGTGGGGGCAAATATCGAACCGTTGTCTCGACTGGCACATGGGGCAAGGGTAGGTCCGGTAGTTTAAGCTCCGATAGCCGTAGGACAATGTTCGGGATCGATGCTGCCGCCGGCCAAACTGTGCTCGCTATAAGGGAAGCTTGCCACGGTGCAGATACATATATACAGGAGGCCCGGTCCCAAGTTGTCGGGATGTGAGTAGTGTTTGTCTCAAGGATACAGCAGCTTCTCTCTAAGCTTCACACCAATCCATAGTCGAGTCCTCAGACGAGTTGGCCCAAGATGGTGACAGCAGCTCTCAACCAGGGCGTCGGCTACGGCATCGTCCTCGGCGTGGGCTTTCTCTTTGCCATTGGCATGGTATGTCGGCCATGATACATTATCCAATGATGGTCATGTGTGATTGACTGTGATGATGCAGATTGCCACCACCTATGTGCTCAAGCGCTACAACCGGGAGCTGCAGACTTCCGAGATGTTCACGACCGCCGGCAGAACAGTCAAATCAGGCCTCGTCGGTTCCGCAGTCGTTTCTTCATGGACTTGGGCTGCTACGCTGCTCCAGTCTTCTGGCGTGTGCTACCGATACGGTGTCTCGGGCCCGTTCTGGTACGCCTCGGGCGCGACTGTCCAGATCCTGCTCTTTGCGACCCTCGCCATTGAGCTCAAGCGCAGAGCACCCAACGCCCACACGTTCCTCGAAGTCATCAAGGCTAGATATGGCACGGCTACGCACATTGTCTTCATTGTCTTTGGTCTCATGACGAACATCTTGGTCACATTGATGCTGATTGTCGGTGGTGCGGCGACCGTCAATGCCTTGACTGGCATGTAAGTGACGACTCTCTCGCAGCTCTGGTTGAACATGAGGGGG
Source organism: Colletotrichum scovillei (assembly GCF_011075155.1). Taxonomy (NCBI): domain Eukaryota; kingdom Fungi; phylum Ascomycota; class Sordariomycetes; order Glomerellales; family Glomerellaceae; genus Colletotrichum; species Colletotrichum scovillei. The sequence continues at coordinate 426,693 of NW_023336264.1, forward strand.
ATCTGACATGAAAATTGTAGGAACACCGTTGCTGCTATTTACCTGCTCCCTGTCGGTGTCGTTGCTTACACCCTCGTCGGAGGTCTCAAAGCCACCTTCCTCACTGATTGGGTTCACACATTCATCCTGCTCATCATCATCATCCTCTTCTCGCTGACGACCTACGCCAACTCCGATGTCCTCGGCAGCCCTTCCAAGGTCTACGATCTTCTTGTTGAGGCCGCCACAAGACATCCCGTCTCTGGTAACGCCGAGGGCTCCTACCTGACAATGAGATCGCAAGGTGGCGTCGAGTTCTTTGTTATCAACATTGGTAAGTGACGCTCCCCATCTCCCAAAGACTCCACCCCTTAACGAGACTCGATATAGTCGGCAACTTTGGAACCGTCTTCTTGGACAACGGCTACTACAACAAGGCCATCGCCGCGTCACCAGTTCACGCTCTTCCAGGCTACATCCTCGGTGGTCTCTCCTGGTTCGCCATTCCATGGCTGACCGCCACCACCATGGGCCTGTCCGCCCTCGCCCTCGAGTCGAACCCCCGATTCCCCACCTTCCCCGATCGCATGACCGAGGCAGAGGTCTCCGCCGGCCTCGCCCTCCCCTACGCCGCCGTCGCTCTCCTCGGCAAGGGTGGTGCCGTTGCGACCCTCCTCATGATCTTCATGGCCGTCACCTCTGCCTCGTCGGCCGAGCTCATCGCCGTCTCTTCCATCTTCACGTACGATATTTACCGAACGTACTTCAAGCCCGATGCCAGTGGCAAGAGGCTCATCTACATGTCCCACGTGTGCGTCGTCGTGTACGCCGTCATCATTAGCTCCATCTCCGTCGGCCTCTTCTACAACGGTATTTCCATGGGCTACCTCTACGTGCTGATGGGCGTCCTCATCTCCGCGGCTGTGATTCCGGCAACCTTGACCCTAGTCTGGAAGGGCCAGAACAAGTGGGCTGCGACGCTGACCCCTATCGTTGGCACCGCCTTCGCCATCATCGGCTGGCTCGTCACGGCCAAGAAGACTTGCGGCGTTCTGGACGTCACTTGCACGGGCTCCAACAGCCCTATGCTGGCGGGTAATGTCATCGCCCTGCTTTCGCCTATCGTCTTGATCCCGGTTTTTACGTTAGCCTTTGGCCTGGACAGCTACGACTGGAAGTCGATGATGGCGATCCGCAGAGGCGATGACCACGAGTTGGCTAACGCGGCTGGCCTTGATCTCGAGGATGTGCCCGGCAACACGGAGTCGCAGGCTGAGTTTGAGAAGGAGCAGGCCATGCTCTCACGTGCCTTTAAGATCTCCGTCTCCATGACGGCATTCATGTGAGTATTGCTCTTTGGGCATTCCTGCTTGTTGCTATTGAAGTAAAAAACTGACAAGAAGATCAGGACCATCGCTATGCTCATCCTCTGGCCGATGCCCATGTACGGCTCCGGCTACATCTTCAGCAAGCCCTTCTTCACCGGCTGGGTCGTCGTCGGCATCCTCTGGATCTTCTGCTCCTTCTTCGCCGTTGGCCTGTTCCCCATCTTTGAGGGCCGCGGCACCCTCGTCCACACCTTTAGGTCTATGCTCACGGGCAAGAAGCCGACTCGTCTGCCTATCGTCACTGAGGGTGAGGATGACAGCAACGAGAAGACTAGCCCTGGCACCACTACGCCGGAGAAGACTGGCGAGACGAAGGAGGTGATCTCTTCCTGATTTTGTGATATTGATGAGAATGGAAAGGAAACAGATGTGCTGCAAAAAGGGGTGAACTTGGCTGGAGTTGTGGTTTGCGTTATACCCTCGTTTATTATTTGTCTTTCGGGAAGCGATCCAGGGGTGAAAGACCGAGGAATCAAATCACGTCTTAAGAATGACTGAATGTCGGAGATCCGTGCTTAGACCCATGCCATGTCATGTCACCAAGCTCTTTTAGCCTGGATCCCTTCGAATTCATAAAAGGACGAATTATGTGCAAATGACTATGAAGTTGCTCAAAGAGAACGAGCCCTGGTATCTGACTAGGCCTCTTGAATCTATGGGATCATGGACACGACATGATCACCGAATTCCCTCTCACTCATAAACATGGCCTTCAAAAACTCGGCCGAAATACTGAGTAAGCAGGTTTTTTCCGTTGGAGAATGGTCCTTCGGCTGGTTTGAGGACAGGGATGCGAATTAAGCATTAATTGCCGTTCCGCTCACTCAAACACTTCGACCCTGAGGCTTTGAACCCTTGTTTTCGTACGACAGATTCATCCTAATCTTCACCGTTCAATACGTAGCTCTCCAGTTACAGATCAAGACCTTAGGCCTGTTCATATGCTCCAGCCGCGAGTCACGGCCAGCTGGACGTGGACTGGGCCGGATTGTTCTAGTAGAAAGCAGCGACAGACGTGAATCGGAGGAGAGTTTGAAGCCAAAGCTTGAGCAGTTATTGCGACATTTAGCGTTGAGCTGGGCGAGGGTATTTTCCCTCGTGTGATTGGGATTTCGCTAATGAGAACTTCCGCAATCTATTCAGTACAGAAAGCACTTAGTTAGTGTACCATATTACGCACGATAAAGAAATTTCAGATCTATATGCTTCTAAGGTAAGTTTAAGATGAATTCAGTATGGATAGATAGGCGTGAATTAAGGTACAGCGGGAGGGAATTGCTTACATAATAGAAATACCCCTCATTCGGGGATAAACGCATGGTGGGGCAGCGCATTTTACGTGCCGAATGACCGTTTGGTCGCTGCGCAGCAGCAGCAACGACAGCCCGCAGTGACGTCTGGTCATCGAAAGACACCGACCCTGAGGATCCTCTCGAACATTTTGGACTTGCCGCTCAAAGACATAAACAACGGGTCGATTGTTTCCACACCGCAGGATCAAACTTGGCAAGTCTTTTTTGTCCTGGAAAACCTCGCATTGCTCTACATGACTCGCCCCTTTTGACTCTCTATCCCGATCTGCTCGAAAGACTACCCTTACCGCACTTTCTTGCCCCGGGTCCCCTCGCCTCGGGCCGACTGACGACCACCTTCGACGTCCCCGCCGCGCCACCTGCGGAAATATCTCGTGATCTTTCAATACAAGGCCGTAAGCAATCGTTTTGCGAAAAGCATTTGCAACCCTTGGTGTTGCCAACGCTCGACGTCGTCCGTACACATATCTAAAGCCACGGCCAACAGCGTTACTGGCTTCGACAAACATCCCACAACCCTGAGCATTACTCGCTGCAGCATTCCGTCATGGTCGCTTCCGAATTGTCACAAGCGGCGCGGGCTGAGAAGGCTGATCCTCAGCCGCCGCAGCTTGCAGCTCAGCAGACAAATGACGGTCATGAATCGGCCCCGCCATTGGCGAACAGGGTTGGGCAGAGCAAGAGCCCGTACGTGCGAAGCCATGCGGACGGCCGCGTCGCCTGGCAACTGCTTGACGACGAGTCGATCGAGAGAGCCAGGAAGGAGAACAAGCTGATCTTTCTGCACATTGGCTTCAAGGCCTGCCACTGTAAGTCGTCGCAAGACAGAAACCTGTGGATATCCGATCATGTGCGCTGACCTTTCTTTTGCAGATTCGCGACTTACATCCACCGAGTCCTTCACCCACCGCGAATGCGCCTCGATCCTGAACGAGTCCTTCATCCCCGTTATTATCGACCGCGAGGAGCGCCCAGAGCTGGACACGATATATATGAACTACGTGCAGGCTGTGAGCGGATCAGGCGGCTGGCCCTTGAACCTCTTTCTGACCCCTGATCTCGAGCCTGTCTTTGGCGGCACCTACTACCCAGCTCCCGGCTCGAACAATGGAGGTTCTGATGATGAGGAGCGTCTGGACTTCCTAGCCATCTTGCGCAAGCTGCAGAAGGTGTGGAAAGAGCAGGAGCCGCGATGCAGACAGGAGGCAAAGGAGGTCGTGGTGAAGCTACACGACTTCGCGGCGGAGGGTACTCTAGGAACCGCCACGGTCCAGCCGGGTGTTGCGGGCTCGCAGACCGCTGCCATTGGAAGATCAGAGACGGGGCTGGAGCTTCCGGAATCCGGTAGAGCAGCTGCTGTCGTGTCGAGCGAGCTCGACCTGGACCAGCTGGAAGAGGCTTACACGCACATCGCCGGCACGTTTGACCCCGTCTACGGCGGTTTCGGCTTGGCCCCCAAGTTCCCGACCCCACCGAAGCTGTCCTTCCTGCTGCGCTTGCCCCGGTACCTCTCCCCTGCTCAGGACGTTGTGGGCGAGACGGAGTGCGCGCACGCTACGGAAATGGCCCTCTTCACATTGCGCAAGATGCGGGACAGCAGTCTGCGCGACCATGTTGGAGGCTCCGGCTTTGCGCGATACTCTGTCACTGCAGACTGGAGTGTTCCGCGCTTCGAGAAGCTCGTTGCCCAGAATGCGCTGCTTCTTGGACTGTACTTGGATGCATGGCTCATTGCAGGTAGCGGCGAGAAGGATGAGGAGTTTTATGACGTCGTGGTGGAGTTGGTCGATTACCTCACCAGCTCCCCCATCAGCCTGCCCGAAGGTGGTTTCGTTTCTAGCGAAGCTGCAGACTCGTACTACCGACGTGGAGACAGACACATGCGAGAGGGAGCCTACAATCTCTGGACACGAAGGGAATTCGACACAGTCATTGGGGATGACCACGAGGCAGCGCTGGCTGCATCCTACTGGAATGTGCTTGAGCATGGCAACGTCGAGCCAGACCAGGATCCCAACGACGAGTTCATGAACGAGAATATTCTGCGTGTTGTCAAGGATATTTCAGAAATTGGACGCCAGGCTGGTATTACCACTGATGAAGTGAAGAGAGTGGTCACTTCAGCGAAACAAAAGCTCAAGGCACACAGAGAAAAAGAGCGCCCAAGACCCGAGGCCGATACCAAGATCGTGGTGGGACGCAACGGCCTAGTGATTTCCTCTCTGACAAGGGCTGCACTGGCTTTGTCGACCGTTGATGCGTCAAAGAGCCAAGCTGCGATAGAGGCTGCCAGCAAGGCCGCGGCTTTTATCCGATCCAACCTCTGGGATCAGAGCAACAAGACTCTTTACAGGATATATCACGAGGGCGTGGGTGAGACAAAGGCTCTGGCAGAGGACTATGCCTATCTCATTGAAGGTCTCATTGGGCTTTACGAGGTGACTGCAGACGAGAAGTGGATTGAATTCGCCGACGAGCTTCAGCGTAAGAATACTTCCCCATCCTCCTCCTAACCCCTAGAAACAAACTAACACACCACCACAGAGGCCCAAATCCACATCTTTTACGACAGCCCGGCTCCGGAATCCACAACATCCCGCTCCTCATGTGGCGCCTTCTACACCACCCCCGAGAACGCGCCCCACACGATCCTCCGCCTCAAGGACGGCATGGACACCGCCCTCCCCTCCACAAACGCCGTCTCCGTCTCCAACCTCTTCCGCCTCGGCACCATGCTCAACAACGACTCCTACGCCGCCACCGCCCGCGAGTCCATCAACGCCTTCGAGGCCGAGATTCTGCAGTACCCTTGGCTCTTCCCCGGTCTGCTCTCGGGCGTCGTCACGGCCCGTCTCGGCGGCGTGACGTGGGTCGTCGTCCGCGGTCCCGACGGTGCGCAGGACGAGTTGACGACGAAGCTGCTGAGGAAGCTGAGCGTCGAGGCGAGCGGTGGGCTCAGGAACGTGGTTCTACTCAAGAGCGAGGAGGACGTGTTGGCGCAGAGGAACCCTGCGCTGAAGGCTTTGGTGCAGGCGCAGCGACCTGGGTCGTATTTGCTGGAGAATGGCGTTTTCCGCTCCATCACGCCTGCGGATGTAGCATGAGGCACTGGTGATGTGTCGTTGCCAGCTGGAAAACAAATGGAATAGGAAAAAAGAAAAAGGGAGAGTTGTATGCCGTTTTGGTGGTTTTGCGGGGTTTTAGTGTGACGTGACGTTCTGTCGGATGACGATGGTCGGATAACGGTTGAGGGGAGTTTTCTTCTTTTCTTTTGGTTGGCGTCAGTACCCCAATCTTTTAGATATGCTCAATCACGAGATGATGTTTATCCAAAACTTGTGTAACTCTGGCATGGCTTGAGATGGACCGCAATTTGGGATATGTGAAGTGCGGAATAACATGTGAATCTGGTAGTCACGAAATTACCTTCCTCTCATCCATCCCACACGAATAGTCATGAATAAGTAGACCATAGAAATTACAGGAACAGGTAAGTAGTATGCATAGGGCAGACATTATATTCAGCAACTCAAAATACTTTTTGATTCATTTCTTGAATAAGTCCAACTGGGTGAAGATCCCAGAGAGGCGAGATATAAAACCCTTCTCACCCTCTTTCGTTTCCCCTTTTTTTCTTTCTTTACGTCGCGGAAAAGCAAAGCCAAATGTCATCTATGCCTGTGTGTGCCCGCCATCCAGGCGTTGCACTATGCTCTAGCAAAGTAGTACGTTAGTATAGGTCGGCAACATGTCTTCCCTGACTGTGCCAACCATTTCTGGAAAAAACTCCTCTCCCCTTTAGCGCTTCCTATACCACCAACTCATTTGTGTACACCGGACTTAGCGCCGCCGTGGTCCTTTACATGGCTTCGTAGGCGACACCCAGTCGTCAGATTTAGTCGACCTGCTTTTCGCAGCCGATTCTACCAAGCAGCTCCTTGCGGTCGCTGTGGCCGGGCAGGCTCACGCCTGAAGAACTTGCTTGTCTCTTGATTCCCGTTCTCCGCTCCCAGCTCTTGAGGTCAATATCTTCGACGCCAACCTCCTCCTCGAGAGCAACCTCCTCTTCATAGACATAGTCGCCCTCCTCCTCGCCTTCGAGTTCGTCATCGCTGCGGACATCCTCAGCGTTGCCGCCGCGAAGAACCTTGTTGACAACGCGAAGAATCATAAAAAACCATCCGATGGTAATGAGTTGCAGAGCGAGGAGGGGAATGAGGAACGCCCAGCGAATGGTAGAGTCCCAGCAGACAATGCCATCCGACTTGTAGAAGGGCTCCAACATCCAGCTCTTACCCTCAGGAATAGGTAGCGGGCCCACCAGGTTAGGCGCCTGGCCGGTATAGCACGAGTCGGGAATTTCCTCGGGAATGTGGGTGTGGATAGACCAGCAGACCATCAGGTAGAAGACATGGCGGGCAATAAGCCAAGACAGAACGAAGGCACCGAACATGAAGTCGCAGAGGGTGTTCAGTCCAACATACTTGAGACACTTGGCGAGCTGCGACTGATTAGCTTATGCGGGACAAAGGGACGAAAAGCTATGACGTACAGGGAAGAAGAGGTCGACAACATCCATGAGGACGAGAATCAGGTTTCCGACACGAGTCTGGTGGTAGCTGTAGCAGGCGGAAATCAGAGTGCAGGTGATGATGTGGTGAGTGAACATCTGCCAATGGTCCTTGCGGCGGTCTTCGATGTTGATGACGAGAATCTGCTGGAGCCAGAAAGCCCACTGCGCCAGAATGTAGAACTTGTTGAGGCCGGAGAGCTCACGCTGCGGCCAGTTCGTCCAGAGCTCTCTGAGGTTCAGCCAGTAGGGCGAAGTCTTGTAGATGTACTGTACCATCGTTAGAGGGTTGCCCGGCGAAAGAAGCCGGAATGACCAGTAAAAACTTACCATGCCCAAGGGCCAGAAGACCATGTAGTAAACCAACAGCCAGGCCTGCTCGCTGAAGCGTGTGAGATCCTTGCGCTTCTTGATACCCCATCCCTTGGCCAAGGGTGCCAGAACGTATTCCATGGTCGCGGCGCGCAGACCGGTGAAGAGGATGATGCAGAAGGCGAGAAGGCAAGAATCACCGAGACCAGCGCCATACTGGCCAGTTTCCTGGTTGTAGTACGAGAGGGTGAAGAACTTGATCGTGTGAGGTTGCGCCTTCGGGATGAAGAAATGGGCGAGGAAAAGGAGGGCCAAAAGGTTGAAGGAGAGACCTAGATTTGGCACATGTTAGCTGTGTCCAAGCCATGCTTCGCAAATAGGAGGCATAGTCTCGCGGTGATGTATGCCGTGTAACATCAAGTATATCAAGTTGTGGCTTGACAGAGGTGGATGTGGGGTAATAAAAAGGGTAAGGAGAGAGCACAAGAAAGACGACGTACCGACTTGGTTCTCAACCATCCACCGGCTCAACATCTTCCAGGCGCTGTCGTCTGTCCTCCTGACCCGTCGAATGAGCACGACGTTGACATTATTGTGTCCTTGCTGGTAAAGGGGGCCATTCATAAGCTTAAGCTGCTTGGTACTGGCATTCCGCTGGATCTGGGGGCCGGCGGAGCTGGTCCTGACAGGCTTCTCAAAAGTTGGCGATGAAGCCTCGTTATTGCTGGTGGTGTCGCTCATGATGCGCGACTAGAGCTCCAATTGGAACTCAATTGAAGTATCGAAGAGAGCGGCGACCCGAAACTGGAGTCGTGAGAGAGGCTACAATGCTTAGCGACGGCTGCGTCGTGGTTTGGCGTTGGCGTTTTCTCGGATAGTCGTCGAGCCTAGTGATCCTTTGTGGTGGTTGTGGTTGGTGCTGAGCCGCGATAACGAAGAGAGATTCGTTATCAACACGCGGTTGGAGCGGGTTCGGTGCGCAAAGGAGCACTTGTCGGGAAACTTGGTACCGCAAAGCGCGACGAGGTCGTCACGGACGCTTCTGGTAGTGTCGTGGTCGGAAAAGGGGAGGGAAGAGGGGAAAACGAACGTCCTTGGTTGGTTTTAGGGAGGTTGAAGATCAAGAGGATGGGAAAGTGAGCGGAAGGGCAACGTCGCACACAATGGGTACCGAAGACGGGACGGTGGACTGGACGGCGGTCAGGTTCAGGTAGAGGACCGTAGCAGGACAGGCTGGACGGTACGAATACAGAGGTACACGACGCCAAGGCCTAGGTCAGGATCTGCTCAGTTGCTCCAGAAAGTTGCTGGGATCAGGTGTGCAGCAAGGTGGTGCCCCCCGTTTTGGTGTGTGAAGTGGTGGGTGTGGTGCGAGGATGCGGGCTGTGGCGGTCTTTCTTTCTTTCTTTCTGGCTGCTACTTCAGTGAGACCGGAGATGGGTGCTTGGTGAAGCTGTCTGCCCATATGTTTGGTTAAGAGGGGAGAAGCAGGATGAGAAAAGTTCCTGGACAGACGCAGGGCGAGAAAGAGACTGGCACTGGAAGAAACTTGACAGAGTCTAGAAGAATACAAGGTAGCAGCCGTGGCTGGGACAGAGTTTCTTCAAGTCACGAATACTTTTCTTCCGGTAATTTTCTGGCTAGTCCTGACTACTTTTCAGGAGACGTAAAACCTAGCCAAAGGCTGGAATAGCAGCGGCAGAGGGAAACGTGGGATAAGGTACTGGGTACCGGTGGCTCGCGTCGTTCCACCCAAAAAGCCCAGCTTCGCCTCGAGAAAAAGGAGGCTCCACAGAGGTACGCTTGTACCTTCACGTTGCTAACCTGCTCTTGCCTTCTAGCCTCTAGGTATCTTGCCCTTGCTCATAGGCTCTTAGGTAGCCCCGGGGAGGGAAGGGTCAAGTCAACCGGCAGCCAGGCCCAGTTCACTTTGACAGAGGTAGCTGAGAGGTGCAGGAACCAAATGCTGAAAGAATCAAAGCCACTTTGTAGCTTGATGCTCTCAGTCTCTTACAATTCGTCTACCGAACACATGTAACCGTCATGTACAGATCGCCGGCCAACTCTTAGTGAGCCGAACAGGTTTATCAAAGGCGGTGAAGACGGCTTGCCATTGGAAAATGGAACAGAACCTGAAGGGAGAAAGAGATACTCTGGGAGAGAGTTGACGGTGGCAGGCGCGACATGGGAAAGGGATGTGGGCAGTTGGCGTCAGCCAATAAGAGCACCAGGGTTCTTTTTGGTCCCTGGTTCTCTCGTTCCCAGAATGAGTGCGGCACACGGTACGTACCTGGCGCACCTTTCGGGGGGGGATTGGGGGGAAGGAAGGGCCCAAGGGGTGGGGGACCCCTTATCCCATTTGAGTCTGGCTGCAGCTCCGTCACTGATTGATGCTGCGCTGGGCCGCTGGGACGTGGGACGTGGAATTGGACGGTGCGGTGGACAGTGGTGGTGGTGCCTTCCATTTAAATTGTCAAACTGATTGGAAGCTTGATTGTTGTCGCCCGTGGCCCGCCGTCGGGAGACAACCGACCCCTCCCCCCGTCCCCTTTGCCCACTCTCTCTGCCTTTCACCAAGACCAACATGGCACCAATGGATCAAGTCTATTTAAACGAATAATTGGACTCGAGTATCCGTACCCGTACAGGCCACAGATGCTGGACAGCTCGAATCAATTCCAAGGCAGAGCTGTCAGGAACAGAGTGGAGGGGGGGGGGAAACCAACGCCGCAACGCGAACGCAGACGTGGAGACGGGAGTTAAAGATGGAGAGAGTGAGAGAAAGGACGGGCGGGTCTCCTCGTCCTCAACAAGTTTCAACACTTGCCCATTGATCCAATTAAATTGCTTTGGTTTCTTTGCTTCTCTCCTCGTTTCCCTGGCCATTGTGTTTACTGCTGATCTCGCCATCTTAGCAGAGGGCACGTTGGAACAATAGCACGGGCATTGACAATCTTCATCTCGCAGATATGCACAGCGTTTAAAATGAAGTGATTTTCGCCCCTAGACGCTTATCGATGTTTACTATACATGCCCCTGTCAATCATGTCGACTTTTGCTATTCTCCCGTCCTTTCTTTACGCTCTAGTTCTCTCTTTTGCCAGGTTTCTGGTAGGTCTTTAAGGCTCTAGGCTCTGTCACGTCGTACCTTGTCATGAGGTGCTGTAGGTATGTACTATTACCTCGCCCGACCAGGTCTCACAGACATTTCTGTGAGATACCCCTATTTTCATCTGTGCAACGTCCAACAACAACAAATGACTTTTTCTGGACTTTGCGCCATGCATTTGATCACAAACAATGTCTGTTCACAGTCCTGGACACCGCCTAAACTCCCGCGAAGCCTTGACTACTCAATACGCATGGCTGTCACTAGACCCCTTTGTAAAGCAAAGATGCTGTTCAAACTTCAGAGCAAATGCTGTCTGTACAAGGTACGGAATACGGTAGATACTCTGTACTGTGCCTCGCCATGAGGTACTGTAGAGGTACGAATACCTACCTTGCGGAAGCTCGACAAGACCTTGGCTCCCCATCCTCCCGTCCGCTTTCCACCCCTCCCCGTGCGATGGCGACATGTATCAGCCAATTGCCAGCTCCGTCACCTCGCATTCAGAACGAGACCGTCGCTTTTCTATTTTGCGTCGCTGCCGTCAGAACGCTAGTGATCCTCAATTTCAATGACCCTTCGTGAGAGCCGCAAATCGCAAATCGCACTCCGCGCGTGGCCGTGACGCCTCCACCTCTAGAATCTTGATGGAGCGCCGTAATTGATTGTTTTGTCCTAATCAAAACGGTACCTACAGAAGTGAGGAACGGATAACAGAACCGAACAATCCCGTATCACAAACGCAAATTTACGTATTTCATCCTCGCCCCGTACGTGTCCGCACTTGAATGCGACACCACCACGGCGCAAAAGAAAACAACAGACGAATACGGTCGGACCTCGCATCACAGACAAAACCAGCTCAGGCCAGGTGCCCCAAAGTTCCGCCTCGTCCTCGTCTTTACCCGCCTTCCCGTTCTCCCAGCTGTGTCCTCTACTTGTTCCGTGCATGCATCCAGAAGGTCTTGTCAAGATCTCTCACCCTCTCTGTCCGTACCTATCTCTCGGCCTCCGCGTTTCATCCCGTCTTTTTCGACGAGTATCGGCTGGCCGGATCCTTTTCGAGACCGCCACTTTAGGATGCGATCGTGATGTGATGTGTGGATACTGGGTCGTTGATACGGTGTCTAAGTATTCCATTTGCCTTTCCACAAATCTATAGAGGTTTGAACCTTTCTTGCTTTGGCAGTAGCAGCTTACAGAAAGCCGCGAACATCAGACCACGCAGTTGCCAAGAGGTCGCTCTAGCCACTCCGCTATTCAAGGTCCAACCAAGGTGCAACATGCCAGATGATAGATCCATCAAATCAGCAATATTGAAATTACCCTGCTGTCTGCACCGTTTAGCGTTCGCGCTTGCTGCCGTGTCTTCAGGCACATTCCGGAGTGCAGGGAATATGCCGAGCAAGACAGGAGTTGCAAGGCGCGACCTCTTACATGCATAGGCCTCATTATGATGTGATTACGTGCCAGTAGAGGGCTCTATGTATTTAGAAGGAAAGAACCTTGAAGATCTCGCCCGACGTTTCTGCGACGCCTCTTTCCCATCACATGACACTCGCAACGCCACCTTCTACCCCAGACTCATCAGCCACACATAGCTGTGTAAGCAGTGACCGTTCGCATCACGCCCTCCCCACATGATCCCTTCCTGACGACAACGACCCTCCGCCCGGCCCTTCCTTCAACCTTTCCGCAGGCAACCAATACCCAGAAAAGGTTCATAAGTGCTCGTCATACACCTACGCGACATTTTACTTGCAAGAATCCTTTCGACGACAATTTCAAACGCCTCCGTCAAGGAACAAGTCAAATCAAGCGTACACGATGGCCTCCAAGACAAAATACGCCCCGGCGCCGACCCAGGACCCCGACGAAGCATCAAGCTACGCCCAGGCGCCCCCCGCCTACCAGGCCGAACCCACCGCCGCCTCCGACACCGATCGCCTCTTCGGCGGCGGCGCGCCTCGCAGCAGCCAGGATGACGACCTCCCCGATGACTTCAAGGTAAGCACAAGCACAAGCACAGTTCTCTCCAGGCACCGGTCATCAGCTCCCGGCTATCCCGTGGTCCCTCTGTACCTCCCCATCGTGAACCAGCTCTCGACTAACACGTCAAACCTACAGTTCGGCGGCTCGGTAGCAGAGGCCACGACCGACATCAGAAACCAGTTCATCCGCAAGGTCTACGCCATCCTCACCGTCCAACTCATCGCCACCGGCGCCGTCTCCGCCCTCAGCTTCTTCAGCAATGGCTACAAGACTTGGATCCAGGCCCACCCAGGCCTCGTCTTCGCATCCGTACGCTTCCCTGTCCCCTTTACGCGCCGTATCATGACAAGACTAACCACGAAACACAGCTCTTCGGCTCCATCATCATGATGCTCCTCACCTTCTGGAAACGTAAATCCTACCCGACAAACCTCCTCTTCCTCTCGGGCTTCACCCTCATGGAAGCCTACACAATCTCCGTCATCGTCTCCTTCTACAAGGCCGGCATCGTCCTCAACGCAGTCTTCCTCACCGCAGGCATATTCATCTTCCTCACCGCCTTCGCCTGCCAGACAAAGTACGACTTCACCTCCTGGATCCCCTACCTCGGCGGCGCCCTCTGGGGCCTCGTCCTCTTCGGCTTCATGTACATGTTCTTCCCCTACAGCTCTACCGGCGAGCTCGTCTATGGCGGCATCGCCGCCCTCATCTTCAGCGCCTACATCCTCGTCGACACCCAGCTCATCATGCGCCACCACCACGTCGAGGAGGAGATTGCGGCCGCCATCAGCCTGTATCTCGATATTATCAACCTGTTCTTGGCGATTTTGCGCATCTTGAACAGCCAGCAGAACAACTAAAGCTGGTCGCAACACACACACAATACCCCTATGTTCTAGTAGTAGCGTAATTTGGATTTCGTAATCAGGCGGTCTCGGCTCCAGACAGGTTGCTTCGAGTAGAAAAGAGGCTGTTTTGTTAGTTCTTTTGTAAGGAAGCAGGGATGCCATAAGTGCTTATTACACTGTCGGATGCTGGAGTGAGAGTGCCGTTTGCGTGCTTGTCGTTCACATGCCTCCTTCGTAGTAAAATTGATATAATACAAATGGGTCACAAAATGAATAGTGCATCAATCAAATATCACGCGGGGAACAAGACTTGAATTTGGTGAAGCGGTAAAGTAATGTGATATCTGCATTAGAAGTCGACTAATAGAAAAGGAAAATGAGGGCGTTAGTAAAAAGGGCTACAAAGGCACAGCCGGAAAGATGCGGGCTGGCGGCGTGATAGGGATGATGGAAACAGATTGACGAGTAGCTCGTGGCCCACAGGTCCGCCGTGTCCCCCATGATCCATCCCCTCGACCTCGACCCAGAAGCCTTTGAACCTCCGCCCCGAGAACGTACACCGCTTCTTCCCACACATCTACCGAGCCGGTAGCCTCTTCCCAGTCGTCGCATTCGTAGTAGACCTTTTTGGGGTTTTTATCTTCGTGTCAAGAGAAACGAACTCGCATAGGGGAATATTGTTCTTTCTCTTTCAACACAGCACGGAAACCAACGCCAGTATAGAAAAAGACCAACGTCGCAGTTTGGGATAACCATAAGCAGGGGCCAGAATTGTTGAATTAGTTGGCTTCGTGGTCGCCGTTGGCCTCGGCGGGGCCGCCGGCTGCTGCAGACTGTTCCCTCTGCATACGGGCCTCGATCTCGCGAAGTTGGGACTCGCGGGCCAAGAGCTCTTGTCGCTTCTCGTTGATCTCGCGCTGGACCTTGATCTCGATCTCGCGGAGCTTCTCCTCCTCTCTCCGCAACTGTTCCTCCTTGAGGCGCACAGATTGCGAGGCAAGATCCTCGGGGTTCATGGACGAGTCGCTATAGTATGGTCAGCGAGGTATCATCATGGGCAAAACAGGGGTCTGCAAAACGTACACTCCAGCACCACCCTCAACGGACTTGCTGAGCTTCTCGGTACGGTAGTTCTCGTACAGGAAGTCGTGGGTGATCTCCTTCAGGTCAGCCAAGTGGCTGTGAAGAAGTGCAGATCGAATGGCGAGGAAGTCGGAGTGGCGCGGGTTGTCAACCTCGACAACACCCCAAGGGTACTGGCGAGCGCGGACGGTGCGACCGCCAATCTCGACAATCTCCTCAGAACCGACGATCGCGAACGGCATCAAACCTCTCAGCTCGGCGTTCTCCTCAACAGTATCCTCGTCATCTTCCTCAATATCGTAAGGGAAGTTGTAGACGGGGATGCGGTAGTGCTCAATGTCCTCCATCACAAGCTTCTTTGACTCGGCGAGCTCAGCAGGGGTCAGGGAGTCGGCACGGCCAATAACGGGAATGACGTTAACACGGGGAGCAAGGCGCTTCATGAGCTCGATATCCAACTCGCGAAGACTGTTGGCTGGGTTAGTGGCGGTCAACGAAGGCCAAAAAACAGTGGGCTTACCCGTGTCCGGTGGGTGTGATGAAGTAAAGCATGGCGTGCACACGATTGTCTCTGAAACGAGGGTTACGCTTGATACGAGACTCCTCGGCAAGAATGTCATCGTATTGTCTCTCGAGGTAGCCGACAATCTCGGAGAAGCTGTAAGCATGTTAGCGATTGCGATGCCATCACTGTTGGCTGACATGTGGCGCCATACCTGGCCTCATTGTCAATCTGGTCACCGAAGCCGGGAGTATCAACAATGGTCAGAGAGATGCGGGTGCCCTCCTCGTCCAGCTCAAGTTCTGTGTAGCGGTCAGTTTGCTGATGCGATGATCAAGGGCTTGACGCAGTAGTCACGCACCGACAGTGATGGGCTTAATCTTGACACCGTCCTCGACAGAGGCGCCGTTGGGGTCGTCCGACTCCTTGTGGCCGAGCACGCTCTTTCCGCAGAGGGTGTTGACGAAGGTGGTTCTTCCTGTGAGGTCGAAAGTCAGTCGACGGGACTCGGCGGTGTTTGGGCGAACACGAGGTTGGCAATGTAGGGGGAAGACATACCAGTGCCTGATGCTCCGCAGACCATCAAACAGAACTGGATTCCCTTCTTCACGTTCTTCTTTCTGCGCATCATCTTCTGTAGTATAGAGTGTGATCAGTAAGGTGGAATCTTGAGGGATGCAGATGCATTGGGGCCATGATGGCTTCGTGGAGTCGGGAGAGGAATTATTGAATGGGGGCCGGATTGGTGTAGTAGGGGGAGACTGAGAGAGAGGCGGGCAAACATACGACGGTTGTTGAAAGTAAGGGTTAGTCTAGAAGAGGGTCGGTAAGGGAGTCGTTGAGGGATTCAACGACTTGACGAGAAAAGAATGGCGACGATATCGTTTCAAGGGACAGCGAGCGTCGTGTCGTGTCGTAGATGAACGGAGCAAAAGGACTGCTGGATCCCAAATGTCGTTGTTCTGGATTGGGACCTGGGGGTCGGACGGGAGGTGCAGGTGCTAAAGGGGACGGGAGGGTCTTGACCGACGGGTGTTGGAAAATGCAATTTCACACAAAATGTTGCGGCAGGACGACCCCAAGAGGCCCCCCAGCCAATTGATTGCTTCCTCCTGCACGCCCAATTCAGGGGGGGAGCAACTCCCCGGCCCACGCTCCTTTCCCCCAAAATTAACGCTAAGCCTGTAGAGGAAAGGCACCAATAGCGGGGTATCCTCGGGCAATTTTGGAAGAGAAAGAGAGGAATCTGGATGACAGGTCACGAGACTGGCACATGGTCAGTGCTGAAGCTTTCCCGCCTGGCTGCAGCAATTGCGGCACGCACGTTGGATGTTGGCGCGTTTGCACCGTGTGTCCAAGGGACCAAACATGTTTCGCGTTCCTGTACGGAGTACCTACCTTACTGTGGTGCCTTACCTAAGGCCAGGTGGCACCCAGCTGGACAGACGTGGCAGGTGCCTCAATCACACTCCCCTTATAATCATCACCACTATCTGAGAACTAAGTGTGTTGGTGAAATAAGGTACTTTGAGTTTCTGTTTTCCCCCAGAGAAAATATCCAAACAAGGTGCTAGAAAGACGTGCAACGCGAGGGATGGTAGTAGAAGAAAAAGGAGAAGAAGAAGAGGAGGTAAAGGTGAAGGTTGTGATAGTGATAGAAGCAGAGATTAACAAAGTGTTGAGCGGCAAACTATTCAGTCGCTCATTTCATCCCAAGTTCCCGTCCTCTCACTGAGATGTGATGCTTACCTAATGCTGCTAGAGGCACCTTGGTATCCCCGTACCTAGGTGACTTTCGCCAGTGGACAGTCAGGTTGGTTGATGCGCCGCATTAGGCGGGACGATACGATACGTACCTTTTTCAAGTTCCAACGTCCGCAGGCTGACTTCACCTGGGTTCCCGTCTGCTGAGACACTGTCCACGAGGTCCTCTTCATGAGCATCTTTTCTTTTGATTTCCGCGATCCGGTCGCCGTTCGCTCTGAATAATCGCTGGGGGCTGTTTGTCGACTGCATACACTTGCCAATCTCCCCTGCCAACTTACTTACCTTGCCCCAGCTTCCTGACTCGGCAATCCAGCTGACTTCGACCCGCTCAACTCACTACCGCTGCTAATAGGCGCTTCAACCCGTTGCCGTCTGTCAACATCATCGTCAATATCGTCAGCAGAGCACCTCTCTTTTCGAGAGATGCACTTGTCAAGGATGATATCGTAACGAAGAACTTCAAGAACAACAGAATATCGGCCTGGCTTGCCAGCCTTGCATCCACAGCGCTCATCCCTTACTACCGAGCCCCTCACCGTCGTCCAGGCCAAACTGTCACATACCCGGCATTGCGACTTATAGGCACCCTCTTCCACAATGAATACTCGTCCACCTATAGAGACGGCGCCCTCGACAGTCGTGCTTTCTGTTTCCTTCAATAGTGATGCGAGTTGCTTCTCTGTTGGTCTGAACTCAGGAATATGCAGTAAGTTGTTGTGGGAGTCGAGATGTGAACACTTAAGCTATTCATGATCCCTGACATCCGGTACCTAGTCTTCCACACCAAGTCTTGCCTTCTCAAGGCATCTAGAGGTTTGCACTTCCTCCCTTTAACTTTACATTAAGAAAAGCGGCTAACCGCATTATAGACTTCAATGCTGGTATCGGCCTGGTCGAGATGATGGGGACCACGAATTACCTGGCGCTCGTCGGCGGCGGTAGACAACCCAAGTTCAGTAGCACCAAGGTATGTGTTGAATCGTTCAGTCCTCTGTGGGATCGCAAACTCACCTACCGCGCAGACCATCATATGGGACGACATGAAGGGTAGAGTCGCCATAGAGATCGCCTCTCTTACACCAGTGCGGGGCGTCCGGATCGGTCGAAACCGTATCGTCGTAGCGCTCCAGAACAGTGTACGCGTTTACTCGTTTGCGAAGCCTCCCGACCTGCTGTCAGTCTACGAAACCACCAACAATCCTCTTGGACTCATTGCCATGTCGGACAAGACTATTGCATTCCCGGGTAGAACTGTCGGCCAGATCCAGCTCGTCGACATCGGAACCGGCAACGTCAGCATCATCCCCGCTCACTCATCTGCCCTCCGTGCCATTCAAGTAAGCTCAGACGGCGAGCTTCTGGCCACAGCAAGCGAGATGGGCACTCTGATCAGAGTCTTCGCCACAACTAATTGTGCCAGGCTCGCCGAGTTGCGACGGGGCGTCGATCCTGCCACCATCTTCTCTCTCGGCTTCAGCCCCGAGGGCACGAAGCTAGCCTGCACATCAGATAAGTCGACACTGCACGTCTTCGACGTCCCGCACCCCAAAAAGCCCATGACAGCACCGACCAGCCCTTCAGCGTCACAGATGGCGGGATCCGGCATTCTCGCGGGTAGACCAGCCGACGATGGCAAGGGCCGCTGGGGGTTCCTAGGCAAGATCCCCTTGATGCCGCGGATGTTCTCGGACGTATACTCTTTCGCATCTGCGCCATTCGAAGCAGGCGACGATCCCCTCATCGGCGGCCTGCCCATGTCAGAACAGACGACACTAGGAACGACAAGACCGCAGAAAGGCGTGATTGGATGGATCACCGAGGACAGTCTGGTGGTGATTGGCGCCGGACATGATGCCAGATGGGAGAAGTTCGTGATATCCAAGGGAGAGGACGGACGCCGATACGTCGTTCGAGAGGGTTGGAAGCGATACTTGGGTAGCGCTTCATGAGGAGATGTTTCTCAAGCTGGCTCGTAGGAGTCATGCTGCTATTTGGTTTATGGCACAGTGTACATTACATACGGCGTTGGCATCGGACAAACAAGGCATTCAGGGGTATCAGCGATAGCATCGCTTAGTCTGTTATTAAGTGCTTATGGCATCTTCGAGACTAAGGTGACTTGCTCCTAGTTCTACTTCGCCTTGTATGCCGCCGCTCATCATCACGGTCTCCATGTCTTTTAGGCTGGCGTTCGTCCGAGCCATCGCGGTCACGATGCCGGCGCTCTCTCCTCCTCTCGCCGTCCTCGCCTGGATCACGGTCCCGATCTCGATCACGTCTATCTCTTGACCGGTCCCTCTCTCTCCGACTCCCATCATCCCTTCTCGATCCCCTATCCCGATCCTCACCACGATGCCCGTGGCGTCGCGAACTCCTCTCGCCATCTCTGCGATCTCTGTCGTCTGGAGTATCATCACGACGTGACCTCCGGCTGCGATGCCTATCCTCGTCGCGGTCCGCGTCCCTCATCTCCTCATCGCTGTCGTGCCTGCGCGACCTGTGCGACCGATGATGATGATGCTTGTACTTCTTCCTCCTCTCAGACTTGTCATCTCGCCGCCGCAGCGCTACCTTGATTTGCTCCTTCTTCTCCTCGATCAAGAAAGCCTTCATGGGGTCGTCCTCGTCATGATCCCGAATCAGTAGCGCAAGCTCCCTCTCCTCAGGCAACATCGGCCGTTGCTCCTCCTCTTCGTCCTCGTCTGACCCCTCGTCCGTCTTGTCGCCTCCTTCCTGCTTCACGACCGTCGCCCAGTCCACCTTGCCCTCGTCCGGGTTCTCGTCGTCGCGGAACTTATAGCGCGCGTGGTCTACGCTGATCATGCGGCTGCCGCCGATTGTCGCACCGCCGAGGTTGTCGACCGCCAGATCGGTACTGCGCTGGTCCTCGTACTTGAGCCAACCGAAGCCTTTTGATTTGCCCGTCTCTTTGTCGCGGGCGAGCTTGAGCCACACAGGCTCGCCGAATTGGGAGAAAATTGTGATCACATCGCCTTCGGACATTTCGTAGGGGAGGCCGCCAAAGTAGATGTACGCCGTGTCGCGGTAGTCGACGTGCCAGGAGCCTTCGGGGGAGCTGTTGGTGTGTCAGCGCATGGTTCTCGATCTGCATGCGAGATGCCTGGCATAACTTACATTCCATGTTCAATCTCTTTTTTGTTGAGCTCCTGAATGGCGCGAATTTTGTTCATGATGGCGACGGGGAACTCAAGGTTCTCTGAAGCTTTTGGCAATCGTCAATTTTCGTGGCAGACGTCTGAGAGTGTAGTAAAGCTTCGATTCTTCAAGGCTGAAAGAAGCGTCGTCCCAAGCTTTCTTAGAGCTTCTCGGCCCCAAAAGAAAAAACACCGACGCCTAGACTTTCCTTAGGTGGTCGCGTAGGTAGCACTGTCAGTGCGTCATATCTCCCAATATGCGCTCCAGCCCCCAAGACAACCCCTAAAATGACACTTCGCTAGCTGCCCGCGTTCTGCATTGTCACTGCCTGCCCTCTAGCTCCCGTCGGGAAAACAGCCGGTCCGGAGCTCAAATCCCCCGACACTTTGAGGAAGGGGCATGAGAAAGCGCTGGCGAGTTGCCAATAGAATTATGGAAGATACGACCGTCCGTTCAAGTTGAAAGACTTCAACTTCTGGAAACGCCATCATTGCTTCGGTCGGAGGAGTCTGTTTTCCTGTATTTTCTAGACCGACCGTCGGTCCAAACCCGCATAGTCTAGCATACTCGTCGGCCTACCTACACCGCGACTCGAACGCGTCTATCTGCATACGCATAAAGCTGTCCACTGTCAACCCACCGACTCAAGTTCCTGGACCGAGACACCACGTCCACAGACCCACGATTTCCACCCAAACCCCTCTCATGCGTCCTCCTCAGCGACAAACACAATCATGACCGCAAGCGCAAATCGGGTGTCGACGTACACCTCGGCTTCCGCGGGGTCAGACGGCCGCAATGGAGAGAAGAAGGACCTCTGGAGCTCCATGCTCGATAATGTAGCCAGCAGCAAACGGCTACCGGAGAAGAACATGATCGTGCTGGGAGGCTCACCAGAGTCGCAAAAGGAATTCGTCGAGTCCCTGTCACACAGCAGCGAGAAGCGAAGTCTGGATCGCAACAGTTCAAAGACGCCTCCTATTGCAAACAGCTTCGCTCTTGGGTATACCTATTACGACGTCCTAGACGCCGACCAAGAAGGTTCGTTGTCAGTTCGACTCGGCTTCTGCTGCTGATGCTAACTCGATCTTTAGATATACTTGCGCGGATTTCTCTCTACATGCTCTCGAACCCCTCAGAATCGTTCCCGAAACTTATTCAGCCCCTAATTACACCCGAGACGATACCGAATACCCTAATGGTCGTGCTCCTTGACTGGTCTACACCACACTTGTGGATGCGCCAACTGAGAGAATGGATCTTGTTCATGCGCAGCATCCTCGAGAGCTCGAGCCACGAGTGTCAAGCGACGATGGAGGAGGTGATGGTTGCATGGCGGGATAGGGGCAGGGGAGGCGGCTCGACGAACCTCGACGGCACGGGGGCGACCACTAGCGAAGGCGATGTCGCACTGCCTCTTGGACCTGGTGAATGGGAAGAAGGCATAGGTCTGCCGCTCTGCGTAGTCTGCCAGAACGTAAGATCAAGTGCCATGCCGAAAGGTTGAACGTGTGCGTGCTAACGAACTCGCAGGCAGAGAAGATGGAGGGCCTGGAGAAGACGCAAGGATGGAAGGAAGGTGACTTTGACCAGGTTCTACAGTATCTCAGGACAGTGCTGCTGAGGCGTAAGTTGGCGCTCTCTCCGAGGCCCACGGCCATGCTAACAGTGTTGTCCCAGACGGCGCCTCGCTCATTTACACCACACCAAACGTGCCTTCATCATTACCGAGTCTGGTGCACTCGAGTCTGGGCATCACCTCCCTACTCAAACGGCAACCGTTGAAGCACAACACAATTGACAGAGATAAGATCCTGGTCCCGCCAAACTGGGATTCTTGGGGCAAGATTCGCGTACTGAGGGATGGATTCGATGTTGAGGCCACCAGCCAGGGCTGGTCGCACGACCTGCAGTCCACTTTCCCCTCGCCCGCGATGACTACGGACGGGTTGAGCATTTTAGCCAAGGCGAAGGCAGATGGGGACTACAATGGCGAAGTTTCGTCCTCAGCAGTGGCGCCGTTCGAAGACTGGATCCGCGATCTCAGCCAAGCTGGCAGCGCAATCTCCTTTGCGGGCCGGGAAGGTGACCCGTCGCAACTGGAGATGTCATCTACCGATACGCAAGAGTTCCTCGGTGCTAGTCTACAGACGCTGGACACGCACCGCAGCCGAAGCAACGACGACAAGAAGGCAGACGCCTCCAAGTCGAGGACAGGACAGCGGACGGACGACTCGGATTCCAGTGCGCTACGGCAGGGAGCCGACGACGGCAAGGTCAGCCAGCACATTGGGCCTGTGCAGTTTAACATGGGAGGCATCCAGGTGGATGCCGACGACATGGTGCAGCGGCTTAAGGTAAGTCGCCAAGTCAATCTCGATATAGGAGCGGCTTTGACTAACACGGATCGCAGGACCGTCAGGCATACAGTGCTACACAGGATCCCACCACGCCACCGGCTGACACCGCCGAGGAGAATCCTGATGAGATGGACAACGACAAGCTCCAGGCTTTCTTCAGCGGTTTGATGAACCGTAAACAACCTGCCAATGGCAGCCCTCGTGGCGGCTCGTGAGTGTGTTGATGTCGAGCGATAGTGGGACGATGGGCATGCCCGCATTTAGGTCCCTATTTTCGTTACGGAGCCGAAGTCGATTTTAGACCTGGCCAAGCGGTTGACTTATACCCAATCGGTCTTCTTTTCGGGGGACAAATGTTGAATTTGAAAGAGGGAGTTGATCATGTCTCATGGACATTGGTCACGAAAGAAAGCGACGAAAGAGAGTTGCATCTTGCCTCAGTAGGTGTATGTGGTGGGCAGGGGCGAGATTGTGCGGACAAGGCGAGACAGTGGCGGCGGTTGGGCGAGATTCAGTCAGGTCAGCAATCAGTCAGTCAGTCGCTGTAGAATAGATACCCCGATTATGACAATGCTATGCGTTTGGTGTTAGTTTGAAGGATTGTAGGTTGACGACCATCGTGAAGGTAGAGTCGAGTGTCTCCAATGATGGATACACAGAGGCAAAACCCCCTTAGCATACAAGAAATACTCGGTTACGCGAGTTCCTCGGAAAAGTTAAGTGCAGGGCCACTACAATCTGGCCTGTCAAGAGAGGATGCTCCAGTCAACTTGGACTGCCACCTGGATATTCTGTCATATCAGACACAGAGCTCTTAGTTCGTGCACACAAGCTTGATCATGGTCAGTTCCTTGTAGAGCTTGAAACGATTAGATCGCAAATTAATTGATGATAGAACACGCACACCATCTAGGTGCAGAACGGCAAGTTGTTGTATTTTCCCATGAGCCAGCAACATCAGCAGATTCCAAACCACTGCTGCCTCCCCTTTTTCCTCTCTTCCTTCACCTCACTTATTTCTCGCACCATCCAGTAGGCTGGCCAAGAGCCTTGCACTTGGCAACGAACAAAGGCTCATTAATGTCAATCATGATCTGGCACTTGGTAGGATACGGACCGCCTACACGCAAACAGGCCACGATTAGTATCCTCAACTTTGATCCATGTGTGATTCCCGAGCGAATCGACCAACTGAGGGATGGTATCTCGTATGTACGTACCAACGGTGCCGTAATCGGGGCAAGCGTTTTTGGTGGAGGTCGGGTCGCTAACGAGCGCGGAACCGGTGTCTCTGCCGCAGTAGCAGTTCTTGATGTCGTCGAGGCGCTTGGTGACGGTGTTGTCGGTGGGTGCGCCGTTGACGATGGCGGCGAGGCCCCTGTGTTAGGCCATGTTAGTGATTTGTCTATCATGGTGAGGGAATTTTGGTGTTGGGAAGACGAACATGAGGGCGATGATGGCGTTGAAGGAGAACATCTTGAGTAGGATGGTTTGCGTAGAGGAGCTTGAGGTGATATTCGAGATTTGTCGTGATTGATGCAACAACTCTCAAAGCTTCATAGGGAGTACGTGATGTCTTTATACTGGTGGGTTGAGGATCGATACGTGATGTTCCCCATCTGTTGACAGTCTACAGAACATTTTCTTCAATGACCGGGATCAAACCCCATAGTGATGCCCTGGTTCCTAATTCTCATAGCCATATTGCCTGCAATACAAACGGGCGCATCTCATCGCCCATCATCGGCTTGCCCGATGCGTATATTAGAGATGCATCTCGGTCCAGAATACACGCCACCGCTGTATTGCTATGCGGTATACGCTCACTGTCGCGAGTCACGATCACGAAAATTCCAACCAAGGGAGTTCCCGCACACTATGACCCAGCTCCGCTTCCATTGAATCTCCTGAACTTTGATCAAATGAAAAATTGTCGATCCTATCATCCTACGGCTCGCTTTTTGACATGTCACAAGGATGATCCACAAAGTTGGGGAGCGGGAAGAGTCATGTCAGCCAAGCCAATTCGGCTCGATCCGATCAGGTATTGTTTACAAGTGTAACATCATAGCATCCCCGAAAGGGGATCAAAGAGACTTGAAGCTCTACGCCGGCACTTGCTCGTAAAGAGCTAGTTGGAACTTGAAAGATAACTAAGCTGATAGCTCGCATGTTGTTTCTCAAGTTGCCAACTTCTTGCGTTTGCAGCATACCCGCTGTTTGGTTACCGGCAGGACCGAGCGTCGGTTTGAGTTTAAACAATACAGCAGGTATACTTCAACCTCGAGTTCGGCTGACATCTGACAACTCTGCTTCTTCAACGAACAAAACAACGAACAAAACAACGAACCATGTTTGAGCGGTGAAAGGGGTACGATGCGAGCTCTTAGAAAGCCGAATAATCAAACGGCAAGGTTTTGGGATCAGCGAGATGTAACAGTGTGACGTTTCTCTGACTAGGGAAGTGAACTATAATAGTATTCCCAAGGCCGTTCCGAAGGTTTCGATTTGACGGCGACTCATATGAATGGATCTATCTACAGGCTGCGATCTGCGGAAGGGCTGCGGCGTTATTTGAAAGTGCTGGATTATCCTCCTCAATGAACTCTGCATTTCTTATACTAGATGTGGCATCGGATCGAGATTCTATAACTAGAAATTTGTGTTAAAGTCACTGGTAAGCAATATTTGACAACGAACACGTGTAAACCTGCCCTCATCCCAAGCCATTAGAGCAGAGATCTACTCATACCAATAGGAACAATCAGAATCGCTTCGAATTCACTATCGGTACACGATGACATGATTTGAAGTCAGTATTCCTGGCTGGACTCCTTCTCAGGTTGATCACACGTCGAGCCAGTGTGTAAGCTCTGTCAGTAAACGTGGTTTTCTCCTTTCAGGTGACAAAGTTACAGAAGCTCACTACACCCGATCTTATTAAGGTGACATTTTACTTCCGGAAATCATGTTACTATTATTGTGAAGCTTCTCATCCATTCGGTACTATTGTCAAGTCCCGTTAGCAAGTGTCGTTGAGATATCCCACCGGCGTGGCCCATCGGGTACCCCATCCTTACGTCTTATTATATAATCGCCCGAGCTTAGTTACACTATAGTTGTGAACTTCAGCCGGAGAGTAGTTCCCAGAGTGATAAATGCTCCTAGAGACGAAATATATTTTCGACATTTCTTTTACATCTTAGAATATGGAAATAGTTGCTCAGGTAATCTGGAAGGTACTCGATAAACAGATTCGAGGTTGGCACATCGGAGCAGTGCAGTCACTAACTGCCGCTTCGCTGGGCTATTGCTTAGTCTCGCCTCTCAGTATGCGCACCCGCTTCCGCAGCAGGAACATCCGGTCCAGGCCCCTGAAGATGCGTCAAGGCAGCCTCCTGCACTGCCAGCCCACCTTCCTTGCTATCTCCATTCGCCCCGTTGGTCTCCTGTCCCCCGCAACACGGAACAATAACACTCGTCTTGTTCTTGTTGGTGGGCATATCGAGCGCCGGGTTCGAGGTGAAGAAGTCTGCTGGCCGGATGGTGAGATGGTGGATCTCGACGGGCCTGTCGATGAGCGTGTAAGTCAGCGGATGGTCTCATTTATGATCCTGGGTAAAGAGAGTGATGGAAGTCAAACAAAGGGGAAAAGGACGGGACCAAAACAGAAAACAACTTACATCACAGGCCAATCCTCCACCCTCGGATTATGCGTCAACCCAAACACACTCCAGACAACGGGGCTACTCTTCCTACCCTCACCACCGCCGCCGCCATCCCCATTCGCCTCACGCTCATCACCAAACCAGTCCCCCCGCTGAACCATATCCCACACCCCACCGACCTCCTCCCGACTCTGATTCGTATACTCCCCAGCCGCCCACAGCTCGTCATCGCGGTGTCCCGTAACCCAGACATGATGCCTCGCATACTTGGCCCGCTTCGACACCTGGCTCGTCTCGTCCGCCAGCAACAGCTGTGACGCAGACGGCGTAAGCTTGAACCCGACGTTCCTCCCAGACATGGCATTCTTCTTCGTCCGGTTCTCAAACTTGATCACCCTGTTGAGTTTGGGCTCCGCATCAATCCAGCTTGCCTTCTCGACAACCTGCTTCCGGATCTCGTAATAGTTCCCGTACGGGTTCGTCTCCTTGTTCAACGGCACAGGCACGCTCTCCTCCACAACGACACGCGTATCCCCCTCGGCGTATGAGTCCACCGCGGGATCGATCCTCACGGCAAAGATATGCTGATGATTCTGCGCCAGCACGCCCGGCGCGACGACGGCGCCGTACGCAGACTCTTGCTTGCCCTCGTCCACTGCCACGACGCTCATGATCCCCGTCGCCCGCGTCTCGAGCGTGATCCCTCCCGCCGTGTCAAGCTTATACGCAAACACGTACTCGTAGTTGGCCAGCGTGACGACGCACTGCACAACGAGCTCCCGCAGCCTCGTGACCACGGCCCGGTTCGTGCGAAAGTTGGTGTGCTTCCACCCGATCCCGTTGTCCTGCTCGTGGAGACAGACCACGGCCTTCGCCACCGTCGGGTTCCCCTCCGTGTCAGCCATCAGGGCGTCAAAGTAGTGGATCGCGCCGAGGCAGTCGCAGCCGAGCTCGAGGTTGTTCGCCACGCGGCCGAAGCCTCCGTCGCCGAGGTCAAAGGCCTGCTTGCGCTGATAGGGCGGACGAGGGTCGCCGTAGGGCACCGTCAGCTCGCTGTAGCTTAGACGATACAACACGGGGCGGTTATCGTAGCAGAGATCGTGTAGTACAGCGCCCTCGCGGGGAGTGAAGCCGAGGCGGAACCGCCACTTTTGCCACTCGACGAGGTTGTCCGGCTGGATGGCAAAGGAGGCGCCCTCGGGCTGGGTAATGTTGATGGGCTTCAGGTCCTCGCGCTGCGGAATCTCGAGGAGCTCTGGGACGTACTCGGAGGATATGTTGTTGGTGAAGAGGGACTTTGGTTCCGCGGCGCGCGGTTGGGGAGCGAGGCCGTCGCCTGCAGCGCCGGTGGCGAGGCGGTCGACGCGGAGGATCTTGCGGGTGGCTATATCCATGACGGGGATGATTGGGATCGGGTAGGCGTAATGGTTCGAGTCGACGTTGTTCTTGGAGGCGTCGCGCGCGAAGACGAGGCCCTGCATCAGGCGGGCAATGTCCCCTTCGTCCTCATCCGGACCACCGTAGGGCCAGGGGTCGATTGTGACGGTGAAGTTCTCCGGGAGAGAGAACTCGGCCATGGCGTCTTTAAACATTTGGGATGCCACACAGGCGTCTTGGAAGATTCCAAACTCATCGCTGTGAGATATGTTAGTTGGGTGATTCTCACTCAGACAGGCATCATAGTAGGCGTAACTTACGGGGTATAGCTGGTCTGAAAGTGCGGTGCGGCCACGGTTCTATCAGTCTCACGGCCGGTCTTGAGGTCTACCACGGATTGGGTATACTCGGGCCTCTTATCACTTCTGATGACATCGTATTGAACTCTTGCTCGGCGTGGGGGCCGAGGTGTCCCGTCTGTGAGCTTTCCCGCATGCTCTGCCTGAAGATACGGCACAAGCTCCTCCTTCTTTGGCTCTTGCAGGAAGATACATCTGAAGAAGAGCGAGACGTCTTGGTCAAAGAGCTTGGCAATGATGTCTCTTGCCGCTCTGAACTCGTCTCCAGATAACGCCGTCAAAGGGTGAGGAGCCATGGTGGGTGAGATCTAAATTGTCTACTCGAGATATCAAGAAAGACAGCTATAGTGAAATGGAAACCTTGGGATGACTGCACTTTCTTGATATCAGTGGCTGAGGTCGGGCTTATCTAGACTTTCAACGGGCGGCTAAGACGCAGTGCGGGGATCTTGCAGTAGTCTGATGATAGGAACCATTCATCCAACAGTGCAGACAGCCGATTGACTAATAGCTCGACAGATGACCGTGGGCGCGCAGCTCAGTCGCTTGGTCACAAACTCGGAGACGAGTGCAGGTATCCCGACGACCGTCTACTTGACGTGGTCACCGATTCATCCAGTGACAGACTCAACGTTATGATGGCGGGGTAGAGGCCGTCTCGTTGGCCTAGCTGGGTGGTGGGATGGCGGGGTACCAAGCATCCGACTATCCAATAGACGGCTCATCACCCGTCGTTTTCTCCAACGATTTGGAGATATCGTCTTCTCTTCGGGTGCTCCAATGCCACATGCGGCAAGTCCATGCGGTACTGACCCTCCATTGGTCGTGACCATTATCGAAGTCCTGATCTTTACCTCCAAGACGGGAAGATGAGCTGACCGGCTTGACAGCCAGTAGACGAGGACTGGATGGAAGCTTGAACCGAACTCATTATTGCTGCGCAACATGTTGCTACCAAATAATGCGTACGGATATGTTGTCCTGGGCTATGGGACCCGGGCCCGGAGCTGATGATTACTGTGCTAGGCTCACTGTGCTAGGCTGAGACACCATGGTAAGCTGAGGCGTGCATAAAGACATCATAGGGTATTCCCCAGGTTTGTGTCGTGTAAGGTTAAAAAATAAACTACTTCCTGCAGCGTCCGATACATCTGACCTCGGACGCTCAGTAAGCAATATGACAATACACACGGGCTGCCAGGAAGCTACAAAAAGCAGGCCTGGTGCAGTCGGGCCTACGGAAGGTGGTCGTTGTCGGTCTAGTATCACAGACTACTGTCTCTCAATGGAGGCTAGCACGACGAGATACGGGTATCGGTGACTCTGTGACATCTTGAACATGACCGTTTGATCAAGTGAGAGGACTCGTATTAGTGCCACCTCGGTACTCGAGACCCACGAAAATCGCACAACGGCTCACGGCGATATGACAACCAGAGACAGGTCCATGGCCCTATGGAGTATAAGTCGGCAGACGGAAGTCATTAGCCGAGCAAGGATGGAGACCCGCATACTCCAGACAACCTAGAGGCTGGGTCGGCTGGGATCTCTGGAGTGACAAGGCCGGCCAGACGTGTAAAGACAATATGTATGACAACAGTTTGCCCTCTCACGAGTTTCGCCTTCAGTATGTTTGTTTGAGGGGACATACCATGCAATTCGGTGTAGCTTTGTGAATGGCTATTCCGCCTCAATAGAGGCGGCCGAGGCATTGACCGTCGTGTTGGCGGGCTGCTGACCATTGGCGAAATGACAATCAACGACGGAACCGTGCATCATCGTCCGGAGTGCGGCAAACAAACTTGGGATCGCGGCAGGTCATCATAGACACTAGGCCCCCCCCCCTGGATGAGCTCTGATTCTGATCAACCGTCGTTCGCCTCGGTATGACTCGCTCCACAAAGGTAACCGCACGGCCGGGAACACTGGGGGGTTGTTGCAAATGTTGAGGCTATGAGGAGTAAGGTAGTGGGGGGTTTGGACTCCTGGTCAAAGAATGAGGAACCAAACAGTTTGATGGCTGAGCGGGATGTGACGGTACAGCAGGTTTTGCTCGCTTGGAAAGACTCAGATTGGTGATTTGTCTGTCGTGGTGGAGAACTCCAGAAGTTGAAGGCGACGACGGAGACGCAGCCGAGACCAAGCCGTGCGTGTTCTGGAGAAGCCACGGAAATCGGGTCATGGCTATCCGCAGGAAGCCGAGGCCGATTGATGGACAGTCCGTTGGAATTCCGGAGACGCGCCATGAGGAGTCTTGCGCGGCCAGCATGACACCAAGCTGTTGAGACTCTTGGAGGCCATGGGGGTTTTTGAGGGGGCCCTGAAGGTTGTCTAGAACTCTCGACTTTGGGACATCAGACGAGGTGGAGGGAAGCTCAGCCCCAAACGTGGACGAGCAGGGTTGATGCTGCCATAGAGGCCAGCAGTTGGCTTTTACCGGACTGTTTGCCTTGCCGCTCTGCTTCTTCTTTCTGCTGTGGGAGCATTCCTGTCCTTGTGCGGCGTTCTGTAAGGGAGCGTCTCATGTCTGCAGACTTGGCGAAACGGAGACGGAGGTTCGGACAGAGGTTGACGTGGACGCTTGTGCTTGTTTCCTGGTACGTTTGTGATGGGGGACGTTGATTGTAACGTTAACGCAGTACATGGAGCCTGATGTGATGTGGCTGCATCTTGATACGATAGAAGACAAAGTCTAGTCAATGTTCGTCGACGGAGGCCGACAATAGCTCAAATTGGTTCATATGTGACGAACAAAGTGTGCGGATATCATATATGCGGCTCTGTGGGATGGGCGTGGGCGGCAGTTGAGAGAAAGGGCAGCGAGCGAAGGACCCTGGGCGAGGAAGAACCAACATCCCATGTCATTAGGTGGTTACTAGTCCCTGCTTTCGTAGGATGTTTCTAGGGACTCGGTACTTTCTCCAATGGAGCGAACTTTGGTTAGAGAAGGCACGATGCGGTAATCGATAATAGCGAGACCTCCATTGATTGATGGTACTAATCCGATAACATGCCTTCCTACAACTTTTGTCCGTACTTAAGGTACCTCACCTCATGGCCAGGCAGAATGTACAAAGTCGAGGTTCCTAAGGTTCCGAGTGTTGGGTTGGGAAGGAGACACTCCCTGGCGTTCCTGTCTTTCCGTCGTCCTATCAGAGACTGCGACTGACCTGCAGAAGTATTCCTATTTTGGGAGTGGACCCATCCAGGGTGCTCCCTTCTGAAACGCACCAATTTATCTGATGTCGTGATGGGCCGGGGATCTCCATGATGCTCGCTCTTCCGTACCAACTTTTCTGATTTTCACCTTCCAGACCATTGATGGACATTCTTAAATTTTCTCTCTATGCTCTGTGCTCGCTGCTTCTCCATGTTGGTGGATGCTGTTTAATATGGATGCGCCGATGAAGATGGACAGAAACCCACCGAGCCAATTACCAAAAGCTTGCTCCATCCCTGGTCTTTATCTCGAAGCGAAATCGAGATACATGCATGTCCCGGCAAGGTACGTACTGCTTGACTGACAGTGACAACACGTGGAAGATGCCAGTGGTGCTTAGTACCTAGTTACCTGGGATGCATTCCTCAGGCGCACCTTTCTATGTACCTAGTCATGCAGACTCTCTCCCTTTTTCCAGACTTGGCAAGCTGGCATCCGCATTGCGTGGGCAAGCGGGCGGTGGAAGAGAGAAGATGAACACCGACCGCAGAGGCCAACGGATTCCGCGCGTCGACTTTGACGGGCAGAGAGATAGACTTTGGGGGCTCATTTGGGGTCCAAAGACTGTCCGATCTTTCGCTGTTTCCAGAGCAATTCAAACAGTAGCCACCTCGGATTTTAGTAAGGACGCGCAATGCTTCATCGCCCTCACATCGTTGACGATGGAGTAAAGGCACGCTTAACGAGGCCCAATACGGGAGACCTCTCGGAAGACGCCGTGGCTTATCTGAGTAAGACCCAGGCTGACAAGCACCAGCCCGGACTACCTTACACTAGAGTCTAGACGTGCGTTTGACACGATACGAGACCCCAACGAGACGTCAGTCACGACACACATTGCAAAGTATTCGTACTCTGTACGTGCGGCTAGTTGGACTCGACTCAACGTCGAGTCTCACTCTTCCGTCCTTCCGTTGTTCCACCCGGCAGCTCTTGCCGGGCACAGATCCCACTCTGCTCATTCGCTATCCCATGACGCCGTCTCGCAAACATTTTGTTCGGATTTCTGCTTCCAACAGTTTAAGGTGTGCGTGTCCCTCTGTCGCATTGTCTTGATCCAGTCGAGTCTCGAAATCGTGCACATGCGTACAGAAGACCCTTGCTGGGGTTTCCTGAATGCTTGATGTTCGTCTGTGCCAATCGTTTTGTTCTGATCTGTCTGACTGTCAAGCCTCTTGGCTAATCCAGTGGCATGTCTCCTGCAAGGTGCATTCGATCCGATAACAACAGAAGCGTCCCAGTCAGCGCCAAGTGCCATGACCAAATCATCGACTTGGAAACTTGCGTATCTGTACCTCAGCTATTTGCCAAGTTACATGCCCAGTGGCAGAATGTGCTTGGTGGTGTTCCGTCGCCTCGCTACTGGGTAGCATCCGCACCAAGGCGATGGTGTCGCCGGCCGGAAGCACATTGCGCAGTAGCGCCGCATTGTATGCGCGATCCACGCAACACACTTCGACTCATTCGTACAGGGTGAAGTACGCCTTTGTACATGCTTCAATCACCACCTCACTGTCTAAACTTGAAAGGAAGGAGAGCTTGCCGCGCAGGGCAAAAACTTGGAAACTCACACAGGGAAGGCAGGGGGAAGGGGAAGGGGTGACTTTCATACATACTACGTACACAGTAGGTACCTACTTTAGGGAACCACCTACACCCATAATGCCACATCGACTTTTCTTCGGATTGCGAATCGTCCCAAAAGCTCCCTATCCACGCCTTCGTAGATTGTTTCTCCAAGGTATTTCATTCTCTAATTCCTCACCTGTAACTATCCTCCAGCCGTTCCGTTCCCTAGCTTCCAAGGTTCGCTAGGTTATCTTTCACATTCTCCTTTGCGGCATGTATTAAAACCCACGGCAACCATTTCATGCCAAGTCTTCATTCCTGCCACTCAGTCGCAGAATATTTCTCGAGGTTTGCTGCCTTTTTTTGCTGCATACAAACACAATCACAAGCTAGAGATCTGCCAGTCCATTCTTTCAAATCGACTGCATCTTTGAGAAGCCTTGGCTCCTTACCTATCACCTTATTGACTTCGAAGACACACGAGCCTTGGATTGATTGAGGCGTTTTCAGCACGGCACCGTACCCGTTCTGCACAGCCTGCCGCCTTCCCGAGTCCCATCTTATCGGACCAGGACACGCAAGTCAGCATCCCGGCGTCATCCAAGTCGTGGCCTACGGATACCGCCGCAGCCACAGCCGCATTCGCACCTTTTTCTCCATCTCACCCGTCCTCTCACCCTCGCCCTCGCCGCCATCGCCCCCCCTAGAATCTGGCTACGGAGTACGGGACCACGGTACCTCTATCTTGCCAGGGACAGGGACAGAAAAAGGTGCACTCGCCCAATCGAGACCCCTGGAAAGGAGAGAGGGAAAATTCAGAACAAAAAAGGAAAAGGGTCCCTTTGCTCTTCCACACCCAATTATTTCCAATTCTTGTCCTTTCAAGTCTTGAACAGACAAGTCAACCACAACAACCAACGCCTACTTACCATCTACCTGGGAGAGTAGAGCTTCAACGTTGACGTATCCGTACGTTCGTTTTCGCAATTCCTTGGCACCTCTTAGATCGATCGCCGGAACTCTATCCAGCTCCTCCCCGACTATCGACGGCCCCATCTTCGAGGTATGTTCCTCGTCTGCCATTACGTCCCCGGGACCCACGCCTCTCTATTCGCTACCCAGCTCATCCCTTCACCACCAAAACCTTGACAGGCTTCCTCTCCTTTTCCATCCAGCCCAGACTTTCCAGACTTCATTTACCTGCCAGCCCTACCCGCTTACTGTCACCTATCCTCAGCATTGCGCCTCAACCTGCTGCCTCTTGCTCCATTCACCTAATCAGTCCCAAACTGACATGATCTTTCTTGGTTTCGCAGGAATCACTCCGCCATAGGCAGAACCTTGAAGCTTCCTACGACTCTCTTCCTCCTTAAACCCCTAATCCGGCGCCTCCAACTTTTTTTTCTCAGGAACCACGTCGCATCCGACTCTATCTACGACAGTCACTCTTTCCCAACCCTACAACCCGATTGTACGAGTCTTTGGCAAAGCGGAACTTTGCCCTCCGATGACTTCATAGTCTACCAATTGCAATCATTTCAAACCGCCACTCTTTACACATACATCCACAATGCTCACACCTCGGAGAGCCGTCGCGGTCGCCGCGTTCCTCTTAATCGTTTTCTACCTAATTTCCTCCTCCCACGACACAACACCTGCCGTAAAGGCACCTGTCGCTGCCTCCAACCATGATACGACAGAGTCGAAAAAGTCCTCATATACCCCGGCCTCCGCCGACAGCGAGATTAAGCCCTCTGCTCCCAAGGTTGCGACGCAAAAGCCCATGATGGACATGTCCAAGATGTCCTTGTACGACAAGCTGGCATACCAATACCCCTATGACCCCGAAACGCGTTTCCCGGCCTACATTTGGCAGACATGGAAGTGGACACCTGCTGAGCAACAATTCAACTTCCGCGAGCAGGAAGCCAGTTGGTCAGAACAGCACCCTGGCTTCGTGCACGAGGTCATCACCGACAAGGTCGCAGTCAACCTGCTGCGCCTCCTATACGCGTCCGTCCCCGAGGTCCTCAAGGCTTACGACGCTCTTCCTCTGCCCGTCCTGAAGGCCGACTTCTTCCGATACCTGATCCTGCTTGCGCGCGGCGGCATCTACTCCGACATTGATACCTACGCCATCAAATCTGCCCTTGAGTGGATTCCCGAGCGCATTCCCCGGGAGAGCGTCGGTCTCGTTATTGGCATTGAGGCCGATCCTGACCGCCCTGATTGGAAGGACTGGTACAGTCGTCGTATTCAATTCTGCCAATGGACAATTCAATCCAAGCCCGGGCACCCTGTCCTGCGCGAGATTGTTGTTCGCATCACTGAGGAGGCCTTGAAGCGCAAGAAGGCAGGCGAGCTGGACAACATTGCCGACAAGAACGTTGTCGAATTCACTGGACCTGCGATTTGGACCGACGCCATCTTCGACTACTTCAACGACCCTCGATACTTTAACATGAAGAACTCTAAGGGGGCTATTGACTGGCAGAACTTCACGGGTATGGAGACGTCCAAGAAGGTGGGCGACGTGGTGGTACTCCCCATCACTAGTTTCAGCCCCGGCGTGCAACAGATGGGTGCCAAGGATTACGACGATCCTATGGCCTTTGTGAAGCACGACTTTGAGGGTGAGTCAGGCCACATGTTGTTTCCAAAGACGTAAAACTAATCCGTGACTGCAGGTACCTGGAAACCCGAAGAGCTTCGCCACATTGGCGAGCAAAACGAGGATGGTTCGCCGAAATCGAAATAAGACAACCATCGAGCCGTACGAAAGTGACGACACACTTTTTCTTCTGGTACATGTCTCTTGTAATATTTGCATCTCCAGCGGCGTCCTCACCCTCGGTCACGGGTTGGGCATGTTTCAGAAGTCGCGTTTCGTTTTTTTATTGACTTTTTCTTTCTTTTTTCGTGGCATCGGCAAAGAGGAACTACAAAGGAACTGCATACCCCAGGAAAAAGGGGAAAAGCGTAGAGCTTTGTTTTTGGCATAGAGTCAGTCTAGTTACATCATACCTCGATCTGGCATACCGGTGGAGGAGTAGCAGAGAAGGGACCTTACGGGGTGTATTGGGAGGTGGGCAGAAAATGGCCTACAGATACGAACGTCCGGCGAGGCGAAAGGCCGCAGAAGGTTTGGGAACAGCTGCAATCCTCGTTAGCATCGTGGTACATATACCCTAAGCAGTCTGCGAGCAAATGGAACAAATTTGAAATGTCAAACTCGCGATGAGGACCAAGTGCTACACCAATTGCATCGGAGTACCCTCTGTCTCCACTGGTGACCAAACAATGGACTCACAACCATCTAGGCATCAACCTACCGACAGTTCCGATGCTTGAATTAGAGTTCTAAAGAAGTAGGTACGTAGGCGTGGCCTCGAAACCCGTCGAGGCTGTCACGGCGCGTCATTCTGCGCTTGACACCCGGCCAATCCCACCCACACGGCGTGCACCCGCGGCTCCTTTTCTGCTCTTTTTTAAGGAGGTGTTCCCTGTTCGCAGCGGGTACAACCCCGCACGGGTTCTCCGCATTAGCTGTGAGGTAAGGGCGGGGGAGCTTCCTCTGCCAAGGCGTGTACCCCCAACTTTCGGCTCGGTGTGACGGGGGGACAGCGGCCAGACGCGGGAGAGGAGGAGTGGAAGGGAGACTGGACGGACCGGACGAAGACGAGGGCCGAGAGTTACCTTACAACCTCTTCTCCCCGCCTTACTTCAAAGGATACCTTGTACCTCACCTTACATAGACGCACACGAAGAGCTCGACGAATTGTTGGAGAGAAGGAGAGCCATGATATCGTCACAGCGAGACATCTTTTGAGAAGAACCTTTTTGGATTTTTGGATTTCAAGCACTTTGTGGTTTAACCTTTGGGTTGTAGAGCCGAGGTTGAGCCCGGGTAAGCTTCATCGACGACAACGACGACGCCGACGAAAAATGATGCTCTCAACGGCTGGATACGTTCGCCTGACGACGGGTTCCGTGGCGCGGACTACGGCGTGGAGAAGGTGTGCCGGTTTGAGGCCCGGTGCCGTCGTTGCTGGTGCTGGGCAGCGGAGGAGGTTATCCTCGGGTCAAGAAGGATTGAGCTTCAGTCTTGGTCCTGAGGATGTGAGTTGCTTTTCTCTTTGCTGTTGGACAATTGGTGAGGATGGAGTCCTGCTCGCTTCAGCGCGTCTCATCTCGACTCGAGTGAGTGAGTGTGTGACCGGGTATAGAGGGAGGCCAATTGTTGATGCGGATCACCAAAGCTCTTCAGGAGAGATCATGACTTCCTGAGGTTCACTAACCCACGAGCTCACTCACACATCTGCAAAAAGACATTGAAGAGAACAAAAGTCTGACACATCTGACAGCCCCCTCTCCTAACCCAAACAATCCCCCAGCACTTTTCCCAAATCGTCTCCCAACACGGCGACCTCCCCGCCGTCACAGCCCGCAGCCCAACCCCAAACTCATCATCCGCCTCCTCGGCCGCCACGACAACGACCCTGACCTACGCCGCCCTCGACAACCTCTCCAACACCCTAGCCCACGGCCTCCGCTCTATCGGCGTCCGCAAAGGCGACCGCCTTGCCGTCTCCCTCGGCAACGGCGCCGAGTTCGCCGCGCTCACCTACGCGGCCTTCAAGCTCGGCGCCGTGCTGGTGCCCTTGAACCCGGGCTTTAACGCCAAGCAGGTCGGCGCCGCGCTGCGCCATTTGGGTGTGGAAGTACTCGTCATTGGGAAGGTTACGGATCTGCCGTATAAGCCGTGTCGGGGGCGGAGTAATCTCGAGCTTCTGAGGACGCTGGTGCCGGACTTGGATAAGGGCGGGGGTGTGGTGGAAAGCGAGGTTGTCCCGAGTTTGCGAAAGGTCGTGGTGTTGGATAATGCTGGGTTCCATCCTGAAGTGGAGTTCGCTGATGGCTTCAAGGCGCTGACGCCGTATGAGGTCCTGCTCGAGTCTGGCGATGCGACGAGGGCGGTTGTGCCCGATACGCCGCTGAAGCCGGACGACACGATCAATATCCAGTTCACGTCGGGTACGACGTCCCAACCGAAAGCGGCGATGCTGACGCATACTTCGATCCTCAACAACGGACACCTCATCGCGCAGAGGATGGGGCTGGTGCCGGGTGACAGGATCGTGGTGCCGCCGCCGCTTTTCCACTGTTTCGGGTGCGTGTTGGGGTATATGGCGACCGCAACGACGGGGGCAGGGATCCTGTTCCCCAGTCCGGCCTTCGACCCGTCTGCTACGTTGAGGATGGTTGCCGACTACGATGCGACGGGGTTATACGGCGTCTCGACCATGTTTGTCGCCGTGCTGGAGGCGTTGGCGAGCGGCGGGGTGGTGAAGAAGGAAGACATGCCAACGGGTCTGAGAAAGGGGATTGCGGCAGGGAGTTCGGTGCCGGAGAGTCTGATGAGGCGGCTGTACGAGGTTCTCGGGCTGCGGGACCTGGTGATTTGCTACGGGATGACGGAGACGAGTCCCGTGAGCTGTATGACGGCGCCCGACGACGGGTTCGACAAGAGGACGGGGAGCGTGGGGAGGGCGATGCCGCATACGGCGGTGAAGATTGTCGATCCTGCGGACCGGGGGCGGGTTGTGAAGCGCGGGGAGAGGGGGGAGCTCGCGGCGGCGGGGTACCTTGTTATGAAGGGATATTGGGGGGACGAGGAGCGGACGGCGGAGGTGAGGAGGAAGGAGGAGGATGGGCGGGTGTGGATGTACAGCGGGGACGAGGCGCGGATGGACGAGGATGGGTATGTTGAGATTACAGGGCGGATCAAGGATTTGATTATACGGGGTGGGGAGAACATTCACCCCCTCGAGGTTGAGAACTGTTTGTTCCAGATGGAGGGGGTGAAGGAGGTTTCTGTGGTGGGCGTGCCGGATGAGAAGTTGGGGGAGAGCGTTGCTGCGTTCGTTGTTTTGAAGAAGGGGTGGAGAGGGGAGGGTGGTGATGATGCTGCGGGAGGGGGTAAGGTGATTACGAGGGACGAGGCGAGGGCTTGGGTTAGGGAGCACCTGTCGAGTCATCTTGTGCCCAAGCATGTCTTCTGGGTGGACGATTATCCCAAGACGCCGAGTGGGAAGATTCAAAAGTTCAAGCTGCGGGATATGGCAAAGGATCTGCTTGAAGGGAAGAAGTAGAGGTTCTGGATGGATCAAAAGGCATGTGTCTACAGTAAATATGGCATCACATAGTATAGGACCAGCGAGTGTGAGCTGAGGTATCATGGTGTTTTTGATTTAATTGAGCAACAAACTGATCAAAGCTAGTGCTCAACCTTGAGTGAGAAATCCACATGTGGTACGCCCTGGTGAATGGCACTTGTCGAAACGATATCAACATCTGTAAACAAGTCAGTACGTCGCCAAATGAAGAACAGCAAGTCACCCGGCTTAACTCACCATTACAAACGTAGTTCTCGACGTTCTCCAACGTCAACCCCCCAGAGACCTCGACCAAGAAGTACTTCTTCCCCGCCCACTTCTCCTTCAAGCTCTTGGCCGCAATCTTGACCCCTTCGCCCGTAAAGTTATCCAGCATGACAACGTCCGCCCCGGCCGCAATCGCCTCGTCCGCCTCCTCCTCGCTCTGCACCTCAACCTCGACCTTCAAACTGAACCCGCCCACGCTCTTGGCCGCCTTGACCGCATTCGTGATGCTCCCCTTGCTCCAGACATGATTATCCTTCAGCATAATCATCGAACTCAAATCATGCCTATGCGCGTCCGCACCACCCACAAGCATACCGTACTTCTCCACCAACCGGAACCCAGGCGTCGTCTTGCGCGTACCCGCCAGCACACCAGCATACCCCGCCGCCCTCAGATTCACCAACATACCCCTCGTCATGCTCGCCACGCCGGAGCACCGCGCAAGCGTATTCAGCGCCACCCGCTCCCCCAACAGGATCCCGCGCGTGGGCCCCGAGACGGTCGCGACGCGCATCTTGCCCTTTGTGTTATGGTCTCCGTGGCCGCGGAGCTCGACGTGGGAGCCCTCTTTGACGTGCCACTCGACGGTGCAGCCGCACTGCGCAAAGACCTCGTCGACAAAGGGCCGGCCGGCGACGATGCCGCCTGATTTGCCCCAGAGGGTTGCGGTGCGCGGGGCGGCGCCGACGACGAAGCCGCCGTAGTCGAAGGAGGGGGTGTCTTCGGCGAGCCAGGCTGTTACCATTGTCTTCCAGCTGGGCGGGAGGAGGTGCTCCGGGGAGCCGTGCTCGAGGGGGACGTCTTCCATTGTGAGGTGTGGAGGGGTGGAGGGGTTCGTTCGGCTCAATCGCTCAGACGGTGATGTCGTGTAGTAGGCGGCGGGGCGAAGATATGAAGTCGGTTTGGGGGTCGGGAGGAAGAGGGTTTCGGCGATTGAGAGAAAGGAGGGAATTTGTAAGACTGAAAGACTCAAAGGTTAATCGCCACGGTTCGGATTCGTTGACGTTGTTGCCGTTGCCGGCTTCTGTCGGTGCCGTCTTCTGCCGATGGTGGGGTTAGCGTCGGCAGCTGGGCGGGGTAGTAGCACAGCTGGTGACGACTGGCGTTCCAAGTCTTCTCTCCTGCGACTTACACCAAGTTCCGAAGCATTAAACTCGTGGTTAATGGCACACATAAAGTCGCATTCTTTCTATTCAAGTATATAAAATCGATACGAATGCACGAAGATATCATCCAAATCAACAACGATCCGCCCCAGATCTCTGAAAAAACGTCCCCCTGTCCTCTGCCTCACTGACAGAAAACTCATCAGACGCGTACACAAACCCGCTTGACTGAATAGACCCAGACCTGGACGACTCGGTCAGCACCCCAAAGTCAGAACTGTCATGCGAATGATGCCGCTCTCTCGACTCGTCTGGCTGGACCGGGCTTGCAGTCTCGTCGGCCGGGGCACCAGGTGACAGCGGCGCAGAGTCGTAGAAGTCCTCAATGGTTAGTTGTCGGATGGGGCGGAAGTTCCGGTACAGCTCCTTTTGGGCGCCCCGTACGACGTCGACGGTGGCCCCGTCCCCGTTCTCCCCGCGTCGGTTCCGTGTCGTCGGATCCGCTATCGGAGTTTCCGATTCCGAATTGGTTGGGTTCTCGACGAAGCGTCGGTCCAGGACGTGCGGAAGCTGGAGGCGGAAGTGCTGCTGCTGCGCATTGTTGACACTCTCCTCTTTCTTGTCACTGACATCGGTATTCAACGGGACGGCTTCAAAGTCTTGAAAAGCGATGAGTCTTTGGCATGGTCAGGTAAGGTGTTCGGTCTGGAGGAGCACTTACACGGAGACGGCATGTCTTCGCTCAGCTCATCAGGAAACAGGATACCGTAGACGGCACGCCACTGCTGTTCTTCGGTTCCATGGATTCGTCTTCGCAGAAACTTTCTCTGCTGTCTGGTACATCCCATGGGCAACACAGACGAGACCAGCTCACATCTTGTCGGTTCCAGCAAGTGATTGTGAAGGCTGTTCTCGGAAAAGAATACTGCGGCGCATCGGGGGCAGTAGAAGGGGATTATGTGGTGGTCGTAAATATGTTGTCTATTGCCTGTGATGTAAGCCTACGTATCGCCTGGGAACGTATCATGCTGACCTGACTTCATCCACATTGGAAAATCCAGGCCCCGTACAGTAGGTCTTTCGGAATCGCCCGTCGGGATCGTGTTGATAGAACGGGCAAGCAAGCTTCTTAGCCGGCACATTTGAGAGATCGCCATCGATCCGAGACGGCTCATCTACGTCTTGATCAACCTTGGAGGGTTCGGATGTCGATTCCTCACCCTTGGGGGATCTTGACGAGCTGCACACACAAGGTGGTGAGAGAGGCGTCGCACGTCCCTG
This sequence comes from Colletotrichum scovillei, assembly GCF_011075155.1. Lineage (NCBI taxonomy): Eukaryota > Fungi > Ascomycota > Sordariomycetes > Glomerellales > Glomerellaceae > Colletotrichum > Colletotrichum scovillei. The sequence continues at coordinate 468,095 of NW_023336264.1, forward strand.
CTCCCGCGGCAAAGATGGACAGGAAGTCGTAGGCGGAGACGGGTCGTCCATTTCAGGCGTACCGGATTGGAGACTCTGGTTCAACAAGGTGGCGAGCCCGTTGATTAGGGTTTCGGCTGCTTTCAATTCTGATTTGGTGCTTGGGTAATGTTGAGAGTGGGTGATTCTCATGGCACCAATTGTTATGTCAAAGGACATGGCATCCGAAGAGCAACGGGCTCCATCCCCGCCTGGTTCTTCCAAATGAAAAGAGCATTCTGTGCCTTGTAGTCCAGGATAATTTCTCGGTAGGTTGCATCCACCCCGTATTCCTCGCCCACTTCGGCAGAAATTCAATGGCTGTATTTGGCATGGTCGAGGCGATTCTGCTAAGCAGGCATGGCCGATCACTCCATGGGGTTCCGAGCAACATCGGCATGTCTCTTTAAAATCACGAGGTCAGTCAGTATGCCGTGCCTCAAGTTTTGCACGTACCTCCATGACTGCCATTTCCTCTAGAACGCGGCAGTGTTCTTTGGCTCTTTTTCTCACCGCCGCGCTGCTCGTGCCTCTCCATGTAATACATTGGAAAGAGAAACATGGCTGCTAGGAGTAACGCAACAGATATCCCAGCAACGAGGCCAAAGATGTCGGGGGACATGCCGAGATACTCATCTTTGCGCTGCTGTTGGCAAGGAGGGGTATGGCGGTACTGAGGTTTCCAAGACGTGGACATATTATCATCGGTTGCTCAAGGTAGAGCGGATTCTGGGATGAGAGAAACTGTACACTTGGATTCTCATGTGGAGTGGGCATGTAAAGCTCAAGTACGAAATCAGCGTCTTCCAACGCTTTGTGCGGAGAAGTAAAGGTCTCAGATCTTGACACCGTTTGCAGGTGTCTTGAGCGTTGAGTCTCGATGATGCGGATTGGGTTAGGCTGGCGATCATCCGTACGACTCAACGCTAAGCCACTCATCTCGAAGGTTGCGCTCGGCAAGATTGAGATCAAATGTCTACCTACCTAGTAGCTTGACAGAGGAGGGTAAACGTATGGTCGAAGACAAAGGCAAGTAAGTGTGATGTCATCATAGAGTGTGGCATGTTCAATCTCTGCCCCAAACAATCCAATCCAGATTCAACATAGGTGTACGATAAAGACTAGTTGATTGTTGTTGACTAACTGATAGAATGTAGGCAGTCGACATTACATCTATGGGACAATGCATTCTCCCAGATAATTAGACTGATTGCTGATGTTACTAAATTCCAGTCCACGGACTACGGCAGTCTCAAGGTTGATTGACTTAAGTACCCTCCATAGGCCTTTCAACCTCGTTGCATCGGCGAATATAGGCTCGATTATCCATAATCCACTCCCTATCCCTCCCAAAGAAGTAATAACGCGTGAATTCGTGCGCCCTTGGGTACCACTTGCACTCACTCGCCGTACCAGGGTCTTCGAGAGCTACTATGTCGCGATCGTTGGCCGCCTCGAACCAGCCCATCTTGTCGTCATTGACGATGCCGAAAATGAGGCCGTAGCAGATGACGGCATAGGACGACTGTGCCTGGATACGGAGGCGGGGTCGGCCCCAGGCCTCGTTGAAGAAGGCGTGGGCTTCTCTGATGCCTTTTGTGCCGTTTCCGCCGGTGGCAGCGATGCAGTTTGTCCAGTTGCGGGCTGGGTACCATTGGGCGTTGACGCTGGTGGCAGCGAGGCCGACGACGACTGCGATGATAGTTGATAGTTTCTGGAAGTGGTTAGTGGGTTAGTATCATAGCTTGTGGGTTGACAATCGAGAAGATAAAAGAGTCGGAACGTACCATTGTGCTTTGAATGCCTTCTTAGTTTCTTAGAGAAAGGGTGGTGCGTTTGGTAAAGGAGGAGAACTCTTGTTCTATAGCAATCTGTTCGTAAAGTAGGCAGAGTCAGAAGAACTGCCATCAGAGAACCTTGATAGGCCTGGCGAAAATTTAGATTCAGAGCTCTTGGGCGGTCCAGAACGACGTTGAACTTTGAGACTGCCATGTGCGATTCTTAGATTTGCGATGGGGCCACTATGCTTAGTCTACTTTCGAATTATCTCTAACGTCTAATCCTCTGTCGAAACTGAGGTCATGGCTAAAGATGGCCGATTCCCTACACACAGGAGCTTGATAGAACAACCAAATTCTGCCACCTTCTACCTAATCGACAACATCGGCCCCCTTTTGCCACGCAGTGTCAAAGTACTGGCTGTACCATGCCTCGATGTTCTTCGTATCATCAATCCAGACACCATGCTGCTCGTTGTACTCTGGATAAATATTGTCGCTTCCCACATACAGAAGCTGCCTATCCACACACACGATCTTACTGTGTTGGCCATACCGATTATCGTTCTGCATTATTCTCTTGCAATGAAGCCGGTCTTGGATAATCTCCGCAGCAGTGGTACCTGACGGCAGTTCTTGTGCGCCGAGAAGACCAGTCAGGATTTCCCGGAAGGTTTTCCACGAGTACGGATCTCCATAGCCTCCTCCGGCATCCTTCGTGGTGAGCAAGATGTGCATCCCGAAGCTCTTATCTTGCGGATGATTCTTGACAATATTGAGCAGACCCTTGCACATGGCCTGCATAACGTCGTAAGGGACCACGTACTCATCCCAGTCGAGGCCAAGTTTGGTGTTGAGCCACCCCTTGATGGCATTGGCGCCTGCGTTGCCTCGCAAGAATGGTTCCACAAAGATTTCCTGAGCGAGTGTAATGTTGCTCGTCGCATTCTCGATAGCGTGGAATCGCGCGGCTTTGCTTGCCCATACGGCGGGGCTGAGGCCGAACCGCTGCATGGCGGGGAGAATGGATTGATCACTCAACACATCGATGACGAGGTTCATCATCTTCAAGTCAGGAGTTGCGCCACTCGAAGGGTTGAAGCCTTTCGTGGTCTGCATGTACACCAATTGCATAAGAATGTCTCTGTACAATGATTCTGGTTAATGTTGATCTGTTGACGTTGCCCGATATTTAAAAGTACTTACTTGACTAAATTCAAGACCAGAATAGGGTATCGGTGTTTACCAGATCCAGGAAGACGATCGCCCACGTTACTGGTAGTTAAAACCGCTTGCGATCCAGAGTTCTTGACAGACTGCTTGGTGTCGCTAAAAAGTGGAACTGTGTCTGCCTGAAAGCTGTCTGCTCCTGTTGGAGTCGGCCCTGAGAGCTTGATGGAATGTCGGAACGAAGCATTGTCGTCGGAAGGAATATCGTTGAGGTAGCTACCCTCATGTTAGTGTCCGCTCATCATGTTTAGCTTAGATCCGACTTGCCTCCACAAAGCATCAGCATATCTGTGGGCTTCAATAGCTGCATCGCCTCTGACCTTGACCATAGAGTCAAAGGTCCCGACCTGGGTATCGCCATAGCTGTCCCACAGGTTCGCACCTCCCGTTGTCATCGTGGTGCCATTGACCGCCGTGACCTTTGCGTGATTCCAGCTGAGAGCTGGAAGCCCTTTACTCTCGGCGACTTGAGCGAGAGGTAACAGGCCATCGCTGACGAGAGTGGTGGCCAGGTCGATGACCCATGGATGGCCGGATAAAGCCGAGTTGCTCAAGTAGTTCTTGAGTTCGGTTTGAAGCTTCTTCACCCACGCCTCACTGCCTCCGGGCTGAAACTTGAAGTCGGGGTTGTAGAAGCCGATGTAAAGCTCTGCCTTAGGGTGCGTGATAGATGGCTGGTTGTTAGACCAGAAAATCTGCTTGTAGTCGTTCCACCCGGATCCGTTACTAGCGTCCTTGAACTGAGCTGCGGTGATGCCGTTGTCACCGCATAGTAGACGGATGACTGGCGTGACATCACTTGGAAGACCATTGACGAGCTTGTTCAGAGTTGGACTGATGCCCTGGGTGAAGAAAGTGGAGTTGAATGGTGCGAGGGTGAGTAAGTCGATGAACATGTACTTGGATCCATCTTGGCCGATCGATATGTTCTTTGAGGCCATGCCATTTACCAAAGCCTCGGAAACAGCAGCGGCGACGACGTTGGGAATTGGCGGTGATGTATTAGACCACTTGCCAAATGGAGTGGCGACGAAGAAGTCGAATGGGTCGCCAGGGTTGAAGCCGAGTTCGTTGGCTGTGTCATAGTGGAATGAAACTCCTTCTAACGAGTTCTTTGGGTCCAGGCTCGACAGATAGTCCCGGAGCTGTTCAAGTTTAGAAGAAGATGCCATTTTCTCGGACATCAGTCGTATGATCAATACTAAAGTGAGTAGGAACCTATCTCGAGAGAAGACTAACTCCTAGAATTGTTCAAATTCCACTGAGGAAGAGGGAAAATTGGCCACTTTATAGACACACTCTCAACCACAAGTCTACTAGCTTACCTTCAGGAGGGATTCAAGGGATGGAACCCAATGGCAGAAGATCATCGCTGAGCTATCGACTATGAGCCCAATTCTGGAGCATCATGGTCTTGCGTCTGGAAGAAAGTCCGCCTTGGCAAGGCAAGATGCATTTCCTTCTCAAACAACACGATCCTTCGAGTTCAGCTCAGCACACCAGTCTGACCTTTGAATCATCCAGAGTGTAAAAGCTGAGTAGCACTAGCATACAATTAGTTGAGCTCGCAAGACCATTGACAAATGTAATGTTCAAGGCAGCCATCTCGCACACTGGGAGAGGTTGCTAACGTGAAACCAGCTAGCCACAATCACAGTCATTCTTAGCCTCATTGGGTGCGGCTGAGTCCAGCTGTAGAAGCCTCAAAATATGTCTCGGAGACAACTGTACGACAGATGAGATCTGATTGGCCTCTATGAGTAGAGAAACGCCATTGTACATTAGTATAGTACCCTGCCGTGTGTATTTCCAGAGGACTCCATGAATCATGATGTCAAGCGACATTGAGACTAGAACTGCAAGTAAGATTCATGAGACATAATCAACCGACATACGAGTATAAGCGAAGTAAAGAATTGTTGAGTCAACAAGGCATTTTCTGCTCTAGAAACAACTGCCTGTGATTTATCTAATCCTACATTCGACAAGATCCAGCTATGCTCCTCCGTGTCCAGTAGGCCCCGAGTTCATCTCGACTGGAAAGAAGTTGAACAGATCCGTCGTGAGCACATCAAAGTTCAAGTCAGGGAACGGGTTCCCCACTGAGCCTGACATCGGCATGCTGTACTCTGTGATGGGTTCAGGTTGTGGCCGGTAAGCTCTGTTGCTGAAGAAGATCAAATCATCCGACGTTGTAGCCCTATTCTCCTCTAAGGATGGGAACTGTATGTTAGTCGGTAGACGATCATCGGTCCATGAGGGTGACGAGTCGGCAGAAGCGATGTCCAAGAACGCGCCTGTGGACTTGGCCGCGTTGATGGATTGTTCCACAGCCCACACGATGCGCTTGATGGAATGTATGGCGTTCGTCACTGGATCGTCTCCCACTAATGAGCGCAGACAAGATATCGCCATCTGAATGAACTCCAAGTTGTGGGGGTGCTTTGCCGGATGGCGCAAGCTGTCGTATAACAGAACAGCGCAGGAGGACTCGATGAAGAATGCATGGTATCGCCGAGTCTGAGAAGGGACAGGTTAGCTCGGTTTCCGGCGGCAATCACCCGTCGACGACTTACGTTGCATTCCTCAGGGCCACGAAGCATGTTCCAGGTAAAAGCGAGTGCATCCTGTGCAGCATCTGTGGCGTGTCTGCAAGCTTGCCGAAGCCAGATATCGCCTATCCCGCCGGATCCTTCCCCAGATTGCAGGGCAGCTTCAGCAATCAGAAAAGGGCGGAAGATGAGAAGAACAACATGAAAGTAGACTAAGTCACCAGAAGTTAGCAAGAAAATTGGACAAGACTTTGGGTCAAAGGTTAGTCGTACCGTTGTGTAGAAGAAGACTAGTTTCAGGATTCCATGCGTCTACCCGTTGTACGGAAGCTGCTGTACCCAAACCCCACTTCTCACCGTATTGCCGGACGTGACCATACAGCTTCTCGGCTTTCCCGTATAATTGACGCAGGGAGTCGGTACGTTTGTTGTATATCGACTCAATCGCTTCTTCAAGAATGTTGGCGAATTGGCAGAGTGCCATCAAAGTTGGTTGTCCGTCCGGATAAGGGCAAGATTCGAAGTCGGACTTCTGCATCGAACTGCGCCGTCCGACGACCAAGCTGAGCCAACTGTATGTCACGATATCAGAATGATGTGCACCAAGAAGCCGATCTATAGCCAATAAGGGGACTACTCACATTTCCAAGAAGTAAAGAGACCATAGCGTCACCAGTCTCCCCTGAACTTCTTCCTTTCTCGAAATTGCACTTGTGGTCCCTGCGTGCAGGCCCATGGACAGGGCTTTCCGTGTTGCGATGCCGCTATGTAAGTAAGCGGAGTTGGGACGACCCATATTTAGCTGATAATGAGCCATGAGAATCGAAAACTGTATCATTGGTAACGTGACAGAGTCCTCGTAAATTGCTGCTTCTTTTTTGGCGTGGATAAACAATGACTCTGCAGCGTCGGTCTGTGAGGTACTCAAGGCCCCCAATGCGAGAGCCGCAAGGAACACTGTCTTTCTTTGTGGTTGGAAGGTTGTCTCTGGGGTATAGTTGAATAAAGTCGGAACCATGTCGTCAAGCTCGGATGGGGTGAAAAAAGGTAAAGATGACAAGTGAGTTGTCTTGAAGTGCAAAACGAACTCTTCTGCCTGTAACAGGGACACCGGGCAGCTTGCAGGTTGAGCAGGCTCAACGTTGATCTTTAGTGGCATGCCAAAAAAGATGTTTCTCTGCATGAACATGTCCAACCCCGGTCCTCCCTCTTGGACATCTCTGGCATGGCTCTGGCCATACTGACCAGAAAGCAGACCTCGATGAATCTGTTGCAGGAAAGCAGAATTCGAAGAAGGTCCGTAGAAGAGTTGTGAACTGTCGGTAGACTTTGGTGCATGGTGAGCTGCGGCAACGCTGTGATAGACTTCAGTTTGTGCTACATGTTGCTGGAGTTCTTCTGCTGAACGTTGGGAAGCAGCTTCGTCCCGGCGAACCCGATCAGAGCCCGGGGTGGATACGCCGTGGCCAGTCTCGGCATTCGCTACCGTCACCGCGGCCCGTTTCGATGACAATCTCACGCGCGGTTTGAGACGATACACGCAATCGGATGGCTTGTTCTCACATTGCCGACAGGGTTTGTGACCGGAACACTTGATCTTGCGCCTGCGGCATGGTTCGCACGCCTTGGGAATCTTCCCTCCGAATTTGCTGTTAGACTGCATCCCGCTAACTCCGAGATACGCGACCCTTGGCCTCCCAATCGGAATAACAGGCTCAATGGAAAAGAAAGATATGAAGAGTCAGACACGGAAGTGATCTTAATTCCCCAAGTCCGAAAAGACTCGAATAATTATCTATGTTGCCGTTTTGCGGAAGTTGAATGGGTCAGAGAGGATGAGTTTGGTGAAAGCGGATGAGATGATGTCCTGACGTAATTCCGTAAATCCGAAACACCGTAAACCCGCCACCGACAACGCTAAAAAGGGGTCCACTGATCTTGACAGAATGAGATTCAGTGACTACAACATCCGGAACCAATATGCTGATGTTTCCTAAGTAAGTGTGGAGGCTGATTAGGAATTGATGATCGCACCGGGAGATTAAAGAGATCAGATTAGACTATAACTCAATTCAAGATGTGGCTTGCAACCTTGTTCAACCGTCTGACTGTTTGGTTCGTATTGCTATTGTAGTTCCAACCTGAACCTTGTTCTAGCCGCGATGACTTCAACAACAATCTACGACAGTGATCGAACTGTCCAGGCCGACGATAGTCTTCGAGACTTTGATCAGCCTCAGAAAGCATTGACTGTCACTTTCAAGGATTTGAGCATCGAGGTTCATGGACTTGGGGAAGACTATGGTTCAACATGTCTCTCCGTTCTGGCCGACTTACTTCCATTCGCCAAAAGCCAGACATCTCGAAGGGTAAGAGCTCGACTTTTGACCTCCGCTGGAAAGTTGATGCTAACATACGCAGCATATACTTCACGATGTGACGGGTCAGGTACAGCCGGGGGAAATGGTAAGCCAATGGGTGCAATTGCAATGCTGCTTTGTTCTAACATATCACTCAGCTATTAGTTCTCGGGCGACCGGGATCAGGCTGCACTTCTCTTCTCAAAGTGATATCTAATCAACGAAACGAGTTTCATCATGTCAGCGGTGACATAAGATACGGCAATCTCGGCCATAGAGGAGCACAACAGTTTCGCAACCAAGTGGTAATGAACACCGAAGGTATGGGAATTATACTCGCGAGCTAAGTTGTCAAAGTCTAACTTGAAAACCCGCCAGATGACTTACACTTCCCAACTTTGGAGGTGAAAAAGACCATCGACTTTGCGACGTCAAACAAGATACCTGGCTTATTGCCAGAGTCATCCACTAGTTCCAAAGATTATCTGTCACAGAAGACCGACGCCATTCTGGAATCCTTGTCAATCAGTCACACGAAGAACACAATGGTCGGGGATGAAGTCATTCGTGGGGTGTCCGGCGGAGAAAGAAAGCGAGTGTCAATCGCTGAGGTCATGGCTACTCAGGTATGAACGGATGAACATGGGTATCCCCGATGAACGCTCGTTGACCCCATACACAGGCTCCTGTTCAATGCTGGGACAACTCAACTCGAGGCTTAGACGCCAGCAATGCATTGGACTTTGCACGTGTCTTGCGCAAGATGGCCGACGAGGAGCACAAGTCCATTGTTGCAACTCTCTACCAAGCTGGAAACGGCATCTACGATCTCTTTGACAAAGTACTTGTGCTTGCTGAAGGGAGAGAGATCTACTACGGCCCCACAACCGAGGCTAGGCAATACTTCGAGGACATGGGCTTTGTGTGCACGCCGGGAGCAAACATCTCTGATTTCCTCACGTCAGTTTCGGTTCCTACGGAGCGACAAATACGCCCTGGATACGAAGATCAGATCCCGACAAGTCCGGCAGATTTCGAAGATGCGTACAAGACGAGCCCTCTTTTCGACAGGATGGTACAGCAGATGAACGCGGTGTCAGAAAAGTCTCTGTCGGATGAAGTAGAGAGTATCCTGAGACTTAGAGATGCAGAAAAGAACCGCTCACTGCCATTTCTATCTCGTCAAGGTAGCCCCTATCAGGTGTCATTCGCGAGCCAGATTGCAAACTGCATTAGAAGGTATCGTCAGCCTCCCTCCACACTTCGATCCCAAAGTCTAACTGAAATTAAAGACAGTTTCAAATAATCTGGGGAGACCGTTGGTCAAATGCATTACAGATTGCTTCTGCCCTCATCATGGCGCTGGTCACCGGAAGTCTTTTCTACAACCTCCCTTCCGACAGCACCTCCATCTTCACCCGGCCAGGCGCTCTCTTCTTTCCAATTCAACTCTTCGCCATGAACAAGATGTCCGAAACCACAGCATCCTTCATGGGACGCCGAATCATCTCAAGGCACAAGCGACTTGCTTTCCATCGGCCCGCAGCGTACGCTCTAGCTAACGCAGCAACCGATGTCCCGCTCGTCATTTTGGCATACTCCTTGTTTCAGTTGATCTACTACTTCATCGTGGGTTTCCAACGTGAGGCGGGCCACTTCTTCGCCAACTGGTTTATGCTCATTCTATGCACACTATGCTTTGCTTCCCTGTTTCGCATGATCGGAGCTTGGTGCAGGCATTTTGGGCTGGCTTCACAAATCACTGGGTGGATGACGATGGTTTTCATGGTCTATGCAGGTAAGTTTGCAATGATTCAATCACGGCGGATAGAAGCCTTCTAAGCACTCGCAGGATATCTCATTCCCGTACCGAGTATGCCTGTTTGGTTCCGTTGGATTTCGTGGCTGAACCCCGCAACATATACCTTCGAAGCTATCATGGCTAAGGAGATGGGAGATCTCACTCTGGACTGCGTTCAACCTCAGCTTATCCCCTTCGGATCTGCCTATGATGATGGCCAGTATCGCAGCTGCACAGTCAGGGGATCTACATCGGGATCGACAATCATCAACGGCGAAACCTACATGAATGCTCAATATTCGGTCTACAAGGCACATATTTGGCGCAACGCAGGGATTCTCATCGGATTCTGGATTTCCCTGGCACTTATGACCGCTGTCGGCTTCGAGATCAATCTGCATTCCGATTCTGGCTCGAAAGTGTTGTTCGACCGACGAAGCAAAAAGAAGGAGGCGGCCACAAAGGTAGACACGGAAAAGGCGGATGAGTCGGCTGCTTCCCATGATGTCTCTTACATGTCTCTTAGCAAGACGGTATTCACTTTCAAGGACATCAGCTACTTTGTTCGACACGAAGGGAAAGACCTTCAGCTCCTTCGCGGAGTCTCTGGCTACGTCAAGCCCGGTCAGCTGGTCGCGCTGATGGGTAGCTCCGGTGCTGGCAAGACGACCTTGATGGACGTTTTGGCACAGAGGAAAGACAGCGGCACGATCGAAGGCAGCATCATGGTCAATGGCAAGCCGCAAGGTATCAGCTTCCAGCGGACGACGGGCTACTGTGAGCAGAATGACGTCCACGAACCCACAGCTACAGTCTGGGAGAGTCTTTTGTTCTCGGCACGGCTGCGACAGAGCCACAAGATTCCAGATGAAGAGAAGCAAGACTATGTTCGAGGCATCATGGAGTTACTCGAGCTGACACCTCTTCAGCACGCCATTGTTGGAAGTGAGTTTCACACTATTGAACTTGAGTCCCTGGCACCTCTTTCGAAACCACGCGCTAATCAATTACTTTTTGCACAGCGCCTGGCGAGGGCCTCTCTATCGAGCAGCGGAAGCGTCTCACACTCGCAACGGAACTCGTGGCCAAGCCTTCTCTCCTTTTCCTCGACGAACCGACTTCCGGCTTGGATGGCCAGTCTGCTTACGAGATCTGTCGCTTCATGCGCAGGCTCGCAGCATCTGGACAGACCATTATTTGCACCATTCACCAGCCATCTGCAACTCTCTTCGATGCATTCGATGTGCTTCTCCTTTTGGCCCGCGGAGGACGTACGACTTACTTCGGACCAACCGGCAGAAACTCAGCTACAGTGATCGATTACTTCGCCCGCAATGGTGCCGCTTGCCCACCGCACGCGAATCCCGCCGAGCACATAGTCGATGTGGTGCAAGGCCGTTTTGGTACTGAGATCGATTGGCCGCAGACATGGCTTGATTCTGCAGAGAGACAAGCGGCTATCACGGAACTTGATGCTCTCAACTCTAACGTTGAGGAGAAGAAGGGCTCTGAGCCATCAACAACGGCCGAGGCCGTCGATGAGGATCAGCTTGCTGGATTCGCTACCCCAGTCGCATACCAGGTCTATCTCGTCACAAGCCGACAACTGGTCGCGCTGTGGCGCAACCCTGATTACGTCTGGAACAAGATTGGACTGCACATCACTAACGGACTCTTTGGAGGTTTCACTTATTGGATGTTGGGTGACGGTACCTTTGACCTTCAACTCAGGCTCATGGCCGTCTTCAACTTCGTGTTTGTTGCCCCCGGATGTATCAACCAGCTGCAGCCGCTCTTCATTCGGAACCGCGACGTCTTCGAGACTCGCGAGAAGAAGTCTAAGACTTACCATTGGTTTGCCTTTGTGGCGGCTCAATTGCTGTCAGAGACACCTGTGCTGATCGTGTGCGGAACACTGGCGTTTGTCACCTGGTATTTCACGGTTGGCTTCCCCACGGAGGCAAGGATTTCCGGGCAGGTCTACCTCCAAATGATCCGTAAGTTTTACGAAATCTCAATTGTGTGTAAGAATATCCTGCTAACCTGTGCTCATCCAGTCTATGAGTTCTTGTACACTTCACTGGGACAAGCCATTGCCGCTTACAGCCCCAACGCCTACTTCGCCGCGCTGGCCAACCCCATCATCATCGGCGCCGGTCTCATCAACTTTTGTGGTGTCGTTGTTCCATACTCGCAGATCACGGCTTTTTGGAGATACTGGCTCTACTGGCTTGATCCTTTCACCTACCTCATCCAAGGAATGCTGGAGCCTGTGGTCTGGGATGTCAAAGTTCACTGCAAGTCAAACGAGTTGACTCATATTCCACTTCCAGGTAACAGCACCTGCGGGGAGTATCTCGCCGGTTTTATCTCTTCTGAGCCGGGCTACGTTGTCGATCCGGGAAATCGCACCATGTGTGCATACTGTCCCTACAGCACTGGAGCGGACTACATGAGAACCATGAACATCAATGATTCCAGCTACGGGTGGAGAGGAGTAAGTAAACTATTGCATTTAGACATACCAAGGGATTCACGAATTCTAACTGTTGATTGCTATAGGTCGGTATCACAGCGCTCTTTTGCGTTTCGTCTTACGCCCTCGTCTTTCTGATGATGAAACTGCGGACCAAGACCACGAAAACTGCGAGCTGAGGATAAATTGTTAAGGTTCGAAGCTAGGCATACTAAGGAGAGGCAACAGCTATGATCACACCCGTGTTCGCTTCCGGCTTCCCCCAGCTGCCTTGCAACCCAGATAGAAGCCACGTCTTGAACGAATCGAGGTGCAATGAAAGCTGGGATAATGGGAATACTAGCGTCATAGCATTTTATATTATACTATCTTTTGAAAACTCCACGCTCCTGACCATCGATCTCTTCGGTTGCTACGTGATGGACAATACCATAGTCAGTACTCTATGGAACAGGCTTAGGTGCCGGAGTCGATCTCACCGGATACACCGGCTATTCTAAACTTGCATCTTCTCGGTAATGATTACCTTGACCACTGGGCTAAAGCCCAGATTGGTAAGAGTACGTTGAAACGTTCTTCAGCAAGTTCAACTGATTGGAAATTACCTTGACTTGTCCAAAGAGGTGGAGATGACTGGAAGTACTTCAGTATGGTTGGATCTGCAAACAGGATTATACCTTTTCCTACACAACCAGACTTTTCACCATTGGGCCGAATGGTTGCCGAGCAAAGTTGACAGCTGAAACTGAGTCTCTACGGCGACCCTGCTTTGAGAATCACATGCAGCGGTCAGTGTCAGTGCACCAGAAATGCACGTCTTACGATGAGTCCCATTTCTTTAGCAGCAATGTCGATCAGTGATACACATGTTGTTTAGCAGGCTTCGGTCATCTAAATGTTTTCTCCCCACATCCAAGGACTCCTTTGGACCAAAATAGTTACAAGATATCAATTTTCTATCTCAGCTCGATGATACAGGCTACCTCTTTCACATCACCTTTTCTGACGTGGGTTACCAACTCAGACCTGGACCTCAGTAGTTGTCTTAAATATCGCTTGAAATCAATTGTTCACGCATTATAAGAGGAAATAACTACCGGAAGCCCGCGGGCATCCGTATACCGTTCATTCCTCACGCGTGAGCTTTTCGAAAACGAGATTGGCCATTGCGATACTCATGACTTGCATGTAAAGCATGGGATGACCCTAGACTGGGAGCCCCACGCGGGGTTGAGCCGGTCGAAACGTCCGGTAGCTGCCGGGATGGCCATGGCTTCAAGTTCGGCCACGACCGCCAAGACCCTCAATAGGGCGCTTCGGCCACAATAATGACTAGTAATATCGTTTACAGAAGCAACATCGCTTTCAGTTTATGGACTTGATAGTTTGCCCACCAAAGTTTCGGTCGACTAGAAAGAGAGTTAGAAGTGGCAGGCGACTGCAGTGGCATATGCTATTAGTAATCGATCTCGAAAGCAATTTCCCAGCGACAGAGTTGCGGGTGGTGGAATGATGACAATCAAACAACTCGTCTTAAGGTAGCCCAATCGACCCTGTCAAACTTGTGCGGTGACTACTCTACTTCCACGCCCACCTCATGATATGATGATAGAAATCAGGTAGGAAAGCTGCTCGCCTCCCAGGCCCGGTGTAGCTAATTGTGACGAGTCAATGCTTCTGGGTCTTTTATGAACTGAATCGCAAGGCCAGCGTATGATTCGGTTGCTCCGGAAAGCCCTACTTAGAACAGACAAGATTACCTCAAACTGAGAGAGTACCATTCCATTCATCCGGAGACAATATCCCATTGTCTGAAGAAGTCGTACCCTGAATTTGTCGTACATGTAACGACAAAGCCATGTTGTCGCTTCGCTTTTGTGATCGTTATGCCGTGGGGCGAGATATTATGAGCTGCTTCGGTATGCCGCAGAATTCTGAAATGGTTTGTCATCTTGATGCAGAGAAAATGCTGCCATGGAAAGATATTTCTCCTGATTTTCAGAGTACCAAGTCGGTGATAAGTCAGAAACAGCTCCAGTGTCGCTCGGCGTTAGAGATTCGGAGTACGCGGTGTCGAAGGGGTGGAGTCTCTCGAAAAGACCTACATCATAGACACTCGGTATCCGAAATGTCTCTCTGTTTTCTGGAATGACCCCTCACATATGCATTGTTTGAATCCCGCGGAGTCGTTTCCGAGAAGCGCCGGAGCAGACGATCCGAAAGCCTTCTAGAACGCTTTCGGATCTGAACTAGCAAAGCTTTGTGCAATCAACGGGCGCACTCATCACAGCCTCTTGCGTCGTGGCGGTGTCTAATAAGCTTGGCCTGTACATAACAAAGGCCAGGTTTTGATTTGCACACCTGAGTCCGTCTGTTCCCTGGATTCAGGTTTTAGGAGAGGTTCGTTGCGATCTAGAAGCAAACCTTGGACAATGTAGAGCGCTCAGACATGCGAGGTTCCGTTCGGATTCGGAAAAAGGCAGTAGGTCCTTTTCATATCGCGCTGTGCACCTAGCGCTCAAAACATGGACCCAAATGACACTTTCCTGTTTTCCGGGAGAGCGAGGTCACGAACGACCTCTCCAGGTCCCTTAGATCTGGTCCCTTTCAACGTCTCATAACCGGCCACAGGGGACACCGTGCAGCATGATGTTTGTTAAAGTTTCGCCTTCTGTTGATCACTCCATGGCGCTAACAATGGTGTTGCGCCCCGACCCTGGCAACGTCCGACCACTCGACGAACTCTAAACGGAACTAGAGCGGCCGGGCGAGTCAGGGCCGGTGCGGGACGCCCCTTGTCGCAGGTCACCAATTGTCGTTGATGTCGTTTATCAGCAGCTTGGAGCCCTTTCAACTTCAAGTGGACGGCGAAGAGAAAAGATTTCTGCAGCTGCGAACATACGATCGGCCATCGAAAGCTTGCGTCTACATTTGTGAAGCGATGAGCCTCGCCATGTGGTTCACAGCTCACGTTGAGCAATTGAAGATACGATGAGTAACGCAACGGCTCTGACAGGGGCGTTTCCGCCCCCGCCTGGCGTCACACCGAATTTCGAGAACCCAAGGGACGCCGGGTGGATGTGGAATGTCGTGGGAATGAGTGTCCTGGCAGCGATTGCGACGCTGTTCTTTGGAATCAGGACATATGTGAAGTTCGCCATGGCGAGACCGTTTCTTCCAGACGATTGTATGTTGTACTTCAATCTTGTTTGGATGAGGTGGGAAAATAAACACTTGACTGACTTCCAACCCAGGGACTTGCGCTGTATCATATGTGAGACTCAATTGCATAGGACTGCGAATTGGCCATACTAACCCCCTCAGGCTTCGATAATGATATACGTTTCTACTGTGTTCGTGATGGCACACTATGGCGAGGGCTATCATGCGTGGGAGCTCACGAAAGAATCGTATCAAGAAGTGATGAAAGTAAGTTTGATAAGCCTAATACATCTTCAAGCGACATGGGCATGAACTAATGCAATGATCTTCAGTGGCTGTACGCCAGCTCCATTATCTACTGTCCGGCAGCGTACTTTACGAAGGTCACTTTACTCTTACTCGAAGCACGAGTCTTTGCCGTGCACGAGCGAGTTTCACGCGGGATCAAAGTCTTCATCATCACCCTACTCATCTGCTATATCCCAATTCAGATACTCAAGACTGTAATCTGCTTGCCGGTGTCAGCCTTCTGGAACCCCAAGACACCAAATCCGAGATGCTTGAATCAACGCAAAATTTTCATTGCGGATCTGAGTCTGGCCATCATCACAGACTTCTTCATCCTCGTGCTCCCGGTGCCATTGTTATGGGGGTTGCGTATGCCTTTGCGGAAGAAGCTGAAAGTTGCCGCGCTCCTTGGAGCTGGAGGTATCGCGACAGCTGTGACTGTCTATCGCATGTATCTCGTCGTTCAGTTCCTCACTTCGACAGATGTCACAGCGGACTTTGTTGTTTTGGACCTTATCACGTAAGCTATATCGCTTTCCCCCCATCACCCGCTTGATAGCTCAACAGTGTGTACTAGGGCACTCGAACTTGTCATTGGCGTCGTTTGTGCTTGTTTACCCTCGACCAACCTCCTCTACGAACGGGTACGAAAGGGAGAAGGAAAGCAGATGGGTCACCTGCCGCGAACTATAGGTGATCTCAAGAAAGGGAGCAGTTCAAGCTCATCTTACTGGCGCAGTATATTGCCGAATAAGCAACTGAAAATTACGCGCACAGCTGCTACTGTAGCAGAACGTACTGCAATAGGTCAAACGGGCCCCGCCAACTTCGATACCGAACTTGCGGTCCTCACTGGTCAACCAATGGGAATGAGGCCATTGACGGATGACACAGCCAGGAAATCGGAGCAGACTGCCGAAGACTGGACGTACAACCCAAGAGCAAATTCAATAGACGGGAGGAGGGAAGGATGGCTGGCACAGGGTGGCGAGAGCTCAGCACCAGGGTGTTCAGGGGACAGGGTACCCAACTGGCACAATCACAATATGGAGGCCAGAAAGTCTTGGGAAGCTGTGTGGGAGAAGGCAATACCTCCGGAGGGGCTATCCTCGATACCTGAAGATGACGGCCCTCCCCGACTGCAGCTAGCAGCACATCCACCACCAGACTGGGAGCACCTGACAAAGTAGACGTGCAGAAGCGATTCTATGGATTACTGCGAAAGATACCCCCATTCTTAATAAGGAAGGACATAACGCATCACGGTCGACCTGATGGGGTGCGTAGGAGAGCCACGGATGTGTAACGAAATTCGGAGGGCGATTGTGTAATGAGTAGAGTGCATAAAGCCTAGAGGCAGTGCCCGCATCCCACGATGCAAACTGAAGGGAGAATAATTACTACACAAATGATGCAGACAAGCAACGAGTCGAGAGTAAAAGCTGCAGGGACATTCAGATGAAGCTCGTGAAGGACGGTCTTGGTCGAGAACTCGATGTTTGCGACGCGGCAGAAAATATTATCTCTGAGTTCATGACAATGTAATGAACGTCAGAACTAACAGCTCGATGAAACTCCTGGATCAAATACTCAAGTTTTGTTGTCTGTCAGAGAAATATTCAAATTGTTGAGGCAATCTGAACTTTCCCAAACGCTGATGCAGCTTCCTGTTCTGATTTCTGAAGAAGGAGAGCCATGACAACACCTACTTTCAATGAGAACAAGCATCGGCTTTTGTAGAAATTCCTTTCGAGAATCGCCAGAGCCTTGACTTCTGTATGTCGTTGCATGTTCAATTTGAAGTCGTCTTAAAGTTGAGCAAGTTTTCTGTTTCGGAACTCGATCATCCCCATAAGCTCCGGATGGCCACACCTTATCTAGCGGGGACTTTACTGAAGTGGGGCCAATTTGGGCCGATGGGATAATAAGCCAAGTGAGTTGCCTCGAGAGTAAAGACTTAGATCGTAAAAGTGCTCGGATAGGAAAAAAGGACTTGGCCTAAGAATTTCAATGATTGAACTTTTGATTCTCAGTTTCCGATGAGTGAAAGACTTCTGGCCATTTGGAAGCCATTTGATGCCTTCCACAAATGTTCAGCGCGCGAGTAAGATATTTTCAAGTGAAGACATGTTTTGACGAGCAAGATCACTAGTGAGGTAATGATATGAGTTCATGTCAGATGAAAAATTGGTCGAAACTCCCTATGAGACTAAGAGAGGATAAACGAGGCTCCTCCACGTTTCCCAATTAAGTGTTGAAAGCTGAAATGCATCCGTACATGACCAGTTGAGGTTACTATATGCACTGACTGCACGTGGGCAGCAGCCACCGCACTTGAATTCGGAAAGAGCCGGCGAACAACACTTGGGCCATCAGGGTAGAATGATTTAGAAAGCGATTGGTGCGGAATTAAACGATCCATGAACAGATATAGTAAAGAGCTTGCTGATCTGGGGACGTTTGCGGGAGCTAGATAGACGATTCGACAACGGTCGATATCTCGCACAAACGTAATCTCTTGACGCCATCTATCAAATGATACATGATCAATCTTTTCGAGAAGGTGAAGAAATACAAAAAGACCAGAATGACGCCGTGACTTGGCGCTGCATGGTGGTGATGCCGGTACAATCTGCGGGAGTGTTACAACGGCGCGCTTGGCAAGCCTGCGGAAGGCGCCAGATACGATGCGCCAAGAGGCTTACAACGCCTCCTTTAAGGATGTTTGCCCGTATGGCAGTGCCTGTTGCCAAGTCCGGGCGGGTATGTAAGGAAATTTGCGGCGAAGGATGGTGGACTGCCGGGCCGGGGCTTCGGAGCCGCTGATTCGTGCGTCCAAGTACCGTGCGGGCCTGGTCAGATAGACACCTGCTTCTTTGGGCAGTAGTGCTCCGCATCGCGACATTGAAGCTCGTTGCTCCCACCTTCCAACCGCCGTTTCTTGACCTTCTGTTTCTAGCAGGACAAATGACAATAATCATGTTTTTGACTCGTAAAGCGGTGGAGAGATACCGCGAAGCCCGACGAAAGAATTGAGGGGAAGGAAAACGCCAAGTTGTGATGGGAAGAAGATAAAAGAATCGCGATGTCGCCCGTTCGATCAACAGAAGATCTTGCTCTGCACCTCTCCGCTCTTTAGGTTGTGAAGTGATCATCGTGGTTCAACTGTCAATTTATCCCTGCCGAAGACAACTCCCAGGACCCCTCCTGAACCACTCAAGATGAAGGCAATTACCTTGGCTACCTTGGCCGTTTCGGCGCTCCTCTCTGGAGCTTCGGCCAAGGAGATCGCACCCAGTGAACTCGTCTCTGAGATTTACGACAGCGGTGTCATCCACAAGGATCTCATGGCCCGTAAGAAGGTATTTGATACCAGCAGCTTTGCTTACAGCACTTGATCTAACCTTAGCAACTGATAGGCATCATGGGATCGCCAAAGAGAGGCTGGAGAGATGGAGTCGACCAAGTACACGAGCCGCCTCGCTGAGGAGGGCCCCGTTTCTTGCGTTAACGGTGTTGCCGAGGTCATCCCTGGCGATGCCAACAACACTTTTAAGTGCAACAAGGTCGACTTCTACGACTTCAAGAGCCACTCCGACCTTGGCTCTACCGCCGGCGAGGGATCTTCTTCCTGGGGTTGGACCAGCCCCGACGGTCGCGAGTTTGCCATTATTGCTCAGGCTGATGGTGCCGCCTTCGCTGAGATCACCTCTGCGGGCAAGCTCGTCTACCTCGGTCGCCTTCCGCAGTACTCTACCCAGTCCATCTGGCGTGAACTCCGTGGATACAAGAACTACGTCGTCATCGGCAGTGAGGCCTCCCGCCATGGTGTCCAGATCTTCGATCTGACCAAGGTAAGCTCATCAACATCGTCTTGCCTCAAGTCTCCAAAAATACTAACTGTTGGCGATAGCTGTTGGACATTGACCCCGCCAGCCCGGTCACCTTCAGCAACTCCCGTGACCTTACCGGCTACTGGAACGGCCTTCCCGCCGGCTCCACCCACAACATCGTCATCAACGAGGAGAAGCAGTACGCCGTTGCTGTCGGCGCCCAGCCTCGTTCCAGCGCCTGCCGCTCCGGGCTGATCTTCATTGACCTCAGCGACCCCGCCAACCCTACCTCCCCGGGTTGCGCCGCTGGTGACGGTTACGTCCACGATGCTCAGTGCCTCGTCTACCGTGGCCCTGATGAGAAGTACTTCGGCCGTGATATCTGCTACGGTTACAATGAGGACACTTTGACCATCTACGATGTCACCAACAAGAACGAGACCAACATCATTTCTCGCACCTCTTACGAGGGTGCTAGCTGTACGTTGACTTGTTTTGCCCCTCATTGAAAGCATGAACAAAGACTGATTACATATACAGACACCCACCAGGGTTGGGTCACCAACACAGAGTGGCAGGAGTACCTCGTCCTCGACGACGAGTACGATGAGGTTGATGCCACCGGTCCTGCTGCTAGCGGTTACCCAATTACCTACTTCTGGGATATCAGATCTCTTGAGGCTCCTAAGCAGACTGGCTACTACCGCAGCGAGGCTTACGGCATCGATCACAACCAGTTCGTCATCGACGGCCTTGCCTTCCAGAGCCACTACGGTGCCGGTCTCCGCATTCTCGACGTCTCCTCTCTTCCCGATGACCCCACCGGAGGCGGCGTTTCCGAGGTTGGATTCTTCGATATTTACCCCGAGAACGACAACGAGCCCCTTGGAGGATCCATTGACTTCGTCGGCACCTGGTCTCACTACCCTTACTTCAAGAGTGGCCACATTCTGATCAACACGATCGAGCGTGGCGCCTTCGTTGTGAAGCGCTCTGCATGAAGGATTCAAGCCTGAGGTTGGAATATACCTGCGTGTTTCCATGGTGGATTGTCAGAAAGCCATCTATATAGCAGTCCGCTGATTGGAGGCCTATCAGTAGGACGACTCAGCTTTAATGATAATGATGGAATAACATCGAGACAATGACATACATTTCTGAAATCGAGCAAGTGAGACTACACCTCCTGCGTCGCTCAGGTTCTCAATTCGTAGTTGATTTAGAACAGTGAAGTATCCCATCACTAATTGTGGACACTGAGCAGCATTATCTCGCTAAGAGATTTGAACTTGAGAAATCGCGCTTTGAAGTCAAAAAACTTTGCTCTTCACCACAACCGAACTCGCGCATTTGAAAACATAGTCCATGTTCATGAATTGTCCATGAAGTCCTGTTTTGAAATAATATCTACGTCTTAGAACATGTTGTATCATTAAGCATTTGGCGCAATAAAGCCTATATTCTACCCGAAACCTTGTTTTAATGACGGTCACCTGACCTTGTGATGCTTGAAGGTCTCAATAAAAAGGAAACTCTCATTCTTGTTTTGACTCCAATGCCCACGTCGGTATAATCAATCCACTACCATACGAAATGGATTATTGTACGTAGTAAAGAGGGGTTCATAGTTGGGAATCACTAACTTCAGTCTCTGTTCGGCCGGCCAAAAGGTCCGAGTGCCGCTATTCTGTCTTAGTCTGATGTGACCGTAGCAACACTGCCTTTTAGAGTTGCGACTACGAAACGCCACGAGTCATCAGTCAGCGCCAGATCAACGTCTGCGCGACCAGAGCGTTCCCCAAAAGCACCTCTTTAGGTCTAGTTGACATTACGGACAAGCGTTTTCTCGACCCCGACGCGCTCGTCACCCCAATCTCGGCATTTCAAAGTCTCATCTAAGAATGTTAGACTTCATGTCTCCTCCAAACCTCCTGTAGGGAAACGCGCCTGCATGTGGCTAAATGAGACGACAGCTTGAAAACCCGCCAACTTCATACACCCACAGCCTGCCGACGACATTCACGCATCGCCCATGGGCGACCACCCAACAAAAGCCTCGCCTCGATAGATGATCACTGTTCGCCGTATGCGTCGGTGGACGGACGCGCGGCCTTGAGCATGGCGACCGGTCAACTGGACAGCATCTTGAGACGCGATGACAAATTTCTCAAGGAGATGTGGACTTGGTTTGGTGTCGGAGCTCTCGTCATATTGTTGCGGTTTTTCGTGAGAATCCGCATGGTTGGCCCCAGAGGTCTCAAGGGGGACGACTACACAATGCTTGTTGTAAGCCGAAAATGAGCACGCATTAATCAATGACGTGACGTTGCGCTAACATATCATCTGGATAGACTCTGTTCCTATACACGGTCTGTTTTGTGATGGTCGACCTAGTGTGTGAGTATCACCTCTGATAATGAGCAGTAAAGAGATGAAGAGGATTTGGGGGGACTGATATGTATAAACCTAGACCGATATGGCACAAACGTGGATCTCACAGCTGCCCAAATCAACACTCTTTCCGATGAAGAAGTGGCACGACTTGTACAAGGTTCCAAGTTTCAACAAGTAGCTTGGTATTCATACACCGCATACTTATGGTCTATGAAAGCAACCCTGTTATTTTTCTAGTATCTCGCCCTCCTGGTCCTTCCGATAAAGAGAGACTGACAGTTCTGAAGTAAGCGAATGACTTTTGATTTGTGGCAGAGTGCGAGAGTGCTGAAACACCTGGCCTGGTTTACCATTCTATCATACCTAGTTGTGGTCGGAACGATAACCTTTAGCTGCATGCCGTGAGTGATGGACTCTGAAGTTCCACTGGAGCTTTTGGCTAACTGCATGGTACAGGTTTTCAGATAATTGGGGAGTGAGGCCCCTACCTAGTGAGAAGTGTGTTTTCAAAGCCCAAAATCTACTGGTCTCGACATTTCTCAGTAAGTCTAATGGATGGTCTAGTTGGATAACTCAGGGCTCCAAGCTGACCAGTGACCAGATGTGGTGACCGATGCAGCCATTCTTTGTCTGCCGCTGCCGGTTCTGAAGGAAATCAGGGTACCTTTCTACAAGAAGATCTTCATAGCAGTACTGATATGCTCCGGTTTATTCGTCATCGCGGCAGCGATCATGCGAGTTGCGGTGACTTTGGGGTCAGCACCTTCAACAATTACAGTAAACCGATGGGGAGTCCGAGAATGCGAAGTCGGTCTGATTGCTGTCAACGCACCCATTCTACGTCCTTTGTTCTCCCGCAGGTTTTGGCAGTGGCATTACCGACCGCCGGCTCGCCCGTCAAATCCTATGGAAAGTGCAAGAAGGAGCCGAACAACAGTTGGCGGCCACAGACGGAGAGTCATTAAAGAAGACTCACTTCTTGGGTGGGTGAATTCTACTACCTCAAGATTAGGAACCATTGTGGGAGGGACTCGAGATCATGGCAACACATTGGACGTGGAATTAGGGCATGCGGCCAGTGAACAGGAGTTGGAGCCTCTTGACAAGGGTGGGGATAATGAGGGCCGGAGTTCCCATATCCCCGCAAATGACGAGACCGCGAGAAATGATTGATTTAACACGAACATTCATCGGCTTCGACTCAAGACGATCACTTGAAGAGGAAAGCAGCGCATTCAGGATTTATTTGGTGTCAAAGAAACGTAAAGCTTAGAAGAATACCCAGCGGTGTAGCAGTACAATGGAGTTGGTGGCTTACAGCTTACACTTGTGTAACCAAGGTCATTCGGGTTCATGCCAAATCCACCAGCGCTCAACAAAATGAGAAAGGAGAATAGGAAGCCGAAACGCCGCCTTGCAAAACCAACCTCTAGGCCCCCGACCTAGTAGAACTTCACAGCAATTTCGCAGAATGCGGTCAGGAAAACCCGACCAGCCAATTACTTGAGTCCATCCGAGTCTCACTTGCCCATCTACTGCAGCAAACAGTTTCCTCTCTATCTCCCTGTCTTAGCTCCATCATCGATCCTCCGGATCGTCCAAAGTATCCATCAACGCTTTTATCGGAACATTTACTCAATCACTCTGGCCAGTATAGTTGGGTTTCAGTCGTTCTCGGGTCTCGTAACGGCAAGAAAGCATCTGGAAATTCAGAGATTCCAATCTTACAATACTGACATGATTGTTGTTCACTCGATACCACATTCGCAAGCTCGGACAGCTACTGGTAGCCAGTGGAATTTCACAAAAACAACTTGGGGCTCTCGGGAAGCTCATCAGTGGCGGTCGATACGGGAGTCGATTGACTACGCTCGTAGCCCTCTTGAGAGGCATTCTCTGGTTCAATCTCCGTGGTGGGATGGTGCAAAGGCCACAGGAGGATTCTGCTAGGATAGACTGGACCTAGGAGCCGAAGCTGCTCATCTAGGTCAGTTGCTTGGGTCTCACTCACAGCAGTCATGACTTCGTGAAGGGAGTCCTCCTCATCATACGCGAAGTCGTTTTCGGGCGCCACAATAGGGTAGATCAGAGCATCGATGCCGGCATTGACGCGAGCATTGACGTCTTGAGCACGAAGAGGACAAGGGGTATCGGCTTCGTCATTGCGACTGTCATCAACGTCCCGAACACGACGGGGACGAGGAGCATCGAACTCGCCATGGCTGGTAGCACCTTGGCCACCGCTGACAGTCTCCGAATCTTCCAGCCAGCCGAGCACAACGCCTCGGTTTAACAAAGGGTCTTGGGGCTGGGCAAGCACCCTGTGTGGTGGCACGGGAGGCGGCGCATTTTCGATGGGGCCGAGCAAGAAGTCAATGGATTCTTCTTCGTCCCACTGAGAAACGCCAGCAGCGCCAGTGGGAGCCTCAATCACCGTAGCGATATCATCCGTGTCGGGATCGATCCCGTTAGAAAGCTCGTGCTCGAGGTAAGCGATCGAATTCGGCGAAGGAAATAAGAGCTGACGAGGCTCGGCAATGGGTAGAAAGGGAATCACAGGAGTGCCAAATGCGCTCTCGTCGAAAAGAGGACCGAGAGATGGAGGCGAGTCCGGGCGCAACCTGTTTTGTTGTCTTCTGGCATGCTCAATGTCTCTGGGTCCAGCTGGACTTTTGTTGCCTCGAGCACGCAGTGTAGATGGACGCTTTACTTTGCGGCTAGCATCAGCCTTGGATCGCTTAATGATACTCAGAGGTGCGAGGACCATGGATGGGTCAACAAAGCCATTGTGCTTTGTTAAAGGAAGGGCCATAGGCAAAGTCGGCTGATTGGAAGGCCCATTTCCGTGGTTGTTGACTTCCTCGTTTATGGTGAACAATGGCTTTGCTTCAGCGTTGGAGTATATAGGTTGACTTCCGTGAATGATTGGCTTGTTCTTCGCCGGGACTTTCAGGGGCAGAGGCTCTTGAGATGCAATGAAAAAATCCCTTTCACGGTAGTACCAAGCAAGTGCCTTCTGACAGTCTTCAAGTTCAAGGTCAGACAGGAACTCGTCAATTTCTCCAATCACTTCCGTGATGAGCTCAGGCCTCTGATACTCTTCCTTCACTTCAGCACAGACGGATGAGACGCTGAAGAAATCGGCATGGCTGCAATAGAGCTCTCGGGGAACATGAGATGGTATGGGGTGGTGGATGTGATCGTCATTCCTGACAGCTGTGATGACCGAGTCGTTGTCGTAATCTCCATAGGAAGTTTCCCAGGTCTGCTGTGCGACGCCAAGATCGTATTCTGGTTGAGAACCAATAGAAAGCTGGAAGAGTCTTGTGGGCTTGAACAAGGCACCTGCGGTCCTGTTGCGGCTTCTATGGCCGAAAAGGGGACGAGAGGGTCGAGGGGGAAGTTCATCAAGAGGACTCAAGGGATTTCTAGGGGCCAATTCCGCTTGAATTTCATAAGTATCAAGCCTTGTCACAGTAGAAGAAGATGAAAACAAACCTGGGCTTGGGGAGCTCCGTCGCGATACCTCAATGCTTGAGGTATCCGAGAGACCAGTCTCAGAGAGCTCAGACAATCTCTAATTGCCTTCAGCGTCTAGAAACTGATTGAAAGAGGTGTATTCCGGGAACACATTGCTAGCATTCACGAGATGCTGATTTCCGGGCACGTTTCCGTTGAACCCCACAACAGAGCGAGTGTCTACGGTGCTCTTGACATCAATCGCCTTGGCCATTTGCGAGAAATTTGCCATCGTGAAGCTGGCATAGATCGAAGGTCGACGCAAAGGCCCTATGGTAATTACTTGACGCGTCACAGTAATGGATCGAGTCGCATTGGAGAAGAGATGACTGCTGTTGACCAAAAGCTGGCTGCGGTCCCATCGATGGGAGCTTGAGTCGTCACGCATTTTTGGCGTTGGGTGAGCGTTCCTGAACAACAACGCAAGGACTTGCTGAACAACACCACTAAATGGCATCTTCAATGACTTGTTTCACTGAAACCCATCAAGGTTAGTTAGGGGGAGGAAATAGGGATCCTCATTTTGCTTGGGATCTGACGAATGCGAAGCCAACCAATCTGCTGAAAGATGCCAAGTTGCGAGAGGATGCTTACCTGACTATATCTGACCAGTATCTGCTTCACGACCACTGATGAGTTGATGATATCTTCCCGCTCGGCTCTGCAGAGAAGAATATTCGGCGCGATAGAAACGATGCGGCAAATGAGTGGCCAAGTGAATGCAAGAGATATCAACCAAGGATGGAAGAAGAGCTTGTCTGGTCACGAATGTAGTCAATTCAGGTTGATTTCCTTCTCACGGCAGGAAAAGGGTGCGAAGCGCAAAGGGTCCGCGGAAAATTGCGCAAAGTCGCGGAAAGTCGCGGAAAGTCTTGCGGTGATGAGGAAGAGAAGAGGAGATCAATACGACGAGGAATGAAAAGAATTTAGGTAGTCGAAGGGCCGTCCGAAGGGTGGTAGGTCGTCCCATGTTGGCGAGGCATCAGTCACTGGCGCAGTCCCGAGGACCCACTACGAAGCTTCACCTGGCCATCTCGATTACCAAAAGCGGACTCGTCTTAGAATTCGCCTTTCCGCAAGGGGAATTCGTCACTCGTCAGACCTTTTGTCTGGCCTCAGGGTTTTCATACCTCTCCCGTTGTGAATTCAGCACTCCATAACACCTTAAGCTTACACCTGTTGCCTGCTTTCAAGGCGGAAGTTTCAATCACACGGCCTGGTATCTACGTCAGATTGTTGAAAAAGGCCTAGGTTCTCTCTGACAAGGACCCCAAGCTGAACGGCACTGAGTTAACATCATTTTGGGGTTTTGGGGAGATGATATTGCTCGTTTTAAAACCTGAAGCACCCAGATGGATATTGAAGAACAACACTCTTAATGAATTATTTTTCGGCGAATTTGCGAATCGCGCAACTTGAAGGCAGCAGCTTGTATGGCGACTCGGCTTTGACGGTTGCTCCCTTGCCCGTGGCCCTTTTCTTTATGTCTCGACAACCTGAGCAGGCGTAGCATCTTGACTTAAGCCGCAACTCCTCAAATTCATTCCAAGCAAACCTTTACACTTTCTTCGTCTCTTCTCAGACTAGAAAGTGTCTAATTATTACTTGATCATGTCCGCAGGCTCACAATCAGTGACAGTCGGGCTGAGTATTGAGGTAGTGGAGCTAATTACCTTGTTATTGGATACGCCAAGTAGATCTAGGTACAAAGTCATTTGTGTGTAGACATCATGTTCTCTAACGCCAAGATATCGATTCTCCAATCCACAAAGTCCAGTCTGGGAAGATTTAAGAAATAGACTCCGGGCATGTTTATCTCATGCATTGTTGAGTTCGCCTTGGACTGTTGAATCATTCGTGTTCCCACCCCTGTCCTTCGTGCCATCTCGCTAGTACAATTTTGTCGTATCCGGGGTCAAACTGTAAGCTTACGCCCATTTATCGGGCCCACGCAACAACTTGGTATGCGTCGATAGCGTGGAAGGGAGCCAGGGCAAGCTGAACCTTTCCTCGCTGCTCGTTGGTCCCGAATAAGAGCGCCTCCTCCTGGTCATGCAGTGTGAGCCCATCAGCTGCCGAGCCTCCCAGAGCGTACAGCCAGTCCTCATTGAATTCATGCAGGTTTCTGGTAGGGCACCAGCATGCCCTTGCATGAAGAACCCATGTAGCCTTAAGTTGCTGCCTGCTGTTTTCCAGATTCAGGGAAGAAAATCCTTCTCCTCTGCAGTCAGCATGCATATGGAAGCAACGGTCAAGAGTTCGTTAGATGTGGGCCCCCCTACAATATAATTGATTGTCAATCACCCACAAACTTGGAGTCATAAACAATTGAGCGGCTCATTTAACCTGACATCAGCTCTTACGCACTTGCTGCCGCACCGACAAACTCGTTGACGATGTCGGACCAAGCTGATGCTCCAGTCTTTGGCGCTTTCAGTTCGCTATTGGGTTACGTTGGGGGACAAGCTGCTACCAGCGCGATCTTTGAGAGGTTTCTTTGGCCTCAGCGGCATTTCTCGTCGTTTTCCATTTACGACATGCCGCGGCTAGCATGTTTGTACTCTATGGCAGGCCCTATTGGGTCAATTGCTCTCGAGGTTATCGACACTGCGTATAAGAATGGCCTCTTTAGCGGGGCTGTACAGGGTCATATGCTTGGAACACACTTTTACCGCGACCTCGAATGGACCTATATTTTGCACGCCCGCGGAGGAGAATCTGAGAGGGAATCGCAAATCCGAAACTGCCTTTGGGTCCAGGCCCTGCTCAACATGCCTCTTCCAACCATCAAAGAGCCCTCAATCCGACAACCAAATGACACCGAGAGCGGCAAAGTCATCTCTGAAGAAAAAACGAAACCAGTGCGCGCAAGGGTTGCAGTTAGCCACTTAGTGCTCTCAAAGGCTACAGATGAAGACCTTGGTAACTCCAAAGTCCCTTTCATTTCGGAAGAGATCAAGCGTGTTGATTTGCTTTGCATGGTGGAAATCATTATGACCGAGTGTGTTGGCATCGGCATCATGATCTGCGTGGCCGCAATCACTCGCTCGCTGTGGAGCATCATCTTCATCATGCCGCTCGTCCTTCGAATTATCGGCACCTTATTCGCTCTTGAACGTGAGGGTCTTACGCCCTTCCCAGACGCAATCGACGATGAACAGACACGGGACTGGGAGATCAATTGCCCAGCAATCGAAGGAAAGTTCATGTTAATCACCGGCCCGCCCTCTATCGTCAACCAGTTCTTTCGCCATTACGGACATCCTGTAAGGAATCGATTCCGCGAGGTCATCCAGCTAGCTGTCGTCATTGCCTTTGGGACTTATTTCCCAGTAGGGCTCCTCTGTCAAGTCACCTGGATGCCCGTTTTTGTACAGTATATCTGGACAGTTTGGCAAGTCTGGCAAGTTTTGGTTATGCATTTCGATCGATATACCCAAAGAGGGACTAGCCGCACGACCACAGATGCCGCCATCGCAGCGAAGTTATTCAAGAATTTCCAAACTAGTGACTCTGACAGAGTTTTCGCAAGCGATATCCTGTTTGGGCAGAGGAGAAATGGACCTGCTGTTGTAAAGGCTAGTCTATCACTGACAGTGGCGGATAGCTATGCAGACGGAAAGAAAGTCTTGAAGAGCAAGATTCGGAAATGAAGGAAAGAAGGAACAATTTGCAATGTTTCACAATCTTGTCATTAGTTTCTCTTGCTAGAAGTTGTTCTGCAGACTCGCTTCCTCTGAAGCGTCAAATGCGCATGTCACTTCTCAGAGTACAGGGCTGAGAGATAACAAATGGGCAGTAATAGAAGGGAACTTTGTCAACTGAGTACAAAGCCGTGATTTATCAAACGCACCGAACAACTCTTTGACTATCAAAACTGCCCCAAGGCTCCCATTCTGAGACAAAAGTCCACAAACATCCACGAAACACTGAAAAATGGTCGATCTCAAGGACAAAGCAAAATGCACCGGAAGATACCGACTCGCAGCCGCATCACTGTCGCCGGTTTACAGGTGATGACTGAGAGCCTTAGGACTGTCTTGGCTGTCGTTTTGCCACACGGGCAGTACATAAAGTCGCGAGGCCGAATCCCACAGTAAAGTTCGATGTGACATGGAGGCTGCCAAGAAGTGAAGAAAAGACCACAACTCAGTAAAACAGTCAGTATCTGAAGCGTCTTGTGGGAGACCTGTAGCTGGTAACTTACTCGACGGCTTTGACAAGGAAACAGAAGGAATCATAACGCCAGTCCACTGAAGTCCACATGATGTAACACGCCATCAGGCTCTGATCATATAGGTTGCGTCAATGGATGAGATTCTGCCTTGTAATTGAATGGGTGGGGGCTTGGTGGTCATCCTTGTTGAGATCCCCCGGTCGATCGCCATAAACCTCACCATTGTATGCCTGGATGTTAAGCCTCGTTATTGTATGATGTTGTGAATTGCCTTCAAGGAGTATTGGCTGAGAAGCGATATCGTCGTCTTGGTTATGAATGTCGTAGTGGATTTGCTGGATAATGTCATCCTTCAGGTACTCCAAGAGACCCTTGACACCAATATGGGTGGTCTCTTCCCACAGAAAGTCGGTATCGTCGAAAGCCTCGCAGTCAAGACCATTCTCGTACTCAACAATATCCGACTCTTGATATTTGTTCATCATGTTGCGACGTTCTTTGAGCCTACTCGAGGCATCCAAGGTGCACAAGGTCGCTTCTCCTGCTCCATTCTCATCAGAGACATCTACTGGCCATGAGTCTCTAAAGGCTGTTCGCACACTAGATGCGGAGAGGCTGAAATCCACTTCGAAGGTTTCATCTGATGCCTCCACGAATTTTTCAAGGAAATGCCTCATTGCCAGCGATTCAGGGTAGTGGGGAGTGGCGTTGACCAAAGTGCAGCTAGAATCGTCTTCAGCTACCAGGTGGCTAGACAAGATCTCTTCGCACATGATCAGAAAGAAGTCAAAGTATGAAACCTAGTCAAGCTCTTGTTCTTCTCCGTTCTCCGTGGAAAAAATCACCGAATCATCGTCACTGGGCCAGTCTCGGTCACTCTCGGTGTATTCCGAGTCAGTTCTTTCAGCGTATGTACACCCAGAAATCATCCTTTGATGGGAGACAAATGAGGGATCGGCACCGACCGTACTCTTGAGTGGATTGGCTTCCTGGATGTATTCGCCCCCTAGAGTACGTGCGTCTTGGCCAGGTGAGACTTGATGGGCTTGAAAGATCTTTCTGCCGAATCCACAGAAAGGGGTCTCATGATCGAGATGAGCTGCGAAGGCGCTTGTTCGGGCAAAGCTGAGTCCAAGTTGGCTTGTCGTGTTTCGGACCGATGTGGTTTTGTGGATGATACCACTATGCGCAAGTGATCCTGTAGTACAAGTTGGACGAGCTGGTGCAACGCTATCCGCAAACGGCCAATAACCAAGTTCAGCCAGAGTTGAGACAATAAAGCCCTTGATCGCGGAGTCTATGTGAAAGAGTCTGTTAGTTGCTTGATTACACTTGTGACACAGTGTCTTCTTTGAGATGATCGAGCACATCTTACTGGCTTTGTCCATCATGGTAGTTGACGTGTCTTGGGAGCAATTCCGCATCCATGTAAGCTTTTGATTGCACAAGTCGGAGGCTTGCAGAGTATGGACTTCGTCGCTTGAGGATTCTGAAGATGTGGCAGCCTGGCTCCTTCGGTTTGCTGATACGATAACAGAGGGAGAGGGAAGGTTGGTTGATAATCCTGAATCGGTACGATACCGCTCGTTGATATCAAGTGAGGGAAACCTCGACGCGGAAATCGAGATTAGGATGAGGATCAAGGTAGGAACCACGCGGAGCTAGAGTCTCAATCGATGCAAGATCTCACCTCTGCCAACAGCGGTGTGGAGGGAGGAGGGCTCGAAAATCACGCTGACAGAGGGCGCGTTGATACGTGCAGATGCTATGGCAACAACTGTCTCTGTTATCACGCGTAATGGCCAAGGTACAATGGCGGCAAAGTTGCAGTCAACAGAAACGGTGAAAGGTGAAGTCTATCAGACTGCTGACCCAAGCCCAAGACGGAATTGGCAAGTAAAAGGTGGAGTTGTCAGGGCTATCTAGGCGAAGGAGTTGCCCAAAGCGCACATCGGGCGTTCTCGTGATATTTCCTAATTAGGAAAAAGCGGCTGGTCATTCCAACTTCACCTCGAACAACGTCAATAATTGTGGGTCTCCCGTCATACACCTGAAGGATGCACTAGGCACCAGTTACTGCTCCAATACCTGACGCGTTGGCATCTCTACACTTCACGTTGATATCCTCTGGTCCAGTGACCACCTCGAGAGCCGTGCTCGTGCACACAACAACGGCCGAAAAGTTATTGCTTCACGCGGCGCCTTATCCCATCCTGATAGACAGGCTCTCGCATTTCGCATTCCTGCAGAGATCTTCCTTCTCACCACCCACTGTGTCACCGCGACTTTTTTCGCGACTTTTCTCCAGATACCGCGGTGATCAGCACAAATCTACTTCATTCCTCATAAGCTAACAGTAGCCTATTGGCGCGGTCTTCTCCCAACTCTCAACACTGAAAGATCTCTGATAGAGTCTTCTGTAAATCTGGTCCATCGATTTCGACTCCAACTCTCGAGTCCGCGAGAATCGTCTGCCGTAATTTAAGTCGTCGTCAAAGCACGCCGAGATCCGTCGCGTGACGTAGAGCTATCTCTCCCAAGTAACATGATTCGCTACTCACTGCAACTCGCTGGACCTGAATGAATACTGATGACAGCAGAATCCAAGATGGGCTTCTTCCGCCGCTTGTTTGCCTTCTTGGAAGAAGGTCCACACCATGCCTCGTCCAAGGGCAAGCCAAGCCGAAGCCTCGTGAAGGCCGCTGTCGCCCTCAACAAGATGGGTCGTAAGCCATCTTCCAACAGCTTCCGAGGAGAGAAAGTGGCTTCCAACAGCCTTGTGACTACTCGATGCCAAGCTGCCGCATGCGAAAGTAGCTCTAAATCTATCTCACATCACTCTGCGACTGCCGCAGCCCAAGATGAAAGTCAGCTTTGCGTCTTGAACGATGCGATCGACTTTGAGCCCGAGAAGCAGCTCGCTATTAGTATTCAGAGATGCAGAGTCCCGTCCACAATGAGCCCTCGCTCCTCCATTGAGTCCATAAGCCCTGTCAAGGTTCACGAGGCTGTCTAGTGGACGCGCTTCGAGAGCCAGGAGGGTCTACGTTCTTCATCATTGAGGTCAAACACAACGACGTCACCCTTCAGCGCCAAGAGCTCGAACAAAGAAAGCTTTCCCGCTCATCGAAGCATCTCTAGCTTAGAGCCTTTCCCGCTGCTTGGTGCAGGCTCTCGTCGCACAGTCAAGAGCAAGCAGAAGGTTTCTGGCCTTTCCGATCTTTACCAGAGTCAGGCATCTCCCCCTATCGAGCCTCCTATTACCAAGCTAGAGAGACGACGAGTCCGACAAGTTTCGGTCTCTCATGTATCAACATTCAGCTCAAGCTCCCTTGGTAAACTATGTGGCCTGGACGAAAACGTCTTTGTCAGATTCCCGTCTTTCGAGCAGGCCGGGGTGAAGCAGCTCGATGAACTCCTCGAGCATGAGAGCCGCTTTGCTAAGTACCTTGAAGAGGATGAAGATGGCGATGAGTGGGGCATCCAGTGCGGTGGCATCGACGAAGCTGCGGTCTCGTCGAAGAGACACCCCAACATCGTCGACTACGAGAAGTACATCGACGACAGTGTGATTCAACAGATCTATGAAGATATTCCCGAGGCCGAGAACGCAGATTTCAAGACTGCCACAAAGTCGGCTCGCAACTTGAGATTTGGCAACTACACCACCGGCAAGTACGTGAAGATCAAGTCGGAGCAAGATGACGGCGCGTCGAAGCCGCGGAAGCCGGGCAAGTGGATTGCTGGTCTCCTCCGCAAGGCCGTCAGTCTCTTCTTTCCCAAAACTGCCTAGCCTGCCATGCCCCTTGCCGCTGAACCACGACTTCATTTCTGCCATCCTGTTGGATTAATTATCTAAAGTACGTTCCACGATGGAGACGCATCATGCTTGCGTCTCACATCAACACAGGGTGTAGTACGATTACGGGAGCAAAGATCAGAGAGTCTCAGAAACCTAGACTGTGCCAATATGCTGATGATAACAAGGTTTCTAGATGATTACAATCGCCTGTCTTCATCCTTACTGTTTCTGTATGTGGGGAACACTTTTGGCAGCTATGATTTTGTGCGCAGAGTTCACATATCGATGCACGGCAAACTTATCATGTGGCTTGTCAGTGATAACGCGAAGTTGATCAAAGACCGAGGTCGTAGATCAGTGATGGGTTAGGCTTTAGCAGGGAGTTTCGTTTGGTTGTTTGTGATGGCTTTTGTACTTTCTGGAGTTTGGTTCGGTTCTAGGCATTTTGCTGTTTTCCGGGGCTTTATCATTTCTGTTGTCTGACAAAAGTTCCATTGTCTGACGAGGCTTTAATTACGTCTACGTACTGGAGGTGGAAAAATGGACATCGTGATTGTCAAGATGGGTTCCTTTTCTTTCCGCAGCTAGAGGGTTTCCTACTAAAATATGAACGATAACTTTTCGCACTTCAAAACTTTGCTCGCGAGTCAACGTCAACGAGTCCGTGAACTTATAGCTGCCCAGCCTCTTGGAATTACATGACAGACTCGTGGTCAGATATTGCTTGAGTCGTAGACCGCTGGTGTCAGTTGCGAACCACACATTATTCGCATTTGACTATACCTCAATCAGAAGTCGGCGATGCTAGTGCTTGACCAAAGTGAGCTTCGGCGTTTGTGCCTGGCGCTAATCTAGATCAACTCTCGCCAAAGGAGAAGTAGGTTCGACGACCATTAGCCATTGCAGAAGTTCAAGTCGTCGTCATCATTTTCAGGGCGCCGGCATCGAGTCCCTCCCGGGCGTGCACGCCACGAAAGGCTACAGGCAAAGTCAGCGATGCTTGCCATCCGTTCTTCCTCTCGCACGTATCCGTACCACGACTCGGCGTCATCCGAGCCTCTGGAACGGACTGTCGCATAGGCTTGCAGATGCTTCGACGCACGACTGCAGTTCCGCATAGTCCCTGTGACAACCACCTAGCCGCATCGCAGTTCTTATTTGAGATCATTCGATGCAGTACCGGGTTGCCGGCACCTAAGGGATCCTGAAAGGTGCGTGAGCGATACGCTTCGATATGACAGGATTCCCGAGGCGGTGCAGCTTAGCGCAGGGGGGATTATCCTCGTTCGCTTGGCTAGCGCAGAGACCCCGCGACCTAGAAGACGGGATGTGGATGGTCAATAACGCATGTCTTAGGTCATCTTCATGAATCACGTTGACCTCTGAATATGCTCTTTACTATTCGTGGGGATCTGACGTGTCAGCAGCTGAACAAATCTCTTGTTGGCAATAAAGAATGGAGTCGAAGGGAAGTTTCTACTGTGAAAGCTTTCGGTAGTTTGTTTCCAAAGATTACAATTACGCAATCCGATGTTGAACGCGTTTCCCCCACCGTATTGGATTAGCTCGAGGTCAAAACTCGGACGCAAAGACACTTGAGCCGCTGCCTTACCAAAGCTGCCCCTGAGCTTCGGCGCCAGAAAAGGAAGAAGCCCGGCTGGCACGAAAGAAAACACGATTTTGCTCTTAGCGTTCCCCACCAGTCAATGACAGTTTTCTGATGTTTTGAGATGGACTATCTTTTCATATCCACTCTGAATTAGCCCGACCCTCCGGATCTCCGTTTAGAAGTTTCAGGGTGTTGTTCGCCGTTCCCGTTTTCGGCTCGAACGACAGCCAGCGTTTCGTTTGTACGAGAAACTCAATCTGCTGCACCATGGATAGCCGCATGTGCAGCGATTGGTGATTGTGCAGCCCGGGAGTATACCGCACCTCGCACCGAGGTTTTTGAGCTGCAGACCGAGAGCCTCGAGTTTGCCTTTGCTTTGAGTCAGACGAAGGATCTGTTGCCATATGAATATGAATGGCCCGTGTACTAACAACATACGTGCGGTACTCGTGAGTACGTAGCTGACCACACAAACTCTATCCAAGCCAGCCGCACAACAACGCTCACGCCACACCCGCTCTGCGACCAAATGGTGGCTCACCTGAAGCTGTCGAGTGGGACTCCTGATAGTATCTGACTCTTGTCAGGTCAGCGAATATGGTCCGATGATGCTGCTGCCTGACCCAGACCCTCGAGTCACAAGAGAGGCGAAAGCTGGACTTGGAGACCCTCTCAACATAGTTGATGGGCATGACGCCCATAGGATCATCCGATGAACAAGTTGCCGGAACCTTCAGAACCTGCAACCCAGAATTGGAAACGAGGTCAAAAGTTCGTATCAATTAAGCTCATCGGCATCGCAGAAGTTACCAGAGTCTCGGCCTCAACTTTGCCGGCACGGGGTCACACGTTGACACTAGAACAACAGGGACCTGGCTAGTACCTTGCATCCATTCTTAGACCATGGGTGA
This sequence comes from Colletotrichum scovillei, assembly GCF_011075155.1. NCBI lineage: Eukaryota > Fungi > Ascomycota > Sordariomycetes > Glomerellales > Glomerellaceae > Colletotrichum > Colletotrichum scovillei. The sequence continues at coordinate 504,005 of NW_023336264.1, forward strand.
GATGCTAGCGCGGACATGTGCCGTCAAGGAGCACCAGTGCTGATGCAGATCGGGTTAAGCCCATCAGCCTCAGCATAGCAACACGGATAGGCTTCCCGAGTCCGACTCTGCCTACGGGCGAGATCAACGATGATCAACTGGGGTGTTCTACGGTGCTGGGATCCTGTACCCCAGCCGTTGAAGACAGTCCGTCTCGTTTTTAGATGTTGGCTAACTAAACTCGAGCCTTCTTCAAGGAGTATATAGCTCAAACATGCTCACCCTCTTTCTTGGCTTTTGGGAATCATCAGCAGTCACTCACTTAGACATCTGACAACAGTCTTTTCACACACATTCGTTTCTTACTTTACCGAAAAGGTTAGCTGCCAAGATGGTCGCCATCAAAGGCATGGGAGGCGTCCTTGGCTGGTTGTTCTCAATCCAAGCGTCTCTAAGCCAAGACAAGACCAACGGGTAAGACAACTCTTTTAGCACAACTTGGCTACATCTCCACGGGACATCATCTCAACTAACATGAACCCTTGCGCAGAAAATCCCCTCTTGGCACTTTGAATGCTGCCAAGCTGCCGCTCTTTATGAGAAACAACCCGCTACCCAACGGTTTTCCTTGGGGCAAGCTTTCCGCCGACGGAACCAACTACTACAAGGAGTGGCCCAACACTGGCGTCACCCGCAAGTACGACTTCACTGTCAGCCGCGGTGTGATCGCCCCTGATGGCTACGAGCGCAAGGTCTTGCTCGTGAACGGTGCCTTCCCCGGCCCTACTATTGAGGCCAACTGGGGTGACTGGATCGAGGTGACGGTCACCAACAACATCACCGATGGCCCTGAGGGAACCGCGCTTCACTGGCACGGATTCAGACAGCAGAACACCCAGTGGGAAGACGGTGTCCCGGCCATCTCCCAGTGCCCGATTGCTCCCGCCAAGACCTACACTTACAGGTTCCAGGCGACTCTGTACGGAACTACTTGGTATCACTCTCACTACTCCTCTCAATACGCTGGTGGCTTGTTCGGACCCATGGTCATCTATGGCCCTGCTAAGTCTCAGCCTGAGATTGATCTTGGCCCTATTATGCTCTCTGGTAAGTTGATATTGTGCAATCCTTCCTGCAATAGCTACAGTGTCTTCTGCGATGGATGGTTGCCCATGGCTGTTCCGGAGTCGATTAGCCATGCGCTCCTTTACCAGGCCCGGTGACGGAGGTGTGGGTACCCGGGGCTTGTTCCTGAGTCCAATCGCGACCCCGGTTTCGAGGTGGAGCTACCCGGACAGCCGGATGCAACGCCCGCAATGATCACCACTTCAGAAGAATGCAGGCGCTAACGTCTCCCAGATTGGTACCACAAGCAATACTTCGATCTCATTGAGGAAATCTTGCAGGTCAATGGCAGTGGCTTGGTCTTCTCTGACAACAACCTGATCAACGGCAAGGGTAACTTCAACTGCTCCACCGTTGCGACCGGAGATAACACCAAGTGCACCAACAATGCCGGTATCTCCAAGTTCAAGTTCCAGACCGGCAAGACCCACCGTCTCCGTCTCATCAACTCCGGTGCCGAGGGTACCCAGCGCTTCTCCATCGACGGACACACCCTCACCGTCATCGCCAACGACTTTGTTGAGGTCGAGCCCTATGACACAAAGGTTGTCACCCTCGGTATTGGCCAAAGAACCGACGTCCTTGTCAAGGCCAACGCCGACAACAGCAACCCCAGGGGTGCCTACTGGATGCGTAGCAACATCACCAGCTGCAGTCTTACCACCCAGCCCCTCGCCCTTGCTGCTGTCTACTACGATCTGGCCGACCAGTCCAAGGCGCCAACCAGCAGTGCTTGGAACGTTCCTGACCCTGGCACCTGCGTCAACGATGACCTCGCTCTCACCAAGCCCGTCATGAAGCTCAAGCCGGCCAACGTTCCCGTCACCAGGACCATGGAAATCAAGGTCTTCCGCAATGACTCTGGTATTGTTCAATGGTCGCTTGGTGGCGTTGACTTCCGCGGCAACTTCAACGACCCCACGCTTCTTCAGGTCAACAAGGGTGATTTGACCTTTGACAATGACTGGAACGTCCAGAACTTTGCCAACAACGGCAGCGTTCGCATTGTCGTCAGCAACAACAGCCCCGCAGCGTAAGCTCACACCCCCAAGTTCTTCTGTTCCAGATATCCGACTAACTTTCGCAGTCATCCCATGCATCTCCACGGTTTCAACATGTATATCCTCCACGAGGGTGACGGCCTGACATGGGACGGAACCATCACCAACCCCGAGAACCCTCAGCGCCGCGACGTTCAGCAGGTTCGTGCCGGCGGCCACATGGTCATGCAGTTTGACTCCAACGAGAACCCTGGTGTCTGGCCCTTCCACTGCCACATTGCCTGGCACGCGTCAGCCGGTCTCTTCTCCCAGCTGCTGGTTCAGCCCGAGAAGGTCAAGCAGCTCCGCATTCCTTCCGCAGTCGCTGATGTCTGCAAGGATTGGTCTGCCTGGACCCAGAGAAACATCCCTGAGGTCATTGACAGCGGTCAGTAGATCTGAGCCTATTTTATTTCTTTGTCTATAGTATCCACGGTGTACTGGTAGCATTTAATTTTCTTGGTTGTGTATTATTCGGTTATAGGGGGGTTTATAGATTTCACATCTCGGCACTTTAGTCTATACATTACTCGGCTAGAAGACTTCAAATGAATCATTCAACATACATTAATCGCTTTGATGTATGTGATTGCTATTGGCGTGCGCCGAAGCCGACATTGCTCCAGATGCCGAATTGTCTATAACTCCAAATGCCCTATCAATCGTCTGGCGTTGTTCAAAAGAGCGAGACAGCTAGGCTGTCGATCATCTGACCCACAGAACGACTGATAGCAAGGTGGGCAGTCAGGTGCAGGCGGCGTGTGATGCCATCGCCGTTGACGCTGCTCCATGAGGTCAAAGAATCCCGTGAGATACTTGTTATCCTTTTGACCCTCGGCTCCAAGGACTTCCGATCTCACGATGTTTCGCATTAGTTTACCCCATTCTAATGGTGATACCTCTACAGAGAACAGGCTTGGGGCGCTTGTGGACGACGGTTCTCCATAGGCCGATGAACCCGGTAATGCGCCATGGATTCCAAGACGCTTCTTCTCGCCGGCTTCTGTCGCTCTAGTCTCTTCTTTTGAGATTGATGTAAGCATTCTCTTATACGACTCTGTAAGACAAAGACAGAGAACACCAAGCAGAGCAGCGTTCTGTATGATTGAGAAGTACCGGCGCGGGCATCTTTGGCAGTTCAGAACCTGTAAAGCCGGCTCGAAGGTATTTCGGAGTAGCGCGAAGTCATCCGGTGCTACAAGATGTTCTTTCACCCGAAGGTGCTCGAGCAAAAGGTACAGTACTGAAAGACAGGCGCAATTATCCGTCGTTTGCTGATTGTCTGAGGCAAGGGGAGGGAAAGCTGCAAGACCTTCAGATACAAGATCTTGACTGGGCCTAGACTCATCAAATCGACCGTCAGCGAACCTATAGTTGCAGTATGTTGGAGTTGATATGATGCTAAAATCATACCCTTGATTATCTTCCAAGTCAATGAGTTCTGGGTGGATCGCAAAAGTCTCCGCATTGAGAGGGGAGCTAATTCGCGGGCTCGTTGACCCGAGAAGAGCATCGATTTCTCGTGTATTGCTGCTCCCAGAGTCCGATGCAGCATCTGTATGAACGGGAGAGAGCAATCTGGTCGAAGCATTCCGCCGAGGCAGTATCCGTTCCCGACGGATTGGTTGGGACGATTGAGGACGGACGCGACGTGATGTCGGCCTACCCATGGGCTTGTGGGGAGAGTAATAGCATTCCCGGTCGGAGATCCTGCATTTGGAGCAGATCGGACGTTCTCCTGTGCATTTGATCTTCTTTACTCCTAGGGATACACTTGACGTTAGTACATTCCATGTCATTGCCCAGGGGCGAAGATCCACTACGCACGGCAAGCCTCGCATGATGCTCGAAGACCCGGCAAATTTGGAGCCATTGTTCACCAATAAAGTTGAGCTATAACCTCGTATATGTATGTTTCCGGGCAAGAGATGTCCGGACAATGAGCTGAGGAAAGTTGAGCAATGACGGCTGATATGAAAGGAACAGGAAGTCAATAGATTTAACAAAGCCAGGGAGGATCTGTGCCATCGGAGACTTTAATCCACAATGATTGGCTCATAGTATCCGGTCGATCCACCGCCACGGAGGGCGTTCCGTTCCCCGCTCCCGAAGTAGCATCCGGGCCCAAGGCCGATCATAAATCATCGGGCAAGCCGGATGTAAACAGCATTGTTTTTTTAACTTGAACAAACTCCAACTCATTGCCCTATTATTCATGGACCTTTCGTCCAAAAGGATACTGTGTATTTATACATGAAGTTGCGCTGACTTTGCAGATTCGTTCTAATGGTCAATTGCAGTGGTGAGATGGTCATCGGTATCTTTTACAGTCCGCCGGGCTCTTACGTGAAGAAGCCATGTTGTTACAAATCGTTCCAGCCAGCTACTAAATACCCAGACTTAGGTGGTTGAAACTCAGAATGCCATCCTCAAGTCCACGTCCTGGCAGTGATTACGCACTCAGTTCAGGTCTTCGCAAGATTTCGGACACCCCCTCACGGAACAGCAGCATTGCGTAAAAGCTGTGGAACTGCAATAGGATGCCGGACAGATGGTGATTTCGAGTCGGATTGCAAGCCGTTGATTCATAGACGACTCTGACTCTTGCTGGGTTTTCAGAACTTCGGACAATGCTGAACCGATGAGCGCCTGCAAATTGACTGATGTCTTTGCCAAAGACAAAGTCAACGCTACTTTCTGTTTCCGGCTCCGCTTGTGACCTTTTGGAATCTATGAGCTCAACGTGACCGACTTGAAACGTGCCAAAGACGACAGAATGCACTGGTGGGAGTGTCTCGCATGAAAAGTCTTGAGATTTCCATATCTGGTTTGACGCTGAAATCGAATTGAGTCCTAAAATCAAGTCAGAAACTTGGTCACTCCTAACGAGCGGTTACGAGATTGGCGACTCACCAGCGTAGGACACCAAAGTCGGCCGTGCCGTCTGTAGCAGACGCCTCTCAATTGTTAAAACCTTTCCCGCAAAGAACCCACGCACGAAAGTCGCCAATAGCACCTCGTCGCTTAGGCCTCTTGCGTTCTCAGGCAACTCCACATCCATAGCCAGCCTGTCTGCTGATGAGACATGGTCTCTAGGATTTACTAGAGTCTTGAGAGTGTGCGATTGTTTGAAATTCTCTGAAAGGCCACTAACAGAGACAACTCGTCGTATGTCGACTGCCCTAATACTTGTGTAGACCTCCCAACCGTGTTTTACAAGTAAGGCGCATGGGATCGCTGCTGCTAGGGCGAGGGCGTGACGCCCGTCGATGTATCGCAGACCAAGGGCCATCTGAGGCACTCGAAGGCGAGGTTATAATGATGACGCAAAATGTCAGAGTTGAACAGCTTTTTCTGGCCAAGTCATGGGTATACGATATTGATATTACCTCGAGTCTGGGCATGCAATTAAGTATGGCAAATATTCAGAAGCTGACATGTCAGACGAAAACAGCCCGCGATCGGTTCCCGCCGGCTTTACCCGCGCTCAGTTCTCAGCCCTCAGCTACTAACGCCATCCAGCCTAACTAGGCTTTTTGGCGAGCAAATGTCCGAGTTTGTTAGTCCTTAAGTATGAATATGAACAGGCCAACTCGTTTAAAATTGGTCACCTGTTTTGGCATTCGTCAATAGATGACTCAACCTGTCCCATGCGGCCTTTCTGGTCTTGGGATTGTCTTGTATGGCCTAGATTGAGTTAGTTGATGTTAGTGCTTCCCCCCCACCTAGTTCCGCGCTGGAGACGGAAACCACAATACAGACTGGTGACCAGCATGGGCTTTCGAGACCGAGACTGCCGTGCTTTTCATTGCTAAGTAGAACTAGACATAGCATCGTGCTTTAGGCGAACATGAATGAGATGGAAAACTTCATTTGCCTGTTTCGAAGGCCCGGCACTGGTAGACCTTTTGAAAGGAATGAAATAGCCCCTCTAGCCACTCTTTCTTACTCCGCATTGCACAAGGGGAACTTTGGGGCCGTTCCAGCTGGGACCTTAGCTGTCAACATAGCGGCTAAGGTCTCACCCGCTAGCGGCAGCTTACACATGGACACTGTTGAAGCTTCTCAACGCGGGGCTCATGTTCGAACAGGGCTTGCCTTACGTGACATCTACAAAATTAGCAGCGATTGTAGGCACCTTGTTTCTATAAGTAAATTATATTCATCGTATTCTCGGCTTTTTCACAGAGCATCATATCTCATCATAACCACAGTCACACTTTATTTCCTTTAGTCAGTTACGATGGCATCGACAGACGACAAAACCCTCCACCTAGTAGGCATCGGCGTCGGCCACTCAATCGCGCCCCCAATGCACAACGCCATCGCGAAATCCCTCTCTCTCCCCTGGACCTTCCATGCCACTGAATGCAACACCATCGAAGACCTTCTCCTCCTGGCACGCAAAGACTCAACGGCAGGCCTCGTCGTCACGATGCCCTATAAAAATACAGTCATGCCCCGCCTCGACGCCCTAGACCCCCTCGCCATCACCATCGGCGCCTGCAACAACGTCTACCGCGACCCGTCGGACCCGGCGAAGCTGAGGGGGACGAACACGGATTGGTTGGGCGTGAAGGGGTGTCTTCTCGAAAAGGGAGATGGACGGGGTCCGGTAGAGGGAAAACCCGCGTTGATTGTGGGTGCTGGCGGGGCGAGTCGTGCTGCGGTGTATGCACTGCATACATACTTCAAGGCCTCAGTGATCTACGTCTTGAATAGAGATGACGGAGAAGTATCCGATCTTCAGCGCGATGCTCAACGTCTGTCTCCCGCTCCCAAAATTGTTCATGTCAAAGATGGGGAGTCGAAGACGCTGGAGACGCCGTACTACGTGGTCGGAACAGTCCCCGATTTCGAACCTACATCGGCGTCTGAGTTGGCGGTAAGAGCATCTCTAGAGGACTTCCTTTCACGGCCGGAGAAGGGAGTCTTGTTGGATATGTGTTTCAAGCCGCGGCGGACGCGGATGATTAAGCTAGCGGAGAGCCTTGAGTGGCCTTCGGTAGAGGGAACACATGTTATTGGGTACCAGATCGAAGAGCAGTGGAAGCTTTGGGCTGGAGAGGAGAGAGTGAAGAGCTTGGACAAGGATGCAGCGTGGAAGGTTCTATTGGAGGCGGCTGACAATAGTCCAGGGATCAACTTTTGAGCAAGTTGACGTCCATGTCTTGAACAATTGAGATTCTGGCTCAAATGCGAGTACCAATCAACAGTGACATGCTTGCGGAACATACTGCTAATCACTCGTAGCTTCAATTCAAGTTGAATCGCTTTACAAGCTTTTTCCAGGCTTCAATGCCTCTTCGCGCATGCTCCTCAGGCACCTCCTTACGCTCTTCCGCCATCGTTCGTGAGAATAGTTCCATCGACACCCACCCCTTATACCCGAGCCCCTCAATCAGTGTCCGAGCAACCTCCTCAACCGGCAAGTAAGCCCCGCGGTCCGTCTCATACATGTAGGTTCTCGCGTTTCTAGACCACATCATCCGCGACGGATTCCCATTCACGTGGAAAGGATGGCCTTCTACAAGAGGCTGTTCCATCCGTTCGGCGTCGACAACCTGGATGTAGAACACCTTCTCCAAGTCGACGTCCTTTACCAGTCTCTCCATTGATGCCTTGAGGTCTGCGTCTGCGTTGGGGGTCTTCCCGGACGGAGACGCCGGATCACCCCAGACGCGTCCAGCTATGTTGAAGGTGTCGAGGCAGAGGCCGAAGTTTGGGCGGTCGACAAGCGTGGCAACCTCCCAGGACTTCTCCCACGTGTCGACGTGCGTACTCCAGCATAAACTCTCGTACGCAAACCGGATTGGCGGGTCTTCTTTGAGACCCAGATCTGCAAGTTCGACTAGATCGGCAACAATAACATTCATGTCGCCAGTAAGCTGGTCGGCGGGAAGGAAGTTGGCGGGGATCTGGATTGTGTTGGTCCCCAGGGCCTTGGCCAACTTGAACCATAGCTTGATCTTCTCGATGAGTCGGGCATGTTGATCTCTATCCAAAAGACCTTCGTAAAATAGGAACGGCTGTAGACCAATGATTGTGATCTTTCGCTCGTCGAGTACCTTGCGTATATGCTCTGCGGCGGAAAGGAGGTGCTCCAGGGTAGGCTGATCGACATCATGGAGCGTTTTGGCAACGTATTCGAGGTCCTCGTAGAAGACTTCGATTCCTTCGAAGCCATACTTTGCTGCCTCGGCGGCCTTCTTGTCGAAGTCGTGGACCCAGGCGCGGCCGAGAGACGCGGAGAGTATGGCGGGTCGGAAAACAGTCATGGTTGGACGTGGCGACGGTGACGGCTAGAGTTTGAGACGAGAGATTGGGTATCGTCGTGGCGAACAAGCCCCGTAGCTATTTGCGTTCGAGACTGTTGGTCCGATGCTAAATGATCAATCATCCGTCAATGTCATTGACCCCGCACTTCACCCAAAGTTAGTAAGCTGTGCAAGATCCGGGTGATGTCAAAGATGGCAGTTCAAGAAGGCGGCTAAGCGTAGTTCCGGTCCATGCCATTGGCATCTAATGCATATTCCGCAACTCCCAAGGATTTGATCGGTTTGGTGAATACCAAATTTCACCCAGGCTCTTGGTCGAAGAATGACTGGATATCCGTCGCCATGTCGCCTACAACTCCGAGATGCCGCATGAACTCTGGTGGATTTGCCGACCTATTTCCATTTGTTAGATACCGAGTCAAATGCGATATGCAAGATGTTCGCGTATTTACCAATCAGTTGAGTCGAGATCAGCGAGACTCATGAAGAGTTCACCGCCAATATTCTCCGTCGCAGTGTCCATTAGTTGACTGAAGCTCACTTGCGCCTCTGGCTGAAACTGCCGCAGGTCCGGTTGATGAGCAGATGTGGGATCTGCCGTGGCCTCCAGTATCGCTGGCTCGCTTTCGGCGATTTCACTGCGAGACGTTGTAGGAGGGCTGTGTCTTCGGAAAAGTTCCCTTTGGGCATCAGCAAGGGCGGTCTTTAAGGTTTGTAAGTCCCCAAGAGATCTTCCGAGTTCCTGCCTGCTACTCATTCTGTATTCGTAAGCGGCTTCGAGGCTATTTAGAAAGGCCATTGATGTTGGAGGCATGCGAAATGTCTTGGTGGTGTCGAGAAGTTTGAGAAGGAATTGCTCTTGAACAAGTATTTCAGGGGATACCTTGCTGGGCATTCCATATGGTGTACCCTTAAGGCGATGCTCTTGTGTCGCAAGAGTCTCGGAAATACTGGCACAAGCGAGACGGAGATTCGTATCCTGGGGCGTATTCGCGACATCATGCTGATTTCCATGGTCCGGCAGATGACGCTTCCTCCATTCTTCAAAGTCCCTGATGATATGATAATAACGGCCAATATTGTCGCTTCCCATCTCGAGTCTCACAACATCATTTAGAATGCAAACAAGAAGGAAGAAAGAATTGAACGTGCTCAATATCAGTCCTGGAGTGTGGCTCCATGTCGGCGGCTGCGCCTGGTCATCCAAATCTTTTGAATTCCACGGCTCCCATTCTTCCATGGACTCTGTGGCAAGCAAACCAAAGCGCTGTGCGTCCGAGGAGTCGAGATATGGCCGTGACTTTGCCAAGCTTGCGATGAGCGTGTCAAGGACAAAGACACACATAAGTGTTCGCCGTGTGCCCTCGTCTTTCTGCAAGGGCCCATCCCGAATGACAGCAAGAAAAGACATGGCAGCTGAATATGTGGCTTGGCCTGTTGCGAGCCACGCGGCTCCAAATTCTTGCTCTTCCAGGCTAATAAGTGCAACAATGAGTAAGGCTCGTATGTGACCGATCTCATACTTTCCGTTGTGTTTGGCTAGAACATCTTCCGCTGACTCGAGGAAGACCTTAGAAAGCTCCAAGGATCCCGACTGGCGCAAGGAATGGGCCATGACTGTCCAGATAAAGCAGAGATCCCCGCTGCGTATAGCATTTGATGTGTTGGCATCCTTATCGCTGTTGGCTTTGAGGTAGACCAATCGCATGAGATCGTGCTTCTGCACCATAGGTAGCCATGAATGTGTGTTGGCGAAGTACACGTCCAGTAGTTGCGCCCAATTTGGAGGGATCTGCGGCGGGGAGGTATGGCTTTGTGGTGTTGGGGCCTGTGGCATGGCCAAGGCACTCTGTGGGAAAGTCGGCTGAAGCGAATAGAGTGAGAGAGTCGAATCGACGTCTTGTTTCGATAGAGTGATTGTTCTAGCCGGTGAGTAGTCGTGTTGGCTGACGTTGGTATATGCGGGAGTAATCATGTCTAATCCATTGTCAACAATAGGGATTTGGTCTGCCGAGACTTTGGCTGCGAGTTTGATGGCCTCCCTGATGCCCAACTCGAACTTCTTGAAGGCTTCGCCGTCTTCGAGGCTTTCCGAAGGTTCCTCGACAGACAGAAGCCTCTCGACTGTCTTAGAGGTGGTGCTCGTCCTCCAAGATTCCGCCAGTGTATCAGTGACATCCGTGTTGGGGGAAATCAGTAGACTCAAATCCTGTAACCCAAACTTAGGCCGTCGTTCTTCACCATCGAGTACCGCAGCCAGCCAGTCATCAACGTCATCGATAGTGTTGACTATCATGCCAAGAAGTAGTTCAAGAGCTCGTACGTATCCGGTGCGCAGCCCACGTTTCTTCGCAGGCCCATAGCTACAGCTACGCCCGATGCTCAGGCACGAATTGCACGACGGGCGGATCCCATCGCATCGGTCCTTGCGTCTTCGACATTCGTTGCAGGCTCGGGTAACGCGTAACCTGACTTTGCCTCGGGATGTTTTCCCTTCGTCAGATTCTTCTGTGGCGTCGGTTTTGGTCTTTTTTGTCCGTCGCGGTGTCGTCGGTGATGGGCCATTGTCGTCCTTGCCCCTGGATTGTCGCTTGGGTGGGCATGAGGCCATCTTGCCAGTCTACTCGATTTGACTGGGAACAGGTCCGTGGCAACATTGAACCGTTGATTCAATGGACGAAGTCATAGAAACTGATTTAGACAATTCAGGTAGATTCCTCGCGGTATTTCGCAATGTCAAAAGTAACAAAAGGCAGATGGACAGACTGCGTGGTCATAGCCCCACTAGCTGTATGTACTTACTAGAAAATGCATCAATGGAGGTATGCAATACAGCAATAGCTGCTGTGCTGCCGTGCTGCCTTGCAACTGACTTTCCTTGATTGCGTGCGTAGAACAAATGCAAAACGACTGACGTTCATCTCAAAATCTGCTAATGAGTACATGTGCGCTCAAGATTTGACTATGAAGGATACGAATCTCCTTTCAGTATCCTAGGCAGAAAGATACTCGGCCATGTTTGAAGTGTTTTAAAACCTTTGTCTCGACCACTATAGGCAATATTCTAACAGACAGCATACGTGAGTGTCCGATCTCAGGCGGCTAAGGTCTTTGCCGCTCAGATTTCCCACTTCGGCCACCAAATCGATCTCACCGCTCGCTGCAAATTTTCTTAATTCTGAGTAGTCGAGGGTCCGAAACCGAAGTAAGGATAAAGACAGAACTCACCATTCAATTGCGTACTCCCCCCCTGCCAATCGGGGGAGAGCAGTGACATTCATCTGACTGGCCACAATGTGGGAATCTGTGAGATCTCGAGCCGATTCCGGAGAGCTGATTTACAACAAGTTCAAATTCATTAAGATGTAACGAAAAACAACAAATGAAAACATTTGAACACAACGTAGCCGCGGATCGCATTCTCCGTCTAATTCCCCTTCTCTTCTGCATTCCAAGAGTCATTCCTCCACGCAGCTGAATGCGCTCGCTCCCCCTCATTACGATCCTTGATGCTGTCCAGATAGGACCGGAAGGACTTATTCATTGCCATCACATCTTTGAAGTGTTCAGCCTCCACAATGATCTCCTGCGTCTGGTCGTAGTCCGAGGCATCTTTAGCCTCATACTCGGCAAGCGCGATAGCTGTTTGAAAGGCGTTGCGAATCTCACGACCGTTCCAATCCGTGTACTCAAGCACCTCGGGTGTCTTCAAGAATTTCTTGGCGCCATTGCTGATGCGAATTGCCCCCTTCCGCTCGCGGTTGAGCTTCGCAAGCAGACTATCCCAAATCTTTTCACGTCGCGTACCATCGAGCGGATCGAAGCCGATGACAGCGTGGACACGAGACATGAAGGCGTCATCAATATGGCCGACCCTGTTGGTTGTGAGAAACAGAAGACCTCCAAAGTACTCTATCTTTCGTAAGAAAGCTTTTGCATGCGGGCAGTCAGTAGAAGTCACACACACGCATTGCGGTCACGATAAATAAACGTACCCGAGACGATTGCGTTGCGCTCAATGTCCTTCTTCTCACGCCGCTCGAGGAAGACGTCACACTCATCTATGAGAAGAATGGCGCGCCATTTGTCGGCCATCTTGAACCATCTAGTCAGTTCCTCTTCTACAGACGCATCTTCGGTGCGTAAATCAGATATTGTGAGACTGATCAATGGCTGCCTCTTCCGCATAGCAATCGATTCTAATCTTGTCAGAAGTGCAACATAGCCATCTGCGAGGACTCACACATACCAACTGTGTAAGTTTTTCCCACGCCAGGAGGTCCTGCAAAATGTCATTAGCATTGATACTGAACTCATACTAAGAGTAATGAGTGTACATGTACTTACCATGAAGAAGGATGACGACTCCTTCACCCTTGTTCTTGATGTAGTCTGCTGACCAGGGCTTCGCAGTCAATTGGCGTTCGGCTAGAGCCTTGATGATCTTCAGCTTTTCACCACTAACGATTGCTTCAGGTACTTCCTCCTGTACCAGGTCTTGGATGCTTCCAACATGCGCCGAGACTATTCACTGTTAGCAAATTGATTCCAGGCGACTTCGGGCGAGGCAGTGTTCGGTACCCCAGGTCTTCGCTGGAAGAGTGAAGCCAGGTACGACTGGGCAAATGATGAATTTGTGGGCTGCTGTTACTGGGTCCCTCGAATCTTTCGTGGGATCAAGCCATAGGGGCTGCAATACACCCGAAGAACCGTTCGTCGGCCTGGCCTGGTCAGGTGCAGGTTCCGAGACCAAATCGAAACTCCAATCATCTTCATCAAAAGTTGGGAAATTTTGATCACCATAGGCATTGAGAATGATCTTTCCTTTGTACTGCTTTATTGTCAGACTTTCATTCGTTCATAATAAGTAATTGCATACCTTTTTCCTCTTCTTACTCATCAACTCGCCATCGTAATGGGCATATTCGTACCCCCTCCAGAGCATGTCACAGATCTGATCACCACGAGTCTCGAATTCCCTCTTCCGCTCGCCCTTGGAATACTTCTCTGGGAAAATATCCAGCTGTTCGATCTTCTTCTCGCCTTCAAACTTAGGGATGTCGATGGTCTTGGTTACAGTGACCAGTGTTCCGTAAGACCAATGCATCGCTAGGAACCAAATCTTCACTTTCCATCGTTCTGGGAGATTGTCTTCTGCGTCCGGGGCGCATTTTTTGGCATCTTCGACGATGCAACCTATCCACTGGTGATCCCACTTACAATAAGTTTGCGAACCAGGTCTTAGTAGATACCATAGGTCATCCCAAGTAGTTGTGGGCGAGTCCTGTCCCAGCCGTCTCTGCATGGGTTCGAGCTTGCTTTTGACGATTGGATCCAAATATTCAAGCAACACGCCCAAGTGCTCAATTTTGGTCTGTCGTTCATCCATTATCGATTCCGGGGAATCCTCCCGAGAAGCATAGATCTGGCCCAATTTCTCCCAGTTGTGCAGCAGAACTCCGTAAGGTTCGTGGATTGTGATGGTCTCTCCGGTCAGATTTTGCCCCGGATAATAGTCGACGGCGTCGCGGATCAGCTCGGACAAGTGCGGGGAATGAACGATGATGCGAGAACTTCCAATTCCTCGTATGGCCTTGTCGCTCATTGTTTCTTTCTGAATCATGCCATTCTCGTGATTCCTTTCGATGGATTGCTTTATGTCACCCTTGAGCCCAACGTTCATGTTGGTGACGACCTCAATTACAGGCTTAGCTTTCTCGTCGTGCGGAGGAACCTGGGATGGAAATGGCTCATCCTGGGAGTAGTCAAAGTTCTGACCGTTGTGGTTGTAACAGGACGCCGTGTAACGTATTCTCGATGGCTTCCGAGGAGGCTCGGTCTCCTTAATCGTGTCTTGGGGAGAGATTACATTGTTCTCTGTCGCCTCAGCCACTGGGTTATCTGGGTTCTCTGACGCTGAGCCATTCACTGGGAGGTTGTGAGCAGGCATGGCTGTGTCGATGTCTGTGATAGTCGCTATGGCCGACATTATTCCAAGTTCAGGATATGGTAAGGTATGACGCCTTAGGAGGAGTGTCCACCTACTAAGCTGCTATTTTTCAGGGAAATCGGGCGCGGAAGCAATGATTTTACTCAGACAAGGCGCTTTATATCCTCATGGTCCCCGGAACGGCTGCACGCTGTGTCCTTGCGACGTCGCCTGTCTCCGTCCCTAATCCATACCCCAGAGGGATGGGTTTCGAGACGCCGAGAGCACCACCTTGCCCTGCCAGCAGCCCACTAACCCAAAGTGAAAACAAACGTAGACGCAGATGAGATTTCATAAAATGTGGCAAACAATCTTATTGGCTTAGTCCAGGACTTCCACACTGGCAGGCTGTGAGGTAGCAGCAGATATACTCTTTTGGGACATTGCCAAAGAAACCAAGTGCCAGCCTGCCTCGATGGAGCCAACGATCTCTGTTGCTTATTGGCTTATGTCACTCGTCGGTTGCCAATACATCGGTATGAGCGGCAAATGTCAAGCAGGCTCGCTACGCTAGGTAGGCTTACTGCAGCGCGAGTATTGGCACGGTGAGACGAAGTTCTCCATCTCTGCCAATGATAGGCGTCTGACCCTTGCCAGTTTTTGTGCAGCAGACTTGTACCCGTTCGTGCCATTGAATAAGCAGGTGACGCCGTCGAGGGAGTCGGGGCTGGTCCTTTCCTTGCACACTTGGTACAAATTGACAATGTACATTCAAACGAAGGTTCGGCTTTGGGGTCTTTTGGTCCTCCTATCTCAGCTGTCCTCAACATAGGAACCCATTGGTGCGGTTCCATGCTGATGTTCGTTAATCTTTGCGAGTCACGCTTACATGGTACTCTGCGGCATTTCGGGCTACCACACCGGTTTTAAAAACCATGCGCCGCAATATTCTGAAAGCATCTTTTTCGTGGCATTGGACTAAGTGAGGCCTCAGCCTGATCTATTCTTAGCACTTCGGTAGCAAACACCAGCAGCTGCTGCCCAGACAATTTGCTTGCACGAATTTATGGCTAACCTTTCCTTCTTTGTTGGTAGGTATCACACGCCCTTTGTTCTTTATGACCCTCCAACGTTTCTAAGAATGCCACATGCTCAATTATTCCATTTGAATCTCGAGCGAGAGTAAATCCCGCTGCTATGATATCTCAGAGCGCCAAAGCAGCGGAGCCTGCTTTGCAAATGGTGCGTCGGTACACTGACCAGATGCATCGAGAGTGCACTGGTGACAATTTACCGCAAGTACATGTAACCGAAACATTCAGTGCCTTCATTCCTGACATATCATTCTTGACATTCTAGGCAAGCTCTGGTTACAAAAGTTGAATCAGAGAGACGAGATGAAGCCATTGGAAGAATCATTCCTGAGGTTTCGGCCCTAGAATCTTTGGAAATTTACCAAGGCGCGAGCTTGGGGTAAGGTTTCTTAGAAGCTCCTTGCTACTTGCATTTACTTTATTCTGATAATGCCATGGACAGAGACGTCGAACTACAGGAGACCGTTCTCTTGGCAGGCATATCCCGGGATCTAGAGACACAGTGGCCCAAGGTCGTCAAATCTTTACCGAAAGGCGAAAGGGATAGCATTCCCTCTAAACCCGATATTCGAACGTTTGGCAGACTTTTCAATCAAGCGCGAGACAAGCTCAATGCGAAATCGAGCACAAGGTCTGGCAAGATCAAGTCTTGGTTTGTCGGAGTGGCGGAAACTATCAATAGCCACAAATATTTGCTCAAACTTCTACCTGAAGGAGACAAATACACATCGGTCTTGGTTGGCTCTTTCACGGTGCTGATCCAGGTATGATTGCGCCTTTCAAGCATACATCTACCCGCATCTGCTCCCATTGGGGCAATCGAAAATTGCTAACGAACAATAGGTGGCGGTGACGTACAGTGACACCGCAGAAAACGTATCTGAATGCCTAGAACGCCTTTCAAGCCAGGTGTCGCTTCTCAAGAACGCTCTCGGGGCAAATCCCCGTCGTCAGTATATTAGGTGGCAAGTCAGCAAGTTCTATTGCCACTTGTTTCGGTTTCTTGTACTTATCTTGACCGAGTGGCTTTCATCCTCCTCAAAACGCTTCTTCAATAGTTTTGGAGACGGTCTCTTAAGTGCCTGCGATACAGCAGTCAGGAAGATGACAGCGTGCAAAGACGACATCATGCATAGCATCATTCTCATTCAGCAGAGTACAATCGATGACATGAATGCAAAGCTTGACCGACTCGGAAGTCTTGTTCAGGCCAGTTTGGTTGGCGCTGCTGTCGATCGATCCAGGCTGTGCGACGCTCCGAGGGTGTCTTCGCTGACCGAGGTGGCGCCATTCAAGGCTTTGCCACAGAGTCAGAATACTGACGCAAAATCTGGGAGCAAAGAAGATGGTGGTAAGGAGAAAGTTGAGCCGCAGCTACTTGAAGATGAACTCAGCGACGAGAGTAATCCCTGGACATCGGAGACAATGCAGGAGTCCCTAAAGCACTTGGAGACATTCCATCAGGCTGCTTATGTTGCATCTTTGACGTCCCCGCTGAGGCAAGTGTATGTGAGTGCAGAGATGCGAGCCAATCTCGTGAGGATGGTCTCTTCGAGGCGATCGGCAGCTCTCTGGATTGAAGGGCCGGGTGAGTGATCCTCCTTTCTTACTACCTAACAAGAGGTCATCTGGCTAACTCTCATCAACGTTGAGACGACGATGAACCGCCTTCCCACGCGACTTTGCTAGCAGCCCAAATGGTTCACGATCTCAGTCAGCTGAATATTCCCAGCCTCTGTCACTTCATCCATCGACCTAAAGGTACATCTTTGGACCGTGAGCGGGCGCTCTTAGAGATGGTGTACTCCCTGGTCTACCAGATATCACGGGCTCTTCCTGAGCATGCGCATTTCGAGGCAGGTGTTGTCGAAAAGGTCAAATTGCTGCCAGCTGTCCCGCAGACTCGTTCCGAAGTGACTCGCAGCTTAGCTCCAGCGGTCAACCTACTCGAGTCCATGTTGGAAAACCTTCCTCCGCTGTTGTTCTGCGTGGTGGATGGGTTTCAGCTTCTCGTGAGACAGTCGGACTCCCCGGAGATGAAAGCAGCCACCAAGCAGTTTGTGGCTTGTATCTGCGAGGCAGCAACGCGCCAGCTCAAAGACCAACCGTCGATTTTCAAATCGCTTTGGACCACGGCTGGGCCCTGCAGGGACTTACAGCAAGCCAGAAGGAGCCGGGCTCTGGCGTATTTAGGATACGAGGATGATGAGGAATTTGAGTCAATGGCTCTTCGTGGTAGAGAGATGTCGCCATTGACACAATAGTAACTTTTCATTCTGGCCAAAGGTCCGATGACTGGGAGTTGGCTTAACATATTCATTTGATCGAATTTATCTATGCCTTGGGCTTGATATTCTTAACGGCATGATCAATGGCGTACCCATATCCATGAATTCCCAAACCCATGATAACCGCCACCGCCTTATCGCTCAAGTAGCTGTGATGTCTGAAGCTCTCTCTCGCATGTGTGTTGCTGATGTGCAGCTCGATGAAGGGGATATCGACGCCCAGTAACGCATCGCGGATGGCGACGCTCGTGTGCGTGTAGGCGGCGGGGTTGATGATGATGACGTCGACGTTGCCCCGCGCCGCGTGTATGCGCTCGACAATGGCGCCCTCAGTGTTAGATTGGAAGGATTGCAGGTCTGCGCCGAGAGACTTGGCGTGTTCTTTTGATTGCGTCTCGAGCTGGGAGAGTGTGGTCGAGCCGTAGATGTGCGGTTCCCGGGTGCCGAGGAGGTTCAGGTTGGGGCCGTTGATGAGGAGGATTGACTTTGCCATTGCGATTGCTGTTGTGGACTGTTCGTGATGTTTTCAGAGGTTTGTTTGTCTTGTAGGACAGGCGGAACAAGCTTTCTTGGACAAATTGCGAGGGCAATTGAGGATGTACAGGTGAGATACCGAACTTGCAAAGGGAATTAGATGCAGGGTCTCAAGATTTCAAGTAGGGAGCTAGAAATAAAAACTGGTTAAACACTTTCCCCAGGTTCCCCTCAAATCACCTCCGCGTGGACCGAGTCAAGCCCAAATCGCTCCGTGAATCGGTGCGGGGAAACAAGATGCGGGACCCCCGCGCCCCCGCGATCCCAACGCGGCAAAGTTTTCATCCGTTCGGCCTCTCACCAACGCACCGAGATGGAAGAGCCGGATAATGTGCCGAATAGCGAAGTGCTCGCCAATACGATGGCCCCGTCATTAGCTTAGTCACTTACATGATATCTTTTCCGGCACATGAGGTCTGCATCATGATAGATGCTCATTGCTGAGCCCAAGATTGACAAAAAAGCCACAAAGAACAATTCGACAAATTGCGCGGTAATACAAACGTTACAAACATGTCTGATTTACACAGTCTTCCTGCAGGGTCTCGTCCCATCAACGCCATCCGCAACAATGGGCCAGATCACTTGGTTCTGGAAAGATTGAAGTTGAGAGAATTGGCAGAAGGATGGCCGTCTTACAGGTAAAACATCACCCGAAATTATGGTCAAATGAGCGTCACTTTGGCAGGTTGTAACTGACCGGCACTGATCTCCAGGGACGCCTGCGAATGGGAAAACTTCGAGTCCATTTTCCACCCAGGAGCCTACGTCTATACCACCTGGTCAGGCCGCGTCCCCTTCACAGACTTCATCGCAGCTTCCAAGGCAGGGATGGACAAAGGCGCCTTTATCATGCACCGCTGCCACGGCTGCAGCACAGATATCAACGCCGAAGGTACCAGGGCCGTTACAAAGCTCAAGGCGACAATTACACAGCGCTTCGAGATTGGCGGCGTCGAGTTTGATGTGGAAGCAGACTGCCGCTTCTGTTTCTACTTTGAAAAAGTGGGAGATCGATGGGGCGCGCGTCTGGTGCGGCATTGGTATGAGAAGGATAAGGTGATTCCTTGCAATCCAGCCAAGTACCCCGAGATTGATGAGGAGAAGTTGGCTGCGTTCCCTCCTGGATACAAGTATCTTGCGTATTTCCAGGAGCTTACGATGGGAGTCAAAGTTCTTTTGGATATGCCTGGGCATCGGCGTCATGTTGGGACAGTGAACCTGGAAAAACACGACTTACTTTACTGGCAGGCCAAGGATTGGCTTGAAGGAAAAGTCATAGACGTGTAGAAGACTGGCAAATATGATATGATGACGATTAAAAAATACCCCTCCAAAATCTTCCTCAAGATCCTCAGATTCTACGTCGCGGACTAGGTGTTGAGGTCTTCTGCACAAGACATAGTGGTATATACACGCTGCTGTCGGACGTCCGGCGTACCCTCCATGGAACTTGATCGCCTTCTCCCTTAATAAGAAAGCAGAGACTGAATTGAGGGTAGAACATCCGAATCACCACCCGAGTTTGCTTGAGTCTTGAGCTCTTTCTACGGCAAATCATTCTATCATCTCTCCTTGATCTTAGCCTGTAGGGCAGCCCTCATCGCCTCGACTGGTGCTTCTCTTCCAGTCCACAACTCGAACTGGGCATAAGCCTGTTCCTCAAGTACATCCACACCCTTGAATATCGTCCAGCCCGGATGCCGTGATGCCGTCTTCATCATACCAGTGACCTGCGGTCTATACGCCATCTCAACCAAAACTCCCTTCTCAGCACCAAACAGTCCTGCAGGTATCTTCTCCTCGCCAAGGTCATCCGCAGGAACGCAGGCAACAATGACTTTCAAAGATAGTTTACCCGGCCCATCGCGCTCCCTTTCGGCAGATACGGCGTCCTCCAAGGTCTGAAACACATGGCAATCAAGAGCGGGAAACTGTGCCGCCATCTCGGCCGCCTTCGATATCGTCCTGTTCACAACGAGAAGCTGTGTAATCCCTAACTCCTGGATCGCATAGCAAGCAGCGCGAGCCGCTCCACCGGCACCAAGAACCAACGCAGTCGAAGAACGAAGGTCCGATAGCCCGCTGCGCTCGATACATCTCCTAATCCCATGCCAGTCCGTATTATCGCCCACAAGTCGCCTGCGCCCCTTCTCCGAGTCCTCCTCGACGAGTACGGTATTCACGGCCCCAATCTTCTGTGCGCAAGGAGTGACTGCATCTAAGAGCTTGCCAATCTGTAGTTTGTGCGGAAAGGTGACTGATGCGCCGCCGAAGTCATTGGCGTTGATGATGGATTCTACCGAGGCGTCGACGCTCTCTGTCTGGTGGATGCCGTAATGATGTGGGAGGGCGAGTTCTCGGAAGCCCGTGTTGTGGAGGGTTGGGGAGAGAGTATGGGAGATATTGTGGCCGAAGATGAAAAAGTTCCTCTTCGGGACGGAGGGGCTTCCTTCCAGGGACCCCATGGTATCCTACAGCCCGTTATCGTTTACTGCTAAGATTCACTGCTTCAAGATCTGGACTAGAGGTCTTGGAAGGCTTGGAGGCGGAATGCTCCGTGGGAGGTTCCGGTTCGGTGTGATTAGAGCTGGTACAGAAGTATTGAGGCTTTCCTCGGTGAATCTGCATTATGAGGTGAGTAAGGGAAGACAACTATAACAAGGCGCCATGATCTTAATCTTTCTTCGGTATCATCGGTCAGCAGCTTGGCATGTGTCTTGCCAGGACGGTAGAAGTCTTTACCGCTAGCATCAAGCTAGCCACCACATGCACTTTTTGTGGGCAGCTATTCCTATGAAGGACATTACCCGCGCACTTGTTAACTCTTTCTACAATTTAACAAGTGGAAAATTACAGTAATCGCTCATGATGCATAGGTGTCTCCTAGAGATGGGAGTGTGGTGGTAAAATATCATCATTGAAACGCTACGCTCAAATGAATGCTAACCTTGCCAAGATTACTACCCTCTTGTTGGCATCTTGCCCCCTTCTGCAAGCCTTTCCTTATACGCTCGCGAAATCAACTCACGCATCATCTCGATCGGAGGTTTGCGTGCAGTAAAGAGCTCAAATTGTCTCTTACCCTGCTCCGGCAGAACACTTAGGCCGTCGACGGCGATCCACCCTTGGTCGCTCATGCTGCGGATCTGCTTCAGGAGAGGTGTTTCCAGAGGCGTATACGATAGCTGCGAATGTATGTTAGCAGTGTCACCTCGTTTGATCCGTTTACGTATATCGAGCTTACCTCAATGGCTACTCCGCCTGTAGGACTAGCCAGCCACCCCGGAGGCAGACTCGTATCAGCCGATGACTCCCCGTCGACCTCGCGCGCAGAGATACACGATACCACAATGGTGGGAAAGTCAGCGTCATCTGGCCACTTATCATCTTTGGATTCTAGAACACGAATCGTGGGGCTGTTTGGAGCTGCATCAACTTTCGGCGAGACGTTGACTTCCGTCGGCGTCGATGCCCCGTCGCTCGTGAATCGGTACCCATTAAAGTGCCTCACAACCTCTTCAGCCGTCCTCGTCGTTCGATTGTGTATAAGCACGGTGCGGACACCGAGCCTCAGAAGCCCGTATATCGCTGCACGAGCCATACCTCCCGCACCCACAACTAGCGCTGTTGTCCTCCTCTTGACGCCGTTGATGGGTGATAAGTTATGCCGGATGCATGTGTGTATCCCGATCCAGTCCGTGTTATCGCCATACAGAGCAACGACCGGACCGGCTCTGTTGCGATCAAGCAGAGACTCAATGTTCCGCGAGCGCAGCGGCACCAGCGTGTTGACGGCGCCAATGGCTCGAGCTTCTGGGCTCGTGAAGTCGACAATGGCAAAGACCTCCTTCTTGAAGGGGGCCGTGATACTCGCGCCCCCAAAGTTTTCGTCGGAGATGAGCTTGCGTAGGTAGTTTAGGGTAGGCTGCTGAAAGATCTTGTACTCGTGCGGCATGCCGCAGAATTTGAAGGCGGGGTTATGCATGCACGGCGATAAACTCGTGGATGCATTGGTGCCATAGATACCAAAGTACATGGGGTCTAGAAGGAAGGAAGAGTAGAGTGCCTTTTGCGCCTCGCGAATCGTCAAGAGGCAATGAGGCGAGCCGCCTGGAGCTAGTCTCCGGAGCAGGTTCATGGTGACCGGCGTGAAAGTTGGGTTCATGAAGCAGGACATGCGGCCCAGGCGGCCCGTGTTGTACGCTATCAGCGGAATCGTGACGTCTCTGGGCTTGCCGGCGCCGTGCTTGAAGTGCTGGATCTCGAAGTTGTCCTTGGTTGACTTTGCCTCGCGACATATGCGGACGACGTCGCAACCCAGGTCCTCGGCCAGCCTCATCTTGTCCTCCAGGCCTGGGTTCCGCCAGCCGCTTGGAGAGAGGGAGTTGCAGGTGTAGTGGGCGATGATCTTTGTTGTTCCTTTGCTTGCGACTAGATCTCGGATGATGTTCTCGTCGCAGCGGAGATCTACGCAGAGGTACTCTGGAGCGAGACGGAGGCCGTGGTTCAGGACGTCAAGGTAGTATGCGGAGGCGTGTTCTGGCGAGAAGCCGCTCATTATGCCAGTAGATGAGGATTCCAGTTCGAAATTGAGGATGATAGGGAGACGAGTGAATCTCCTGACGGCATAGAGCAAGCGACAGACGCGATTCGCAGTTGCATCATCAAACTCGGTCGACGTTGCCTGTAGTTCCCTCACAGGGATGACTAGTTCCGCAACATCGGCTGTTGTCGTGATATTTCGAAGTTCCGGCCCGGCGGTCTCTACCAATGACATTGGCAAGTTGAGAGAATATGTGTATGGCCGGCGCTCCAGTGGTAATGAAGCAGATCCTTCGGTGGCACGATACCGTTCCGAGCCCTGCCTATCGCTTTCCATGATGCTGTCAATGAGTCCGAGAAAGTCGTACTCCACCCGCTTTAACGCAAGAGACCTTGGTGACTGGTGGCCGGGTATGGTGGCGAGCTCGCCTGAGGCCTTTCCTAGGGTATCTGAAATGTTATAAAACTCAAAGTTGGATATCGATCGGTGTGTTGGACCACTAAGTTGAAAGAGTCGTGTGATGGCATCAGTATCCCATACCTTGAGATGCTCCTTCACGTCTTCCGCATCTCTCAGGACATAGATGATAGGATGCGTCTGCCCATATTCCGCAAGCCACGCCTGCCCCGTCTCTTCCACAGCTCCTGGCCCACACGCAATAATAGACTTTGTCGGATTCTCGAATAGCATGGAATGCAGAAGCTTTAGCTCTTCCCTTCGATACTCAGCCGTACCGTGCTGTGTCTTGTAACTGGCGCGTGAGAGGCCCGTCATCTGGAAGAATTGCTGGTCGGCGTCGAGTAAGCGGAACCCTAAAGCGCTGGCCGCGATCACGGCGAGAGTCGAGCGGCCTGTGCCTCGGATCCCGACGAGCACGATGGAGGCGTCGGGGGCGTAGCTACGTCGGCCGGGGGTGAAGCCGTGCCATGATGGGTGTGGCGGTGACTGTTGGCCAAAGGACTTGATTGAGTTGACGGCTGGCCCGACCAGCGGTAAAGTCGGCATCATGTCAGGGGCCGCCTTTTCTTTGGTAACAGGGAGAAGAGTTCTTTCGACGTTGAATCTGTTCTATATATTGGGCGAGGGTGACAGCGCCTCTGATTTGGAGAACCTGGGGAAGACGACGCCTGGCATGGACCACGTTTGGATGGGATTCTGGATGTATCCACATCCCTCTGGCTTCGCCTACTTATTCCAACAGCTCGAATAGACATGAACCAAGTAAATATGTGTGGGGTAATAACTGGTCCCTCAGATAATCGCAATTCCGACATAGAATGCGGCCAGTGTTGAAGGGAGCCGAAGGAGTGGTTTACCCCGGAGTCGGGGCCCCGGAGATTTCTTCACGAGGCGGGGCCCACAACGTGGCGGCCGGGAAAGGGCTTACCCGGTCGCCACGGATCCCTGCGCGTCAACCCTGTGAGCACGCCGCTTACTACTTCTTGTGTACCCTCAACTCTCACGAATCACACGTCTACAGCTGTGGCAACCATTCCCATATTTTCTCCCAGAGAGGTGAATATGCTCGATCCAAAGTCATTAGAGGATTCGTTCTCCGAGATTTGTTCTTCGCGTGACTGGAAGGCCTTGTGGTAAAAGATCTAGACCAGTAATTAGAGTGGGCTTGAAGATTGATCTAGCTTTAGTTTCTCTCAAGTCTACGCAGTAAATGGATACTTGAATATTCTCAACTCCAACAACTCCTGTATCTAGACATTACACAATTGCTCATTGCTAATGAAAATGACGGCATTCCATGCTTGTTTTACACATTGTGTGATCACCGCTTTGATCTCAACAGCCTCTTGGTTCACTTCCGCTTGACCCCTTGCCCCTTGGGCACCCTAACGAGCCAGTAGAGACCACACGCTGCAACGACATTGAACACAATATACACCCACAAAAGCCCAAAGTTCCTCCATCTATCGTTGTAGTTGATCTCGAAAGTCGCAAGATAATCGTCTGTAGTGTTCATACGACAGTACCCACAAGTCTCCCTCGCCGCAGCATCCACCAAATACCCGCCGGCGCGCTCAACAAAGGGGCCGAGAAACTCAGCGCACGTCATGTTCGTCGGCACCGGAACGGACACAATCTCCTTTGCCGTGCAAACGACCTTGGAGCCATGCAGACAAGTTGACAATGCACCGCTCACCAGGTACGTCATGGGACTGATCCAGTACATGAAGTCGCTCCATATGGCGGGTAGGTCGGCGCGAATGACGCCCACGCCGCAAAATGACATGCAGAGGATGGCAAACAAGCTGGCTGGGATACTGGCTAGGTCTGCCGTCTCAATTGCAGCGATAGCGAGCTGGGAAAATGTGCTAACCCAAAGAAAGAACATCCAGATGAAGAGGAAGACGGTTAAACCACGGATCGTGACGTCGTCGGGGGTGGTGTTGCGGTAGAATTTGGCTGGGTAGTACCAACAGAAGAAGAAGATGACGGCGGCGATAGTGTTCCAGATCATTTCAATCGCAATGTTGGAAAGGAAGTATGCTACAGATTGGTTAGCTTTGTCAATCCAGAACCCCCGCGGTACGGTTTCTTACTCGTCCATCGATACACGCGAGATGGTCTCTCTCGTACTTCGTAAAGAGCTCTCTGTGGAATGAACATGGGCATGATCTGCTTGCTGAACTCGTTGACAGTCGTGAGGCACATGAAGAAGGCGTAAAGCTGGTTCTGCAAGCCTTGCAAGCTATTGTCCGACTTGAACGTGAATCCAATATAGAGAGCCTGATGGTATTGGTTAGTACAGGAGGTGAGGTATGCGGCATGAGGAACCACCAAGAGGAGCATCTTACCAGAAGAATAGTCAAAGTAAGCTTTGACCAGATGTACACAGGAGACCTCCAAAAGTGCTTTGCTGTACGGACAAAGACATGTTTGAACTGAGTCCAGAACGACGAGGCAAACTCCTGGTCGGCGACATCATCATCCCCGGCTCCCTCCATGGGCTTGCCTTGGGCCTGCTGACGCAAAATTCCAAGCTCATTCTTCACCTCACGATACTCTGGGGATGAACGCCAAATCTCATACCAATTCGGTCCGTCCTCGGAAAGCGTGGTGGCCTTCAGCATCCACTCTGCGGGGTTGGCATCGGAAGGGCATGGTGATGCGCCGTTGCGTTCGAGGTACTCAATCATCGTCTTGGCGTTCTTGCCAATATCTGCGCACGTAAGCCAAGAGCACGTCGGAGGAGAGAGGAATGAGAACGGCGACAACTCACCCCCAAAATAGACAGTCTTCCCCCCACGTTGCAGTAAAAGCAGCCTGTCAAAACGAGCAAAAAGTATGGCAGACGGCTGGTGGATAGTACACAGAATCGCCTGGCCGCTCTTTGCAAGTTTCTCAATCAAGTCGCAAATCGCCCAAGACGTCTGAGAATCAAGCCCCGAAGTGGGTTCATCCAGAAAGACCAGCAACTGCGGCCTAGCAGCGAGCTCAACTCCGATCGTCAACCGTTTACGCTGTTCAACGTTGAGTCCTTGTCCAGGGACTCCAATCACTGCATCTACGAAGTCGCTCATATCGAGCAGCGAAACCACATCGTCAATGTACGCCAACTTGGCCTCGCGAGGGGTCTCGGCACTTTGCCGCAGCAACGCACTAAACTCGAGGGCCTCCCGAACGGTCATGGTGTCCAAGTGGACGTCTTGTTGCTGAACGTACCCGACGCGATTAGGGAACGATCGGTCCGTTGCTTGGCCGTTGACCATGGTGTCGCCGGATATCACGCCCATGGTGATTCGAGCAGCAAGAGCGTCGAGTAGGGTTGTTTTACCGGCACCAGAAGCGCCCTGTTTGAAAGTTAGAGATGGAACAGGGGATATGTAAGCTAAAACACATACCATGAGAGCTGTGATAACACCTGGTTGCACCCAGCCGTCCACGAAGTCCAAGATGCGCCGGTCCTGGTCTTTGATCTTGACATCGTAGCAGATGTCCTCCCAGTGGAAGATTGGCTTACCACACTCACTCGGTCTCGGTCTTTTCTCCAACATCTCATCTGTCGGCATGGCAGAGACTTTCTCGGTTAGAGTCATGTTGCGGGACTGACTCTCTTCGTCGGCTAGGGCTTTCTTGTCTATCGCGGGAGGTACTTTGCCACGTCGGAAGACAAGAACTTCGCCTTCGTTTTTGGGCGGCTTGGCGTACTCGGCAGTGATGATATATGTGATGAAGAACACCACGACGTATGCACAAAGAATGCCGACGTTCCTTGAACAGGTCAGATGAATTCCCAAAACACTCGATTATGACCACAGACTCACCTCCACTTGTTATCGTTAAAGTACCCAAAAGATTGCTCGATATACCGGTCGCCATCTATCATATCTGAGCCCGGTACGGCGCCCACCACAGCGCAGGTACGACCAGATATAGAGAGATCATCATAGCCCGGGCCAGACGGCACGAGCCCAGCGCATAGGAACTGGCGACCATGGAACTCATTGGCCATGAGCGCCTCGAACGCATAAGAGAGCGGGTTGACGTAGCCCATCCAGCGCGACCACCCCTGCATGTAGGCTGTTGGTACTGTGAAGCCGGCATACATCATTACGCCGATGGTGACGAGAGTGACGGGGACCATGGCTTGATGAGAGGTGCGTGCGAGGGATGCCATGGTGCGATAGATGCCCGACATGGCGAGGAGCACCAGAAAGGAGACAAGGCAGAAGAAAAAGAAGGGCCCCGGCTCGCGGTTCAAGTTTGCCATGAAGTAGAGTATCGAGTTGAACGTGAAGACGTTGGTGATCTTGTATGGTAACTCGGTGATGTAGCTCGAGATGGCTTCCGCGGACTGGTGGTAGAGGGCGTATCGATTGTGCTTCTCGATGACGGGTCTTTGAGTGTATAATGTGAGGACCTAGATCATTGTGAGTTTTAAGTTTACGAGTCACCACCTATCTGACAATTACTCAGGGAAAGATGTGTACTGACCTCCATTTCACTAGCAAAAGCATTGAACAACAGAGCAAAGAAGATGAGCCCACCACGATAGTAAAACGTCCCCGAGTCCTGCCTCAAGTTGAAAAACATGCTCCCGAGCACGAATCCAACAATGATGTTGAACACCAGAGAAGACAGCGTGAACTCGGGATCGGCAACCAGACGCTTCCACCCGCGCCAAAGGCATAGCTTGACTTGACTCGGATATGTAATCATGTAAGGCGACTTGAGTCGTTGCCATGAACTTCTCTCAGCTTTGATGCTGTTCTGGAACGCCTCGAGGCGGTCCTTTGAGGAGTGATTGCTATCGTAAGCTGCGATGTCTGCCATGAGGCTTGCGTGCTGTTTGGATGCTTTCCATCTGGCGGCGAACTCTTCAGGAGTTCGAGGGGCGAGGTGTTCGTGTCCTGGTCGGATCTTTCTTTCGTTCGGAGATGTCATCGACGTAAGGAAGTCTGGAACAGTTTGTCGGTCGGGACCTGTAATGTTTCCACGTCAGAACAAACCATCAGATAGAAATAGCAGCGGGTAGACACTCACACTGAAAGCCAAGCTCCTCAAAGTACCGCTTCGCTTCACCAATCTTGCCGAAGAAGATCTGCCTCCCCTCATACACCACCGTCACCTTGTCAAATAGCTACCCAAAATGTCAACAAAAGCTCTCCCATAAATTCTCACGACCATCCAAAGGACCAGAACCACACTTACATCATACGCAGACTGCGGCGCCTGATAGATCGCCACGACAGACGCAACCCCCAATAAATCACTCTGCGTCCTCAAATTCCGACAAAACGCAATCGCGTTCCCGCTATCCAGTCCGCGCGTGCTATTATCCCAGCACTGGAACTTGGCCCCCGTCAGCGCCGCCTCGACGATACTCACGCGCTTGCGCTCGCCGCCCGAGACCCCGCGCACGTAGTCGTCGCCGACTTTGGTGTTGACGGTGTGCGTGATGCCAAAGGCCGCCATCATCACATCGCGCATGATGCGCGCGAACTGTGGCCCCGTGAGGTTTCCGGGTACGCGGGAGGGAATTCGCGCGCGGGCGGCGAATTCGAGGGTGTCGCCTACGGATAGGGGCGCTAGGTGGACGTCTACTTCGGCGTTGTAGAGGACATCGCCGCGGAACCAGTCGTGCATGCGCTTTGGTTCGATTCCTGGTAATCTGTTAGCCACGATGCTGCTGGGTTCTCCACGAATTGAGAGGTTGTCTTACCCCTGAAGTTCATATACGAGTCCTGGGCGACTGTCAACCCTTCAGTCTGACCAGCCAACGTCTTGAGAAGAGTAGAGCACCCTGATCCAGGCGGTCCAAGCACGAGTAGCATCTCACCAGGCTCAACAAGGCCCTCAAAATCTCGCAGAATATCGATCCGTCTTGTCGACCTCCCCGTGGCAAGGCCAATAAGATCAGATACCATACTCAACGCAATATTGCCCGTGCTTTTCTGGTACTGTGTCCCAGAGCTATACCCAAAGACATTAAGGTCTCGAAATGCGACGCCCGCGCTCCTGTTGGGTGCTGAGCTGGGATCTGATTCGAAGAGGTGAATGAAGGCCTGCGTCCATGCTACGCTGTCAAAATTTGAAGAATTTGGGTCAAGGTAGCTGTTCTTGGGTGGGTTCAAGACATCGTAGTGCGCGTCGGCATCGTGGATGTGTGATGCGTTTGTGACTTGGCGTGCTAGTTGCTCGATTTCTCTTTGCGTGTCGTCGGCTGCTGTCGATGATGAAGATCCTGAGAAAAGATCGGTCGACACCATCTCGATGCCGGCCTCATCGCCTGTTGTCATGGTCTAAGCAGCTGTCGACAGGCTCTATTGTGGCATATAGTCCGTAATAAAGTTTGGTGTCAAGTGGTATCAGATGATGAGGTTGCAGTGAACGGATATCAGATGAACCATCGACTTACAGTTACATGTATTCTTCTATCTATCTTTTAGGCAAATCTTCAATACGCAAAAGGCATCATACCAACAACTCGGATCGCAGCCTGTGTAAGTGCGGACGCCCGCGGCCATCCGCATTGCGCCTCATGTGGAGAAGTAGTCTGGGACTGCTGGTACGGGCGGCCGGCCGCTTCGTAATGTTCATATTGCCCACTCTCCGTACGAATATTCGCCAAGCCGTATTTATCTGGGTCAGTCATTACTGATCACTATGAAATTGTGGTTGTGTGTCGAGAACCCATGCCGCTCGGGCTGCCGCGGGTGCCCGAAAGGACGCTGCACAATTAAAAACGGGGCATTGATCCCCGTGCGAGAGAGGATCACCAGGCGGTTGTCTAATCTCGCATCCCCGACGGGAGGTTCCCCTTCTCTCTAGCAGGGTACCTGCTTAAGCATGTCTGAAGATATGGATACCTTTTAGATCTCGGGGCTGGACTGCTCGGATCCGTAGATGGCCGACTCTAGGGTAGTGCCAACTGCCAAAGTGAAGGTGGTAGTGGTAGCCACCAGTTGGTATAATAGAACTTCAGTTAGGCCGCCTCGAGAGCCTACATTACTCATTCCTTGCGAGTTCATGGAATACAAGAGGGGCCACGTTCAAACCGACGGGACGGAGTTCATGTCGATCGCCTGGTGCCGAGATCGATGTGCCCCATATTTCCGGCGTCGATGCCGCTCGGCCCCGGCCCTCGTCACGGAAAGCCACCTTCTGCCACCTAACTCACTCAACCTGGAGGACTTGATGATGTAAACTTCCATCCTTCCAAGTATTCGACTCTTCGTTCTTTGACATCTATCTAATGACTAAGGAACTCTAGGAAACATCCTCCACCCCAAACCCAACTCCCCTCTCCATCCTTCAACTACACTCAATCCGTCAATTCTTATAGCAACATGATAGCGTAGCAACATACGTCTTGACCATAACAGTATTCCGTCACATTCATAAACCATCAAAAATCGTTTCAAGCATCACACATCCTCCACGACCACCACCTCTACCAACCCTCACTCCTGCCCAGCCCACCTCTCCGCAACCCTAGACGTAAAAAACACCCCCGCCGCAAGAATCGTGAACCCCGGCGCGAAAAGCAACAAAATCCCCACCACAACCATATTCGCAAAGAACTCTGACGTCCCAAACGCCGGGGCGCGGCCGATGAACCCCGGGCCCATGGTGTGGACAGTCACCGTCGGACCGGCGGCCTGTGTCTGTGTCTGTGTCTGCTTCTGCTGTTCATCCACCGGCGATGCTCGGTGGCTCTCCTTCGTCTGACTCTGGATCTGGCCTAGAGCGTGAAAGATGTCTGATGCGAGGGGTACATGTTCCTCGTCGATCGTGACGCCCGAGAGCCAGGCGTGGATGTTTTCGTGGGGGTCTGTTGATCTTTTTGGCGGAGGCGGAGGTGGACGACGGGGTTGAGGGTTGGATTTCGGCTTGACGGGTCGTGTATGTTGGTTCATGGGCTTACCGTCTTCTCCATAGATGAGGGAGCGGCCATGTCCGTCTGTTATCCAATAAGTCTTGAAACTCAATGTGACTTCAGGAGGAAGTTTGTTTAGCTTACCAAAATGATCTGCCCAATTCATGGCGTTTGAAGAAGCGTAGGCGCGCTGATTGTTTCTGACCTAGTGGGAGTGATATCCTGAAGCCGTAGTACCAGAATGAGGGGCAATTGAGCTTTCGTCTTTCGGTTTGTAAGTGGATCACAACGAGCGCTTACACCTAGAAGGCGAAAGTTGTTATTATCGTCAAGAACGGCTTATGGATGGAGTCGCAGAGATAGACTATCCAAAATGCATACTGATTATTTGTTTGACACGTGCGTTGTCGGGGAGAATGGAGTCAACACTTAAGTGGTGATGGACACTGGAATGCTTCATTTCACAAATATGGCTGCCCTTGATTGTGGCTTCATTCCATTACACCTCTTATCTAGAACTAGTCTGTGATAAGGCAGGTATACCCTCGGCGTATTTGCGTCTCACGTATTTTGGGGGTGTTCACTCTTCTTCCCAGTATGGTTTCAAGCAAAGCAGTATCGTCAGGGGTAGACTGGGCACATCGTTGCTGATGGGAGGACGGCAGTCATCAATAGCCAGCCGTCTGACATTCGTTGCAACAGCTCTGAGATCATTGTTCGCCAGGATTAGGACTAGGATCAAATTCACAAGACTCCAGCTGACGAGAACAGTATGGCATCGGAAACGAGCGTAAGCGATTAAAAGGTCCTTGTATTCCCATCCGGCCTTGAGTACTGTATGCAAACATTAATCTCGTCAATCCACCCCTGCCATACTGCCCGTAATCTACAGTCCTTCCCCTCATGTTCATGTAGACTGCGTCCCGAGTCAAGTGGCCTAGAAGCCTCATGACGGGTTCCTGCAAGGCGCGCGGTTAAGGCGCCCGCATACCGATCGGTGACACTGCAAGCACCCCCATCAGGGATGTTGCAGCGGGACACACTTGTCTTTTCTGAAGCAAAAAAGTTGTCATCTCGAATTTGAGTTATTCTTTTGTGCCCAGTGTAGTAAAAAAAAGATTTCGTCGTCGTCCATCATCCCGTTTCCCATTCCGGGTTTGCCCAAGTCACAAAAAGAACACCGTGCTTGCAGCGCGATCGAAACGTCCTCGATTGAGGACACCAGCCCGCAGAAAGGAAGAAAATCTTAAACGCCATCTCCAACCATTTGTTTCCCTCCCAGCCGTCCCTATTGCCCGTGAGAATAGAGACAAAGGGAAAGAAAACGTCGTCGTCTTCGCAGTTCATACAGTAAAAGGAAAAGGTAGTAGGTACATAGGGAAAGAAAAAGCGACTTGGTAAAGGTCGGTGGAAAACGAATGACCGCTTTCAATGCAAGAAACGCCCTAAGTATGCGCAACGCCAACGTTGAAGTGCTTGTCTAGAGAATGAGCCAAGATATGCCCAGCTGCAAACGACGCGGTCAATGACGGGGAGTCGGCTCGGGTTGCCAGCCGTTGATGTAAGCCATGAGACCCATGCCAAGGATGACCACGCCAAGCATGGAAGCATAGGGAACACCGGCCATCATGGCCTGGTCCTTTGCCAGCTTGCCTGGAGGTATGGAAAGTGGCGTAATGGTGTTGGCTCGCGACAACGTGGGCTTGTCGCCAAAGTCATCCGCGGGTGACTCTGCCTGCGTGGGAGCTGGCGTCGGATCACCGGATCCATTGGCCTGAACAACTGAAGTTGTCTTGTCGGCAGGTCCTTCGCTCCGGCCGCGTCGTCCTCGGGAAAGAGAACGATTCTTCTCCGCAGCAGCTGCGTTTTGCCTAGCCTCCTCGTCTCTGCGAATCTGGGCAACCATCTCGGCCAAGGTTTGACGATCGGCGTCGCGCTCCGTCTCAGCCTTCTCGCATCTATGCTTCCAAGCCTCCATCTGCTGCTTCAGGTCCGTCACTTCTGACATCATTGTGTCGAGCTTGACCTGGAAACGTGCAGCAATATCCTCAGCGCTCTCTGGCGCAGGCTCCTTGGAGAGCGGTTCGGCATCTGTCATCTCGATATCCTGGGTGTCGGCGGTATCGCGAGGTGGTTCAAAAGCCTCCTCAAGGAGAGCCTCGGTATCGTGTTCCTTGGGCGCGCCATTGGTTTCCTTCAAGGCACTGTCCTCAAGGATCTTTGCCATATCCTCGGCTAGCTCGCGTGCCTCCCGTTCCTTTCGGAGCATGTCTTCCAAATCCTTAATACGGGCCGTTTGGGTGTCCATCTCCTTCTTTGCGTTATTCAAAGCTTCGGTCAACTGAATGATCTGATGCAAATTGTCTCGTCCAACGGGCGAGGTGGTGCTATTAGTCTTCGGTCGCTCAGTGGTACCTCGTTTCAGTGAAGGCACATCGGGCTTCTCAGGCAGCGGCTGCTGAGGAGGTGGGGCAGGAGGATCGGAAAATCTGGTCTTCGCATCGGTACGGAAAGGTAGAGCGTTGCCATTGGGAAGCTGCTTCGGAGGTTCGGGGGCTTCCGGCTTCTCTAGATCCTTTACATCATCTTTGCTCAAGAGAGCGTGGACGAATTGGCCCGTCCGGGAGAGGTCTTGAGACTGCAATCGAGCATTGCGCATCTCGTTCTACGACCTGGTTAGCTCCAATCAATATGTCTAGGGGGTCGAATACTCACGTGAAGTCTCTTGACGATATGCTCCGTGGTAATGGGCGTTAACAAAAATCCACGGGCTGCTCCACCATTGGGTGCCATGCCAGCCATATTCTGGGGTGCCATCATGCGGCCATTGCTTGCCATTGATGCGTTGCTTCCAGTCCTGCCACGGTAGGGCATCGGGCTTGGCGCCGGCATCATCATGCCACCATTCGCGGGGTCCAAATCGCCAAAATTCATGTCCATAACGTTACTTGAGGGGCTCATGAAGCCAGCGTGTTCAACCTTGGCGGCAACCTTGTGGTGGACGACGGTCTTCTGATCCTCGCTCACAATGTCGATTCCCAACTCTAAATGATCTCCCGTCTGTAGCTCGTGCGGTTCGGATTCGCGATTCTCCTGGGAGAGACGCGTGCCGTTGACAAAGGTTCCGTTGGACGATTTGACGTCGCGGATGTATATCTTGCCGGTGCGATCTGCCCATATCTCAGCATGCTGCCTTGATAGCACTTTACTATCAAAGTAGCCGTTGGTGGCAGTCGGGATCGTCTTCTGATTGGTTTGGCGACCAATACGGAGGCTTTCTGGGTAGAATGGTACCGAGATGGTTTTGCGTTCAAAGGTACCATTGAGCGACAAAAGATAGAGCACAGGCTGCCCGCTAGGCATCGGGTCACCCATAGGTCTTGCCCCGAGTCCCTGCTGCGATATCATTTGCGGTTGGCCTGGAGCCGTCTGCAGCGACGAACCGCCGTTGATGCCGTTGATGGCGTTTCGCATAATAGGTCTGCCGAACTCGGCTTGACCTTCTGGCTTGCCTGGCGGCCATGGTCCTTTGGGTTGTGGCCGCTTTCTCGAGGCGGTGCTGGACCAACTCATATCAGAGTTTGTAGACGCCGGGGTGCCATTTGGTTGCGAGCCATTGGTGGCAACAGTGGTAGTAGATGAGTTGGAGGAGGTAGATGAGACCGAGGAGGAAGAGTTGCTCCGCTGCAGCGTCTTCCGAGGTGCGGCGAACATGCCTCTGACGTCTTCTGGGTTCATCGAATTCAGACTTTGGCCGCCATTAACATTCCATCCCGGTCGATTGAGTTGCTGGAAGCTGGGCGGGCTCGCGACGGCAGTCATGGGGAAGTCGTCGTTTGATTCAGGTAAGGATCGTAGGACACTGCAAGTCGTGAGAAGAACGATCAGGTGATGACAGCTCGTAGGGTATCGATATTGATGGGTGGTCTGGTCTAGGTGACGTCGGGGGCTCCTTCTTTGACCATTCGTAAAGCAGCCCGGAGGGTATCGTAAAGATCAGTCGCCGAAAGATAACGCGGATATGTCAGATGGAATCGATGGGGGTTCGCTGCGGAGGGTAGAAAGCAATGAGGCTGAGCTGGCAGGTTAAAAAAATAAGTCAGCGATGATGTCGCGGCAAGGATAGGGGTGGGCAGCCAATTGGCGCGACCCAGAAAGGGCCTGGGACGGGACGGGGGGTCGCAGAAAACCGGGCCAAAAAGGATCAGACAGGCAGGAGAGACATACCAGCAATGTCGAGGACGTGGGCAAAGAGACGGTTTTCTTTGAGCACCACGGTCGACGATGGGCTCAAGCGGAAGCGTCGTCGGCGGATCGGGTGGTCTCCGTGGGTAGGTGAGGTTGAATCTAGGATTTGGGCAGAGAGAACAGAACGTGTCGCCCCGTCTCGCTAAGCGCTTAGCGTAAGTGCGTGAGGTGAGCGCTGGCGCTGGGGGAGAGCCTATGGTGCCAGTGGTGGGCGGGCCAAACAGCGTTCGGAAACACGCGCCGGAGCCGACTTGGAAGTCTGGGAGTCTGGGACATGGGCGGTCGGAAACAGCAGGGCCTCCCTCAAAGGCTCAGCGTCAGCGTCAGCGGGTGGGAGACCGAGGGACCGGAAAATTCTCAGTCCACCACAGTTGGTTCGGTTACTGTTCAGCGTGAGGGTTCAGTTCACTTCAGCTGAGCACAGGCCCCCAAAGCTTGGGTGTTTGACTGGACTTTTCCACCATGGGCCAGCTAGGATGTGATCTTCATATGAACAAGATCATACGTTAGCAAAGAAAGAGGGAAGATGTGTGGTAGTGACAAAAAAAAAAAAAGAGAGAGAGGAAGAAAGCAGGAAAAAAAACAGAACTGGTGCTCATCCGGGTGAAGGCGGTCTGCCCGTCTGGTCACTGTGCTGTCATCGCCTCCAGTCCAGCTGGCTGCTGTTCTTGCCTTAGCTGTAGGGATCCACCCTCACCTGCCCTCCGTCACATTCCATTTGTGGTGGTCGCCTGCGCTGTTCGAAGACTCGGGGAAAGACACGTGACATGCTCCCAAGCCAGATGTGTGGGTGCCTCACAAAGAAAGGCCATACAACCAATCAGACGACCAGGCTGACAGAAACGGGTCTAAGGCGGTCCAGTGAAGTGGCCTGTGCTCCAGGTGACCGTGACATCGCTGCTCTTTCCTTTCCCTCGAACCTCCTCCAGGCAGGCTCGAACCTCAAAAGGTGGGGCTAGCCACTTCAGTCTTTTTGCCGAATAACTGCCGTCCCCCGGATTCGATTCGTCCAAAGCTCCAGTGGCACCCGGCTCGGAAAGGCTGACCTTCGGCCACTTGGATTGGGTGCAGCAAATTGGAAGAGCTCCTCCCAGCCCACAGTCGCAAACATCACCGATTCCCATCGCACGACTGACTATACAGTAGCTATTGAGCACCACAAGGAGCTCGATTCACAATCCGATACCCAACCCACAGTCTTCTCTGTTGTACAGATTCTCTCCTCAATATGCCTCCCGTTCCTGCGCAACATGGCGGTGCCATGGGCCCTGGAATCGCCGACAAGAGTACGATCCTCCTCTTACAACCTCTACAAGAGCTTCTAGCTAACTCTTCGCAGTGAAGATGGGTGCCCTCATGGGCGGAAGTACGTCTAGACCGGCCCATCAGCCCTTTTTATCTTGCCGCTGACCATTCTATAGCTGTTGGATCCGTCATGGGCTTCGTGTTCGGTGTGTAACAAACTCTCCCTACTTCTCTCGCATCGCATCAACTAAACAGCTACCCCTCCGCAGGCTCCGTTAACATCATGCGCTACGGTGCCGGCCCCAACGGCATCATGAGAACCCTAGGACAATACATGCTTGGTTCAGGAGCAACTTTCGGGTAGGCAAAGCCAGGTTTGGCCTTGATCCACATAACGACTAACAACCTCGCAGCTTCTTCATGTCCATCGGCAGTGTCATCCGTTCCGATGCTTCTCCCATTGCCGAGGAGGCTTTCCGAAGGGCCAACCGAAGACCCATCATCATGTACGGCCCCGGCTCCGATTACGCGAAGCGCCAGCAATAAGCTGAAGGAGACACAATTCGAAATACCCTGTACATCATCATGTAGGAGACTAGGAGGCTGTTGCAAAAGGACGGCACGATGCCACAACACCGGCATCAAATGGATATCTGTATAATACTTAGGTGTTGGGCATATCACGACTGCATGATAAAAGTTATTGCATCTTACAGGCGAGTCTTTGCTTCGCCCAAGCCAAGTCTCGGTGCTGCTGCCGCTTCTCTTACCTATTGACGACACTAGCCCGCATCAATCGGGTTCCTGAAAGGAGAGAACTTAAGCACAGCGGTGTTCAGATGCCTGAAGTCATTGACACAGGTCACAACGGTGTCTTGCCGTCAAGCGGGACCGGCCGGCGCCAGGAGGCCGAATTGCGGTGGCCTGGCTTCGTTCATACGGCCTGTACCTCTTTCGATGCAGCTGGCCAAGCCGACTTAATGTGGACTTAACAGTATGCAGGCTTCCAACATGTATGCATATGTACACAACCGTCGCCTTACAGACGGACCGATATTCGAAAATCGACCAGTGTCACTTTATTTCGCCATGCCTGCGGAGTTCCGCAAGACAGTTGCTTACTCATCGTGCATACATATTTGATGACCAGCGTCGTATCGTCCTGGCTTCATTGCATGGCCTAGCCTGCTCGACGCAGTGATACGCGTTGAATCAGCTATGTCTTGGTCTAGCGTTCGTGCAAAGTGGCGCTGGTTTCGGGATCATATGGATCTGCGGGCAAAGAGACCATGGAAAGCTGTTGATTATTGATCACAATTAGCTATCCAATAAACGCAAGCTCTGTTTGGTGAGCGTTCGTGGTTCCTAGTTCGCAGTCTAACGGATGCATATAACTTCACACCCCCTACTCACTGATGTCTTCTTGTCTATAAACATTCCCTTCGTCCACTCCATCTCTAGCCCGACCATGCGCGCGAAACTTTGTCCTCACTGGGGAAGCATTTGGATGAGCCTTGCTGTAACTACCATGGCGGATACCTATGATTACATGTGAGTGACAGCTGTGAGGTCTAACAAGCTCAAATTCATGATTCTAACGTGGTATTAGCATCGTTGGCGGAGGCACCGCTGGACTGACGGTTGCAGCTCGCCTCAGCGAGAACCCTCAAGTGACGGTCCTCGTCTTGGAAGCTGGTGCGGATCGTTCCACCGATCTCAACGTCTTGGCTCCCGGGCTGTTTCCCGCCATGTACGGCAACGCCGACTACGACTGGGACTACAAAACAGTTCCCCAGGTACCCATTTACCTTGAGTTTGATCCT
Source organism: Colletotrichum scovillei (assembly GCF_011075155.1). Lineage (NCBI taxonomy): Eukaryota > Fungi > Ascomycota > Sordariomycetes > Glomerellales > Glomerellaceae > Colletotrichum > Colletotrichum scovillei. Next base: position 542,469 of record NW_023336264.1, read on the forward strand.
CACCCTGACTGAACGTAGCAAGCTGACACGTCCAGACATCGGCCAATGACAAAGTTGTCGCCCATATCCGCGGAAAGCAACTGGGCGGCTCCAGCGCTATGAACTTCATGTTCTGGACGCACCCTTCCCAGCGAGATATAGACAACTGGGGCGCTTTGGGAAATGATGGCTGGTCATGGAAGGCGCTGGCCCCTTATTTCAAGAAGTCAGAATCGTTTGTGGCACCATCGAGCCAGCAGACGAGCGATCTATTGCTCGACTACGTTGATCCTAGCGTTCATGGCACCACCGGACCCATAGCCAATGAGTTCCCTCAACTCTACAGCCACTTTCTCAAAGCCTGGCCGCGAACTCTTGAGAAGCTTGGGCTCGGTGTCGACGGCGATCCTCGTAATGGCGTGGCTTTGGGAGGCTATGTCAACCTGCTCAACATTGATAAGGGCACGAGAAGTTACGCTGCGAACGCTTATCTTGGCCCAGCACGTCGACGGGCCAATTTGAAAGTGCTTACGGGTGCTTTGGTGACCAAGATTATACTGTACAAGACTCGTGATGGAGTCTTGGTCAAAGGAGTTAAGTGGTCACAGGATGGATTGGAGAAAGAAGCGACCGTGGAGAAGGAGGTGATCCTCGCCGCTGGTTCAATTGCCTCGCCACAGCTTCTCGAGGTCTCTGGCGTGGGAGACAAGAAACTCCTGGGAAGCCACGGCATCGAGGTATTCGTTGACAACCCTAACGTCGGCGAGAATCTACAGGATCACATCTATGTTCCTCTTGGGTAAGTTTTCAAACCTCAAGTATCCGGAACTATTATGGGCCAATACGATGACTGATCATCGCTCCAGATTTGCGGTGAAGCCCGACCTACCTACCAACGAGGACTACGCCAACGCAACCTACTTCCAAGAACAGCTCGACCTATACCTTCAAAACAAGACCGGGCGTCTGTCCTCTGCCGGTGCCAGCTCTGCACTCTTATCCTTGAAGCAGATCGCCTCTACTCTGGACTTGTCTCTACCCTCGCCGAAGACCAACCTCCCCGGCCTGGCCGAGCAACACGCCATCACCTTCCGAGACCTCAAATCCGAAGCAATTGCCCAGGAGCTAACGATTGAGGGCGGCATTTCACCCCAGTACTCCGCTGATACGACCAAGCTCTTCTCGGCGGGGTCACCGGGCAACTTCCTCTCCATCCTAGGCGTCCTGGAGCACCCCTTCTCGAGAGGCTCCATCCACCTCCGGTCCGCCGACCCAGCCGTTCACCCCATCATCGATCCACGCTACCTCTCCCATCCGCTCGACATACAGCTCTTGAAGGCAATTACACTTCATCTACAGACTGTCGCGCGTACACAACCGCTGAGCGACCTGCTTCAGGGTGATGGGACAGTATTCCAGCCTGGGTACCATGAACTAACAATAGAGAACGTAGAGGCATGCATCAGGAGCAGTATGCAGAGTGAATACCACCCCTGCGGTACCTGCGCCATGCTGCCTAGGTCAAAAGGTGGTGTGGTCGACGAGAGGTTCAGGGTATACGGGGTTAAGGGGCTGCGGGTGGTTGACGCCAGTATCTTCCCGTTGATTCCGAGGGCCAACATACAGTCTCTCGTCTATGCGGTGGCGGAGCGGGCAGCTGATTTCATCAAAGAGGATGCCCTCTGAGGTGCATTATCTAAAGTATTCTATCTCGCTACCATCGTATATACACATTACATCAGTCCATTACATCCCATTCGGAAACAGATATCCATCTAGAAGCTCAAAGCGAACATTGTCAAAGCAACCGCGGCGAAGACACCAGCCGGGCCAGTGACGCTTCCACCGCTGACGGCAGTCGGCGTAGCGGTCGGGCTCGAAGTACCGTTCGTAGAAGTGGCATTCGCTTTCAGACTCGCGACGCCAAAGGTAAGCTGCTCCGGGTTCGTACCGTTCCACACGGTGTAGTATCCCTTCAGCAACGGGCTGCCCAGAACCCAGATGGACGCCAGTTCGCTAATGGGCTGCACGGGGTTCAGGAAGATAGTCTGGCAGATGCCGCTGTGGCCAGGGTACTCGCCCAGATTGAAGGCGCCCTTGGGGACCGTCATGTTGACCAGGTTGTCGCCGACACCGAGGGTGAAGGTCAGCTCCGGGTCGAGCTTCTCAACCACATCGCAGGGAGCGCCCCAGACACCGAGCTCGTCGATCTGGGTGATGTCGGAGCTGATGGCGGCGTAAATGTCCTTGGCGGTCTGGTAATCCGGCGTCTGGAGAAACGCGGTGCCGGTATCGACGTTAGAGACGCCGACGGGGAAAGCTTCGCCCGAGGCGTTGGAGTTCGAGACAGTCTTGCCGTTGACGTAGAAGGCGGGCTGGTCGATAAACCAGCTCCCGCCAAGGTAGGACACCGTCATGTTGAAGTCAACGTTGGCAATCTCGCCCTCGTAGTAGTCCTTGTTCACGCCGCCTAGCGTGAGCTCGCCCGGGGCGCTGCCCTCGCCGGAGTTGAGGAAGAAGGAGAAGAGGGGCTCCGGGACGCCGCCGTTCTGTGCGAGGGTCCAGAACCAGGTGGAGAAGGAGGTATTTGTCTCGGCGGAGAAGTGGGAGAAGCCGGGGGGTCCGAGGCCGAAGATGCCGTCAATGTTGGGCATCTCGTTAAAGGCCTCGGCGTAGGTGTCGCAGAGGAGCCAGGTCTGGTTCGCGACGGTGAGGTTGCCGACGGTGACGGCGTCGGTTACGACGGTGCCGGATGCGGCTTGCGGGACGGCGTAGGGGACGGACTTGCCGCCTGTGCCGAAGGCGGTTGTGACATTGTAGCCGGGCTGGGCGGAGAAGGTTGTGGAGGAGGAGGCGTTGAATTCTTTGGCGACGAGGCAGTTCGTGCAGGCTGTTGAGGGGAGGATCAGGTCCGTTGAGCCGGTGTCGAAGGTGACGATACTAACAGTTGAGAGTGTTAGTCTACCTGCCCCGTTTAATGTCCCGGGAGACTGAGAAAGACAGCCACGCGTGGGTTACAAGACTTACTGCTTCTGAGGCGGGGTGCCGACGTCGACTTCACCAATCCATTGGAGGTCAAAGTTCTCGAACCAGTTGGTCAAGGAGACTGAGCCGGTGGCCGCGCGCTTGCTGAGAGCCTTTGTCTTTGAGAGATTGGTACGGCGGCTGTGGAGCTTGATGTTCACCGGGTCGGCGGCCGCGGAGTGGCTTAGGGCAAGAAGGGCGACGGCCCCGGAGACTGTCTCGAATCTCATGATGGTGCTTTGGGTTAACGAGCTCAATGAATGGTGTAATTACTATTAGAAAGGTGGGAAGAGAGGATGAGAGACGTGATGCTGAAGGAAATGGAGTGGTGATCCCTTGTCTCGACAAGAGCCCGACATTCTCGACTTATATATCATACGTCGGGTGAAGTTGGCCAGGCACGCGTCGGAAGCGTCAAACGCAGCTTACATCGTTTGTGGATGCTGATCCTCCAGGCAACCTTTCTTGCAAGGGCCACGGCAACGCGGATGCTACAGAGCGTGAGGGCATCTCGAAACAACCTCCAAGAAAATCTCAGCCATGTCGACGTTTTTGGGACTTTGGTCGTCGAGAGACAATTAGCCCCAGGACCTCGTCATCTCACTAGCGAGAAAGCAGAATAGCCTAATGCAGCCCTCATCAATGATCCAGGTCCTGACTCTAAAGCTGTTGGTTAGAGTATACCAAAGTCCCGTTCCCACAGCAGAGGCGGCCGACCGATACCCACATGCCGCTTACGCCTGAGCTTTTGGTCCACGTTTAAGGTCGCAATCGCAGGTGTTTTTGTTGAGTAGCGTGGCATTACCTTGAAAATGGCGGAGCCGGGCTGTGGAGGGAAGACGGCGCTCTTTTTAGGTGAGATGGCTGTAGCCTGCGTATGGGACAGGGCTGAGCCCATGCCGGCAGGGATCTGAGTAGGGACCTACCAAAGCGGTTAGATCCCTACGAGCTTCGGACTCCTCGCATTGAGCTCTCTGAGCCAATGACCTGCTACTCGGGAAGATGAAGAAGAGGTGAGATGTTGGAGATGGGGGTGGGTCGGTACCCTCTATTTCGAAGAACTTTGGGAGACTAGGATCTCACAGCACGGGAAGAGCTACATGGTGCCTTTTGATTTTGGGGGCGGCTTGTCTTAGCACAATGCGGTATTGCGGCACGACTATGACCTGTGCCTTGCGATCCGATGTCTGGGCTCTCAAATGACTTCGTGACGATGATAAGCTGACATTGTGACAAATTGAGGTTGGGATTTGGCCCTGTCAATATGCACATTTCGTGTGGCTGAACATAACGTGGTGGCAGGCGTAGATCAAGAGCACGACCCCGTTAGCAGTAGTTCTTCTCGCCGATGAATCATAAGATGAAGATGGATTTCGGCTTAGACTGTTGCCATAAATCTTTGCCATTATGAGTCGTTTGCAGTTTTGCCCGAGAATGATACCGCGACTAGCTGTTTGGTTGAGGGTCGCATTTTCGTCGGAACTTAGCTTTTTCCAGTTTTATTAACCTTTTAAGTCGACTACAGCCGGGAACCGTCACAAACGAGGAAGGAGATCACTAGACAACTATCGACTTCTATCTCGTCACTGTAGGTCTCGTTCACCGGATGATCAGCTGCAAAGTGAAAAACAATATTGAATATAGCTCCAACTATTCATATATAGCAAATCTTTACATTTCGTCATAGCCGAACAGCAGAGAGAAGAGAAACGGAAGTGGAAAGCTATGGATGAGGAAAAGTTTACCCAGACGATCTGAGGATGCCTGCCGCAACTATAAAGGTCAAGAACAAAGGCAGCGATTGACCGATATGTAAGGGGCAACTGCTGGGGCCCTCTCAACCGCTGGAACGAGTAGTGCGCAGACATCCTAGCTGAGACGATACAACTCCGCCGGGACAACAGCGAACAACAGGCAGAGAAGAGCTAGGTACTACATATATACAGAGGGGCACGTGATAAAAAAGGGCGTATCATAAAGAAAGCGCTTTGACAAACACATCGCAAAGCAGCAGAAATAGCAGCGGAGTCTCGTTAGTTACTTTAGAAGATCGCGAAATGGGCCCAGAATAGACAGTATTAGCCCCAACTATTACGCCAGATTTAGAAAGACCTAACACGTCTCATATCGTCGCAGCTCTCCCTCTCTCTCACACACACAAAAAGCAGCACTCTTTAAGGGGACTTTCTTCCCCCCGCTACCAGAGGCAAATGTCAAAGACATCGATAACGCATGGTACAACAACCAGATCGGCCTTCCGCCAGTATCGGAAAGCGAAGTAGAGGACGCTATCCAGGAAGCAGCACCGCTACGTGTCTGGAAACCAGATCTTTGATTCACTGCAGATTGCTTGTGTTCCGTAAGGCGAAGAAGCTGATACTCGGAAAGAACCCTGGGATCGCCCATCCTGCTAGCTCAGGCGCTTGTCGTACTGCGTTTCGAGGGTCCCAATGCAGGTCCGGTTACAGAAAGTCAGGCACAGATCCGCGTCGGCCACCGATTTCCCTCGTGCATGCAGCATAGTGTTATACATATCTTAGTGTTTTGTTAGGTATGCGTGTTGTGACGGTTGGGGATAAGCCTTGACTGAGACATAGCATAACTGCAACAGGACGCACCTGCAGCAGAACACAACTGCAATATAACACAATCACAACATATCGAATGTTGAAGGTAACGAACGTTGGGGGACTAACAAGCAACGCAACGACTCTCCTCAAGGCGTAGTCGTTTGCAGCTTTCGAGCGCATCAAGCGACAGCAAAAATAAGAAAAGCTCAGGAATCTCCCCAACATGATTTCGGAGGCAAACCATAAGATGGGCACAAGAGACAACATTCTCTATCTGCCATTACCTCTCATGGCAACGCCCAACCGCTCGCTCCCTGGCCGGGCTGAACATGAGTGCCTTTCGTTCTCTAGTGGAGTGGGTCCGCAGTCACATCCTACTTAACACCATTATTTAGCTCGAGCTATCCTGGGGTAAGTATTGCCCCTTCTTTTCCTTGTATTGCTAATACAAGTAGTAGACTGGCCGTAGGTTATCTAAGAATTCATGATACGAGATGCGGTATAAAGTGATTTAGCCTATCCCATTTACCGATTCTATGTAATTCGAGGCTCTAGTGTCAGAGTTTTAGGAGAAGGTTTACATGGGTTTCGACTACCGGTTACTCTCCTAGGAAGCATAGGACAATTTAGAAGCAGAGCGACGCGCAAAGCAAGCCGAAGTCAATGCAAGGCAGGCTAAGGTTGACTGATTGGCTAAGAGTATGTGTCACGTAACAGGGAATTGAATCACAATCCACAAAGTGCCCGTCACATGCTGTATCACGTTTATATCACTTACATCCTGTATGTGGACTTTTCTCTCTTGTCTATTTCCACTTCGATAGGTTAAGCTACTTTACCACACTCCGTATGCCCATTGCTGTGTGCCATAACTCGTGACACTATGCGTTCTACCGAGGAGGCCCACCACGACGCCGTCGGCTTTCTATATAGCGTTTGCTGAGCGATAATGGTGAGCACTGCTCGCAAGGCCTGGGTTCAGACGCCTACTGAGTGGCAAAGACCGGCGAAGGACCGCACAGTGAAAATTTGGCCCTTGAGGCATCCGCTGCATGGCCGGGGTAGCTGGAAAAACCAGCGCTGTGCCGCGGTGATAGTCTTCAGCTTCGACCCTGAACATTCAAGCTCCCATTGGATGTATGTAGTACACTGAAAAAAACGGACTAATTCGCAGCACACTTCGAGCCTTTTAACATTACCCACACAGGATGGTTAAGATTCGACTTCACTGTGTACAGGCCACCACACTTAAAGGGTGCTGAAACTTGCGCCAGCCGTTAGAAACACGGTTGCTTGAAGCAAAGCGGAATTCCTAGTTCCCATAGGGCTTTCCGCCTATCTCTCCCGAAAACCAAGTTCGCGGAAGTAGGTGGGGCTGACTCAAGCAATACGTCAAAGTGGTTCCATCTCTCTACAACATCCCCAGGAGCCAAAGCTAGCCCAGGTACCTAATTAGGCGTGACACTTTTGTTCTAGAATGATTCGTTGCCACCGAGTTGAAGTTTGAGCTAAGAGAGCACGCAGTAGTTGACTAAACGGGATGAGGTAAGGCCACGCATTAGCTCAAGTAACAGGCGTAGACTCTGGCCTTTGCATTCGAGCGCTTGACATCCTGTCATGTTTTCAATGAAAAGGGACCAGGGACAAGTCGAGAACTCGACATAATTGGTCGAGTGTCGACGCTAGGCTTCCCACCAAAAGAGAGGTCATGAAAGGAGAAGTTATGGCAGTGCCATGCGTCGAGTGACGTGACGAGACCGTGAAGTATCAAGTGCGGATGCTTTCTTCTTTATGAAAGTCTCCGCGTTGTAGGCATTGCCGTTGACTGAGATCAAACCAAAGATAAGCGGAAAGGCTTCTCATGATCGCTACTATCATTAAATAATTTGAAGGACATAAGAAATTAGCGACCCTTTCCAGACTTACATTTCGATATGGTAGCAGACATTGTATGCTTGATCTTCTTGACACGAGGTATGGGCGTTTGTGGCGTTGCTGGGATTTGGCTGATCGAATTTCATAAAATCAGCTCAGGATGGTTTCCACGGATAGGGGGGTGCATCGATAGCCCAGCGTGGCTGCAGGCCTTGACCCTATAAGGTCCATTATCCCAGGCGTGACAAGCTTCATATGTGGCTAGTGAAATCGCTTATACGAGAAAAAGGCTGAAGGGAAGCATGACTATCGACTCGAGCTAAGATTCTCAAACAGGTGGCGCCGAATATCCCAACTGCAAGTATCAGGGAGGTCCATTCCCACGATGTCTTTGGCATCGATCCAGGTTGTTTCTTAGAGAGGTTGATGGCCTTTGGCTAGTACAAGATCCCTGTATCAAAGGTCTGCTTTCAAGGCCATCCTCCAAATCCTGTCAGCGCTAGGGAACTAAAGTTCAAGTCGCCCTCAATAGGGTACCGGTGAAGATACATGTATCCAAGGCAGGAGAGCAAGGTACGGCCTGCTGATTCGACCGTCTGCATAGCCTGACAAGGGGACCCTAGGTAATGATTGTTCTACGGAGTGGTTGTAGAACCCATTTAACCAATTACTGTATTTGCCAAGTTCTGCTGAAAATCGCGGAGGAAACTTGGCGTACACGGCCCGGTAATACGTGCTGAGCCCTGTTGGTAGGTTAGCTTGCACTAAGTTAGCGCAAACTTACCATCGACAGAAGCTAGAAATCAACCAAAGAGACTTGCCTCTGGGGAAGATCAGGGGATAGTCTGGGGAAATGGTCGGATAACCCAGGATGAAGCCCGAAACCCAACTTTCACCAGCTTGAAGTGGAGCCATAAACACGAGCTGTGGTTTTATACATAGTCTTATCTATGCGACAGCACGATCGAAGCTGCAATATCCAATGCTCACTTTCCAACCAACTTTGTTTTACTATCCCAGGCGCTTTGAAACTTTGTCAACATGTTTGGTTCAGTTGACAATACCAGCAAAGATGAGGTCGTTCTGATATCCATAACCCCCAAGGCAACTGCCTCGCACCAAGAATCATCTATCGCAGACACGAACCCCTTGGACGGAGAGGGACTCGAACGTCAAAGATCAAATGTTCACAATAACACTATCAACAGTGTGCTATGGCTTCCTCGCGCTTCAACAAGTTCGGATGGCACGGGTGCGCGCATCCATCGTGGTCTCGCCGCCGAGAAAGACATAAGCCTATTCGGCAGTTTCCGTCACTTTCCCAAAGCCATCATCTGGTCACTACTCCTGTTTCTGACAGTCGTAATGGAGGCCTACGATAAGTCGCTTATTTCCGGATTCATTGCGTTTCCTTCGTTCAGACGCAAATATGGCGAACCAAGACTGCCGGGCGCCAACTCCATACAGGACAAAGACTATGAGATCTCGCCATTGTGGCAGATGGGAATCCAGAATGCTGCAGTAACTTGCGAGATCATCGGGCTCCTTGCCCATGGGTACATCACATATGCTATCGGATATCGCAAAATGATGATGATTGCTCTTGGATGGTTGTGTCTAGCCATTTCCCCAGCTTTCTTTGCTCAGAACATCGCTGTACTACTTGCTTCCCAAGCCCTTTGTGGTGAGTAAGCGTCTTGGTTGTCTTTCTTGGTTATTCAGACATGCTTTGGCCTTTCAGCTTACAGTTCCACCATCAGGCCTATCATGGGGTGTCATCCAGACCTTGGGGGCGACTTACGCTGCTGAGATTGTGCCTTCAGCTGTACGAGCCGTCGTTCTCAGCAATGTGAACATGTGCTGGCTCATCGGCCAGCTACTGGGCACTGGCATTCTGAGATCACTCATCGACAACACGTCCCAATGGTCATACCGGTTACCATTTGCGCTACAATGGGCTTGGGCGCTTCCATTGCTTTTCGTCGTTTACTTTGCCCCAGAAAGTCCTTGTAAGAGACATCCAAATAGGTGTAAACAAGCTTGGCTATTTATTGACTACTTGTGACCAGGGTGGCTAGTCCGACACGAAAGACTCTCAGAAGCACGACAGTCGCTGCAAAGACTCACAAGCGGCAAGAACCTCAATATCGACGATACGCTCGCTGTTATGCAGCATGTTAACGCGACGGAGAAAAAATTGGGCTATGGTGGCGCGAGCTTCTTTGATTTGTTCAAAGGCTCAAACCGACGCAGGACTGAAGTTTGCTGCATGACGTGGTCCTGTCAAGCCTTGTGCGGCGCCACCCTGACTGGATATGCTCCTTATTTTCTTGAACAAGCTGGCTTCGAATCCTCCAAATCATTCAGTCTCGCCACAGGAATGTATGGTCTCGGCATTATTGGCGGTATGATATCCTGGATGTTGCTATCACTGATTGGCCGGCGTAGGCTTTACCTTGCTGGGTTGATAGCGGCAGTCATCATCCTCACCATTGGTGGTATCCTATCCATTGTTCTGGACGGCCATCCTTCAATGAATTGGGCTCTCGGCTCTCTTATCATTTTGATGACCTTTACCTACAACATGACCATCGGTCCAGCATGCTATGTTATCGTGGCAGAAATTCCATCAACACGTCTAAGAGTCAAGACCGTTGCCCTGGCGAGGGTAGTTTACAATGTCTTCACCATCATCAACAACGTCATTGCGCCACAACTTCTGAACCCAACCGCTTGGAACCTGGCTGGTAAATCTTGTCTGGTTTACGCGATCACAGCTCTCTTGTGTCTTATTTGGTGCTATTTTCGACTACCTGAGACAAAGAAGCTGTCGTATCTTGAGCTAGACTTGCTTTTTGACAAAGGGGCTCCTACGGCCAAGTTCAAAGAATTGCAGGACAGACTCGCTAATACTGCATACATATCAGTATCGAGGGCAGAACGAATGAGAAATGCTTGGCATGGTTGGCTTGCATATTCATAGCCTTTCTTTGCATCTGAGTGGCAAAGTAGCTACATTACGGCTCCCCATGAAGCCTTGGTCTATCCTTCATCCATACCCAGTGGGATATATAATGCTCTTCTTGTTCTCCTCTAATCCACATCGATTCTATTATTCACACATTTTCCCTGAGGACGTCACTTATCATCGATGTTGGGACAACGCCTTTTTGTGTCTTTTTTCTTCTTCTTTTTCTTTTGGCCTCTTTTTCTTCTTTTTCAATTGAAAACGCATAGATCTGATAGTTACATATTTTACTTTACTTGAGCTGGTCTGTACGTGATCCCGAAACCGTAGATATACAGCGCGATTTGGCCGATCCGAACTCTCGAAGTAGGTCATGCATAGGCTAGAGCGCGGATCTATCACCAACTATACACTTACCAATATCAAGTCTGGTAATGTACTTCGGACATACGCATCTCCGTCTTCCATTCCTTCCCATACGTTACGGTCATCAACGCATTATCAAGAACATCTCGAACAGCTCCCACATCTGTTATATACTTCTCACTCAGCCGTGTTTACACCAGATATACGCAATTACGGCTGGAATGATCCGACGGCCTAAAGAAGTCACCTACGTCGACGCAACTAGAGTTACAAGCAACTGGTTCTTCTGGTAGGACAAGCTTCACGAAATCCAGCTCATGATCATCCTCTCACGATCTCGCCGAACAGTAGCCCTCTAATTTCGGTTTTCCAGCACCATTTTCGTGGCATGTCATCTTGCTAACTCAGTACAGTGCCTGTTGACCCTGTTGACGAAGAGCATCAGAGCGGAGCATCAAAGCAAAGGAGCGAGATCTTTGAAGCAACACATGAATGAAGCCTTGAGCAACCACAGACGCTACAAAGTATGGGCGGCAGTCACAGAAAGTAGAAAAGCATGCCGTCCGCCCACTTGTTGGCTGGCTGACAGGTGTTTGGCTGGCCATGTCGAGATATCGTGCAAATCTGCAGCCAAGGCAACTAACCCAAAGCACCAACGTGTATGTGTAAACCAAGTAGAATCACTTCTCAAGCCTTCTGGGGTGCTAATCCCGACGAGCGGGCTCGGAACTCCTCTGCTACGTAACGACCCGACGGGCCGGTACCGTATCCGGGAGGGGTGCTGAGTGCATGGCGCATGCATCGTCCCCAAGACCGGGGGCCAATTATGGGGCACACAAAATCCGGAGGCCCGGCCCTTGTGGGACAGGACCGGCGTCCGGCCCGTAAAATGTCCACCGATGCCGATCGGTCTTCCGAAAGGATGTGCCGTAAATGCGAGAGCTAGGCTTCAGTATACTATTCCAATTCATCTCGCTCTTCTTTGTAACGAAATTGCAATGCGACAATGTCCAACGGAGCCATCCGTCACTAGTAGCTAACTGCCGGGAATAATGTTCCGTATCGGCAGTGCTCCGCGGGATCGAATAAAGAAAGTAATGAGATTGACACCTACATTGTCTCCCTGGCAATAATAAGACTCTAGTCGGAAAGAGTCCGATGCTAAGACACCTTGGACAGAGAAGATGGACGGCGTTGAGGGCGCTTTTGAGGCAGCGACGGCCGAATCACGACACTGGACCCCGCGATGGCGACACACCCCACGCCAAGGGGTAGCGAATCATCAGCGCTTCGCAGCACATCATCAAGCATCGAACCCCGTTGTAACCCACACGACTCCCGGAGTGTTATCTGGGCAGTTCTCCAGTATCCGTGAGATTGTGGCCAACTTGAAACCTCCCTTAGCGTAGCGCGATGGCCAGTTTATCAGGAAGCGAGATACATAAATCAGGTACGGGATCCCCCAAAATTTGAAGACGTTGTGGTTTTGAAAGTTGCGACTGTTCAATTCACCCTCTGTTGAGCTCCTCTTCGTCTTTCCGTTGTAAGTTACTAACTCTACGGATTCACTAGAGCTCTCACCTCTGCTCGGCATGGGGTCAGAGCAGGAATACGCGTCCGCGTCTCCCAAGGGAGTAACGGTGGACGAGTTTTCTTCAGACGGACAAAACTCTGCGGTACTTGAGAAGAAGAAAGCGCCATGGTGGTCTTATATCTGGGACTACGAACCGGGCCGGTCGCAGGAAGAGCGCGTATTCATCCAGAAGCTCGACGTCTTCTTAATAACGATGCTGAGCTTCGGCTACTTTATCAAAAACCTCGACCAGACGAACATCAGCAATGCTTTCGTCAGCGGCATGAAGGAGGATCTCGCAATGAACGGAAACGAGATCAATCTCATCGACACAGCGTGGACCGTCGGCTACGTCGTGGGCCAGATCCCCTCGCAGATCGTTCTCACAAAAGTCCGCCCGTCCATCTGGGTGCCTTCCTGTGAGCTTCTCTGGACAGTTCTAACGTTCTGTCTGGCGGCAGCAAAGACCTCAAACCACGTCATTGCAATCCGCTTCTTCGTGGGTTTAGCAGAGTCAATCTTTTACCCGGCCGCTCACACGATCCTGGGCTCCTGGTATAAGCCCTCCGAGCTCGGCAAGCGAGCCTGCATCTTCCACGCCTCTTCGGCTGCGGCGAGCATGTTCTCGGGCTATTTGCAAGCTGGCGTCTATAAGGGACTCAATGGCGTCCATGGGCTAGCAGGTTGGAAGTGGCTATTTGTAAGCACCCCCTCGATCCCATATGGCGTGCTTTGGTGGAGACGACTCCTGCGAGACCGCGTGCTGACTCGGCCTCCGACTTACAGATCATGGATGGGATCATCAGTCTGCCAATTTGCATTGCTGGATACTTCTTCCTGCCCGATCTCCCGGAGAATACACGAGCGTTCTACTTGACTGAGAATGTGAGTGAAACCAACTTCACTAATTTTGAGAAACCGCAGTCACTAACAATCACCTAGGACCGTGAACTGGCCCGCAGGCGGATGGAGAGTGTCGGACGTGCTCCGCGAACCAAATTGGGCCGGTCTGCATTCAAGCGTATTTTTGGTCGCTGGCACGTCTACTTCCTGACTATTCTGTACATCATCTTCATCAACATTGGGCCTTCCAGCAGTGTGAATCCCTTCTCTCTCTGGCTCAAATCCAAGGGCGAGTCTGTGGAGAAGATTGTAAGTTGACTTTGCTCATGGTTGGTCTATGGTATCATGTAGCTAACATGGGTATCAGAATATCATTCCAACAGCGGCTTCAGCTATTCAACTGGTCCTTACGGTATCATTCGCCATCCTCTCCGACGCGATCCGCCATCGTGCCAGCGTCATGTCGGTATCCACCTTCCTCGGTGGTTTCGCTGCCTTGATCCTCGCCATCTGGAATGTACCAGACGGGTTGAAGTGGTTTGCGTTCCTTCTCCAGCGCGCTTCCGTACCGTACGGACCACTCAGCATGAGCTGGACGAACGAGATTTGCGGCGCCGATGCCGAGGAGCGTGCCATTGTCATAGGAATCATGAACTCGCTGGGCTATGCCTTCAATGCCTGGGTCCCGATCCTGACGTACCCTCAAGTTGATTCGCCCAAATTCAAGAAGGGCTTCATTTTCTCGACTGTTGCTTTCGGTGCCCAAGCACTGATCACTGCTACGGTGGCCTTTTTGTACAAGCGAGACAAGAAGAAGGAGGGAATCACCAAGAGAGACGAAGAAGGTGTCACGGCGCCGGCCTCGGTTCCTAACGCCGAATAGACTTTTGATCTCTATCGGCCGACAATAGATTGGAAGCATACCACCAGCACCTTCAGCTTAATCGTCATTCTGATTAACATTGGTCGCTCCTAGTTTCATTCAAGATAAAGGGACCTGGCTCACCATTGCCGACATTTCTTACGTCACTTAGCAAGCATCTTTAGACATTTGAGTTTGAGCGTTTTCATCGGCATCTAACTTACTTTGGCGTCTTAATAGAATATCTTAGACACTTCAAGGATTCTCAAGAGCCCGTTCTGAGCACCTAAATCGTTGCTAAAAATTGACTGGAGTGACGAGCCAAGGACTCTTAGATTGGATCATAGAATATTCTCATACCATATTGCGATGGGGTGCAACTTGCAAGTCAAAGTCGTCCTGGTCTAAGGTGCGTATGACCATGTTTCCGGAGGTGCTCTCGGGTCGCACATTATGAGACATATCGACACTTCATACCTAATATGCGTTGGACTCAAGAGTTTTGGTATTGCTCTTCATCTAAAGATAGACATGCTCGGTGCAATGTTTCACTGGGAAATAAGCTTGTTGCCTCCATCTGCCCCAATGATTCTTATCTCTTTTTATACTCGCAACAGGAACAGCAGGGTTTACAGTTTACATTCATTTCCCCAGTTCCGTGTATTGCAGTTCGCGTCTATAGCGCATGTTCTCTACATCATAAACTATCTGCTGGGCTTTCATAGCCAAGGCTCAGGTGCGATTCATAGCGTAGCTAACTCAGTTTGTTCATGAAAGCGCGACTGCAATTAACAATCATGCTGCTTTATCACATATCAACACACCTTTCTCACGACTTCAACACCAGAGTTGGAGCCTTATGCACATACCACAACGATGTATTGGAAAGGACGATTCGCTTGCAATAAGATTCAAAAGACTCACGGTTTTCAGGGCTGGAATGAATACATCTTTCATCGGGGTAAGGTTAGAGCCTCTGCAAGGCCTTTCCAGACATGCCTCACGAACAGTGCATGGGATAAGTACGGGACAGAAAGATTGTGATGTCCATCACATGGCTAGGTATTATTTATACAGAAGTAGAACACCTTGAATTCACGCAACTCTGTGTTCAATCTAGACCCAGTTGAGAACACTCGGGATATCATTGTCTTGCATGAGTCCGCTCGTGTGTCTCTTGTCATGATGTCATCATCTTATATATGAGACTCGACTTTCAAGGTGCTTATCGTCTCACTCAACTTATTACTAAATCGATATAACTACCTTAGTTGGGAGGTAACTATTGCCCTCGAATTAGTTGACTTTGTGATGTGTCAGTTTCACGTGCAGCACTGACTGCCCGTTTCCTTGGTAGGTCTCGATCTTCTGACATGCAATTAGTCTGCCCTCTGATTTAAATCTAGGGAGAACTGATCAATTAAACTGGGCTTTCTTTCGAAAAGTTTAGTTTACTTTCTGTAAACGCTACCTCATCGAACTCAAAGATCTTTGTCAAGGCTTTCATCATTCGTGAGACAAGTCCCAACAACCCTGTTTCGTATCTCACCTGTTTCTTTGCACAAAACTACAGTGCCAATGCAGGGGTTTATTGCTTTTTCTACTTAAAGCTTGCCATTCACTTATACTTCAAGTCAGACTGTCACCTAGTACGTAAGTGAATACTCCAAACGGTTTTCGAATTGGATGCGTGAGCCTCTGTGCCTCAGCATATTTGGAAGTAGGTTTAGCCGAGACTTGGCTTACTACGCAGGCTGTTGAGATCCATCTACACCATGCTAAATTTTGAGAGCCAATCAAGAATGTTATATGCCGCTTCTGAGCACTGTGGCAAGCCATTCTCCGCCGTCATCACCGACTCATCAGCCACGCCGATATGACCAACAAGAATCACATCACTCCACGATAGGGGCAACACTGTTCAGAGTCTCCAATTCTAGGATATGACGAGTCCAGAACTATCGGGTCACTCATTTGTCCAGTTTTTAGCAACTTTTTAGATGTCTCGCTTCGAAGCTGTATAAGAACGCATGCATACCAACTCCTATTATCTATCGGCCATTGGTGTTGCAGCCTGAAGGCTCGCCCTGTTACCACATTGGTACTCCACCCATCCTCGACGCGCTTGGGTCCGGTGGCAAAGCCAAGATCATCAAAATATCTCGAGGTACATATGAAAATCAACGGTCGATCGGATGATGGGAGTGACGAAGAAGCCACCTGCCGCATCGTGACTGGCGAAGAGGGCCCGGGATGGTGTGTTTTCGACCCTTGCATGTCAGATGTCGCGAAGTGCGCTGGGGCTCCTCACAGCCAACCGCTCCCACCTTCCCCCACAAACGCTCATCGAACCCCATAAAATTCACTCCTCCACGTTGGACCGATCACCAGGGTGTTGGAAGAATGGCCGGTTAATTTACTGGCTGCACAGTCTAGTCCTCTAGGTCGCAACGTTTTCTGGGGTCACTCCAGGGTCCCGGTCGTAGTCATGATGGTGGGTGCGTGAGCCCGGCGTTATTCGGCATTTTGCCGTTGGTCATGGGCGTGCGGCACGTCTCCAAATCTGTCGAGAGTCTCCTGGTAGCTCCTCGCATGTTTTCCCCTCATGGAGCTGGGGTAAATTGGGGAACCATGTCTGCCTGTGGTGTGGCTCGCTGAAATACCATCGCCTCTGCTGCTCTGTTATTATGGTCTGTTATCGCTTGCTTTTCCAGCTGCAAGTTTCTGCTGCGACCTATTACCGGCATTCGATGCAACTTCAGTGTGACGGGAAGGTTATTGAGCCTCCGTCTTGCTGTACTCAAGGTTATCCCTTGAATCCTTCCGCAGAGCTTTCGCTCTACTAGCACCATGCTCGTCACTCAACCCATTCGTCCACGGCCGATCAAGACTCGGTCGAGAGCAGGTTCGTACGATGCTTCTATCACGACAGTCTCAGATCCAAAATATCTGACATGGACATATTTGTTATGACAGGGTGCAAATACTGGTGAGTTGATGTCCGAGCTTCCCTTTCACCTCACGTCGTGATTTTGAAGGGTAATCAAGGTGCTAACCACGCTTTCTAGTCGCGATAAGGTTGGTCATCTTGACCCATCTTGGATTTGAATCTTTGACCAATACCTCTGTAGAGAAAAAAGTGCTCAGAAGAACGTCCACAATGTCTTCGTTGTGTGCAGGCCGGTATAGTCTGTGTCTATGAGCCTATAAAGAAGAGGAAGAGAAGAACTTCGATCCGGCCAGTTGACGCTCAAGACTCTATGGCGTCGGACGACTCAAGTAGCCCGACGGGCAACACAGACTTCCAGACAAGCCCAGATACGAATATTGTCACTCCACCCGATGTCTTACAACTAGGCGTAGAAGAAACTTTGTCCCCAACTGCGGCCATAGAAAGCAGTTATTCTACTTCGATCGATTCGGCATTTGCATTATCCGAAGATCTCGACGACACAGGCAGCTATGATTTCGGTTATGATGTCTCACAACATTTTGAGGACGGGTTCAAGTTGATGGGGGATGTGGGTTGTCAGAAAGCAGCTGAAGCCCACCTCCCGCTCTCTCTTGCGACTTTGGACCAGAGTTATCAGCAGCCAACAGATGATCCCTTCTTCAGCGCCAGTTTCGACGTATCTTGGAATGAGCAATCCTGGTCAACTGCATCCCCGCCCTTGCGGGACCTGCTCCCGCCGACCGGTCGTAACATCTTCGATTTACCAGAGAATACCGGCTTGTTAGATCACTACTCCAAGGTTATGCTCCCGACGATGGGGTTCGTAGATGGTGTCGCAAACCCTTTTAGGCAACATATACTTCCCCTTTCGCATAGGAGTTCCGCCGTTCGAAGTGCGATCTATGCGTTGGCCAGCGCACATCGTGAATATAGCGGTCTTGAGACTACGGAGGGATCTGCATGTTTTCATGAAAGAGCCGTGGCTGGTCTGTCTGCGATTATCGAGGATGGAGATGGGTTCGAAGAAGCTCTGGCGACGATCATTCTGCTCATTCAGTACGATCTGGTAAGAGAAGTCAAAACAGCGGATTGAACTTGACGTATCGACTGACTGGTGGCGTAGGTTCTACAGCGAAGCTCGGACAAAGTGGTATATAACCATCTTCAAGGAGCTCGCCACATCATTTGTGCCATGCCATCCCCCAAGCCTGCGAGTGTGTTATTCTTCGACCAGGTAAGCTACCTAGCGTTGCGAAAGTCTAGTTGAAGGGTTCTTTGACATGTGACAGGTGTTTCGCTACTTTGATGTACTCAATGCCTTGACGAACGGCACGTCTCCCGTGTTCACAGCTCCCTCAAGTCGAGCTTACTCACCAAATACTCCGCCACCACCCATCGTCTCTGGTGGAATCGATCCAGTGTTGGGAATGGCCGATGATCTTTGGCCCACTCTGCACCACCTCGCAGAGCTCATGGCGATGAAACGCGAGCTTCAAGCCGCCACGGCGACGGGGCAAACATCCAAGTTCGCCGTCCTGCGTACCGAATACCAAACGGCATACAAGGCAATAGAAAAGGCCCTGGAGTCGTGGGGTCCGACACTTCCACCAGGCTTTTCCCTGGTTAACCGTATAGTCGACGGCCCCGAAACGGCATCAGAAGTCGAGCTTGCCAACATCCGGTGGATCACAAGCACGGCACTCGCATACAGACAGAGCGCCCTGGCCTTTCTCTACAGCAACGTTTCGGAGTACCCTTCATCACATCGCCTAGTACAGAAACACAGTCAGGCCGCTCTGTGGCACTGTGCGGCGTCAGTGTCTCATGGCGGAGCAGGACTCTCCATGCTGTGGCCGCTCTTCTTCTCTGCTTGTCATGCCATATGCAGCAGGGATCGAGGCTTGGTGCGTCAGGCGTTCACTGCCTTTGGCAGCAAGAAAGGTGCGGTTGACACGGAAAAGCCGTGGGCTGTTGTCATGGACGTGTGGAGAAGGATGGACATGCGAGCATACGGCAAGGAGCAAGTGGGCTCTGAGGCCTGTCCAGACTTGTGGAGGCAAGTTGCGGCAAGCATGAAGTTTGGCCTTGTGTTTGGCTGAATGGGAGCGACTTCATTCGTACGAGAGTCGGCCCGGTGATTTGGGGACGGAGACGGAGACGGACAAGTCTGGGGAGACCCCAGTTCATGACCTTTTCCGGGACCCTTGTTTTGATAGCTTCGCGGCAAGACGGTCGTTCAAGAAGGCAACATATGTTTTGATAAATGGGGTTGAACACCGGTCCAAAGGAATACCACCAGTCAACAAAAGGAGCCGCGTTAGCAGTTGAACATACCACGATCGTTTCTTCTGACTTAGACTCGGTTGCACCCGCAGAACGAAAACGAGTAGATTTCGCTTCATGGACTGTTCATCAGCGCTCTGCACTAGCGCTTCTAGCGGAGCCCAATATCCACTATGTCGAGCAAGCTAATGCAGCTCATGATTGCATCCGCTCGTCCACAGGACCAGCAACTCCTTCAGGTGAGTCGACGTGGCTCGACCAATGCCAAACACATCTGTCATGATTGTCCGCCAACCAACGTGGGAGAACAGGGAGCCGCAGGGTACATTTCGACCTCGGTACAGGGTTCTTTTCAGCCTGATTGCCCCTCCGTAGATCCAGGGACCGGGGGCGGCACAGAGGCGAGCGAAGCTACTTAACAGTTACAATAACAACGCAAGCGCCTGAGCCTAAAATTGTAAAAGTAGGTATGGTGTCACCTTAGGTAGCCAGCTATTATGAACTTCCAACGCCGAGACGTTGCGGCAGACTGGGGCGAGATATCTGCATCTACAAGCGGTTACCGATCTGGGCCTGCAAGCCCTTTAGAGGAGCAGAGGCGCAGACGTTCTTTCGTCTGATTTTGGCGCACCCTCCATCACATGAAGCCATGCGTGCCGGACACGCGCTGCAACCCCAGAACGCGGTGCAAATACCGGAAGCGGTATTTAGCCTGCGAGCTTTCGTTTTCGAAACCGAGTAGCGTGACTGTGAGGGTTCTACCTTTTTGGAGTAAAGGGTGAGGGGAAGAGAGATGAGGGAAGACGGTCAAGTCACGTCTCTCGCTCGCCCTTCCTCGCTTCTTGGGTTTAAATTGCAATCGATGCAGGCTCTCTGGGTAGGGCTGAGCGCTTACGCGGTGCCCAAGATTGATTCAACGCCCAGATGCGCGGACCGTGTCATGGGTCGCAGAGATGCCTTTGGGATCGAGGATCAACTGTCAATCCGACCTGATGGGTTCGTTTGCTCCGCGTCCTATGAAGAGCAAATGATCCTCGGAAAGTCGTCGCACGCCGCGCACACCGGCCGTCCGTCTTTGTCATATCTCAGCTCAGCATTAGACAGCACAAGAGTCGGTGACACCAGTGCATGCGAACAGAAGTACCCAAGCCAACCAGCCGCGCCGGTCTAACCTCCCAGAGGTCGACCTGAGGCTGGACACGCATTTGAGGCGTCATGTGATGGACGCAAACTCGGGCTCGATTTGCGAGCAGGTGGGATGGCTCTGACCTACTGACTTGTGCTGACTGGACTTCATGTTATGTGAATGCCTGGCAGACGGGCGGCCCAGATGTGCGTTTGCTTCTGCACCACCCCACATGCCTGCCGGATCCCGGCCGTTGGTGTTATTTCTCCAACTGTGCGAGACCAACGAGCGGGGAAAATGGATATCCTGTTCTCCTAACGCGTGAGGGGTGTTCGATCCATGATAGAGGGTTCGTATTGCACTCCTCCCTGCGCCATAGCACGTGGCGCAACTTAGACATTGGGAGAACTGAAAGTATGGGGGTCCCGCATGTCTAAGAAGAAGCACGATCTCTCTAGATGTCTAGGTACTGGGCAGAAAATTTGCTCGCGGTTGAATAGAGAAGAAGGCCAGGAATTGTGTGGCGTTTCTCTCAGTTGCGTGGTCTACTTCCAGCGAGCGGGTTTGCAGAACGATGATTCGATGAACTCTGGGATTTTGTGGACTGCTCTGTGGTTGGCTCGGCTCCAATTTCCTATTGCTTCCGCCAGCCACATGTCGGAGGAAGTGCCGGATATTTTGCCAGAACCGGTGGGGCCGGGGCCGGGGCCGGGCCGGAAACTGGAACGGGCAGCTTCCCGCTATAATTGGATATCGAAGGGCAGCTTGGGGACTTCACTCAGGTTGGTTGGCACTTCCACGAACATGATCTTCACATTCGTTTGTTTCCCAGTACTCTCTGTTCGATGTCTCGAAACTTCACCGTTCGACTGGGAGGTCTGAACTTCGAGATGGAACTCACTCTAACAAGTTTTCTTGGGAAGCAACAGTTGTGGTCCTTTATGGCCGGACTTAAGAGAGCATTCCTTTTTCAGTTGATTGACTAGAATGATTCTGAAGATGCAAGGACCTATTTCCAAGATGAAGTCTGGGTCTCCAACCAAGGCACCATAACATCCACGACGCCCTGCAAGTTCTCAGGGAACAGCGCGTGAGAAGCATCCTCAACAAAGACAACGGTGGACCGGTTCCCCGCCAGGCCAGTCGTGTAGTTCCACTGGTCCTCTCTCCTCCACGGGTCCAATGTTGCGATGACGTCCAAGATCTGAGTAGTGTTGCTGCCGATGGTGGTGCTTGTAGGAGCGCCAGTCACGGAGCCCATAGCCTCAGGGAACCAACCCGTCAACCACAGGGAGGCATTGTGTCCGGGAGCAAAGTAGCCCAGCTCCAAAGCAGCGAGACGTTCCTCTACAGAGTACGTATAGTTGCTCGCAATGTTGGCCGTAGCTGCAATGGTGGCATTGGTGTTGATGCCGGTGTTGATGCAAGCCAAGACGATCGAAGGGACCTTATCCGGGTAGGCGGCAGCCATGTTCTTTGCCATACGTTGGCCGGCGGCGTGGCCGAGCACCACGGCCTTTCCGTTGCCAAAGGTATCAATGACCGAGACGAGGTCGGCGCCTACCTCGGCCCAAGTGGTAACGATGGGGCCGGTAGATTCGCCCATGCCTCGGGGTTGAGGACGCAAGACGCGATAACCAGCGTCGGCGAGGGCGGTCGAAAACTCATGGAAATCGTCGATGCTGTCCCGGGCAAAAGAAGGCCAAACAAGCAGCGACGGGCCATCTCCCTCGACGAGGACCTGGATGGTGTTGTTTGATGACCCAGTGAGGTATTTTGTGGTATATCCAGCGGATGTCAGGCCCAGCAGAGCGGAGGAAGCAAGAAGACTATTGATATGCATCGTGATACACCCTACTTTGTCTTTCAGGCAAGCTTGTAAGATTCGACTTTTGAACGAACGACAGAATCTTTGCCGAGTGTACGGCTATAGTCAAGAGAATGTTGAGTGACTGATGGATGATGTGGTGCAGGGAGTTCTGAAGCAGACGATCAGAGGCATGATATATACAGAAACAGCATCCACATTGCTGCCTCCCACTTCACCGGGAGTTGAAAAGCTTTAGTCGGGACCCCTGAGCTTTCCTACAAAGATTATCCGTTCTGCATCGCAAATCCCACAGATTAGAGTTTACAGACTTCTTGGCGTTTATACATGGTGGCGCAGTACTACCGATCTGTGCGACGTCGGCATCTTGAATGCGTAGCCCTTGGAAAACACGAAGATCTCCTTAATCTACCAAACATCGTGTCTTCTCGGACATGTCATAAGTGGCGCATACCGAATGGTACATATTAGTTTCGAATGCTTCAGTATCGAGTTCGAAAGGTTCGGTAACGTCACCACAACTTAAATTCATATTATAATCCCTCGAACCACTCCAAAGCAGTTTTAATTCATATTATTTTGAAGCCAGTAGGAAACAACAGTAAGTATCAAAAGAGTCCGAAGCTGACAATTTCCGTTGCCATATCGGCCGATGCATTCCAAAGACGTTTTCAAGGAGTAGCTCAACTATGAAGGCTGCATTGAGGATCGACAACACTCAAAATTCCGTCAACTTATGAATAGCGATTGAAAGGTCAGCAGCCAGTTCATCTCGGCATGTCAGGTGCTCTAGTCACGAAAAGCCCGGCCGCCAAGACCTGAGAAGCCTGTATAGCGCCCCTTTCTGTGCAATTTTTCCCCCACATGCCGGGACGGAATTGATTGAGTTTCTCTATGCGTTCATTTCGAGCTTGGCCATTGCGGCGGGCGGCCGGTAGGCCACGCCATCCCGCGGAGGTTTAAACTTCAAATACACGTATTTGCCCCGTGCCGCCCGGAGACACGAGTCGTGCTCTCAACGAACAGTATATAAAACACTGCTCGTATGCTGTCAGTAACACCGCCAACTTAAAAATGCGGATAGAAAGGAATTTTTGAGGTTGGATCACTGGCAATGGCTGACATATAGTCAGCGCTCGCCTCTCTTAGCTCAGGTCCCTGATTCCAAGCCGAATAAGATTATAAGTCCCATGGTTTCTCTTCGTTGAGAATGTTGATAAACTTTTGACACTAATTCCTTCAATGCAAAACAACTCTTCATTCTTATTTCAACAACTCGTTTATTTGTCGTTTGGTGATTTAGTACCTGACTGTAACTCTAAGCTGATGAAGACAAGCAGCATGGGCGTCTCAGGAAGTTAAACTTGCCGCTTCTGAATCATAATCCAGTAATAGATCGAAGACTCACAGAACCCTCTTCTGATTTACTCAAATATATGGTGTTCTTGTCACTGGATTTGGAAGAGCCATTCATGTTAGGGACTCGGATAGCTTCCTAAATGAACAACATCGGTAATTTCCATGTTTCAACAAAGTATTCGCTGCGTTCTTTCCACTGGGTACACCGTTCATCTGATCTGGAATTCTCACCGTGGTGCACTATCAGGAAGTCAAGAAACGATTGCTTCAGTTTACGTTGTCTTATTGCTGTGGTCAGTAGGATTCTACGCTTTACCTTAGCTAACAAAAGTGATGAACAAGTGAGGGGATTCGATAGCCTCAGAAGACCGAAGTAAAAGCTGCTATTGCTGTTCTGGTCCGCTCATACGACCGTACTATATCCTACACCATATGAATAGCGAAGACTGCAATCTAGGAAAGACATAGGGATTACGTAGCTCTAAGTGCCGCATTCAGATCGCTATCGTTTCAAGTGGATAGCTTACGGGCTGTCACATATGTAGTTGTTCGGCTTCGTAGGCTCGAGTTTCAACTGTAGGTAAAGGATTTATACCTCTACAATCTAAGGGAAGGGGGGGAAGGGGGGCTGAGGGCGGGGGGGGGGGGGGTGGTTCGATGCAATAAATGTGTTGACGATAACAAAGGTGGACTTGGAAGTTGGAATATGCATCACTTCCACCCACTGCACCTATTTTCATTGGGAAGGAATCGATGGGCTTCGTCCATTTCTCCTTCCTTCCACAAACCGACGCACTACTAATGGAAAGGTTGCCGAGTTTCGTACCGACCAAAAGATTGACCTGATGATGTCTAAAATTACGAAGTCCTACTACCAGGGGGGATGAATACCAAAAGCGAGCGTGATCCAGCTTCATAGACATCGCAGTGACCAAACGTCCATGGTTCAAGAAATGCTACTATAATCGAAGTCTTCCGCACAGGTAAACTTTCAAAGTTCTAGGTGCGGGAAACTTGAGCCTGGCCTACCTCTTCGATTCAGATACGTTGATTACCTTACTTTGCTAAGATAACCTTGATGTGCTTGTAGAGTTGTATGTGCGAGCACGTGGTACAGCCGCAGGACAAAGGTCATCTACTAACAGAGATCGAGCATTATTCATTCGTATAGTTTGATAGTGGTACATGACTTTGATGTTACATTTCAATGTTCGTACACGTAACTCTATGGTCTCCCCATCTATGGCCGACCGACCCGATCCCAGAAGCCAGTAGCTGTAGAAGCCTCGGCAGCTCGATATTACTCCCAACACCGAAGCGCCCGCTGTAGAATCCCAAGTTCCGATCGCATACAATTCGTGTCTGTTTTGTTTCTCTTTCTCTCATTCAAGCCAATTCTTGTTCCCGCCGCGCTTTAGCAATAGCGCGCTTCCCCAGTCGTGTGAGCTCCGCGACGAAATCGTCCACGATCTTGACGTGGGCGACCTCGTTCGGCGTCAGGTGGCGATTCCGCATGCTCTCGACGAGTTTCGGAACCGAGTTGAGGAGCTCGATGTCTTCTTCGGATTGGGGATTCAGGGGTTGCAGGAGGAGATTGCAGAAGATTGTGAGGATTGCTGACATGGGGTAGAATACCACCATCCTGGGTGCGTCCGACGTTAGCAAAGAAACTTGGACTTTCCACCTAGTTATTAAGTTCGGGAAGACAACTCACCAGAATGCCACCTGTTCCACGCCGTGGATGGCTGCTTTGAGGAAGTAGAGAGTAGATCGGCTGGCCTGTACGGAGAGGGCCTGACTCGAACTGACGCCCTCCAACCCACTGCCTTCACCGCTTGCCCAACAGCGACATCTCCCGCTTGCTCGGTGTATCATTGCCATCAAGTAATGATACTCAAAGTGCAAAATTATCTCCTCCATACCCAGCCGTCCCTTCCTCACGACCGCCGTGCCCCGAGGGAAGGTCAACGTCGGCCTGTAGGACAGTGGAACCGACGTCCGCCATCGTTCTAGCTCATCATCTAGTTCGCGGATGTCCCTGAGTAGTTCTGCGTCGCCCTTCTTCAGGGCCGACTGCGAGTACAATCTCGTTGAGATTTGAGATTTAATAATCGTCAACTGCAGGGAGTCGGGTGCGAGAGCCGACGTGATTGTTGCCTCGTCGAGGAAAGACGGTGAGCCGCCCGTGAGGTCGTCTATACTCCGGATCCACCAATCCATCTTTGGTAAAGTCAGGTCGCAATGTTCATCATGGATACTGGGAGGTTGGCCTGTTCGAAGGGAGATATCCTTATCGAGCTTGTAGGACAGCCAGAAAAGCCTGCGCAGTTGATTCCTCACTCGTGAGGTGTGGTCGTCCTCGGCTTGGGGCGTCTGGCATGGGGTGGGACGGCTTGATCCGGGCTCGAGGTGTCCGCCGAGCATGAACAACACTCGACATGTGGCAGACTGGAACATGGCACCCTGTTGCAGATGACCGCAGAAGAGGTGGTACATGCCCTATGATAAGAAATGTCAGCAAGGTTCCGACTTGCAGTTGCGACGAAAGATAGTGCTTACCAGCATGAAGACTGTCTCGAGAGCAGTAATGTTGGTACCCTGCAGAATGACTGCGACCAGTCTCTGAGCGGCACCAGCACATGCCTCACCATCAATCTCGGGTGTTGAGTTCCATTCTCCCTGAAAGAGGGACACGACGGCGAAGAAGGCAAAGACACATGCCTTTGCCGTCACGGACTCGAGAGAAGGGCTACCATCAGCTTGCTCATAGGCCAGCTCGATTGTCTCTTGGAAGAGGACAAAGTCGATTACTGGAAACGATAAGCCGAACTGGGATGCTCGGAAGAGAGCGAGATACTCTTCAACGACTGTCCTATCGGGCAGCTCTCCACTAGCATTCCCTTCTGGGAAGTCTATGAAGATTGGGACTGGGTGTTGTGTCTGCCATAGAGGACCCATTCCAAATAGGGTTTGGAATGAGGCATCCTCTCCAGCCCGAGAGCGGATCCACTCTTGGCCGTCGGCAGAAAAGAAGGGGATGCCATTGTAGGAGCTGACATCGCCCAGATAGTAACCGGCAAAGTGCAGCTTCCCCACGGTTGCGCCGGAAGCAGCCCGGGCTGATGAGTCATAAGATCGGCCTTGAGTTGTGTCCGGATTACCGTCGGCGGCCGGCGGATCCGGGCCAACAGTTGACATGGGCGCCGAGGATGACGATGGGGAGGCAGTGGATTCGTCCCGCGGCCCTCCCCCCTCCACCCCTGCATCTTGGTTCCGCCGAGCCGCCTCCAAGGCCTTTTCGATACGGTTGAGGCGTTCAACTAGGTCTTTTTCTGATCCCGCCCTGCACAGGTCGTAAATCTTTTTGTCAGTCTTGGCTGCTTTCCCATTGCACAAATTACTCAACTTTCCCGAACGGGTGGATACCTTTCAGGGGTGATCCACGGGGAACGGAGACGGGGGATCGGAGGAGCGGAGACTCTCTCTCTTTCTCTCACCTCGCTGTAGCCACACGCTTCTTCACCTTGGTGGCCCGGTTGAACGTGCAAGCCATTCCATGGTGCTTACACCAGTTGCATTGTGGGACTGCTCCATCACACTGAATCTATCAAAGTTGGAGCAAAACACAAAAGATCAGCATTTTGTATGCGGTGTGAGACAACAACTCTTCTCCAAGTCAACCTGAAGACGGGCCGGAAATCATACCTTTCGCCTGTGACAGGAATCACACGCTCTCTTCCTCATGTTGACCTCTGATTCGACGAAAGGCCGCCGCTCAACGCGGCACGCAGCTCTTTCCAAGGAGGGAATAGAACGAATGAAAGAAAAACAGAGAATCAGCCGCGTCGGGAAGATAGCCGATTTGGCAGCGTATGTGTCTCTCACGCCAAAATGATGGAGGAATTGGCTGACACCGGACTGTCGTTCCCCCCTTTGGTTGATGTATCGAAATCCCCGCTGACTCAGCGGCAGCGCGCCCTACGTGACTAAGCGGCGAAGATAAAAAGCGGATAAACCTTAAATGTTTCTCCGTGTTTGATTGGTTCCAATCACCAAACCTTGACGCAAAACTTCAGGCGACTCCACCGTCATCTCCAACGCTAACGCCCGTGCCCGGCGCTTCGACACACGCCGCGCCGACCACGTCGGGGATTTGACACCATCCACACCGGTCCAAGCTTGGCCGTAGCATCCCCCATTGTCTCCAAGGACATTTCGCTTTTGACGAACTCGCCGCTGAGTCAGCGGTCAAGATCTAATCAATGACACATTTGGTCCGATCTTAGACACCAGATTATGAGGCTCTTGGGGACCATTCTAGGGATGGACCCAGTCTGCCGGCTCTGGGCCCAGCTCTGGCCCATGGCATCCCGCACACCTCGGACAGGGTCCAACGCCGAAGGAGCCACATGCCACGACGTTAGTTGACGTGAATTGCAGGGTTCGTCCAACAAACAATTTTGTTTTTTCATCCTCTTATCAAGTCACAGGTGGGACGAAAACCACATTATTCAGCGGGCCAAGCACTCAGAGACCGTGTTACCACGCAGCATGCGCGCACTTTCGGACTATAGCATGGGGTTCCAGAAGCTTTTTTATCCGCACATCTCGTCATCATGGACGGGATGATGGGATACCTGGGACGCCTAGGGCGCCTTGTTACCAATGACCAATGGCCACTATGACCTGCCTGCCTACCACCATCTCTCCGCAGGGCCCGATGGCGGGTCCGTATTATACGATCAAGGGGGTTGCACAGAGATCTCAGGTCGTAATGAATCGGCATCCCGTCAGTCCCCTTGAAGCCGAAACCGACTTGACTTTCAAGTCCGGCCGGAGCTAAGGGGCAAATGGGGATAACAAAAGCAAGTCGACAACAAATAAGTGGCCCGGCACCCTTGATATACATACTCACTATAAGCTTCTGTCACAACCTTCTTCTTCTTATCACTGTCTTCTCTCCTTAATGGTGACCTCTCACACCTGACATCAACAAGAGATACCATCAAAGCTCTTCGTCAACACGTGGCAGGCATCATGGAGTCCGATGGCACGCTGGGAGGCGGCTCAAACTACGAGCAGTCTCTCGAACTCAGCAACATCCCCGACGATACCACCTGGGCCCTCAAACACAAGGTCGAAGCAGTTCGACAAAGAGATGAACGCTCAGGATTCCCCGCCCGCGAGCTGGGCGTGACATGGAAGAACCTCACGGTCCAGGCCGTCAGCGCCGATGCGTCGCTTCACGAGAACGTCATTTCCCAATTCAACATTCCCAAACTCGTCAAGGAGTCTCGCCACAAGCCTCCTCTGAAGACCATTCTGGATAACACACACGGCTGTGTCAAGCCCGGCGAGATGCTCCTGGTCCTCGGACGTCCAGGATCAGGATGCACGACATTGCTCAACATGTTGGCGAACCACCGCCGAGGATACACTTCAGTCACTGGCGACGTCCACTACGGCTCCATGCCCGCAGAGGAAGCACAGCAATATAGGGGACAAATTGTCATGAACACCGAGGAGGAACTCTTCTTCCCGACCCTGACCGTGGGCCAGACCATGGACTTTGCAACTCGCCTCAAGATCCCTTTCAACCTTCCCGAAGGTGTTGCCTCCAATGAGGAGCTGCGTCAGGAGAACCGAGATTTCCTACTCGAGTCCATGGGAATCCAGCACACATTCGACACCAAGGTCGGCAACGAATTCGTGCGAGGTGAGTGGCTCAAACTATTGATAACTTTGAGGTTACCTCGACTGACTCTTCACAGGTGTGTCCGGAGGAGAGCGCAAGCGTGTGTCCATCATTGAGTGTATGGCGACGAGAGGATCAGTCTTTTGCTGGGATAACAGTACCCGTGGTTTGGACGCCAGCACGTAAGTCTTTGCCGAGTGTTTTAGTTCTTGAAGCTTTGCATAAGGCTTGTTGGGGAACATCATGTAATCTGACCATCTTCTAGGGCCCTCGAATATACCAAAGCGGTCCGTGCCATGACCGACGTCCTCGGCCTCGCATCCATCGTCACCCTCTACCAGGCAGGTAACGGCATCTACAACCTCTTCGACAAGGTTCTCGTCCTCGACAACGGCAAGGAGATGTACTACGGACCCATGAAGGAGGCCAGACCCTTCATGGAGCAGCTTGGTTTCATCTGCTCCGACGGCGCCAACGTCGCTGATTTCCTCACCGGTGTCACCGTTCCCACGGAAAGAGCAATCCAACCAGGCAAGGAAAAGACCTTCCCTCGCACAGCTGAAGCCCTGAGAACCGCGTACGAAAAGTCAGACATTTATCCCCGGATGATTGCCGAGTACGACTTCCCAACCCTGGAGGAGACCAAGGAGAAGACGAGACTATTCCAACAGGGCGTCGCAGGCGAGAAGCACAAACAGCTTCCGGCCAACAGCGCTCTCACGACAAGTTTCTATACCCAGGTCAGGGCCTGCATCACCAGACAGTACCAGATTCTCTGGGGTGACAAGGCAACCTTCATCATCACGCAGGTGTCCACTTTGGCTCAAGCTCTTATCGCCGGTTCCCTCTTCTACCAGGCTCCCAACACGTCTGGCGGTCTCTTCCTCAAGGGCGGTGCCCTCTTCTTCGCCCTTCTCTTCAACAGTCTGCTGTCCATGTCCGAAGTCACCAACTCCTTCACCGGTCGTCCTGTCTTAATCAAGCACAAGTCCTTCGCATACTACCACCCTGCCGCTTTCTGTATCGCGCAGATTGCTGCTGATATACCGGTTATCCTGTTCCAAATTTCGGTCTTCTCTATAGTTCTCTACTTCATGGTCGGACTGAAGACGTCGGCTGCGGCGTTCTTTACTTTCTGGGTTGTCGTTGTGGCAACTACCATGGTACGAAACGTCCCGTTCGTCCCTTTTTCTTGAACTTTCCACTGACTCAACTTAGTGTATGACTGCCATGTTCCGCTCCATCGGCGCCGGCTTCACGACCTTCGATGGCGCGTCAAAGGCCTCTGGTTTCATGGTCACTGCGTTGATCATGTACTGTGGTTACATGATTCAGAAGTCTCAGATGCATCCATGGTTCGTCTGGATCTTCTGGATCAACCCTCTGGCATACGCTTTCGACTCCCTCATGTCGACCGAGTTCTACGGACAACTGATTCCCTGCGTCGGACCCAACCTGGTACCGAACGGTCCAGGATACACCGATTCTGCTCATCAGTCGTGTGCCGGTGTCGCCGGCGCCATCCAGGGTTCAACCACTCTCACTGGCGACCAGTACCTCTCTGCCCTATCCTACAGCCACAGCCACGTCTGGAGAAACTTCGGCATCGTCTGGGCCTGGTGGGTTCTCTTCGTCGTCCTCACCATCATCTCCACCTCGAGATGGCGCTCGTCCGCCGAGGGCGGAGCATCTCTGCTCATCCCCCGCGAGAACGCCCACATCACCAAGGCCATCCGCGACGACGAGGAAGCCCAGTCGTCTGAGGAGACCGCCGCTGAGAACGGCAAGAGCGACAACGAGAAGCAGGACAGCAACAGCAATGACGACAACCTCGTCCGCAACACCTCTATCTTCACCTGGAAGAACCTTACCTACACTGTCAAGACTCCCTCTGGAGACCGTGTTCTTTTGGACAATGTCCAGGGATGGGTCAAGCCCGGGATGCTCGGCGCTTTGATGGGCTCCTCCGGTGCCGGAAAGACGACGCTTCTCGATGTCCTGGCCCAGCGCAAGACTGACGGTACCATCCACGGATCCATCATGGTCGACGGTCGCGAACTTCCCATGTCATTCCAGCGCTCTGCTGGATACTGCGAGCAGCTCGACGTCCACGAGGCGTACGCTACTGTCCGTGAGGCCTTGGAGTTCTCTGCCCTGCTCAGACAAAGCCGCGACACTCCGCGTGCCGAGAAGCTCGCCTATGTCGACACCATCATCAACCTCCTGGAACTTCACGACCTCGCCGACACCCTCATCGGAACCACCGGTAACGGTCTCTCCGTCGAACAGCGAAAGCGCGTCACCATTGGCGTCGAACTCGTCTCGAAGCCCAGCATTCTCATCTTCCTCGACGAGCCCACTTCCGGATTGGACGGCCAGTCCGCCTTCAACACCGTACGCTTCCTCCGAAAGCTCGCCGACGTTGGCCAAGCCGTTCTCGTCACCATCCACCAGCCGTCCGCCCAGCTCTTCTCCCAGTTCGACACCCTTCTTCTTCTCGCCAAGGGAGGCAAGACTGTCTACTTTGGCGACATTGGCGACAACGCAAAGACCATCCGCGACTACTTTGGCCGCTACGGCGCCCCCTGCCCTGAGGAAGCCAACCCTGCCGAGCACATGATTGACGTCGTCTCGGGCCACCTCTCCAAGGGCAAGGACTGGAACGAAGTCTGGCTCGCCTCGCCCGAGCACGACAACGTCACAAAGGAGCTCGACCACATGATCCAGGACGCCGCTTCCAAGCCCCCGGGCACTGTCGACGACGGCCACGAGTTCGCGCTCGCCATCTGGGACCAGATCAAGATCGTCACCCACCGCATGAACGTCTCCCTGTATCGCAACATCGACTACATCAACAACAAGTTCGCGCTGCACATCTTCTCCGCCCTCTTCAACGGCTTCTCCTTCTGGATGATTGGTGACTCGGTCGACGACATCCAGATGCGCCTCTTCACAATCTTCAACTTCATCTTCGTCGCCCCCGGTGTGCTCGCCCAGGTCCAGCCCCTCTTCATCGACCGCCGCGACATCTTCGAGACCCGCGAGAAGAAGTCCAAGATGTACTCCTGGATCGCCTTCGTCACCGGCTCCATCGTCTCCGAGGTCCCCTACCTCATCATCTGCGCCGTCCTCTACTTCGTCTGCTGGTACTACACCGTCGGCTTCCCCGGTGACTCCTCCCGCGCCGGCTCTACCTTCTTCGTCATGCTCATGTACGAGTTCGTCTACACCGGTATCGGCCAGTTCATCGCCGCCTACGCCCCCAACGCCGTCTTCGCCTCCCTCGTCAACCCGCTCATCATCGGTATCCTCGTCTCCTTCTGCGGTGTCCTCGTGCCCTACTCCCAGCTCCAGACTTTCTGGAAGTACTGGATGTACTGGCTCAACCCGTTCAACTACCTCATGGGCAGCATGCTTGTCTTCGACATTTGGGGCACAAAGGTCGAGTGCAAGAGCAGAGAGTTTGCTCTCTTTGATCCGGTTAACGGCACGACGTGCGCGGAGTACCTGGCGGACTACATGCAGGGCATGGGCTCCAGCAGCAACCTCATCAACCCGGAAGCCACCTCCGGCTGCAGAGTGTGCCAGTACCGCGACGGCAGCGATTACTTGAGGACGATCAACCTGATGGAGTACTACTACGGCTGGCGCGATGCGGCCATTGTGGTCATCTTCGCCATCAGCTCGTATGCTCTGGTATACCTCCTCATGAAGCTCCGAACCAAGACGTCCAAGAAGGCCGAGTAAACCCACTCCGCCTCCTCATTGGATCTCGAACTTTCATCATCTCTCTCACACTATCTCACTATATCACGCATATACCTCTCTCTCTCTCTTATATCACGTTACACTAGATACCTCGTACGCAGCTGCAGCATCTTAGATTGCGCCACTCTCGCGGGTAGATCTCGGGATTTAGCAATAGGTGGTCTCCATGTGTATTTTGTCAATCGTATGCATCTAAGCCAATGCATCAACTTTCTTCTCTCTCATCTAGGGCCGGAGTAGATCTCATCAATGGGATGGTTCATTATTGGGTAAATTTAATAGACATCACGGTCAAATAGAATGGGACAAAATCAAATGTCAATCATGTCAAACTTTTGTCTGAATCGTCCGAGCCTCATACAGATCCCATTCCATCATAAATTGACCCATCAGTGAAAGACTGTTCGATGAAATTGTCTGCTTCGTGATGAGAGGTCGTTGAGGGTCAACTCTTCATGTTTGCATCTTGAATTTCAGTACGCGTAAGGGGCTTCGCCGACCCCACCTTTCCGAAACGGGCGTGGGGACCTTCACCACACCGCCAACGACATCAAGACACCTCACTCACACACGGACGTCAAGACCAAAACTCTTGACAGTTCTCAAACCTTGCCTCATCTTTTCATCACTCTCTTAAAATCATCAGAATCAGCAAAAATGCCTCTCAAAGGAATATCCCCCGTCATCTCGCCCGACCTCCTCAAGGTCCTAGCCGAAATGGGCCACGGCGACGAAATCGTCCTCGCAGACGCCCACTTCCCCTCCCACTCCATCTGCCCGCCTCACATCCCCGTCCTCAGGGCCGACGGTAAGTCTACATGACCCATTCGAATCCTTTCGAGTCTACGTCAATTATAAGGATTCTAACGGCGAGTTAAGGCATCACCGTCTCACGCCTGCTGGCCGGCATTTCCCCGCTCCTCGAGCTGGACAACTACGGCGTCGTGCCCGTCATCATGATGGAGGTCGTCAAGGGCGACACCTTTGACGCGAGCGTCGAGTCCGACTTTAGGTCGTCGCTCAAGTACGACGGTGAGATTGAGAAGCTGGAGAGGTTTGCGTTTTACGAGCGGTCCAAGAAGGCCTTTGCGATTGTGGCGACGGGGGAGACGAGGAAGTACGGCAACATTATCCTCAAGAAGGGCGTCACTCCCATCACTGAATAGACTTATGAATAAGAAATGGCTTGATCATCGAAGCAGGTTCACTCGGCAGTTCAATTGGTACCCATCACCAACATTGCATTGACTCCAAGCCAGGAGTTGGAAACGGGGTAGTCAGAGAACCCCTCGAATACCAAGAAAACGAGCGTTCAATTGTGCTAAGTATACTTACGCTCTAGGCATGCTAAGTAAGTATGCTCGGGCCGTGAAAAGAAGGTAAATAATGATAAAGGCCCCCAAAACGCTGGTTCCAAGACGCATATTTATATTCAAGCCCCCCACCGGGAACTCCGCCGACAGCTCCGGGCCGCCCTAGACCCGGCGGGCTCCCCAGGCCAGGAGTTCCCCCAACCCCCCCGAGCCAGTTTGGTCCCCCCCCGCCGCCGCCCCGCCCACTGCACTCGATCCGTGCCTACGTTGTCATTGTCAGGTTGAAGTTGAAGGGTGAGGCACTGCGCAGCACTTACTGTTGGGCCGACGAGGGGGGCTGGCCCGGTTGAATGGGAGCCGGGTTCTGTCCATTCTCGGCCTGGGTCACCACCAAGACTGCGGCTTCGTCCCGGGGTGGGCTCCTCGCTATGTTTATATTGAGGCGAATAATCTCCAAAATTCGTCTAGGAATAAGTGTCAGTACCAAATGGAATACTCAGAAGACAAGGGAGAAAGGCAAGGGGGGCAGAGATGAGAACCTACTCCATGATAGATGGTGAGAGATGTTGGAGATAGAGTAGATGGCGGAGATGGCGATAGTGAATGTTTGTGTAGCGAATGTTGGAAACGAGTGTTGTTGGTTATTGATTGTAACGATTGGAATAACCAAAAAAGCAGCGAGTGTGTGATGTGAATGCTTGAAGAAGAGAAGAAGAAGAAGAGGAGGAATGGGAGAACGGGGAATAGTGTCTATATAACCCCTTTCTGGCCTGAGCATTCGTCTCGTCGGCACCTTCAGTCCACACCTCCCTGATGGCATTTCAGAGCCGCAAAGGTACAGGACCATCTGCATTTACACCTTCCGTTCTATCAAGGTACGAGACCTCACGGCCCCATGACACCGTGCATCCTTTCTCCGTTGGGCCTGCTCTGTCCTTCTGGTAACTTATAAAATGGAAGTGACCGGACCCTTCAGACATTGACTTACACCCATCTCGTTCTTCACTCTTGCCAATACACCACCCAGCAATACATCATAGTTGCAGCAGCAACCCAGCTTGTCCCTGCATCGACCCCGACCTCAAAGCACAATCTGAAAGTACAACCTGGAAGCCAAGATCAGAAGAAAGACCAAGCGAACATGTCTCACCCTTGCACTCCAGCAGACGCCAGTCATGTTGCCGAGCAGCCTCCTTCTTACGACACGGTTCAGCAGGAGCAAAAGCGACAAGTCCAGAACTTCGACTCGAAAGAGTGGGAATGCGTGCCCCAGAATCTTAGCATCATCTATACCCCTGTTCCCATTGGAGCAGGTGCCAATGTCAGCAGAAGAGGAATCAACTGGGAAGCCAGATTCCGAGTAAGAGCCAAAGATCTCCCGCGCCTCATGAGAGAAGGTCTCCACTGGACAGTTGCCAATATTCAACGAGAAGCCGGCTTCTTCGAGCACGAAGCCAAGGAACTTGTCATGAAACAAGCTGGCTGGACCTGCACACGCAACTACTACCTCTCCGACCTCAGCCCGGATCAGAACTGGTCCGCCAAGATGATTGTCTGCGCTCGGGATATCCAGGTCCTCTCGCAGTTTGACATGGCCAAACTTCGGCCTGAGCAAGCATACACCGCCATCGCGTGGAGCAGCTTCCAGCCCAGCCACTTCATCTATAACTTTGAGCGTCTGGCTCCCAGCAGAAATTACAATTCAATCTACGACGATATGCCGCTGGAAGGATGGTGGCCATGGCCAAAGAGACGACCCGACGCGAACGACAAGCCCGATTCAGCTATTAAGAGCTCATAGGAAGGGACTAGACGTGGTATGAGAACATCCTTCCTCTATACTCGAGGATCACAGGGAAAGGGAGTGACGCAGGAGGTCACTATGAATCTGTTGTATCCTTCGCGAGACAGTTGGCGCGCGGTGGAAGGGGCGGACATCTCGAACTGGAGGGGGGAAGGGGGGGGGGGGGGGAGGGTGGATCAAAAAGGAAAAATTGCAAAAACAACAATGGGACGACCGATCGAGGAATCGAACTTGGATCCCGAAATAGACAGGAGACTTCACTGCCTAGTCGGGGCCTCTGCAGCCCGATTAACCCCTCGACCATACGGCCCAGATACTTGTTGTCACGATCCGGAGATGATTCATCGGCTATGGAGCGTCGCAGGCGGTCTGGTAATGTTCTCAGGAAGCCTCCTTCCCCAGGACGAGAGCATAGAAAAACACTCACCTGGATTGTGCATTTATCACCGCTAGACATGAATCATCAAAAACTGAAAATGGAATATCCTGAAGCGTGTGAACAAGACACCTTCCTATCAAACAGACCCCAGAGCCTCCCCATCTTCTCTCTCCTGCTCCTTCCCTATGTGCCACCTTCCCATATCCCACCTCTTTCCTAAGGAAAGTGCCTCAAGCACCTACCTCCGGCCATCAAAGTCATACCGGGCAAGCACCGGCCCGCTTGAATAAGAGGTTCTGTCAAGACCGGGGCAGGAGCATGGATGGACTGCGATTTCCCGACTTACACGAACGCGCACTCCTGCCATGCGGTTGATGTCCCATTGATTCGTGGCAATCCTGCCTTCTCAACACACCTTCCCAATGCCAAAGTGACGAGCCCTCAGGATTCTGCAGCAGGGACATTGGGAAACTTAGGTAGGAGCCCGAGCTGCGAACACTCCCCGACCATGGAAGTCCAGCTACGTGAAAATCAAGTGACGATGGTTGATTCTCCAAGACTTGGACCTCATCACCTATCCTTCGTGGATCATTTCAATCAATCTCCACTTTGATAAAGCCGAAAATGATAGAAAAACCAGCTTGTATCCTGGACTCGTAAACGCAGCACAGATACATCTTGCTCGTGTTCAGAGCTACGGGGGTCCCATCAATCCCGGCTGCGCTACAGCTCGACACGGCATCCTAAAGGTCGATATCTGTTAACGGCACTACGTAGTGTCAGACAGTCCGGTCAAGTTCCATGACGAACCCAGTCCAGCCGTCAGGCTTCCTCGTGTTCTGTATAGGACGTTCATATTCCGACGTTGAATATTTGCTTGATAATACGGTCCTCGGAGGAGCGCTAGGTTCAAGGTACATGGAGGAGAAACAGTTTGGGAATGCTGAAAGACTGTTTATCGCACACCTGATCACATTTCAGGAAAAACACACGCGTTAAAACATCCGTTCATCTTAGAATTGTTCCTCAATAGCGAGAACGCTGTATACATCGTTCTTGGCGTTTAGGTAATACTGAATATCACCATTCATTCTTTGGCGACTGCGCCATGATCAAAATACCTTCCTACGAATATCCAGCTCGCCTTCTCGATACAGCCTTATCTCTAGAAACTTCTTCGTTGGTACAGTCGTATCCATCAAAGGAGCCGCAAACCAGATTCAGCCCGCAGCCGAACTACCCGTTCAATACCCCAATTAAGCTCAAGGGGTGGCCAGCCACTGCCGCCAAGTCACACAAGCGGAAGGTCCAACGGCTGGCGCCTCAATGGTTCAAATGGCTGCCCTCGGTTCAATGCACGATTGTGGTGCAGTCTGCCCAATAACAACTGGTTCAAATAAACCCCAAATCTAGGGGCCTCAGGTTTGTTCGTGGATGGGATCAAATGAAAGACACAGACGCATGTGGCGTGCTTGGCCCTCGGAGGAAGTGGATCAAGCATAAGACACGGGTTCGGTGACACTCGACTCGTGCCGTATTTATAGGTAGCCTGGTCTGAAGGTCGGCCGAGGCATGTTGGTTGGATCAAGACGGGACTCAAGAGGACGTTTGCGCACAGTGCTGCCTCTTCCGAAACTGCAGGGTGAGGCGTGAAGCCAAAGCTCTGGTATGCATCCCGTAAGCTCCGTGAGACAACGTCGCAGTAAGCTCAAGAGGTTCCACCGAACAGGCGCAGTCGCAGAGCTCCAGTGATCCATCGCCAAGCTGCTTCCTTGCCACAGTGGACACTGGAACACGTTTTTACTGCGCAGACCACCCAGCGACCCGCTGCCGTCTGAAGAGAGTTGTGTTTTGTGGATGGCGAGGGGAAAATCTGGGGAGTAAGTGTCAAGTACGTAAGAGAAACTGAGGTTAATTGGTATGCGGACCGGCGATTCAGTTTTTATCTCGTGTGCGATTCCACTTCCCCGGAGCCAAAAGGACGTTTGACAATCGTGGCGTGCTTTTTCTCTCCTTGCGCGGTGGTGTGTTCCTGGACACGCTATTAGTCACAACAACTCCCCCGCATCTCAGTCTCTGGGCGAACTCGAATTCGAAAAGCAGTGACAGGCTACAGAAGGTCCTCTGCCGCCGCCTTGGGTAATTAGTTGGGAGCCAAGTGAAAGCTCGCTTGGATCGCCAATCGCAAGCTGACTGGGCGACTGGGCAAAGTACCCGTCAATATGGTATGGCCAAGGTGCCGTGACTCCATGGCCTTGCTCGGCGCATCCAATCGAGGCTGCACACCAAGACGATCGAAAGCCTTTGCTCTGGGTCAAGCTTTGGGCCCTGAGATGCCATGAAATGCCATGAGATGCCAAACTCTTGGGTTTTGGGGGGTCTCCAACGACATGTCTTGGAAGTCTGCGGTATCGAGCAGGATCCGCAGCATCTCAAAGTGTTCATCTCAGATACGCCCCGAAAAACCATACTTTTGCAGATTTTTCAGAACTTTTGGCGAACCGTAATTGTGTTTGGGTGATGGCTGTGTGATTTTAAGTTGGGCGACAAGAGAACGTGCCTTCCCAAAGCGTCCCTAGCCCGGGTAGATTGAGACTCTTGGCGTCAGCGGTCGTGATGGTCAGAGAGAACTCAAAAGTTCGTATGCGCAACGGACGAGACTTCAACCAGCTCAGGTGTCTGGCATCTGGCGCATATTAGTAGGTCTTGGCTCGCGTCAATCGAAAACGCCTCATACAAAGAATATGGCCGATAGATAGCCCGTTCCTAACCGTGATTACCATTGATTGTCCAAACAAACCGCCGTAGTGTTGTTGCCACGGGGGAGGAATGGTGCTGATAAGCGTTGCCACCCTCCCCGGATGCGCCCCGGGCGCCTCACGGGTAACGTATGCCAGATAAGGCCTCAAGAGGGCACAAGTGCCAGCCAAGACAATTGTCGTTTGGGTCAACCTTTAGTGACATATTGAGACAGATATCCGAAGCCACGGAACGCCAAATGACATTAGGTGCAGTCGCGAGTGGGTTGGCGTGCTCGGATGACACGACGGGAGAGAAAAGATGGGCCGTTTCGACCGAATTGAGACTTTTCAAGTTCAGATGTCCTGAATCGTGGCAACGAAGTGGGCGCTTTGCGAACCTTCGACCAACGAGGCTAACAAGACCAAACCCGAGTGACAGAGCGAATGACGGCAGAGCCGACTCTGGTATCGATGGTAGATATCGTGACAAGGGATGGTGATGGTGGGCGGGGAGCGCCAGGTTCGGTGCTTTCACTGTCTCTGTTTTGTTAGCAGATGCGTATGACACACGCACATCATGTACCATGTAGGATCTCCCATGAAGGACTGTTATCTTTGCCGAGACTTTATTCCCCATATTTCCCGCCAGAGGGGGGAATGTTGCGTTTGTCGTAGACCAATTGCAGCACATGGTGGTGCAACCCCCAGGGATGCGGACGCGTGAGGAGGAAGCATTGCGTGGGTAGACGTAGAATTGTAGGCCCTTCCATCAAATGGCAAGCACCAAATAGCGTAGCTCGACCAATTTGGCGGTGGGTTGGGGTACACAGCGCGGCACAATCGAGTCGTGTCGGTCGCCCCAGATAGGTAGGCCAGGGGTCGAATCGCCAGAGTTTTGCGCAATCAATCCACACTTTGAAGGGTATCAAAAGCGCCCCCAAGTGGCAGTTGGAGCAGGGTGACGGGGCAGCGGCCGGAGATTGGGCGTCTTGTGTGTGACGCGATGGGAGATGGGTGGTCCGTTTCGTTTCCTGAGTGGCTCCCCCTCAAAATATTACGGTTGGCTGTACGGATCCCTCGCTTTGCGAATAGGCGTATCGCATCACAAGACGGAACTTGAGGATGCAAAGGTTCGATGGTGTGGTTGGGCGGCCTGGCGGCATTCTAGAAGGATTCCTTCGCATAGTTAGCGGCGGCCTCCCTGTCCCGCGGCGCCCGCCCCTGCGAGGCCAGAGGACGCGCCGAAAGTCAATCAGCGATGAGGTGTGACGATTCCCGTCAGCTCCCAGCGGATGATCGAGGGTCTGGTACTGATAGGGATCCTTCTTCGTACACCGCAAGGGAATCGCACTTTGTAGAGACGCGCCGACATGATAGATGGCAGCAAATGCTGGGCAGCCCCGGTCACGAGGCGCTGGGCCAAGAAGCGCAAAGAGGCAGGAGAGAAGCTGGAGACCGGCGGCCGGGAACCGAGGAAGCCTAGCAGCTCCCGTCGGGCTGGCAGCCAAGCCGTTGCATCTGAGAATTCATGTCGAGATTGGTTACAATAGGATTGGATGGGATTTTGTCTTTGATGCCTCGCCTGTCACGAGCTGTTAGAAGCTGGAGACTCGGGGGAGGAAATCGCACTAGGTAAGCAGAGAATAGCAGTGAATAGTACCTATGAGAGGGTCGGACTCCGAGATCCATCAATCAAGCAATAACGCCCCCGTTCTTGGTCCTTCCCAAAAAGGAAGCTCGTCAGGATGGGCTTGGATCGTGAGGTACGGCCAAGAGACACCAAGCCGCACAGCCCTGTTCCAGAAGACCTTGGCTGCAGGTCGGTAGCTCCAGGAGGGAGCCACGGCCTTGGCTCGAGTAGACGAGTTCGCGTAAAGTTGAGAGTTTTGAGGGTCAGAAACGGCGAGTCTATGATGCCGAATTGGAAGTGAATCGGGCAGAGGAAAAAATGAGAAGAGAAGAAGAAGCAGGGTTCTGTCCTCTGTGAGTCTGATAATCGGAGGCAGGCACAAAGACACGTACGGATACATGTACGAAGACATGCGTACCTAAGGACCTAAGGTAGGTAGGTTCCTTGACTTGGTAGAGGTCTGCAGGAAGGCAGGCGGGCACTTGTTTAAGGTGAGGAAGGCATGCGGCATGCAGGCGGCAGGTCGCGCATTCCATTCTTGGGGAAG
Organism: Colletotrichum scovillei; assembly: GCF_011075155.1. Lineage (NCBI taxonomy): Eukaryota > Fungi > Ascomycota > Sordariomycetes > Glomerellales > Glomerellaceae > Colletotrichum > Colletotrichum scovillei. The sequence continues at coordinate 583,955 of NW_023336264.1, forward strand.
GAAGGTGTGGTGGAGCACCGTTCATCCCTTCTGTCACCACTTGTGTCCAGGACTCGTCGTCGAAACGGCGGTACATTATTACACCAGGTCAACTACTCCGTAGCTCATCTCAAATTCTCACTCCTCATCTGGCACTCTCAAGAGTCTCATCTCAGTGTTTGTTTCTCTCATTCCGCCTCGATGGATCTTGCTGGCTCACAGATAATAAAGGATATCTATCAGACGGATATCGCATGGACCATTCTTCGCCCCGTCCAAACTCTCATTGTGCGGCCGTGCCCCATCTCACTCCCAATCTCATGGGTCATTCACTCCCAGCCTGGGACGGATCTCCACTGATAGCGTGCCTGTGGAGTGCAATGGCACCGATGGGTATCCGTAATGATGATGAGTGTGCGCACTGCGTCCCCTGCTCAGTGAAACGTCCCGAGCAAGTGAGAGTAAGTGAGTGAGAGTGTAAGAGGAGCAGTGAGACTGAGAGTCCGGGCCAGTCAAGTCCAGGGCAAAGGCCCGGCACCGTCCCACCCCCGCGCGCCGCTACCAAATCACTGTCTTCCACTTCTGCCAAATCAATTTCCATCGCATGGATCCATCCGTACGTTTCCCAACCTGAACATACAAATATCGCAACCCATCTCCAGCCGACACCATCCACCAGCCAATAACCCTTCCCCCAAGACTCACCGAAAACCATGACCGGTTCTTCTAATCACTTGGCAAAAACCCCCCAATTGCACCGTCTGGCATCTGCGCTCCCCACCGAGCCCACCTTCTGCTCTCAGAAAGCTTACTGGTTCCGCCAAGCCGCTCCGTTGCCTCTGATGGGACATATCCGCCGGCTGTCGACGTCTCTAGACCAAGAGACCCGAGAGAGACGCCTCCACGCCTCGTAACCCTCAAGAGGCATCGAGCCACGCACCGCACAGTTGACCGAACACATCGCATCCCTTCCAGCGGCCAGTGGGCATCATGCGAACCTCCGAATCAAACCTCTTGTCGCAGACCACCGGCCTGCCTGATGGAGCCACCTGAAATGCCGCATCCCGTAGTCTGATGTCTCGAAGGGTAAGGCTCAAGGCTGAAGCGACAAAAGCGGTGTTTGCCTGTCGTGCCTGTCTACCAAATCTGCCACGTCGAGTGACACCGATGCAGCTCTTGGACGTGAGGCGAGTTGACGACGTCGCGCTGGGCTGTATGTGTGAGATGCTTCGACGATCTCGTCCATCCCACCATCTCCCAAGCCTTGCCATCTTCGCCTTCCACGCAGCTTCCATTGCTTCCGAACACCCACATGATACCTTACATCCGCCATCCGCATCCGCATTCTCATGTACGATGGAAGTGTGCGTAGTGTGAACCTTTGCCGTGGGCTCTTCCTATCTGTGCTACACTACGTACACTACTGCTAGATGCCGGCCGTCCCCCTTCACTCCCCTTGACCTACCCTTCCTTCCCTCCCGTCTCACGGCTGACTGATCGGTCCAATTGCCTGCCAAGATTGTACCGGAGAGACTCGTCTACCTACTCATCTAGACCTCTCAAAGTCTAGGTCACCTTCCGCCTACCTCCTGGCATTTTCTGCAAGCTAGCGGCGCAGCTATCATGGGTGATTTCCCGGGGAGTAGGTATCCCGGAAACGACGAAGCAGACGAAGAAGATGGAGAAGAAAAATAACAAGGGACTAACGTAAGACAGGCAAGGTGCTCTTGGCAACTTTTGTACCTCTGTAGAATACTCGAGACAATGTGCTCCCTCCATCGGGAAACCATGTACAATGTTGGCAAGGTAGGGTCACGGAAGGAAGAAGAGGAGGGGGTATTGGGTCGTTCCCTCATGCCGGGGTCTCCCTGGTCTCCCTAGTCCATGTTGCAGCTTCCCATCCGTTGGATTTGCGCCGGTGAGGTGAACGCGTCCAAGTTGGTTGGTCCCCTTCTCGTCCAGCTCCAGCTCCAGCTTCTCGCCCGAGCCGTATGCTGCCCACCTCCCTCTCTGTCTGCCTCGATGTCTCTCGACGGAAGTCTCGAGGGGCGTTCCCTCACGTTTACTTTCTGTGTATCCGTAAAGTGACCCTCCCCATCCTACCATCTGCCTTCCTGTCGTACCCCTACCCATCTCGCCAGGAAGTCCTACCCATCCCACACACCTTCCTGTCTTTGGTCTGGTCCGTTTCTACACATCCAACGACTTTCCCCCGGTACCTTTACAGATACCCTACATGGTACTTTTACATGGGGCAATGCACCTGCACATGTCGTCGCTCCCGTCGTCCTCGTTGCGCCTGGCTTGTTCCTCCCCCTCTGCCTTAGCTCCCCCGTCCCCGTCTCCGTCTCCCATCCCGGGTGCTGTCTCGAACCTTTATTAAACGGCATCCCGCGCCGCCTCCCTCTCTGTCTCGTCCCTTCTTGTTGTCCCTTCCACCCCTCATACTCTTGTATTTCCCTACAGAGTAACACCAGCTTTGTTACTCTCCCGTCGTCGACAAGGGCAAAGGTCACGACAAGCGCCAACGCGCCCTACTTCTTCAATAATCAGTCTCTAGCCTCTGTCCAGAGCTATCGAGCTTACTCTTCATCATGTCCAAGGAGGATGCCCAAGTCGGCGTGGTTCCGCCCACGTACGACTCCGAAAAGGGCGCTCGCCACACCGCCGGTGATGGCCATGTTCCCGAGAACTTCCGCGAGGATGACTTCATGACCCGCAATGGCCTGAACCTCAAGAGTTTCCAGCGCCGTGAGTACATTCCCCTTCAACCTCGTTCAAACTACTTTGCGGCCTGTCTCCAGCGGCCTAGTATCGCCTCGCCTCGCCTGGGTACCTCTTCAAGGATGGATTGCTAACACGGCATTCTTAGGTGACTGGGGAACCGGTGACACTGAGCTCGACCGCTCCATGAAGCCTCGCCACTTGCAAATGATTGCCATCGGTGGCTCCATCGGTGCTGGTTTCTTCGTCGGTTCCGGTAGTGCCCTGACCAAGGGTGGCCCGGGCTCTGTCCTCATCTGCTTCTTGATCGCCGGTGTCATGATCTTCAACGTCGTCTACGCTCTCGGTGAACTCGCTGTCCTGTACCCTGTCTCTGGTGGTTTCTACACCTACTCTATTCGCTTCCTTGATCCTTCCTGGGGTTTCGCTATGGGCTGGAATTATGTAAGTCACTTTTCACCGCACGGCGCATCGCATCGCAAAGCTCTAACATGTGGCAGGTCTTCCAATGGGTTATCGTCTTACCACTCGAACTAACAGTCTGCTCGTTTACGATACAATATTGGAATAAAGATATAAGTGTCGCAGTATGGATCACCATCTTCTGGCTCTTCATCATCTTCGTCAACGTTTTCGGAACCTTGGGCTTCGCCGAGGAAGAGTTCGTCTCCTCTGCGTTCAAGCTCTTTGCCACCGTCATCTTCATGGTCGTCGCCCTTATTCTGATCTGCGGCGGTGGCCCCGAGGGTGGAAAGTACGATGAATACTGGGGTGACCGTCTCTGGAGCGACCCTGGTGCGTTCCAGAACGGCTTCCGTGGCTTCTGCTCTGTCTTCGTTACCGCCGCTTTCGCCTTTTCCGGTACTGAGCTTGTCGGTCTCGCTGCTGCTGAGTCCGCGAACCCCGCCAAGTCCCTTCCTGGTGCCATCAAGCAGGTGTTCTGGCGTATTACCCTGTAAGTCCTTCTCAAGTCAAACGTTTAGAGCTCCGGCTAATCATACTCATCAGTTTCTACGTCTTGGGTCTTACCTTTGTCGGCCTTCTCGTCAGCTCTACCGATGAGCGTCTCCTGAACTCCGCCAACCCCTACGCCGATGGTGTCTCCCCCTTCGTCCTGGCCCCTCTTGATGCCCACCTCTACGGATACGACAGCTTCATGAACGTTGTCATTCTCGTCTCCGTTGTCTCTATTGGTGTCTCTTGCGTCTACGGTGGTTCCCGTACCTTGACCGCCCTTGCCCAGCAGGGATACGCTCCCAAGATCTTCACCTACATTGACCGATCAGGCCGCCCCCTGCCTTCCGTCGTCCTCAACCTCGCTTTCGGTGGTCTGGCTTACGTCCGCATGGCGTCTTCCGGAGGTGTCGTTTTTGACTGGCTCTTGTCGCTCTCTGGTCTTGCAGCCCTTTTCACCTGGGGCTCCATCTGCGCCGCCCACATTCGGTTCCGCTCTGCATGGAAAGCTCAGGGCCACACCCTCGATGAGCTTCCCTTCCAGGCCATCGGTGGTGTTGCTGGCTCTTGGCTCGGCCTGCTCCTGATTGCCATCTCTCTGATCGCCCAGCTTTTCGTCGCTATCTGCCCACCTGGTGGCGGTTTCGCCACCGCTGAGGACTTCTTCAAGGCTTACCTTGCCCTGCCCGTCGTTCTCTTCTTCTGGGCTTGCGGATACCTGTGGAAGCGCAAGGGATTCTTGAAGCTTTCCGAGATCGACCTCGACACTGGTCGCCGTGAGGTTGACTGGGATGAGGTCAACGCCTACCGCGCGAAGGTTGCCGCCTGGCCCACGTGGAGACGGTGGGCAAGCACCATCTTCTAAAAGCTTCGCTGTCTTTTATATACTTGCTGGATTGTCTAGCACCAAAGGGGAGGAAGCATCTGGGGAAGATGTAAATAGGAGACGTTAGCCCAAGAGCAGCTTTGGCTCTAGGCGTGTCTCACTATCATGATACCTATCTATTTTCTGAACTTGTAATCAGCAATGATGTCCCTATCATGGGCTTCAATACAGGGTTTTATTGAACCATATCTACTATAGTGCCATATACGCGCCTGTGATGATTTAGTGTGTAGCATTAAGCATCATGTGTGACTGTACTCATACGCTTCTGCCGGGAGGACCTCGATTCTGGGTTAGGTCCTCGTCAGGAAATCGGCGATGGTGCCATTTTACCCCGCGTTTACTACATCCAGACCAAATCACCCAGAGGTGGAGGCTTCGGTCACCAAATAATATGGTCTGCATTCCGTTCCTTGCACGGAAACACGATCTGATTATCATCGCTCGATCGGTCGTTGCAAGAAGGTTTTTGGAAGCGGGTTAGCGTGGGCTGGCTGATGCCGGCCTCAACCCCCCCGGAGCATGGAGGCTCCACAACGGCCCGAGGTGGACGACGCTATCGACGGGTGGCTTGGATTTGTCGCGTGCCGAAGTTCCGGATAAGGTCCGATAGAGGGATGTTGAGTGGTTGATTGCGGGCGTGAGGGGATGGAAACTGGCTCTGTTCTGTAGACGCATCATTTCAATCTTTAGTGTGATATTCTCCAGTTATAGATTCCGTGTAGAGCTTGCTAGTAGACAAATGCGGATCGGAGAAGTGAGGACGACGATGCTCTCCACAGGCGATGTCGGACAGGCATGCCTGGCCCCTTCTCGAATGGAGTATGAATCTTTCGTAATGCCTGAACGCATATTTCAACAATCCTCGATTGAATGGACGGTGAGACGATTGGAATTCACATGAGTCATCTTTCGATCCATTACATGCGCTTTTCAACGGCTCTTGTTTACGGGCCCCTTGTGTTCCAATCGGTCGGGGAGTGGATACCTTTTCCGGACCGGTAGTGGGGCCGTAACCTGTTGGATCTCCGGTGCCAAGCTAAACGTCAAAGCTGGGCTCAACAGTCTACCTTCAAGGCTGGCGCAGACATTCTTCATCGTTTAGAGGCATCAACTCGGCCGCCCAGGTCAGACTGGCTCGGCGGCAGAGTTATCGAAGGTTAATAATCGATTCCCCCCAATAGCCTGCTAACCCTCCTCCTCAATACTAAACCCGGGGCAGCTTCAAAGAATTGCTCGTTGCGATGTCAATCACGTTGTCCCTCTCGATCACAGCGGTTTCAAAAGACACCTTGCAATTCAAGGTAATCATTCACCTCGTAGACTGTAACACACAAATCGCCCTCAAAGCTTCGCCCCCTCCCGCAACCCAACCTCAATAACCCCCTGCACCGCACCCGGCACCCTCCAAATCTTGACGACCCTCAGCCCGGCCGACTCAATCAGCGCCCTCCACTCCTTCTCCGTGCGCTCTTGCGCGGCGCCAAACGCCATCATGCTGATGTCGAAGACGGCGGCGTGCGGATGGACGACCCGGACGTCGTCGTCCATGATTTGGTCATGGATCAGGATCCTGCTGTTGCCCCCGGGCTTCAGGGCGGCCTTTTGCATCTCGAGGATTCTGCGGGCTTGTTTGTCGGGCCAGTCGTGGAGGATGTGGTGCATGTAGTATGCGCGGGCGTCTATTGTTTTTTGTGAGCCTTGTTCAAAGCTTCAAGGAGATGGGAGCAGGGGTCGGCGTACGCTTGATCGGCTGAGGCGTATAAAAGTCATACGCCACCTTGTTGATTTCCTTCAACACATTTGTCTTCTCATCCGCCAGAACAGACGGCAAATCTTCCAAATACAACCTCGACGCCGTCTCCGGGTGCAGTTCATAAAACGCCTGCAGATCCTGTCCTACGCTCCCGCCGATATCCACCAGCAGCGGCGAGTCCGGGTCGTCGTCGCCGGAGCCGCTGTCCAAGAGGGTGTGGCTGGGGAAGATGGACGTCCAACTGGCCCTGTTGAGTGTCGTCGTCCGCTGGAGTGTGTTGAAGGCCTCGCCTTCCGCCGGGTGGGCTTCGAGATAGGCGAAGAGGCCGCCTTGCCAGCCGTGGGCCGAGTCAAAGACTGTTTTGCGGGCGCTGTGGGGGTTTTCGTACGATGTTTCGCGGAAGAAGGTGGGCATGTGGGTGAACATTGGGACTGTGTGGTCGTAGCTTGCTAGAGGTCAGAAGTGTGTGTGTCGGAGAGAGCTGCTGGAGGGACAGGAGGGGAAGAGGATGTTTGTCTTACTAGAATGTAGCGGTGGTGCTAAAGGCCGAGTCCGCAAGCTGGTCGCAAAATTTCGTGGGCTTGTAGGTCTTCTCTGAAGTCATCTCTACGATGTTATTCGAGACCAGTAGGCGGAGGAGTCTATCTGGGAGAATATGAGATACTGCTATAAGATACCAGAGACGGGATAAGTCACAAAGTAAAGCGGCATCGCAGGACCCCTCCGCGAGGCCCGTTAGCTGAGCGCAAGTCATGGGTCTGCTTTCATTACCCTTCCATTTCTTAAAGATGTTGAGATCCTGCAGAATCTTGACAGATGCTAGGACAGCCGGCTGGTAGATGTCTAAGTCAGCAAGCTATCTTGAGCCATTCCCGTGAAATCAGTGACACTTACTTCGCTCAAGAAGAGTCTCACAAACGTCTCCCAAGGAGATTCGACATTCATCGTGAGCTCAGAAAGCTTTAGAAGAACTCGCGATCTGTCATCCTCGCTGAGGTTTTCGACCGATGTAGAAAGGGCTTCCGCTGAGCGTATGAAGTCTCCGACAGCATCATTCTCGTTCATCGTCGATGACATGCTGACTGTTTGTTAAGATACCCTGTTTTTGCGTCAATTTTCAAATTAGTCGCTTTGGCCTTTTCCTCGAAATAGCTAAGACGTTGACTTGAAGCAGGTAGCATAAAGCTTAGAGACTTCCGGTGAAGCTCCAGTCATGGATTTGATACTCCAAAAAAGAGAATGAAATTGCCAAGGGCAGCAAGCTCTTTATTAAAAGAAGACTTGAAGACGTTGCACCAAGTCCTAAGTCCCCGCCGAACACAGAGACTTGATTTGTAAGATATATGTGCCGTGATCTGCCATGGTATCACCAATATCCATGTACTCCCCGCAAGCCTAAATGACGAGCGGGGATAATTGGAGCGGGAACGGAGTTTTACACCAACCTTGCTCAAGAAAGTCAAACACTCCCGAAGCTTGGGCTTAATTTCAAACTCAATGTATGAGGAGACGTTATTCAGTCGTACTTGATTCGCTAGAATCTTAGATTGGATGGTGACAGACTCTGGATTGGATCTGGAGAAGAAAAAGGTGGTTTAGTCTGCGTACATAAACCACCGTGATTGACGCCAGCGCCCAGGATCCCCTATTATCAGCATTTTGCACTGACAAGGCCCGATATATGAGACGAGAAGCAGCGGAGACTCGGGCAAACACATCAACAAATTTAAAAGCAAGTTGTGGCCAGTGGAGCTGCCGGGTAACACAACTAACATAAGCGGAGGAGCGGCCTTATACGAAATACCTTGAGCTCCGTTCCCACTCTACGTGGATTCGTACCCTCATGGTAGGATGTGTAGAAAGACGAGATGTTGCATTGTCGATTCGGGTTACACATAACATCAAATCACCAGATATACTCCTGACATGCAACAAGACTTCTTTCCTGTTTGAGGAACAACATGATGATGGCTTTAATCCTATTGATCTTCCTGTTTTATGCGCAAGACAGTAGTGATAGTTTGAAATGAATAGACATGTACAGTAATCTCTTCCCATAAGCCGAGAGCCTGCAATCAAGATGAATCTCTCTACCCTCCTTCTTTTAACTTCTACAAGTCATTCAGCTTACTGGTTAGCTGGGAGTCTCATGCCTTCGACGGATTTATAGACCGGGGGATCTATGGTTCCTCGCGCCGACAGCGCACGCGTCTGGAGTTCATCTAGCTGAGTCTCAAGTCGCCCGCTCCGCAGGTTGAACTCCAGAATGGATGAGAACACGCGCAGCTAACAGGTTCAAGTTCCCAAGTGTCAAACCGACGGTTACCAGCCGCGTGGGAATGGTGTACGTCGGAAGCTGCTGTGGGACCCCTTGCCAGCCCCGATCGAAGCCGTGAAATATATCACGCAGATTACCTACTTGAACGTTCTTTCTAGGATCTTCGTTTGGTAGTCTAGATATGCTGTCATCTCATTCATCTCGTCGTCGCCTACGCCCCGTGAATGCTGTGGTTTATGGGGATCGTTCAGTGCAATCTTCCGCATTCCGGCTCTTGTTGCTTTTCTATCTGTCTGGAAGATCACTGCCACCATTCTGAGAGGAGATACGAGCCTGCCTAACATCGGTCGCCATTTCCCAAGGCAGCGGCGGAAGGCACCGTGTCCTCCATCGAAAACAACCGTAATTCGGAAAAAGATACGAGCAACGGCCATCCCGAGAAGGGTGAGCGTTGGTAAATCGGTGAGGAATAGAGACTAAGAAGACAAAAGAGTTCACCCCCCCGGTGGCGAATGGGGACTACATCTCTGGCGCACATGCTGGAATTTTTTGTCGACTCGAACACGGGACCTCTAAGCCTTCGCCGATTAGGCTGTTCGTGGACTTCAACCATTACACCACCCAGCCAGTTTTGACCTGACCCCCGAGGGGGCGCCCGCTGGCTGGTGACGGGAATGGGCTTGAGGGGGGGTATAAGGGGTTCTCGCGGAAGGTATGGGCAGGAACGGCTGGGCAAGCACCTGCCTTACAGGTCACTTCGTGACATTCAGTAGGATCTAGTGGAAGGAGGCAGGCGCGTGTCATTCTTGTTATCCACCAGAGAGCATGTTCAGTTCCGGTCAACCTGCGTTGATGTATTAAGCTATCAATCTCCGCTATCCGGATGGTGATGATGGAATCTACACCTCAACGCCGCCTAATGCACAAATCTAGATGCACCCATCTTTCCTTCCCCTCGTCAAGCACCGTATCCTGCCCACCCCGTCTCAGATCACTGCGTCTTCGGCTTTCTAAGCGGAGCAGTGACGGAGAAGGAGACTATGCTATACTCAGTCTTCTCGGCGTCCCGCTTCTCAATAGCCTTCTTCTCCTCCGCAGTCTTCTCTTCCTCGTCCTTCTTCTTTTTCTTCTCGTCCTCGTCCTTCTTCAGCTCCTTCATGACATTACCGTCACCGTCGAGCTCGACGACAACGTCGCGGGTGTCGAGGCTGCCGTCCTCGGTGTACATCCACATCTCCTTGAGCTCGCCGCGGACGAGACCAGTCAACCAGAGGGAGCTGAGAACGCCAGGGACGAGGTACAGTAGCGCGGGCTGGCCGTGCTTGAAGACGACCAACATGACTAGTGTAGTCACCATGCCGAAAGCGTAGCCGACCAAGGAGGCGTAAAAGTACGTCTTGCTGAAAGTCGATCCACGCACAGTCGGCGGCGCTGTTCCCGTTGCGGCCTTGAAGAGGCCCAGCCACGAAGGGGCGGACCAGAACCAGTCGCCCCAGCAGTTGGTGATGTCGAGGTAAGTGGCCTTTTGCGCAATGTGCTGGGTTTGGCTCACGGTGACCACGTCGCCAGAGGTCGCGTCGTGCTGGTCGGACTTGAGATCGGTCGGGATGTACTTGATCTGGCGCTGGTAGTGAAGCCACATGTCGAAGCGAAGGGCGAGACACATTACAATGCCCGGGACGACAATGTCTCCGAGTCCGAGAATACTGGACCTAGCGGCGGACTGGAACTGGAGCTTGATGGGCACATCGAGCTTGGTAGCAACCGTGATCATGTAGGGACTGGTGGATTGTCAGATGACTTGCGTCCAAGGGTGATTCACAACTGGGTTGAGTTGCAACTTACGTGTAGAAGACCATGATTATGTCGTAGAAGAAGAGTCCGATGAGCACCAAGCTTCCCGTCGCAAACGTCGTCGGAGACATCATGAGGAACGAGCCGTAGCAAAATCCGTAGCCCATGAAATTGGACAGGAAAGGCGAGCCAGACATGAAGTAGGCCACGACGGTGGCGATAGCCAGGTTAAGACCAACGACGTGGAGGATGGTCATGTGAAACTTCTCGCGAAGGAGACCGTGCAGCTTCGCCTTCACCGTCCACTCATCCGTCAAGACGTGGCGTAAATCCCACAGAACCCGGTTGGTCTTAATGCTGTTGAGGCGTACGATGCTGCGCAAACCAAAGGGTAGCGGGTTGCTCTTCTGGAGAACCTGCGCGTTGTTCCGGTCCACCTCCTCGCCTGTGACCTTGACGAAAGCCTCATCGTCGTCGTTGACGTTGTAGAGTGAGCCATCGTGGCGGAAGTAGTTGGGGAAGACGAATCCGGTGACAACCCGCAGCGAGTGTGCGATCAGAGTGGTCAAACTGGCGACACCCATGACGGACATGTAGACACGGAGGATCTTGTTGAGGATGGCGGGGTCCTGGAGCCATTGAATGAGGTAGTAGAGGCCGATGAGCATGGTACCTGCCAGGATCGGGAAGAGAATGGCGTCGGTAGGCATGAGACCCTCCGTTATAGGCTCATCCTCCTTGCGTTCTTTCCCATCCTTGCGCTTCTGAGGAGCGGCAGAAGGCGGGCGGCGTAGTGAGCCGTGGGCGCCGATGTAAATGATGGCCAGGGCGCTGAAGATGAGCTTGGCCTCCATCGTCAAGAAGCTAGCATACTGGGTGAAGCCCCATTCCACGGCGGCAGCGGTGACGTTTCCAGCTGTCAAGTTGCCAGTGAGGTTGCCGGTGAGGTTCTGGGCAAGCTCATCAAACGGCGGGTTGATGGGGCTGGGGACCGGTGAAGCCATGTCGTCGCTGTCGCTGTTGGTGTCAGACTTGCTGTCGTTCCTGGGTGCTAGGATAAAACTATCGGTCCAAGGGCCGAGAAGACGGAAACAATCGTCCGAGGTAAGTGAAGCTCGTGATAGTCGTCAGGATGAAGAGACGGAAGCAGAGTCTGAATGAATGAGAGGATGGCCGTTAAAAGTGGCAAATAGAGAAGCCGGGTCCCCGTAATTATTTTATGCCCTCGGAAAGGACCACTGGCGGTCAAATGCTGAGAAAACGTCAGAAGCAATACCAAATCTCTCGGTACTATTCTGATTCTTACCAAATAGTGAATGCAGAAGTTGAAGCCACCTGTTTTTGGAGATGGGTCGGACGAAAGACGACACGGTGTTTCCTGCCCTGCCTGATAAAAAAAAAAGGTAAGAAGTCAATTCTGAGAATCAATTTCCGCCCAGGTCAGATTTTGCCACAGGTAATGGGGCAGGCAGGCAAGTGAGAAGTGTCTTTTGTTGAGACGAAATGGGACTCCGAACGTCCCAAGAAAGATAGATTCGCCGTTTGGTTTATCTTCTTCTGGAGACAAGTCGCACCTTGCCCGTGTCCAAACTCTTGAAAGGCGGTATCGATATCCGTGCGGCGCGAGCGTTGCTGCAGGAGGTTCGCCCTGCGCTGGTCCAGATTGGTACGGTAGTTGACAAGTGAGAAGTGAGGTAGGTACCTAAGCTGCGCTCAGCTTAGGCAAGGCATGCGGGGGGAGGCTTCAGCTCCCATGGCCCCCCACCTCAGCGCTGTAAACCATCGACACCACGAGACACCAGCTCAAATGTGCAACATGGAATAAACATCTACGAATACACCACAAACACTCAACCCCTCAGATCTATAAGACAAATATCATTGAATCACAGACATGAGCAGCGTCTGAAGTGTACATGACCTAGTGGAGGAAGTAATAACGCATAATTGGGTCCTGCAAAGGTTGCGAGTTCGAATTCGGTGGTCCTACATAATGCCACAGACAGCTCATTTTTTGGGCTTGTGTACCTACCTACCTTAGAGACCTCCAGCTCCCAGTGGCGCACCTTCACCCCAGAAGTGGCTGAAGCTCCCCCTGGCCAGCCACCATGGAAAAGCGCAATCCGCAATCGGGCGCGATTCGCGACTGGACCTGACTGGCGTGCGACCGCAAAACCTCAATCGCATCGCATCACCAGCCTCGCCCAGAATAATCCTCCGTGATCCCCTCCACCACCAGCAGCAAAACCACAGTCTACGACAATCCGCGCAGCAAGCACAGCTGCCAATTCCTCAAAATGACTACCAACGTCTCCCTCGAGACCTCAATGGTACGTCCAAACATCCTCCACCCCCCTCAACCCACCCACCAAACATCCAGTTGCCAATGCGACAACCCTCAAGCTAACCACCTCTCCCCTCCAAACAGGGCACAATAATCCTAGAACTCTACACCGCCCACGCCCCCAAAACCTGCACAAACTTTGCAACCCTCGCAAAGAGAGGCTACTACAACAGCACCGTAATCCACCGCATCATACCCAACTTCATGGTCCAGGCCGGCGACCCGACAGGCACAGGCCGCGGCGGCACCTCAATCTACGGCGAAAAGTTCGCAGACGAGATCCACGCGGGGCTAAAACACACCGGCGCGGGAGTGCTCTCCATGGCAAACGCGGGGCCCGATACAAACGGCTCTCAGTTCTTTATTACCCTTGCCCCGACCCCTTGGCTCGATGGGAAACATACCATCTTTGGACGGGTCAAGAGCGGGTTGAGCGTTGTCAAGAGGATGGGGCTCGTCAAGACGGGGCCCGAGGATCGGCCACTTGAGGAGGTCAAGATCATCAAGGCTTCCGTTGTTGAAGAGGGCGGCGACGAATAGCCAGCGAGGTGGTGGTATAGGTCTGCCTGCCTAGAGGGGCCGTATTGTCAGCATCTACACGGAGTTTGGCGTTTGGTCGAGCAGACCGTACACTGGGAAAAAAGTTATATCCAATCCATGTCGTCTACATCTTTCACGTGGTCATAAATCAAATAGAGTATGATAAATCACAATCTTCAAACTCAATGGGGGGAATCAATATCATTTGTCACAATGCCTATAAAATGTAGCCGCAATCTCTAAACGCCGCCATCCGCCTCGCCAGGCGATGCACACGAGTATGGAGGGAGGAAACCTCCTCATCCCTAGAAGACCTTCCCCGACTGACTCCCTGACCATGCATTGTTGAGTATCGTGTATCGAATGTCGATCTTCTCGTCGACCAGGGCTTCAGATTTTTGATGAGTACAGAAAGAAAAGAAGAAATCGGCCAGGAACCTGGCTCTGTTGCCAGTCCCACGACCCTATTCTTTCGTCGTAGAGTGCGGCCCAGAGAAGTAAGGTATGCCCATCCCGGCTGATATCTGACGCCGGGCCCGGGACACTGAAAGGAAAAATTGTGGTAATGGATACAAAGGAGCGATATCAAGAGCGACGCCGTTTGTTGGCCCGTTTCTCATGCTCATCCGAGGCTCTCTTTTTACCTCGGGCTGGCGGCTGGGCCTGAACGGTAGATCGACTTTTGGCGGGCTTTTTGCCTTCAGTTGGAGGCGTTCGACTTCCAGTGGTCTTGGAACGTGAAACCCGTCTCGTGGATCGAACCGTGTCTTGAGAAGGTTCCGGCGAGTTCGAGTTTGCGGTAGAACGACCAGAAGAGTTGCTTTGAACGGAAGAGGTGCTTGAGACAGACGCCAGTCGCTGTCGAGTTGGCTGCGGCTGCGGCTGCGGCTTCGACTGTGGAGGTGAGCGTTTGACTGACGAAGGCGCCGATGTGCGCTTCATAGCCAACAACTCGCTTGGTCTCCTAAGACCACAGCCGGCCGTTCTTTTGACACTGGGTTTTGAGCTGGTCTTTGTGCTGCTCGTTGCGCTGGTCGTTTTGCCGCCCGTTGTGCCGCTCGTCGTGCTGCCAGGCTTCTAGTGTGGCGGCGACGACAATGTGCCGGACGATTCTGACTCTGCATCTTCGTCCTTCTCTTTCCCGTTCCGACCATTCTTGGATAACGGCGAGGACAAGGGCGGCTTGGCGGCACCGAGCTTCAGCTTCTTGGCCGGACTAATGCCCTTGGCTTCCTTCTTCTCCTTCTTTGGCGCAACTTCAACGGTAGAGTTGTCGCCGTCGTCCGCCTTTGCCTCACGACTCAAAAGTGAGCTCGTCTTCACCTTTTCCTTCTTAGGACCTTTTGTTTTGAGGATGACCTTTTTTGTCATCAAGGGCGTCGACTTCAACTTCTTCTTCTTATGGCTGTCTCCCGATTCGTCCTCGTCTTCAGGTGCCGCCACCTCCTCGCTGTCGCGCTTCTTAGGGCTCGAGGCCCGCGATGCAGGCGCCGGTGTTGCCTTTTGGCTTGATGGGGGTGTTCCGTCGTGCTGGCTAGCGCCATTGCTGCCATTTGAGATCTTTGCTGCCGCAGCGCGACTGGCATTGCGTCCGCTATTTCCAATGCAAGAGCCCATGTGGTTGTTGAGACGGGTGACAAGAATGCATCGTTTGCACTTGCTGCAGGTTGCGGAGGGAAATGAGAGCACGTTGGCTGGTCGCGCTTCTCCAGGACCGGCTGACTCGATATTCGGATCGGGCTTCATATCCTTCTTCTTCTTGCCGCGGCCGGGACCAGGCTGAACCCAGGTCTGCCCGTAAATGTCGTAGCCGGGCTTGTCGATGTAGGGGTGCTTCTTGCAGTAGATGACGCTTGGATCGGGCTTTCGCGCGCCTTTGCCATCGGTCGGGTAGAGCAGGCGAGGTAGGTGGCATCTGGGGCACAGGATCTCGGATGTGGTCTTGAGGGGGTTGCCCTTGAGCAGAACCTTGCCGTCTTCGTATATCGCAGCGTCGGTCTCTATTCGCACGTCTGGCTTCGAGTCGGGGGTAGAGCTCTCTGATGCATCGGAAGCCAGCTTCTCGACACGAATGGCAGCGGTGGACGCTCTCGCCATTTTCTCGTCGCGGTGGACTTTGAGCAGCAGGTCATGTACAATGTTGTACATGAGATCGTCGAGGACAGCGTGTGCCTGTTGTCCAATAACAGACCGTGGTCAGCATCATGTCAAGTCATCAGCCATGGCGAGCAGTCGCCCATCCCAGCCGCAGCGATTCGTAGAATGGAATGGCCGCGATGATTTGAGTAAGACTGGGGAAGGAAGGGGAGAGCAGGGGATGGAAGAAGACTTACAAGCTTGTCCATGTTGCCAGCGTCGTCGGGAGCGACAATCACTCCAGCCTTTCCTGTATTGGAAGCCATCTCGACGAGGCCGACGGAACGGCGCACAGAGGCTGAAGGGAGTAAGATGCCGTCGTGATCGCAGCCTCGGAGGGCGGATAGCTATGTGGTCGTGTGCAGGAAGAAATGTGGTTTGTGGAATCTGAATCGGGTTGACGGGTAACTAAAATAAGGTGCCACACGGCCGGTCGAGGGGCGGGTGGTTCAGCAGCCGCAGCAGTGAGCACTGAGCAAGTCGTAGTATGTAGCAGCAGGTGCGGTGCAGTGCAGGGGGAGATGAGGTCAAGCTGAGCAAATGGAAAGGAACGACCGACCGACGCCGCCGCCAGGGAAGGGTTAGAGGGAAAAAAGTTTCGGAACCTTGCTTTGCTGAAGTAATAGGTAAGGGTGCAACAGCGATGGCGAACAAGCAACGGACACAAGGATTTGCGGTTAAGGTGTAGGTAGGTAGTCTCCGATGAGCTAGGGGGTCGACTTTCCCTTTGTCGTACCACGCGAGAGGCCCTATGCCGAATCTGGATAGGACGGGGGGGTTGAAGGTGCGAGGCGAGAGAATCCGATGGTCGCGGCCAACGTCGGTGTTGGTTGACTGGCGGAAAAAAGAAGGTAATTGGTTCAAAGGGTGAGATGATAGGAAGAGAGAGAGAGAATTGCTCGGGGTAAGGTGAGCGAGGTAAGATCCTCTCAAAGCCCGGTGAAAGATGAGGTGAGGTGGTTGATGGGGGATTGGAGAAGGAGAGAGTGCGAATTTGGGTGGGTTTTCCGGATTACCTTAGCAGATTGCTCAGGCATCGTTGGCAAGGGAATTGCGGGAAAGAGCGACTTTGGTAAGAAGCCCGGAAGCAACTTCCCAAAAGTGTCAACGTCGATCTGCGGGCCGCCTCACTCACAACCACTTGCAAATGAAGCAGGAACCCATTGGGCAACCTACAACCCAGTCCCTTCCTTTCCTTACCTTACATAAGGTATAGGTAAGGTAGTAAATGCAACAGATAACAAAGTCCAAGGTGTCATATCTTCAATTGGATGGCTTCCGTTACAGCATGATGTAAGCATCCTTCTTCAATCAAGACAAAAAGGTCCAAAGAGAAATCATCGAGCGGTGCTGACTTTCCCCAGACTACCTATTCCGCCCCACGATCCAACACAGCACCTGAATTCTTTGCAGATAGCAAACAAAATGACAACCCTATGCACCAATGCACTTTCAGTTACATCCACGCTGCCAAACACACTCGCAGAACAGGGAGACGGGCTTGGATGTCATCCCATCCCATCCAAGGATCCCGTCATGGAAACTACGGAGCGGATACAGTGTCCCCATCGGCGCATGCATGTGCCTGACTTTAGTCCCCTTTTCGCCTAGGTACCATAGCCAAGGTGCACAGGGGTCCAAGGGGCTAAATTCCGGTCAACAACTTACCATCATTATGAACTTCTTTCCGGGATACCTTGATTGTAATACTCCGAGGACATTGTCAGACAACTAGCAAAAAAGCAGTGAGGGAGGGACGACAGAGTCATCGATAGCGGTAGCAAAACAAACTCTGCATATGGTGAGCGGTCATGGTTCTGCCATCCACCTCACACTCTCAAGCTACCTAGGTAAACCCGAGAGCAGCAACTACCTATTTCCTGTGGAAGAGATCGATTCACCTACGAGGTGTTGTGTTGATAGTTGATCAGACCTTTTTTTTTTTTTTTTTCAACCTCGCCGACACACTCCCTCCATCCAAAAGAACACCCTGGTAAGTATGCTGTAGACATCGTCACTGTCGAGTCAAGACGGCGGTTTGCCAGGGGTTCGCTCTTCTTCCATGATTCGTTCAGAGAGTCTAACCATCCATCAGTCTCTGAAGTTCATGCAGTACTTGTTAGCACTACCACTCCCCGGTGCCCCTCCAATTGGCTTCGTGGTCTCTTTATACAAGTACGGAATACGGAGTGCATGTAATACAGGATATCTTTAGCACAATACCATCTCCGACATTCGTCACTCTACAATGACTCCAGGGACGAGCCGGTGGAGCCGTCGCTCTCCCGCCGGAGCCTCCAGAGCCGCGTCTGGCCGCATCTCTTAGACTCTTACACAGTAATTGGCATCGGGGCTGACCGAACGCAGCTGTCCGTTTGAGCCTCTGAGGGTGTACGAAGTACAGAGTACCTGTCTCCTTTCCAGAGTCTGCCCAGGGAGAAGGGGCCACCAAACCTAAACCGAGTCACGACTTGCACCACCTTCCGTCTCGCTGCAAGGAACCGTCTACCTGCCCTGCATCCCGAAAAAAAAAAAAAAAAAAAAAGTCGCAACCATTCAGAGACAGTGACTTCCTAAACCTCTCGCCTAACTCCCCTTTCCCTCTTTCCCTGCATTCATCGTCACCGAATTATTGGAAACGAGACATCACCAAATCCCAAACCAGACTCTTTAAGTACCGCACGCGTGTAAATGCTCACGCCTTCGCGCACGCGCAACTGGAGTTCTGTCTGCTCGGGAATTATTTGACAGAGTATCATCCCTCCAGCTCGAGTGCTCGATCTACCTTACCTTGCTACCCTGCTGTTCCACATTTTCTTTCCCGCCATCCTCCCGCCAGTCTCGACAACTCACCTACGAATACATTTCCCTCCTTCACAAGCCAAGCAAACGAACGATCCTCCGCCCAACACACACAGCATGTCTCTCCCCCAGACCACGACAATGAAGCAACCACCGACCCAGTCCTCCATTAAATCCTTCTTCCAACCCCGCCAGCAACCCTCCTACGCTCCGCCGCCCCCAGCGTCAAAGTACGCCCCCGCGCCGTCATCGAATGGAACAGCAGCTGCCCCTCCTCCCACGACTAAACCCCCACCATCGTCAACATCACCACCACCACCTCCTCCTAAATCCTCAGTGACGACGGCGACAACAACGACAACACCACCGAGAACTTCACCTCCAGCAACGACACCGCAAACATCACAACCGCCAGCCTCGACGCCCCTCCACCCGAGCGCCTCGATCCGCCCCGTCTCAGACCAAGACCTCCAACCCCTCCGCCGCATAAACTCCCTCCTCCTCCCAGTAGCCTATCCAGAAACCTTTTACGCCGCAGCCCTCACGGGACCCTTCTCCCGCGTCGTCACCTGGCGCGACCAACCCACCACAAACTTCTCTCAGGAAATCGTCGTCGGCGGCGTCGTAGCCCGCATCGAACCCTCCCCCTTTCCTTCCGCGACCCCGACTCCGACCCGCCTCGAACACGCCCTCTACATCCAGTCCCTTGCCCTCCTCTCCCCCTACCGCTCCCATGGCCTCGCCACCGCCGTGGTAGACCACCTCATCGCCGCGGCCGCAAACTCCTCCCCGGACGTCAACCTCCGCCACATCTACGCCCACGTCTGGACCGACAACGAGGAGGGTATGCGCTGGTACGCCGCCCGCGGCTTCGAGCGATACGGTGAGCCGCTGCAGGGGTACTACATCAAGCTCCGTCCGGACTCGGCCTGGATCGTCCGCCGCGCCGTCGGTCCTCTGTCCATCGGCGGGCAGCAGCAGTCCTTGTCCTCTGACAGAGCCACGGCACCACCTCCGATCCCGGGTCCTACCGCGGCCGTCGCGAACCTACCATCCATGAACGGAGGCCCTCCTCCGCCGCTGTCGAGGACAATCTCGGGCACATCCTTCCAGAACCGCCGCGCCGCGACAGAGTGGAACGATCTCCCCGACGAGATGGCATCGGCCAAGCTCGCGCCTCCCAAGAGCAGCGGCGGCTCGGGCGCGAGTTCCCGGAGCAGCTCGACAGTGAGGAAGAAGAAGGATAGATCCTACCCGGCTGCTGCCTTCCAGGGTTAGGCGCAAGAAGGGGCATGTCTCCCTCGATCGTGCCAAGGCCAAGGAGTTTAATACGCCCAGAAAGCGGCAAATTGAAGAGTTGCAATCACATGCAAATCAAGATATTTAAGAATCATCAGCTGGCACCCTGACGAGTAGGACACCAGGACAGGCAGGATACCACAGCTTCATCCCAACCGCCGAGAGCACAGTTGACTCCATCGCATTCATCATCTACATCACAAGATGCGAAGATGAAGAGAGAAACAAAACACTAGAAAAGATTCGCCCCCACAATTTAGAGGCTAGCCTGCTATAGACGTTTTGAACTTTCGTTTTTAGAGAAGAATAAAAACAAGACAAGTATTTAAACAGGTAATGCGTTTTGAACAAAAACCTTTCCCAACGCAAGCAAGGTTTTTCTGTTTTGCTCAGGCCCAACTCCGGTATTTCCCCCCTTTGTGTGTGTGTGGAATCATGAAGAAAATGATCAAATCAATCCCCAATGCCGAAAAAAGAAGATGCTCACACGGATGGGGACACAGACAATCAAAAGGAGGGAGTCACATCTCCCTCTCTTCTTGTCTGCTGTCCCAAATGACTGGTGGGTTTTGCTTTTCCCACACTTCCTTCCACCCTTTCCCATTCCTCAATGTCCCCCATTCATTCATCTCTCTTATACTTCGTTCATCATTGACGGTTATACCGAGACCACCAGACGGCCGCAATGGCTGCAACACCAACGATGCCTCCGATGATCAATGCCGTGTTGGTTGTTGACACCTCTTCGCCTGTAACGCACGCACAAAATGTGATTAGCCGACAGTCTCACAATGCATCGCAGCGGGAAGTTCATCACGGTCGAGATCGCCCTTTGTCTCGGCGACTCCAGTGACTAGCAACTTACGTTGTTCAGGGATAGAGTCAAGTTCCCTCTTGACATTCTGTCTGAACTCGGTCAAGACGTCGCCCTCCTTCTCCATGCCAGCTGCCACAAGGGCAATGAGGGCGGCGCCAACTCCACTTCCGTCCTTAGCGATGCCAATGCGGATCTTGTCAGCACCCTTGGGGCCGATGCTCTCAATGGAGCGGAGGGCCTCGTAGATCATGTCTCTGAAGAAAGGGTAGTGCTCAACCAAGCTGCCGTCGACACCAACGTCAATGACCTCCTCCGTCTCGTCGTCAAGCTTGCCGGATTGGAGAACAATGGCGCCAATGGCGACAGCTGACAGGCGAGCTGCGCGACGGCCGACGGAACCGGCAACGGCCTTGAAGGCCTGGGCATCCTCGAGCGAGGGGCTGTACACCAGCATCTCGGACTCCAGCTGCTGTCTCAGGGTTGACAGCTCGGGGGTGTTGTCAGCAGCGGCAACGGACATGATGGAGCTATCCAGGCCCCACTGCTTGAACATGCCGGACTGAGCACCGATGCTTGTTGTGGACTTCCAGTCGTTGAAGCTAGAGTTCTGGTCCTTAAACAGGGAAAGCTTCTCGTCCTTGAGCATGTCAAGGATGGTCAGACGGACAATCTCGCCCAAGAACATGCCAGAGACACGCTTCTCAAACATCTGGATGCCGGGGTTGACACTGGCCTTGTCGAGAGCATCATCCCAAGGGGTGTTGGGCAATACGTTGAGCTGGTTGTCGAACGAACCCCACTCAGTGTTGACAACCATCTCGCCGGTAGCAGCCTCGAACTCACCGACGATGGGCTTCTTGATGTTGGACAGCTTCTCGAGGTAGGCGCCGTTGGTGCCAGTGCCGAAAATGGCACCCAAGATGGAGCCGGACTTGCCGGTAGAGGTGTAGGATCTCGCCATCAGGGTTCCGACGGTGTCGTTGACGAGAGCAGCAACGCGGACGGGGAGGTGCAGCTTGTCGATCTCGACCTGCAGCAGAGCACAGACATCCTTCCCGACGGCATCGGGAATATCGAAGCCCTTGGTCCACCGGATCAGGTTGCCCTTGTTAATGCCAAGCTGCTGAACGGGGAAGCTGAAGGTGAAGCCCAGGCGGAAGACATGCTCGTCACGGTAGCCCTCGGGGGCGCTATAGGTTTGGCGGCGGCGAATGTGCTGCTCAAAGTGCTCGGCGTGGTGTTCGCGGAGGAAGAGCTCAATCTGTTTGGCGAGGAAGGAAAAGAGTTCCTCAGCGGTCTTGGCGACCATGAGCTCCTTGGGGATCGCGACCTTGCTGTATGTGAGGTTGAAGGTAGTGTCACCGTTGAGCTGGACAGAGCACACGCGGAAGTTGGTGCCGCCGAGGTCGACAGCGAGGTATAGGCCCTGCAACAAGTGTCAGTGAGTGCACTCCCCGAAGTGGGTTCGCGAATGCAAAGCTTCGTTGCTGCGCAATTTACCTTTTCAGTGCCATTGGGCACGCCAGTGACGTAGGTCGGAATCTGGCTCATGCTAGATCCATCCTTTTCCAGGCCAGTTTCTGTGAATTGCCCAGATCAGCTTACTTTCCTCGACTGCTGAGTATTGCCGAGCAAGACTGTTTTTTTTTTATTCCGGCGCAAATATTTGGCCGTGACAAAGACAGTTCCCGCAGGTGAATACTTGCAGAGAACGGGAGCGCGAAGGGAGAATTGGCAAACTTACGCATTTGGCCAAGGAATTCGCTGACGGCACGGTTGAGGTATGCATCGGATAGCTCGAACTGGTCGACGACGCGTTTTGTCTCTGCTTCGAGCGCCATTGTGAGAGGTATGGAGATTGGCGGCGTGGTTGGAAAAGGCGCTGGGTTTTCGCAGACGGGCTCCTGGAAGATTTGTGCCGAAGGAGAGTAGAAGGGAGGAGGCGGGTAGAAGAAGTTGTGAGAGGGGAATAAGTAGGAGCGAAGCTGCAGTTGGAGGTGCGGCGGAAGGAGCTTGGCGTCTCGGAGGAAGAGCTGCGTGAGCTGTTTTGGTACAAATTAGTCCAAGGCAACCTTCGTCGAAAGAGGGAGATGAAGTGATTCTCCAGATAAGAGAGAGAGAAGATATGAGGAGAAAAAGTTTGAACTTGGGATTTCAAACGAGGCAAAGCCAGGTAAGGTAGGAGGGTGAGGAAGGTGTGGGACAATGGGAGAAGAAGGTCGGACAGAGCGAAGGTGAGGAAGTTTTTGGGGGAGCTTTGAGGATGATGTATGTGACGAAATCGCAGTGGAATGGACGGGGGATGGGGTTCAATTGGCATGGGAGCGAACTTGGAGCATGGGGAGCAGGTGTGGAGCTGATGGTTGCTGGTCCCATGGAGCAGGGCGACAGGCATGCAAGGACCGTAAGGTATTCGCCAAGGTACCTTGTCAGCACTCAACACCACCACCAGAAAGCAGTGAGGTAATGTCGTGGTGGGGTGACTGAGGTGGTCCGTCTCGTGCTACAATCCGTAGACACGATTTTTCCTCAAGCTCCAAGCCCCCAAGACTCTTGTCTTCCACCTTGGGTAACACAAGTCCACGACATTTTGGCAATTGGCCATCATGACAGAGGTCGCCCAGAATAGCGAAGGCGAGGCCAAGGATACGGAACAGGGACGATATGACCAAGACCCTGCCACTGGAGTTGTTGTTGACTAACTCTCAGTTGATGATGCCCCGGGTCTGCATGTGGGATGCAAATGCCATTGGGTCACATCCAGGCCTTCAAGTTCTGCATGTCTCGAGACCTTTGTTTTCCCGCCTTTCCAGATGTTGGGCCGGACGGAGGACCAAGCTGCGTGACGAGAATAGGGTCTTCTGCAGCACGATCCAGCATGGTGAATGGACGGCTACAGCTGCGTGATGTGAGGCGAGATGCGTGGCCGCGGAAAGCTGGAACTGGAACTGGAACTGGAACCTGAACCTTGGAACCAGCTCTGCCCTGGGGGGGTCGACTACTGCGGGGAATCGTGCGCCCGTGTGTATCCGTACAAAGTAGGTCCAGTAGCGTAATTCAGCGAGAGAGACCACCCAGATTGCCCATAGTTTGGCATGACGACAAGGTACGAAGGCGGCGGCAGAGTCCGGTCAAGTGTTCCGTTCCTTGGCCTTGGCTCATGGCCCTGCTGGCAAAAGCTCGGGAGCCGAAAGCAGCCCTGGCCGCTTGCCATTGGATCGTGGCATCAGCTTCGGCCCCGCCGTTGGCCCCAATTGGGTTCCGGCGAGGTCCCGATCATCGATTGCCTCTCATCTCTCGTGTCGCTCGCTCGATTTTCTCGCCCGTTTCTCCCTCACCGAGTTCCCAGCGCGTTGCTGTCCGTTCTGGCCTGGTCTGCTGCGGCTGTGCGAACAATAAGGCAGGTAAGGTAGCCAACCGCTTGACCATCCATGGTGAAGATTCACTCAAGGAGAGTCTCCGGCGCTTCTCCCGGCGCAAGTCGTCTGCATGCTGCCACCCATGTCTCCTGCTCCCCAACAAGCAGATTCCCCAAAACCTGGGCCCCCGTGGAAGTCCGCATATGCCCCAGGGGAACATTCCCCCCAAGTTTGGGACATGGGATAAGGTACTCGGACAACAACCATATCCATACCCAAGGCACCCAGGCGGCCAGGCCACCACGCGCGAGACTGACGCTGACGGCGGCTCACCACCCACTGCACTCGCAGGGCTCTGAGTCTCTGACAGGCGACACTATCACCCCCCGTCCCACGGTGTCCCACTTCTACGCCGAAGAAGCTCCCGTCTCCATCCACAATTGTCCACACCCGGGCGGGCCACCGAACATGCCGGAAATGGAGAGACTTTGGTCAAATACAAGACGAAAAATCGAACCGACAGAAAATGAGCGCATGCAACTACACCACGCCGTCGCCCGATAGAAAACAAGGGGGCGGGGACGTTGAGTCTTTTGAGAGACTATGTGAGAATTCAGGGCAATGGTTTGGGATTTGGGGATCCAGGGTCAGGTAGTGTGAAGGGTGTGAAAGGTTTGTCTGATGGGAAACGACGGGATACAACGAAGGAGAATCTGCACTGCTGCAGAGGTACTTACTAGGACGAGTGCTAAAAACACCACCGAGCAAAGGCCGTACCAAAATGAGGAGACCCCATGGGAGACCAGGAAGCTGCTCCTCCTTCTCCGGTGTCTTGGTCCGTGGCCCTTGACGTGACCGTCGCTTTTGTTGGTCTCGTCGTCGATAGTTTCGACGATGCCGCCATTGATACTGCCAGCTTGCCTCAACGCCACCCCGTACTTGCTCATACTCAGCGTATTGTCGTCAAATGCCTCACCTGATACAGCTTTGTTCGATAAGTCTTTCTGGTTGGTAATATCCTCTCCCCTGGTCGTTGACCTTGACTGCCGTTGCTCGTCTTGGAGGTCTTGATAATCGACACCAAGACCACCCGCGCGCCAATCGGCGCCTCGCCCCCGGACGTAGGCCGACAGTGTGCCGGTATTTGACAGCTTGAAAACGCTCGGATTCTCGCTGCGGGCGCCTTGCTGCACCTCACTGCGAAAACACCAGCGTTTGGCTGAGATAAAGTAGTGATTCGAGCGCTCCTATACGGGAGTCCCAGACTGAGATGAGGTAGCCCGGGACGGGATCTGGCTCCGGTGAGGCGACCGGATTGACCTTGGTGCGTGCAAGTGCAACCCGCAAGACGCAGCGCAGTAATGGTGCGCGGCGTTTGGGGTGCGGAATAACAGCGGCGAGCCACGACGGGTGGTGCCAGTGGTGACCTTTGGCGCCGAATTTCTCCCTCTCGGCCCTTTGGAGGAGACAGAACACGTTTAAACGGCCCGTCTGTAATTAGTTTCCCGGGTGTGACGCTGCGGATAGACGAAGAAGACCCAGGCCTGGTGCCCCAATGAGGTCATATATGGGGATCCCGGGTGTACCTGGACTGGACTCTCGCAAAAGGTGGGAAGACCTCTGCAGGGTTTGCGCCAAATTCTGATGTCCTCGTGTGTCGTTTTATCGTGGATTCGTGGGTTGCGCCAGGCGGCGGGGGGCTAGCGGGGAATAAAATCAAAAGATGATAATTGTGGAATTATGAGATGAAGAAGAGTGCTCCGTACTGGAGAAAAGGAAAAAGGCGGAGAGGGCAAGGCTCTCTAAAGTCCTTTCTGGCCTCGAAAGGGAATCGTAAACGCTTTGTCTCGTTCAATTGCTCGTAATAGTCGTGCGCTCGTCACCTCAGACCGATGATCAGGGTCCCTCGGCTCTAGGCTGCTGGGTCCTGGATGCTGGGTCTGGGTTCCCGGATCTTTGGGGGTCTCAAATCTGAGTCGGTCGGGAAATTCCCTGGTGCGTCTTGGTGGTGTTCGACTCAGAGCGTTGGTGGCTGGACTTGGTACTAATAAACTGGGCTCCTCGGCTTACGACTGCCTCTTCTTTAGCAGTCCATGTGCCAAAACGAATGTCGCTCGGTCTCTGTCTTCTTTTTCTGCTGTCGCTTCCCCAGCTAGTGCCTGCAGTCGTATGTCATGCGACCGCAGCGAATTGGCTTTCCTGGCTGGTCCTGTTCGAAGGAAGTTGGCAGACGCCGTAGTGTGAGGTGACGCAGTTGCTCAAGACGCAGTGGTCTAGCCCTCTTACAGATCGGGGGGCACGTCAAAGTGCAGAACCAATCTTGATAACGAGGCGTCCAGAGATGCTCCCTACAGTTACGGCCAGAGCTTCCCGGTTTTCGTCTTGGTAATGATGATTGGTAGCAGCAGTCCGTCGTCGTGGTGGTGGTACGGATAGTGTGTAATTCTGATCAGAATGTGAAGATCGAACGCTACTCTGATTTGCTAGCGTAGACTGTCGCACAATGGGTGGTCGCCGTCGGACTACTTATGGTTGACGTGGAACAAACTGAAGGTGAGATAGGACGGCCGCCTCTTCAAAAGTTGGTGGTTTCAGGAGGAAACGAAACAGTCGAGCGAAGAGGTGACAGGTCAAGTTCAGGTCAAGTCGAGACGAGACAAGAAGGCAAAGAGCAAGGAGCAAAGAGGAGGTTGGCGTGCAAGTCGATCCTTCTTCCCTTGGTCCCCTCCTCTCTGTTTCTCTCTTTTCCCTCGTCCTTCTTTCTCGTCCAGCCGAGGCGGGTTCTCCTTCTCGAGCGCTTCTGTCGCATAAGAGACACTCCTGGGATTGGATTGGAGGAGAGGGGTTGCGCCGGATTTGAGATTTGGGTTGACCACTCAGATCGCTATCGAACCGTTGCAGGGTCCCGCCCAACTGTGCGGTGTGAGCTGCAGGGCCAGGGTGCTTGTCTAAAGTAGACGGGAATCTGGATCGTTGGAGAGAGGAGGATCTTTCAGTGGCCTTGCTGCGAACGAGAGCCGGTTACGGGAGGGGAAGATAGATGGCGCTTGGCCGTCTTGAGATTGGCCAGTGCCGACAACCTGACTTCTTGGACAACAGGATGTTGAAAAGAGGGAGAAGGCTGGGAAACACGGAAGGCCAGAAACGAAGCACACGATGTCCCATGGACCGTGGGCGAAGTTGCGAACCTTCCATACACTTAAGTATTTGGGAGTATGGCAGGAACGGCTCTCCCAAAAAGGGAAGGAAGTTGGGGAGCTGATGAAACGGAACCCCCAGCGTGACCACCGGGCCCCTGCCTCCAACTGGCAACAACGATGGGAGCACGGAAGGTATCTCCCCCACGACGTCGCTCCCCAGCATTTGGTTGGCGGCTATCACAAAACACCCGGCACTCAATATCAACTCTAGCTGGGGGAGCCTCGCACACGAGCCATAACCTACCTAGGTACCTAGATGTGACAGGACACTTTGTCTTTTTCTTTCGTCAACTTCCAGAAATTTCCATTCTACTAAGGTATGTATGTGCCATGCTGTATTTAGCAGTAATCCCAACCCACGTATCATCTACTTTCCTCAATGTTGTTCTCTACCCACTGGACCATCGATACCATTGATATCGTCATGCTTCTTTGCTTGCCAAACTCCCCACTCCATTCCTTTCACTCAACTTCACTTCGTTCCAAGATAGACACTGCGCCACTGATCCTCGTCTATCCATAATTAGCCCTGGGCAAAGTTCCTCTTGACAATGAAGAAGGACATCATCAGCAGAGCAGCGCAAGTCATAAAGACGGCGTTTCGGTGTCCATCTCCTGTTTCTGCGTTAGCAACGATTACGATCCTTGGACGTATCCTAGGAACTTACCCTCTTCATCCAAGCTATGCGCCACGACAACGAAGACGTTGAGAGGTAGCCTCAGCAGACTGTACACTCGACCACGCACCCCGTCCTCGACAACCTGACTCTTCAGGAACGACATGCTTGGGAAGTA
Organism: Colletotrichum scovillei; assembly: GCF_011075155.1. Taxonomy (NCBI): domain Eukaryota; kingdom Fungi; phylum Ascomycota; class Sordariomycetes; order Glomerellales; family Glomerellaceae; genus Colletotrichum; species Colletotrichum scovillei. Next base: position 611,618 of record NW_023336264.1, read on the forward strand.
TGCTCCAATGCTAGCCTCAACCATGCACAGCGCCCAAAACAACAGCTTCTCGTTGTCCAGCACGACCGCTCCGGACAGACAGCAGCTCACCACTAGCACGACTAGCATAAGGATGAGCGATGTCGTCTCCTTGGAGTGTGTCTTGGTGTAGAGCGAGAAGAAGGAAGATCCAGCCATCATAGCACACATGAAGCTGGAAAAGATGAGCCCGAAAGGAAGCTCCTCGTCTGAGCCAGCCTTGGTTCGCGCGCTCTTCAGCGCAGCAGACCAGAAGAACACAAAGAGGTACATGGCTCCCTCGAAGAAGGTCGACGTCAGGCCCAATGACAGGATTCGCATATCAGCCAGAATCATCTGGATGCCGCTCTTGACCTCGGCGAGTGATGTCGTTGCCGGGCCATGCTGCTTTGTTCCGTAGTTCTCGCTCCACCCCTTCAAGATCAACCACATGGCCGCCCCGGAGCAGACCACACTTGCCATGAAAGGCCAGACGCGGCCACCCAGTGAGTTGACCAAGATGTCACCAACGACGCCGGACAGGATTGCAACGATGGAGCTGATGGTGGTCATGTTGCCAAAGATGGAGCCTAGTTTGAGGTTCGTCCGCGAAAGACCACGCTGGTTGTATTCCGTAATCAGCCAGGCCTCGAACACACTGTACAGAAGTGTCGTCGAAACACCGCCGGCGAATCGGCCGAGGAATAGGATGAAGAGGTTGTCGGTAAGCATCGTCAGGCAGGTGAGGATGTAGGTAGCGCAGTACGTAAGGCAGGCAAGGCGGCGGCCGTATCGATCTGCCAGCTCGCCGGCAAAAGACGCGGAGATGGCGCCAGACACGAAGCCTGCAGCGTAGAGAGCAGCCACGACCCTCTCGGGGATGTTCTTCTCGTATCTGTAGATGGCATAGATATGGGGGCCCTGTCCCTACGTCAGTCTGATTAATTCCGTGATAGTGGTTGCACGGCGCATTACCTGGAGCCAATCCGCCGCCATTGCCAGGGCGTAGACCGGGAAGAAGTCCAGCTGGAATTGGCGGACTGCATTTTGAGATTCGACAGGCGAAGACAGCAATTGCTGATGCTCGACATCTCCTCCATCGGAACCCTCCTCCGAGTCGGCCGCCTCCTGCTTCAGCTCCTCGATGACTTCTTGTTCCTGGCGCTTGTACTGCTGGTAGAGCAGATACCCGTTGCCCGCCGCAAAAACGGCCAGATTTATCTGGTAGAAAGCCATGTTGCCGCAAGTGTGACTTTCCAAGTTGTGTGGAAAGGTAAAGTCTCGTTTGTAGAGCTTGTGGGACGTTGGATCGGTATAATAAGGCTGTCGACGCGGCAGACCAGCATTCCACGAGCCAAGTATCAGTAGGCGTCGCGTATCTTGGGATATCCTGACATTCGTGGTGTCTCAGCTGCCCTTTGGTCGGTGGCGCCTCAGCTTGGCATTTATTGGAGGAACCTGGAGCGTACTGAAATGATGGAAGAGACAGAGGCCCAGAATCGATGTCGAGGGAAGACTATTACATTGTAGCAAGAATGGCAAGGGGCAGTCACTTCTTTCTTTGGTTCCTTCTCTCCCATCGGCACGGTACCTGCGGACCTGCGTTTCCCCAACTGCAATTGCCAAACATTAATCGGCAAGCAGCTGCGACGGCTTAGGTAGGCTTCCCTGTCTGGAAACGGATGAAAAAAGAGGACAGGTTCGTCAACATGGGACGCCATGCTGATTCAGTGGCTTGGCTGCGCTATTGAATCTGTAACGCGGCCCCTACAGTTGTACCTGCAGCGACTGCCATTTTCTGCGTGCAATCTGCCGGTCCCCTAATTCCCTTTCCTGATAGAGTTTGGCTGGCCTGGTATCCCGAGTTTAACCCAAATGCTGCTGCCACCGCGGCTGTTCCAAACCAGCGGAGACAAATCCAGCGTGTACTGCGTACGGACGGGAGGGAGAAAGTTGGGACCAATGAGACGTCGTCCGTAGCTTCCAGCTTGGCATCCAGCTCTCGGCCCAAGCTTGAACGAGAAAGGAAGTGTTGGTGGCGGACACTAGCCACACTCAGTTGTTCACCATGAACTGATCGAAGGATACTTGACCATTGTACTATGTACTTGGATCGTGTCTGTACATTCCTTTCCATTGGCACGTAAGAAGAAGGCGTGTTGTCTCGCGTATCAAAGCCTAGAAAAGGGACACGAAGGGAGAGAAGCGGCACGCAGAGTTGCGAGCAGAGTCTCCCTCGAATGCCCCCCCGCACTTACATAGAGCTGGTTGAAAGCATGTAGGGCAATTTCACCACCCCTCAGCTCAATGGCAAGTATGGGAGACCGCACGTTGCATTGGATGAAATGGGAGAAAGGAAGACCCTCAAGGGATGCACAAAATTCGCCGTGAACCGGCGTCGAACTCAAGTGCGTACTTCACCAAACCGTGTCTGATGTAAAGGTATGTCTCGTTGCACCGATACCCGGCCGCCGGCATGTCAGGATGCTGCCGGCCATAACGGCTCGGGTTTCAGTCGACAGGTCTCCAGAATTCTCAGCAGAAGCGGGTGGGGAGCGATTGGACGCGGGCCCAAAGCGTTCGGGGGCAACGGCCGGAGCCCCGAAGGACCCCTACGGCGCCCTTCCGGACACGTGGACATATCCCGGCCCACGGCGTCACGGCGACAGCGATACTGGGGACTGTCCACGCGGCAGATACAGCCCACATTCTTCCATGTTCCTGGTAGAAGTTACTCGGACCTAGCCGTAGCCAGTCCGGAGCCTCCAAGCTGCTCCGAGGAACGTGGGCCCACCGAACGGACGGGGTTGGGTGGCAGTGCTTCCATTGGAATTACGCGGATTCGAGAAGCTTAGGTCGCAGTGGGCAAGGCGGAGAAGAGTTTGGCGGTGTCCAGGACGCGTGGGACCCTCGTAACATTTGTCCACAGCACGAACAAACACGATGCAACGGAAGTGTGCCATCGACTAGGATCCGGGACATTGACAGCCCGACCGGAGCGACGGCGTGCCGGGATGGGTATCGGTGTGCCGTAATAGCAAACCTGGCAAAGGCCTTCCAACCACCAGATCAGTGGGAGGCTGGGGGCCTAGGGCCATGGGCGCCGTCCCGTGGCCTCGGGTACCCAAGGTTTGTATGCTCCAACGGCACCGAGCTCCGGTTCAAACTCTGAGGGGGCTCTTGATAGTTGACGCATCAAGTGATGGGAGCTTGAAGACTGGCAGAAGTAAGACTGGCGCACTGGATACAAGGGAAGCTTTGGCGCCGGCTTGGGGAAAGCTGCTAAACCTGAATAGCTGTGCGGCTGAGCTTGCGGAGTCGGATCAGAGGACGGCGGCAGGTAGGGGTGCTCCCTGTCTGGCCTATTGCACGACCACGGGGCTTAGCATGGCTGTTGTGCTACGCCTCGCGACGGCTGGTTTCCATTCAGTGAGGTATTGTGGGAACAAGATTACCTCGCGTAGGGTTAGTAGGGTACGAGGCATGGCTCGTAACGAGAGGTCTCCCTCACCCAACTGTTTGTGGACGGCGTCCTCGGGTTCAAGTCTTGATGTATCTCGCAGGTAGTCGTACGAGGTTGGAATTGCGGGTACAGCTGTGGCATCGGTCGGTCTTCCAGCTGATGCTCTCGAGACGGGAAAAGATTGGCGGGAGCGAGGCTTTCTGCTTCTTTGGCAGTGAGAGCGAAGAAGGGGTGAGGCCTCTTGCATCTGCATCAATATTCTGTAAGTTGGAGCGCTAAGCGGAATGCTGACGTATCTAGGGGATTCGAACGCGAATGTCTCCTTGGAAATTGAAAGTTCAGTTCGCTGTGCAGCCATACATTTTGAGCACTTCCGTGAGGAACATGAAGGAACAAGGAGGGCGAGGGCAATGGAAGACATTGGACGGCAATGAACATCTACAAGTACTTACCTAATCTTACCTTACCTTACCTTACCTTACCTTAGTAATGGAAGGTGCCTTTTGATGTTCTTGCTTCCTGCCATTTGGCAAGGCGGGAGGGAAATTGGCAGGAACCCAAACTTCTCAAGTGCTGACGAACCCAAGGTCCCTTCTTCCTAAGGTACCTTACCTTACTTGCTTCCCTTGACCTGGCGGGGTACCTTAGCCACAAGAGAAACAAGGACCAGGAAAGAGAGGGGAAACCTGAGGTGCTTGCCAATCTGCGAGGTAGGTTTCCGTAGGCTACCTTACCTTACGGCTTCCCTTAGGTAGTTACAGTTACACCACCCACCCCCACGTTCCTCCCCCGATACGATTACCAGGACAAAGGAAAGAGCCGTGGGTTCGCGATTGATCCGGCGTACCTTACCTTCGAGCACTTCTACTTCTAGGCCAGATTCACCAGGGAAAGGAAATAGACTGGCAGAGGCAATGGCGACACTTTTCGATCTCTGAATTATTGCCTCCGATTCAAAGCTACCGGCCAGACAAGGTCTTACAGACGGCGAGCTGCAGGTGCGGATGCCTCCCCAGCGTCCAGGGTACATCATGTACTTTGAGGTACTCGGTGCTGCTTATGGAGTACCCGTACGGAGTACACTCAATTGTCAAAGTCCTACGTCAAAAGTCCTGCATTGCGATCCTGCCACTAGGTATGTAGGTCCAGTCAGACTCATCCCTTCCATTGAATCCTGGCCCTGAGATGCCTTGCTCGTCTGCTTCTCGAGTCTCTACTAGGCCCCAATCAATAATTCTCAGGGTTCGAAGAGCCAATATCCAGAGACACACTCTCTCATTGCTCGTCATAGGTTCCATGGCACTATAATCATTGGGCTCTAGTAGTGCTCGTGTTCCTATACGGATACAGATAAGGCGAGCTGTGGCCCATGACGCCTCCATACAGTCCTTGACTGACTTTGGCCACAGACATCCGATGGCTTCCACCTGAAGCCCTAGAGTTCCTGCGAAAGGACTCAGCCAAAGGTGAATAGAGGTTGCCGGATTTCTGGGTCCCAACTCCCCGCAGCGAGGTATCGTCGCAGACCGACGATTAAGTCCATACCCTGTCTTAGTTGTCCCGTTTCCCAACGCCTAGCAGATTCGCAACCACGCATCGGGAATCCCGTCCCCAATTTTCTCCACGAGAGTCACATCCGTATGTTCCCTGCCCTACCAGCTGGCGCTGGCTCGTCAGAGCGTGTCAGCTGTCAGACACCTCTGACGGGAACAGCAGGGCTAAGGTAATTAATTGTTTATTCCTTTGCAGGCACCAAGATTGCGGTCGACTGGCTGTCCTTGATGTCAGGTCTTTCCACAGTCCGTTTCAGTGTGATCGCTTGCATCCTTCATCATCAAGGTACAGCAAGTGTCCGCCCGGGGTTGAGACATTGATATCCAGCTCGAGCTTCGCCGTCAACCTTGTCATGTCTTGTCATTCTACGGGGGGTGGGGATGGGCAGACAAAAAACCCCGACAGACGTCGTCCAATGTTTAGGGGTTCTCTGAGTCTCTGACACGGGCACCAGCGAGAAACCAGTCTCGAGATGCCTCGTGTAAATGGCTACGGCCCCCTCCTCCGCCCGGGTCCCAGACGTTGACAACGGCGACGGAAGACGGGACGAAACCCGTCGGTGATCTGATCTGGCCGCAGACGAGACGAGAGCCGGCCAGTCAAGCACTCCAAGGAAGGTATCCTATTCAGCTAGGTATCGCACGATGCTTTGTGTGCTGACATGCAAGTAGTGTGCGTTCTGTACCACTTGGACGTGGGAAAGTCCTGCAATACATGTTCGTCGTACATGGATGGATACGTTGGAGGTACACACAGAGCCCAACTCGGTACTCTATGTTCCTTACACACTTGCGAAGTGAGCTCGCACAAAGTACACATGGGGCTCCAGTGCTCTGCAGCCAGTGTGAACCTGCGCAGTCCAATCCAGAGGCAGCATTGGGGCCATTGGGCGCCTTCAGCCTTATGTACACTGCCCAGAAAGCGACCCGAGGGGGGGTTCCTCCACCTAGCGCACCCGCAGCTCGATTTAGTGCCATCAGCTGGCTGGCGGGAGTAGGTATTCGTGGGTACCTTAGCAATAGCATCGCCGGACCACCGTCTGGCTGAGGATCCCGGTCGATGTCACTTTCGCAGTTGATGGCGGCAGAGAGTAACATGTGTCGTCGGAAAGGTTCCCCACTCTAGGTACACAGTTGACAGCCATCGCACAGGACTTCCTTTCGCACCTCACCTCAAGGTTTCCTTCCATCTTGGAGGCGCCAAAACGGGGGGCACAGGGCAGCAAGCAAGCACTCTTTGGAACATGGGCTGGGACCAGAGCAGCGGCAACTCTTCGTGGCAGCGGCATACAAGGGCAAGAGTGAGGGCGAGGGCGAGGGCGAGAGCGAGGGCAAACGGGGTGGTCCTTTGAAGCAAAGCGAGACCGTAAAACAGAACGAAACGAGACGAGACAAGTCAATTTGGCCAGCAGAGGTACTAAGAAACAGCTACCTTTTGTATACGTACGGATAGATGGCCAGGCAGGATATTCAAGAACGTACTCGAGTACCCTTGAATAAAACCAACATGATGTACTCCTCAATAGGTTAGCCCATCAATCTTGAGTCCTTGACCAGAGAGAAGAAGCTGAATACCTAGCACAACGAACAGCAGGCTGTGGCTTCTCTCCCTCTCATGGTGGCTTCATCTTGTTTACCTTACCTTACCTTAGTGTACCAGTGTGTGCTACCTTCTGCTCGTGTTGCTTTCTATTGCTCTGACGGATTCCATACCTGGGCACCCGACCCCGCGTCCAGCCGCCAAGCCCAGCCCACCTTTGCGTGAGCCTCTCTTTCTCTTCCAGGTTGAAGGAAGGAAGCGTCTCGTACCGCACATGGTCGCTTTCCTCGTCGCCCTCCTCTGCATGCCTAGCCCGCCCGCCTGCCTGCCTGCTTGCTTCATCCACGGCTCATCGTCACCGTTTCCGACTTCCGAATCTCACCTTCTTCGTCACTTTCAACTCATCGTCTTCACTGCAGCACTTTGCACCCTTGTTTTCGTCTTCTTCAATACACCGTCAGCAAGCAACGCAGGCTTACCGTCCCGCGCCTGAGCTACATCAAAGTCTCATCTACGCTAGACAGCTTCTCTTTCTCACCAAGGCAGAGTAAGCGAGCGAAGGGCTGAGAAGGTACCTATCCGTAAGTATTCATTCGTCTGTATCGGTACATCTTGTTGCTTTCCCGGGTGCCTCACAATTGGAAGTTCTCCTGCTCCTGTTGCTTGTCGTCCTCTTGGCCAAAAGAAATAGAGAGAAAGGCTCCCATCTTAATCCACCAACCCAATTCACAATCCCAGTCGTTCATCTTACCTTACTTTGCCTTATTGAATCCTCTCACATCTGCTCGCATTCACTCATACGCTGTCTTTCCTCAACTGGTTCCGCACTCTCCCACACACACACACACACACTCTCTCTCTCTCTCTCTCTCTCTCTCTCTCTCTCTCTCAATTCCCTTCGCTTTCTTTCTCTCTGCCCATTGCTGTGTGCCATCTGCTATACTACCTTACATTACGAATACCTATCTTACCGTTGCTGCTGCTGCTCCTTCTGTTGCACCGCTCTGTACGGAGTACTGCACACCTCAACCCGCATCATCCCAGAAACGGCGGATTCATTCAAGCGCCCACGGTCCACGGTCCACGAAGGACGGCCCACGCTGCACGCTCCACCCCCTCCACCCCCCCATTCCCAGCAAGCACCGCATTCTATTTTCTCACTCCTTCCCACTTCTTTTTTTTCTCCCCCTTCGCCTTCCCGCCTTTCGTCTTCGTTCTCGTCCTGTCAAGCTCCGAACCCCGTTGCAGCAAGCAGCAGCAGCAGACCCAGCAGCTGTATGTGTGAGAAAAAAGAGAAAGAGTCCTAGGATCTCTGGTCCCTTCCCCAGACCTGCAGAAAAAGGTTCTTAGCCAAGTCCTAAAAAAGGATTCTTGACTTTTTCTCTGCTGACCTAAGGACCGTGACTTGACCTGCGTCTGACTTGAAAGTTGACCGGGACGGACCATCACTGCCTACCACCAAAAAAATCACCACCCACCCCCTCCCCCTCCTCTTCACTCCCCCCAACCCCGACACCCCCAGCCCAAAAGTCCAAGCCCAAGCCCAGCAGCCGCAGCAACAAGTCCTAAAAGTCTAAGCCCAGGCCATCCAATCCATCATCCCGCCGATTATTACTCGAGTACGACCAAGAGCACCACCACCACCACCACCACCGCTCCTCTCTGCTGCTCTGCTCTGCTCTACTCTGCTGCACCGCACCACACACCCGCACCCGCACGGCTGCCGACGCCCTGCAACCCAAATCGATATACCCTCTGCTGGTCCTGCCCACCTTGGGCCCTCGCTTTTCTCCCTCTTCTCCTCCCCGACTCAGTAATCCCATATGAGCTTTTCCAACTCCCGCCTGAAAGGCTTTGGTTTCGGCAAACGCAAGTCAACTGCTAGTATCCAGACACCCGATCCGAACCAAACCCCAAGCCCGACCCCTCCTCCTCAGGGTGGTCACCCCTCCGGTGCCCCTCAAATACCGCAACAGATTCCCGTCCGCCCAGGCTCCATTGCCTCGACCTCTTCCGCTTCAATCGCTCCCATGAATCAACACCCAGGCGCCGGTAACCGGCCTCCGAGCTACTCGGCCAACTTTCCTCAAGGCGGTCCTCCTCCCATGGGTCGCACCAGCCCCATGACGGGTCAAGGTCCGGCTCGCACCCCGCCTTCCCAGATGGTTGGCGGTCCTCCTCCCATCAACACTGGTGCTCCCGTCGCCGGTTACCCCCCTCAGCTTCCTCCCATCGGCGGCCAGGGACATCCCATGGGCGGTCCTCCTCAGTACGGCGGCGGCGGCGGCGGTGGCTATCCTCCCCCGGGTCCTCCTCAAGGTGGGCCCATGGCACAGTACCAGCGAGGCGGCAGCGCGGCCGAGGTAGAAGGCAACAGCAGGAGTAAGGCTCAGCTGATTGTCGGTATCGATTTCGTACGTGGACTCTTGGGATCAAGACAATGTTTGTCATATGCCGCGTTGCTGACATGACCCACAGGGTACAACTTTCTCCGGTGTGGCGTTTGCTTTTGCGACAAACAACGAAGCCAAGGAAGACATTATAACAGAATGGCCTGGCGCTGGTTCGTACACGAAGCAAAAGGTAGGAAGAACTCGCGGGTACCCAGACAATAGCGTGGTGCGTTTTGCTCTCGTGCTTTGCTGACACTCTTTTGTCTCTCTAGATCCCCACGGTTCTCTACTACGATCAGTACCAGAAGGTTGTTGGCTGGGGTCCCGACATCGCCGACGCCCTCGCCCCTACTGGATACCCGAAGCCCGGCGTGCAAAAGGTCGAGTGGTTCAAGCTGCAGCTCATGCTGTCCGGCAATACATATATCGACCCCATCAACCTGCCTCCTCTGCCTCCTGGAAAGTCCGAAATCGATGTTGCGGCCGACTATCTTTTCAAGCTCCGCCAGGCTATGCGCTCGGCTCTGCAAAAGACCCTCGGTGAAGTATTCAACCGTGAGGAGCGGAACATTCGTTACTATCTCACCGTCCCCGCCATTTGGAACGATGCAGGAAAGGCCGCTACCAGAGCCGCCGCTATCCAGGCCGGTTTCCTGAGAGACGAAAACGACAACCGGCTGACGCTAGTTTCCGAGCCCGAAGCTGCTGCTATTTTCTGTTCCAAGACGGGACTCTTGAACCTCAAGGTCCACGACGCCGTGCTGATTGTCGATTGCGGTGGTGGTACTGTCGATTTGATCGCGTACGAGGTCGAGGAGGAGAACCCCTTCACCGTTGCCGAGTGCACGGCAGGATCTGGTGATTCTTGCGGTTCAACAGCGCTGAACCGCAACTTCAGCAACATCCTCCGCACCAAGATTCGCAAGATGAAGCTGCCCGACGGATCCAAGACGGCCGGCCGCGTATACGCCAAGTGCATCATGGACTTTGAGAACCGTATCAAGGCAGACTTCCGCAACAACGGCCAGAAGTGGGCCGTCGACGTTGGTATCGAGGCTGAGTTCCCCGAGGCCGGCATCGAGGAGGGCTACATGACGTTCACCAACGAGGAGATTCTGCAGTGCTTCGAGCCCGTTGTTAACCGCATTCTCGAGCTCGTCAGAAACCAGATCATTGCCATCCAGGCCCAGAACCGGACACTGCAAAACATTCTCGTTGTTGGTGGATTCGGTGCCTCCGAGTACCTCTTCCAGCAGATCAAGCTCCACGTTCCTCCCCAGTTCCAGTCCAAGGTTGTCCGTCCCATGGACTCCGTGGCCGCTATCGTCAAGGGTGCTGTTACTGCCGGCATCACCGAGCGCGTCGTCACACACCGTGTTGCCCGTCGTCACTACCTCATGGCCACCTTGCAGCCCTTTAAGGAAGGATACCATCCCGAGGCCTACCGTGTGCCATCCCTCGATGGCAAGGACCGCTGCAAGTTCACCCGTCAAATCTTTGTGCAAAAGGGTCAAAAGGTCAAGATTGGCGAGCCTGTCAAGGTCTCCTTCTTCCGTCAAGTTGCACCAGGTGCGACGCTCATGTACGAGGACATTCTGTACGCCTGCGACGATGATGTTTGCCCCGAGTATACCAAGGATCCTCGTAAGTCCAATAATGGATTTTCACAATTGACCATTGCTAACCTCGGACACAGGCATCAAGGAAGTTGTCACCCTGACTTCGGACCTGTCGCGAAAGAACCTAGAGAAGGACTTTGAGAGAATGGACACACCACAGGGCACATTCTACCGTGTCTACTTTGACATTTACCTGACGCTCGACGGATCCGAGTTCAGCGCAGAGCTGGTCTGCCAAGGCGAGGTCATGGGCCGCTGCAGAGCGCGCTTCAGGTAAAGACGGTGGTCGAAGAAAGAGGAGAGGCAGAGGGAGAGAGAGAGAGAGAGCGAGAGATTGATAATGTTTGCTTGCTTGCATTGGGCATTTCGTTTCCATACACTCGGATGATACCTCGAAAAGGTGATGGGGGCCAGAAGGACAGCCCCGAGGCTAATAATGGCCGAGAGTACATATCACGAAGAGACCTCCCAGAACAGATGACTGGAAGACGAGGATTGGATTTTGGAGGTTTTTATGACGCGGAAGGATTATGGCCTATTGTCAAGTGTTGTAGACGCACGACACTCCCCGCTTGGGAGAAATCAAGATTTTTTTTTTCAAAAGACTACTGTTTCCTGACGGGGTCGCAGAGAGATCCACCCAAGCATGGGGGATGGTCGTATGCAAGCCTGATGAAGCCATCACCCTTCATCCCAACTGCCCAGAACCTGAGGTTCACACTCACACACCGTTAGACCTGAGCTGGTTTAGTCTCTTTGGATTTTCGCAGGCCCTCCGATGGGAGGGGAATCTGAGCTTTTGCATATTTGACTGCAATTGCGGAATACATGGGAATTTGCTATAAGTACGTATACATCCAGCCGGCTCTTAAGCAAATCTTGTTTGGCTCGACCAGAACAAGACTTGCCAAGAATTGTGTTTTGCGAGCTGGGAGCGCTACGTGGAGTGGAGGATCATGGATGCCGGCTAGCGGTTTTCGGAATCAAAAACACCCTAATCCTGTATTCTCACTTGTGAGGGACCAAGTCCTCTATCTTGACGAAAGTTCCTGACCAAGTTCATGATGGCTAAGAGCAACGTTGTGGAGGCTATGTCGAAAGATAAGACAGCAAATGATATGATGTACTTTTGAGGGGAGAGCAGCGAGAGACTACTTGAGAGGCTGACCGGTCCTAACATGCTCTGACTCAGCCACAGCAACTTCAATGTGTGGAGACTGGAGAAGCTGCGTCCACTGACCCAATTGCCACAGTTGGTCAACGGCGCGGGGGAGCAAGAGCCAAGCAAGGAAGGCCCTGGTCACTATCAAGCCGAAGTAGACCAGATCGACCCTGGTCAGTGCCAGCGGGAAACCGGGCAGCCAGTTGCTCCTGCGTCATCGTCTGAACACGAACCGCTGGGAAGTTCGACCCAAGGTCGGGCCCTGCATCTTGCACCCTTCGACAACTGACAGTGGCAGCAGGTAAATGGGACGGACCAAGGCCCCCTCAGTTGGGTAAGGTAGGTATGCGGTGAATACAGCAAATAAAGTACTGTGGTTCAGGAGGTAATGTCATTATGCGATGGTGTGTTCTTCTCTCTTCTTGGACTTTGACATCTCATCAACCTCAGGTCACTCGAGGTTATCGTATGCCACGAAACCCTCTACTTCGTACCCTCCTACAAAACTCGACGACGGTCCCTTTCTGCATCATTAGTGTCGGATAACGCTTGTCTATTAAGCGCGAAAGAAAATAACCTACTTCTCCTTTCCCTGCCCTGCGAACCCAGTTCCTGTTCCACCCTTCCGTGCCCGTCCAACCAACCTGCGTCTCCCACCTGGTCGAACTCTGACGCTACATCGCGCGTGCAGGGATAATCAGGAATTGGCCCCTGGATCAACCAGGCCGATCTCACCTCTGGGCATATCCCGCCGCCCCTTGCTTTTGCTCATTCGCTCTCACGTCGACGCTCCCGTACGTCACTCGGTGCAGGTCCGTCGCAGGCTATTGGTGGGCGTCTGATTGCTCAACATCGTTGGGTGCTGGCGGTTATTATATCTACCTCCAGATCGTCGTTCGTCTAGAATCGCGGAAGCTTGGATCCCTCTGAATCATGAATTGTTACAGCATCCCAGCGTAAAGATACATTGGATCCTTTCAGGTCGACGAATTACACGACTTGTTATCACTCTCAGTTTTGCTATTTCTCTTAGACTATAACGAAGACCTGTCAGAGAAGGCCGGCCTACAAAACCATGAGACCTTCGTTATCTTCGAGGAGAGGCGATAAGCGACCTTCGAGGACCAGCCAGAGCCTCTTCTTCGCGCTGGCCATATCCTCGCAGCTACCAGCAGCCAACGCAATCGTTTTCCCAAGCTATCACCCCAACTACAAGACCGACTACCTTCAACTGAACAAGCGGTACAACCCCGCCAGACGAGGCCCACCCGAGGACTGGAATGGGAGAATCCCCTTGAAGGTCACCAACTCATGTCCTGACACGATCTGGCCCGGCATCACAACGCAGCATGGCGTCGGTCCTGGAATCGGCGGTTTCGAGCTTGCCTCGGGCGACAGTCGAGACATGTGGGTTGGGCCAACTTGGCAAGGCCGCGCTTGGGGAAGAACCAACTGTACCATCAATGGGGAGTCGGCAGGCTGCGAGACGGGTGATTGCTTTGGAAAGCTTGACTGTGAATTCAGTGTAAGTCTCGCCCTCTCGAATGCAACCGACAATGGCTGATCAACCCAGGGTGCTGTTCCCGCAACTCTCGCCGAGTTCAACTTGGCCGGCGGTGTCTCTGGACGCCAAACATTTTACGACATCTCCCTGGTCGATGGCTACAACATCCCTGTGGGCATCAACTACATCCCCGCCGAGAACACCACTTATATCCCGCCAAACCTGACCAACTGCGCCTGCATCGCAACGACGGGCTTCCTCTCACAACGCGCGGCAAGCGGTACCGTCTACACCAACAGCACATACCCTGTTCCTTGGGAACCGACTGAGTCCAACGAGAGCTCCAAAGACTGGTGTCCGTGGCCACTGCTTTCCAACCCGCCAGACAAGCCAGGCGATGGTGTCTACCCCTATCCCGACGACAACATTCAGCGACCGACCTTCAGCCCGTGCAAGAGCCAATGCGCGGCCACGAATTCGGATCACGACTGCTGTATAGGCAAATGGCATGACCCCAATAAGTGCAAGCCAGGCTTGTACTCCAGACACGCCAAGGCCCTGTGCCCCGACGCATACAGCTTCGCCTTTGACGACCAAACGTCGACCTTCATCATCCCATCAGGCGGCGGCTGGGAGGTTGTCTTCTGCCCCGCTGGAAGGAGCACTAACATTCTCCGCACCATGGGACCGCAACTGTTCGAGCTCGCAAGCGCCGGCTTCTTGAGCCAGAAGAACCTGGACCTGGTTAAGAATCAATCCTACATAGAGTCTGAGAGCGAAAAGAACGCTGCTCCAGGCCTGGCTTCGTCGTCTCTGTGGGCCATCTGTGCGGCGGCTACAACCGCTGTCATGCTGTTGGGTTGGTAGATGCCTTTGGGTTGCTTGCTTTTTTTTGCTTTCTCTGGAATAAGCACGACGGGGCTGGACCCGCGCAATCTGCCGTGCTTCTTTGCAAGTTTGGGATTTTTGGCATTGGGATACCCTGGAATGATTGTACGAGGCATGGACGATAGACGCATGGCGCAAGACGATGATACAGAGGCTCAACAGTGTGAGCTATAAGACACTATAGCCGCAACCTTCCTTTCGAGTACCTAGAAGACTTATACCCATGATAAATACAATACACTTCATACTTTGAATATACTGTGATTCACATGAGTGGAGTCAAAATGAGCAACCACCGCCAAGACATTGATAGAGAATGGGTACTACAAGACATTCGACCCAAGTTCTTACAGTCCTTGAGACATATTACACTGCATCGCGAGGTTCATGTTCGCCCACACTCTTGCAGGTAGTTGTGTGCGACAAGCGGAGAGTTTTCACCTTTCGGAAGGGAACCGACGGAGACGGGATCCGCCGCCACGGACCCGGGCCAGAGCGTGCTCGTATCATCATCAGGTATGCTCTCCTCTCAGAAGGACTTTTTCTTAGGTATATCGAAAGTAAGGTAGGCGTGAATCCATCATGCTCTGTACCTGAACAGGAACACCTTGACAACTACTGAAAAGTTTGGATTGCAATAATGTACCTCGAAAAAAAACCTCGGCTCAATGTTCCCGACTCTGTTTGTCTATACCCGTCTCACTCCATGTTACTTGTGCCGTGTTTTCTGTTTTCTGACTTTCTCGTGAGATGATTGCCGCCCCAAAGAAAAGAAAAAACACCTTGACCCATGAATCGTGACACTGGAAAAAGTAGTCTAACAGCTGTGGAATTCTTTTCTTTCTCTTTCTTTCCTACATCGCCTCTTTCCTTCTTGCCCCTCTCTCCGTACTCCGTACTGCCGTGTTGTTTTTTGTACGTGTCTTGACCCGCGCCTCTTCTAGTTCTCTGCCGTCCGATGTGGTAGAGAGTGTTGAGAAGAGGCGAGGGGTTGACATGGAACAGATGTACCGGCGAAAAAAAAGTGCAATCAACTTGTGCTTGAAATCTGCACAGTCCTCCCTTCTCTGCCTTTCACCGTGAGGTCATCAAAACGCTCTAACAACCAAAACACTTCAACCCTTGCGCGCGGCACGCTCCCTCCGTCTCCGATCCCACTCGGCCCTCTCCTCGTCATCACTGCCACTAAACTCGGCATCATCGTCACTCTCCTCGTCGTGAGCGTACCCCGCAGGCACAGGCGGCGCAGCAGAGTTCGGAATCGCAGGAGGCGCACCAGGGGGCGCCGACGCCGGCGGCGCACCACCCGCACCGCCCTTGCTCTTCTTGCCCGCGGACGAAGAGTCCACGTTGATAAAGTCGCCCGCGTTGAGCGAGGCGTACTCGTGCTTCTGGATGAGTTCGCGGAGGGCCGGGTTGCGGGGGTCGACGAGCTGGAGGGGGGTGAGGCCGCCCTTGTTCTTGATACGCGGGCTGGAGCCGGCTTCGAGCATCATGTCGACGAGGGCGTTGCCGAATTCGCGGTTGGCTTGGGATTCGTTGTTGATCCAGCGGATGGCGCTGTGGAGGGGTGTGTCGCCTTCTTGGCGGTTGATGGGGTCGCATTCAAAGTTTGGTTGGTCGAGGAGGAGGTCGATTATGTCGTCTATGGGAGGGTATTAGAGTTAGCATCCTGCCTTTGTATAGTATGAGGGGGATGGTGTGGGAAAGGAAGGAAGTCGGCGGTTTTGAGGGAGGGTTCGATTGTCTCGAGGAAGTGTGTGAGGGCAAGACGTACAGTTTCCTCGGGAGGCAGCTTCGTGGTAGAGGTGGTTTCCCATGACGGTGGTGGTCTCGTTGAGGATGCGGGAGAGCTCATTCTCGTCCTTGATGCCGGCGATGACGTCGTTGAAGAGTTCAGTGTTGTCGCGCCGCGCGGCCTCGATGAGGAGTTCCTTGACGGAGGCGCCCTGCAGGTATCGTGTCAGCTCTTTACTTTACGTTTCTTACGAGAGGAATGCTTCGGTGCGGCGGAGAAGTGGGCAGACGAACCTCGTGCTCCTCGTGATCCCCTGCCATGATTGTGGAGTTGTGTATGTGTGTGGGTGTGCGTGTGCGGTTTTGTTCACGACGAGGCTATCGTGGGGAAGGAGGCGGTCTCGGGGACGAAGTGGAAATGACGAGGGTTTGCTGTTGCCGCGATGTGCTGTGCTGGGTAAGGAAGGTGGTGTTTCGAATTGGCCTTCCGTGCTGGGTCGGGGAGACGTCGCCTTGGTGGGGTTCGTGGATCGGAGGTCACGGCGGGGAGGAGTTGAGGTAGAAAGAACGGTGAGGGGTAAAAAGTATTTAGTGGTGCCTTGGTGCTCGTCCTTTTCTCAAGGTGCGTTATCGTGGGGGAAAAGATGAGGGGCGATAGGCCAGGTACGAAGGGCTCGTCCAGGGCGGCGAATGTGTGAGGTTGCGGGAGAAGAATGCTGCACAGTAGATGAAGGAGGAAGAAGGTGAGTCGCGCAACGTCCGATCGCGCTGTGAGGTAGATCTGGGTTCGGGGAGATGTTTGCGAGTCGTCACTTGAACTTTGGGCTCCGTTTGGCTTTCAGATGAGGGTGAGGTGCAGCTACGTAGGTACCCAAACTTCCTTTCTACCTACCTACGTATACCTAGGCTCGTGGGGCTGAGAGGCTACGCGGCAGTTTCCAGGTTTGTGGTGTCAAGGAGGTGGCAGTGATCGCCAAACCCCTGATCCAGAATAGAAGGGCCTAACTTAGCACCTTAGGTACCGTAAAAGGCGCCCAAGTCACTTCCCGTTCCTCCTAATACGTCCAGTTACTTGCTAGGTGGCCCAGTAAGGTAAACCTCAGCAGCAGCTTGTTGCAGCGCTTACAACGAACAAAGGGCCAGCAATCCTGGAAACAGTCCGTTGACCCCGCTATTTGCACTTCAGGTAGGCGGACGGGACGGGTAAGGCGGGGTGAGAACGGGTGCCTCTTGGAGGGGCACGGAACATTATTGTGGCCGGGTTCCGGCGGGATGGACTCCTGTACCGTTTTTTTCTTCCCTATGTACATGACGCTGGTCGCTGGTGACTGTTCCCCGGCTGGTGAATGGTGGCTTCGTCCCCCACCGTCACATTCGAGGCCCGCCGAATTTTCCAGGACAATCACACCGAGGAGCGATTTCGCGGTGAGCTGAGCACATCACCAAGCAGCAAACCATACCTCCGTGACCACTTAATCGCTTGCACAAACAACCGCCGCCTAATCGCAAATCACACGTACCGCCAAGATGTTGCTCTGTAAGACTTCAAAGCTCCCATCCCCTCCTCACCCCTCCTCCTTTACATACCAGGCGCATTTCGCTAACAAGACAACAAAACCCCAGTCTGCCCCAACTGCGCCAACATCCTCACCGTCTCCGCCTACGCCGGCGTGCGCAACCGCCTCGAGTGCCGAACCTGCCCCTTTGAGCACGCCATCACCGAGCCAATCTACTCCCGCCGCGACTTTGAGCGCAAGGAGCGCGAGGACGTCTTTGGCGGGCCCGGCGAGTGGGACAATGCCGACAAGGCGCGCGCCCAGTGCCCCAAGGACGGCTGCAACGGCGAGGAGGCCGCCTTCTTCCAGGTCCAGATTCGTAGTGCTGATGAGCCCATGACTACGTTCTACAAGGTATGCTTTTTTGCCGTGGTCTCTTATCGAAGGGGCAGAATGCTGACTGGGTGTGTTTGCAGTGCATGTCGTGCGGAAACAGATGGAGAGAAAACTGATGCTAGACGCGAGGGAGGTTTTGATATTTTTCACTGGGCATTGCGAGGCGTTGGGGACGATGTGTGGATTTATTCTTGTTTAGTCTGCTATACGCAAGTCGCTGTAGGTGCGTCTCTCTGTTTTATAAACCTGTTCAGAGACAGCCTTTCCTACTAGGCCGCTTTGCAAGCGAATCTTTATCCGCGACTTGCTTGATCATATGACTGACACTTCCCTATGGCCCTCCCCTATCTTGGTCATTAAATTCGTGATATGTCTGCAGTCATGCTGCTCAGGGACCGCGCACGTCTTCCCGCCTCAGCTGGCCTCATACCGCGAACGGTCCTTGGCTCCTCGATCCTATAGTCTCTGGTCCTAGCCGTATGCTCGCGGCAAATCTCGCAGACACCCAAGGCTTGTCGTTCCAATCCATGAAAAGAACAGGAACCAATCGCGTGATTATCAATGGCGTGCCCATGTGTCCCTCCCGAACTTTGAAGGCGCATGCCGTTCAAAGCCTCACGCATCGCTCCGGTGCCAGTCGACCGCAGCCCGCATCCCGTCGTCCATCAGCCTCTGCACGAGGTCGGGACTAATGACGTCCTGCCGGAACTGCTCCTGCTGCAGGAGCTCGAGGTGCTTGAGCGTCGGGCCGGGGTACATGAGGTACTTTAGGTACGGCGGGCGGGTCCAGTACTGCAGGTAGGCGAGGTAGGCGACGAAGTCGGGGCGGGTGAGGAGTTTCTGGGTCGCGAGGTGGTTTAGGTAGAGGGGGTTCGCGAGGGACTGGACGAACTGCGCGCACGAAGAGGTTAGCGAAGCTGTCTCTCTCTCTCTCTCTCTCTCTCTCTCTTTATGACTTGACTTCGTCACTGTGTGTTTCCGTGTCGATGCGCTGGAGAGGAGAGTGCGCGCGTGGGTGGCTGCCTTTGGAAGATGAAGGAGGCGTGTGCATGCATACCTCGAGCTCAATTTCGAATCGCGTGTAGCCGCCGTAGACTGGTTCGTTGTCTGGTGGAGGGGGCGGTTGGTCTGGTACTGTCGTCGCCATTGTCGCAATCGGTGGTGTGTGGGTGGGATGCGATTGTGAAGTTCGGGGCACCTCGTGCAAGGTAGATTGAAGTCGATGGACGGAAGTGGAGACTGAATCTGGAGCTTGGACAGGGGTCCACGGGCTCCTCCAACGGCTGGTTGGGAGTGACAGAGCTTGCATATCCAAGTCAACTCAAAATCTTTGGGAGTGAAGCCTGAACAGCACTTGGTCCAAGATGCTCTAAATAATATGACCATATTTTTCAACAAAAGGTAATAATATGAATAAGACCGACTGATAGTTTTCTCGGGCTACCAAGATATGCTGCCAACAGAGGCCAAGTGGGCCGCCACATTACGTTTGGTTCCATAGGATTATGTGCCTGATTCTGTATCTATCTAGGCTTGTGTATGGGGGCCATAGCTTGGCCTCAAAGACAGTTTGTGCGTTTCTCCTCTCTGCGAGAGACCTCAAACCGACCAGATTTGGGGCAGTTCTCAGTGGTGAGGTGGTGTGACGGAGGCAGGATTGGTCCAGGTCAAGATGGGTAGCCACTGCATACCTTGTCCCCAAGCGAGTGACGCCTTCATCATGCTCTCCTTGGTTCGCTGCTTGCAAGCGGTAAGTAGAACAATATATGAACTGCCGGTCCCCTTTCTCATTTCCGTAACCCTAATGGAGGAAAATCGTCTTACCCGGCTCCCATCTTCAATAGTATATCATTCATTGAATATACTTGGAGAAACCCGCGGGCCGCCCGGCTTCCTGCGTGCTGCTAGAAGCGGAGCACCGGAAAGAGACCTTCCATCGCATTTTGGAGCCGCCAATTCCTTAGACGAGACCAATAATCTTCTCGCAAATCCACTGTCATCAACACAGTCAGGGAAGTCGACCTCTTGGTTGAAGATACCCCGGAAGAGGACCGTCTCAAATAGCTTGTTATATGATAGTAACATAAGGCCCATTCGAGCTCAAGGAGTATATAAGTGAATTTGACATTGTACAAAAGCCGGCAGCTTGCCAAACACATCGGCCTTTTCAGCGACAATGTCGACGACACGTCAACAAAGGCACTGCATGTGTTGCTCAAGAGACTGTCAGAGTCCCCAAAGCCTCTCAGCACCTCCATCTACCTCGAGAACTCTTCGTGGAATCAACACAGAGAGGCTGATCTACGATTTCTGGCCAACAAGGTATGGCGTTAGGTTGACAGACCTGTGTCTACTTGCCTTCTCACCCACGCCCGGTGCACTCAGTAGAGTAGCCTTCGCGCGCAACATACATCCGAACTACTCGTGCGGACTAGATTTATTTCTGAGTGAAAGAGATTGTCATCCCTTCTAGCTCTTGCACGAGACCATGGTTGCTTTATGTTATGGTAGAGAAGTGGACTCTGATACGTAAGCGGAGGCCGTGCTATGCGGCATGAGAGACCTCCTCATGTCGGCTAGAGGCAATAAGTGCCAAGAGACTTTGGAATAAATATCATAGATCAACTCATGGATTCAAAAGAATAAAATTAGATTTTGAGCGGTGGATTTCCTACTCGAAACTCTTTTTGAGCCAACTTGAAGGCTGTGGGAATCGAATCATAGGAGCCGTCCAAGTGATCCGAGATCTGCTTCACGTCTATCGAACAAGTCATACTCATCTGAGACGGGAACAAATGGGCCTCATGAGGAATTAAAGAAGTTACTCAGGTGAGTGAGCAAGTAAAAGATGCATCCTCTGGCTCACCACTGCTCTAGCTCTCAGTAATCACACGAAATAGTTTTGCAATAGAAGCCAGACTTTACAAAAAGAAAAGAAGAATTAGAGGGTGAACACTGTCCTTATGATTCAAGCCCTTGCCCGGAATCGAACAGCGCGCCCCTCAGTCAACTCGAAGTCTGACTTCATAGGACTATTTATTTCTTTAACCACTCGAACACCTCTCACACAGCATGATCTGACCTCGCCGACCTAGACGGGCGCTGCTGTGCTGGTGACAGAAATGTCACTAGACCGTTTAGATAAGGACATAAGCCAACGATGGAAGGAGATCTATTGTGATGGGGAGGAGCGAGACAGTTGATACCCGTGTGGTTGAATGGGAAACCTGAGGCTGAGCGTCGATTTCATATGCGTGTGGTATAATTCAGGCTACCTCATGAGAAATCAAGACTGACCACCTCAACTCGGATACTTTACGTGTGTTGTGACGGCTGCTTAGATAACATATGGTGGGAGTCGCATGCCATAGATCCAGACGGTGGTCTCGAAGGAGCGGTTGTTCGCTTTAAATTCTAGATATATGCCCTTTTGTTGGACCCTTCCATTTTTGTTTCCCTTGCCTTTTCCAAACCTAAACCACAAGAACATGATAGCTATTGGCACGGTAATGAGCGAAATATCTTCATTGACTTCACCCTCGCAAACCAATCATGGTGGTCAACTTGTCACTTTATTCTTTTTTGAGTCTGTTACTTAGCGAGGTGAAATTAAAAAACATGTACCCAAGTAGGAATAATTGCTCTTCAGACCCCAGAATCCATTTCTTATAAATGCTTAGATCTAGTCTACTGTCATTGCATAAGCGGAGGTAGCATACCATGTTCTGGAATCTGGTGCTTGTCAGCACATGGCATACAATAGTGATGTTGCTCAATTTGTTCCTGAAAACATGTCGTAAAAGCTTCATTGTCCCGAAGCTAGTCGGATGGCTTTAGCCCGGTGACGAAGACCCACTAAATAAGGACATTTCTCCACTGAAAAGTTGGGGATCAGCGCCGGGAGGCAGAAGCTCCAACCAGGGGGAAATTTCGCGACCGGGACTCGTCAACCTCTCGCAAACGCCAGCGCTGCACAAGCATCGCCAACTTTTCCTCTGCCCTTCCCACACCACCTCCTGGGCCCAGCGGCAAAAAAGCCCCAAGATACCCTCCAAAATGGCCTCGAAACGCAGCTACGAAGCCTCCGAGGGCAACGACGGCGCGCAGCAGCCCGCGTCCAAACGCAACAAGAACAACAAGGCGCGTGACCACCAAAACGCTCACATCGACCCGACGTGGGGACAGAAATACGTCTTCTCATCTGCCACGGGATCGACGACGGTGCCGGTGGACCCGGAGCTGGATTTTGAGGATGATGGAGATGCCATGGCGTATCTCAAGTCGGTGAGGTAAGAAATGCCCCCTTTTCACTAGGCTGCCTTCTTTCCCATGTGCTGAACTGGTCTTTCGAAGTAGCGCGGGTTGATGCTGATATGGTGAGTGTTATAGGACACAAGCAAACGGTATTCCGCACCTCCTCGTGGCACCAAAGGTCCCGATCGGCCCGCAACTTCCGAAAGAGCTCCAGTACGATGACGGCGACTGGGAGGATGCGTACGAAGAGGAGGAGGGCGATCGCGATATCTACACCACAGGCGAGGGCGACTTCAGGGGATACTACGCCGACGGCGCATACACAGCACGACCCGACAACTGGGGCAAACCTCACACAACCGGCCACGACGACGAAGTAGAAGAAGGCGAATGGCCCGGCAACGAAGGCATCTACGACGACCAAGACGACGAGTCCTCAGACGCCGGCGCCGACTCCGAGTCCGCCATCCGCGAAGCCTACTTCGCCGCCATCCTCACCCGCTTCAAACGCCTCCGCAAACTCCTCCACGCCACGCCACCCGCCTCCGCCGTCGCCGCCCTCCACCCAGGCTCCCCGCACGACTTCCGCGTCGGCGCCTTCGCGCCCAAATCGGCAACCTACACAACCTGGTCCAACCGCCTCCGCGACGCGGACCCGCTCCCGGCACAACTCGCCTCCATGGACAAAGAAGGCGTGCTGCGCGTGCTCCGCGTGCTGCTGGGCGGCGGCGCGTTCCTCCGGCGCGGGAGCGAGATGAAGGAGCGCACGAGCCGGTGGCTGTGGGCGCTGCTTGCGCGGTTGCCGGAGCGCGGGGAGATGAACCACGTCGAGGTCGGGTGGGTGAGGGATCTGGGGAGGCGGGCGGTGCTGATGATGCAGAGCCTGGCGGATATGGCTGCGTTGAGGGATGCTTTGGAGGGGGAGGGGATGGATTTGGGGGTGAATGATGCTGTTGACGAGAGTTCTGACGATGAGGAGGCGTTGGGGGAGATGGAGGTTGCTGAGAGGGATGGGGAGGGGAGCGGGGAGACGTCTGGGGCGGAGACGCCTGGTCAGAGGGTTGGTGTTCAGCTCCGAGAGGATGTTGCGATACCCAAGGACTCGGTCAGCAACGGCGAAGTCGAGGACGGTGAAATCGACGACGACCAAAAGTCAGAGCCAATGGACGTCTCCGAAGACGGCGAAATCGACGAAGGCGAGGTCGTGGAAGAAGAGCCGGCGCCGGTCGAAACGCTCGAGGAAGCTCGCGCTCGACTACTCGCCCAGGTAGACACTGCGGCGGCCGTCGAGGATGCGCCTTCAGAAGCACCGTCGGAAGAACCCATTGTGGAAGAGGCTGTCCAAGACGGTGAGGACGACAGCGAGGCTTCGGACCAGCTGAGGGCGCGAATGAACATGAGGGCGACGCTCAACATGATTCTGACCGTTGCCGGTGAGTTTTACGGGCAGCGCGATCTGCTTGAGTTCAGAGATCCTTTTACAGGTATGTAAGCGTGTTCAAGCATCATTTTTGAGCAAGATAGGAGGACAACGGACAGAGAAGGGCTCTAGAGGGAACTCCTATCAAAAAGGGACTTAAGTTTGCTGGCCCGCGAGGGCTCAGGGGTAACGTGCTAGCCTATGATACCAATACAATAAAAACACAATGGCGCAGACCATTAGCCTTTGAAGAGGCGTAATACAAACCTAGCTATTCATACCGCTCGCGAACACAATTTGTCGCTTTTTGCTCGCGGTTCCTCCACGCACCCTACTGAACAAATGTCCTCAAAGCAGCTCTTGCCGAGTACAAGTGTAACAGACACACGCTCCGTGATTCTCTGCGACCTAAAAGAAAACTCCAGGCGCCCGCCTCCGTAACTCAAACAATATCATAGCACAAACAACCCCATCTCCATCCAAACATCCGCGTAGAAGGAGGAAGCCTCCTTTTATGCATCGCTCATATCAGTGTCAGGCGTGACGAGGAAATCCGCTTCCTCGAAATCATCCAAGACAACGTTCTCCTGCCCCAGCCTGGTCTTCAAGCTACGACGGCTCTTCCTCGGGACAGCCAGCGGGCGAGCGTTGGCCCACCCAGACGGGGCCAGGCTCCGCGGGCTCACCTCGCCCTCCAACCACGCCGCGCGGTCCGCCCACATCTGTACCGGCTCGTCGCTCTCCTCGTCGTGAGCGAAGAAGCGCTTCTTGCTCCGTCCGTCGCTGGCCGTGCTCTCGACGCTTTCCACGCTCTCTTGGGAGCTGCACAGGCCCGGCATATCGTCCAGCCCAGGCACGCTGCCGTCGTCGAGTTCGTAGTCGTCCTCGTCGCTGGAGTGGTGGACCGGCTGGCTGGAGAGGCCTCCGACCTTGTTGATGCCGCAGAAGGGCAGAAGTTCGCGCTGGGAGGCAGCGGCGCTGCGAGTGCGGTTGGTAGAAGTGGTGGTGGTTGACCGGACGACAGGGGTGCGGCGGTCCGTGGCGTCGGTCCACAGCTTGAAGCTGCTGTAGGAGCCCGTCTTGTAGCCCTCTGGCACGGACTTGCGGACGCGCATGCCGACGGAGAGGAGGTTGGATTGTATGTCCGAGGGGATGGTTTCTTGGACGTTGGGCGAGGGACCGGCGGGGGGAGGAGCCGGGCCGGAGCGAGTGCTGAAGAAGGAGGTGATTTGGCGCTGGGAGGGGTCGCTTGATGCGCCGGCGAAGAGACGTTTCGTTCTCGGGGCCGACATGGTTGTGATGAGATTGAGGAAGTCGAGGATCTAGCTGAAGTTCACACAGTCGGCCTTTGGAAGACTGATCGAAATTGACGTTGAGGAAGAAGCGTGGCTCGTGGAGGCTGTGGTCCAGGCGTTGACTTCTTCTCGGTGGGCGTAGGAAAAAGTATCGTGAGATGCGGCAGTTCGGTGGTGTTGAGTGGAGAGTTTCAATTCGTCGACCGAAAAAGCGTAGGAGATGGTAACCGTAGAAACGATCGCAAGCGAGGAATGACGTACAGAAGCGAGAGAGGATATGTCGTAGAAGAAAGATGGGCGGGGGAGGAGGGGAGAAAGAAGAGGTTGGGAAGATGATGGGAGATTAAGTTGATACGAGAGGAAGGTGGAAAGGAAGGGGTGGTGGTGGGGGATACCTTAATGACGGACCTGGGCCGCTGGGTCGGGCGGTTTTCCAAGGTTGCGAGAAACGGGCAGCCCAGAGTGGCAGAGAAACGGAGGGACAACGCATGGGACATCCGACGATCCGCGGCAGGTGGGCGATTAGGCGAGAGAAAGCGCGTCTGGGCGTGTTTTTTCGCGAGACTCGCGCGGCCAGAACCCACTAAAAACCACTAAAAACCACTTTAGCTGTGCTGGTGGGGGACCATGTGCCCTGAAACTGACATTGACCGGCGGGTGATTGGCGCCCCTGCGTTTCCATTCCCATTGCCCCCTACCTTGGCCGGGGCGGGTTTCTCTCATTCAAGTTTTGCTGCTCCACGGGCCACCTCTTGCCTCAAGGAACGGGAGTCCGTTTGACAACGGGCGACACGGCCTCTTCAGAATCGGCCGAGAGGGCAAATGAGGCGAAGTTCTATCTCATCCGTGTTTTGTGTTATATCGGGATTGTGAACAATGCTTCTCGTTATGATTGTTGCCTTCTTCTATTCTTCCTCTCGTTCGCTCTTGTGGATTAAGCGTCTGTGGCAAGGAAGGTCGTGTCATCTAGCATGCTATCGCAGCAAGGTGACGCATTTGATAGGCGATCATCCTTAGAAACGGCCTTGATGTGCGCCTCCATTGTCCAATTGAGGCAACTGAACACACAAACAGGGCAGCATGCAGGCCGTGAGATGAACCTCTAGCGGTGTAACAGCAAAAGCGTTGTTCAGAGTATGGCTCGATTCTTATCTACCCTCTTGTGGCCTCACAGTTTCAACGTTTTCTTTGGCAAATGTTCTGTTCCATCAAGAGATAGCTGTCAAGGCATCCCTGGGCTTATCTGTGCCAGCATCAAGCTCTCCAAATTAGTGGTGTGCCACTGATACTGGTACTAGGCTGCGGAAAGCAGTGCTACGCAAAGGTAAGATATGCTCAGTGGTCCAGCCATTTGGAGAGCCACGGAGAGGCCGGTGTGAGGTGAAACAAATCTTAAGGGCGAGACACACGAGCCCGCCCTCATATGGCCATGCATCTTCACCAGCAACTTCAACATTCAAAATAAGTGGGCAGCCGGTGGGGGTCGTCGCAGATCCGTCAAGGTACACGCGAGCACGTCACTTCACCACATCCAAAGACACATCACGAGATCACGAGAAAACACATTATCAAGAGGCCGGCCGGGGCGTTTGTGGAAACCATTGAATTTCGCAAGCAGTGCTGATTCCTCCGAAACTCACTGCACTCCGGGTATGAAGCGATCATCAACCAGCGGTTCCACGTCCTCACGTCCAGGTCATCCCGTGGACCACCCAAACGCTCATGCGGAAAGCCATTTCCAGCTGTCCAACCCCCCATGCAGAGAGATAACATAAAACTCCCATTGTCGTGTACTGACTGAAGAAACGCAACGCATCAAGAAGAGACGGGCGTCGGAACGAGACAGAATGAGGGAGTGTGTGTGCGTGGTGAGCGATTGGTTGCCTTTTTGTTTGCTTGTTTTGTCGGCCGCGCGAGGAAAGAGAAGAAAACTGAGGAAAAGATGCGTCGATTGGTGATGCAAAGGATATCCGGAGACCCCAAACGCCCCTGTGTTTTTTGGTCAAGAGATTTTTTTGGAAGCTCCATCTTCTATCCGCAAAGGTGTCTGATTATGTTCTGTTCGAAGACAGCAGACTCTAAGAGCCCGTGCCAGGGTTGTCTATACGCCCATGCCCAGGTCGCTTGCTTTTGCAGATCCGAGATGTCCCACCAGTGATGAACCGTCCAAGTCGTTAATACCCAAGGGCTAAAAGAAAACCGTCGAGGCGAACAGTTTACTTTCTGCGGAAAGAGCAGCCCTCAGTGAGTCTCGCCTTACCACCGGTAGGCTGGCAGAGGACGGTGGTGCATCCCTGGCAGATGACGACGGTCTGGGCGTGGGAGAAGACGGTGGTGATGGTGAAGCAACCGGGGCACTTGACGTCCATGAAGAAGGAGCGGGGCGCGGGCACAAGGGTCTGTCCAACGTGTGAGTATCATCATATCTGTCACCATGTATTCGTGGTGTGGAGGGGTAGGGTAAGGTGAGGCAAGGTGAAGATGTCGTGAGGGTATCGTGGGTGTATCGTACCTTGAGCTTGTGCTTGCGGGCCTCGGCGGCCGGGGAGGGGTTGAGGAGATCAACGGCGAGAACCTGGGGGAGAAGCCATCAGCATGATGGTTCCTTCATCAAATGTCGCATGCGCAATCGTCGTGTCCTTCCTCCACAGCCCAGCCGTAACCATCTTTTCCTCCTCTTGCCATGATATTTTTTTTTTTCGCCACTCGCGTGTTCCCAATGCGGTCGGTTTATTCGGGTTTCGTTTCGTCGTGGAAGAAGACAACATCACACGGGTGATGCCAGGCATAAAATGCCATGGCAGCAGGAGGGCCTTACCATCTTGACTGATCTGATCGAGGATTGATTGATCGGTTATCGGATGCGAGTGCTGTCGGGCTTGACGGGAATCTGGTGGTGTTGAGAGAGCAGATTGTAGCACTCGCAAAAGAACGGTGATGATGGGGTGGTGGAATTGTGAGCCAGAGAGGGGACCCGTCCGCCAAAAATCCTCTCTCCGAGGACCCACATTAAAAATTTAGGGGAGGACAGTGTGCCGAGGAGGGCTGGATCACGGGACTTGACGCCTACACTTCAGTCCCGCCTATGATTGGCTGCGGACCTGCTGCCCCGGCCGTCTTACCTAAGGCAAGTGCACCCGCAAACAGCTTGGTGAGGGCGGGGTGTCAACGCTGGCCTGGCCGCTGGTCACCTTGAGCCGCTTCCATGTTCCATGTCGTTCTTTCCAGGCAGTCGGGTACTTAGGCATCTGCGATACTAACCTGCAGCCTGAAGTCACTGCCCATACCATTAAGGTGTCAGTAGCATCCACCAACATTTAGCCTCTTGCCTTGGACACATCAACACTCTCACCTACTTACCTTACTGCACTTACGCTTGCTCGCATACAAAATACCGTCACAATGGCAGCGCCGATGGACCAGAGGATACAAGTCCCAATCGATGATCCCAATGCAGATACCGAGTGGTATGTTATCTCGCGACAGCTACTCGGCAACTCCTGACACGTGCTGCCAGGAACGACATTCTCCGGAAACATGGCGTCATCCCAGAGAAGCCTCCCAGCCCGACTCCCATGATCGAAGAGGCCATCGCGGAAGGTCGCAGATTAGCGCATGAGAATCGACTTGAGGGCAAGGACCTCGACGAGCTTGACGAGTTGGAGGATGACGAGGATGAGGCATTCCTGGAGCAATACCGTCAGCGCAGAATGCAGGAGCTCAACGAGCTTACAAAGAAAGCCCTCCACGGCACCGTCTACCCGATTTCGAAACCCGAATACTCGCGGGAGGTCACAGAAGCATCCAACAACGGCCCGGTATTCGTTAATTTGACGTCATCGCTGGGCACAAACGTCGAGTCGCGAGTGCTATCAGAGCTCTGGAAGCAGGCAGCGCAGGAATATGGAGAGGTCAAATTCTGTGAAATGCGCGCGGATAAGGCCATCGAGAACTACCCGGAACGAAACTGCCCAACGATCTTGGTCTACAAGAACGGCGACATTGCTAAGCAGGTCGTGACACTTGTGCAGATGGGAGGCGTCAAGATCAACATGCTTCAGCTGGACAACCTGTTGGTCGAGGTCGGCGCTGTACCTGAGACGGATATGCGCGTGGCCAAGCGCCGGAGGCAAGCAGAGGACGAAGAGGAGGAGAGGGCCATGGGCAAAGGTATCCGACAAGGAAACGTGTCAAAGTCCAAAGGACACGACAGCGACGATGACGACTGGGACTGAGAGATGTCCTCGGGTTGTCAGTGTGAATGCGTCGTGATGTGCGGTAATACCCCGGTTGAGATGGATGGACGGGGATTGATACCTTGATCGTCCGCATGCTCTACAACGTGCGCAGCTTGACTCAATACGAGTTCTGCGTCGTCGGGTTTACGAAGTCATGGTACTTGTAGGCCTCGTCTGTACCTTTCTCATGCAAAGAGTTATTATGCTCTTCAGGATGAGGACTCGCCTCAATAGAGATGGCCAGGCCATACGTCAATGTGGAAATTGACGGTTCACCAAGAACTAAACCTTTACCACCATGCGAATTTGGACGCCTTCAGACCAAAGTGAAAAGCTATGCGCAACGAGGGAGAGTGTCTTGGGCAGCCGGTGTGAAAGTGTCACCACATGACGAGGGGCTAATCTTGGTTCCTGGATTTCGTGCATCTGATGCCCCGCGTGTTACCGCTGCGGAGACCCTGAAGGCTGAAGATAACGGCTATCGATTGGCCTGTGCATGGGTGGGGTCCAGGGTGTCCTGAGTCCCGGGGAAGGAAAGAAGGCTAGGCCGCTTTGGGGCAAGGTCTTCTAAGTTTCGGGAGGGCCAGTAGACAAGTGTTGGTCGCGTCAAGACGTAAACAATGCCTTTTTTCCATGGCTTTTCGAGAGACTGAACAAGTTGATAACTCCGACGTCTTTTCAGCTTGCACTTTGACAGCTTCTGGAACTCGGTACAAGGGTGTTCGGAGCTATCTTCGGAGATCGTGTGAGCGGAATACCCCTGTGGGACTTGACCCTGGCCGAACGCGTTCGAACCCCCACCTGCGTCACGACACGCGCTGTCCCACTCGCGGGCGAGGGTCGTGGTGGCGGGCCTCGGACGGGAGCTTCCCAATCTCTTGGTGCCGGCTTGACCTCGCACACATCTCAGATTCCGTCTCTCTTACATCTTCTTTCCAATCTTCGCCATGGCCGACGAACCCAGTCTTCCCAGCTTGTTGCCGTCCATCTCATGGAACGCCCAGACCCAAAGCTTTAGCAATAATCCGAGAAAGCGGAGGTACAACTTTAAAAGCCACTCTGTCGCGCCGCCATCATGGTCCAACTCTAGTGACCCTGCCGTATTTTCCAGCGATGACGACCCAGGTCTGGACAACTATGTCGAGGGACGGCGAAAGAAGAAGAAGTATGTAGGCTCTTGGTTCCACCAGCAGCCTGCATCTTCCGATTCTGCAACCGGGGAGCCGCGGCCAGCGCTGAGGGGCAAGCGAACCTTGAAGCGCGACCTGGACAGTGGTGTCTGGATGGGCAGCGACAGCACAGATGGCGACGAGAGCGTGATGATGCCCGATCTGCCGACGCAGTCGAAGCTACCTCAGCTCGACCGGGTAATGGCTCGGCGGCGCAACGTCATCTCGGCCGAGGAACTGGAAGCGCGGGAGAGGGTACAGCAATGTCTGGACTCTGGAACCGAGTATATTGATCTATCGTGAGTGTACGATCCAACTGCAGGCACCCAGGTAGATCTGACTGTAAACAGCATGATGGGACTCAAGACTCTCACCGATGCTACCATTCGCCCTCTGTCCGAATTCTCCTGCATTCCCATTGTTGCCGAAGGAGTACCGTTTGAGCAGAAGGATCCCGCTTTGCAGCTGTATCTGTACCGCAACCCTCTGCAGCGGCTTCCGGGGGCCATATTCGACCTGGAGCACCTGACAGTGCTTTCGCTCCGTGGATGCCGACTACGGGAGCTGCCCCCTGCGATTGGCAAGATGCGAAGTCTTCGCACCCTGAACCTCGCCCAGAATTTGCTTAGATACCTCCCGGCCGAGCTTCTGGATCTCATGGCAGCTCCCTCCGCCTTGGAAGAGTTGCTTCTACAGGGCAACCACTTCTTTCAGGCGGCTGAGCGGCCTGCGCTGGCTGACTTGGAAAGTCTCGAGAGCGACGCTTCGGGAGGCTCGGAACTGACCGAGGCGTGGAAACCCGGCTTTGACGGTGTTGCGGGCAGGTTCTTTGTACGATCACCGGTCCACTATCTTGATAGCTCGGGCTTCTCGCACTCTGAGTTCCGCCTTGACCCGGAGGGAGTTATCGTGCAGACGGAGCGGCTGGACGACGCCGGAGACACCACATCACTTATCTCCCCACCGTCATCGGCGCCTTACCACTCCAAGTCCGCTGGAAGAAGCGTTCCGAGTGCAAAGGGTAGCCGTGTTCCTAGTCTGATGGAGTTGGCACTACGCAGTGCCTACAAGAGCTCCGACCTTGGCGACCTGCCCGACTACATCCCTGATTCGCTGCCTCACTTGCAAGCCCTCCTCGAGCGTGCTGCCGACCAGCGTGAAGTTGGCGGACTTGCTTGTTCTGCGTGCAAGAAGTCCTTCGTGGCACCCACAACGCAGTGGCTGGAGTGGTGGCAGGTTTGCCTCGTTGAGAGCAGGCAGACTCAAGAAGGCCACGTCGTCAAGGCTCGTCCCTGGACGGACTTGGATGAAGAGAACGAGGGAGCTGTTCCGTTCTTGAGGAGAGGATGCTCGTGGAAATGTGGCCCTGCCAGCTTGAAGGAGGGACAATGGACGATTGCTCCTGTTAGCAAGGAAGAGTGAGGGCGGGGAGTTGAAAATTGTTTGGGATTATCTGTTACATGGCGCTTGTTATTGGCACGGAGTTGGAGGCAGACTGATTTGTGTTTAAACCTTTTTATTCAGGTTCCAGGTTGCGTTGTTCGATATCCAGTTTTCTTAGCTGAAGCTCGTTCCAACCCCTTTGCATATCGTCCCCTTGTTGTACCACTCCACTGAAGGCAAGATCTCTGATGCCACCCATCTCGCCGTCTGAGCATGCAAGCTGCCGTATCCGAATGGCTTATCTGTCTTATCCTTCCTCATCCTCTCCCCTAGATCCAACTGCGCCATGTCTTGGCTCGCAATCTCCACGTCATCACCACTGCTACTTTCTGGCGCAGTAGTACGCGGAAATGATGTCGTTTCCTCTGCCAAAGCCTGGAAGATGATGAGCTGATCCTGTAAGTACTTGTCCACCGTCGAGCCCGGTATTGATAGTTCACCAAGTAGACCGCAAACGACCGCGCGGCTGGTGGCCCACGCGAAGTCGTCGGGCTCGTGCCCAAGTTGTCTACGCCGGCTCTGCTTCGGAGACGCGGCCTCGTCGCAGCCCCAACGTAACATCCCAGAGGCGTCCTTGGCTACCAGGAGGGTATACATCCGCTTGTCGTTGCCCGAGTCCTCGACGTGCTTGAACACTATCTCTGCATGGGGGAAAGCTCCGGCGATTTCCGTCGCTAGTGTTTCTTGGAGAATGGCTTGCTCGCAGGAAGGGACGATCATTGTGACGTCTATGGAGTGTACTACCTTGCGACGTTCTGAGGGAGCACCGTCGTATGGGTTCGATATGGGAGATAGCTGACGCAGCGGCTGGCCTGGTTTGAGAGGGTGAATCGTGAGTACGATGGAGCCCCTGCTCTGCGGTCCTTTGCTCCATCCGCGCGCTCCCAGTTTCCGCTCCACGCGTACGCCCTCGAATGAAGATTCTAGGCGTGGGAGGAGGACTTGGTCTAGGTACTCGTACGAGAGTGAGAAATCTACATTCGTCCCGCCCTGAATCTCTAGCTCGATGGGTTTAGCTTCGTCTCCACCTGCGAAGAGAAGGAATGGGAGGATGGCCTGGAGAATCAGGAGCGTGCTCGCGGCGCTCGTGTCCGCCACGATCTTGATCTTGCGGGACTTGTTGACTAGAGCAGCGGAGGGCGAGAGATGGGGGATGAAGGTTAGGGTGCTGCTGCCTACGGAGAGGCCTTCTACCTCTGCGTCTGTTGCTTCTGCTAGCCACCGGATTGCGGTGACGTGTTGGGCTTTGAGACCTGTATTCGTTGTTGTTAGTTTACCGTGTTGGCTGAGATGGGCTGTGTATAAGTGAAGGCGTGGGCGCTCACCGCCTCCTTTGCTACTACTGCTGTCGCCTTTCTTACTCCTCCCACTTCCACCTCCGCCACGCGAAGGACGATTCCCTCTTACGTTTGTGATGCGTACCGGCTGAGTGGTGACTGCTGCGAGGGCTATGGCGACGCGGACTAATTGTCCGCCTCCTTCGCCGGTCCGCCCGTCGATTTCGATGGGCTTGCGGGACATGCTTTCTCTTGATTCGGATTGATTGAGTATACCGTGGGACTCGAATTCTTAGATGTGTAAGCTGCACCGTTGATTGGGTGCAATTCCGAGTCACGGAGCGGCCGTCTCACGTAGAGCAATGTCCCCGAAATCTATTGGCTTGAGTAAGATGTCAATGTTGTGATTGAAGTAAACAGATTGTCTTCGATGAGCTTTTATGAGCATGAGGTTTAATAATCCGGGTGGTGAGGCACGTTGACGGAGATCCTGTCAGATTTGAGTTTGGATGCCAATTGACTCATACGCCGGACGACACTCGCGATCTTCCAATGTTGGTTAGGCCCCCTTATGGCCTCTGCGTGCGCCTACTTGAGCGGCTAACTACGACCAAGGTACCTTCGCGGATAGGTGATCAGGCACCCATTCAATGCATTCGATTTACCCTAAATGAGCCTGATCCTTCATAGGAGAAATGTTGGAAGGAGATCAGTTCGTATTCGTCAGCTAATTCTAGCATAGCTCAGCCTCCGGGGAGGAGTGGGATGCTAACGACGCAAGAGTGAGGCGACAATTGCATGCGTGTCCTGATGGTGCAAAGGCAACCTGAATTCCTGATTGCTAATAAAGTCAACGCAAACCGGCGTCGTGAGACACTCATTGTTGCTCTCATTTGGATGCTTTGTTTCCGTTTCTAGCTCCAATTTGGCTCCTTCCCTCCTTGTTTGATGAACGACACCTGCCCCTGAAAACGGCCAAAGTTTGCCCCGGCGTCGAGATCCGCCAACCATCGGGGGCCGCTTTGACCTCGCCGAATCTCCGGAGATTATTTCAACTTCACTTCCACTTTCCCTCAGAACCACCTCGATGCCTCCTGCGATACGTTTCTCGTCATTGTGTCCTTCTGTCTTCAATCACGAGATCTGGTGATGTTATGGGCTTCACTTCTAACGCCAGCTTTCTTTTAGGCTCTCCCGACGCACCGAACGGAGACCTTGCTGCAGAGACAGGGGTTCAAAGAGTCGCCGAGCCAATCACCGCTCTTTACCACAGCCATGTTGAATGGAGTGCACCGCATTTGCAGGGTCGACGTACAACTGGGAGCTGACGTCTCAGCTGCGCCTTACCAGAGGTACAAGACCTCGGTCTCGGGGCTCGCAAGACACCTCGGCATCAATGCATTCGTCTCACTCACTTACACGCGAGCGGCGACTGCCGAGTCCGTCCGAGGAAGCGACGTTAAAGACGAGCAGAGAAGGCGAACATTTGGAGCGGTGGAGGCGAGAAGTGAAAGATCCGGGAAAATCACCCAGCCGTCGACAGCGAGAGAGCGGCCCACAGTTGTTATAGGCCACGGGCTCCACGTAGTCTGCCTGGGACTCTGATTCGACTAGGGCAACTTGATGGTCACAGCACAACATCAGGAAGCCCAATTACAGCCACTCAATACTCCAAGGCAGCATGGCATAACGACGACGAATCTTAGGCGTTGATGCAGGACACGACCAAGCTGCGCTAGGTGACTCACTCGTGTGACTGCGAAGCAAAGAGACACGAGAGTATAAAGACCTGGCCTGCCTCGCAATCAAGTCGGTGCCCCAGAAACTTCGAGGTGCGTAGTATAATTCAATGGATTAATATGACTACTCATCAAAAGGCGAAAAGAGATGGGCCAGCAGAAGTAAATGAGCTGGTAGCCAACACTCCAGAACCTAGACTTTCGTGGAGGCGGCACCAGCCTCATTACAGATAACCCAGACTACATTCCATTCACATAGTCATATTCTCAGCAAACGGAATATGAACGCACAGATTCTAACAAGATAGACAACTCACCTCCTCACATGCTCCAGGAAGATAAAGCCATTGGATGGTGAGGTCCGCTCAGAGGTCGAATGAAGAACACATTATTGATCACTTAGGTAACGATGGTACTTTGGTGTAGTTGCATTCACTTCGATCTACCTTGATATCCCTTCTCATTTCACTTCCTATCAATGTTTTCATGGACGGTTTAGATGGATCGTAATCAGACCTGATTGCACAGCTCCTCTATGGTAGGTACACTCTTGACTTTACTTCCATTCATGGATCGTTACCTTCGCAGACAGACTCCAGAGTTCGCCTGCCGTGCAAAAGCGGCATATGGTGATCCAGCGGGATCTCTTGCCCGATAGTTTCAACCACAATTCCGGCTCGTCTCACGATTTCTTCTTCCATGCGGACCATTCTATCAATCATATCGTCCTTTGAGGGGTTCTCCAGTCTTGTGGTGGACCCTGGCTGCATTGCAAAACGGCCCAGATTTCTTCTGCATCAGCACAGCCGGAACCTTCTGCATATACAGGAACTTAGGCCAATCATAGAGAGGCCGTTCAGCGACACACAGCGCAGATCCGGGTCGAAGGGTGGTACACCGGCTGCGGCCCCACTGCAGCCGGAGATCTGCATCGATGGGCCCTATCTACGATTCCATTCAATGAAGCCGCCACCCGTCCTGCCATCGCACTGCCTCGAAGACTCCATGGATTGGAAATCAACTTCGTTGGGGAAGCTGCTCTAGTTTCCCATCAAAACGTATGTTGATGGCGATAATGCGAAGCCGAGACCGATCATGGAAGCGAAGAGGCAAATTTTCGAAGAGCGCAGGCTGCGCTTTCTAACATAAAGGTGGCACCGGTGACTTCTCAGACTATCCAAGACAATGATTCGACCTTGACAGCCACGAAAAAAAGCGAAGTCCTTCCCCGATACGCGAAAGCAATGTCCGCTAAGCAACCCAAGTGGCAAGCTGGCTTGGGCACCAGAGTCATGGGCATCTTAACACGAACACCAAACCGTGTCACTACGGATCATCAGGCCTCCGGCGCTGGAAATCGACGGCAACCGACATCTACATCATTGTGTCTGACTCAAGCCAGGTGTACTGGACGAGTCACCACTCATCAACCCTACAGGTATTAAAGCCCTAAACTACCCTGCTTCGCACGTCAAGGGTTTGGGTCCGAAATTCAAGAATGATCTATTGCAATACGGAAACTCGACGACGTGATCAAGGACGAACTGTTCCTACCAAAACGATGAACCACGACAGTCTAATCGAAGACAACTCTACACCGTCGACACTTCTCGTAACATGCAATAACCACAGATTTGGTATGTGCTGTGTGGATCTCCTTCTGTCGATACTCTTTTCTTTATGATTTTCTTCTCCGTTCGCCCTTGCGGGGGTTCTTTATAACATGATATCCATATGCATTCTTACTCAGACAAACTGTCTATCAAACAGGGGTATAACATCGACGAGGTCGAGAAAGAAATCATGGAGTCGATAGCCATGATCCTCAAAGTTTTGAGATCATTGGCTCCGAGGCCTACAGATAAGGTCAGTCTGAATATGACAATGGATGGTGAACAACGACATACTCTGCTTCGAGCGATGCAGAGGTAAACATCTCTCGCGACGCCCCTAATCTCGTCGCCTGGAAGGCCGACTAGGAGTATCCCGGCGAGATGACGAGATACCTTGGCGACTGCTGCTTGGAATGCCAAAGTCATCGTCGAGCTGCCGAGCATAGTGGTATGTCTGTGTCGATGAGGGCTGCTGGCCGTAGCCGTACCCAAGATCCCTGACACTGCTGAGTACATCTTCGTGGCTTCGCTGTTGTGGCTGGGCACGGGATGCCGGTCCAGAAAGTCTCTGGGCGTACGCCGCGCGGTCCTCTGGCGACCAACCTGGTTCTTGCAGGCGCGGTTGATCGCTAGAACCACTATCAACATGTCAGTATCGCTCTGTGAGATGGTGATCTATGCTGCACTCTTACGCAAAGCTACCAGCTACAGAGGCTTGGGAGTAGCTGACACCGGCAGACGCACTTGAGCTACGCGAGTTGGTGTAGCTGCCCATCTGCTGGTGTGAGTCGTTCGATGCCGGATACCAGGTACCGGACGCGCTTGGCTGAGCATAGGACCCAGGGTTCCCATAGCTGTTTGCTGTTGAGGAGTGCTGGCCAGAGGGGTAGGAGGTCGATGACGATGAGTGGCTGCTCGAGGTGTTGGAGCGCCTTTGCGATGCCGAGTTGGTCTTGCTGCTTCGAGTCATGTTTGGGTTGATACGGAAGTGACTTGGGAACGTTTGGTGTGAGTTGGATCTTCTGTCCTGGCAAGTGGTTTCGTCAGTGGATGCCGTGATATTTAAGGTGTTGTAAGAATACTGGAGGTAAGTTCGTATCTGTTATATCGACACAGACATGAACGCGGGGTACTGAGGATCAAAGAAGGGCCTGAACGGCCAGGAGTCATCCAGGCAGCGAACGACTAACCTTCGACACTAGCCACCCCCCGAGGCGCAGACCTTGTCGACTTGTTCTATTTCCCAGGACCGCCTCATCCACTCGCCTCCGGGGGCCGTGCAGACGAAGACGGCGGGGCCGTTCTTTTGCCAAGTGCCATCCAGCGGTGTTGTCAGTCAGGGAGCTGACGTATCGCTCTCAGGTGCACGGCCTGAGTATATGGAGGCCATGGCTAGGTAGCCGGCGTGGGTAGGTAATCGTTGTAGCGACATAGTGGCCGCCTTGATGCCCTGGCTCACCAGAACATGGTTCGCATGGGACGTTTCCCCTTTGGGCCCCTGAGCTGCTGACAGGACGACAGATAATTGGTCGCATCAAGCGTTCGACACAGAGTCCTGGGCCGATGGGACCAGTTCCCAGACGATTCTAGACCACGCGGAGCAAGAGCAAAGCTCGGGCTGTTGGGGAGGAGGAGGAAAGAGAGGAGACACCAACTTGTGGCCGAGGGACCGCCCATTCCAGGTGAAGCTTGCGGAAAGCGTCATGGTACTTGCTTAGGCACAGATGATGCCTGGGATCCAGCTTCATGAACGGGCACCGCCACACCGAGTAGGACCGTGGAGGCTTGGGCACCCCGGAAGATGCGACTCGGCCCACGAGAAGAAGCCCGGCGGAGTGCCTTGGTGTACAGCCATGCCGCCGTTGCGGCGATGCATCTTGTGGCAGCGTCAAATAGCTCGGGACGGGTGGCGAATTGCTAACTGCGTCAGAAGAGTCACGATGGCGGATGAGCGAAGTTCTTTATGCCCTCGTCAAGTTTGCATTTGTTTTGCTAAGATGCGGGGTTCATCAATGATCACGAGGTGGAATGCGTGCAATGGATATTGCATCATGCATACCAACAACGCATACCTGCAGAAATGCACAGTACCGGTTGGAACTGTCTTGGTTTGCCCATGATCGCCCGCACAGCGGCTTATCTTGCGGACAGAGTCACCGGCGCCGTGGTAATACAGTCTCACCAGCAAGATCGAGGGGACACTTACTCAGGCGCTGCCAGCTTCCATATTCCCTGACACTTGAGACATAGGTAGGTAATCTGCCTTTCTGTCATGCCTACCGGTGAAAGCCTGACCGGCACACCCTCGACTCCGCCGGGTTCAGCCATCCGCTTACCGCGAGCTCCATCTCACTGCTTGATACACCCTCGAAGCATCAGCACACAGCCAGCCAGGCCGAATACGAGAGCATCATCATTGGGCGAGCGGTCGCTTCTTGGGCTGCACCAAAATGGTTGTGGATTCCTGGTGGTACTCACCATTGAATCTCCATGTCTAGCACAACAGGCTGCAGGATCGCAACCCCTGTCAATCGCTTCACAGGCAGATTCTGAGAGTATTATGGTGTCCTACGGCAGACTGGGCGGCGGCTGCAGAGAGACACGGTGCTGGCAGCCGAAAAGCCTGAGAGCGTGGGCCCCGCCCGCACCGCATGCTTGCTTTTTCTCTCTTGGACTACTGCCATCTCAGTGATCTCGCACCCCCTGCGGCACGCCAAACATACTGAGCGGGTAAGCAAGGCAAGGCACGTCACTTACTATCGCATGAACACAATGGGGGCACCTGGGGGCACGGGGGGCATTGCACCGCAGCAAGCAGCCGCTTTCTGCACTGATTCCCAATGCCCACGTTGATCGGGCGCTGGGCTGAATTCCATCACAAGCTTGTGAGCTGAGCTGAGGGCGAACAGGCAGGTTGAACATGGAGAACGAAGGCCGGAGGCTGCCCCGCAGCGCCCCCACTCCCGTTCATCGCCTTATAGCCGAAGACGGTCCACCACTCAACGCGACGTTGAGAATTGTGACCGAGGTTTCTCCTGACGCAAAAGCTGATTTGAAGCATTGCTAATTGCGGAGGGTTTCTATACAGTACTTCTCAGCCGACCTTTCTTGAGTGAGGAGATGCAATTAGGCCCCATAAGCTGTGATGAGGACGTCAACAGTCGAAGCCGATCCAATGATCCACGGAGTTTAGGCAACATACACGTCATGCAAGCTGTGGACAGGCTCAGAGAGAACCCGGAAATGATGCAAGAGACTGCTTTCCTAAAGTTGCGCCAAGGGATACGTCTTAACAGACCTATATCCGACCCAGAAGTTAAGAAAGTTTTCGATCTCGCCGTTAAGTCTACTATCTTGATGGACCCAAATGCTAAACAGTGGCATGCAACTGGGTATAACTTGGGGGGGTATCAGCCAGATTGCTGGTATTCTGATGACAAATCCATTGACTTTGTCTCTCATTCACTCGCCCCGGCTTCTCTTAGTGATGGTAACCCTGTGGAAACCAAGATGACGAAGAGCCTCAAGGATTCGCTGAAAGCATGGAAATTGAAGAAGCGAACAGGAACGAGCTTCCGACTGACAGACGACATTGCAAAGCATCTTCTCTACGAAAGTGGCAAAAGACGGCAGTTCATTTTCCACCACGCCCAGGTCCTCAAAGCTCAGATTGACTTGTACCATTCACATCCGGATCCACTTCAGGGGAGTTTAGAAGACAATCTCAGGCAGTAACAGTCAAGTCTGACTGCATACCTTTCGCGATACCATAAACTGAAGAGGGATTGTAGCGGAACACTTCCACCTCAAGTACTGTTGGAGACGTTACGCTCGATCCAGGACCTCTTATTTCCGCCTTCAGAACACAAATCTGCGAAGATCCTCAAGAAGCTTCATATCAAAGCGACGCAATGATTTCGATCCTGAATGCTACCGATACGATGGCGTGCATTTGCGAAATAAGTTGCTAGAGGACTTCCGATATATATTCTGGAGTGGGCGTGTGGACGCGTTGTGTAAGCTGTTGAAAGAGCGACCCCCGCGAAGTACTCTTGAACGTTGGCTTAGATGGCAGAGTAGTGAACGTAATGCCCTTCTCGTGGCTCTGCTGGCCATTCTGATATCGATTCTTGTCGGGATTATCAGTATCGGACTTGCAGGGATCCAGATATGGATTGGGTATGGTATGGAAGCATCCCGT
This sequence comes from Colletotrichum scovillei, assembly GCF_011075155.1. Lineage (NCBI taxonomy): Eukaryota > Fungi > Ascomycota > Sordariomycetes > Glomerellales > Glomerellaceae > Colletotrichum > Colletotrichum scovillei. The sequence goes on from NW_023336264.1 coordinate 652,015, forward strand.
TGAGTGACGAAACCACGTCACATGTAGCTGTATTTACTGCTTAGATTTCGCAAAAGCTCAATCGCCCTCAAAGTGAGGACATAGTTATTGCTTTGCTCACGTTTATGACTGGAGAGATTGAAGAACAATACAGAATTGGGAGGACATCGTGACTGCAACAAGCATCACGATAACCGGAGGATCTTATCTTCCACCCCACTTACCTTACCTTATCGCGCAAAAGTTTAAAAGAACGCGACGCGTTGAGCACACTTTAACGCATCACGCCATGACCAGCTTAATGGAAGATTACCGAAATGAGACCATGGAGCAATCTGTGGACCCAATGGCAAAAGAAGGTATCCACAACATCCAGGATCTGAGTCGGGAGCTTGAGATCAGTGAAACATAGATAAGGAAAATTTCCGCCTCCTGGCACAAAGCTACCGACACTGTTATCATCTCATCCACAATAGCTAGCTCTCTTCCTCTCCGTTCCACCTCCGATCACGCAAAGATACACTTTATTGCCATCACGATGTCTTCTACCGCCTTCGTTCAGCGCCCTGCTCCCGCCTTCAAGGCCACCACCGTCTTCCCTGGCGGCGAGTTCAAGGACATTCAGCTGTCCGACTACTTGGGACAGTGGTATGTGGATTCACGCTGCACTAGCCGTAGCGAAACGGCGCGCCGAAAATGAGACAATCTAGAGCTAAACTTATTGATCTTCTCTAGGGTCGTCCTTCTCTTCTACCCCCTTGACTTCACCTTTGTCTGCCCGACCGAAATCATCCAGTACAACGACGCGCTGCCCCGTTTCAGCGCCATCAACACCACCGTCCTCGGCGTCTCGACCGACTCCCACTTCTCCCACCTGGCCTGGACCGAGAAGCCCCGCAAGCAGGGCGGCCTCGGCTCCGACCTCCAGCTGCCCCTCGTCGCCGACAAGTCCCACAAGATCTCGCGCGACTACGGCGTCCTGATCGAGGAGGAGGGCGTCGCCCTTCGCGGTCTCTTCATCATCGACCCCAAAGGTATCCTCCGCCAGATCACCGTCAACGACCTGCCCGTCGGCCGCAACGTCGAGGAGACCATCCGCCTTGTTGAGGCTTTCCAGTTCACCGACGAGCACGGTGAGGTCTGCCCCGCCGGATGGATGAACGGCAGCAAGGGCATGAAGGCCGACCCTAAGGGCAGCCTGGAGTACTTCGCTGCTCAGGGCGAGACCAACGGCACCAACGGCCACACCAACGGCAACGGCCAGAAGAGAGCGAGAGTCGAATAAGTGTCTTTCTAAGTCGAGGAAGGGTGACGAAAAAGGGTACGAGTGTATAGACTATAGATGTAGAAACTAGACTTGTAGAACACTAGAACTGCTAAGACAGATGTAAAAAGTATGACGCGGGTCCAATCAACCTGCAGCGTCTCAATCCCAAGTTTCCTGATCAACATTTGCCGTTTGACGTGATGTCATGTCGGAGATTTAATGTGAGCTAAGGTGATTAAGGTCAGGGTCAAAAGAGGGCGTGTGTCGGTCTGGACCCACCAGGGACATCCCAAATACATATGTCTTAATCAAAAGTAGAGCTCTGTTTAAACGTTCATGTTGGCTTGACCATATTTCCAAAGAGAAGACAATGATGCCATGCTGTACAGGTATAATGGAGGTCATGGATGATACGAAACTTGGGAAACACTAGTGTACAGGAAAGACATGAACAAAGATGATGTGATCCCATCCAAAAAATGTTAACGCAGAAATAGAAGAACAACCATGAATTTAGAAACGAGACGATTCTGAAATAAGATGCGCCGTATTCAAATGTAGACTTCAAAGATGCAAGCCCTCCATGCTAAGCAGAAGTCCGTTGCCTACTTGCTCTTGTAGAGTGGCTTCAGAGTCTCCTCGATCCTTTTCTTGGTGTTGCTCTTGTGCCTAGTTCGAGTTGATCGACCACCTTCCCGCAGTTTCTCCCGATGTCTTCGTTCTTTCTCTTGCTTCCTCAAATAGTTGGCAGTTTCATTTGCTCCACCTTGACCAGATGAGGAGGCCGCAGTGTGGTCGTCATCGTCATAGTCTCCATGGAAGCTATGATAAAGTGTAAGTATGTTCCGCATCTGTATGCCTCAGGGGTAGCGATGTTGAATACCTCCCAGCTTCTGCTGCGTTATCTTCATGCTGATGATAGCTTGGGCATTTCTCGCCATACTGGGCTTGATGGTATTGCTGGGTCGACACTTGGTTTGCATTCGTGTAGGATGGTTCCGTATAGGGATACCATTGCCCATCGCTTGCTTGGTAGTATAGTCGGCCGTCGGCGCCGTATTGAATAGAAGATGACATGGCTGGCTTCTTGAAGATGAAGCAAAAGAGGGCAACAGGTGGGGTAACCGAAGACGAGAGTTTGGTGATAAACGACGTAGCTATTTGCGTTGAAGTGATGCTAAGCGAAATATCAGCTCGTTGTTGCCGGCCGACGATGCGTTCCCGTCATATTTATAGTGTGGCCAGTGACACCAAGCTTGATGTGTGTTCGTGGGACCGTGACAACCTTGGGCGTCCTGCCTATCCATGACCAGAACATCTCGAGCCCTCCCAAACATGGGTCATCGTACTGAGCTTTGACATCGAATCGATAAAGCAAGGCCAAAGTCCGTTGCCATGGATGGAAGATAGTGTTGTTTGAAGTTAGGGATAACCCTGGCCCACTGTCGGTGAAGGATGTCGTCAAGCTTTCTCGAACCGAATGTGTCATGAAGGGGCGGCTATTACAGACTGGGTGATAGGTCAGCTTCTTGGAAAATGCAAAGCAAAGAGCAACACAGGACAACGGGACAGGGGTTATACAAAAACATGGGGCCGATCAACAGCTTCGCTTTAGGTGCACTGGCAGCACTGCCGAGGCAGACTGCTGCGGCCCTTCGACACGGTATCTCTTGTAGAAAGAACCATAGCCCCTGACCAGTGATCAAATCACTCTGCTGGATGAGAGACTGTCTTTCTGTTGCACCAGAACAGACGAGCGTTCACCGGTACGCTGACATTTGTGGACCGCCAGGTTGCCTGCGCTGCTATGACACTGGAGGCAGGTCCACAGCCACAGTCAGAACTTGACGCAGTTCTGTGCCGCAATTGAGGGAGCTGTGTTCGTTGTTGATGCCGGCGCCTTCGGTGGTATAGCAGGTTCGGAGAACAAAAACGGCCACTACCGGGGGTGTTCACTGCAAAAGAACCACCGAGTCCCCGTGGGTCGTGATACCCTCGATGCCGAGCCGTTGCGGAGGATGAAGAGTCGGGGAGGCCGAAGGTGAACCTGGAAAGATAATCTGGGACAAGTTGGGGCCGTTGGGGTCTAATATCTCAGGACAGCAAGGATTCAGTAAGCTCTGCAGCCGGCAACCTGGATTTTGGGATACAAAACAGATGATCTTGCGGCAGGCTGTGGAGGGATCTAGGTTGGCGCCCATCCTACGGAAGGTTTACTCCCTGTTGATGGTGTAACGGGCGGCTAGTAAACCCGCCTTTGGGTAGTCTTCCGAACGAGAAAGTTGTAATTGGGAAGTCTTGAAACGAAGTTGGCATATACGGCTGCCATCCTTTGCGCCGGGAATAATCAACCGAGAATATTGACCGGTGTTGTTGTAGGCAAGATGACCAGGAGAAGGATCAGACTTGGCCATGGATGATGGAGGCACAGCAGACAAGCAGACGGCACAGTTAAGCCGTCTTGACTGACCGACAATTACCTCAAATCGCCTGACATGTCGGTGCATTTGGAGGAAAGACAAATCTTCGTCAAGTTCGTCTTTACCTTCTCCTCGAGCCTCGGGCCAGAGCAACGACCATCCAGCTCTCGCGAAAGCTTTTATTCCCCGCATTGTAGAGACATGTTTCTCAACGACAGCCGCTCGTGTTGGAGCTGTCGATCTAGCTCACCCCAGCGTTCGAGCGCCACAGGTGCTTCAGCTATCTGCAAGATATCGGAGATCCTTACCTCTGTCGGCAGGCTGGCATTCTCGATCGGTAGAACGATGTGACATGGCCAAAGAGATTGAAGTCAAGACAGCGCTTAGAGTTAATCATTGATCCCAGAAAGCCCCAGTGCCATGCCATCGGATTTCTTTCTCCAGGATGTTTCAAGATCAACGTGGGTGGCTTTTGTCCGTAGATCGCAAGTTCTTTTACGACTTTCCTCTTCGGCGGCGATGTATGAATCACATGTTGTTTCCCATGGAAAACGGGCCGTAGTGTATCAAGGGAGCAGCGCGCCGACCGCTGCTAATTCTCGCGTGCCGAAATGAATTGTGGACAAGACGCAGGCAAAGCAGATCAGTCACATTTATCGATATGCTTTCGTACATAGCTGAACTGCAAAGGCCGGGAAAATTGGGGCCTGTCTCGGCCGATGCGACCCTCATTATGTGTGGTGGTGGTGTTGCCGAGCTTCCAACAAGCGAGAAACCATTGAACCCAAGCTTTCATTCTGGCTTCATTATCCAGCCTCCAGCTTGAAGGTATGCCGCGACGTGTCAGTCCGCTCGTTAAGTGTCGGCAGCCCAAGATGTCCCGCCAGTGTTCCTTTGATGGGGAAGCGGATTAGGCAGGTAGTAGGAATCGCATCTCATTGATTTTGATCGTTACACTATCAAGCTCGAGCCTGGTGCATCTAACAGAAGAGGCGTCTACAGCCGCAGAGTCTGGCCTTTCCACCGAAGGTGTCCTCACCACACCAATTCATCATTATGAGCCTCCCTAAGAATACATAGTCACGTTGCATTCCACGTATCCCCCACTCGAAAACCCGATGCCTCCGCTCCATCTACTCCATACGTAGACAGGTAGAGGGCATCAAAGATGATAAGCAATAGAACTGCGGCTTAGACCTTGAACAGAGTCTTGACAAAAATATTAGTTCTGCTCTGTGGCTACAAGTCAGTACATGTTCGTAGGCCGCAAACGTGAGCTCGCTTGCGTTGTGTTTCTGCTTGCTGGGGCCCGGTGGAATCATTACCTGCCTGGGTGATCTCAGCCTGATTTGATGCGCTGCATCAGCGATCCCCTTTCGCGAAGGCTCCCTTGTTTCCCCCAGTGAACTGACGAGATTCGATGCCCTCAGACAGCTTAAGAGGTTGCAAAAGCGAATTCAACCCCGGGATGGCGCTCAGCGCGCTTGCAGCCGCACTTTTCCCTTCCATCCTGGCCTGCTTGCCAGAGGTGCTTCGATCTGCAAGCCTCTCATGCGCACTCTGCACGGCATCCACAAAGTCAGTGAGTGGACGCGTAGGATGCCACATTTCTGCAGACCCATGCTTGTCATGGCTTGAATGGCCATCCACAAGGTTATTCATAGATGATCTGGAAGTGTTTTAGACAAGCACATTCAGAACAAAGGCAATACCCACGCTGCGGAGCCATCTTGGGCCCCGGTACAGCTACCAGCGCTGAGTGGAGAGCCTTGCAAGGCTGGAGTGGAATGATGAGGGCTCACCATCTTCACCGCTAGATTTTGAAGCTTCCTGATGGTGGGTGAGCGAGACTTGGGGTCCAAGGAAGAAAGCCACTTTCAAGTGAATGGGTGTGAAGAGGGTTTTGTAGAGCCCACTGTATCATGTACGCGGCCTCTCACTCTCAAGAAATCAAACTTGCTCTCGCCGACCGGAAGGCTCACATGTCCTCCTGATGTTTGAGGGGTGGAGCTCCCACCCCTATGAGCCTTGCTTGTGGTTCAAGTGCTCAGAGGCATGGTGCGGTTACTCTGCACTTTCTGTTCGGAAGTTACTCAGGAAGTCTCTCGACCCCAAGGAAGAAGTCACGAAGGGCAGAGCGGGACCCGAATGAGTACATTAAAAGCCTTCGAATGGGAAGTTCACATCGACCACCCTAATACAAGACTGCTCACCTACCACTATGAGGCAGACGTGATCGAGCTAATGCCGACTGGAAGTAAGAAAGACGAGGCGATGTTGAGGAATACGAAAGTTGCCTCGTCATGGTAACCTGAAATAGGGGGGCTTGTATTGGACAAGAGTGAAGTGGAAGTACACCCCTTCTCTCATGACTCCTGATGATACAGACATATAACGGAAGCACTCACCGCCCCCGGGGTGTTGGAATCTTATAATCTTACCCTCTGAGCTGTAAATAGTAAGACACCAAGGTCACTCGGAGGTGCGGCCATGACTCTGAGTCGTCAACAAGATAGGAAGCCCCATTCTCCTGCCTCCTCCTAAGCCCCTTTGAGGCTTCTGAAGGAACGTTGAGCGCCCTACAGTGTACACATTGCCAGCACATCATGGCGGCCCTTCCAGCCAACCTGTCTGCCCTTCTTCACCGAGTTTCTTTCACTATTCGAACACCTCCCTGGGCTGGCGCTGCTGTGCTTGTCACAGCACCAAGCAAGGCTGCCTAGCCCCCTGGCGCAAACTGTTGGGTATGTGTATTGGCATTGTGTGTGGTAAAAACGAGGCGAACTCCCACGCCCCGGTATGCCTGGATAGAGCAGCGAGTATTGGACTTTGGGACACCGGCGAGTGAAGGCTCTCTGGGAGGGGTGTCGCTAACTTGAGATGCTCACAACGGCTGGCTACACCCTCCGGTGACTAAGTACCTACTTCCAGCGAAACCCCCAAGCGCTAGTCTAACCAGGATACAAAGTCACGAGAGGTTGAAGAATGATGTCACTTTTGTGAACCAAACTGACTGATGTTATAAACACTCAGCTCTCGTGGTGTGAGACAATCAGTTATAGCACTCGATAAAAAGATATAAGGGACATGTGCCCCCGATATCCTGCAACATACGAAGGACAATGCTTCCATTATTCTCAAGGAAGCTGTCTGATATGTCTTAGTTGCCGCCAATATTCACCGCATTCGCATAAATAACGTAATAGTGTTTGTATTTCAGGTTAAGTTGCTGGTGACATTTGATGAATGCAGGAAGCTACCATCTTTCTCTAACTAAATGATATGTTCAATTATTTGGACTGAATTGATCAAACTATCCCCAGGCTTTACCAAATTGATCCATATATCGAAATCTTGATGAAGGAGCTTGAGCATGGCCATATTCAAGTGACCTTCATGTGTTGGCTTCACTGGCATCTAAGGGGTGACCTTGATGACATCACCAGGGCGCATAGCACTTCCAAGGTTATAGCGGGTGTCGTGGGTGTACTGTCTAAGAGGGAAACCGCCGCCGATCGGGTCGTCAAAGGCGAGCGGGATGCTGCCGGGAGCCGGGGTTGTGCCGTCAATGGTCCAGTAGAAGACGACGTGATTGACAGCCAGGTCGTAGAAGAGGTGAAGCAAGATGACGGCGCCCTTGTAGGCGACGCGCTTGTAATAGCCGGTGTCCGCAGAGAGAGTGATATCGGTGGCACGCTTCTCGATGCCACGGACCTCGAGGTCGACGATCTTGTCGGCGTCGAGGTTGGCGATGTCTCCAGGAGTACGGACGTCGAGAGCCTGGCTATCGACAGGCGCAGCGACATCTCTGTCAGAGAGAATGGGGCTGGCCTGAACGAAGCCAGCGACCTGCAGAGCAGCAATGAGAGCAGTTGTGTAACGCATCTTGAATGTTTGACGTGAAGGTTGCTATGCAAACGTTAGTCTAACTACCTTGAGCAATAGAGCTTCAGGGCAAGGAGTTGAAGGGGGCAATCTACCTTTCCAGCTGTGTTGAGCGGTTCTGAATGGTGATGAAATGACGGACGAGTAAAGAATGACTGAGTAAGTAATGATCAAAGAAAGACTGATGAGTTGTAAGTGCCTTTTGTAGAATGGAAATATCAATTTTGGTCCGGAAGGAAGACATCTTAAATATTGGAATCGCGCCATAGGACATATGGAAATCACCTTGTGAGCCCCTGACAATCCTGGGTCATATTCCATGACTTGCAACATGGCACATGAAGTCAAAGATCACGCGACCTTGGTCCGAATCCAGCTCAGGCTAGTCTAGATCCGCCATTTTCCAGTGCAGCGGGCCTATTCAATGATCACTTAGACACCGCTCTAGAACTCAAGACGAATGTTCCAAGAACGCGCTAAGCCTAAGGCCTGAACTAAGATATACAACTCTTACAGAAACCGGCGACTTTCCCAAATTCTCATTGGAAGCTAGACTAAAGCTGTTGTCTCTTAGTCTTCGAGGTGAACAGGCCGACTGGCACCTGGTACAGGGGAAAGAATTCATTGACAAGGCCCGTCGCCAGCCAGTGTAGTCAGGCAGAGCTATTGAGTCAGGCAGAATCTGCCTGCTCGAGACTCTGACTACCGTGCAAAGGCCACCTCCGTAGCTGTTGACGTAGCCGGTGCTCGATAGCCCACGCAACATACCTGATGTGTGCTCTCATGCTGCCAACTGGCGGTCATAACATTAACTCCAACTGCCCGCGGTGATCAAGCAGATGATAGATATGAGACGAGTACTTCCGAAATTTTGTACTTAGCCATAATGACAACCCACTAATTCTTAATAGGAAAGGCTCATGCTCGAGATTCTGCGCCATGATGCCTAATTCGGAAGTCAAGGCAGTAAACTCACGATTCACGATCATAATGCGTGCACAGGCCGACTTCTGTAACCCACAGTCGTCGGCAAGACCGTACATAGTGGCGCGGAGAGTGTCACCGCCAATTCGGCCGTCGGGGTTTTTTGACTTGGCTTAATATCCGATTACAGTTAGAGAAAACTGGAAAGAAAGCTTGATTGAAAATCCTATGGAGGCACTCGCACATAGTAGTTCATCTGGTCTTTTGGCCTCCGGACAACCCCTGGCTCGTAGCTCCCCATTCAGCCTAATATACTCCGTATCCTACAATCAATCCACCCAGCACTGAACAAATCTAGTGCCAGGGTCCGGGTATAATTATACTAAGCGTAACTCGACAATTTCACTAGTCGTAAACCTAAGTAAGCAACTGATTATCTGGATCATCGTCCAGGGCCGTGCCAGGACAAGGAAGGTGGACTGGCTTCCAAATGGGTGCGCTCCACTTGTCGGTACAGGAAAGCTTCAATCGTCGATATCGTGTTTGTAAAGACAGGACGACTAATCAGTGAAGGGTAAATACGGATAATTCGACCGAGTTTGGCAAACTTCGCAGAGGCTAATTCCCCTGCAGAACCTTAACAAAGAAGGACATGTGTTCACGGCACGGATTAGTCCTGCTACGGAGTACTCCGTACAGATTTCTGCTTTGACGATCAGGGGTTCTTATGAACGACGCTCATAGGGGCTCGTGCTCCGTCCGCTCGCCCCCCGAATGTTTATTGATACAGATTATCAGGCTCAATCTAATCCCTTCCAATGGCAGAAGTCGCAAATTCCGTTTAAGTGTCTTTGAATTAGGTGTTCATCTTCTCAAGTTGCGCAGGGGCTGGGAACTCTTGGACATGCTCTGTCTGCAGCCTCGCACCTGTGGCGACGTTGGAGTGATTGGCAGTGCTTTGCTCAAGTTCTATTGATCACATGATTGGCGAGTCCAGCGGAAGACAAAAGACCCCAGAAACTCTATTAACATACTCTCCAGGGGTCAGGTATGGAAAGCTCTGGACCCCGGTGTCCTTCCTCCCACCGGGCCGGAATGGGCTTCATCGGGCGGTCCGCGCCACTCATCCCACTTGGCTTTCCATGATTTGAACTTGTCAAATGCTATACGGTGGAGCAAGTTCGTCCATATTTGTGTGGAAAGGTGAGAAGCCTCGGCAGCAAGGGTCTCTTTTGGAGGAAAGGCCCACTAACTTGGTACGAAGAGCAAGGGTGGCGATGCAGACGAAGTCGAAGTTTGGGTGGCTGATTGGGCTCCCACCTCCGTGTCCTGGTCTGGAAAAGCTTCATCGTAACTAGGGAAGGTTCCGAACCAATGACACAGGAAGGGCTATGCAGAGAAAAGCAAGAATCCTTGGTTGAGACGATTCGAACTACCCGGGCGGAGGAGACGTATCTTGCTGCTCCGCCTCACTTTTTGACGAGCCTCAGTCCAATCAATCACTTTTGGCCTCATGGGCCCTTGGAGCCTCACTGGGAAAAGGTGCCCTATTGGACACATACATGTGCTTAGCCGGGAGTCGCTTAATATCTGACAGCTTCATTTCTTTCCGCCTCCAAGCGCTAGTAATCATGATTAGAGCCGAATGCCGATGCGTCATATCATCGAGGGATTGAAGTGGAGAAACATTCCCAAAGTTCCCACGATTTCGAGAAAGAACTTGGAAGAATTGCATTTCGGAACACCCTTGTACATGTGCTAGTCACAGCAACAGAAAACAATCTTATCCTAGCCAGAAGTTGATTGGATCTCAAAACCCTACTATCACAACGAATACAAAGAATCTCTAGAGGGCGCAAAAGAAACCTTGAGCAAGACTGGAAAACCACCAAGAGAGGATTCTGGAAGTTACATGTCAAACTAGTACGTTTTCGTCTCACGTCTGTCCGAACCACCTTCTCGTCTCTGTTCGTTCCTTGTCCGTTTCCTTCTGTCGTCCTTGTCGTCGTCTTTGCGTGGCCGAGAGCTGGTGCTTTTTTGGTCATCTTTACACGACGTCAAAGGTCGAACGCTGCGCTTCTTTATGTGGATATCTCCCTCTCTCAGAGGACTGGGAATCAATCAGGACACGTTATGACAGACACTCATAAGGAATCCTTACCTGCTGGATCGATGAACCTCTATTGATTCAGATCGCGAGGGGTTGGGTGGGAAATCTGTGACGTGAACCCTGCGTCCTTCCCGATTGCTTCGGTCCATAGTTGGTTGCTGATAGTTCTCTCTGGGCTGTCTGGCATTATCCCAGCTCCCTACTCCCATAAGTGTGGGGGACAAGGGCTGTACAGGCGTGTTCGCTGCGCTAGGGGTTGTTGTCGCAGAACTGGCGGCATAGGGACAGCCGTAAGAACTTGCGGCAGACGAGTAACCTGTCAACCCCGAATAAGACGTCGAAGGGCTATTCGGGTGGCTGCGGTGAGACAAGAGTGCCGGGTTTGTCGAGGTTGCCTGAACCCCATACAACGAGCGATCAGCGTAGGCGGGATCTGTCTGCGACAGTACAGGCGGGTAGGACATCATGCTATTTGCCGGGGCACTGCTCGAGTATGGGTACCCCGTTGCGACTGTGTTATAACTAGGGCGATAGCTACTTGAGTCCGAGTATTCGACAGCGCCTGGTGTAACACAGGTTGGGAAGCCTTGCCCAGAATTTACTTGATTGAGCGGCAGAGCCAATGGATATGAGTGGTTGATTGGAAATCCGGCATGTGGCTGTGGGAAGGCCGTTTGTGGTGGAGGCTGGGTGTAAGGGGAGGGCATACTTGATCGGTGCCGTGGGGGAATGGTGGTCTCGGAACCTCTCCTGGAAGATTGTTTTTTGGGCTGGAAGTCCATGATATCGGTTCTATGAAATGCAACGGGAAGAGGGGTAAGAGATGAGGATGACTGGAGAGTATCTCAGAGAGAAACCAAAAAGCATCGTGAACTAATAGTAGGGTGTTTGTCTACATCTTAAAGCAAGCTGGCAGGCTTGTGGATGAGCCCAAACTCGCTATGATGGCTATCGCACACCACTGTCTTAGCGACAACAGGGTCGATACATGGCCTGAATTCGTTGGGCCTCATTCCACACTCAAGCCGCCTCATCAGGCTCGAATGTCGTGAGTTCTTCAAGCTTCCTCCACCTATCATTCACTAATTAGCATCCAGTCAACTTTGGCGTAAACCTATGTCAGCCTGCAGGATGCGTAATCGAAGACTTAGTGTAGTTTGTTGCCTGGACGAGACCGGGGGAGGACCAAGCCGCCTTATTTCGACGGATCAGGTTTATCATGAGGACGTCCCAGAATCATGGCGACCCATGGCGGCTTATGGCGCTAGTATTTGATCTCGGACGCAGTTCTGGACAGCATGCGGGTGAGAACATGCCCAAACCCCTTGCTTGGAGCATTTGTAGAAGGCCAGGTCAGGGGCGGGCTTGATCTTGGGAAAGGCATCAGTAACATCTCTCGCTCTAGGTCCCTTGCCATGGAAGGCTGTTCTTCTATCGATTCGTTATGAGAACTTCGATGAAAAGACTAAACTTCCTCGAGGCGAAAATGCGGAAGTGCCGACCTCCGTTTAACATTCTCGACTGGGCTAGAAATTGGGGTAAATGCCTCAACAAACCGCACTTCGAACCCCTCTATCGCGTTGAGATTGGCACTCCTGAGTTGGAGAAAGTGTCATTTGCTGCACCTACCCGCTCACGCACTGCACGGGAACAGAGGAGTGTTCTGTGCGAAAAGGGGCGCAGCCCAATGACGACGGAACAGTCACTGCGTAGTTGACAGCAGGTCTCATAGCGTGGCGTCAGGATATAGGTGGGCATCCGACTACTGCTCATTATCCTCAGGTGATGTTTGGGCTGCTGGAATGGATGAGGACATAACAAAGGGCAACTAACAACCTAGATCGACGACACATCGTATGAACCACTTATCCGCTAACCTGGACTGGAGATACGTACTTCCACCTAGCCGAGTTAGACAGCTTACGTTGCCTCATCATCAGTCAGAAGTGTAGACAGATGGTAATAGACCTCGATATCCTGGGTCGAAGACCGCGGTGCACTTCGGCAAGCCACCCCAGCTACATGTTGTAGAGAAAACGATATCAAGGGGGGGCTTTTTGCATGGCTCCTACGAGCCCCCAAGAGCCCCCGAGAGGCCCTTAAGCCGGAGCCTCCACGTTCACAGTGAGATCGGTGCCTGGCCAAGCACAAATAGCAAAGTCTCAAGCTTCACCGCCTTGAGTACCTACATCGTCAATCTTGATTTCTTCTGGCGCCATGAGCGCTTGTCGCGATCACTTCATTTTGGATACGTATGGTTAGAAGGATATCCAGTCGAAAGGTGATGAATAACGTTACACACATGTACGGGACTTTGTTTGTGTGCCGCTTCAACAGCCGCTGGCAGTGGTGATCTGCAATGCAGCTAGGCTGAGGGATGAAAAATGCTTACCGAGCGATGCCTTCTCACGTTTCTCTGATGCATCATCGTCGATCTGACGCAGAAAAAGAGAGGAATTTCATCCCAAAATCGATAGAGACGAACCCGTCGGTGGGATGCCAAGCCGGCGTCCCCGAGAAAGTCTTGGAGAGAATGTACTGGCCGGTGTTGATGTGCCCAAGGCGGGAGGGCGGCACAGCGTGTAGTTTGAGTGTTATCACCCAGACATAGAGCACACCGGATGGCACTCTACTTAAAATAGCTGGAACAGCACCGTGGAAAACCCAGCTGCGCGGCGACAGAAATGAGATATAAGGACAGAAATGGCTGACGTGGCGCCTCAACAGTGGTCATACTTTCAAGCAAAGCCACGATACGGAAGCCACCCTCATAGTAGTCCTCCTGAGAGAGGTCACTACGACGGCATGGGATGCTTAGAGACCATCTTTCAATCCTGGCTGAGACTCAGGGGCGTACCGTACTTATACATCTGCCCTTGCATGCTCTGTTCAATCCTTAGCGCAAGCAGCCAGGCGACGCGGAACAGTAAGGCCAAAAACACCAGATAGGTGCGGGAGTATTTTACACAACTACCTAAATTGCCTGCATTGGTATCAAGGCTAGCTAGTAGATACCTCTTCTTTTAGCTGGATTGTTTTCTATTTAGCAAGCCCATCACGCACACCTTAAACATACATGTGATTTTTGCTACATCTATTACTTGACACACGGCTCACGGTTTAAGTCTTGCTCAACTCATGTGGCGCACTCTAAGGCCCGTACCATTCTAACTTAGTATTACCCAAGCCGAGTATGCATAATTCGACTTAAATCTTCTATACTCCAACTTGACTGCTTGCATAATGCCTCAAGCTCAAAGATTTAGCGAATGCTTTCCCATGATACTATTAATCCTGAAAGCAAGGAGGCACTCAGGTAAAGCCTATTAGGTTCATTCCACAAGAAATAAGACGAATAACAGAACGGAGGAGAGACTAAGGCCGGCTCCGTAAGGAATACGCATAATATGACCTGCTGAGAACTGGCCTCTTTGATTGATGTATTTACCCAGAGACTTAATCGATGATGATGGTTGAGTTGACATAATAAAGACCCTGTGGTTGTTATTGTAGAAGCAGAAAGCCTCTCGATCCGACGTTGTTAACTTGTCATACATCAACTCCAGGATCATGTGCCTATTGAGATTATCCTTGATCGTTGAGATCGAGGATACAGCAGCTGCATAAGTAATTGATCACTAACTACAGACTAAAAAGCAGATGCTGGAAGGAAAATAGCGAGTCGATGTGTAACTTCCAAGACATACACCACACAATGGTACCTGGAACAAAGTCTCTCCTTTCAATGGCGATGTCGTTCAACGGACTAGTCATAGTAGATCAACGGACCCCTGGAAGTTAAGACTGACTATTGAAGCATCACCGACATAAAAACGGGACGATTGAAAGCAACGGCTGGTGCGCAAAATTAGGGTTCAATTTGACGTCAGAGGTAGACTGAGGAAGACTTCCACATAGACCGCGCGGAACAGTATATGGCTACTGGCGCCTGAGTTGGAGAAACTACTCTTCGCAGGGACCTCTGCAATATTCAGCACCAGGAGGTGGCGGGCACCGGGCTCCGTCTGGTACAATCCCACTTGCACCCCCAGAAACGCCCTCTCCGTTGAAGTAGCACTTTCCAATATCCTTCTCACATGGATTACCCGGGCCCGGACAACAGTATCCATAGGCATTAATGTCAAAGTTGTAGCAAGCAACAGGGTTGACAGGAGCAGCAGTAGGGGTAGCAGTCGGCACTACCTCAACTGTAGACTCAGGCTCGGGCACGTCAGTAATAACCATGAGTGGCGAGGAGGTAGAGCTAGAACTCCTAGCTCTGCTCGTGCTCCGGGCTTCCGCGGCAAGACCGTCGTATACTGCCTGAGGGAAACCGTCTCTGTCTGGTGATGCATCACCTCCCGTGGGCACTGATAGAGGCGGTCTAGAAGAACACCGGGTCACCGGCGTTGACGAGGTAGACGAGGGTTTTGATGAAGACGTAGGTGGCAAAGAGGTAGGCGGGGATGAAGGCTCTGAGGTCTTTGGGTGATTCGACTCTGCAGGCTTAGAGTTCTCGCCGTTGTTGCCATTATCACCGCCGTTTCCGCCACCACCGCCACCAACTGGAGGCACAATTGGAGGAACTGGCGCAACTGGTGCGATAGGAATGGGAATGGGAACAATGGGAATAATGGGAACCCCACCTTCCTCGGTGGTTGGCGGCGCCGTGGAGTAAGAGTATGAGAATGAAGCGCCTGAAAAGGAGCTCACTGGGATAGGTGGCCTGGTTGTGAAGATAGAGCCCTGGACGCTAGATCGAGGCCCTAAAGACTGTGGTGGTGCTGATTTGCTGGGCTGAGGTGCCGAAGATGATGGCCGCACCGGGTTGCTGGATTGAGGTCTCGACGACGATGGCCACGCTGGATTGCTGGATCGGGACCCCGAGGATGCAGGAGGCACCGGCGGCTTTGAGCGCGAGGCCGACGCCGATCCAGTAGGTCTTTTAGAAGATGGCACCGGCAGTTTGCTCGAATGAGCCGTCGGCACACGAGAGCTTGTGCCGTTTCGGTGTGTGGTGATCCAGGTCGACGATGCCTTAGCCTGTCTACGAAGCATCGCCTCATACTTGGCATCTAGACTGTAGTCTGCTCTCGCCATAAGATCCTCGGGTCCTCCGAGTAAGACGCCACCTGTGTCTCTTTTCATAATGGTACATGACTGCCCGGGTGCTGCACCGCTCTGGGGATCTGCCATGACCTCCAATGCAAAGAAGGCCATATTTTGGGCGTTTCTAATCTTGTCGGCGCCTTTGAGTCTCGAACAGCTTTTGGTTTATTAGCAAAGCTCTTGACAACAAGACAATCCAGATATCGTGTAATAATCGATACTTACCAGTTGGCATCGTAGCAGCCGCTGCCATCAGTTTCGTTAGGATCCGGGACATCGACACATCGTCGACCATCGCTAACGATGGCTCCTAAGTGCTGGACTTCGTGCAACAACCAAAAGCCGGAAGAGGCGCTGAGTCTACGCGTGTCTTTCCAAGTCCGCAACATGTCTTGTTGTGAATTGGCCCCAAAGAACCGGTCACATAAGACAATAGAGTGGCCTGATAACCCTCCGGCCCCGTGCTGATGGGCTGCTGCAGCCATTCCGCCGGCGCACATGCTATCATCTGCGGCAGCACACATGTACGTAAGCCCGGTAGGGCTGAGGTTGTCTATTCTCATATCATCGACACGGTTGCGTGCACCAGGGGCTTTGAGAAAATCTTGAACAGGATCGTAGTTAAGAGTCTTGATGGAGTTCTTTGTGGCGGCCTTGGTGTTGTCCTCTGCACTCGACTGTCAGACCATCCTCTAGGCACTGTTAGATATAGAATTCGAAACTTACCTCCAAACCAAAAGATATATGCATCAGAAAACTCTGAATCCTTTTCGGCAAGTACAGTTGAAGCCATGAAGGCCAATGCTTGCGTATCTCTGACGGCACCCTCCAACGCGGCGATCTTTTCCTCGCTGCAGCCCCATTCACTTCCAGCCTGCTGATCGATGACATAGAAACCATCTAAAGCCCTTTTACTGGATATGTGCATTGTTTGCTCGATTGATCGCTTGGCATGGTCGGAAAGGCCATGGCCCAAAGCGCCCTGGCCAGAGGCTAAGAGCAGTGAGCTTAAAAGAGTCAAACGAGTGAGTGACTGTAACATAGTGTTAAACGAATGTGGATTTCGAACGAGTGTTGCCTTCAAACAGACTAGTAAAACTTCTCAACTTACGGTCACTCACCCGTCGGTATTTGTATCTGGTCTTTCCGATTCATAGTCAATATCGTTCGTCAGATGGCCCGGAAGAGCCGCAAAGCTAGACGGGATCTGCTCAATCTATTCAGGCGCTTCAGCTTCTAGTAAATGAATGGAAATTGAAGATCAACAATTTTCAACCGTCATTGTTAGAATCAGTTTTGTTAGAACAAGGGCAACCTGCATTGTCGGAAAGTTTAACCAACTTAATCGAGGAGCGCGCGTGTCATGAGGCGTGGGTTGCTGCTAAATATGGGGTTTCATGCGCGGGTTCCCTTGCCATCCCGTCCCAAGACCGCAGTGGCGAGCGGCGGGATGGCTCTCACGGCCAGCTGAGTAGCCGCAAGTCCTTTTCTATTTGTCTGGGATTGTGCCATGTAGAACGTGATTCGTCTGAACTTCTTGGTCGCATCCACGGACATTGTCTTGGCTTCTTTCCCCGTCATCATTCCTTCGCAAGGCAAGCCCAGTCGAACCTGTGGATCTTTCGTATTTCCCTTCCAGAATTCTTCTTGGGTTCATTTGACGTGCACATTAGGCTTTGAGTAACGTTGTCTTGGCCTTTACTGCCATCCCAAGATCAGACGATGTGTACGTCGGCTATCGGGACTGACTCAACATCGCAGTTTTTTGGAGAGTATGAGAAGCAAAGCCACACTAAGCCGCTTTCGTTCCTGTTTCAAAAGTACGAGGGGCTAGGGGGTTTGGCTCTGCGGCTGGAGTCAGATTTGATCACTTCGTTTATGTTATCTATTGGCCGTTTAGTCAAGGCAATTTGGCGGAGAGTGAACCTGTTCAACAGCCTGCGTATGATTTGATGATGAACATATCACATGGCGGGGCACTGATAACTCAAGTCTTGTATTCTCTTTCAGACTCCGGTTATCGTAGGCTTGTGTGCCAGATACGAAACCGAAATGTCGGACCCAGCCCGGGCTCGGACTGGGCCCACGGCTAGGTCGTACTCAAATAAGCGTCATTCGCTCGATCACCTGCCTTGGCCATCGATTGTGGAAGCACTCACGAGCATACAGCTAAGCTGACTGAAATCACAGCAATAGCCATCAATTTTCCAATCATGTTGTCTGGATCATTTGATCTTTTACATTTCACACGAGAGCCACGAGAAGTGCTTCGCATACATCACGATTCAGGCAGCGTATCAATCCATCATCGAGCTCTACCTGTCATGCATAATCCGCAAAGCTCAGTCCTCAGCTTCCCTGACTGTGGAAAATTGAGATTTTAGGACAACTCTCATATTACCTATCAACATTGTAACCTAGTTGTAGCCTTTGTCTTACATGGTCAAGCCTTGTATCTCTTTTCAACGGAGAGTTGGAGGACATCCTTCGGAGTGATTGCCTGGACTCTGCTGCCCCTGATATCCTCTCTATCCAGAAGCTGCTGGTACAACGGAGCAAACTCGTCGCAGGAGGTCACATGAGCTCCAGCCCAAGCCTTTTTGGTTTCCTCATCGACTTCGAACTGAACTCGATAGGCGAGGTAGACCTCGTTAAAGCGGATGTTTGTCTTCTCATTCTCCCGAGACGCAGCGATGGCGAAGCTGAACAGTGCACCCTGCGTCACTGCGGGAGCAGCGCGGAAACCATAGTCGCCTTGAGCACCCGTACACAAGGTCCAAGTGCTGCCAGCAAACCCTTGCTCAAGCAAGTATGGTACTGTCACGCGATAGGCATCTAGGTGAATGATTAGCAATCGGAGTCTGCAGTCTGTCTTCAGATCTTGTTGATGAGTTATGGAGTTTTCTCACAGAAGTACGACTCGAAGTTGACATTGAGAACCTCGCGGAGAGCCGCTGGGTCAATCTCTAAAATTGGAGTCTCCCAGTAGAGTCCACCAGCTGTCATAAACGTCAATTGAGCCTACGTGGGATAAAGCTTGTGAGTAATTGTACAACGTACGCGAGGCCCAAACATGCTGGAAGGCAGGGAGATTGCCAGCCCGAACTTGATCGACAACTCCTCGGAGAGAGTCCTCAGAAGTAGGATCGGCTTCAACCACAGTGATGTTGTCGCGACTGCCGACGTATTTGAACATCTTCTCGGCACTAGCTTGACTGCGCACAACAGCGATGACATGGCGCTTGGCGCGCAGAGCACCGATAATGACTGCTACGCCAATGTTGCCCGTGGCACCGAAGACAAGCACGGTTTCGGTCATGGTGAGGTTTGAGCTTTGGAGTAGCTTGATTATGTTTAACCGGCACGAATAACCCGGAGAGTCGCTGGTGAATGCTGGTCGATGGTTATGATGTTGTGGGAAGTGTATCCTGAGATGTGAAGTAAGTCTTTGGCGATGTATATATATAAGTCCTGTTGAAAGAACTGATTTGCTGCTGGCTGCGAATTGCCTGATCCCTCGGATATCCTTGAGCCCGAGCCTCATCACCGAGCGGAGAAGGTCACAGCTATTTTCGACTCTTCCACAATTAGAAATCCCATGATAATTGAAGTCGGAGCTGTACCGGAACTAAAACGTGGTATCAGGCCGTTGAAGTGACTTTGCTGACTACTAAGCATACTTGACAATTGGATAGTCGACGTGCACATACTGCCTAGTAACTCTTGTAACAGAACCTCGTTATGTAAGCGGGCTCACTTTGCCGTTTCACTTCCCTACAGGATTCAGTACTCCGTATAGATTCTACATTACTAATTACATGCAGCTGCGTCATTCTGCGTGGCCTAAAAGTTCGTTCTCGGTCTTGACGTCTTTTGCCGATTTAACTAGGGGTTCAAGGCGCTTTAGTCACCATAATCGGGCTTCCAATTGCGCCAATACCCGCTAACTATCCGTCCCACCCCCGTGCTCGGACGCCGGAGTTCGGGGGCGGCTCGTGCTGAGTAAAGCCGGCACAATATTGGTTCTGAATTATCGTGTTAGTCCGTTGATTCTGAGACTGTAGCTGCTTCGCTGTTTATCGGAATTTGCTGGCAGCAGCGAAGAATGTGAGCAGAAAGCTTCGATTGAAACTATGCTCAGTACGAGCTTGAGGTGCAATGTGCCTGTTGGACTTATCAGGCAGGCCTGCTATTATTACAAATGGGCTCGTCCGACAGCTCCTAGCTACATTTACAATGTCCGCGACTGAGGTGAAACTATGTCACAATCTTAGCTGGCCAGTTGCGACTTTTCTATTGCCATCTTCGCCACCAAGTACCTCCGAACTTCCCACCTTCCCTTCACTGCGTTTCGGGTCACGCGGACTGGCAGCATCTAGTTATATATCTGAACTCAACTATTTCTGCGATATTTGAGGTTGATTTTCAACGAGAATTTTAACTGAAATTTGAGAGCAGTTTGACTGGAGCCCGCTTCGAACAGAGACTTTGGGTGGCTGGAGTAAGTTATTGCGGAAATTACGCTTAATCATCTCAAGGTAAGAAGGAGAGGTGCTCTACGACTCAAACTGCATGGATATATGCGAAGATGCCGGGACAGAACCTTGTACAGACACATAGCGATGGAAAAAGATGGCTAGGTTTCTCGGGCCAGCTTGGTTGCAAGCTGTAGGCAACTCAAGTCCGACAAACGTGGATGGGAGCCGTGAAATAAAGACGAGTCAAGGATCTGATCTGTGGACCCCTGGATAACCTCATTCTTCGGCCTTCCTACAACATATATAAGAAATTGATTATCACATATGAAAGAGTTTGCATGTTGTTGTTGCTTGTTGAAGAGACAGCTATCGCGATCAACGTATTGATCTAGTTGACTCTCACTATTTAAGTCCCTCTTTCAAGCGGTTCGCATGGCTCATGGTAGGATAGGGCACTTTTACTACCCTAGCGCATGGGGATTTGACTGATCTTGAATTCCTGTATCACCCAGACCCCGTACGCAGCTAGCGACAAGCTTCTAGGTTCATCGAATTTCATATTCGGTTTTTAACCCCTTGAGAGAGCCTGGCCACCGACTAGGCTACAAGCAGAATGAACATGTCCGATCTTCAAGTGCGTGCGTTGTGTGGAAAGCGGAGATCGAATATCATGGTCTGGACAGGAGGTGTGTTTACGGCAGCCGCAGCCCACCCACCTTTACGCTTTGAGCAACTCTTCTTCATTGAGAGCTGTTATGCGAGTATCCCGTAGTAGATATAGAACTCCACAGTTTAAATACTATTCTGGAATCTATGGCGCTGACCCGTACTCCATGGGCATTGTTGCAGACCATCTGCTTGTAGCAAGTAAGGAACCCTCTGTCCAAGATAAAAGTGCTGGCGAGGACTCAGGACCCCATCATACACCGAAATAGTCTTGCTCCACCAAATACGCAAGAACGAATGAACCTTCGCAATGGTCTTCGCAATGGTCAATCTGAATAAGACTCAGCTAGATGGTGCTAAAGTGTCAGCTGACCATTGACACTTAAATGGTGTCGATGGCAAGGGGCACGGATCCTAGGGCATCATTCATAACTAGGGTGCGTGGAAGTACGTAGGATGAGACGGATGGGTCATGGTATACTTCCCAGAAGACTGCCGAGTCCCTGAAGGATGTCTAGTGCATTCCAAGCAGACGGGTGGCCACCCATGATCAAGACGCTTCCTCGGGTTGGGCCCGTCAGCTTGTCTGCTAAATGAAGCGTCGTCGCCTGCATATGGAACTTCGTGACGTTCCTTGATTCCGATTGGATAGAGGACCTGCTGTGGCCACGGACTGGCGTCTGTGAGAGGGTGGTATTCCCGATCAGATTCGAGGATACAAGGTGCGATTTCGATTTCACTCCCAGTTGCTAGAACTTAGCCTCCATACCGACTTGCATTCCGTACAATTAGGAGCATTCGGAACATTAAGCTCGGTATGCACTGAGATTTCCGAGACTTTTACGCAGATGCAGTGATTCACCCAATGAAGCGAGCTTCAATGCTCCGAAGCTCTCTCAGTACAAGCTTTCGCACACATCCATGACCGCAAAACGCTAGGTTATGAATCGGGCTAATGGTAGATACTGAGTCATTATTCT
This sequence comes from Colletotrichum scovillei, assembly GCF_011075155.1. Taxonomy (NCBI): domain Eukaryota; kingdom Fungi; phylum Ascomycota; class Sordariomycetes; order Glomerellales; family Glomerellaceae; genus Colletotrichum; species Colletotrichum scovillei. Next base: position 673,833 of record NW_023336264.1, read on the forward strand.
CCCCCATTTTCTTCCCAGCCTGAGCATGCCCTTCTTTTACCTTCGGATCACCTGAACCAACAGAGGAAACGGGCAACACGTCGCTGGTCTAGGCTCTTTGTCGCGCTTAATAGTCAACGCACTTCTTTCGGCACTTCGAAATATCTCTTAAGCTGCTCTTGGGGGAAGTAAATGACTTCGCAAAATGTCAGTGCATCGAATTTCTGTCGGCACCTTAGCGTCGGCACCCAGAGACGACGGACTAGAATTCTTCGCTTGGCCATGTTCGTCTGGGCACGTGGAGTGACTAGACCAAATGAGAACGGTCTTCACCCTGGAATCCTCAAGAGGAGATTTCTCGGCAAAGTTCAAGCCGTTTGGCAAGGGCTCTTCCCCACACGCTTACTTCCGTGCGATGTATGATCGGATTGGAACAATGATTGAGAATTTGTCCTCTTGAGGTTTAAAGGAGCCAGGGTCTTATCAAAGCTTGACCTTGGCCCGCAGACCTGCTGCGCTGGTAGCCGTATCAACCAATACCGCAAGAATCGCCAAGATGCGCGCGGGTGTTTTCCCACGGAATGATGAAGCTCCTTCCAAAAAAAATGTCGGAGGATTGGGGGTGACATCCCCTGTCTTGATGCCGGCAACATGGTGCCGATTTGGATGCATAGGACTGATGCTAAGTTGTCGGCACACCCTCCTCAAAAACGGCGACGGGGTGATTGGTCAACCCCATGTAATGCTGGGATGACTGCTTGACCTTAGCTCCGGTGATAGATTTCATGAGAGCCTGTCAGATGAGCTGAAGTTCACCTTGCCCCATCTAGGCCTCTCTCCAGATTTCCCCGCATTCTTCCCCCTTGCCGTCGCGTGGGGAGAGCTCATAGAGTTCAACCTAGTGGTTCGGCTTTTGATATCTGAGCGTAGGCAGCTGCCGCGACGACATGCCGAATGTTTGAGGTTGGTCGACCCAGGATCATGGTAACACTAGACGCGTAGTTGTGCCGTCGACAGGTTGATGTCGCAGATCGCGTCGGTAATTCGACTGTATCGGTCGATGTGGCCAGGCCTGTGTCTACATTTATTGCTCACGTCCGCGCCCCGATGTTACGACGTTTCTTCTAACCCATCACTGTGGTTTTTCATCGCATCACTGTCCGAGACGTAGAATCGCAAGCCAAAATCCCGTAACCATGTCGAAAGATCCGGAAAAGACAGTAAGGTCAGCATTACCTCATGGACGAATATCCACTAACACGGTCTTTTAGACCCGCGAGGAGATTGAACATGAGCTTCACATCGAGGTCGTGCCTGGCACTGAGGTCATGGCCGATGTGTTGAAGCATCATCTTATCAAGAGCGAACACTCGACGGTGGTTCTCGTCCCTCAGCCATCCCAGGACCCGCACGACCCTTTGAACTGGAAAGCATCATGGAAGTGGTCAACATTGGGCGCGGTCTCTCTGATGACCTTCTCGCAAGGCTTTGCCCCATTGTCTCTTGCGTCCATGTTTCCATACCTTATGCGAGACTACAACAGCAGCCTCGAAGACGTCATTCAGTTTACGGGAGTGACCATTCTGCTGCTCGGATTCAGCAATTTCATCTGGTACGGCCACAAAGGGATGTTTAGCTTTCGAAGCCATTGCTGACCTTTGAAAGGGCTCCGATTTCGTCCTCATTTGGTCGACGCCCCGTCTTTATTGTTTCTCAACTAGTCTGCCTTGCATCCCATGTGCTTCGAGCGAAAGCTACAACATACGGCTCTTTCATGGGTGCTTGCGTGTAAGTTTTGATTCTTCATATTATCAATGAAGTTGCATGCTGACTGCATTTTAGGCTCAACGGTATCGGCGCCGGCCCCTCAGAGACTCTGCAACCGCAGGTCATCGCCGATATTTACTTCCTGCACGACCGTGGCCGCTGGAATACGCTATACTGGGTCGTTTATATGGGATCTTTGATGGTGGGTCTAACCTTGACGGCAGCAAGAATTACTCTTGGCTAACCTCTTCAGATTGCGCCTGTTATTGCTGGCCCGATGGCGGATCATGTTGGATGGCAGAACTTTTGGTGGCTCAACGTTGCGCTGACAGGTGCCTCCATTGTCTACGCCTTCTTTGGCTTCCCAGAGACAAGGTGGATTCGTTCTCAGCCAACTCAGGACGCTGTCACAATCGAAGTTGCTGACGAGACACTGAACCCAACTCGGACTGCGGATATGGACCCGTACCTTGGCAAGGGAACCCCCTCTAAGCAGCAGTGGTACCTGTTCCAGCGCAACTCTTCGCCCCTTAAGACCATCTGGTTCGACCTATGGACTCCCTGGAAGCTTTTTGGATTCCCCATTGTGGTATTTGCGTCGTTTGTTGTGAGCTGGAGTTGCAGCAACTTCCTCATTCTAAACCTCACTCAGTCTCAAGTCTTCGCAGCACCCCCTTATAATATGAGCTCGCAGTCTATCGGTAAGTCTCCTAAACCCAAACTTGCATCCCATAACTGTTTCAAGAGACTGACTCTTGTAGGCTTTACCAATCTAGCAGTTCTTGTTGGTGCGCTGATTGGACTTGTCACAGCTGGCCCCTTTAGCGATTGGGTATCCGCCCGCGCGACTGCTCGAAACAACGGCATCCGCGAGCCTGAGATGCGTCTCCCTGCCATGATTCCATTCGTAATCATTATGATATTTGGTAATATCATCACCGCTATTGGATATCAGAACCACTGGTCCTGGCCTATCATCGTTGTCCTCGGCTACGCGAGCGCAGGCATCCAGGTTGCTGCCTTGCCCAGCATCGCCAGCACCTACGCCATCGACTGCTACAAGCCAGTAACTGGTCCTCTCATGGTTGCTATCACGGTGAACAAGAACGTGTGGGGATACGGCATGGGCAAGTTCATTACCCCTTGGACAATACAGGCAGGGTCAGTAAAGCCTCTCTCTTTCGGCCAATGCCATTTGCTGACACAAATAGTTTCATACCGGCTTTCATGACGAACATGGCGTTGACCGTCTTTTTCTGTGCTTGCGGGGTGATATTTTACTTCTATGGCAAGACGTTCCGTAGGTGGACTAGGAACAGTACCGTTCACAACTTGTAGAAGACGAAGGATCTATGTTATAGATAATGACCTAAGTTAGGCTCTAGACGCTTAGGCGGCTCATACTCAATAACATGTTGCAATAAGATGATTGTAGAGTTTCAATATTAATCACCTTGTGTCTTCGAAGCCACTCGCTAACATGAAGTGATTACATTGACTCATATACATCCAACTCAAGGAAGAGTCACAGAAGTCGTGCAGGTTTAGTCTTACGAACTTTGAACAACCCTATGCGCTAGAGAACGAGTAGTGTTGAATGTGACCATCTTGCCTTTCACCGACAGTATTGAGAAGGACTACGTGATTTGCTCAATCGTCCTCCTGATGAAAATAGAGCTAGCGAGAGCTGAGAGGAATGTTCGAAGTATCGCACTGGCCAAAGCAGACGACCGCATCAACCATCGGATGGCAATTGCCCTGCACTTGATGATGATAGCCTCGGCCGGGATTACTTTATCGGCTCATCGGCTATACCGGCAGGACTATCCAGTAGGGGAGCTATTGACCGAGGCTGTACGAATCATAGCTAGTCGCGCACGTATTACGAAGCCATGGCGCGTAACACCTCGGTCTAGTTTGCCCAATGTTGACCTGAGGGCAGTTTCTAGCCGTTCTTGAAGCTAGTTTTGATTTTGATATGGAGAAACACAATCCGGCAGTGGGTTGAGGTACATCTTGAGAGGGTAATGGTGTTGTCAATAGATCATAATTCATGGCTAAACTCATGCCTCCTCTGAACCTGGGTCACTGTCGCCGCTGTCGTCCTCTGATCCGTCTCTTTCACCCTCTTCTTCGTCAGTTTCTTTTCCCGAATCAGTGGGCAGTTGGCTTATCAACCCAGCAAGAATTGAGTTGAGGCCCGTCTTGACTTGCGGATTTGGTGTGGCATTGATGCGCTGCTTTAACTCGGCAATCCTTGCTTCAAGCTCCTCCTTGTTCTTTTGAGCGATATCGATCTCCTCATCGGATTCATCCACCTCGGCTTCTACGTCTCTCTCAATGCCCTTCCCGAAAGCCTCTTGGAAGGCGTCGGCCATGCCAGTATCTTTGATCGCGAAGACAACTTCTTCGATCCCGCTCCATGTCTCTTTGTTCCCTTTCTTTTTCCCTTTTCCGTCGTTCCTCGGTAGTAGCGCCTTCTTCCACGCCTTGGCCACTTCGGCGACTGGATTCCCGTAGGCACCACATCCCCAAGCACCGAGCACAATCTTCTTGATGCCCTTGAGCTGGCATATCCGCAGCACAATCTTCATCTTTTCCAGGATGAGCTGTCTGTCTTTCTCTTGAACATAGTGGCTGAAACCAGTGTCCTCGTCTCGCTCAATTTCCGGGTTCCGCAACATGGCGGCGCTGATGCAGTCCACGAACCATCGGTCTCTTTTGTCCAACACGTCGTCCGCATCTTCATCTCGGAAAACCAGTACATCTGGTGTGTAAATAGCACCGAGCTCTGGCAGTCGGTAGTACTCGTCTTTGAGAGATGGCAGCAGCGTAGTCCGCATACATAGTGACTCTTCCTGACTACCAGCACCGTTGACGAAGCCACCACCCGGCGTGAGCGGTGAGGCCATGTTGAGAACCGCAACCCGCGTTTCTTTATTGCTTATGTCTACGGGGCGATTCGATTCCGCCTTCTCAGCCACCAAGGCGTGAGCGGCTGTAAGAGTGTCGGCAACTTGAAGTCTGATGTGAAAAGGCCCGTTGGTTTCCGAAACGTCAGCGCCTTCTGCCTTGGGAGTTCGAGTCTCCTTGATCGATGACTTGGGCTCGATGATAAGCTCGGCTGAGTCGATTCCGCGCCGGGCTCGTGGGTGCGTAGGGAGGAGGGATGGAATTAGCTGATTGAGTGTGACCTTGGCCTTCTTGGCTCGGGCAGCTTTCCGAAAGGCCGCCGGTGGCTGCCCGACTGACGGCTGTGTTCGGCCCATTTTTCTTTGGTATGGAAGTTGGGATGAGTTCGTGAAGATTTAGATTATCTGCTGTTGATGCGGGAGCTGTCGACGGCGTCTTGAAGTCCGCCTTTAGTAGGAATATCTTGCGGTGGGGCTGTAAGGCACCTTGATGGCCCGGGGATAGATTGCTGAAATTATCCCAGGCTCTCTAAGCACGCGGTTTTCGCTTTTTGATTCTTCTACTACTCTGATGCGTCAAACGGTGAACAGTGGGGGTCTTATGGTGAGATCGTGAGAGCGAGCAAGTTCACGATGACGATGAGTGACGAGGGACATGTTCGTGCTCATATTTTCTTCCACTTACCCTCTGCAGGTGGCGCCAGCTGCTCTAATATGGTCTGGGTACTTGGTACGGCTGATGAACGCCGAGCCAGGACTTGCATGAGATATTAGGCGATTGATAACTTACTTTCAGCTGTGCTGACGAGTCCAGAATGCCTTTGGTTTCTTTTTTTTTTCTTCTTGGCTTTTTGAGTTTCCGAATTCTCAGACTCGTGCAACTGTCGAAACCTCCCTTGCTCCTCACTGTGTTCGTGGCAGCTTGAGACTGAGCGAAGTCATCGGGACCCACCTGAGAAACATTCTCGAAATGGAAGTGGCGCTCACTGAACCTCATCAACTCTCATCCAACTTCACTCATCTCATCGCTCAGGCACCATTCACGGGAATCAGCATCGGCAACAGTCAATTGGTACTTGCGGCAGCCACATTTTCCATCGCCATGGCTTCTCTCAAGCAGCCTCGTCAAGTCGCCGAAATCATGCTCTCATGGCTAGGCCTTGAACTCGTCTCCCTCACTGAGCTTCAAACTCTCTGGGCAGGCTACGGTCACATCTGTGCCCTCACTGCAAAGCTTGCCGATACCAATGGTGCTGCCAACTTGAACAGAAAGCCGCTACCTATCCGTTCAGAAGAAGACGGAACATATCGCCTCATCATCAAACTCATCTCACCGCCACGCGCCAAGGGAACAGATGAGGGCCACCTGCGCAAGATGTTGAGCTACGAGGTGGAGCAATATTTCTACCAAGAGATTGCACCGCGATTATCAGATGATATCGCTGTCGCAAAGTGCCTCGCTTCCACTCTAGATATGGAGGACAAGCCCCGCAAGGAAGAGCTTGAGGGTCTCACCGCCACCATCATCACGGACCTGCGGCCAGAGTTTCCCGTGGCTGGTGAAAAGAGGTTGGTCCTCAACCGCAAGCAGGTCAATGCTGCACTGGACTGGCTGGCAAAGTATCACAGCAGCTCTTGGGCATCGCTGCCGGATGACCTTGGGCAATTTGTGCTGCCCCCGCTTGAAGAGGCGAAACGGAGGGAGGCTGGTAATGGCGTTACGGAGCCCAAGATGTGGCTGAATGGAGGTTACACATACCTTGCTACCAGACGGAAGGAATACGCATCGCTTTGCAGAGACGACTATTCCGAATGGTCTTCGGCATTCTGCGACCCCGTCGAGGGTTCGTCCTCTTCGATTGCCGAGCTAGTTGCCGATTTCCTCACACCATCTGGCAGGCCGTTCGAGACATACATCCACGGCGACGTCAAGTCCGAAAACCTCTTCACAACCAAATCTGGCGACAAGGTGGCCTTCTTCGACTTTCAGTACGCCGGACTCGGAATTGGCGGCTGCGATCTCGCTAAGCTTTTCACCTGTTCGGTCCCCATTGAGATGCTCACTCAGCACGAAGACATACCGGATCAGCTAGCCATGGATAAGGGTGAGAGGACTATTCTAGAGCAGTATCTAAGTACTCTCCTGAGCCAAAAGCCGACAGGGAAGGGGCCCAAGAATTATGATAGGGATATGTTCGTGCGACACTGGGAGACTGCCTTGGTGGATTGGTGTCGATTCCAGGCATCTTGGGGCTTCTGGGGAAATACAGAATGGCTCGAGGCTAGAGTTAGACATATTCTTGCCGACCAGAGTTGGCAAGATTGGCTCAAGAAGGAGACAATCAGGACTTAGAGCGACCTAGATGGTCAATATTTTGGTAGATGATAGATCATTAAGGAATTGTGCCAAAGCCATTGTTTCTATCTGGCCGATACTCGGTAGGAATTTTTCAGCTTGTGACATCTACTGCGTCTTTGCGCTAAACGGACAGCCGGGACCGCTCAACTGAGACATGATGAATTGCTCATAGGACTTGTCCAAGGCCCTTGTCTCCTCTTTCCGCTTTTGTGCCTCTATCTCTGGCAGTGTCTCCAGCCTTTCGAAAAATGGGATTTTGGGATCAGGCAGCAAAACTTCCGTGACGAGAAACACTGTTCTCACGATGAAGATAATTATGGCTGCCAGTAAGGGGTTTGCCGGCTCGATGCGAAAAGCGCTCAGCGTCGTTGGCAGAGAAAGCGCTCGCGGAAACGCCATGCCGAACCATCGCAGGCCCGGTGGGAAATAGCGGTAGGCAAAGAGATTGAAGATGGACAAACCGATGTAGCGAGCTTTCTCGTTGTACTCTCGAGGCGTATTCTCATACGCCTCGCAGAAAGCTATACACCCATCGAAATCTCCTGGATAGTCCTTCACAGTTCCTTTGCCTTCGACTTTGAAGAGAGGAGCCATATCCCGCCAGAAGTGGTGAGCAGCAATCTGCTGCTTTTCCGTAAAGCCAGACAGACCCAGGCGTATCCTCAGGCGATGCATCAACACGGCGCTGAAGGTCAGGGTGTAGACGTAGTCCTCGTTGTGGGAAAATCTTCCAGGATACTGTCGTGCGAGCCCAGCGTGTAGCTGATTGATTCTCTCAACGGCATCTCGGCAACGTGGATCACTGGGGCCGTAGTACCACCATGCCATATTGTAGTGCTCCGTCTTCTCGACTCTGTCGACGGCTTTATGGACGACTTTGCCGCCGTCAGAGCGCCACACTACTTCTGCTCCATGTAGGGGAATGACAAAGTTGGGGAAGGTAAGGGTGTAGATCAAGTTGTTGGCGAAGTCAGAAAGCTGGTAGCTTGATGTCAGACGCCATATAGTCTCATAGTCTGTCTCGGGATCCAAAGTATCGATTGCTTTCGAGATCCAATGGTAACTGTCTTGGGAGATTTGAGAGTTCAAAGGGCTCATGATGTAAATGTTGTAGTTGGATGATTTGAATATCTGATGTATCGCACAAGTGTTTGATATCTCTTCTGCCATCAGTATCAGTAGTGGTTCTCAGTCCATCTTATAACACGAGACAGTGCAACAATGATCGCTTTCGGGGACTTAGGAGATAGGCGTGCTCCTCTCCTGAAAGATCGACTCGACTATCCTTAGCGACGGCATTGTTGCTCGTCCCGACCTCCGCAAGCGCTGCACCCCGCAAATTTCGCGGGAGCTTACTCGGCAAAGCTTGCATGGGACTTCGGATACAATTTGAAAGTCGCTCGAGTTAGAAATATGGTTGTATTCATTCGTCGCATAAGTACAGGACTCTTCGGAATTCCGACGAACCCGATTAGTCAGGCAACCGCCACCTGGAAAACGAAACGTTCGGATGATTCTTCGACCTACTCCCTTGGTTCTCTTTTTCTTTCTTTCTTTTTTTTCTTGTTTTTTTTACCAAATATCGGTCCCATTTCTAGTGAATAGACGTGTAGTCTAGAGCTGTTGTCTCCGGTTTGAACAAATGTCCGTGGCTCCTGACAATACCCTGTAAGACATTTCTCCCAGAGGTACTGATATCTTACCTAGCTTGAGATAACCTGTGGGTACATCAGCCTAGTATGTCTCAGTAATGATTTTGCTGTCCGGAAAGAAAAGTCCACTAGTGATTGCTTGAGATATTGATAAGCATCTTGACCATGGAAATTGGACCTCGTCATCATAGCATCCATGATCCATAGTCCATCCAGCATGAATCTAGGACTCTTTCCCAGACCTCATTTCACTTTTTCCGGATGTTCTTTGTGGCAAAGGTCTGAAAGCAAATAAGTATATTTGAAAGCCTTTGAAAGCTATCTATCAGAGTAAAACCCTGATCGCGAATCGAACCCATCTTGTTGCCTCGAACTCATACAACACCCCGAATCCTCCATTGTGCCTTTTAGCTGAATAGTCCCGTAGTTCCAAATAATCGAAAACCCATCAATATGAAGAGGGAGGCCTCTGGACTTCCTTACAAAAGGCCGGAGATGGGGATGCAAGGAAGCTGGACAGCAACGAGACCGGAAGCCTAAAGAAATAAAAGTCAGCTAAAGTCTGCAATTCGGCATATTAACTCAGTGGGAACTCACGGTGTTGCCATCGGACTTGCAGCAGGCAACATTCTGCTTGCACTTGCTGTTCAAGAGGTCGTTGGCGACTGCTGAGTGTTAGCATTCGAGATAGATACTTGGTATCGGAGAATCTTACTTCCAGCTCCAATGGAGGAGCATCCATCAAGAAGCTTCAGGCCGCCGTTGCCGAGGACGCCACCCAGAATGCCGGAGAGGATTCCGGATCCCGAGTTGTCGTTGACATTGGTGTCGGCGCTGACCTGGTTGCAGCAGCTGACGCTGAGGTTCTGGCCGCAGACGTTCTGGGCCTCAGCGTAGGTGAGCGTGTCGAGGGTTCTCTTGACCGGAGCAGTGGTGCCAGGAGCGGCGGTGACGGTGAGGGCCATGGCAATGGCGGTGATGGCGGCGGTGGAGAACTGCATTTTGAGAAGATTGAGGTAGACTTGAAGGTCGAAGTTTGGAAGTGGCAGATGATGCTGATTAAGATGGATGAGGATTACTGAAGAGTGAAGAGAAGATGATCAGATGAGATGTGCTTGCTGAGTGTGATGATGAAGGGAAAAGAAGTCTTGTCGGGACGAACAAGCAACGCTCTTTATACACTTCATCCTACCTTGAGAAGACTTGTTCAACAGATGCTATCCCCACACATGACCAGTCGAAGAACTCAGAGATCGTCAGTAATTGCTTCACTAGTCTTCCTCCGACCCCAAGGAATGAGGGCATCCAAGCCATCCCCGGCATAGACAGTATTCCTCGCCATCTCAGAAATATCTAAACGACGGAGTTGTCTATGATCTACATTGATCCATAGCAGTCGCTCTAGCCATTCTGATTGTTCAATCCCAGCATCATTCCGTGTGGTGAAGCGCACTCCACCCAACAACAAATCTTACGTCCCTTGCCTTCATTCCACGTGCTGGCGTTTACTTTCCAATACCACCATCATATCGAAGACCGCAAGGGATAATAAGAGTATGCCAGTTTCCCATTCGACTAATCCTACATTCATGCCTTAGTAGCCATACAAGTAGGATCTCCATCTATTGCGGCTCTGAGAAGCGCGTCAGAGCGCAGGGATCGAAGGAAGACTTGACTTCACCTTCTCATTCCAAGCAGGTGTATCCATGATTCCATCCTTGCACCTTTCAGAAAAGGATCTACATGCAGCCGCGAAGGCTCCATTTTGAGCGCACCTCTATATCGAACAGCAAGGGGCGGGCAGTCGGGAAGATCTCGTCCATTGCAACCCGCCATCATGCTCATCATTTAGCGAAGTAAGTGTATCCTTACAACGGTACAACCCGAATCTCAATCGCAAGATGATGTCGGCAATACGTCCTAGCGTTCTTTTTCAGCTGAGGGTATAAACCAATTGAGACACATCTAGAGTTCGATGAGAAGTGATAGATGTTTAGAAAGCTCTGAGTGCCCCAAGCGGTATTAGTCGTTAGATTCTACTTTTGGTATTGCTTCCATAGTTGTCAAAGTTGTCGGCACTAAGACTCAAGAATAACGCATTCGGCCTGCAGCTTTCTTTTTACAGTAGGCTGGGGTTCACAGAATCCCTGAAGATTTGGCAGATCTTGGCGATCTGGGGATTAGCTCTGCCGAATGCGTTGAGACACCCATTCCCAGAGTTGTCGATCTCACTGTCTCAACTCTTCAACGTCTGGTCGGAATGGATGTGCACGGATGCCCAGTTACCGCAGGGCATCTTGGAAAATGTGTTATTGAGTACCGGCGTATCGGATCCAGTCCTCGCCGGCGCAGAGTCAGAATTCTGCATGATCCAAGTACCGTTTACCAGAACAAGGCAAAGATCTGCGTCATTCCCCTTGGAATACCGTAGGGAGACCTCTGATCTGACTCTACCATAATCCCATTGAAGTCTGGCTGGGTATTATCGTCTACCTCACTAGTCGTTAAAGTGAAAGAGTCACTCTGACGAGGTAGTTTTCTACATCTCAATAGGCTAGGCCGAGTGTCCAAACCGTATCGGAGGAGTGCCCCAGTCGCCGTCAAAAACCGTGAACGGAGGCAACGAAAGAGTCATACTTATTTCAATCAATAGCACGGAGAAACTCTACTTGTGGAAACGGTTGAGCCATGGGCTCTTGATGTACACAGTACGGGAACCGAAGTATTTGCAAGGCTCGAATTCCTGAGTTTCATTGGAGGTCATTCGCTTAGAGAAAGAGATACTTCAGCCACCCGCCAGAGTTTTATACAGGACACCCGACCTACTAAAGACAGGCTGCCAGAGCGCCAGGCAAAGGCGAACGCATGTGGCCTCTTTGGACTTCGGAGGCGTCTGGTGGCCTGCTTCGACTTGATAGTTTGGGAATGCCAATTCCGGCGGGCGAATTGCCTCCCGAAATGTGAACATGTCAAATTTTTTCTTACTTCCCTGGTCATGGGAACAGCGCGTGGGGGCTACGAGCTGATAGGAGCCTAGAAGGTCGACGCCGCCTTACGGCCGTGTTTACGTCCGTAGCTATGCCGCCCATGTGCAGTTATGCAACTGTTGGCGGCGCCTCTTATCTTCAGCCAGGCCTATTGCGATGCTACTCCGTCGCATAGTTTCCTCTTCCCGGGTTGAACCCGAGGAAGGGGTATGTCGTTGGTGTTTCCTCCAACTGTCAGTCACGTCCTGCATATGCAGCCCTAAGAATCGCTGGAAACAAAACTTGAGCAGGGGTGGGAACATGGAATTATTTAGCACACTTTCTTGCCAGCTCGTATCTTACAGCGGCTCAGTCTGACGCCGATAAGATGTACCCCAAGTCAGATAGATTCCTTCGAATCCTTTCCGAAGCGTCGAAATTCCTCCTCAATCAGGGCCCAGCTTTCCTTTCTCAAAAACCCCTGAACCCAGTAATTTCCAGATTCGTCCTTGCCATATATCATAAAAGCGTCACGGGTTTTGTCATCCGCGTTCATGGTGGTGCCCCAGAACATGACTGGTCTGACATGATCTTGCGCCGCATCCGCCGCAGAGTTCCCCACCACCCCAGTGCAGGGCTTGTGTTCGCCAACGTCGCCCGAGGCAGCAGAGCTGATATCGGCGGCATCCAAGAATTTTGCCTTGGTCCAGTTGGAGCAGGCAATCACTCGGGAATCCCACCGCGCAAACAGGGGCATTGTGCCTAGAGCTGCAAACCAGTTACGTGCGAGACGCAGAAGACTTCGGGTCTGCACGTCGCTAGTCTGCTCAGTGATGGCTTGGCGCAGATGTTGAGCAATCTGTGCCGTCGTGGCGCTGGCAGCCTCCCGTCTGGATAGGACAGTCGTTGCTGGAAGGATCAGGTTCTGCAGGTATGGGCCCTCGGGCGCAAACGTATTCTCCAAACGCCGGCGGATATCGAATACGTTGCAAATTACTGCACTGCACCTCTTCCATGGTCGTGACGACATGACAAGGCGAGAACCCCAAGCTGTGATGAGATCCCCATCGCTGACGAAAGGGACCACTCCACCATGTGTTTCCTTCAACTCCTGCTCGACTCCTTGGCGCAGATGTCTCAAATAGTTGGCGGGCAGATAGATGTGTCGAGCTTGCACGGTTCGGCGAGTCGCGATATCCCATAGATATCGGGCAATGAAGGAAACCAAAGCAACGCCACGAGTTTGCTTACTTTCTAAAGCGAACTCTCTCTGCGAGACATCCTTGTCGAGGTCTGTTGCTACGCTGTCAAGCACATCTCGATAAGTGCCCTGAAGAGGCTTCACCAGATAGCTCTTGCCCACTATGATATTGGACCATGCCTTGAGTAGCTCTGATATACCCATGGCATCGGCGAGCGAGTGTGGATAGGTGAGCCCTACTAGTGTAGCGTCTGCGAAAGATGTGACATGAAGACACAGCAAGGGCTCATCACTCCTCAAGTAATGGTTGGTGTTCTTTGGCAGATCAACGGGCGCAGCGAAAGACTTGAAGGCTGGGCTGCCTTCTTGTAAAGATGGTGTAGATCCTGTTGCTTTGGGCAGCCTCGAAGCAAGAGGATGGGAGTCGATGTTGGTGTTGAGGTGGTCGACGTGGGAAAATCTCACGGCCGGGCGTGTCTCGGTGAAAACGCGCGGTACATGGATCTCGAGTTTTCCTTCACTCTGCAAGATTTTACGATGGCAGTCAGTACCGGCAAGTCAACGGGTTCTTTATATCAAAATGGAAATCATGACTTACATTGGCTCGTAGACGGCCTGAAATCTTACGCCATCCAGGCGTATGCACAAGTTGGATTAGACTTTCGTGAAGCGTCCTGGCGTCGAGGACGTTGTCATAGCGAAAAGTATAGTTTAAAACAATTTTACGAATGATAGCCGCCTGATCTATGAAGTGAATTGGCAGAACTTCGTCTTCGTATAGAAGACATTCGTCTTTTGCCGATTCGAGATCACTATCTCTCGTGAACTTTTCGTAGTTGCGCATTTCAAAGAGAAACTCCTCGAGGCTTTTGAGCACAATCTTTTGAAAGAGGCAAGAAGTTTGATAGCCAGTCTAGGTAAAGACAAGCTTTAGTGAAAGAATAGATTGATTTGCGACGCCCAGTGTCTCTGTAAGTTGAATGCGAGGCGAGAATGCTCTTCGATTTATATGTTTTCCATCGAGGAGACTGATATCCGCCATCTTCCATACTCGGTCGGGCTGATTCTGGGGGCTAATCCTTTTGTCTTGATGGTGCCTCTTTTCAAGGTCATACGGCCATTTCACAGCCATGTATCTTGACGCCATTTTGGGCAATGTCAGCCAGCCCAGTAGGGCTGATACTTGTCAACTTTTGAGAAACTTCCAAACCAACAAGATACAGAAGTGACGAGAAGGAACATTTGGGTGTGGCGGAGAGACTCCTTATTGGTGTTCCTACGAACGAAGTCATCGGCTCGATGCATCCAAAAGTGAAGGAATTCCACTTTGGGAATGTGTCCGGTGTGAGTCTTGTCAAGTCGCCCCGCCCCCCAATCGTAAGACGACACAGCCTTGTTCCGCGCCGCATCCGTCGCTCGTTGATCTCGCCAATAGTCTTACGGAATTGAGAGTGACTGCCTGGAACCTCCGGTTTTAGCTGGATTTGAGAAGGGTGATGGCATGCCTAATAGTCCTTATACCGTGTGACAAATTACTGTGCACTCTAGTTTTTTGTGTGTAGGCGACTTTTTCCGACTATACTAGCCTGAGATAGAATTGACCAAGTATTTGTACCAAGACGGATGCGTGCACGAGAGCCTTGCAAGAGCAGACCGCACCAGAATTCCCTGATTCAGTTCTCTAAACGAATGCGATGCTGTCGACGAAGGGAAAGGTCCGATCAGACTGTAGTGCATGTCTTGCATCCACATGTTGAGACGGGAAGGTTTTGAACTATTGCATTATTAAGACCATGATAACATTCATCATTAGTGAGAAGCTAAAGACCGTCTTCTTTGGGTCTGCATCCTGTTTCTAGGCGTGGTAGTCAAAGAGCATTCTGCCAGAGAACACTGCCCTATGACTTTCCATTGCCAGCCCCTTTCTTGACCTTTGACATCCTAGGTGCGTTTCTTCAATTTACATTTTTCTTGTTTCCATCTCGTAGTCGTCCACCCTTGACTCGTGAGTAATTGGCTTTGTGAGCATGACAGTGTCGTCGCCAGCGTAGGACTCGAAACCCTTGATATTGTACTTGGCGGCAAGCGGGCCGAGTTCGATCAATCCGGCAATGATGATGCCAATGCTGACCTCGATGGCGGACCAGTTGAATACGGGTGCAGCGTCGACTGTACTGTTGTTAGCATTCGGAACCCAGAGTGGAGTTATCAACACATACGAAGCTGGTCGCTTGACCCCTTGAGTTTGACCAGTGCCACAAGGCGGATGATGTTTGCGATTGTCGCGCTAGTCTCCCTATTAGCAAAGGCCTTCCAATCACCTCGAAATAAAACTTACAGTATTCCCAAGCCGAAGATGCCGTAAATGTACATCTTCAATCTTGAGTTCAGGCCGCGGCCTCTCATCATGATCCATGGTGAAACCATCAAAAGACCATCCAGGGTCGCCGTCACGATAGACAGCGCATATCCCATATAGAGCTGACCCGTGAGAGGCAGGCAGTGCCCCTTTGCGTTCGCATCCAGCAATCTCCATGCGAAATCAATCGGCTGGCACTGGACCAACAAGTAGATGATGAAAGCAAGGCTGATGGCCACGTCCAGGCCAATCGATACCCAGAACAGAGAAGTCAGGATCCTCGAGCGCGATAGTCGAATGAAGGTCAAAGCAATGCTTCCTTTCATTGCCGAGGTGAGTACCACGTAAATAATTTCCAGGAAAAAGAGTACTTTGAGAGAACTGGCGATGCCAGGGAGTGTCGCCTGGAGAATGCTGCCGCCAATTCCACCTTGAACACCTAGGACCAAGAGAGCGTAAAGAGCTGCAAAAGCGGCCTGCAAGCATAGTATTAGATAGAGCGAATGCATACACCGCAAATCAGAGTACGAACCAGAGCTGTAAGTAGTAGGTAGTCGTTGGGTCGGACATGCTTTGTGATGAAGATCCGAGTATACAGGCGTAGACCGACGAAGAAGGTGTTGAGAAACATCAATATCGCCCCCACCACGATCATGACCATGCCCTGCTCTGCGATCGCCATCTTGACGGTAGTGAATAGACGTTCCGGTGATAAGTGATGCGACTAGTGGCGACTTCGGTGTTGTGGCCAGCACGCAGGAATGTCTGGCTTCCAGGACCGACCGGACTACTACCGATATGAAGGGTGAAAGTTGTAGATGTAATCGTAAAGTTGGTGCCTTCGCGACGATGTAAATGGACAAATATCCAGCAGCGATACTTTGGGATTGCAGTTTCTGACATGAAGACACACCAACAAATCCAAATCACCGCTGCAGCACAGATCAAGGATCTGGCACACAGAAGGTCCCCTACTTGAGGATGTAATTGGGGCTGAATAGTATTCGTATCAGAGTGTCGGGGCTCGCATGGTTTCGTGTGGTGTTTCAAAACCTGTAGAAATGGGAAACCACTAAGCTTTCAATTGACGTCCGACCGAGGCTGACACGAGCTAGATGGGAGGCCGACAGAAGCAGTTCCCTGCTGGAAACTGGTCAAAGTGAGTAATCCATTCGCATTCAGGGTAAAGATGGGATGAAACAAGTGCTGAGATACGTAAACCCGACACCGAAGACAGCAGCAGTATGTGCGGCCCGGTGCCGTGCTGCCGAAGGGGTTGATCCGTTCGCATTGATCGCCGGTGATAGGCACGGCAGGGTGATGGGAGGCGACGACAATCAACCACAAGAAACATTGGCCCAATCTGCTTAGGGACGTTGGAGAATTCAAACCATATCATATCATGAGTCACTGTTAACTGGAGGACTGGACTGCTGAGACGTGCTCTCATAATGCCATGATATTTTCTTCACGGACCGTCTGAAATTCTGAATACTTAGTGTTCCAAAAGCTCGAACAAGTCTTCACTCTTCTCTTTTGTAGGCCTTCCGCGCCTTTGAAGAATGCGATACCGACATACCCTGGATTACGGTGCTGAATATGACGATTTGTCAACCTTCAAGGTACTAAGATGAAGTTTCCCACATGCCTGCAAACTGGCTACTGACAGACGAAGGTCTTTTCAAGATTCTGGCCCATTTTCATTTGGCCAACCAAAGCTTTCATATTGTATCCCTGATGCCCTTACCCCCGTGCAAATACACGAACTCTTCATCACCCAGTACTCCAACAGTGAAATGCCTAGTTTGACCTCGGGTTCTCTGAAAGCAGCCCATTCTGAAGCTCAAATCGTCCACACGACTGTAGAGGTCGCCCTTGGACAGTAAATGAACACTCTGTGGTAGGTGACTTGGTGCATTTGAGCCTTGAAGCAGGTTGACCATGGACGCCATGCTATGGAAACCATCTGGCGCCAACCCTTTCACTTCCATATCGAACAACCGCGGGATTCCACTAAGATGCCTCGTAGCGGCAGAGAGTACTGCCATTATGTCACACAGAGCCACTAAGCCCAGTACCGCCATCAAGATATATGTGATAGTGGGGTTCTGGACTAAACGTCGTTTGCTTCTGTCTACAATGGTTGCTTCAAGCAATGGGAGACCATTAGCAGGTGGAGGGCGATTTCTGGAATTTTCAGTGACGCCAAAGCGATTCTCTAAGTTGGCGAGTTGGGCACCAATGAAGCCCAAGTTGTGTTTCAGGCCATCGAGAACGTTGGATTCCTGGCTAGGGTCTCCCAATGCGCTGAGTGGTAGTTGGCCGTATGGCTCTATCAAGACTGTGAATTGCCTCTCCATTGAACCAGCGAGCGGGTCGTTGAGGCTAACAGTTGGGAATGCGTCACCCGCTTGGAAGTTGATGAACTGAAAGTCGAAGTGAGGAACGTCAAATGGAGGATCCCAGAGTTTCGTAGTTGATAGATCGGGTTCCGGCGGCTTTTCGGGGTCGAGAATGTATATGCCGTCCGACTCCATGGATAATGAGACCTTGGTACTCGTCTCGACCCACGTGTAGTTACATCTCCAGATGGAGAGATGGTCAAGATCGTTTTTGTCTTTGTTGAACTCTCCCCAAACGTAAGTTTGGAATCGATATGGGGAGTATATGTAATCAGGAGCGCTCACGTTTATGCCTAGCTTACAAAGGCCGTTGATGGAATACGTGTTTCCTGGTGATTCAAGAATGTCCGAAAAGTATGAGCGGCCTAGCCTATTCGTAGCGGTGCTCATGGAGATGATTCCCGGAAGCTTCGCTCGATTTCCATTAGGACAATCAAACGACTCGACCATAAGGACCTCGAAGAATTTGTCCTCCTCGGTGTAGTTCCGGAATGTGATGTTGTAGGTGCTGGCGGGCAACTGGACGCAGGTAGGGGCCAATGTGGCAGCCGGAGCGCTGAGCTGGATGGAAATATTTGGCGAAACCTCTGTTCCTTGTAGTCCGTCAAGAACCGGGAAAACGAGATCGTCGTAGGTGTTCCGTGGGTATGTCAAAGCTCCGTCACCCTTACGCAGGACAAGGCTGCTCAACGAGTCTCGCGTTGCTGCGAAGGATCCGGCATTGTTCAACGTCATCTGACGTGATCCGAACCATGTTGTCTGTCGTAGCTGGACGTTCGTAGAGCTAGGTACTGGGTTTACGGTGAACATAACCGAAGCTAGAGTTGTCAGAAATGCGCAGAGGAAGGTTAGCAACTGTGAGAGGGTGACAGCCCAAACACGCTTTCGGACCGACCAGTATAATGCCCTTAGACCCATCATGTCGAGGAATGACATATCGAGAAGTCTTGCACTACACGGTCGCAGAGAAAGGCTTGAAAGCGTTGCCAAACCTCGGTATGCGAAGTCACAGCAGCCGACATACAGAGCAACACAAAGCATTACCAGTGCTGGAACAGATGTCCACAGCAGATGCAAATAACCATCGGCATTTATAGAGGCAAGCCCCTCTTGTGATTTCGATACACCTAAAGTGTAGTATAGCCCACCGATGATTCCAAAAATCAGGACAGAGATCGGCACTCGTGTCCATGTCCTCAGTACCAAGGGAGTGAATTCACAAGAGCTCCACTCATTGTCGAGACTACGCGACTGAGAAGCCATGATGCTGTTTGACAGATCCATGTTGTCGCGGAAGAAAAGCATGCTTCCGAGAATTGTAGCAGGATCTCTGTGCCATACTGACATCCTCTTTCGGTAGCGAAGCAGAACTATTACGGTCAAAACAGCAAGCAGGAAGAATAGCGCTGTCATCGACAGCGAGACCCACTGGTTGACTGTCAGCCTTTCGATGGTGGCGATTGTTGTTCCAGTTGTTTGGGAATCGCCTTCTTCTCGCAAACGATAGTGGCCGATCAAAGGGCTCAAGATACTGCTCGTGTTCATGACCGCGTCGTAAAGGACATCATTAGTGAATAGTGATGGATCAGTATCATTGTTCGTTCCCTTTCCGTTGAACTGGAAACCTGTAATGATCGGCCCAAAGATTGTACCGGTCCCTGAGCCAGCCCATAGACCGACTGTTTCAGGGATGGAGCTCCCCAACAATGACCAGAGGTCCGCGTTGACCGTTCTTCTGGACCCGCCCGGTATGACCGTCATATTCGGGCTCACACCATCGTCAACTATCTCCACCGGGGTTGTCCAGGCCGTCGAGGAGCACAAAATCGCAGCAAAATTAAGAACATCAGGGTGAGATGTATTCTTTGCTGACGGTCCAATGCGAGTTGCGTAGTACAAAGACTGGTTGTGTTGTTGTGGAAGGTTTGAGCACGGCTTTGGCTCATTAAGGAGGTTGTTGACATTCCAACTGCTCTGTAATGTCGTCTTGTTCGGATTGGAATTGATCCACATCATTCGATCCGTAGTTACTGGGACAGGCTGATCGCAGCCCTCGAACAAAAGACTGGCGTTGAAGGCGTAATAGCTCCTGGCGGGACCTGTTTCCTTGAGGTCCGTATGCGAGTAGTTACTAAGCTTCAGACATTTCATCTCTGCAAAGTACCCATCGACAGTGACTGTGATCGGTTCCGTTTCTGTTCCTCGCCCGGAGCCCTGACGAAACGAGAACGTCTGATAGGCCCCTTCCTTTGTGACCCCAAATGGTAGCTTCATTTCGAAATTCTGCAGAGCCTTTGCAATGTAGTATGCACTAGTCTCTCTGTTTGACATCGCTGGAGTACTGACATTGAACGAGTCGAGCACATGAACATCGACGAGTTGTTCAGCTTGGAAGCTGACCAGACTGTACAAACTAGGGGCAAGAATAATCTGAATCTTGATGAAAAGAGACACAACGGCGATGATGAAGACAAGGAAGTGTCTTCTCCGCAGGGATTGATAAAGAATCGAAGGCGACAGCATTGCTGTGTAGTCAAGAGAATACCCGCCCCTGCTCATCGATGGGTTGTCGCGGTAAGCGATCCAAGGCATATAGCGGATGGCCTGTAACTCGACTCTTGACCAAAAAATGGACAACAGAGTGAGGACTTGATTTATTGAATGTCAGCCTATCTTGACACAAAGTCTTCACAGTTTTCTCTTACTTGCTGTTGGGCCAAATCGCCAAAGGTAAACGAGGCTCTGCCGTGTGGTGACCAGACCACTATTTTGCTGGGAAAATTGAAACATGACAATGAGAGAGGCGCCGAAGAGAAGGAACAAAGCGGCGAACGCCAACAATGTCCCTGACCGAAGCCATGTTGGACACCATGTTGCTGTGTGATTGGTAGTGTCGTCTGCGCTTCTGTCCACGCCGCTCACGGATTTTTTCGCTAGGAAGCTATCAAGCTCTACATCCCGTTGAAGAAGTGGATGCGTTCCAACGATGAAAGCGTTCTTGTTGTTCTCCGTGAAGTCATCATCGAACAGACTGCGGGTATTTGTCGAAGACCGCGAATACTCCGACCTAGGCGCCATTTTGGGAGTAGTGGGGGTCAAGGCGCTGCCATGAAATCAATGGATGCGAAAGCGTTCTTCTCCAGAAAGTTCCTCTCTTTCTCAAGTTGAACGAAGGTCAAGGTATGGCATTATACTGTTAAGAGCGGCGGAGCCTGATTGAGGCAAGCAAGATCAGAATTTCGGTGATCGCCTGTTACAGTCGGGTGACCGAAGTGTCTATATTTCATTCAAGCTTCTCTAGCCTCCAGGCAAAAATTCTCAGGGCGGGCTACTTTCTCCATATGATGATGGGCCTATGAGCGCCTCAATACTGAGAGACCCTTGTGTTATGTGTGTCAACGTAGGGGCAACCCCCGGGAGCCTTGCATTAGTTTCCGACATTTCGACTTCAGCTAATAGTATCTGTGGTGGCAGTTGCGAAATATTTGGCGCGAAACGGGCGCTTAAAGATGACTGCATGATCCTTCGATGGCTGATGTGGCGGTTGGGGGCTAATTGGGTGCCTGATGCAACTTGATTTAGCGGACGGGGTCTTCATTTACAGCAGGAGCCCATTGAGTTTGTCGTATGTTCGTCTCATCAGGCGGTTTGATCCTCTGCAAGCTTTATGTACAACAAGTAGGTAAGTAGTATAAATGTACCGTAAAGTTTGACATTGTACTACCACACTACTTCTCAAATATATATGCCAGATATCCTCTCTGCCGTAACCACTCCTCGGCCATTGAGGGCCATTTTGAGACCGGCAACCCTTCAGTGTCCAAAGCGAAGCCGTGGGGCGCGTCAGCAAAAACGTGGAGCTCGACAGACCCCTCCGCTGCCTGCAACCCCTGCGCAAGCCGGTATGCGTTCACCACAGGCACCACGGGATCGCTGGCAGAATACACAATAAAGGTTGGCGGTGCCGGGCGCGAAATTTGCTGATCGGGGATGACAACATCGTAAAGCTCCTGCTTCGCCGGCGGCTCGAGGGGTGCCTTATTGGGAATTATGGTGTGCCCCTTGGCATTGGTAGAGATAGGTCCGTATCCAATGATGGCGAACTCCGGCTTCGGCACCGGTGCCCCGGAAGAAGACGCCCACGAAGCCGGGTACTCGGCCAGCAGCGCGGACGCAAGGTGGCCGCCGGAGGAGAGACCGCACAACGCTAACCTCGCTGGCGCCGCCTTCTCTTCGATCAGACGCAACGCCTGTCTGGCATCGTCGACAGGGGCTTGGGGTCCTGTTTCTGCTGTCGGGAATCGGTGCACAAGTACAAAGGCCTCGAAACCGAGAGAAGCGAGCCAGCGTGCGACGGCGACACCTTCACGGCCCACCATGAGCTCGATGTAGCCGCCACCACCCAGAATGAGCACCGCGCGTCCGTTTGACTTCGCTGTTGGTTTGTATCCAAATAACCATGGTCTTGAAACTGCTTTGACAACTCCTTGATCGATAGTTCCTTGTGGAAGGTCGAGTTTGAATGCCCCATCGATGGGTTCGCTATCCCACAGCGGCCATGCGGAGTCCGCCGCAAACGATGACAAAAGACTCATTTCGTGAGAATATCCGACTTCGAATCGATGTCGCTGGTGACAAAATGAAAGAAACCTATGTGGAAATGTCGACCCCGCGTTTTGAGATTGGAGAGTTGGTCTGACGAGATGGGGTGATGTGTCCACGAGTTGCAATAAGAATTGGATCCTCGTGTATTTGAACAAGCGCTCGGTTTGCTTTGCCCCGATCAACCGAATTCAACGCAAGTCTGAACCATCAGAGAAGGCATCATCGCCATGCTAAATGTTGCTAGCAAATCGGTCTATAGAAGTCGTGGGTAAACAAGGAGCCGCCAAAATATCGATCTAGGCTGAACGATATCTATGTAACAAGATAGCATAAGGTCGCCAGAGACACCCGGGTAAGATGAGATGGGAAGACGAGTTCGTCATGGGCACGATAGAATTATTCCGCTAGATATCTTCAACATCACGCGCATTGACAAGACCGTAGCTTCTTGGTGCTGACTTGACGAACAATGTCGGAGGCAGGTCGTTAATATATCAGTCGGATGGTATTCCGACTGAACTCAGTGTTCTCGCCCCGAACGAGGGGGTTCATCCAGGTCTTGGCGTTCCAGGAGTAATCGATCTTAGCCCAGGATTTACCTGTGTCCGGGAAGTAAGCCTCGCAGTCATGATGAGCCAATCAATAAGAATCTGGATACCCTCCGCATTGGTCTTCCATCTAAATGCTAATGGTAAGCCGTCCCAGTATTGACTTGCTTATTTGCGGTTAGTATGCTTTTCATATTGAGCAATTCTTCATTCTTCGCATAAGTGTGTCGTGTACTCCGAAAAGCCGTTTCAACATCCCCTCCCCCGCCGTGCAACTACTGGTGTTCTGCCGAATGACTGAAGAACCTGGCCAAACCAGGAAAGACCCCGGACAACGCATGTAATCTCATCGATTGAACGCATACTGACGAAAAATGTTTTGATCCAGGGAGAACTCGATCATTTGATATCGCTACAATCAGGAAGATATTATAGAAAGAAGATCAAGACGCTTGGGCCAACTTTGATTTGCGGTTGGTGGCATTCGGAGTCTAGAAGCGGAACCTTAGATACGGCCAGCATCGATATTCACTGCACCCTTTGTACGATACAATCGTGGGCGCAAACCAGCTGAAATGTAAACACATTCAAATACCATTTTTTCATCCATACCTATATATTGCATGAGATTGGAGAATGGTGTCGCCTATGTTCTCCACGAGAAATATCTCTCCTAGACAACATTGAAAGTGAAACACACCGACCAGTGTCATAGTGGAACTCTTTCCGAGTTCCGCCCTCGATTTGTGAGTGAGGAACCGCCGGAAATTCCGCCGCTAGCCCCGCCATCCCACCTCAAACAGAGGCATTTTGGACGCCGGTAGCATTCGATCATTAGAAGAACCTCCGATCCGCGCCTGTGAAGAAATCCAGATCTCGATGGTTTTGACGAGGGTCAAATATTTTGGAAAGATCCTAGCAGTCACATATGGTACAGAAAGTTGCATGCGCACATCACTTGCAAGCTCTTCCCATCTTTGTTGGAACGGGCAGTTGCTACATGATCGATCTACCTACGAAACATGCATCTAATCGGATGTGTAACTTTCCCAGTGATAGACATCATATATGACTGTTATTCTCAGTGAGATTGTATCTTGAGGAATATCGACCTATGATGAGAGCTCTATTTCGACTTTCAAGCTGCAATAATTGTGATGTGAAACCCTGCGGACGCCGCCATTCCGCAAATATTTAGCTCAGGACTATCTATCCCTTCCAAGCTTAGTCCGGCTAGCAACCGAGTCAGGTAGGTTCCTACTCTTATCTCCATACCCATACGGCCGTCCAGTGAAGTGACTACCATTTCTGAGTCAGTACTTCATCTTGTATTCCTGGGGAAGCAAGTGTTGGAGAACGAGTGATCAATCAAAGACTCCCAATTAGTCAAATGTCGAACGCATCCCGGGAAGGATTTCGGGTGTGACGCCGGCTTTGACGGATAGTGATCAACCCCCACTGAATGCCACTCTACCCCAGAGATCTAGCGGCTTAAGTTTGCGGGGTGGCGGGGGTTAATGTCCAGCCAAGATCCTTCAAAACCCCCCGGAAACCCTACCTCTCAAATTCCGCCCCTTTTCTCTCGACCTCTTTTATCGTTCGATTATCATTCGACTGCTTCGCTCAAAGAAGCAGGTCCCAGAAAAAAGAACGAAGAAGAGAAGAGAGCGGAAGGAGATCACGTGCTATTACTCTTTACTTTTCAATTGGAACATGGATTCTCCAGAATCTCCCAGCTCGGTCGGCGGCGGCGACGGCCCGCAAGCCGGATCCCCCGGTTCTCAGAAGAGCGGAATTCCGAGTGCCCCAAAGACCCGGACCACTCGAGGGAAATACATTTCCAAGGCCTGGTAAGAAGACCCATCTTCGGGATTCCGACGTAAGCAGACGTTGGTAGTTGGCCTATACTGATTACGTTTCGAAAACCTTGCAGCTTTGAGTGCCGGAAACGAAAGAGCAAGTGTAATGGCAAGAGCCCTTGTTTCCGTTGCGCTCGTCAGGCATTGACCTGTAGGTTGATCTATTCCTCCCATTGCCGATGCAGAGCGAGGAAGACTAATAGCCTTAGGCGCATACCCGGCCTCGAAGAAACCACGCAAAGACAGAGGGAATAGCGCGTACGTATACAGCTTGAGATAGACACGGTAATTTGTTGACTAACCTGTTACTTAGTGATACCGATGCACAAGCTATCCAGTCTCTAAGGGACCAAGTGGCTTCTCTGCAAGGAGGCCTGGATCAGTTACGACGGCACCAGTCCCAGCAGCCGTCGGAAACCCAGTCAAGCCCTCTCCATTCTGAGGTTGCACCAACAGTGCTCCAAGATCTCCCGGTCCCATTGGGTAATCCGGATGATCAAGTAGTGGACCCAGCACTTCAACCGGACCCCATTGTCGTAGATGTTGAATCCTCCACTAGCCAAGACGAGCCTCAACCATCCGCCAGTTACACCTTCAACATCAGTCTTGCAAGAACACATCTACGGGCACGGGGTATCGGCACCGCCGATCACGAGTCCGGCGGGATGCCCGGATCTGTCAATCCAACCCGTCCACCTTCACCATCCATCCAAACAGCCTTTGGGTTAGACGTCGGGTCAATAGATCCTCTGTGGCTAATCAACGAAGAGGAAGCTGTACGGTTATGCAATGTGTATGAAGAAGAGATTGGCATTCAGTACCCCTTCCTCGACATTGGGTGGCTGATCGAACGAGTTCGAAGCCTTTACCATGCCATGAACAGCGGTTCTCGCCTTGGGTTTGCCTTTGCCGCAATCCCAGGGCCGACAATTATCGACCCTCAGGATCTAAGCTTGGTGAAGATGGTGCTATCAACAGCCTTGACTGTAGAAGCTGGAGGCTCAAGTCAACTTGGCAGGTCCCTATTCCTCGATGTGAGGAAATCATCACACGATAAGTTGTGGGAATCGGCGAGCATCAAGTCGACTATGCTCTACATCTTACTAGTATGTGTCACCTATGATTGGGTTAAAGTGTACAAGAGTACTAATAATAGACCTCCAGGCTGTTTATAGCTTTATGACTGGCGATGATTTGCAAGCTTGGAGACTTGTCGGCATTGTTGCCCGATGGTGTTTGGAAATGGGCCTTCATCAGTCAGCAACCATCAGCAAAACCTTCAAGGATGCTGGGAAACGCAAGATGGCCATGCGGCTATTCTGGTGTGTCTATACACTGGACCGGCGTTGGGGCTTTGGCGCAGGATTGCCCTTTGTGATGCATAACTTCGATGTTGACCAGCAATTACCAGAACCTGTGAGTTACACAACACTCAGTCACGACTCTGCTACAATTGCGAGGGAGATATTTATTGACCTTCTTAACTGCAGGATCAAGATGTTCCGTATCTCAGAGCCATGGTTGAGTACAGCCGAATTGGCGACAAGGTTTGGGCGACATCGTACAACTCAGCAAGAGCAACTGGCGCCATCAGAGATGACGAGATCTCCTACCTGCTGTACCGCATTGACCAATGGTATGAAGACCTTCCAGAAGACTTGAGGCTATCTTCGAATGAGCAGACGGCCAGTCCCAATACGAACTCTACGACATCTAGAGGTCTTCAACGGCTGCAAGTCTTGCTTCATCTGAGAGCCAACCAGATGAAGATTCTTCTTCTTCAACCGTTCTTGCACTCAACATCTAGTCTCAAGTCAAACAAGTCCAAGGTCCAGTCACTCGTCAACCTAGCCAAGGACACCATCCAGATGCTCGACTCTCTTAATCAATTAACAGACATCTATCAGAACCAACAAATGTGTTTCAACCATTTCCTTGTCTCCGCTCTCGGAGTCATCTTCCTAGTCGTGGCGCTGTCGCCAACAGAGCATGGCGCTTCGGTCCGCGATGAGTTCCACACCGCACTAGACTTGATCAGAGGTCTCAGCGCCAGATCCTACGTCTCAAGCCGACTCTGGAGGAGAATAAGCGACCTACGGCTCGCGTGGCGAAAGCTAGGATTGAATGCTCCTCAGTCTAGGGAGGCCAGAGAGCCTAGTACGCAGCAGGGCAACGCGCTGGTTACACCACCCACCTCATCTGGAGGGATGGACATTCCACCTGGAAGCGTGCCGACAGGTGCAGATGATGGGTTGCGCGGCCCAGAGCTTGATACATGGCCATCAGGTTCGGGTGAGCCTTTCACCGAGGCTCAGATGGCGCAGGAGCTGAATGACTTTTTCAACTCGATTGATGGCGGGGGAGACTTTGGGATTCCTTTACCCGTTTTGGGTACCGACGGAGACGGCCTCGACCCAGAGAGAGGTCCCGAAGATGCGTTTCTCGTGGACGATATGAACGCCTCCATGGATGTGTCACATTTATTTGTAGATATGCTATGAAATGACATGATGTAATATGAGCGATTCAACTTTTAGCCATCCACTTGGACCATAATTACGTGAAAACTGCTGCATTTGTCGACTCTTGTCTATCTCGGCCTCTTTAATATGCATGATGTTTGCAAAAGTTGATCAACAAAGGGGTCACCGCGACAAAATGAGCAAGCGTCGCGTCTTTCTGTTGATGAGGAGATTGGAGGACATGGGAATCGGCTCGAGAGCCTGAAGCTGGCGATGGCTGCTCAGGACCTAGGCTAATTCACGACAACTTCTCTCCAAGCCCCTCAACTCGCAACTTGCCCCAATTATGCGGAAGGCATAATACCATATTCACTACAGAGGATGATTCCGATCAATGCCCGCATCTCTCCACCTCCAACTACTCAAACCCCACGTCATAGTGTGACCTGTGCGGCCTCCGCGCGACACCGGGACGCGGGGGCGGAATTTGGAACTGCTATTCCGACACCAAACCATCGTCTCGGGACCCCGCGATTTGGCTCAGGCCAAGGACAGGACGAATCGCGGGGAACTGTGAATCCTAATGTGAGATTTCCGCCCAATGAGTTATCTTACATTATAAATGATTTTGCTCGTCTAGTCTGTCGTTGTCATCAGAACCAACAAAGTCAACGACCTCAATCAGCAATTACAGTCTGCGCTCTGTACATCCTGCCCATCATGCTCGTCGCAGAACTCGTACAAGGCCTCGTCCACGAGGCAACCCACCGACCGACCGAGTTCCTCGCCAAATTTTTGGGGGTCGCGGTATTGGTTTACTTCATCGCAAACGAAGTCGTCAGATCGAAAGCTCGTCTACCTGCTTGGCATGGCCCGAAGGGACTCCCCGTTATAGGGAACCTGCACCAGCTTGGCGGCAATGCCTCGCAGGTATACAAGGACTGGGCCAAGCAGTATGGTGCCGTTTATCAGGTCCAGCTGGGCAACCTGCCTGTTTTGGTTGTGAACACTGCTGCTGCGGCCAAGGTCATGTTTGGAAACAACTCGCAAGCAACTGCTTCACGACCGGAGCTCTACACTTTCCACAAGGTATGTTCCATTGTCTAATCAGATCAGAATTGAAATCCCTAACATTTGTGCTCTAGATTGTTGCCAACACTGCTGGCACCACTATTGGCACATCCCCCTACAATGAGTCTCTCAAGAGGAGGAGAAAGGGAGCAGCATCCGCCCTCAACCGCCCATCCATTGAGACTTACATCCCCCACCTGGACCTCGAGACAAGAGATTTCCTCAAGGACGCTCTCAACTACGGCAAGGCAGGCAAAGTCACCATCGACCCGCTTCCCCTCGTTCAGAGACTCAGCTTGTCACTGGCAGTCACGCTGAACTGGGGCATGCGATTCCCTAGCCACGACGACGGACTGTTCAAGGAAATCACGACGGTCGAGGGCGAGATCAGCCGCACGAGGAGCGTCACGGACAACATGCAGGACTACATCCCCCTCCTCCGCTACAACCCCTTCTCGGCCGGGAAGCGCCACGCCGTTGAGATGAGAATCCGCCGCGACAAGTATCTGTCCAAGCTCAACGGCGACCTGGAGGAGAAGATCCGCAACGGAACGCATGAGCCGTGTATCCAGGCCAACGTTATGCTCGATGAGGAGGCTAAGCTTAACAACGTCGAGCTGACATCGATCAGTCTCACCATGCTGTCTGCCGGCTTCGAGACGTTTACTGCGGTATCGACGTGGGGTATTGGGTTCTTGGCGACGCACCCCGAGATTCAACAAAAGGCTTTTGAGGCGATTAGGAAGACGTACGACGAGGGAAACCCTTTGTGCGATGCGCATGATGACCAGACTATTCCCTACCTCCGCGCTTTGGTTCGCGAATGCTTGAGGTATGATTCAGACGTGGCATTCTTGACAACCTGTGACGTCGACTAACTCTCTTACTCAGATTCTTCACTGTCCTTCGCCTCTCATTGCCTCGTGCCACGAACAAGGAGTTCATGTACGAGGGCAAGCTGGTACCCAAGGGCACCGTCGTCTTCTTGAACTCTTGGGCTTGCAACATGGGTGAGTCTTTCGTCCCTGATTGGGAAGCGAATGTATTCAGAAACACAAAACTAACATTTCCTCAGATGGCGACCTATGGCATGATCCCGAGGTCTTCCGCCCCGAGCGCTGGCTGGAGAACCCCGAAGCACCCATGTTCACCTACGGCATGGGCTACCGCATGTGTGCCGGAACCATGCTGGCCAACCGCGAACTGTACATCACCTTCCTCCGCATGTTGGCCAGCTTTGAGCTGTCGTCAACAGACAAGATCGACACCGATCCCATCACCGGCGCTGCTGATTTGACCAACCTGATTATCACCCCAGGCTCCTACAAGGTCACCTTCACCCCCCGCAACGAGTCAGCCCTGAGAGCCGCCCTGGAGACTGAGGTCGAGCACTGATTTCGAGTTATCTGGCATTCGCTACCTGAGATGTGGGGGAGATCAAGCCTGCCGGAGGGAATACAGGACGGATGAATGACAAGAATGGAATACCGGTCCACCATGGAATGAATATTGAAGCATAACGATTCGGGACGGCGCCATGCATTGATTGACAGAATGGAAGAAAGTTAGGCCAAAGTCTGGCATCCCATTCATGTACCAATAAGTCAAAAAATAAAAGAAATGTCTTGAATTTCCGAAACCGAGAATCGAACTCGGGGCTATGCCTAACCTCTCACTCACGGGAGCTCATGAGAGGGCATCATGTTGGCCACTACACCATATCGGATTGCTTAATGCTGAATATGTTCGAAATTGGATCCTTAGCTCGCGGGCTAAGAAGCGGAGCTGTGTGTGTGAGCGCGATGGGGTTTTCATGAAAAGATGAAAATTTGTCTCTTTGGCTTGTGGGACGGTGGGTCACCTCCATGAAGTCGTTGCAGGGCGAGACCTGTCTCTGAGATTTGGTGGAGAACACGAGGTGCGGATACTCTAAAAGCAGAAAAGGTCTGGTATTCGAGGTTGACGGAAATCTTAGCGATGGTCGTCAAATATTCATCGAATTTGGAGGCCGAGTTGAGCTGCTCAATGTGTTGTCTTACGAGATCCTCCAAGGAATCGCACCGCAGTTCATCATGCTAGCGAACTAACTTGCTGATATTAGTGATAAAGACTCCCCTCAGGGGTTTGAAAAGGTGCTTTGTTAACAGGCTTCGAAGGTCAAATCAGCAGGAAAGCATTCAAAGATATTGAAATCAGTCAACCAGCTAGTTTTAATTGTTTGTTATTGAGATTTATTCAGCTACCGCCACGTAGTGATGGTCAATACCGCTTTGAGGATTGATGCAGATACCAGGCCGCCCGGGCTCGACTCTTGCATAGGCATACGCTGCCTCAAGCTCGATTTCTTCGCCACTGAGTGCATCAACTGCACCAAAGTCATGGAGAATGCCGGAAGCACTGTATGAACACTGCTCCTTCGCGCCCACGAGATGCACCGAAGCCTTGAGCAATAACCTGTACGCTCCGTCCGCAGCGTCAACGTCTGCCTCTAAAACCATTTGGATAGTCTGAGTTCCGCGAGGCGCAGGTGGGATGCAATCCAACCTGAGAATGAGGACTTCGTCGTTCATTCTCGCATCTGGGAGCTCGCCCTGGAAGACTGGTATCACGATCCTCGTCTGTCCGTCCACTGTTGTGGTGAAGGTCATGGCCCGAGTACTCGGGAGTATTGTGTATCGCTGGAACACCCGATGCGCCTCGCCTCCGATGATCTCGAGAAGGACAGCTCGTGGATTCACCTCAAAAGTACCGACTAGTTCGTCGTATCTTCCGTGTCCACAGACATTCTCGGCAAAGACAGCCGCGCCAAACGTGACAACTTCGTCGTAGTCCCACGTATCTGGTATCAAGCGGAGACTTCGTGGGTAATCGAAGATCGCAGAGGTTCCGGTACCGAAGAAGGCCTTTACCATGGATCTTAACTGTGCCGCTTCGGTGTAGCCTCCCACAATAAGGACTTTTGAAATGTCGTTGTTAGAAAGATTCGCGCTTTCGATAACCTGACCCAGAAGGGGTAGTGTCTTTTCGAGTGTCTCCATCTCAATTGCGTCGAATACCGAGCTCCCTCTCAGCTGCTTTTGATGCATCAATTCGCCCACCTCATTGCCAAGCTGGTGATCACTGACACTAGCCAGACCTTCAAACACACCTGCATCAACCTCGAACAAAGATACCTCGAAGGTTTCTCTCCCTAGGTCGTACACAATGAAGTGGAACTCGTCGTCCAGCTTGTCTATGCCGAGCCCAATAGCAGCGGCGGTAGGCGCATTCATGATGCGAAGTACTTCTATTCCAACGGAAGAACCCGCTTCCGTTATGATATTGCGTTCTTCCTTGGTGAAATATTGCGGCACAGTCACAAATGCCTGTTCAATGGGTTCAAGTGTCCAGACTTTGGCTACCTCTTTGAGTTTCCGGAGGGCTTCAACTACCGAGTCTCTGAAAATGTGAACTTCATCAGGATCGCCTAGATTTACGTGAGGGATCGAATGTTTGAGAGCCCGATGTAGGAAGTACTCGGGTTCGGTGGCGTCGCAGACCATAACACTGATAGAAGTTAGCACTCACCATCGAAGAGTGTGCTGCAGACCATGGTCCAACCTGGAATCGAATAGAGCACTTGAAAGACATGGATCGCTTTGTGCGTGATATGCCAATTCATCCGACCCCATGATCGTGAAACCTGAAATACAGTCTGCTATCAGTCTTACACTTTCTAAATTCAATAGTAAGCTTACTCTGGCCATCAAGCGGTATCCTCCTGGCACCGCGTTGTATCTTGCCCACGCTTGCATACGAAGGTCCGAGGCTCTTTACAACACAACTTGTATCAATCACAACGTTCATGAGTGCTTTGGAGTTCCGGGGAGACACTCACGATGGACATGAAGCCAGGCTTACACGCATCCTCCCAGTCATTGACCTCGAATGCGGATGCACCAGAGCATGCTAGCGATAGAGACAAGATCAAAAAACCGAGTAGACCAAAGCCCATGGCTCTATGTCGTTCTGACGAAGGCGGCATCTCGATCAACTTCAATTTTCTGTGTTGTGTCGGGCTGTCGTGAATGCATAGTTTTGAAGTATCGCGAACGCCTTCGGCAATAGAATCGATGGAGACCTGGCCTTTCTTCCAGGAGGATCGTGAGGCCAGCTTAGCTTCTACTGAGCATGCGGCGGAGAACCTGTCCTCTTTGTGCAGTAAGTACGGCTGTCTTGGCCTGTTGTTGGCGACAGCAGCTGGGTGCTTAGTGAGCTGACCAGAATATTGATCCCACGCTAGCTCGTATTGCTCACTTCGGTAGGCTAGGTCTCTTGGTGCTCAAGCTGGGAGTCGAGCTCGCCTCCCAGTTCGACATGACCTCCCGATCTAAGGAGACGCCTGCTGGCTGTGGCTAAAGATATTGAGATGGCATCTTCCCCTTGAGGATTTGAGCGGCCTGAATACGTGATGAGGAGGTCCTGATACTAAGGTCGGGGATGCCGCGCTTGCAGCAAAAACTTATCGACGATGCTCTTTTGACGGTGTCGATTCGACCGATATTCTTCCTTCTACTTGGCAAGGAGCACCTTGCTACAAAGATCGCGGTTCGTCGCGATTGGTGTGAGTGCATGTGGTTAGACAAGGGACGATGCCGAGAACATGAGACGAAAGTCGCCCTGCTCGCTCCCCCGAAACGCTTAGAGAGAGGTTCTCCGTACATGTACCTGGCCACACCTGGCCCACCCGGCCCCAGCCGTCGTCAGCCGCCCCACCACGGGCTTCTTATCGCTCCCGCAGCTCCGATAAGGCTCTCAACGACAACGGGAGCCAGCCCTCTTCCGTCATCTTCACTCCTTCAAGTCGCACTCTTCCCAAGCTATTCCTCAAGGCTGTCACCATTTCCAGAGCTGAGCCAGCAAGCATGACGAACGCACGATCGGAATGACTGATCCCACGTACACAGTCTTCGTCAGACTGCCCATTCTGCGGGGCGATTTCACGGATCCCCCTCCGGTGAGTCCATGAGTCCATCCGCCCGTAGCCGTCCGGGTGCCTGTAGCCGCGGGACCGACACTAATGCGACTCCACGATGCAGGTCAACTGGGATTCCGCCAAGGACGATGTGCTATGGAACATCATCTCTGGCGCAACTAAGCAGGAGATTGACTGTAAGTTATGGCTAGCAATTTGAGCTTCTTAGCATCGCTAACTAGGTTGTGTGTAGGGAATGAACTGTAAGTCCTACCGAGGAACCGGAATCACACCATCGAGCTCACTCGTCCTCTAGAGCCGCACATTTCGATGTCACCGTCGACTTCCTTCTTCAGCAAGTAGCCTACTTGACCGAGCGGCACACCGCGCAGCTTCGAGCCCAGGTCCGAAAAGCCACAGCTGCTGCCAAAGGCTCCTCTGCCCCATCCCCCGTTCCTGGCGCCGAGCCACATACTCACCAACGAACTGTCTCCGCGCTATCCATCCGACGCGATTCGCCGCTCCCCCGAACTGATACGAGCACGCCAGCGACGCCAATAACGAGCTCTCTCCGGCCGAACATCACACGAAATGCCTCCTCAGGTACGATAACACGCAACCTGGGCGGCGGCTCTACGACCCGCCAGAACAAGCCTGCCACTTCGCGGCCATCCAACGACAGTCAGCGACGTCGCCTGTCATCGCTCCCTATCCAGAGTACTCCCAGAAGCCCCGAACCGACTTCGCCTGAGGCCGATGAGCTAAGCTCGCCCACATCCTCAGACGATGAGTCCAGCCCTGCGCAATCGCGCATCATCCGTCGCCCACCCCGCTTTCAGCAACGCGACGGACCGACTGATCTCGAAGATGAAGACGAAGACACTGAGCCTGCCTTTCTTCAATACAAGCCGCAATCGTCCAACACATCAGCACAAGACATGGGTTCGACTTTGCGAGGCGACCCTCGACACGCCCGACGGACGCCGAAAGGCAAGGAGAAGCTTCATCATTCCGAGACGTCAGATTCGTCTACCAGTTCGCCCGCCATGGTGTCCAGGGGCCCCTCAACAGGGGAGAGACGCCCAGCTGGCCCTCTCTCACCGCGGCGCCCGGCTGAACTGTCTGGCAAGAGTCCAAGTAGAAAGGGGTACTCGCGAGACGGAAGCGACGGCACACCAAGCATGGGCAGCAGCTTCAGTGACTTGGATGGTAAGCTCCAGGATGACTCATCGTTGATTTGCAGTGCTAATTGACAGTAGACGCCTCTGTAACACAATCTGCTCTCGAGGAGGCCCTCGCGAGTAAGATGCAAGACGGCGGCATCGGGAGCAGATTCAGCATCAGTCAAGCGTTTAGAAGCCGCTATATGCCCAAACCTGGTCAACAGTAGCAGCGCGTACATCAGATTTTGATTTACGGTAGAATATGAATCGGTTAGGTCGAGAAGCATCTCTGGCGTTTAGGTAAGATCACGGAAGCGGGATAGAATGCCCATTTTTGCTCAGTCAATTATGGTTGATGGAATAGGAGTTGGCGTTTAATACAATTCAGTCTGTGGACGTATTTGATTTGATTATTTGAGCCTCTTCCTACTGGATTACTCCAAAGACTGACATGTCTATCCAGCAAATGCAGCACACCACTGCAGGTTCGAGAAGAGGTCGGGACCACGCTCATCTTTCCTCGTCCACATGAAAACAAAACAGGTGCTATGTGCTTCAGGGATATGCTGATTCTAATCCATCTTACAGTCGCCTCTAGAGCCATGAATGATGACGTCCGACCTTGATCCGAGTATTGCGGTAGACCAGGGATAATTCAATCGAAACGTAAAGCCAAACCCCCAAACAGCGGTGCGTTGTCCAACGAGTGTCTCCTCGTAGAGTTCATGATCGCACCCTCTCCTGGATACGCATTTCATGGCTCTCGCCTCTCTCGGCTTCACAATAGTCAGCATACAAATACCCTAAGCCACCGGGAACAGAAACAGCTTACCATCCGACTCATCCGTCTTCGCCCCTTCATACGGGTCCCACGTCTTTTTCCTCGCCGGGAGCGGTTTCGTCACCACTTTGCCTCCTCCTTGGAACAGTCCGTCTTCGCTTTTATGGTGCCTCGTCTCGTGCAGCCGGTGCTCGTCGTCGTCGTCATCAACCCTCTCGCCGTGCTCCGCCCGACGCCTCTTGGCCTTGTGTGCGCGGTAGAAGAACAGCGCCCCGACGACGCCAATGAACACGATGACGGTGCCGATGATTGCCCCGATCTCGCCGGCCGTGAGGGCTCGAGGCGGCGGCGCTGGTTGAGGGCCGGTACGACTGTCCCCTTCGTAGAAAGACATGGCTTGCGGCTAGAGGATGAGGGAGGGAGGGAGGTGTGGCGTGGTGTTTTGTGTTTTGCCCGTTTGAACGGCAGAGACGCTCAGATGGCCCGGTCTAGGGAGCGTTGGCTGCGGGAGAGGCGTTCAATGGCGGTCCGGGGGATCGGAGGGGGGGAAGAACAGGCAATCATGGATCGAGACGGGAGCTGTGTCAAGGGCGGGCGGGCGTCCTGGAGCTCTTTGCGTACACGGATAATCCGTGAGTTTGGTGAAGCAGGACCAGGAATCCGGAAATCTTGTAGGAATGAAAGATTGTCCTGAGAGGAAACAAGGCGCTTCTTCTTCGTCCCACAGCAGTGGAAGTTGTAGAATCAAGAGAGAAATGGCAGGTTACTGCTCCTTGTGGAGGATTTCCTCGTTAAGTTGGATAATCCGTCCATGTCTCTCATCTACCCCGGCTTTCTTGCTCTACCTACGTGGGAACCCGCATGTAGCTTCTCGCCCCCTTTCTCGGTAGGAAGGGGGGGTGAGGGAGTCTGGTCTCATCCATCTGCGGTTTACCCCTTCATCTTTGCTTCTCTCGCCAACGACGGACCGGCTTGGGGAAACCTCACCGAATGGGGACCTACCCTCCTGCGGCTAGCCGAAACGGCACTCCCGTTTGGTGGTCAGTCGTTTGTGCGGCTCTAGATTGCGGTGTTTGTCTGCTAACCAACGGAACGTACCCTTTCTGTGCCAGGCTAAGACTCTACTACTCTAGCCTGTTGCTCGACTCTCTTCTTTCTGAAGGCTTGGTAGAGAAAACGTGACAAACAGAAATGTAGATCGTGTTGGAAGAAGAAATATGTTGGTTTGCTTGCTCCCCAAAGGGGCATGTAAGAGATGTTGGAGCATGGGTGTCAGCCTCCCTTCCCGCAACCCAGCACTAACCTTAGATCTCATCCGTTGCGCCTTTTCCACCTTGCCTTTTCCATCATATATCCGTAGACCCCCGGCCTGTTTGTGTTTGCTAGTGACGATACTAATGCCTTGCCTTCTCTTGTCTTGCTCCAACGGGACGATGAAACTGGCGGTCTTGGAGGAGGGGGTCCTCCATGCACCTGACAAAAGGTCTTCGAGCTCGACTGACTTTTACCGATGGCTCTGAAAGTCTTGGGCACAAATCCAACCGAGACAGACGACACAGTCAATATCAGACGGAAGACATACGTAGCTCGCCCTTGGTACCAGGACGCGGAGTATCGAATCAGCTTCCCTGTATCCCGTGATCCCCCCAACTCGGAGCAGGAGATCTAAGTGAGAGCTGTCGAGTCGGCTACACGCATCGACGTTCCCGGTGCTACGAGACAGTCTGAACCTCAAAAACCGACCTCTCATCCTCCTCTCCCAGAACGGGGACCCCGTCACAGCCCACATTCGAAAGCTCACTCCCGCTTGTCATCTCCCTCTAGCCCGTCAAGCAACGAGACACAATCGGGTCTACTCAGCCCTTGCACGAATACTTCGGCACGGTCGGTTTCCGTATGTGTCTAACGCGAACACAAAAAATTCATCCTTTCTCAATGACTCGTTGGACGAGACTGGACCTTTCGTTCAATCGTCATGGACTCGAGAATCAAAAGTTCGAGGGAGAAACACCGGTTCAGAGGATGAGATTGAGATTGGCCATCGACGTTTTCTTATTCCTCGGCCAGGGGTCAAGGCGGTGGGCTTAAGACATGGCTTCGGTTGCTGCAAGCCCTTGCATCCGCAAACTCGCCGACCGCGCATCCCGCCAAGGCGTGGCCAACATTAGCATGGAACTTTTCCCCCTTCCCAAAGACCGATTGTGCTGGTGATAGACGACGAGGTGAGACTCTTTTTCATTAATCTCTCGCTTCCAGAAGACATTGTAATATGCACAATGGTGCCACCGAAATCCCCCTCTCCCCCATCTGCACCATGCGACGCAACTCTGATCACTGCTCGTCGCTCCTCATGAGATGAATGAGGGGTAAAAGAGCGAAAGTAGATGGTGTGTGAGAGATCCAGCATGTCACCGGTGCGTCCAATCTGCGGGTGTATCGTGCAGGTTGGTGGTATTCGTGGTATCTGGGGTCGAACCAGTGCGCGACGCATCATTTCTAGTCGTTGGCTGCATTGCCGGGGTTGTGGGATGCAGGCGGGATACCTGCATGCCGCGCTGTCGCTCTTCGAGGGCCTTTTGGTGCTGCAAGATCTTTGACAGGTCGGGTGGGCGTCTTGGGCCGACTGAAGCCCCCGTCCAGCTGCGTTGACACTCTTGGCAGTCGTTTGGGTGGTTACTCGAGGTGATACGTTGAGGAGTTGCACAATGGTCGATGAAGTAAACGTGGTGTTCTTCCTTTTAGCGACTCAAAATCGAAGCAAAACCTACCAACTTTGAGACGGCAAAATGATTGACATGAAAAGAATAAGAATGGGGTTTGACGATAGACGTTGGGTCGGATCTGAAGAGCAGGTGAGTAGCAATTCGAGTGTATTTGAGATGGAAGTGTAAGAAAACAATTTTCCACAATGGCTCAGTTCGATTACAGCTCTCTGAGCAACGGGGCAACATACACGAATGTAATACTTCAAGAAATGAATCCATCGGCGCGTCAAATTTCTTCATTGAAAAGAGCTTTATCGGCAGTATCCTCTACAATGACGTCCAACCCATCCATCTACACCATCCTTCCGTATCTTGGGCGGATTCTAAGCCGGCGTAAAGCTCAACAAGACGTCGTTGGGCAGCTTCGTCGTGATGCCCACAGTCTGTAACATGGGCCTCTCGTCCCTCGGTTGGATATCCTTGAAAGTTTGCAAGATCCTCACCACAAAGTAACTCATCTGTGTTAGCGCAAATTGCTGCCCGATACAAATACGCGGGCCGCCGGAGAAAGGGAGATAGTCCCATCTGTGAATTTGGTTATCATTCAGTCAGCAATGGCCTCTTATCATGAACCAAATAACTCAGCAGAAGGGGTGCATAAACTTACGACGGCCGCGTCTCCTCCCACCGCTCGGGACGGAATTCATCAGCGTCTTCACCATACAAATCCTTCCTCCGGTGAAGACAGAACAGAGACCACCGCACGGCCGTGCCTTTCGGGATGAACACGGGCGACTTCCCATCGGGTCCTCCGCCGACAGGTAGCGTCGTATCCCGTCCTGTGCCGCGCGACATGCTCGCAACAGTCGGGTACAATCTCAAGACTAAGTAAGACGCATCGCACCGTCAGCACTCTATCCCAAAGTCCCCTCCCCCTAGACACTCAGTGGATAACTTACTCTCCTTGAGCACATTATTCAGGTACTTCATATCCTTCATCTCCTCCCACGTAGGCCTCCTCCCCTCCAACGCCTCCACCTCGCCCCTCAACCTCCTCACAACATCCCCCCTCCTCGCCAGGATCCAAAACAGCGCAGACAGCGTCGACGCCGTGGTATCCCGCCCCGCGAGAATCATGGACAGTAGCTGCGCGCGGATGTAGTCGGGCGTCATGCCGGGCTTCCCAATCATCTCGTTGAGGAACACGTAGCCCCGTTCGGGATCTTGCTTCTTCTCCGGGTCAGCCTCCCGGATGTTGCGAATGTAGTTGTCGCAGAAGCCGTGGATCTTCTTCAGTCCATCATCCCACTTCTTGTCGTTGTCGAGGAAGGTGAGCAGGCCGAGGCGGGAGCGGATGGCGGAGCGGGTGGTGATGTATTCGAACGTCGATGTGAAGTCGCGAGCTTCCGGGGACGGCGTCGTGAGCATGTTGGTGGAGTGACCGAACCTATCGAGGTAAATGTTAGTATGTCCGCCTTTTCCACACATCAACTCCCCCTATCTCATGAGACACTCACATAAAGTCAGTCGCCGAGTCCATCGTCATCATATATAACAACGCCTGCAAATCCACCGTAGCCCCATCCTTTGGAATATTCCCAATAAGATCCCCAACATGCCTCTCGAAACAATTCAAATCCGCAATCTGATTCCTCACAAAACTAGGCCT
Organism: Colletotrichum scovillei; assembly: GCF_011075155.1. Classification (NCBI taxonomy): domain Eukaryota; kingdom Fungi; phylum Ascomycota; class Sordariomycetes; order Glomerellales; family Glomerellaceae; genus Colletotrichum; species Colletotrichum scovillei. The sequence continues at coordinate 713,247 of NW_023336264.1, forward strand.
CATCATCGCCCTAGCACCATGCCACACCTCTCCATTCGCCGAGAAAATCGCATCCTCCCCCAAAATCGGCAGCACCGCCTCCCTCCTCGGCCCGATAATAGGAAACGCCTCAAACGACGTCGCCAGAATCGCCTTCAGATTCTCCGGCTCGCTCGTCATGAGCACCCACCCGCCGGGCGTCCTGACCCACCACGTGTTCCCCAGCGCACCAAAGAGCTCCTGCCACCACTCGAGGATCTTGTGCTCCTTTTGCCGGGCGAGCGAGGCGCGGATCCAGTCGGTGCCGAGGAGAGGGTCCTTGTGCGGGTACGTGGGCGCGGGCGCGCAGCGGAGGGCCTTCATTTTGAAGAGGTACCATGCTTTTTTGTATAAGATGAGGGCCGGGAGGGCGAGGAGCGTTGCGAGGAGGGGGCTGGCGAGGGCGTGGTTTGCTGTGAGGTGTGAGCCGTGGGACCAGGTGAAGTATTTCTCGGCCAGTGTCCACAGGATGTAGGACCCGAGGGCGGCCGATGAAGCTGCGTATAGGTGTTCTCGCGCCATGTTGGTCGATATGTGGTGTGAGAAAGTTCAACCGACTCTGAGATGTTGAGGTGAGGTGAAGGTCCTGGTCTTGTACCTATAGCTCTGGTACCCCTCAACTCTTTGGCATAGTACTGAATCGCTGTTAAAGCTCACGCACGTTTCCAAAGTCCGTGCCGGGTTGTCCGATAGAAAGCCGGTACAACATCAGACGGAAAAGGTCTCCGACTATTATGTCGCCCAGGCTTTCCCTCTTCCAAATGAAAGAACGGACCCAGTTTGTTTGGGTTTCGGTTTCGGTACGGAGTAGTCCACTAGATAAAGTAATCAGTAATCCTAGAAGGATCAAACCTTAGATTTTTACCTAGGCACATGTAGGCTGGCCAGAGTCGCATATCTTATATATACACAAAGTCTCCATCAGGGACATTCCCCATCCCATGTGCGTGCGTCCAGAGAGGAGACGCAAGTCCGCAGAATGATGTAACATCGCCATCTCAAAGAAGGTAACGTATGGATATCCCCGGTGGTTTCCCCTCTTCCCCCATATTTAGAAAATCAGACCTAAACTAGCTCTCGACATAATATCTTAGTGCCCCCCGGTGCCACCTCCTTCCAAGAGCGGCAGTTTGGCTCAACTAGCACCGCTAGGAACCTTTCTACGGGAGCGCTACGCTACAGCCACCAAGCTAACTCTCGACCCCTCCAATTCCACCGCCTCTGTAGCCCATTACAGATAGCCTACTGAAGTAACAATAATGTTAATCCCGCGACGAGCTTCACCTTCTGGTGACTTCTGATGAAATAAAATGGCCGTACAGGGCTGATCACCAATTCGCTCCTCCCTCTTCAGTAGCGCTGAGAAAGACTTTAGAGACAACCTCTAAAGGACGAGAGAATGCCTCGGTATAGCCTATTACCCCTCGAAAAAGAGACCGTAATTGTGCCGCCATCGTCATCTGGCATGGTTACACAACCACGTCCTCGAGACACGCAACACCACCACCACCACCCCACATCCCTCCTTACCCCATCACCCCCCCTCGCGTTCGGGCATGTGAACAGGAAATACCCAGCCCTTCATTGGCCGAGCTCCCATGTTCTATGTAGGAGCGGGGGATATATAAAACCGCGTGCGAGTGAATGGACGGATATTTCATAGTTGCACATCCATGGTAAGTTTCACCATTGACAAGGGGGTAAGTCTTACCAATAAGCGAGTTCAAAATTGAGCTGTCAGACTTCAAAGTGACAAGCTCGCCCGGAAGGTCAAATGCGAGGAAGGCAAGGAAACACATCCAACTGCGTAGTATCTTCGAATCTTACTCCCTCGCTCAAAAAGCATTCCCCCGTTCAAGGTTTTGGCGTTTCCTTGGTTTAAATTAACTGCCGGAAGGCTTGGAAACTCTATCTTCTGATCTCACTCATCTTTATCCGGAGCTCTACGCATGTCGCCTTGATGCCAAGCTTATGTGGAGAGCTCCGCCACAGAATTCGCCGCGAGAATCGCCCGTCACCTCGGCGGACGGAGCTGAATGCGGCGCCGCACCGGCCCCGCCAGCCGGGGAATATTGAATGTAATTGATTCCAGTCCGTCACTTAACCGCCGATTCACAGATTTATTCACTCAAGTTCCTCGTTGTGAAAGTAGCCGATAGCGGCTTCAATTACAATTGGCATCATCTATCTATATACAGTTCGTCATAACGTCGTGGCTGTTCCCCAGCTCTCGATTTTCTAGAGCTTGTTGTGCCGTAATAGCCGGCCATGACTATTCGGTTTTATTCTCCAATGAATGCCAGATGATGCCAACCCAATGCATATCTAAAATCCAAGTATGTTCCAGAAGTCCGTCTGTCCTCGCCATTTAACGCCTTTGATGTTGAATGCAACTTGCTCCGATCCCAGACTGTGGAACGAGACAGGTTCTACTCAATTCGAGCCGATCGCTGTGACGCAATGCTGTTGCGCAGTGCTGGGTTCCGGCTCTTCCTGCTCAACCTCTTCTCTCGCACCATGGGAATTCCTGGAGGCGGATCCGTGACTGCTGTTGTCCCGCTCATATGAGAGAGCACACTTCCTCGTTGTGGCAGGCCTTGGTGGCTGCTCATTGTGTATCCTTTCGTTGGTAAGGGAGACAGTATTCCGTTTTCGCGCGAACTGCCACCGTCGCTCGATGCATCATTGTCGATTCCCTTGCCCTTCTCATTCATCTCTTCATTCTTTCGCCTTGTACTTAGTGCAGCGAGGCCACCGCCACCAAGGAGCGCGGAACGGAAATCGAAGAACCGCTCCTTCATGGGCTTTTTGGACGTCTCATCTAGCATCATGAAAATGACACCCACAATGAGGAGACCAAGCACAACCATCGTCAGGATTGCTGCACCTGCCGTATCGCCGCCACCTAATGGTGGCAAAGTCGAGACCGCGGGGATCGTCCGGCCGATATCGTTACCTCCGGCTCCAGGATCGCCCTGAGAAGTGCCGCCAACGTCTGCAGTGTGAGGTGCATGAGAAGTTTCGATGAGGTTGCCGAGCGTGATTTCGAGCGCGGCCATCTGTTGTCCGACACCCTGCATTCCGTCCCAAGTCCCGTTTTCGGTCCACTTCAACCCACACATGCGTCCGTTCGTGCCGCCTTTGCACTGCGATGCAGCTGCGATAGATGAAGCGCGTATCTTGGACATGATGCCATCAGTTAAGTGCGGGGCCCATTTAGTGATGGCCGCCAGCCAGCGGCTGAGGTATGCCTTGAAGGACTGCTGGTCGAGGTTGCAGAGTTCGACCGTCTCGCATGCTACCTCTTGCATGATGTTCTTCTCCTCGCCAACAAAGAAAACGTCTGCGCCCTTGACCAGCCCGTCGAGTCGGTTCTTCCACACCTCGCTGCCAGTGTGGTTGTACATGGCAGCAGCGCCGAGGATCATGCCGCCAGCATTGTAGGTCCATTGATATGGTACGATGTTGGTGCAGTTGTACTGAATGTGGCCGCCGTCAAAGACATAGTAATCGTCGGAAATGAACTTGACGTTAACCATCCAATCCCAGGTCTTCTCTGCCCAGTCGGAGTAGGACGAGTTGCCGGTGTACACAGCCAGGCGTCCGGCAAGGGCGAAGAAGCAAGCTTGGGAAATGGTGTTCTTGTAGTCGTAACCATTGTTCCACTGGAAGATCTGCCATCGAAGACCTCCTGCACAATGGTCAGGATCCCACCGCGCGGCCTGGGTGTTAAATACGGCCTGTGCCAGTGCGAGCCATTGTGGCTTGTCGTCCGGGGGGTTAGGGAACCCATACTCGGCGGCAGACATGACTGCAAGCCCCCAAAATCCTTGATCGTCGTTTCCTTCGGTTCGTGTCTGATTCTCTGGCATGTAATCGTTGAATTTGCCAACTTGGTGGAGGAGACCCTGAGTGACAACGTCGTTCCAAGTGCTGTCGCCTGTGTAATACCAGTAGTCGATCATGGTGCCCATCATCGCGCCGGCCTCCCACCCTGGCATGGTGTTAGTCGAGAGCAGAGCAGGGATTCGGATGTGTACTTACAGTAGTATGGATCGGGGAGAAGACCTGGGGTCTTGCCAGGTTTGTCTCCGTCGTAGAACGACATGAGATCTTCGGTCATTGACCTCGCAATGGTTTTAATACCGGCTATGAATACCACTTGTGAGTCGAAATCGTCATCAGACTGCCATTTGCGCTCACCTTGATCACTTGTATCCAAATTGTATGCCGTGGTGAACTGGACGGTTGCCAGTAAAAATGCCGGCAAAAGCCGGCTTACAGAAGACCATGATGGACGGCCCCGCATTGCGATCATGATGCGGTGGGTTGCAGTGGGAGGAATCCTTGGCTTCGATGAACGGACCGCATGAAAGGTTGGACTGAAGATTGGGAATCTGGGGGAAGCGTCGATTAAGTGTCAAAATAGAGATCGAGTGGATGCCGCAAGGTTGGAATAAGAAAGCAGCCAAAAACTTGCACAATGTCAAGACTGACTGGCATAAACCGGGCAGACGGTGCGCATGGGAGTCGGGCCACGCTCGTGAGGTAATGGAGTAGCTCCGATGATGCGAGCTAAGAACCGGCAAGGTTGGTTGGCGTTTTTTCCCCTCTTCAACAAACGAGAGGTGAATTCGTATGGCGGCTGGTCTGGCCACACCACACACACTTACGCACCAACACTGCTTCAAGCCGGGGAAAGTGCGTGTTCTTGTATGTTGGTGTTGGCATGTACGTGCATGCAGGTTGAACACACTACACCCCTCAAAGAAGCAGTAGCACCTTGTCAGTTTCCGAGGTGGTCAGGCAAGCCCAGTTTGCCAGGTTCAGGATCCAGGCTCTCGTCGTCCAGACCGAAGTAACCGGGGAGGATCGAGTAGGAGCGATGACGGTGGAGGTGCGCACGCTTGCTGCTGCCACTACTGCTTGACTGCTGCTGCTTCTTCTGTCTCGTAAGTCTGCATCTGCCTTAGTTGTCCGCGAGAGACAAACCGAAAAACGAAGGTGGGAGGGGAGAAGCAGCTTCTAGCCCCAAGTAAATACGAGTTTGGTCAGGAGCAGTCGAAGACACCAGCAAAGACGGAACCGGTCGAGTCGAGAGACCGAGGGAAGTAAAGGAGCGGCGGAGGTCCACTAATAGCTCCCAAAAAGCAATACGAACTTTGCAAAGAGGATCCCGCAAAGACGAGATTTGCCTTCGTTTCTGGCCAAAGTTGGACTGGGGAACAACAAATAGGACAGGCACCGAGGTATGAGAGCCGAGTGCATTTCGGGACTGGTAAGACCGGGTAATCAAGCAAACGCGAAACCAGCTGAACGAGACCCAGTCTTACAACTAACAATGTCTCACCGCCGTGTGTGCTTGTTGTGGTTTCGTGTGTTTGATGCCGTCCAGTGACTCCCAGCCATTGGGCAGCCTGCCGGTAGGTGTTTTGTTTCTTTCCTGGTGCCAGAGCCATTGTGCCAGTCTGCCCTTAGGCTTTGGCCATCCTCCTTGCTTCTGTTTCTAGCGTTAGCATTGGCAGCTAAGCTTGTTCAACATGCTTGTGATGCTTGTGCAACCGTCCCATCCACAGCGCGTCCGGCTGTGGTCCGAACCCCTGCCATCCCATGAGCTTGGTGCTGCATATCGCTGACCCGTTGCTGGCATCCCCCAGCTCGCACTGCGGGAGGTAACTTGGTGACGTTTCCGGAACCCAGGTGGGACCTGTTGGGGCACCTACGGATAGATAGGTATTGGATTCCCCCCCTGTGCCGCTGTCGACCCAAGGTTTGTTGCGAGAAACACTAAATCATCAATGTTTCCCAGCCTGCGTTTCTTGTCTCTATGTCTCCTCTCAGGCCTAAAGCCTGCTTTCAGTGCCGAGTGACCCACTGGTTCATCTTTTGATCACTGACATTGCGACTGACATTATTCGGATGAGACTTTGCATCTGGTCAAAGCCGGACGACACTTGAGTGAATTGACCTGTGTGAACTCCATAATGTCTTCTCGGTACTACATATGGCATCCTATTCTGGTGTCTTGGTTTTGCGCTCCGACCTTGCCTAGCGAGACGGCGCGGTGCAAGCAGCCATCTGCTTCTGCTTTTGGGCGACGGTATGCCGCATGATGCCATTTGTGGGAGTTCCGCTTGAATAACTTGGATGAATAACATGAATAAACCGGGGCTAGCTGACGTCGTTGATCAGCAGAGCTTCTGGGGGGTGGCTAGGAAGCGACAGGGCCAATATGCCGCTGGTCCCGGGCTTCAGACTTGGTCCAATCAGCACCAAACAGAGCCCAAAGCTGTCCGGGCCGCCGCCGCCCTGCTGCTGGGCTAGAAAGTAAGAACTGGTAGCGAGCGGGGGAATCGCCGTAGGCCGCCGCCAAGAGTCCTCCAGGTTGACTGCCGAGAATAGGGTCTCGATTCCTCCAGGTTCGGATGTTGTATGCTTGGAGCGATGTGATGCTTCCAGGGCAGACAATCGAAGGACATCAGACGACCGTTTGCCGTCGCGTTATTAGATGACCTCGTCCTCATGTCCTCAGCCGTTGTAGGCCGTTTTAAAATTGATAAACCTGAAGCTTGGCGGCTGCTCGAGCGAGTGAGCCCATTTCCGCGAACGATTTAGCTTCAGCACTTGGTCGCTCCATTCCATCAGTGCATCGGGTCAGCCGCCGGCGCGCTTAGTAGGGGCACAAACTCGGAGCCGATCTTATGCAAATATCCATTCGTAGGCCTGGCCGTGAGTAAGCCATAGCATGGTGAATGCAGCCAGGCTCGCACTCTGAGCCCTCTCCAAGCATCGCCGTCGAGACTGAAGAATGCGTTTCCATTCGGCCTAGGCAACGGTAAAGTAGCATGCCAGCGGAGCATCGTGGTACGTGGACCGCTTTGTCACCGGCTGGTTCGCTGGCATTGAGTCTCATCATTCCGCATTGCTGACTGCGAAGAGCGCAATTTGCCCTCGCAAAGTCCATTCCTCGGCAGCAAGCCTGAAATTATGATGTGTTCAACCGCATCTGGTCATGTAGACGCTTGCCAGTTGTCTCGTTGAACGCTCATGGTAACGTGCCAGCCCGCCCGGTAGGCCGATGAAACGAAGTTGCGACCGTCCAGGGTTAGTCGAGATATCGCAAGCGGTAAGATCAGCTTCGCAGCGCACTTCATGGGGGATGGTCCTGCAATGGCGACACAGGACGTGCGGAAGCGGCACGGGCTCAGGTCAACATGAAGGTATATCGTCGCCTTCTTTGCGCTCGTGGCGATGTACCGGGTGCTACAGCATTGGTGTCTCCGGCTTCATCTGGGTCTCAGGTCCTCGTGATGAATGTTGGAGTAGCGGCAGGTGTTTTCAACGTCCAGCCGGTGAAGTTCCTTCCTAGAGGTAGATTCCCGTTTCTTTCAGTGTACAGAAATAGATTTGACTGCCAGTATAGGCATCTCTACGTTGGGTGCTACTAGCTTAGACGTTCGATATGTTTTTATACTGTCATCTTCAAACTTGGCGGTGCCAGGCCCGGATAGATTGAAACCATCATCTACCATGGTCGACGAACGGCTAGGGTTTACGGTTTCTGGGTTACTGCTGCGGGCAGGCAGAAAGTGGCATTGGAAAAACTCTGGTCTGTGATGCTCGGGTCTGGGTAACACAACGCCACTATGCTGCGCCACAAGGCGAACCGATTCTGCCTTACGTAAGGTCTTGGCCAAAAGTTCAGCCACATCAGGCGGGTAATATTCGGACCCTGGTTTGTCATCGTATTCGCGAAAAGTACGCGTATCACGTGGCAAGTTTTCACGTGCCGCCAAGGAGACAACCTGGGAATTTAGAGGTTGAGGATGGGATCGGATGAGATGGTGGCATGGTGCAAGTCATGGCTCCGGGGCAATTCAGTTCCGTCGGGGTCCAGGCTGTGAGTCGTGACGACCCTGCAGCACCGCCCCGATGATTACATCAGAAGCCGCGAGTCCGTGGCACTGGCTCCGAATACTTGGGAGGCGCCAGAAACCACCTTGCTGCGCAGAAAGCTGACGCTAATCTAATGCCCAGCCTTCTCAGCAGTGTAGCACAGCAAGTTGGGAAGGTCGGAGCAAAGGTCTCCATGGGAATAGTCCCTGGAACGAGTCTGCGTGACTGCGATACCTTAGTGGTCCTCTCCCCTCTCAAGGAAGAGCTGACGAGGGAATGGCAGTGCTGGCCCGGAGACGCTTCCAGATGCTCTCGTATTCAGGGAACAACCTTTGCTGGGCCTTTGTCATGTCTATGGGCACCCGCAGGCAGGGAGAGTCAAAAAGAACAGCAGACTTTTGAGTTGAAAAAAGACAGAGAGAGAGAGAGAGAGAGACGAGAGGGCCACTTGGCACTGCGTTCGTGACTGACTGCGCATTTCCACTTTTCGCCAGGTTCCCCAGGCACCGGGCGAAGGATACGTACCGCTCAGTCCGTCTCCGACCTGCTCGAAACGGTCGTTTTGATTGGCCCTCATCCATCGTTCCACCATCCCTCTTCTTGACCCCCCCGGTGCCCCGTCTCCGTCCTGACGGCCGTGCAACTCACCATCTCAGCCAGGGACCATTGAAATCAACTGGTTATTGTTGCTATCGGTCGGATTCATTGCCTTGTCGCGCGCCTCTTGCGCCCCTTCCAACCCTTGGGAAGTCCTGCTGCTAGTTTGTTCCAGTGGCTGGGTCGTTCCCAGCTCGACTAAAATTAGTGGTCCAGCATCCCCCAAGGTGGCCGTCGTCGTCCCCTTCCGACCGTCTTGAGTCTTCCTCACCACCCCAACCTGGAAACCCCCCGTGCCCCCGTGCCACCCCCCGGCAAGAAACAGCAGCGCATCCCCCCCCAAATCCTCAGACGGGCACCTTGTTTCGGCTGGGCTCTCGCCTCTTTTTCCAAGCGGGAGGCGTCTCATCACCTGAACCTGAACTTAACCACCTCATCAGCCCGCCTACACCCTCCAAGGCTCCAACCACCTTTTCTCCTCTTTCCCAACCACACTTCACACACTCTACAACCATCAATCAACAAACCGCGACCGATCGCCATTTGCATCCTCCAACAAACCCGGAACCTCGTTCAACTCAATCCTCAATCTCGCTTTCCCGAAGCAAGACTTTTATCCACCAGCTGCAGCTTCGAGCTCCGCCGGCAAACCCCAACTTCACCCTCTTCACATCTCCGTCACCACAGCGACAATGCCCGAAGACGCCCCCTACGACCCGTACATCCCCAGCGGCCAGGCTGCCAACACGGCCGGCACGCAACAGCAAGGAGGAGCTGGCGGCAATGCGAGAACCCAGGCTTTGCAAGCTGTAAGTTGCGCTGCTTTTTTCTCTATGTTTCCATCGCGCGAGGTGGTTCTCTTTTTTTGGTTCGACCTTTTGCCCCGGATTGCCCGACGCCAGATGACGACGACCGACCGAGCTACCCGCCCGACCTAAGCTGTCGCCAACTACGCCTGATTGGGGCATCGCATCAATTCTTCAGCTCGTCGGCCGCATATCGATGACAAGCGATATTGTACGCCGTTGAGCGGGAGATAAACAGTCGTCGTACCTGACAACGTCGATCGCGTCGGTGATGGATGTCAGAATGCCGACTGTGTCTCCTAGCCAACGCAATCGATACCAGCAATGTGGAAATATCCAGCGAATTGACCACGATGCAATTCGACGACCCTCCGCAACCGCACAGTATCTGAACATCAGGAACTACAATCGCTCCCGATTTTCCATTGTTCGTCGCTGGCGTTGCAATCAGGGGCAAATTTGTTTCGCTTACTGCGTACTCGGAACCGTATCACCAGAGTCATGTGCTAATGATCTATTTATAGCAAATCGACGACACCGTCGGCGTGATGCGCGAGAACATCAACAAGGTCTCCCAAAGAGGCGAGCGTTTGGATGCTCTGCAAGACAAGACCGACAACCTGGCTGTGTCAGCTCAGGGCTTCCGTCGGGGCGCCAACCGCGTCCGCAAGCAGATGTGGTGGAAGGACGTCAAGATGCGCATGTGCTTGATTGCCGGCATCATCATCCTCATTCTCATCATTGTCATTCCAGCCGGTATGTCTCCCATTTTTCTCGAGCGCTTTTCCTTTGGATCGCGGCGTCTGTCTCTGTTCTGTGGCTCTAATCATTGTCAATGTTGTAGTCGTCGCAACGCGCTAACGTAACCCCCCTCAGTTGTTGCTACTCGCAAGTAACAGATACCACACTTTTTGCATTACACTAGCCCCTTGGGCTCATGGTTCGCCCTCATGATATGGAAATGAATTGTCAGATATCTCGCAGGCTTCGAGCAACCGTGGGAGACGAGGGGATGAGGCGGCACAAAGAGCCAACCTCTATGGGTTAATGACTTGGGAAGCGCGGAGGTTGTTCGAAACGGACTCCGATCTACTTCAACGGTCTGCATGCAAAGGCCTGCTGCTGGCCGGCTCCGGGATTCGTTCCGAGGAAGCTAGCCAGCCGCAACGGCCCGGCTGCGGATCAACCGCATGTATGTATGAGGGATGGCAGGCGTTTGCGTAATTTGAATTCTCACTGGCCCTGGTTTTGATATCCAGTCTGGTCGCTTGTTGTATATGAATGAAGTGACGAGTCTTTTTTTCCACAACAACTCTGCGGGATCTCTTTGATAACGGTGTCCGAACTTTCCGTAAACATTTTGACTGTGACTACCATGTTCTGGTTCATTATTGGTGCATGCCGAATGATCCATTTTCCTGCATCTCATTACGTGCTGATAGAAGAAAATAGAGACATCGAACCACGCCGATCAAAACTTGCTCAATGTGATAATGATATCGGAACCAAGCTTTTAGGGCCCAGTGAATGGAACCACGAGGGATTCTGAAACTGCCAGTCTCGGAAGACGAGCCCGCTCTAGAAGAGTCTACTACGTATACGATCGGGGCCACGATCTCCAGCGGTGTGCGTACAAGTGTGCGTGGATGGATGAAAGCAATTTAATGAGGACCAGCCAGTCAGTCTTGCATACTGCCGTGGGCCATACTAAATAAGGTAGCAGTAAAGCCACGGGAGGTATCCGTATTGTTAGGCAAGGTAAGGTAAGGCAGCATGGCAGGTCCAGGTCCTGAATGGTTCATCTCAAGCTCGGCGATCTCTGCGCCGGTCCCCGGGATTGCGTCGGAATTTGGGCCAGCGGTGGTACGGATCCGAGAAGGCGTTTAGAGTTGACATTCGATGTCCACTCTTTTTTCCTGTCGTTTCCACATGGTTCAGGGACAACTAGAGTCTAGAGGGAGGGAGGGTACCAACGCTGTCCCGTCGTGCTTTTTTTTGGAGGATCAGGCTTTGTTGGAACTTGGGAGAGATGGTTGGTTTACTTTAGATGCGTGTTGGTTGGTTGCCAGTATGTTGTTTTCTTCATGTGTGGTCTAGACATTTGCCGGGCTACATATGCACGGTCACGATGTTAAAAACAGTCACTCAAGAAGCAACGTCGGGAACATCTTCAACGATTGAGATGGGATGTCTGGCTTGCCTCGGCTCGTGTCAGGCGCTCTCGCTCTTCCCCCAGTACTCCATCTAGCCGAGAAGAAGAGTTGAAATTTTCAAGTAACATTTTCCAGGTTACGGAAATGCCTCTTTTAGCTTGTTGTGCAGTGCAGTGCAGCGAAGAGAAAAAAAAAAAAGTGCATGGCTGCTGCAGATCCCGGTGGCCCAGCACACGCGTTTGGTGATCTGTACGTACCGGGGTGATTCCTTATCAGATCCGACCAATAACCGGGGTGTCCACTCGTGATGGGGCGCTTTTTCCCGTTTTGAGGTTCGACGGGTGGATGAGGGTGGTGGTGACGGGTGGTGCAGCGGGAGTGTTCCTTGGTTGGGATTTGACTTGCTCGAGGTTGTCGTGGCATTGAATTGAAGGGAGGAGACAGCAGAATGGTAGTCGGAGATGCGGAAGCACGAAAGAAAAGACTGTGGCATCGAGAAAAACGAGGTGAATAAATACCTGGTTGAGGTACTTCGTAGACGGCGCATACCTAAGCAGCCTAAGGTACCTGGCTCTTCCCAAATCGCCGCGATCGCATGTCACCGATGAGCTGCCAGCTGTCAGATGGCGCCCCAGATGCGGATGCGAAGTGTGGGCGGCCGGCGGCGAGCCGATGCAGACTGCCAATGGCAGCGGAGAGCGGTACCGGTCGATTTTTTCCCTTGGCTGAGCAAGGTGGAAGGTGCCCGCCAATTGCTTCCCGCTCAGGTTCCTGCCTGCGGCCCTGGGCCTGCATAGTTGCTGGGTGCTCGGTGCCCCTGCCCCTCCTCCACACCTCCACTGCATCATACCGGCTCTGTTGCCCGCGCACCGCACCACCGCCCACCACACCACCAAAAACGTCCAGTCACAGTCTCGCAGGCCTCAAAAAGTAAAAAGCCTCGTCTCTCCGATTTCTCAACACCTACGCTCTTCCCTTCTCTCCTTCTTTCCTCCTTTACTCTCTTGCTCTCTCCTACCTTCTTCCGTTTCCCCCGTCAATCACCCCTTTTACCCTCCCGGGCTGTTCAATTGAACTGGAATTGGACACTCTTCCCGGCAGCTAGAAGAGTCAGAGAGAGAGTCAGTCAGTCAGACCGAGTTCGAAGCTAATCTGCCTGGGTCTGTTGTGTGAGGTGTTTGTGTGTGTGTGAGTCTTCTCTATCCTTCCCAGACCTCCAATGCTCCGTGAAGGAGCTCATGCACCTCGAATTGTACCCAAACGTCTTCCCATACCCTTCTGTACCTCTTGTCGAGTCCATCCGCCTCCACATTGCTCTACCGCCGTTCCTCGGGATGCCGACCGCAACGACCCCGAGGACGAGGTAATACGATACCGATAGAAGAGAGCATGGGCAGGAAGAGTAGATGACGAGGGCGAAGACCACGCAATACACATCTCTGCTTCTCAATTGCTTTCTTCGCCGACGTCGCAAAACCTGGCTGACCTGTTTTCCCACCAAAAGCCCAAATAGTCGCGATGCTCTCCGCAACCTCTGCCGTTTTTCGGGCCGGCGCCCGCCGCGCCGTGCCTCGTGTCATTCGTCGCCAGAACATCGCCGCCGCCCGAGTTAACAACCCCTTCCAGCGCCTCAATGCCATCCGCGCCCTCTCCTCCACCAGCTCCCAGTCCGAGCAGGCCAACCGCGACCGTACCCGCGCCATCATCATCCGCACACTGAGTCAGATCGGCAGCCGCCGCGAGGGCCAGCAATACCTCTCATACTTCACCTCCGTCTCCTCCCAGAAGTTTGCCGTCATCAAGGTCGGCGGTGCCATTCTCACCGACTACATTGATGACCTCTGCGAGAACATTGCCTTCCTCTACGAGGTCGGCCTGTACCCCGTCATTGTTCATGGCGCAGGCCCTCAGCTGAACCGTCTCCTTGAGGAGGCCGGTGTTGAGCCCCAGTTCGAGGAGGGTATCCGCGTCACCGACGGCAAGACCTTGACCGTTGCCCGCAAGCTCTTCCTCCAGGAGAACATGAAGCTCGTCGAGAAGCTCGAGAGCCTCGGTGTCCGCACCCGCCCTCTGACCACCGTCCTCACCGCCGACTACCTCGACAAGGAGAAGTGGAACCTCGTCGGAAAGATCAGCAGCGTCGACAAGGCGCCCGTCGAGCTCGCCATCTCCCAGGGCTACGTCCCTATTCTCACCTCCATGGCCGAGACCACCGAGGGTCAGATCCTCAACGTCAACGCAGATGTCGCCGCGGCTGAGCTGGCCCGCGCATTGGAGCCCTTGAAGATCGTCTACCTCTCCGAGAAGGGCGGTCTGTTCAACGGCGAGACTGGCGACAAGATCTCCCACATCAACCTCGACGAGGAGTACGACCACCTCATGTCTCAGTCCTGGTGCCGCTATGGAACTCGCCTCAAGATCAAGGAGATCAAGGAGCTTCTCGAGACCCTGCCCCGCAGCTCCAGCGTCGCCATCATCCATCCCAGCGACCTGCAGAAGGAGTTGTTCACCGACTCCGGCGCCGGTACCCTGATTCGCCGCGGCGACAAGATCGCCTTTTCCGACAGCATCGAATCGTTCCCCGATCTCGCCAAGCTGAAGCAGACCCTCATCCGCGACCGCGAGGGCATGGACGCCGAGGCCACTGTCGACCGTTACATCGACTTCCTCAAGGGCACCCCCTTCAAGGCCTACTATGACGAGCCCTTGAACTGCCTCGCCATCGTCCTGCCCCCCAACGAGAACCGATCCCACCCGACCCTGGCCACCCTCACCGTCACCAAGGAGGGATGGTTGAGCAACGTCACCGAGAACGTGTTCCACGCCATCAAGAAGGACCACCCCAAGCTCGTCTGGACCGTCAGCGAGGAGGATGAGAACCTCACTTGGTTCTTCGACAAGGCCGACGGAAGCTTCTCCAGCAAGGGTAACCAGCTCTTCTGGTACGGCATCGACAACCTCCAGGAGCTCGGTGTCTTGACCGATGAGTTCAACGCCCATGGTAGAGCCATGCTCGGCGACTCCAACCTTGAGGCCCGTCTCCGCCGCGCCGCCCAGACTTCGAGCCGCAACCTCAACCAGTCTTCCACCCCCGCCCAGGCCCGTGGCTTCTCCACGATGGCTCGCCGCCCGACATGGGCTCCGGCCGCCGCTGCCCTCTCCGGCAAGCGCACCTTCGCCACCTACACCACCACCAACCCCAACCCCCCTCTGGGCAAGAAGAACGCCTCCAACGACGTCCCCTCCCGCGTTGCTCTCATCGGTGCCCGTGGGTACACCGGTCAGGCTCTCATTGAGATGCTCAACGCCCACCCCAACATGGACCTCAGACACGTCTCATCCCGTGAGCTCGCCGGCCAGAAGCTTGAGGGCTACACCAAGCGCGAGATCACCTACGAGAACCTGAGCCCCGACCAGGTCACCGAGCTCGAGAAGAAGGGCGCCATCGACTGCTGGGTCATGGCTCTCCCCAACGGTGTCTGCAAGCCCTACATTGAGGCCATCGCCGATGCCCGCAAGGGCGGTGCCGACCACCGCAGCGTCATCGTCGACCTGTCCGCCGACTACCGCTTCGACAACACCTGGACCTACGGTCTTCCCGAGTTGACCGGCCGCTCCGAGATCTACAAGGCCGACAAGATCTCCAACCCCGGCTGCTACGCCACCGCCGCGCAGCTCGGTATCGCGCCCCTGGTCGAGCACCTCGGCGGCTCCCCCTCCGTCTTCGGTATCTCTGGCTACTCAGGCGCCGGCACCAAGCCCTCCCCCAAGAACGACGTCAACCTGCTCAAGGACAACCTCATGCCCTACAGCTTGACCGACCACATCCACGAGCGCGAAATCAGCGCCAAGCTCGGCACCGACGTCGCCTTCTCCCCGCACGTCGCCTCCTGGTTCCGCGGTATCCAGGCCACCATTCACATCCCCCTCAACAAGACCATCACCTCGCGTGATATCCGCCAGATCTACCAGGACCGCTACGCCGGCGAGAAGCTCGTCAAGGTCATTGGCGACTCACCGCAGGTCAAGAACATTATGAACAAGCACGGTGTCGAAATTGGTGGTTTCGCTGTCCACAGCAGCGGCAAGCGCGTCGTTGTTTGCGCTACCATCGATAACCTGCTCAAGGGCGCGGCAACTCAATGTCTTCGTAAGTCAACCACTCCTCTATGTAGGCCCCTCGAAAGAAGCAAGTATACTAACACTCTCCCACAGAGAACATGAACCTCGCCCTCGGCTACGCCGAGTACGAAGGTATTCCCACCATGTAAGGGGCTCAGGCGTCCAATGATCAAGGAGCGGATTAGATTCACAAAGGCTCGGCGCGGACACTCAAACTTATCTGGAGTCATAACCGGTTCAAAAAGCATCTTCCAATTTTTTTCTTCTCTTTTTCAAGTCCTGTTTTCCCTCTGGTCTTTCAACTGCGTGGTCTTTTTTCCCTCTCTACCTACGAGCCCCTCTTTGGATACCTCACAATCAGGGGCACTCAGACTCTTTTCTTTTTTGTCATCCTGCTTCAGGGGACTCCGGGGTGCGGGGCAATCGTTCCGTTGGGGACCGTCTTTCATGACGTGAGTTGTTGTATGCATGTATATACCTGGTTACGAGTTAAGAAAGAGGTAATTATACAGATTTAAAGCATTGCGCGAAGATGTGTCGTGATATCGAGGAGCTAAGGTATGTCAAGGTGTGTCTAGCCAGTGTGCGTACCTATTCTCGTCAAGATTCGAGTTGTGCTGCAAGGTACTTGTTGTGTACGACATTCAGCGCATTTTTCTTATCTCTTAAGGGGCCCCTTCGAGCCGTGGTCTGGTGACGTAGAACTTAGCTTGGCTTCGAGGAGAAACGCGAAGATGTTTCCTGTGAGAGTTATAGCAATAACAGCCGCCGTACCTGGTAGACGTCGACGGGGTGCATAAGTGGCGCCTCGGGGCCCCACACATGAGATTTTCTCTGCGTTACCCTGATGGGAGCACCTAGTCGTCAGAGGCGATGATAGAAGGCTTGCCTGCTTCTGTCGCCGGGATGGGTATCGATGAAGTCTTGTAGCGCTCATCTTTGGAGATGACGATACGGGCTGAATGGAGTATTTGGCGGAGGGCGAAGGGGGGGTGGGATCTCGATATAAAGGCTGCCTTTTGGGAGGGTACTATGATCTAGGAGGCAACGCACAGCTTGCCCTCGTCTAGAGCGTTTCTGGTGTGCAAGGGACCTCTGCTCCGAGCGAGTTGAGGTGCCGCTGCTGCTTTGCGTCCATGTCGAAGACGAAACCATCTAACATTAGTGGCAATGAGGTATGGCTAATCATCGCTGTTCTATAGGTGTTCTCTACCCATTTTCGGTGTATTCATCCTTGAATACCTGAGGTCTATTACCAGAAGAAGATAAAAAGGCGTAAGTCTCTGGGCCACCCCCGGCAAATACTCATCAATATCCGTTTTGTACCAAGGGACAAAAGTATAGATCGCGTGCTCTCTGCGCATGTTAACCAGTGGGAACTTATGAGCACCCAATCCGCTTCGGAAGAGGATGGCGAGGGGTAGGTAGGTATTGGTGAGAGGACTGCCAACTGGTGATACCGGAATGGCCGAAGATAAAACCGGCAACAGAAGAGCCTTCTTCATCTCCTCAAACCAGATCGCCAAGGACAATGTATCTGATACTACACAAAACCACATTGCATCTTGGAGAACACCAGAAGGGTATACATTCGAGGTCCATATCACTATTTAAATACTCAATCCGGGTGCCGTTATTATCTGAGCCAGTGATATCTAGTTTTTCACTATGAAGACACAGACTGGAAGCTTGTAGTAGTGCTAGACAGTTTACTCACCTCAGCCTCCCTACCGAGAATAGATCTGTTCATAGGTAGATATCCCTTGACCTCATACGATTTCCCGTCTCCTCCCGTGATGCTTGAGTACCGTATCGTGTTACACGGTACCCTAGGAAGTTACTTTCGATATCGAAACTCGCCATAAGAGCCCTGGAGTCCTAAGGTGCTCCGCAGTATCGTTTGGAGGATGGGTTTCCAATTTGATCAACTGCCTACGGAAATCGAAACCCAATATGTCTCCCTTCAGGCACCTCCTTGGAAAGCGGGAAGAGAAGATGTTCGCTGACAACGCGGTGCCGCGCAAAGATTTAAACTTCTATTCAGATATATTCTGATCAGCATGATTGTGCAACGTCGATACTCTACCAGACGTCATCTAAGTCTTGAATATCTATCAGTATTATTGAGTACGAATTTTCAGCCTCCCATTAGATATCAATAATCGGTTTGCCACTTCTTGTGCTTTACTGATCCACTGAATCTTTTAGTCTCGTTCATGTCGAACGTGATTTCCCAGGCTGCCGAGGTCGAGCCTGTCACGGGAACTGTAAGCTTCTTCGAGGTGAATGACAGTACAGCAGACCGCTTTGACGTTCCCAAGTCGAATACAACCTTATTGGACGTGGGCAAGCCAATCTGTGCGAGAAGGTCATCAAAGCCCAAATTATCAGGCTCCTCGGAATCCAAAAAAGAGTGAATATGATCCACTTTTGCCTGAAATTCACCGTATCTCTCAAGGAGGGTTCCCTTCACTTCCTGGATGTCACTGTGAATCTCGTGGGGGTTGAAAATGAAGACGATATCCGTCTTGTGACCTTCGCGGGGGATCACCTCGTGGTCTGTAGAGGAGACTGCGTGGTAAACGTGAAAGAGAATAGACCCGCAAAGACGCGTCGGGTACGCCACGAATTCCAGTTCCTCATCGTGCCACTTCGACCATGGCCAGGCCTCTGCCACCTTCATATTTCTAGGGCAACGGAACTTCATTTTGACTAGGTCCCATCCGCCGTGGCTTAGTAGGCGAATTGGATAGCTCGAGGTATTGACGAGCAGGCTGAATTCCCGTCGGCGCTGGGCGTCTATGTGGAAAATGCAAGTAGAGACGCATTGATCCAGAGCCTCTCGTATAAAGGAGCCGCCTACAACTTTAACGAGGCGGATGGCAACGTGTTTCTCGCCACGAGAGCCGCAGTGTATGTAATAACGGCGTCCGCTGACTCCAGGCGCTTCTTCCCAGACAAGCTCGGTGTAGATTTTGATGCAATTCTTCGTCAACTCAAGCGTCGGCCGCCTGATAGGCGGCGGATAGATCTTTCTTTGACGGCGGTGGACGGCAAAGTCGTCTGCGGATTCGGCGAGCACACCGCCGAAATTCCGGCCGTTGTCAAAGAAGCACTGATCTGGCGGCGGTCCATGTAGGGCTCTCTCCCATGCAAAGATCGTCGCATCGTCGCTCTCGCGCAGAATCTCATTCTGGAGTCTTTGAAATGCCTTCTCTTCTTCACCGTAAAAGAGAGGCATATTGATGCCGAATATGCCCATAAGACAGTACGCGGCGTCCTCGACACGTGTTGTCTCCCGCCCCGCGGCCCAGGACATCTTCTCGGCGACGCAGGCGTGCAACAAAGCGCGATGGCGGTTGCCGAGGACATCTCTGGCGATGGCTGTTATAGCGTGGAGCTGGTCGACAAGACCACTTTTGCAGCCGACGAGGTTCCAGTCTCGGTCGTAGAATTCCACTTCCTTGGGCGCGATGAGTTCTTGGAGGGTCCAGCCCCGCGTGAACCAGCGACATTGACCCAAGTCTCCACCACCGTCGAAGTCGCTGTCAATGTCGGCGGAAGGGTCCAGGTCAGATAACCAGGCATAACAGATGGCTGCTCGCTGATACCACTTGAACATTGAGTTGATGGCCTCCGTCAGCTCAGCACTGCTCGACTTGTCGATGCAGCATGTGTCGACCCAGGCGTACTGCAGCTCTTGTTGTTGAGCTAGCCCGCAGGCTTTTGCGATCTTGACGAAGCCGACCTTTCTGATGGTCTGTTCCCGAACTAAGAACCTTGGATCCTTCATATCCTGGAATGTCACTTCATCCTTTCCCCATGTGTGCGAAAGGATTGCGTAGGGCGGTATGTCTCTGCCAATGAACTCCTCAAGGTTGTGGGACGACGTGTTGATGAGCCACATTTGAAGGCGTGCGTGAGGGCAAATGAAATTGATGGGCTAATTGAGCGGTTCTTCTGGTTCGACATGGGACGAGGTTATGCTAATGAAGAAATCTCCTGCTTGTATGCAGTCGGAAGATGTGGTGAAGTTGAGATCACACTACAGGGCATCAATCTGACATAAGTGGAGGTGATGTAAAGTACCTCACTACCAAGTAAGCCTTCCATCTCACGCTCACCATTGCAATTGGGCAGTCACATCCAATGCAGGGGAGCAGGAAGGCGCTACCAAGATTCGACCCTCTTTCATGCATGACATCTCACTCAAAGCCACTGGATGCTCATCAAAGTCGACTGAATCATCGCGGACGATTAAAGCATCAACCATAGCAGTATACCACTCCAATTAAATGTAATTATGTGAGAAACAAGATGACACTTCTTCTCAAGTATAATGTCTGCTCACCAGAGCTTCAAAGAATGAGAGTTGTTGTGAGACACTACGTCGCCTCTACTTACAGGTACGCAACAGCCAGAGAGCCCATGAACCCCATCATAGCAAACTTGAGCGAGGCATCAAAGCTTCTCGAACTCGCCCCAGCCGGAGTGAAATTCGCAGTCGGCTTGACACCGTCAGTGAAGGGGGCATTAGCAGCTTGAACTGCTCCGGGGAAGGCAGCCGTCGAGGTTCCCGGGCTCAACTTGGGTGATGCTGGGTTGAGGACACTATTTTTATGTAAGTAACTTGAAAAGCTGTGAGCTGGGAACGGAACGAGAGATGCTTACCTATCAATGACGTGCATAACACCATCGCTGGTGATGATATCCTTGATGGTGACCTTGGCAGAATTGGCAAAGACGGTAGTATCTTCCTTCCGCAGCGAAACCTTCTCGCCCATCAGACTCTTATAGCCCATCTTGGTCGCCACTCCTGTGGTGAACCGGACCTGATTCATAAGGACATGATACTGCAGAATCCTCGCAAGATCCGCAGGCTCCATCGACGCAACCGTAGCCCCAATAGCCTGGAACGCAGCGTTCGTCGGCGCAAAGACAGTCGCGGCCTGCAAAGAGTTGACGCCATCGACCAGCCCAGCCTTGATCAACGCGCCCGCCATGCTCGTGAGGCCCGTATTCATTGCCGTGTCGGCGGGGGATCCGGGAAACGTCAAGACGGTATCGATGACGTGCAGCACGCCGTTCTGGAAGGCGACGTCGGCTTTTGTGATGACGCTCATCTGCTTGTAGCCGCTGAATACCCTGCCCTGGTCACCCTTCCTGACAAGCTCGACCTTTTGGTTACCCGTGACGTTGGCGGTGGGCATCTCGAGGAGGGTCTGGGCGAACTTGGGCTGTTCGAAGAACATGGTCGCCGTGGTCTTGCCGCTGACGACGTGGTAGCTTAGGAGATCGGCGAGGAAGGTTGCGTTGGTCGCCTTTTGGGCAAACGTGGGGTCCATCTGCATCATCTTGACGAAGGCGTCGTTGGAGGGTGCGAGAATGGTAACGTCCTTGGCTTTAACGAGGGTCTGGTTCAGGGCCGGGACCATCGCCAGGAGTGCTATTTAGTGGTGTTAGTAGTCACGCTCTCTCGTCCATACACGGCCTATCTCATAGAAGATCATACAGGTCAGAGTACTCAAGGTATCATTGTTGCTCTTGAGCACATCCATGAGAGGTGGAGCCGCTGCCGCCAGTGCAGCAAAGGCGAGCGTGAGGAAGCTCGTCGGCTGCATTGTGCGGGAGCGGGCGAAGCGAAACGGGAAGCCAGCCCGGTGATGTTGAAGAAGAGAAAGGAAAGGTGAAGACTTGGGATTTTAGGTTCAAGCCAGGACGACGATCCACGGGAACGAGCCGACTAGTAATACTTATACTGACAAGTCTCAACCCAACCTTCCGGGTCCGAGAGGCGGGGGAGGCATGTCTTGACACTTTTTTTGCCAAGGTCAGACGGTTTACCACCACATAGGATAGAACTTTCGGCCTGCCATCAACGGATGCAGCATTGCAATACGACGACCAAAATAAGCACCGGAGGTGGGTCTCTTCTGGGCCCGGTTGTGTTTTGTCTCCTGATGCAACTTCATCTTTCTTTCCCAGCCCTCGTAACGACCCGTTATCTGTGAAGGACGCGTGGAGCCTTTTCGACGTGGGAGGACCCGCGGGAAGCAAGCTTGACACTTGAGTCCCGGCGCGCGGCCGTCCCGAAGCATGGCGGACCCATCAGCCTTACTACATACCTTTTCACGATACCAGGGAAACATGGGAGAGGAGATACACAGAGAGGCTCTTGCGCCGTGAGAGAAGAGAGGGGCTAAAACGTAGTAGGCGAATCAAAAGACGTCTGAACACATCCTGACCATCCACATTTCCCTTCTACGGTGCCTGCTGCGTAAAGGTTGACGGGAAGTGGTGGTGGATTCTCTTCTTCTCATTCGTTCTAGGACAACGGTGCGGCGGTAAGGAAAAGGCGCTGTGCGGGAGATCGACGAGTAGAAGCGGCGGGATGACGGTGAAACATGCCTCAGAGCAACAGGCGGAAACGCATCCATGCGCAGTGGGGGCCCTTTTCTCAGACGGAGGGAAAGTTATTTTCAGGAAGAGCGAGGCGTGCTATCGGTAGAGCCGCATCTTCGAGAAGGCTACCGTCCAGAGACAGATGCAGAGAGATTAGGTTGAGCAGCACTGACTTAGTAGAGATCCTCATAAAGGTAGTGCCAAGTCAGACCGACGGCGTTGGCAAAGACCACAGGTTCTGTTTATCTGAACTTGGGGAACGGCAACTTCATGATCTAAATCTGTAAGAAGAGGACCACTTGTGATGGAACGTAGCGGGAGAGACCGGAGCGACTCGAGGAGCCTGAGGTGCTTGAGACAAGCACTGACAGGTTTCCAAAATGGAAAACGATGCTGGGGGTTGAAGTTATTCGCGGATCGAAGCCCCGGGTGGAGATGGCCGGAGTGGGCCCGGTCGGGCGCTCCCTGGTGCAAAAACACCGTGCTGCCCTTTTGCTTACCTAAAGCGTGGATGACTCAGCTATGTTTTTGGTGCAATTCCCAGAAACTCCCCTGACAGACATGCATCGCACCGCGCCGCACCGCCTGCAACTATTTTGTCTTAGATTCCACACTGCCGCGGCCGAACAAGCCTGCATCCGCGGTTTCCCTGCCCGTCGTGTTGTAGCACAATGCACCGCAGCGATCCCATCTATCGCCCGTCGTAGAAGAGGTATGCTGGACTTCGGGTGACCGAGCGCACGGCTATCACGGCAGCGTCGGTAACTCTTTCGAGAAAGCTTAAACACGTTCCGTGGACCTCAGCAAGGATCGTCCCTTCGCACGCAGGACGCTGGATGTCGCCTTGAGTTGGAGGCTTTTCTTTGGTTTGGGCCTTTTCCTGCGCTGAACGTCGGTCTTCAGCCACGGCCGATGTCGAGACCAGGACCGCCACCGCTAATCAGTCGCTTGATGAATGGCGTGTTCGTACGGAAGGTAATAAGGTACTAACTGACACGGCGAGTTCTCACGTTGATGAAATGAACTGCTATATTTGGTGGTTCCTATACGCGGGAGGCGGACAACGGGACGGAGCCTAGCATTAAGGGCCGCCAGCATCGTTGACTCCGAACGACACTCAGAGTTGCGAAACCTATGTGATGATAGGCGCGGAGAATATCGGAGGGAAATTACGGGTTTCCTTGGCTATTCAAACATATTGTCTTGGTCTGGCGGTCTATTTACAGACCTTGAAAGCCCACCCCCGGTAGGCAAACGTGGTGTTGCGATAGACGCCAGTCTTTCTGAACATCACTTACAACAACCCTTCGCAACCTTCATCGTGAGGCCTCACCATCTTCAATCGCAACTTTGAATCTCTTGATCGATTGGACTATCTTGCCAATACACGTCGCATCCCCACGGAGTTTCTGGCTTCGCCCGCGTTTCCACCTAGCCCAGCCGTCGTATCGCAACCCACTCGAAACCCACCAAGACCTTGGCTGCTCTCTGGTGAGCAAAGTCGCTATATATACTCATTCTCGACAGAGACGCAGCATCGGGACTTGAGGTTCCGGGTTATCGGGGGACGACATCACCAAGGTCGTACTGGCAAGTTCTCTTGAGATTTTTCACGAACGACAAGAGCTTCAAACGGGATGCCTGTCGCGTCAACTCGATAAACCATCACGTGACGGTTTCTCATCTCTTGAGAATAGGCCGCCCCGAGATCCAAGTGAGGCCAGGATCACATCACTATGCCTTACCCAACAAACAATGAACAACGCATCGCCCCCTCTCTGCTATGAAACGCCTTCTCTCTAGCCACACTATCCGCTGCTTGGATCCTTGTTCGTTCAATGTAAGCTCGTTTAATCGGCCATGATCCATCACCTTGAATGCGTGAATGCCTAGGAACAAAAGTCCAATTGCTGTGCCAGTGCCACAATCCATGGCACTGCGCCACACCCTCAATATCTGAAAACACGTCATCCGCCCCCTTCCTCGCCCACGCCGCAGCTCGTCTTGCGCGTTCCCTTCCAGGCCGTTGAAAAGACTGGGAAAGTGTGTTCGCCTTCTTCATGGGGAGGCGCAATATTAAGGTTCAGAGACAGATCAGTGATGCGCGCCTATTTTGTCAAGTGAACCCAAAGAACTCTCTCCCTTCTCTCTTCATGCTTGTGTGAACCTCTAAGAATTCTCAAAAACTTGGAAACGATCTTCTCTGAAACACGTTGCATCTGCATCGCCAAGAAAGAGAACATCTTCTTCTCGCCAAAGATGGACACCACACAGGAACGGGAGCGTCACACAACGAGCTCCATTGCGGAGCAAGAGCTCTTCTTTTCCTCGTCGCCATCTGGCCAAGGCCAGCCTCAGTCTGGGCGGCAGCAACAGCAGCAACCTCAGCCTCGCTGGTATGATAA
Source organism: Colletotrichum scovillei (assembly GCF_011075155.1). Taxonomy (NCBI): domain Eukaryota; kingdom Fungi; phylum Ascomycota; class Sordariomycetes; order Glomerellales; family Glomerellaceae; genus Colletotrichum; species Colletotrichum scovillei. Next base: position 737,646 of record NW_023336264.1, read on the forward strand.
CGCCCAAGACGACTCACCCGTCGAACCGAGGAGCGGGGTTCCGGCTGTGAACATCATTCCTGCCACGCCCTCTACCCTTCGTTCAAACAGCGTGCGCTCAAACCTCTCTTGGCGGGATAGGGATGCCGAGAGGCAGCAGGCGGCGGCGGCGGCCGGCGCGCTTCCGGAGGTTGAGGAGGAAGACAACATTTACGATCCGCCAAGCACTCATAGACCATCAACACCACCGACGGAGTCCAAAGTTTCGACTCACCACACGGCGTCTACTTTTGATTCGCCGACTCAAACTAAGGTGGATGAGGATTATCATGTGTCGCCCATGACCGAGCCCGCTGTATTACACCACGATACGGGGTTCTCTCATGCAGACTCAGTTGATACTGCGGAGGCAGAACGGTACTACGATGCGACGTACTCCCCTCAAAATGAGTACCCTTCTTCATTTGACAAGGGCAAAGCCGTTGAGACGCATCCGGAGCCTGCGGTGCTGTATCACAACACCGAGCACTCAAACGCCAATGAGCGCCGTTCATCGATCGACAAGGGCAAGGCCGCAGAAGCGCTCCCGGATTTTGAGGACCGGCCGCCGGTTCCGAACCCAAGACCAGTGTCAGAAGTCCCCGACTTTTATGCTCAAGAACACGGCGGTTACGGCAGAGATCCAGCAGCCCAAGAGCAAGAAGATCGTGACTACGCAATGGCCTTAGCACTTCAGGAAGAGGAAGAAGGCCAGTCACCACCCCTTCCACAACGACACACCCAGCCAGCATGGAGTACCAACGGGCCACTCTCCTCCAACCCCTTCTCATCACCCGAAGACCAGGACCGCGCCCTCGCGGAACGTCTCCAGGAGGAAGAGGAAAACGGACCTCCGCCACCCTTACCAGCTCGCCCTCACCCCAAAGCCGTGGCAGAGCTGCTCTCTCAGAACCAGGAACCGCCGCCATTCTCAAGAACACCATCCATAGAAGGCATCATGCCGCCCCCCAAGCGCCAAGGCTCCGACTTTGGCAATGACGACCCTGCAAACCCAATCCACTACAGCCGAGACCCCCACAAGCTCATCACCTACCTCGTCCCCTTCCCCAAGCCCTGGCTGGGCTCCAAGGCGCCTTCTGATGCTATTCCCACCCGCTTCCTTATCTACACGCCCCCGCCTCCGCCTCTCCAGGCGCCGCCTGAAGGCGTGAAGGAGGGCGTCACTCACAAAGTGCAGCGGAAGTGGCAGACTGAGGTCAGGCAAGCTAAGATGAGCGACGCAAAGACTACCAGCTGGGCGGGGTTCAAGGCCAAGTGTACGCGCGGGGTGGACAAGGCTATGCAGTATACCACCACGAGTAACTTGGATTACCTGGCGCGCGTTACGCCTCCGGCGAGGCCGCCGTCTGCGATATCGCGCAAGCTTTCGCTAAAGGGGAGGATGAAAAAGGACAAGAAGGACAAGGGCGCTTCGGGTGATGAGAAGGAGACGAAGAAGAGCCTCGACGAGAAGAAGCGTGAGAGCACCGATGTGAAGGACGACGACGCAGAAAATCTCCTTCACGACGATGGGAAGAAGTCTTCCGAGGACAAGGATCTTGATGAGCGAGCGAGGAACGAGAAGCTGGCTGAGGAGAAGGGCGACCGGGAAGAAGAGGATTACTTCAAGTCCCAGCAGGCCGACAAGGACGAGCAAGATGAGCTCATGGAAGATGACCCAGCTCATACCTCTCACGAGACGAAGAAGACGGTCGGCGTCGAGGAGATTGTCTTTGTCTACTCGCCCTCGATGAACATGACGCCCGAAGCGATGAGGGAGGAATTCGTCAACTCCATGATGCGGACAAAGTCCAAGGCGCAGCGCGACGCCATCATCGCGACTGGGTTGCTTCCTGTTTCGTTGGCTATTGACTTGGTTATGATTGCCGTTTCTGGGCTTTTTGAAGTCAACGGTAAGTCTTCTTCTTCACTCAACATCCATGCCCAATACGGTCTACTTACTAACATTTCATAGCTGTGTGGGCATACTTCACCATCAAGGGCTCCAAGACGGCGCGCTCCGTCACCAAGCGCATCGCCTCCACGTCCAAGAAGCCCGAGTCCATCGACCCGGAAAAGTCAGAGGCCGAGTTGGCTAAGGAGGACAAGCTCCAGCTCAGCTTCAAGCCGGCCAACCGCATCGATGTGTTGACGCGGTACCTGGAGGCCGAGTGTCACCGTGTTGATTCGAGACTGTTTCCCAGATACACCTCTTCGCCCACGGAAGTGTAAGTTCCTCATCCCCAACTCAACTGCCTCAGTTTATCGGAGAAAGTAAAGCTGACATGAAATCAGGGAATGCTTGGAAGCGATTGGTTGGTCCCCCGCCATGACCCGTGGCCAAAAGAACTGGGAAGATGAGGCATGGGAGGTGAACGACGTGAAGGAGGATTTGAGGGTTGTGATGCACAAGGCTGCAAAGGAGTGGCGGAAGTGGTGTAATCGGTATGAGAAGAACCCGGAGAAGAGCTTGACTAAGTGAGAGCATGCTTTTGATTTAGAAGCGATGCATGATTTGGAGCGAATACACAATACATCTCTTTGAATGAAATTGTAGCATTGACTGTATGCATAAGTAAACTGTTTAGACCTGTGCATCTTGTGTTATTTAGATGTGTTAGAAGAGGTGGAAGGAAAGCGTCGTTTGTCCTCTTGACAATTTCTACCGGCGGAATTTGAGCCCTCACGCCATTACCAGTGCCTCTACCTAGGAGCATCAAGTAGCATCACAGGCAGGCCTGCCAGTCTTGGTCCCGCGAACCAGCTCCGGTCCGCCTTCAGAATCGACAAACTTGACCTCCAAAGTTCGCGCCTGGGAAGCGATACGAGCACTGTCACTCGCTTCCCTCAGGAACAACCTAGACTCCACGTCGAGACCGTGGGCTAGCGTCGCCAGCGAGCTTCCCCTCCATGCTGGAAGGCCTAGCCTTTTCGTTTCCCCCATCGACAATAAGCAGAACACACACCCGCCTACCAGCGCGCCCATGGGGAGTGAAAAGAATGCCCAATTCACTCTAATCTTGATTACCCATTCCTTCGTTACTCCGAGATGTGGGTTGGTTTGAAACGAACGGTTTCGTATCCATTTTGTTAGGCTGGCGGCGACCATTTCAAAAGTCCTAGGTATGTCCTGCGAAGCTGCGAGACTACTAATTATTTCCGTTGGTGAACTGACAACATGGTCAGTTGGCGCCCGGGGGTATACAAGTAGCTTCGTCTCATCGGGCTTGTTTGCTGTCGTGGGGATGACGCGACCTGTTATTCTCACAGCCAACCATTCAATAAAGCTCCCAACAGTGTTATGTGAGATATTGAATCTCAAGTCGTCGTCCACAATGTGGCCAGTAGCGGCGAGGTATTCAGCTGGGGAAATTACAAGCTGGAGGTCTGTTCGGGGGGCATCGTAGTATCCGACAAATAGTGAGTGGTTCATGAAAGTGTTGAAAGCCTTCGTTAAGTTCGGGTCATTCTTGATATCGGGCGAACTAGCCGACAGGAAAGAGTCCAGATTTCAATTAGCATAAGAGCCCGCTACTCTTTCCTGTAGCACATTCTGCTCGACGAATGATTCATAGATGTTTGTGCAAAAGTAAAGCGCGCATTCTGTGGCAGTCACACCACTATCTTCCCATTTTTTCTTTCGTAGGCGAAAGTCCTGGTTGGCTGACATTATGGAAAAGGAATATATCAGGGACTGGAGATGACCGAACGTCAACGTACGTCCCGGGTTGTAGGTTGACTGTGCAGTAAGTTCGGCACTTGCTTTTGCCTCGTCGATGTATTCTCCCTTTGACTTGTTCCCATTAAAGTTCGACATGCTTAGGTTCAGATATGGTATCTCGAATCTGGTATAGTTGGGCTTATCCCCCAATTCGGGATGGCCCAGCTTGTCCGGCAGGGTGACGACGTCTTCATCCCACCATGCTTGTCCCCAGGACTTCTCGATTGTAGATGATATATCGTTGCAGGAGCTGCAGACAGCTACTGATCCAAATGAGTTCCAGGTACAATTACCAGTTGAACACTCGAAAGCCGCCTTTGTACTTTCGGGTGAACTGAGGTCGGAGAGGCCTTCCCATACTGCGGCCATTGCGCCAAAGTCACATTCGGTCTTCATGGGTGCTTGCAAGAAGGAACCCCAGGGCTCGGGCATTTCGAATTCCGAATGACCGTAAGAAAAAACCGAAAATTCTCCTGCGTCTAGTCTATCGGCTCTTCCGATGTGGCTTGCCATCGTCGAGTCTGTGTAGTTGACATTTTCTCCCGAAAAGGTGATGACGGCTTGTAGGAACGGTTCAAAGCCAACCAGTATGACGGCGGAGAGAGCTCCGAGAGCGATCCAATGCCTGAGTGAATTAGCTTATACGCTGTGGAATTAAGTACTAGGACTTTCATACGTTAACTTGGTCCACCATAGCAGGCGAACGCTTCCCCAAGGACCCCGACTTGCTTCCTCGAAACGGTCAAACACCATGACATTCTCATCTCGTCTTCGGAACCAGTTCCACTTTCCCTGACTGATATAAGCGCTGATAGCAAATGCCAGTGATGCACGAGAAGTTGCTCCGAGAGTGGAAATGACGGTGTTGAACGATATAGAGAACTTCCAAGATGATAACGGCTTATTCTGATAGAGGGGAAGAAGAATAAGGATTGCGGCAAACGATATTAAACTCAGAATGATTGCTGACAGTTCAAGAGCCCAGTGGTACTCTCCAGTTGGAAGCAAGCGAGCTCTCCCGTCACTCGGTCTTGATTTCGTATCCTGCGAAGATTGCTCGGCGTCTCCGGCAGACTCTTTGTTTGCTATCAGACTGTAACGAGGCGCCGGGTCGCTTGGTGCATGCTCTGGCTCGGGACTGGGCACGCGGCTGGGCGGCGCGATTGTTTCTTGTGAAGGAGAAGAGAATACGTAGAAGGAGTTGGGCGAAAGGTCAATGGGGGGTAGTTGCGGTACGTCGAGACTGCCCATCGCATCGTCCCGAGGCGAGCTGCGACTCGATGACATGGTTCCTCTCTAAGCCAGTCCGTGACACGACGCAGGTTTCGGAGGTATGAGAGAGTTTAGCAGGCCGTATGGCATGACAGCCGTACGTCTGAGGATGGCGTCCAGCCTTATATCCATCTGCTCCGAGTCACCACCCAAGTGAGGTCGTACAGCATGCTGACCAACTCTCAGCCTGATCTTTGCACCATTTTAAGGCCGTGGACTTAAGCTGTACCTCGCCGCACATTTCGTTTATTAATACTACCAGCATCTCACTGCGTTATCTGGAAAACATGCTTGGATGGTCATCTTGAGCCCAAGAACAGCTTTGTATGGCTGCCTCGTCGATACTGATAACACTCGGTTTCCCTTTGCGGGTTAGTGTCACGTATTCATGCTGTGCAACATCACGCAGATGGTCTTTTCCGGCTTGACTATCACCTCGAGTGAAGATCCTGCGCCAGCCTGATTTTAAGTGAAATGAAATAAGGAGCGTGCTTTTTGTGGCTGTTCTTGGGCTTCGAGTTATCATCTTCAGGACGGAGTGATGCAGAGGACAAGGTTAGTTTCCAGTCTTTGGGTATACTAATATGCGATTGCAACAAAAACGACGCGAGTTGGTCAAGAGGAATCAGCTAGGTTCCAAACAGGGTTGTTGGTATCAGTATTACAGTAAACACCCGCTTGGCTCGTGGACAAAACCGAGGAAGATCGAAAGTAGTGCCCCGCCCTTGAAAGGTGTTTTGGGCAACCCTATATAGTCTTAAGAACCCCGTAGAGTGCTCTCTTCTGCCTGTCCATAGCAGTAACCCAGAACTTGTGAGATCAGACGACATCATCTAGTCTCGGCAGACCACCATTTTCGGCCCGGCTCCGAACAGCATCCCCCGCCCCCGGGCCACCGTTTGCCGGCAAAAACAAAACAAAGTCTCCTCTCAAGGTCTTCTGGAAATCTAAGTTGTTTTCTTCTTTCCCATCTCCACCATGCCCCATGATTGAATGCGGGGTAAACCCATGCTTAGAGCTTTCTCCAAGACTCCACCAGTTCAAGCGGTCCAATGCCGTCACCTGGAGCACCTCGGGGAAGATAGTTCCATGGGGGAATCCTGGCCTTGACCGGCCCCAAACCTTGGTTGAAATAGCTTCGGTAAAAAGCCCACCGCCCCTTGGCTCAGCACCAACCCAAACGTAGCTTGGGAGCCGATGTTGGTCCACGATCGAATCGGGGTCGAATGACGATGCTCATTAAACACGAGGAAAATAACGGTGCGGGGGATGCGGAGCCGAACAAAGCCATTGCCCAATGGCTCCAACTTCCGGGCCATCCATAGATGTCCCCAGCCAGCATCTCCGATGGATGTCGCGTCCTTTTAAGAGAGAGACCGTCCTCCTCTTCTTCGCCAGTGTAACCTTCTTCTCTCTCATTGCAGCTTTGCCTCTCACGTAGGTCTTTACGCGAGTCTCTATTTCCGCAATGAAGGGTCTTGCCATCGCCTTCGCGGCGCTTGTGTCGTCGACATGTGCGCAGTACATGAAGACTCCCGCCTCGCCTCGTTATGTCTCTCACAAGGCCGTCCCGAGACAGGCCGGCAACCAGACCAGCAACTCATGGCCCTACGCTCCCTTCAGCACTCGCGGACGTGACATCGTCAATGCCCGCGGTGAAGTTGTGACTTGGGCTGGTGTTAACTGGCCGATGAGTGGTACGTTCAACATCTAGTGAAGACTTTACAAGAGCACCTGACTAACAAACCATGAAGGAGAGACTATGGTTCCTGAGGGTCTGGAATGGGCCTCAGTTGATCAGATTCTCGACGATGTCGAGAGCGTCGGCTTCAACTACATCCGCATGTAAGTCCTCATCATTCTCGCATGCGTGTGATCCGTCGCACACCTTGGATGAACCCCAGCTCACACTCTCCTCAGGGGCTACGCCATCGAGATGGTCGACCAAATCTACGACCGCGCCGGCGAGGACGTTCCCCTCGAAGTCGCCATGATCACGGCCCTAGGCTTCGTCAACGGCACAAAGGTCACCAACGAAATCATCCGCAACAACCCGACCTGGACCCGCGAGACGACCCGCTTCGAAATCTGGTCTGACATCGTCGAGGCCGCCTACGAGCGCGGCATCTTCATCTCCCCCGACGTGCACGTCGGCAAGGCCCAGTGGTGCTGCTCCCACACGGACGGCAACGCCTGGTTCGACGACGTCAACTTCAACACCACCCACTGGCGCCGCGGTCTCTCCTACGTCGCCAACTGGGCAAAGTCCCACCCCAACATCGTCTCCCTCTCCCTCCGCAACGAGGTCCGCGAGTCGTGGAACGTGACGAACCTGTACTACAACTGGGACACCCTCGTCGGCAACTTCTCCGCCGGCGCCGACGCCATCCACGAGGCCAACCCGGACGTCCTCATCCTCTGGGGCGGCATGCAGTACGGCCAGGACCTGTCCGCTCTCACCTCAGGCAAGAACTACCTGACGGCGCCGTGCTACAAGTGCACCGCCATCCGCGACGCCGCACGCCGCCAGCCAAAGGTGTTTGACCTCGACAGCCACGCCTGGGCGGACAAGCTCGTCTGGGAGCTGCACCTGTACAAGATGAGCGAAGATGTCGACACGGGATCGTGCCCCATTATCGAGGCGGGTCTCTACCGCAACGGCTTCAACGCGTTGGGCATTGACAAGCCTGCCGCCTGCAATGTTACAAACGACTGCCCTAAGGCAAGCCGGTTGACGCCCGTCATCTTCTCCGAGTTTGGCAACGGCCAGGACGATACGCTCCGCAACGATACCCTTCAGGTGTGTCTGAGGGAGTACACCGTCAAGCACAACGTTAGCTGGATGGTCTGGGGTCTTGCCGGTAGCTACCGTGTGCGCTCCGGCGCGCAGGGTGTGCCCGATACGTGGGGTCTGTCCAACTATGAGTGGAACGGTTGGAACTCTCCCGAGACTATTGAGGATATCTGGAAGCCTTGGGTGAAGGCTATGAACCCGACCAGAAAGTCATGAGTCACGGCTCTATAGTCCAAATAGACTTTAATCTGAATTATAATGTGATCTCATTGCTATTCCACAACACCCATTGAATTGGTTTACTTTATGTGACATAATACCGTCTTACTTCTAGCCTAGAAGCGACAATGTTTCGACAAACACAGCCTCTCAGTGTACCAGCCTAGACTCTGCAAAGCTGCCCGTTACTGCTTTGCTTCCAGCCCTCGTTTCCGACACAAGGCTGGCACCAGAAAACGTCGTCTGGATCGACGGTCTTTTTGATCTTGAGAAGGCGCTCGTAGTTGGTGCCCCAAAAGGTATGTTGCCAGTCTTCCTCGTATGACAGACCCTGTGGCATGTTAAGAGGGGCTTCAAGACTGTTAGTTTCGATCGCTGTTTCTGACTTACCTCATTCAAATAGGAACCTCCACCAGGCGTCAACTGTCGGAAGCCCTCGACTGAGTCGTAAATACTCTTCTCGGCCTCACTCTTTGACGTCTCATTGAACGAAGTCCATCCAACGGCAGTGACTATGAGAAACAATGATTAGCTCGGGCAACTACTCTTAGAGTAATGAACATAACTTACTAGCATGGATATAGGCAGTCCTCCACGCCGGGTGCACTGCATCACCTCCGCCCCTGGGCTTCGCATTATGCACACCCTTCCCGGATACCAAAAAGGCGTACATGCCACCCACATTATCAGTCGCCGTCTTCACCGCGCCAGCAAGAGCATTCAGATCCTCCGTCAAAGGCTTCTCATCCAGCAAACGAGAAGCCAGCAGCTTGTTGATGCCGCCCTTGTTCATGTCATAATTCTTATCATAAAAGTCAAGCCATGACGGATACTCGGTAGTAATCTTGGCAAAGGTGACATTGGGCCAGCGTTCCATGACGGTCTGGTTGATTGACGTCCAGACCCTATTGACTTCTTCCCGGTCCGTGTCATCCTGCATCAGAGAGATGCCAATGACGCCTGCCGCGTTCGGCGGGAGGCCCGGTGAGCTGACGGGGTTCGGCATGTGCGAGTTGATCAGGGCGTAGCCTGCGAGACCCGCCTTCTCGAGGGCGGGGACATTTGAGAGAAAGTAGGCGGCGAGGTCTGGGATGATGGGAGACCTGAGCTCGGTGAGCATCGCCCAGGCCGTGTGGGTGATTGGCGGCGACGGGTGTGTCGCGAAGGTGATTGAGGTGAGAACGCCGAATGTCGATCCTCCTCCCTGTTAAAGTCAGCACTCAAGGTAAGGTCTCAAAAACGAGGGATACTTACACCGCGCATGGCCCAGAACAGGTCAGCGTTCTGAGCCTCGTTGAGAGTCAAGATCTCGCCCAGGGGCGTGACGACTTCCATCTGCAAGACATTATCCGCTGCCAGACCGAAACGCGGCGCGAGCAGCGAGTGGCCGCCTCCGGTAGCGTACCCCCCGACGCTCACCGTCTTGGCAGTTCCGCCGACAATGGCCTGGCCGTGTTCGGCAGTGGCTTTGTAGAGGTCATACATCTCGGTGCCGCCTCCGGCAGTAACCGCGCTTCCTGGGATAGTGATTTCGCTTCCCGCGAGCTTGAACTCATCCGCGTGGTACTCTATGCCCGTCATATGATGCACCCAAATAGAAAGTGAACCAGGGGCGATCGATCTACCTAGGTAATCATGCCCGGTGCTTTTCACAATAAGCCTCACATTATTCTTCCTCGCTATAACCCCAGTCAACACTCATACACCAAGCACACACACAAGACGGAAGCAGATATAAAAAACGCAACATACCAAAATCGATACCAATTTTGACATGCTCCGGCGTGGTAGCATTCACGACGTACGCAGGGTATCCGTCACCGCTGCACAGATAAGCCGGGTCAGGAAGGCAGGAGTCATTAGCGAAGTTGCTCCAGACGACGGAGACGGGGTCGTCGACGTGGAGCTCGTACGAGTTCCACCGGGCCTCGACGTCGGCGCAGGCGGTCTCGTTGTAGGCGTCCTGTCCGGGATGGCAGACAGCTCCCGGAGGAGACGGGCGGAGAAGTCGTCCGCCTCCGAGGGACTCGCCGAGGCGGGCCCACTCTGCTGCGGAGGGCCAGTCAGCGGTGCCTGGGTAGGATTTGCACGTTGGTTCGTAGGAGGAGTCTTGGGCTGGGGCGAGGGAATCGTGGGACACGATCCCGAAGAAGAGGTATCTCGCGATGTGCGGCAACATGGTTTATCAAATGACGAGACTGAGACTCTTAGGATTTGAAGCTCCGGGGCTACGGTCTTACCTGAAGAGAATCATGATTTGGAGGCCGAGGCATGGTTACTATATAAATTGTCGCGATCGTCGAAGGAAGCCTAGAGTGGGCGATGTTTGTGCAGCAAACAAGTCTGCCGAAGCGGCACGGAAAGGACTGGGGCTGAGACAACGAGGTTGCAACGGGGCGTCGTGAGGCGTCGTCTCTAAAGGGAAGTTGCCCGAGATGAACGCTCGTTGGATGATATGTCAGACAATGATGTTGCCAACCAAGAAATCCTTATTGCGAGGATTAAGCATCCCACTACATCTCGGTTATCTTTCAGCTCCTTGCAAGACGGCAAGCACAATCCCAACCACGTTGTATCGGGGCGCTAGTGAGATCATGATGTAGGGTGAGATTCATCTAGCCGCTACAGCTCGTCAACGGTTTACCATGTGTTGCATGTCAGACTCGGCTGTGGCTTGGCCGGGCGTTGGCCAACCCGAAACATGCGAGCGGTGAGCCATCATCGTGTGTCCTGTAGTCATGTTGCATTCTAGACAAGAGCCTCACGATGTATCCTCATCAGTCATCAGCCTATCTTGTCTCACAACCTAGACAATGGAGATACTACATCACGTCAGCAACCGAAGAGTAGGTAACCTTTGGTGGACTATGCCGTACACTGCAATACACAACCAGGACTGAGTTTTGTCTTGTTAAATGAAGAACTATGAGACGTACTTGAAGGATAAGAGACTCTGAAAGGATAAATGCCCTTGGCAAGCTTGATTGGGCCTATCGTGGTTCCAACATCAACAAACTGCATGCAAACATAGTATCGGGCGATTTGAATCATGTCGGCAGTCGGAACTCTCCAGGATCTCAATCGCCTCTTTAGTACAATGGTAAGGTGCGTTAGGACACTGACGATTTGTGCAACTCGAGTTTCGCACACCCAAAGCTCCATAATGACTCTTGATCGACCACGTACCAATTGATACTGCATGATAATACCAGTGCCGTCTTTTACAACTACAATCGTTAGAAAATTTGTGTAAAAGTGCCACATGATGGACGCTTTTCTGTGGCTACCTTTGAGAGATACACCTATTACGCCTCAAGGTATCACCTATGGCTACCACAATGCTTATATTTCATCTTGTATGTTACTGCCCCGCAGCACTGATACATCGACCACTTGAGTAACTCACATTACGATGCATCTTGAGAAGCCTGAGCAACAGGCCGCTCGAACGGAGCCTTGGTGCAATCTTCTGAGAATTTGCCTTCGCCTACTCTTCACTACAAGGCAATTCGTCTTCAACTCAGTGGTCTACGCGGGCTTCCTCGCCATCCGACACGAGCTCGGTCAGAATCTGTGGGTGTTCTGCTGCTGGATCTCCCTTCAATACAAAAACAACCCCTTTCTCGACTTCCTATCCTTACGGATGTCTTTAGTTGTACCAGACGATGGCCCGTCGCAATCTTGACCACCAGGAACCCAAGAGGCGTCGGGGGCGGGAAACGAAGGTAACGGTGAAGCAGGGCTAGGTGGCGGTGGTGAAGGCGGCGGAGACGGCTCCGGCGTCTCGACATACCTCATACTTTCCAAAAGATCCCAACTCGCGTCCATCGAGGCGCTCAACCTCGCTCGATGGATCCGTACGTCCAGTGAGCTGGCCAAACATGTGCGGTCCAGGTAGTCAAAGAAGTACCCCTCGAGCATTGAGCTTTCAGCCTCACTCGTAACACGATCCCAGTTTGTGGCAGCGACGACGACGTGCCGGAATCCACGGGACTTGAAGGCGTTCAGAAAAGCGTCCAGGTTACGAACTGCGTAGTTAGCGTTGCTTAGATCCATGACGCGCTGGAGGTAGATGACGCCATCTATCTGTCTGTCCATGGACTTGAGCCGGGTCTTGATGTAGTTGAGTGTATCCATGTCTGGGAGGTGCCGCTTGTCGGGAGAGAGACCGGTTGTGTCGATGAGATGGATCTGGAGGTTCTGTTCATCAAGGTTGGCTATGTGTATGCTGATGTCGTCGTCTTGGGCAGCTACGTAGTCACCAGCGTTCTCGAAGAGGGATCGGATAAAGGATGTCTTACCACAGCCTCTGGGGCCGATTACTGCTATTGTGAGAGTCTTCATTCTTGTGTGTTTGTCAGACTTCTGTAGGTAAGTGCCTACTGAGAGCGAATGTCGGAGGGTTGCCAGAAGCGGCTTCAGGGTGGTCATTATACGATGAAACATCTGTAGCTATATCTCTGCTGTCAGAACTCTATCAAATCAAGTTCGAAAATCCTGTATTGTGTCCCTCACAAGAGGTATGCGTGGTGGACGACCTCTAGACCAGACCGGGTTCTTTTAAGGTATTGACAATAAGTAGGAGGTCTCAGGCAGGTGGCTCTACGTAGACCTAAGGAAGCCACAAGACTCTCTTGGACTCAAGACAAAGTATGTTGTAGATTACTGTATTTCAAGGCATTACTAGCTAACAAGGAACAATAAAGGGTTGTCAAAGACTAATTGCGTTGTTGAAACAGCTCCTCTCGAAGACAAAGCTGTAAATCCAGAATCATTGTTCATGCCGGCCTCGAAGTTCACAATCCCCCATGCTGTTTGGTCAAAAGGAAGGGACCAACCTCTTTCGTATCTACAAGCTTAGCGTCAGGAATCGAAAAGCTTGACCTTAACTTCGAGGTCGGTTTGCACTCGACTGGAGGAGACTCAAAAAGCCGACAACTTCACGCGGCGGGAGGTTCGCGGACTACTTAGACCGCGACGTGGCCTCCCTTCCCAAGACGGACATCTGAGATGTTCTCAATTGTCTGGCCGGTTGGCCCAATGGCAAGGCGTCTGACTACGATACACCGTGGAATCAGGAGATTGTGGGTTCGACCCCCATGCTGGTCAAATTATTTTGCCAATTCGAGCAATAATGCATTTTTGACCTCTTCTCTCAACGAGGGATCGCTCTGGAGGTTCCTTTTTCTCAAATCGCACTCATTTGTGGACACGCCTGGCTAGTGTTGACCCTGTGACTGTGAGGAGAGTGACGCTTTGTTGCCGACACCTCAGCACCGCTAAACTCTGACAATGGCGTTGTACAGTCGTTGCGGCCGCTCAAGAAACTTGGAGAGCACTTGCCAACTCACTCTTGCCTTTGTTTGCTACATCTAATGCGTAGGGGAGGCATTCGAAAGTCTAGATGTAGCAAACAAAGGCTAGAGTGAGTTGGCAAGTGCTCTCCAAGTTCTCTAAACTAAAGAGTAAGCCGGCGCATCACCGGTTGCTTTCTAAAGATGTGGAAAGTTTGGCAACCACATTGTTTGCCGGGATGAGCTTAAACGTAGGGAGTTTAGCTGCCGTTGCTAGCCCTGCACGGCAGACTTTCTGCTAAACTGGGCTCAACTCTATCAAGCCGCCCCCAGTTCGAACTTTCTTCTTTCTTAACGTTCTTCTAAGACATATTGGAGGCCAACCAAGCTAGCTCCAAGTTTTCTGGATAACTCGGCAAGTCGACCTTCCAAAGAGGGTGTACGCCGAGGCCGCAACTATTGCACCAGACAGGGGGGCGGAGAGGTTGGTCAATTGGTTTGGTTGAGGAACGTGTGAGATGGGATGCTGTGCCGCAGTGACGTACTACCTTGGCACCTTGGTATCAGAGCGCCGCCGGAAGCCTTGAGAAAAGATACGGAAAGGTAGTACCTGGAACAATGAGTAGGTGTTCCGTGGGGGACGGCTGTATGTGTGATACGAGCAGTCCCGTCGAGTGGGACTCGGGCGCAGAATGAGAAGAATGTTGCGCGAAGGGTCTGTGTCTCAGTAGAGGGTAATAGGCTACTCAAGGCTGGAGGCTCAGCCCTGCCGATCGTCAGCAGTAGCGATTGTAGATCAACTGAGGATTCCTCCCAAGCAGTAGCCTTGAGTCTACCCGTAGAAGAAGCAACTCCAGGTTGGGAAGAATGATGGCACTAGGGTAGCTAGGAATTGATCTTGAGCAACGTGGGACTTGAATTACAATGTACGAAGTATTCTGAGCTTCCGCCCGGCTGCCCCATCCCCGCCCCGCCGTTGTCTTTTCCTACGAATCCGAGCCAATTGCAGCGGGAGCGAGTCCGCCCACCTTGATCCTTCGCCCACGGACTGGACGACTGCGGACTGACTGACTGCAGCAGTGATGGCTTCTGTGCAGTTGTGTAGGCAGTAAGTACGGATACGCAGTTTGAGGAGAGAGTTGGGTGATTACATAGTGTACATAGGGTGCAGATCAGCAAGGTGCAGGTGCTGACGCTGCTGACGGGACGGGGAAGGCGCCCAGCGGGAACTTGCAGGGGTCGCAGGGGTCGCATGCCACGTCGCGTGCCGACTTTCCCAGAAGTCGACGAGCAAATTGCACCAAATTACAGCTAATTGCAGCGAATCTGCACCCAAAATACTCGACTTGGCGACGCAAACAGCCCATCTTGGCCCCTAAGCCTTGAAGGACCTAAGGAGACCTGAGGTGAGTCTGCCTACCTAACTCCGGTCCTGGCAAGCCTGGTCAGTCAGTCACCAGTGTTCGGATTTCTCTTCCATATTCTCTTGGCGAAATCTGCACGGCATCCTCCATTCATCCTTCCACCCTCCTCCCCTCGGTTCCGCCCAGACGTCTTGGTATTTTCTTTCCCTCGTGTCCTTGTCAGCCTGTTCCTTTTCGGTTGGGGTTTCTTCATTGTGTTTTTCTTCATATTCTCTTTTTTCCTATCTTTCCCTTTGCGGATACCAAAGAGACGAGACCTTAGAGGCAATACATCTCCGACGACCCTAATTCTCTTAAAGATCCACGCATGCGCAGCCACCCCTGTCGGACGACGACGACGACGACTGCGCCGGGCCCCTTTCCATCAATACGATAAGAACTACTCGAAAAAAAGAGAGAGCGACATCCCATTTCAGTACACGCGGCCTCCCTCACCCTCCAGAACCCCATACTTTTCGACCTTGGGAAAACCTTCGACGCTGTCAAACCATCCGCATACGTCAAAAATAACGATCCCGTCCCGTCCCGTCTCCAATTCGTCCATTCCAGCGCCGCCACATCCCGCACGCGTAAACCCAATCTCGAAACGAAAGCTTGCGGCGGTTTAAGCTTGGGTCGATAACCACGGCACGGGTACAGAAAGGCGCCAACCGCCACCATTACGGATACAAAACCCACGAGGTCTTCATCTTCAAAGGTTCAGGGTAACCCGCTTCGACACCCTATTTCCGAAAGACGACAAGAATCCCATATAAGTGGTGGTTCAGACCTCGTCTTGGGTTCAGCAATCAAACCCAGGCTGGTTCGTCTCGTCTCAACACATTGCGCAGCGGGAAACCTTGACGGCAAAAAAAGGGAAAAAAGACCTACGCACACACCAGAATCCGCAGAGAAGGAAGGTCACCAACATGTCGTTCCCAGCCCCAACCCGCCCGCGGCGTGGCGTGGTTTGCGTCGCCGCCTTCTTCATCCTCACCACAATCTTCCTCGCGGCAGCCCGCCTCGCCTCCCTAGACCTCACATCAGCCATCCGTCGCCGTCCCGCCGCGAAGACGACATCCGAGCCCTCACCAGCCGATGCGCCCATGTCCTACGGCGAGACCGCCCGCCCAGGGTTCACCGACCTCTCCGTCCACATCGCCACACTCCCGGAGCGTCACCTCCCGTCCCGTGAGAACCCGAGCCGCAGGCTCATTGTCGTCGGTGATGTCCACGGCATGCGCGTCTCCCTCGACAGGCTGCTCGAGGAGCTGCACTTTGACAAGTCCCGCGGCGACCACCTCGTCTTTGCTGGCGACATGATCAACAAGGGCCCCGACTCCCGCGGTGTCCTCGACCTGGCCATGCGCCTCGGCGCCTCCGCCGTACGTGGAAACCACGAAGACCGCGTGCTGCTCGCACACCAGAACATGAAGACGACCTACGTTACCGACTCGGACGCTCACGGCAATCCCGTCACCAAGAGAGAGGAAGAGGCAGGACAAGCCAAGGCCGAGGAGAACAAGGAGGAGGACAAGAAGCCTGAAGAACCTCCCACCGACAACGCCTCACCCGAGGCCGAAGACCAAGGAGAAGACGGCGAGGACGAAGACGAAGACGAAGCCTCCCTAGAAGAGACCGAACAAGACGACCTCGAACCCTCAATCTTCCCCCACGGCGACTCCAAAGAACGCGCCACCGCCCGCTCCCTCACCCGCAAACAACTCAAGTGGCTCTCCACCCTCCCCGTAATCCTCGACGTCGGCGCCGTCGAATCCATCGGCGGCAACCTCGTCGTCGTCCACGCAGGCCTCGTCCCGGGCCTCTCCCTCAGACACCAAGACCCCTGGGCCGTCATGAACATGCGCGGCCTCGTCTACCCGCGCGAGGAGCTCCGCCGACAAGAAGCCCACCGCGCCCTCGAAGACTACCGCAGGACCCACACCGCCGCCCCCGGCGTCACCGAGACCATGATCCAGCGCGAGCACGAGCGCCGCCGCAAACCCCACGATCGCAAGATCGCCATCCCCACCGACCGCCGCGACGGCTCCAGCAGCTGGCCGAAGGCGTGGAACGCGCACCAAAAGGCGCTGCCTGAGAAGGAGCCCCGCACCGCAGTCGCTTACGGCCACGATTCCAAGCGCGGTCTGCAGATTGACAAGTTTACGTTTGGTCTCGACTCGGGCTGCGTCAACGGCGGGGAGCTGACTGCTCTCGTCATCGAGGCGTCTGCCGACGGCGGCGTCACGCATGCCATCAAGAGCACAAAGTGCAACAAGGACGAGGGGCGAAAGGACAAGAAGAGGAACAAGAAGCACAAGAAGAGCAAGAAGGGGAAGAAGAGCAGCGAGGAGGTGGATGAGGCCAAGTCATAGAGACGCGTTCCCCCCTGAACAAGGAAGCCGTGTTGTCTCTTAGTAAGAAGAGGAAAAGGGGAGAAAAAGAAGCATATCAAGCAAGCTGCATGTCCAAGACGGACAACCCAGAAACGAAGGAGAGAAGAACCAACTGCATCTGCATGTGTGTGGGCTGGCTGCCCAACACTTCCTCTCAAGGGAGGAGAACAACGGAAATGGATATACCTAGAAGTCGTCGCCAACGTCTCTAACACACCACCAAGAGACGTTTCATTGTACAAAATAAGTTGCACCCATAAGGCATAGGGACGCGAGCAGCAGCAGCAGCAACCACCGTAATGAAGGAAGGCATCATCATCATCCCACTAGGCGTTTTAGTCATTAGAGCAATGCAAATTCACATTCTGAACTCGGGACATTGGGAGACCAATTTCTCGGATTTTTGCTACCAAGCAGTCTATCTTTGTGATTTTATGCCTCCCTCCGAAAAAAAATAAAGTTGACTTCCACACAACTCAGCGTCTCTTCCATCACTTGACGCGCCGTTTGCTGGGGTGTGTGTTATGTGTGTGATGGGGTGGAATTGTTTGTTTTCCTTCTCATTAAGTCATTCTCACATCATGATATATATCCTCCTCACAACGGGAAAGTTGTCTCGCCCGCGGGCGTGGCTTTTTTGTTTTTTGGTTATACCGCTTTCTCATCAAGGCAGGCAATTTATGCCTGGACCTTCTGCTTGATGATGTCCTTGAGGGTGATGGCATCAGCGGCGAACTTGGAGATACCCTCACGGAGCTTCTCGACGGCCATCTGCTCCTCGTTGAAGTCAAAGCGGAAGAGGGGCTCGTTGCTGATGTAGGACTTCTTCTCGAGGTTGAGGCTGGAGGCGGCGGCGGCATCGAGCTTCTTGGGGACGGGGGCGTCGGAGTTGAGGAGCTCCTCAAGCAGGTTGGGCTGGTAAACGTATTAGTGACTGGTTCTCTAGAGCATTTGAAGTTACAATAAGGGGTGGCAAACGTACAGAGATGGTGAGGTAGTCGCAGCCGGCAAGCTCGGTGATCTCGCCAGTGTTGCGGAAGGAGGCACCCATGACAATGGTCTTGTAGCCGAACTTCTTGTAGTAGTTGAAGATGGTGCCGACGGACTTGACACCGGGGTCCTCCTCCTTGGTGTACTCCTTCTTGTGGGCGGCCTTGTACCAGTCGAGGATACGGCCGACGAAGGGGGAGATGAGGTAGGCACCGGCCTCGGCGGCGGCGATGGCCTGGGTGATGGAGAACATCAGGGTCAAGTTGGTGTTGATGCCATGGTCGCGCTGAAGGATCTCGGCGGCCTTGATACCCTCCCAGGTAGAGGCGATCTTGATCAGGACGCGGTCCTTGGAGATGCCCTGGGCCTTGTACAGCTGGAGTGGGTGTTAGCAAAGTTGCTCAAAACTATTCAACGTCGCATATGAGACGTACGTCAATGATGTGAAGGGCCTTGTCGACGGAGGCCTTGGTGTCAAAGGAGAGGCTGGCGTCAACCTCGGTGGAGACCTTGCCGGGAACGACCTTGAGAATCTCCTTGCCGAACTCGACGAGAAGGGCATCGAGGGCGTTGTCAACCTGCTCGTCGACGGAGCCACCCTGCTTCTTGGCGAAGGCAACGGCCTCGTCAATCAGCTTGGCGTACTCGGCCTTCTTGGAGGCGGCGAGAATGAGGGAAGGGTTGGTGGTGGCATCCTGGGGCTTGTACTTGGCAATGGCTGTATAGTCGTAGAGTCAGCAAACATCCTCTGTGTATTGGTATCATGCCCGAATCCATTGAATGTGTTGGCCATGATGGATCGAAGGTTGTGGTGGCAAAGTGGTGATCAGGAAGTTTTTGAGAGATTTTGGGGGAATGGCGGGGAGGAAGAAGGCGGGGTGGACTGACAGGCAAAGTCGCCAGAGTCGCTGACGACGACGGTGCCGGTGGCCTTGAGCTGGTCGAGAGAGGAAGACATGGTGATGTTTGATGAAGGAATTGTGGCGGTTGTTGGTGGGAGATTGACTTGAGGAGGAAGAGAAGAGAGAAGGAGAAGAGAGGGAAAGAAGAAGAGCGGATGTGAGGTCGTTGAAGTAGTAGATCTTTGTTGAGGAACAAGCGTACCGTACCGTACCGTACCTCCCCCGGGGGACGGGGCGAGGGGTAATTTGTCCCTCATCCTCGCACCTCTCACACCTCACACCTCACACGCCCGGACGACGGACGGTAGCCGCCCCCCCTAGTGTGGGTCTAAAAGTGTCACGTATCTGAGAGTACTTCGTACCTTTAGACCTTGGTACATGACATGAGCAAAAACCGCCGCGTCTTCCCCGAAGATGGGAGAAGCTGACGGTAAGTATCTCAGGTACATTGAATGGCTGTGATGCTGTAGAATCCCGTCCGTATTCATGATCAAGAGCCCTGGCCGTTCAGGAACATGGACCCAATGTTTCTTGTGCCAATTCAACTGACTACCTAGGCTATTCAATGCAGTTTCTTCTAGAATGTCGATCAAATTTTTTTTAAACTTCTTCAAGACTGCTTGACGAGGCAGGTTGTTGGTTCGTCTCTCAGCCCCTCCTCTGTACTCTGTACCGTTCTGGATGCTCTCTGCTTCGAGTGCTTAGACTTACTTACATCAGCAATTGACCGTCACCGTCACCGTCACCGTCACGGCCTGTCCCTTTTTTTTTGTCCCTCCCCGCCCACCGTTTGGCGGGGTATTATTACGTCGTGGTGACCCACACCACGCAGACGGCCGTGAGTAAGGCTGCTGCAGAGTGCAGAGGTGTGTTGTGCTCTGTGCTGGTGGTGCAGTTGCTGCTTCAGCTTGCAGCCACCAGGCACGACCCAGCGATAGAGGTATCCGTAAAGTAAGGAGCCCCCATCACCATCCGCCCCTCCATGACCCAGAATCATCGTCATACCCCCAGTGTTTTCCGTGGAACTCGATGCCAGTTTCGAATAATGCTGCTTGCTGTCCTTTTTTATCTGTTGTTGAATGTCACTTTTCGCTGGATCCCAAGAACATTTCACATCGGCGGTTCCGCTTTTTGGCTGTCGCAAGTCCCTGTCGGATATCCTCAATGCTAGCCAAGGCTGGTTTCTAAAAAATCGCTCTCACTCTTTGGGCCTCTGAGTATTACCCGCTCGCTGCGAGGCTGCTGCTTCTTCGTACGTGCACAGGCCCTGAGAAGAGGGAATCCGACGTAATGGTACCCATAGAAAACGGAGAAAAATCGCGAATCGCGATCCGTGGATGGGAATCTCGAGTCGTTCAGGACAACCAATACCAGAGTAATCCATCGTTCCTGATAGACGAAAACCAAGGAAGATATCGGCTGAGGCGTCAAAAAAGCGAATAAAGCAGCTTGCCTGGGTTCTTGCAATATGGGGCGAACAGAAAGAACCTCGGAAGACCAGAGATATCGTCTCTGTAGGCCCGACTCGAGATCCAGAGCCTTCAAAGTACCGTATGGGCGGGATTGGATGTATCATCTCTTCGGTGTTAGGCGATGTCAAAAGTTGCTGGGTCACACGCCGCCGTTCGCCATCGCCGTTCCCATCCCGCCGTCGCCGTAGGTGGCCCCCCGTCCGTTCCGGCACCTTCTAATCAACACTGGACTTCAGCAAGTAAGAATGCGACCTAATTACAGGCACTTGGCTAGCTCGCCTGAGACGTCAGTTGCCGTCGTTTCTTCATGTCGGAAATATGAGCCATCTCCTTCGGCCCAAATAACCCATCGCCGCAACCTAGGTATCCGTACCTTTCTTGGACCGTCAATGAGAGAGGCATACCACCC
Organism: Colletotrichum scovillei; assembly: GCF_011075155.1. Taxonomy (NCBI): domain Eukaryota; kingdom Fungi; phylum Ascomycota; class Sordariomycetes; order Glomerellales; family Glomerellaceae; genus Colletotrichum; species Colletotrichum scovillei. Next base: position 758,536 of record NW_023336264.1, read on the forward strand.
GTAATCGTTTTGAAGGCTCTTCTACATGAATTGGGTCTAGGCCTCGTCTCATCCAAAGAATCGACCCCAAGATTGCGCAAAACCAAAGGGAACTTGGCATTGTGACTCAGCCCATTCTCCCATCCACGACTCTACGGGCGTCCATCGTGCTTCTCGCCTCTCACCACGTGCTCGCCATCGCTCTTCATTGGTCCCCCAAGACTTTGACCACCCTTGACTTTATCCGTCAGATCCGCCCGCCGCCTCAATTGCCCCTCGGTTGTCATGGCGGGTTTATCTCGCAATACTCAGATAGTAGTGTAGACCCTTCCCGCGTACCCCCATGCCAGTAAGGACCTCTTAATTCGTCGATAGTCCCGGTCGCGAGAGAGACTACACGGGAACGGTAGAGAGAAATGAACAATTCAATGCGCAAAACCCCGTTATCGTGGGATCTAGGAAACGTATTTTACCGCCGTCCAGTTCCCTCACTTCCGCGCCAATGTCCGACGAGCTCGAAGCCGCCAGCCACCAATGAGCCAGCTGCCAGCCCGGACTCTCCCCCGAAGTCGCCCTCTTGAACCCACAGGATGACCCCCACTTCGAATCAGGAAACTCCGGTCCCCGGTATTCTCTGACCTTCCACCGCCTACTTTCACATCCCACCATCCCTCGCCAGACGACCGGCTAGGCTCGCCCTCGCCATCTCGCGGAGAGCGGCCAAGCCAGCGCATCCAGTTTCCCGTGAGTTCAAGTTACCTTTCTAAGCGCACTATTGGCGGGCATAGCGTCCTCAAAGAAAACGGAGCCCTTCTTGGGGTGCCTCTTCCCGCTCGGGACTCGGGACTCGCCCAGTGCTCTCTCCTCGCCTGGGAGAATCTCAAAAAGACAAGGCCTGGAACTATTTGAGCCGACCGGCCGACGATCCCGACCAAAACCCACCACGGCACCGGGAAGTTGGAACCCCTCCGTTACGTAATTCCGAGGAAACTGTTGCCAACATCGCAACATATCAACTCGACGCTTTTTGAAAAGCATCGCGAGACATCCTCCTTTGTTCTTATGCGTTGCGAGAGAGAGGGAAAGTACAATTTGACAAGGCCTCATATGGCCTATTGATTCATGCAAGGCTACTGTGAATTATGTAGTGACTTTTGTGTTTCCTAAAACCGCCGCCACCCTCCCAAGAACTGTTCCTCCCAATGCCCTATCCGATGCATTTAGTCCTCAGTGATATCGCCGTACTCCCACATGCCGAGGCGCTCCTCCTTAGCCTTGGCCTCAACCTCCTTCAGGTGCTTGAGGTAAGCGGCGTGTTGGCCGCTGCGCTCCCACGCCTTGAGCTTCTTGGGCACCATGGCCTGACCGTTGGCGACGATCTCCTTGTTGATCGAGTCGTTCGGACCCGGCTTCTTGTCGCCCGCGTTGTAGTCAAAGAGGGTGATATAGCTGACGCCCTCCTTGGTGTCGACAAAGTCAAAGCTGGCAACCAACTCCTTACCCTCGGTCAACTCAGCAATAAAGCCGATGGATTCCGAGAAGTACTCGGGCGCAGTGGGCAGTTGCAGGAATGAAAGCGAGGCATCAATTGCCTGGGCCTTGAGCTTCTGGGTGGTGAACTGAGGCTGGTCCAAAGGTCTCAGCTTGGACCAGGGCTGCTTCTCCGTGTTGCCGTAGTCGATGTAGACAACCTCGGCAACCTTGGCTGCGCGGTCGTTGGAGCGAATGCGGCCTCTGTACCATTCACCGTCGGCAGAGAACTTGGCGGCGACAAAGTCACCGGCCTTGGGCGCATCGCCAATAGGCTTGCTGTTTGCCGAGTTAAGGTGGAACTTCTTGAAGTCGTTCATGAGGGTCGTCAACGCAGCAGTGCCCTTGCCAATTTCCTGGATCTTGATCTTTCCGTTGCCGTCAATGTTGGTAATGACAACATCGCGGTAATCCTTGGGCTTGTTCTCGTACGCCTCGGGGGTATCATTGGTGGTCTCGACGGCCTCAGCCTCCTCTTCCTCCTCCTGAGACGGGTCCCAGCTGTGCCACAGTCCCTTGCGGCCCTCCTTGGCCTTCTTCTCAGCCGCAAGCAGCTCGGTGGCGTTGCCAGACTTCTCGGCAGAGTAGCGGTGCACAGATGCCAGACCCTCCTCGACGAGCAACTTGGCGACGTTCTCACGGTTGATGTACAAGTCACCAATGAAACCTCCAACCTTGTCAATGTCGTAAATGTCGACCTCGACGTCACGCTGGTTGCAGCGGCGGCTGGCAAGGTCGATAGCCTCCTGGCCAAACTCCTCGCCGTTGTCGCCCCCACGGCCCGGGGCACGAGGAGCACGAATACCGCCCAAAACCAGCGTCAACTTGACACCCTCACGGGGAATCAGGATGGTGAAGCGAGAGCCAGACTTGACAAAATCAACGATAGCGGGGACCTTCTTTTGCCTTGACAGAGTGCCCAGCTGGATCTTGGCTTTTTGCAGAGACTCGGAAGCATCGGCGTATTGCTTGATCTTGGGGGCCTTTCCAGACCAGATACCCTTCTTCTCTTCCTTGGCCTTCTCTTGGGCGGCGAGGAGCTCGTCGTAGTTGGGGGAGCGGTCAGTGTCGTCCTTGCGGTGACGGATGACAGTCGCGTAACCAGCCTCGACCAGCTCGAGACCAACGTTCTTGCCCTTCTCCGTGACCGTGGCAACCTCGCGGGCCTCGTAGCCCTCGGTAGCAGGCTTGGAGCCATCGATGCTAATCTTGACATGCTTGCCGATAATCTTCTTGCGCAGGAACTCCTTGGCCTCTTCCTTGTAGGGGGCTTCTGACGCCTCGTTGGTGCGAGGACCGCGGATACTGCTGAAGTTGACTCTCTGCTCCTTGTCACCAGCCTTGTTGCGAACAATGATGGTGTCTGCGCCGATAATCTTTGCGACAATCATGTCGGAGGAGGCGCCGTCCGCCTTGGCAACGTGGTGCTGGTGGATGCGCAGCTTCTTGCCCTGAGCCGTCTTCTCAGCACCACGGAGGCTGGCCATCTTCTCGCCGAGCATGGTGGAGTGGAAGTCGTTGCATCTTGCGAGACCCTCGGTAAGGAGGAACTCGGCAATGTTCTTGTTGCCGTTGGGGTGGATGATGGCTGCCACCAGCTGTCCTTGAGCGCTGGCGCCAACGATATCAACCTTTACGCGGCGCTGGAGCAGTCTCTCCTCAACAAAAGCCTTGGCCTCGTTTCCAAACTCTTCAGCAGCCTGGGTCTGGCCGGTAGACTGTATCGTTCGCTCGGTGGTAGGGGTACGGACTCCAGCAAGGAGTGTCATGACCTGCACGTGCTTCTTATCCGAAAGGAGCAATCGCACGAGGAGGCGGTCGCCGCTCAGAACGCGCTCGACAATGCCGTCAACAGTCTTTCCCTTCCACTCGTTCATGAATTGAGGGCCGCCAAGATCGTTCTGGACTTGAATGTTGCCGCCAGTGCCAGACCAGAGACCCTTGCCGGCATTCTTGGCCTCGGTCTCGAGTTGGCGCAAATTGTCCAGGCGCTGAGTAGTAGCCTCATCGTCATCCTTGCGGCCAGCCTCTTCTCTGACCTTGAGCCATCCGGCCTTGATAGCTTCATCGGGGAGAGAGGGGCCATCCTTGGAGAGCAGAGCGGTGCCGAACTCGCGACCAGAAGGTACAGTGTAAGCTACTGTGCATTGGATCTGCTTGCCAACGACAAGTTCTCTGAGGTATTCTCTTGACTGGAAAGCGAATGGCTCATCGCCTTCCTTGTTCAGGCGAGGAGCCGTGACGTATGCGAGGGAGAAGGTCTTTTCGGCTCTGGGGTTGTTGGGAGCGGTCAAGACGAGGGTATCGCCGCTAAGCACGCTCTTGACCTTGGCGAAAAAGGGCTTCGACATGATGGGTGAATCAAGGAGTGACCGGGTGCTATTGAGAAGATATACTATAGAGAGTCATAGATAGTTAGCGTGCTGCCCATCCCAAGCTGTTTGCGGTGACCGTTGTGTGCCTCGTGCCTGCCTGCCGTCTCAGACATTCTGAAGCAATGAGCTCCAGGCATGGGAAAGGAACCATGAACTGCAATTGACAGCTCCGATTGTAGTCACTATAAAGCTTTCCAAGATGACTGTGACTGCCAGTGCACAAGTACATCAAAGATAAAGCCATTGTTTTCAGATGAGGCTGTCTAGGAAGTGCATGGATAGGTGCAGTTCCCCCCGGGTAGAAGCATCAGCTTGCCGCCCTCCCTGCAGGGGAAAGCTCAATGTTCTAATAACCAGAGACCATTGCAAAGAAGGAAAAACAGCAAAAACGTACCGGTAAACGAGAAGGAGTTTGGTAAGGAAAACGGAGAGAGAGGATGTAGAGATGGTTTTCGGGGGGGAGAGGGAGGGAGAGAGTTGTGTTGGAAAGGAGTAGTTGCAAAAGGCGATTGTTCGATTCAAACATTCGACAGTCGTACCGCCTTTTTGACAGCTTGCCTCAATTTCGCCCGGTCTCGAGCGAGCAAGTGTGGGGAAAGGAGTTCAGGGACCACAGTCCACACGGAGGCAGGGGTAGCAGCTCGCCGGTGGCCAGTAGCAGTGGCGGGAGCCCTTAAGCGAGAGCGGGGTTGAAGCTACCTTATGTAAGGTGCTGCACTTGCGGTTTTCGTTGCTCAGGACAGCTTCCCCCTTGAACAACAACAATGCGTCACTTGACTTTCATTCAGGTCCTGTATAAATAAGCATTGAACGATTCGAATCATGAGAATCAAACTGCTAGCTATCTATGACTATCAGTGTTTCTATACTAATTCGAATTGTTGCCAAGAATTTTTCTCGTCTCTGGGATATTCAAAGTGTCCGAGTGCCTTGTTGCAACTGTTACTAAGGAAAAGACACCATCATGCCAGTAATGGCAGCGTTCACGTCATGTCCTACCCCTCACAGTGCAAGGACCAGCCCCGCAACTCCCGCTGGATACTTAGCATTTAGCTTCAGTTTTGATGCTATTCACCATGCCGATTCAGAGATGCGATTTACGGTGATTTTTTTTTTTTTTGTATTACTTTTTTGAAGATGCCATACTACGGTTGAAGGCTTCTACTATCAATTTTCAGCTGCCTTCAATACAGCCAGCGAGAATTGTGAAATGAAGCATATCAAGAGCTTGACAACCCCCCACCTCAGATGGCAATCCGTCCCAAGACAGTGGCTATTCGGGCACAGAGCTTAGTTGGAGATACCAATGACACCTGCAATCGATCATTAGTTTTTTGCTCTTTGCTAGGAGGTAACGATTTTTACATACCGCAGGCGGGACGGGGACCGGCGTTGCCAGTCTTGAGGGACTCCTCGTTGTCACCCTTGCCGAGGTCGTCGGTGCCGCCGTGGACAACGACGGTGCGGCCGATGACGCTCTCGGGGCCGATCAGCTTGACGTGCTTGTCGGTGACGGTGCCCTTGGAGTTACCCTGGCCATCGGTCTCGATGTTGCCAAGGTCACCGACGTGGCGGTTCGCGTCCTCGGGGGCGCCGTGAGTCTTGTTGTGGGGGTTGACTGCAGCGTTCCGTAGTCAGCCTTTGTCTACCTTGCTTCTCGCCGACTGACGGCGTTCCTAGGTTCGTCTCCTCAGGCTACTTACAGTGAGGGCCGGCGGAGGTGCAGCCGTTGGTGTTGTCACCAAAGGTGTGGATGTGCATGCCACGCTTGGCGTTGGCGTCGTTACCGGTGATGTCCCAGGTAATGGTGGTGGGAGCGGACTCGGACTCCTGCTCGAAGACAACGGAGCCGGTGACCTTGGAGTCACCACGGACGACAGCGACTGGGAACCAAGGTTAGCGAACTGATTCATCCTCATCTTGATAAAGCATCCCTCCTTTCCAACCCCCCTTCAAGGACAGCCTCTTCTCCCCCCTTGGCTTTCTCCACGACGGAACGACGGGAACCATCTGAATTCGAACCAAACGGATCGACAGCAGGCAGCGCAAGGAACACGAGGATGGAGTCGATCGAGCTTGAAGATTGGCCAGCGACAAGCTGGTTCCCAGTCGTAGGCACGTCGCGGAGCCATCAGGGTGTTTGCTCTCCCACGTCGTTCCAAAACCCGCTCAATCCAGCGCAAATTGGATGGTCGGCCTGCGTTACCCCTCCATCCCCGGCTCTGCGGCTCTGCACTAGGCCGACGAGGAAGGTTGGTTCCCGTGTATATAAAGAGTGACACTTACCAGCCTTGACCATTTTGATTGATTTTTTGTGGTACTTTGGGTTTGAATTGGTTTTGTTGTTTTGCGGTTGTGGTTGTTCACGCAGCAGATGTTGAGGAGAAGGGAAATGATGAAGGTTCAAGGTGCAAAGAGGGGAAGAAGGGGAAAGTACCTTATGGAGTCTCTGAGACGGGCCAGCTCAGACGGGGGAACACTGGGGAAGAGAAGAGACACACACGCACACACAATACCTCACTCAAGATGGATCCCTCACTGCGAATGGAAAGGGGCGGGCACCGACGGCCGGCTTGCACGAACTCTGTGGACGCCCAATGGGGATGAGACGTGGTATTCCGTAAGGTACCTTAAGGTAGCAAGAAGAGGCACAATTCGGAATTCCGAGGTACAGAAGCTCGCCTCGCCTCGCCTTGTCTTCCGTCAGAGAACCACTGGAAAGCAGCAAACACGGCAAGGTTGTTCGTCTTCTCGCCCGCTGGAATTTCCCCTAAAGTCCGGCATTTACCTACCTTACCCCTCCTCTCCGATTCTAGCAGGTATTATGCCGTGGTCCAAGTCCCGGTGAATGGCCAGCACCACACGCTGTCACGCCCAGCTTGCGCTTGGATGGTGGGGGAAGCTGCTGCCCCGCTCCAGCATTATCTCATCGCCGTCATCTTGGTCCAAGTGGGTTCGGGTTGAGCTTCGGGAGCATCTGGTTGGCTGCTTGCCTCGCAGTCCTCCGGGATGCTTACAAATATATGGATGGTGCAATGCAATGGTGAAGGAGGATGTACTGCGATTGCGGGCAATCAACAATGGAAGTTGTTGCCGTATTCTTGATCCTGCCAGTTTCGTCTTAGGACACGCCGTCAAGAATGAGGTGGAAGAAGGCCGATGCTCGGCCTGCCGTCTCTTGAGCATAGGTAGCGCGCGCCAGCGCCACAATTGACATGTCACAAGAAAGCCCCTTCAACTGTGGCTTGAACAGCGGGGAACTCGGCGAATAGCTGCTGCAGAGTCAGCGGCGCCGTCAGCAACACGGCGCACCTCATTGTCCGAAAGTGCCGGGAGTGGCTTAGGGATACCGTAGGCACCGGAGCCTCTTCATTATTCGGTCCCGGCCTGTAACTCGCAAGTAATCAGCCACAGTACGGCATCTTGGTCATGATACGGGAGGCAGCCGAGCGTATCCAGAAAATGGCCTGTGTTGATGGCCGACTCGGCACCGTGCCACTACCCCATACACAGTCGTCAGACTTGGTCGATAGAGTTTAGGTGCCATCGAGAGCTTCAGCCATTATCCATCATGCGCTATACGTTATCATCAACGCTAGCATGGAGCTCTGGCCATATAGCTGGCGGGGTCGTTTCGAGGCCTCTCTTGCGGACAACTTCTTTGACATCATGACTGCGCCGCGGTGATCATGAATATGTCGAATATGAAACATTCAAATCTGACAGACCTGGATGATCATCAATCATCATCTGCTCTACGATGCTCCGCCGGCATTGCAGGCGATTATGAACGTTTGTAATATCGTCGAGTGAGTCCGTATATGTATGTCAACTGCCATCATCCCTGGAACCTGTGGTCAACCTCGGCACATGGCTGGAGCTTTACTATCAGGTATCATTACCCAAAGCGACATCCGCTCAAATAGCCAGTGCCGGCTGGTTCGGAAACAGCTGCAGTCGTATATGTCGAGCAATGAAGCCAGAATCCCAAAGACGGGCGAAAGTGACCAGCTGGAACAAACTTGAAGCACAAGGGGTGCCCGTCATGCCTCCTGCATGAGTCTGAACCATTCGACCAGTCAAGATAGGCAATTTGACGGCTAGGGATTGCTGACGGGCTGCGGAGACCAATCCCATGGCGCCGTGCTCTCCAGATGCAGTCAGCCCTACGGATCAGAGCTTACACAGTATGGTCGCTTTTTGTACTTGGTAGTAATGAGTCGAGTAACCCAGCTCTATGGGGGTTCCTTCGCCACGCTGTACTACGGAACGGCTGGCTGGCGTACGATACGAGCACGCAAAGATGTTGAGAGAGACACTGCTCCAAATGGCATCTCGTTTCCGACTATGATGGGGCTGCCAACTGAGTGAGACATCCAGGAGATAGGCAGGCCAAGGATACGCGACGCGCGGGTTAGCAGCAACGGCAGCGATCCCGGTGGGACACGTGGTGTGTAATAGTTGACATTCTCCTTGCCGTGCTTGCGAAAGTATGGTATTGGGGGCACAAGGGAACTCCAGCAAACCCTCAGTCTGGGGTCGGCGAGGGGGGTTCCAGCAGATCGAATTTCGGCTTTCCAGATAGCATATCCCTCACCAAATGTCTTCGAGTGCATCTCTGTGTGACGGGGAACAGCAAAGTTTATCGAGAGACGAGACACAAAAAAGCATTGCGGGTAGGTCGGGCATAACCAGCATTTGCTTTTTTTTGTTTCCAAAACGACGACTGATGAAGCTGGATCTCCCGCGGGCCGCGCAACACATTTCCCCCTGTCGGACGTTGTGGGAGAATATACGAGAATGGGGTTCGCTAGCAGATTAATATCCACCCGGCAGGGACCCCGAATTGTAGGAATTTTCCGTGCGGCCAGGTTTTGGACAGGGCCATCCAACCGTCGTGCAGCCCAAGTGTGCGGTTAGTCGAAATACGAGACTGAAAGAAGGAGGTGGTTAATGGAGGGGAGCCGACGTGATGGGCCGCTACTGGGATCATATGAGTACCTATAAGAGACCTGAGTGATCAGTTACTGAAGTCTTGTGTCTCCAGCACTCCGTACTCATCGTCTATCAGGCAGATTGTCAGCAGTGAACATAGCAGCAACAACCGCCAAAAGAATACGAAACGAGCCTAAACTGGCGAGAAAGTGGTGGTGAGGTGGTAAGGTGGTATTCGGTGGTGAAGAAGGGGTGAATGTCGCAAGGCAGGAAACGAAACAGATCAGCGTCGGCCATTGGCTCGCAGCCCGCGAGTGCTGTTCCAGCTTGTCCATCCTGTTGGTACTCTGTACGGGATACGGTCATACGGAGTATGGTCAGTCGAAAATCACACGTACTTGAGCCAATTCAGCATTGACTTTGAGACTGGGCCATTGTGTTCATCTGGGACCGGAACGAAAGTAAAGTTGATGGGAAGTTAGACTGGGAACATCAGACGGCGACTAAACACACGGTCCTCAGTGTCTGAGAGTCGCTCTCACCTTTAATTCTCATCCCCGGTCCTGCCGTCTTCTCCAGTGCCCCTTCCTTCCGTCTCTGTCTGAGAGAGAGGTACCTCACTGTGCAATGCATTCCAAGATACATTATTTGGGAAAGAGCGATGCATACCTACCTATGTAGGTAGAAGAAGCCCTGGAAAGAAGTACGGTACGTACAGTAAGGTAATCGTACTCGTACCTTAATTGGACGTATCAGTTCAGTCAGTGGCAGCCCAGCCCAGCCCAGCCCACACCGCGATGCTCGTGGGAAGCTACACGTGGATAAAGTACCTTTTCACCACTAATCAGCAGTGGAGGTACCTCTCCCACCCAATTGATCCAGTCCAACGTCCTCGCTCATCTTCCCCATCCTGTCCGTCCCAGTTCATTCTGGTGCGGCCAAGCCAAGACTCTCTCGGGCCCAGCTTCAATTTCTTCTTCACCTGGGCCCTTTTCGCAACACATGACGGCCGGATTGCTAGGTACCTGGCTTAATTCCTTTTCTGGGCAGTTTGTTCCTGTTGGTGCCTCATATTTTGGTCCCAGCACCGCGCCCATACCTGCACCCATAACTTCTCACCAGGAACCTTATTACCTTTTTAACCTGACCTTTACCGATCCTGAGTCCCAATTCATTATTAGCGAACACAGAGAGTGATGTGTGTTGTCTCTCTTCTTCTGCATACCTCACACTTGAAAGCGACCGACACGAAACCATCGCTCCTCGTCGTCTGACTTGGGAAAAGAGTACAGTCGGCCGGTCGTCCACGGAAATTTCCCACACGGTCGCCCACCCCGCATATTCCCACGGGGTCAGACATCGAGGGAGACGGCAAAAGCGCACACACGACGAACGCGGAACTACGTGCGACTCGACTTCCTAGTCTACGAAGACAGACATAGCGAGAGTGGTTACGAGAGACGCAAAGAAAGGAAGCAAAGACCTCAGAGGGACCAGCACTATCCTGGGAGAGAGCCTCGGACATTCACTTCAGGATTCGCAAGACTACGCTGCCCTGCCTGCACTGCACCACCGCCAGCCGCAGGCCAACCCCGACGATTCTGACCTTGCGACTGGACTCCTGTGACGACTCTGCAGCCCCGTTCTTGTGGCTTGGTTTTCGCTCTCGCCGCCAGGCAGACGCACCGTGTCGCACCGTGTTATTCGTTGCTTCACTGCTTCACCTCTTCCTCGCCATCCAACCCAGTGAACTGACCGAGAGCCCTTCTGACAGCACCCGACCCTTATTTTTGCTGGGCATTTGTATTTGTCTTCAAGGTCGCACCGCTCTTTTCACCACCTGACGCCCTTTCGACTGTTCAACGCCCCCGTTTGCCGCGCGACGGTCGCCTTGTGCCTGTCAGTCCTAGGCTACATCAGCCCGACGACCTTCTCCAACTTACCGTCGCTGCACATCACTGCCCAGAGGGTAGCCCGAAAGACGTCAGTCCTGCTACCAGGCCCGCCTGCGCCGCACAACAGCACCACCCGCGAGGCTCACCCCGCGACCATCCGGACAAACAACTGTACAACTTACCATCATTCACTTCCCACCCCGACAGCATCGCTCAACATACAACAACACTCTCTCTAGCGCATGTATAGACGAACCCGCGAACAACGAACCCGCACCGTATAGCGACCAACCGTCCCATCGAGCTCGCTACAGACAGATGCAATCAAGCACAACCCGGCATTCTGCTTAGGTCGAAGACGCAGCAGCTTGCCTCAGGGACAGATTCTCACAACTAGTCACACCGACGTTGTCCTCGTTCTGCGCGATCGATATGTCTTTCCGCGGCGACGGTCAGCGCCGTTATGGCCATATACCCCCGGTACAATACCCCACACCCGACCAGTCGCAAGATCAGTCGGCTTACCTCGGGCGGCGGCCGAGTTTCAACAATGGTGATGATGCCGCAATGTTCGATCAGAGCCGGGCGCAAGCTCGTGGCCATCAGCAGTCCGCCTCGAGAGGCGAAGACGAACTCTTTTTGACAAGCCCGACAACGTCAAGCCATTCTGGAGGCCGCCACAGCTACGGCTCGACAAACAATGCGCTTTCCGGTTACCAACACCAGTACCAAGCTTCCTCGCCTCCAACCTCTTCACACTCCAGCTACAATCCTCAGGCCTTTGCGCGGACGCCATCGACGGCATCGACGTCTCTCCCATATCACCCCGGTCCCCCGAGCCGATATGGATCCGCCGCTTCGCCGACATCATACACATCTCCAACACAACCTAGCTACCAGCCGGCGGCCTATAACCCGGCTGCCTATGCGAGCACAACAGCTCCCCAGCGTCAACCGACATACTCAGGCTACAACAACTACAGCCAAAGCTACGGTTCTCCGACGGCTCCTCAGTCCTCCCAAGGGTTCGGCCACTCGCCTACCTCCTCATACCAGGGCACTTTTCCCTCCGCGCCATCCGCGACTTCGCCCGCACCAACCTACGACTCGACTTTTTCGCAGTCCTACGGCAACAACTACAACTCCTATCCGACAAACGGTCACAGCTCGGCAGCGTCGTACGCTTCGGACAACTCGCAGACACCCTACCCGATCCAGTCGTCGATGCCCGTCGGGCCAAACTACGCCGATCCCTCTTCCTTTTACAGCCGGTCTGACTCGGCAGCATCCCCGATTCCTTCTCCGCAGATTCAACAGCAGCACTCCCCCGGCTTGCAAAGACACCCTACCAATGCCCCTCTACCCAGCCGGCCGATGGAAGAGCCCACCTGGGACCCGAGCGCCATCACTCCCACAGACGAGGACCAAGCTCAACTACAAGACTCTCTGCTTCAAGACATCGAGGCTGAGCTAGGCGGCCGGCACCGCCCCATGCCCATCAACGGACAGTTTTCTGACGACGAACTTCAGGGATTACGGCGGTATAACTCGGATCTGGCTGCCGCCGGCATGGCACCAACCTCGAGCGCGCCGACGGCCAACAGGGCTCCAATTCCCACGTTCGATTATGATGACGATGATGACGACCCAGAGGGAACTGCGGGGGTGTTGGCGATGCAGCAGGCGGAGCTGGACGACAAGAGATTCAGCAGTGTGCCATTTGCTTTCCCTGAGCCAGTCAACATGAACCCTCTTCCACCACCACCCGAAGAACAGAGCGATGATACCGACTATGGCGGGATGGACTTGGGTGCGCTCGCTGGCGGATATGCTGGCAATCTGGCGTACGGCAGCGAAGTTGTTCCAACACCAGGTCAGGACGGATCAAGGCCACTGCCCAACCCTGACGACTACGATGTTTCTCACGAGGCCTACGAACGGGCTCCTGCTTTCCGAGATGCCGAAGTCGACTACGGCGGCACTGGCGGTCTGCAGGCACCATCCGCCCACCGGCTAAGCTTCGACGATGGCGATGAACACGTGTCTCTGCACTCGAAGCAGAGCGGCAGCGAGTCGCCGTACAAGGAGGACTATCCCGATCTCTACTACCACCCAGGACTCTCCAACAGACCGCTTCCGGCACTTCCCCCAGGCCCGGGTAGCGATACAAGCTCTCTACTCTCAGTCCACCCGACAACTCGCAGCTACCACTCCCACTCGCTCAGTACCGACTCGCGGACACTGCACGATGGCGGTTCAGACTACTACGGAGGAGGCTCTACCGGACTCAACTCTCCATTCCCAGAGCGATCTATTTCCCTATCGAGCCACAGCCACACGCCTCAAGTACAAGCCCCTGTTCGATCACGGACAGATGCTGCAGAGGAGAGGAGGAAGATGGCCCGCTACCAGACTCAGCAACAACAACTTGCGGCACAGCAAGGCCTACCATATGATGGCTACGAGTCGAATACTCCATCATCAATGACATATGACATGATTACGCTACCTAGCGGCCGTAAGAGAAAGTTTGTGCCATCCAAGCTTACTTCCGGCGATATCAGGAGGTGCTCTGAACCCTGGGCTCTCAGTGGCATCGCTGCGTGGATTCGCGAAATGGCCGATGGCGAACCTGATTTGAAGCAGAAAACTGTTGAAGAGGCATTGCTCAAGCTTTTCACCGAAAAGGTTCCAACCATCAATGTTGCCGATGCCGAGCTTCTCAGTACTCTCGTCTCGCAGCTGATGCTGGACGCTGGAGTTCTTGTCCCGGAGGAGGAGTGGGTCAAGTTTGGAAGCGGTACAATATCCGGAGTCCTTCCTCAATTGACGGGCTATGGCTGCTATGCTCCGAAGTTGCACGACGACGACTCCCAGCCTGGACGCTGCTACTCGCATCATTGCATGAGGACGCTCAGAAAGGCAAACTTGGATGATATGCTCCTCGACGAGGTCAAGCCGGCAGATTGGAATGTTCACTATAAGATTCAAGACGCCGAACTCGCCGAAAAGCCGAAGAAGGAGATTGAGCGTCAGCACGTCCTTCACGAGATCGTCAACAGTGAAGAGTACTTCGTCAACCAGCTCGAGGTTCTGCGCGTACTATACCGAGACCATCTACGGAACTCCCAACCTCCCATTATCCCACCCAACAAGATCGATAAGTTCCTTCAAGTCGTTTTTGGGAAGGCAGATGCCGTCCAGCTCGTCAACAAGGACAATCTTCTGGCACAGCTCAAGTACCGGCAACAAGAGCAAGGTCCCTGGGTATCCGGATTCTCCGATCTCTTCCGTGAATGGATCCGGAAGGCCAAAGACATCTACATCGACTATGCGTCACAATTCCCGTATGCAGAGTACATGGTGCGGAAAGAGTCTGACCGAAATCTGTTGTTCCGCAATTTCCTCGAGCAGGTCATGCGACACAAGCGCTCCGAACGTTTGGGGTGGCAACATTTCCTCAAGACCCCTATTACGCGTTTGCAAAGATACTCTTTGCTGCTAGAAACGGTTGAGAAGAAGACACTTCGGGACGATGAGGAAAAGGCCAACTTGGCCAGGGCGATCGCCGAAATCCGCAATGTCACGATGGAATGTGACACGAAGGTTGCCGAGATGCAAAAGAAGGTCGAAATGATGGAGCTCAACTCCATGCTCGTCCTCAGGCCTGGATTCCACTCCGTCCTCAACCTTGACCATCTTGGTAGGGAGCTTATCAAGCAGGGCGATCTGCAAAGAATGGGCTCCAAGGGCGTCAGATGGGTTGACACACATGCCTTGCTGTTTGATCACTATTTCATCCTAGCAAAGGTTGTGAGTCCAAAAGACGTCAGAGGCGAGAAGAAATACGACGTGTCAAAGGAGGTGAGTTTTTTTTTTTTTCCGTATCATTGAGGAAACATTGACGCTGACAGTTATAGCCCATTCCTATGCCTCTACTATTCCTCGACAGCATGAATGATGACCCCATTTCGAAACAAAAGGGCATCACTGCTCCTCTGGCCCGCGCTGGCGGCGCAGGTTCAGACCCAAGGTTAAATAGGATTGCTACCAACGGCACTGAGCGTCCAGGATTGGAACATGTCGCAACAAGCTCCTCGGTTGGATCGACTTCAGCAGCCAGACTTACACCGACAATGTCCAATGATCCTGAGGGCAAGATCCTCTACCCTTTCAAGATCAAGCACTTGGGCCACGAGACATACACACTGTATGCTACATCAGCTCAGAGCCGCGCTGAATGGGTCGAGAAGATCATCGAGGCCAAGACACGACACGCCAAAGCTCTCTTCTCTCAAAATGCCGAGCCATTCCGCCTCCGCGTGCTGGCAGACAGCGCGTTCGTTTATGATGCGGCTTCAGCTGTCGGCAGGCAACCAGGCGTTCCCATACGCGGCACCCCTCTCGACCGAGCTGTTCGGGAGATTGAGGAAGTCTATGGACCAGGCAGAGGGCCAGCCCCCGTGTGCAGAGCCCAGGTCAACTGTGCTTGCGGCTTCAACGCATTTGGCAAGTCGATCGTTGCCATCGGAACAGACTATGGCGTGTACATCTCCGATGCCACAAATCCCCGCGGCTGGATGAGGGTAAGTTGAAAAGTCCAATAATGGCATCGCTGATCGCTAATAAGCCTACAGAGTGTGCAAACAAATAGGGTGACACAAATAGCTGTGCTTGAGGAGTTTTCCGTCTGTCTCGTCATTGCGGATCGCTCTCTCATCGCTTACCCCCTTGATGTCATCGCCCCAGTATCGAACTTCCCTGCCCCTGCTCACGACAACCCGCGACGCGCGCCACAAAGGTTAGCAAAGGATGTCGCTTTCTTTGCCACAGCGCGCATGAAGGAGCGCATGTTGGTTTTCTTCAAGCGGAAGGAAGGCATGCACAACACCTTTAAGGTACTCGAACCCGTTTTCCAAAAAGCATCAGAAAAGAGACCTCGCATCTTTGGTGGCCGCAAGGGCTTGGGAGGTAGCACCGACTCCTTCCGCGATTATGACGAATTCTATCTCCCGACAGAATGTTACTCCCTTAATCTCTTCCAGAGTTATATTGCTGTATCAACGGCAAAGGGTTTCGAGTTGCTCACCCTCGACAAGAAGCAGACAATGTCTATCCCGGACCTGAAGCAGCCTGCCATTGCGAACATTGCAAGCAGGATTCGGGATCAAAGACCTCTGGGCATGTTTAGGTTGAACGATCAAGAGTTCTTGCTGGCGTACGAGGACTGTGCTGTTTATGTAGACAAGCACGGCGACGTGAGTCGCACTTTGATTATGGAGTACTCGGGCAAGCAGAAGAAGGCTACGAGCGCGACAATGTATGGCCAATACCTTCTTCTCTTCAATGGAGACTATGTCGAGGTGCGTAACGCCGAGAACGGCCGCCTAAGACAAATTATCGCCGGTCGCGACGTTAGGTGCCTCGACTTTGGCGTTAGAGGCCCGACTGGTGGCAATGCCTCTGCGTCACAGAACAGTTGGCTCGGCGGACAGACACCAGCAGGAGAGGACTCCAAGGGAACGGTCAAGATCTCAATGAGTCACCCAGAACAACACGGTGTGCAGGTCGTTCTCGAGATGCTTCTCAACAACGGACATATGGAGAAGTAGAGCAATAGACCGGTTCACATCAGACGAGCTGCATCGGGATGCCATGATTTGATGAGAAGAATACTTTACGCGTCCCATGATTGGGCTGGCGGTCTATGTCTTCTGGCTAATTTCAGACCTTTGGATGGAAACCGTAGCTCAGAGAGCCATTTGATTCTTGACTGGCGAGGACGAATATGGAAATGATGTTGTGCGCGGACCGCAAGGCGTTTTGGGTCAACAAGAATCATGAGAGGGTTTTTGCGTGCATTGGAAAGGGATGGCGGCGGTGGACAAGGCGGATCATGTTGCTTACCAGGCCACGGCCAGGTCTTTTTTTTTCCCCTTCCTCTTTTCTTGTTTGATGTTCAAGTAAGGAAACCTCTTTTCAACTGATATAGCCTCGGGGTGTGTAATGCCCATAGAGGAGGAATTCGACGATTTTCACGGTGGTCTGTCTGTTACTTGTTGATGTGATGATGTCTTGATTCGCCCTTGCAGCTCAAGTTGCCTGGGATGCTAAGCTTGATAACACAAGTCGGTGAGCACAAACGTGGAATTGAACGCCACCACAGTTCACCTACCTACAGAAGCTCAGAAGGATTTGAATCAAACCAAAGAACATTTGAGTCTTGGCTTGGAGAGACAAGCAAAGGAGTACTTGCTTTCTTGCCTTTTTGTTCCATCACCTGCCCTATCACTTACCTTGGTTTAGGTACTTACCCAGACGGGTAGGTGCAAGTACATGGCTGCGCAGCCGCCGGGGGATGACTTCTTGGCGGCATAGAGGTACGTCAGTCGTCAGCATAAGCATCGGGCGTCGCGGGCAGGCAAGGGGGGGAGATTATTGGGAAGGTGAACCTGTCAGCCTGGTGCGTGGGAAGGTCGACAGGGTTTTCTTTGCTCGGAAGCTGCTTGTTTCTACAAGTCTGTCTGTTAGGGATGGAAAATGGATTGCTTGGTGTTGTTCTTGGGCTGGTTTATACAGGTGATGGAGGCTTACCTGAAAGTCGGCACCCTGCGGTTGAAGAAAAAATGACATTGAATTGGAGAGGGTAATAGGCCTATTTGATATGATGACTTGATGTGTTCCAATATATTGTGTCATTTGTGCACTACGCCACCGAGGGCTTTTCGATCAATTTGAGCCCGAGGAGACAGTCATATCCTTGAAAGAGTCAGGAGAGACACTGAGCAGCAGCCTTGGCGTTCAACTGACGTTCCATTCCCACGCCCGGGTTCCGTAGGGTTTTGGGGCCATTTTGTCAAAGTCAGGCTGGTAAGCCCGGGGGTCGGCGGCCAAGGGTTCAGATCCTGCTGCAGTGCTATGTGCGGAGCGTTGGCGACGTGCATGGTAAACGAGGAGGATTATGTAGGCCGCGCCCGCCATGCTCGGTGCGGAAGGTCGGGAACACATACGCAGGCGAACTTCTAGAACGCGTGTGTTTGGTTTTCTATGCTGCCCTACGGCGTAGAGGAGGGTTGGAAGGCGGGTAACTGGAAGTATGTATATAAAGAGGGATGCTCTTGGAATTCGCGATTGAAGAGGGAGAACTTGAGCCGTGAGAGTGAAGTAGGAACGGAGTGACTGAGTGAAGCACAACTCCTGTTCTTCGCCTCTCAAAAGTGGTGAGAATCTATCTAGGAACCCAAGACTTGGGTGTAGCACCCAAGATGTATCTACTAAACTAACACGACTTGAAGACCAGCCCTACCATCCCAAGCATACATACCAAACCCCAACACTCATCTCACAATGCGCGCCTCACTCCCCCTAGCCGCAACAACCCTCGCGGGCCTAGCAACCGCAACACCATACCAATGCCCCCCCTTCGGCGCCGTCCTCCCCGCCGCGAAATCACCCAGCACGCACCCGGCCGTCCGCGCCGCCGTCGCAACCTTCATCGCGGCCCTGGAAGCCGAGACGGCGGCCTACAACGCCTCGGCCGTCTCCATCGGCGTCAGCTCGGCCTTTGAGGCGGCGGGCGCGGAACCCCTGGTGGACTTCCACTTCACGCCGCGGGACCGCGACGCGCAGGGCGCGCAGGTGGTGGATCGGGATACGGTGTACCGGCTCGCGAGCGTGAGTAAGGTGTTTCCCGTGCTGGCGGCGCTGCAGCGGGATGATGTGGTGCGGTGGGATGAGAGCGTGGCGACGTATATTCCCGAGTTGGCGGAGGGGACGGAGGGGAGGAGTCGGGTTGAGTATGTGGATTGGCGGGATGTTAGTGTTGAGGCTGCTGCTGTGCATTATGCTGGTTTGGGTGCTGATAGTAAGTCTACTCGGGAGAAGGGAGAACTTGTCACTCTCTGTCTCTGCCGACTTTGAGGGGGGTTTTGTTGGCTGACCTGGAGTGTAGTGACGACGGATGGCGCGGCATATGGTGGTGATTGGGAGTCGCTTGGCTTACCTCCTGTATCTGAGGAGGAGAAGCCCAAGTGCGGAGGATTCCTGGGCGTCCCAAGTTGCTCCAGAGAGGGTAAGTGGCATCCCATTTCTGACGATATCCCAAGTTTTGGACCCGAGGTTCCTGACACAATACATAGAATTCCTCGACGCCATGAAGAGCCGTCGACCGCCCGTCTACCCAGCCTTCCAAACGCCCGTCTACTCGAACCTGGGCACGACTCTCGTAGGCATGGTCGTCGAAGGCGCCACAGGCAAACCCTTTGAGGAAGTCCTCTTCGAGTCCATCCTCGAACCGGCGGGCATGGGAAACACCACCTACGGCAAGCTCCCCGCGAACCTCGAGACGATGTTCATCCCCGCCAACGACACCGAGTGGTTCAACTTCACCCTCGGCGCCATGGACCCGGCCGGCGGCCTCTACTCCACCACGGCCGACATGCTTCGCTTCGGCGACGCTGTCCTCCAGAACCGCCTCCTCAGCCCGGCCAAGACGCGGAGGTGGCTCAAGCCGTCCGTTTTCACCTCGGCTCCCGGCCAGTTCGTCGGCGCGCCGTGGGAGGGGATCCTCTCGGATAATGTCACGGCGGATGGGAGGCTCGTGGAGTTGTACACCAAGGGTGGGGACCTCATTCTCTACCACGCTGGTCTGGCTCTGGTTCCGGAGCACGGCATCACCATGTCGATCCTCGTTGCCGGTCCGGAAGTTAGCGCGGCCGCGTTCTCGTACTACACGCTCAAGATGAACGAGTTCCTCCCGCCTTTGCTCCGCGCCCTCGACGAGGCGGCGCGGGACGAGGCCAAGGCGCGGATCGCGGGGACGTATGCGGACGAGGCGAGCAATTCCAGCCTGACGATCTCGTTGGATGACGGATGGGGATTGTTGCTTGAGGACTGGTATATGAAGGGGTTCGACGTCGTGCCGAATCTGAGCCGGTACGTGTTCTTGGGGGTCAACCTGACCGACCTGCCGCCCGTTACGACGCGGACGGCGAGGCTGTATCCCACGGGGTTGGAGGAGGGGAATGTCACGGCGTGGAGGGCATTGTTTGATACGTTTACGGCGGAGCAGCGGGATGCGATTGATGACATGTTCTTCTTCCCGAATGCGTCGTGCGTGTCGTGGTTGTCGATGGATCGGACGACGTATAACTATAAGGGGCTTGATCACTTTGAGTTTACGTATGGGGATGATGGGAGGGTGGAGAGTGTGTTGCCGAAGCCGTTTAAGTTGAGCTTGAAGAGGGTCGACTAGAACGTTTTTGGGGAGTTGAGGACAGTCTTAAATGTGAGGATCTTAGTGGTATCGTTTCTATACGAATAAATATTCCAGGGATTTTCGACGGTCATGGCCGCATGTAATAGCAGACTATATTTTACAAGATCGGGGTAGATATCTAAACTGATACACACAAGTTAGATCCTTCATAATATAAGCACAGTAAAGCAGCTATATCATGGCGTTTGTAGGGGCCGGCCGGACGACATACCTTACCATCAAGAGGTGATTGTAACAGTCCCGGGCTCCGGTATGGACTAGGAAGAGGCTCGAAAACGTCCCAATATCTGTATTCTGCCGGTTGCCTCTCCTACCAAAATATGCAAATGTACATTAAGTATCAAGTTCCCACTTGCCCTAAGTTGGTTCAGGACCCTTGCTCAACCTTTTGGCAACAGGAACTCGTTGTAGACGTTGGTATTCTAGCAGGACAAGTATTCAAGGATGGTGGCTATCAAATGGCATGAAGCCTGCGCTTTACATGACGACTCTAAGACTGATAGCCACAAGACCTCGAAGCTGCCTCAATGGGTACGGCGCAACAATTTGAGTTGTGATTTCACGCGCTAGAGCCTATAAAAAGGGCTGCTCTCAATTCAATCATGCATTCCATACATGATCAATCATATCCTTCTTTGCAATGAACTATGGGAATGTGCTATAATAAAGCTGCTGTATGGAGATTAGTCAATGTAGCCCGCCTACAGACCAATCAGCGCTGCCCTCCCGCCAGCACTTCTTACTTATTCCTAGCAATAGGTTTTGAATACACTGGTGATGATGAAGGGAGATTGAGGAAACGGTCAATCATGGGCTTTCTGTCTTCCTCGACAATGCTGTACTCACTTGAACTCTGGTAGACATGCACATCGCATATCCATCCCATGACCAAGTCCTGGCGTCATACCCTGTCTGTCCTCTGCTTAGATTATAGAGCTGGGTTGGGAGGATTGTATGTTTTTATACTCCGTATCTTTGGAGACAAGTGCCTCTGGCAAGTACGGATTCACCGGGCTGTCTGCTAGGTGGTGTAATTTGTGCTATAGAGCGCCAGCAAGGAATACACACGACTTTCCAACTACCATTATCCAAGCGTGGATCGTGACATGCATTGACAAATGTGAACGGAAGCGCGGCAGAACCCGCAGGCAAAATCCAAGGGTCCGGCACAGCCTTAGTAAAAGCTTAAGCCGTCATAAGCCCCCCCCCCCCTCGATCATCCACCATCGGTCATCATCAATTGCACAGCAAAACACAACCATCAATATATGATATTCAGCTCAGCCCCCCCTGACGACAGCCGCGAAAACAAATCACCAATCACAATCTGGATACGAAAGATCGTCCCTGCAGGTCAGAAGCCCTGCCTTGCTTTCTGTGACCCATCTCCCCCAGGCTTCCACTCCATGCTGAGATCACTGTTCAGCTGGGGGTTTGATTGTTCACTATCCCCTTTCTGCATTCGTATCCTTCTTTGCAATTATCAGCTTGGCGGCTGGGCAAGGGGACAGTGACATTCGGACAGGCAGCAGAATAAGAGATCGATGCTCCCACGGTAATAAGAATTAGACCAGGGGCGGAGACCAAGACTCCAGAGTAGGATGAACCGGGGGGTGTTGTGTTGGTTCTAGGCTCCAGCTCTAGGTTCACACGGCAGCGCTAGGGGACTTTGTTCTTTCTGATATTCATTTGCCATTTACGTGTAAAATCCCTGACGTCTCTTTATTGGAACTCCATCGGCCCATCGGGAACCCGTCGAAATTGACATACTCCATACGGATAGTCCATACTGCGTAATGTACCCAGACGAACGAAAACCCTTGAGGAAGCTAAGCGATAGCGAAGTTTCCTCCCCCACCGGATAGTTAACGGTGGGCCGGCCGTAGCTGATGTCCGAACCCGAAAAAGATGCAGCAATAAATTAACATTGCTCGTGACGGGTACGATTGAACCGGGGTTTTGGGAATGGGTCCAAGGGGTTGGAGGGGCGCAAAGGAGGATCTCCAGGCTGCACACTCACACTCACACGAGCAGTGACAGCGCAGCTGCACAGCTTGAACCCAAGCACCCAAGCACCAGCATCATCAGAAGCTAAGCCGAGAAGAGTAGAGGGCGCTGCGGCTGTGTGAGTGTGTGTGTACAAGGTGAATCTGTAAGGCTAAAAAATAAACCTTGGCTCTTTCTCCCCAACCATCTTTCACTCTTCCTTTTCTCACTTTCTTCCACTTACTTTACTCAAATCTGTCGGTTTGCAGCACCAAGCGTCTCCGGAAAGGAAAGCAAGGGAGAAGGAGAACCAGTGGCAGGAGGGCAACTCACGAGGGGGAAGCAACAACAACACCACAGAAACTTTCGTCTTCATGAGATTACAGAAGCAGCAGCGCCGGCCAAGTCCAGACGCGACAATGGGCACCGGCCAAGGGAAACGACCTCCCCCGAATCAGCAACAGCAGCAACAGCCAGAGCAACAACGGGCGCACTCGCCTTACCCGCCGCAGCAGCGATACTACGCTCAACAACCACAACCGCAGTCGCAACCTCAATATCAACAGCAGTTCCAACCATACCAACCGCCGCAGCAACAGCAATACTACAACCCTCCCAGACAGCCTCAATACGCCTCCAGGCCTACTTCTCCAAACCCGCCTCAGCGCAAGCAGACCCCGCAGCAGCAACAGCAGCAGCAGCAGTACCCCGCCCAGCAGCAATTCCTCGCCGAGCTGGAAGTCCCAGCCTCTGTCCCGAGACCAACCTCACCATCGACGTCATCGCCCAACGCTACCACATCCGCACTGGTACCGAGTGCCGGAACAGCTCAACATGGCCCCGTTGCCTACGAGATGCCCGCCGACGACATAGTCACGGCCAAGCCTACAACCCAGATTCATAGGAAACCTCATAGGATAGCCTCTGCGTCTTCTGTTGCCGCACCAACATCATCAACATCGCCGCCTCCAGCATCCCCTACTACGGCCACAGCTGTACTTAAACAAGACGACCCGGATCAACCAAAGGACGAAGAGAAGGCCCAGCCGCCGCCGCCACAGCCACCTCTCATCCAGGCAAACCCATGGGGGTTCTTTCTTGAGGATGACCTCCCCTCTCGCAACAGTGACTCCCCCTCACCGAGGAAAGATGACGTCTCATCGATCCCACCGGAGGAACAGAAGCTATCGGTGAAGCCGTTACGCATCGTCAAGAGCGGTTCTACCGAGGAGTTTAACGGTCAAGGGAGCAAACCCTCGAACAGTACCGCAGATGATGTGATGCCCAAGCCTTTACAGCTTGCGGCTGCAGTGCCGGCGAGGCAGGATAGCCCTGATACGGCCCAGCTCAAACCGGCACCACTCAAGCTCGCTCGGCCGCAGCCCCCGGCTGCAGAACATCGTCCCTCCCGGACCCCAAGCCCGTCCAACCCCGCCGCTCCGGCCTCCAATGTACCGCAGCTCCCATACCCCGCCGAAGGTCCGTCTATTCCCACGCCGGACTCGCATCCTCAGCACCAGCCAGGAACACAACCCGGGGCCCCGGCGACGCTTCCCTTTGGCATTCGTCCCGCTGGCTCCCCGCCTCCGGTATCCCCTTCCTTCGCGCCCTCGCGCCTCTCACCAGCCCCAACGGGCGTCTCGGCACCACCGCAACAGCCGCAACAGTCTCAACCCCATCCTCAACCAGCTCACACTCAAGCCGCCCCAGTGTCTCCCGTCTTCGTTCAGGCTGCTCTACCGCCAACTCTCCCTGTGAGCTCCTACTTCCCTCAGCAGCCCTCATACGCCAAGCAGGAGGCCACCTCGCCCAATCTTTCGGTCCATAGCCCAGTAGCCTCGGCACCGAGACCTTCAACATCACAAGGAATTCCCCAGGCTTCTCAGCACTCACCGGCTCAACCCTACGCCTCTCCTCCACCTTCATATACCCAAGCCATGTCTCAAACGAACCTGTCGAACACTTCACCATCGCCCACACAGACACAATGGCTCCCTCCACCGCCACCTCCCCAAGGCCTATCACCAAACCCAACCGGCGTGCCACTGCCCCTGAGCCCACCGCCGACGCAGTATCCTTGGTCTCCAAACAGTGTTGGCCCCCAATCTGCTCCCCTCCAACAGCAGTTCACGGGCTACAACATGCCGCCCCCTATCCCTCAGCCGACATACGTCAACGGAAGCCAACAGTTCCAACCGCAACCGACGCAGACACCGCCGCCCCTCCCGCCTCGCAACTCCCCGCCCATGCCAGGTACGCCGCAGTCGGGCTTTGGCGCCCTCACGCCCTATGCTGGACCTCCTCCCCCGACTCGGCCAAATTACCAGGCCCCGCCGCCGAAATCCGAATCGCGCCTCTTCAGCAGTGCCACGGCACGGAAGCTTCTCACCAAGACAACCGAGCTCGTAGACCAAACCATCACGCCCTACCTCCAGGACAACAAGTACTACCGGCCGCCCTACAACTGGTATCAGAACCAGAACCCTCAGAATCAAAATCAGAACCTCCACAATCAGAACCAGAATTACCAGAACCAAAACCAGAATAATCAGTATCCGAACCGACCGCAAACGGCAACGGGATACCCGGCGCAGCAGCAGCAGCAGCAGCAGTACTACACACAGCAGCAGAGCTATGCTCCCTCTCAGCGTGTGTAACCTGCCTCGGGTGTTTCTTCGTTGGCTACGAGACTAACAAGTGTGTAGCAACGTACGCGCAATCTCAATCATCGCAACAGAGCCAAGGGGTCACTCGTCCATCTTGAAAGTTCTGAGGGGTCTTGTGAGAAGAACATAGCTGGATAGGGCGACTAGTTCCCTAACTTTGCGGACTCCGTGTGAACATATGTGAACACAAGTGAACATGGATATGCGTCATTCACTGCACCAAGCTGCGAGAACAACCATGTTCGCCCCGAACCACCATGATGGAAAACAACACAGTCAACGTACGACGTGCCGATGATGCAATACATCTCGTAGACAGTTTTGTTCTTTCGAAGGACGGACAAGCGACGCTTCGCTGAAGACAAGTTGTTCATAGACACGAGGCAACGATGAAGTTGTAGCCGCCGGGTGCTTGATAGTGTTCAAACATAAAAACTCTACCCCGGTGGCGCGGGGCCGTTGGACCGAGCGAGACGCGCGCTTGCTTGGAGTGACGTCGAACTCACCAGGATGGGGTGTTCAGTGGAAGCCACGCACGCGATTCAGGATCTGACGCGATAGGTTGCGTCCAAAGCGAATATCGTTTTGGGTTCTGGCCTGGCGGTGGGCGGCCGAGGAAATACAAATCTGATGTATCACTGAACCCTTTGCATCTGCTGGGATCCATTCAGTGCGGCGTAGGTGAAGGCTATCCTTATTTGCCCTGGGGGAAAGTGAACTGGATATATACAACTCTAAGTAATATCTATAGCCATAAGAATACCATCTTTGGCGATACATTCATGTCATCATACTACACATGATACGTTTTCAATCCATCGCCGTCACTATCCCCGGTAGGTGGCTCTCAAAGTACGAGGTATTCTCTATTCATGTACTCGGTGATCTTATCGACACAGTAGTAAGGATGGCAACGATGAGTATACGGTGATACAGATAGCGTGAAAACATAGGAGAGGTGACTGTCTGTCTGCCTCATCAGTCTCAATTCATCAGCATCAAAAATTGCTATTACTATTGACCAGCGCAGACGAACAGAAATCGAGAGGCCCATGAGGAGGATTGATACTCAAGACCCTGACATGATGTCATCGACAACAAACCCCAAGATCATTGCGGAATGACATAACCCCTTCTTATCAGCGATAGCATCTTAAACTCTCGTGCCTTACTTGCAAGTCGCGCCGAGTTCACGCGGCACCCAAGACGCAGGGTCTATGGGGAAGGTAGGGCCATCCCAGGCAGAGGCCGAGGTCCTGCGGAAGTCAAGGAAGCGGCCTCGGAAGAAAAAAATCAAGTTCGAACGTTGGAATCGGGGTGGGTATGGGTTCTCCCTCTCTATAAGGTGAACGCCGAGCACCCCTATGCCAAGGCTATAATCCCTCATCAAGTCGGTGCCCGACGAGAATGAGGGCAAAATGAAAACTCTCTTTTTTCTCTTTCCTGTGCACCGCGTGCCGCAAAGTTCATCTCAAGTTTCGAGGGTACGGATATGATCCGTGTAAGGTGGGCTCGACCCGAGTCAGTACCTTGGGAGTCTCCGGCAGATGGTCTGGCAGATGAACAACTACATTTTTTTGTCCCCCTTCCCTACGCCCAGAAAGTCATCTGACAAATGTCACCTGTGCGGAGATGGTGATAATGTCTGCGTCAAGGAACGAAATAGGCGCCCCGAGGTTATCGCTGAGCCGACAGTAAGTATCCGGCTGTTGAGCAAAGCCGGGGTGCCGGCGATAGCAAAAGGCAACCTCGGCGCTGAAAAGGCACACTTTGCCGGCTCAGACCGGGCCAGGACCCCCGGCCGTGCTCACGCTGTCCCCATCTTCCCGGTGATCCGGAAGGGTGTGCAGAGGCGTTCATGGCTTTGTGTTGCGGCCCGGAGCTTGGGGGGAAATGGTCTGACGGCGTTTCGAGGCCCATTCATCGGACATGGGACGTGGCTGGACCACACTGTGGTACCTAGACACCGGAATTCCAAAGGCAACTTCAGGAGGCCGCTTCAGCGCCTGTCTTTGTTCAGGGTGCAGCCGTGAGTGCTTCGCGCGTCAACCGCCTCAGTGCCAATGCGTTTCGGTGATGGCTTGTGTTGGCAGTTGTCCTTTACCCCATTTTCGCGAATCAATTTTCCGACGTAGCCTGCCGTACCATGTCAAGACAGGAGCCATCCTGTCACCAAGCTCCGTGACATGCAGCTGCCGAGATCTTGTGACCTTAGGGTTCCAATCGAATGGGTGGAAACAGGCAAGATCAGGCAACTCGCAGATGCTCGGTGAGGACAGCGCCAAGCGCCTCTCTCAAAGCCATTTGAACCAAGGGCGGGCAGACCAGACGATCGAATGGCGGTGATGTGATGGAGGGCCCATTGATGTCGTCCAAGCTGCAGGTGGATTGGCCGATGCGGGAAACCCGAAAGTGATCGGCACTGGCCAGAAGCTCATCGGCCTTCATTCTTGAAGGGCCTTCTTCCACAGTAAGCTCTCGATTGCTTGGCTCTGCGGGGGTCTTGGAAGCACCGGCAACAGTATGCTCATGGTTGGTCAAGTAATACGCAAATACGCAACAGCCTCTTAGCCTCAAGAACTCATATTCAAACCGTTTTGATCAGACCTTTGTGATTTCGAATGGCGGTTGACTGGTAACGGGTGCCGATCCATGCCTCAAACCCATGCTGAACAATGGAACTGACATGCCAAACACTAGCACCTAGGCTCTTTTCTTGCAGAATCCAGTTGTCTTGTCGTCTGGCTGGCTTCGAACCCCGGAATTAGAAGCTCTGCTGACGTTGGAATTCGAATGACAGCTTCTCTGGAGGAAGTAAAAGATTGGTCTTTCGGCCGGGACCAGTCTAGATTTCGTAAGCCTGGGCATCTCCGTCGTCCCAGCTAGCCAAAGGACAAAGCGAAGGGAACGCCCGTTGGCTTGTGGAGGAACGAGTGACATTCTTCAGCCGATACTACGGAGACGGCGTGATGGTCCGTCTCCTGTTTCGAGACGTACGTGCGGCCCAATGTATCAAAATGTAGCTAGGGCGCACCATAGCGCCGCTAACGGCGGTGAGCTTCCAGAATTCTATCCACCATTTGCCGCTTCTCGAACGTCTCTAATTTAGGACGTCGATATGCAAGTCACTGGAGCTGCCTTCCGGGGTTTGTGGCACGCTTACTCACAACTGACAGCCGATAAGATATGGGGACTCGGAAGAGGCATTTAATTGCCTTTCCGCCGCCTCCTAATCATGTTCATGCCGATTGCAGCATTGCACCCATTCGAGACCAACAAAGCGCTGGTGTTGTTACGACCCCAAGACCGTGGCTCAGTTACAAATGGAGGTGCATGACAACTGGCCATCAAAGAATCATGATGGCAGAGGGCGGCTCTAAACGTTGCCAAATGGCCATGGCATCTCTGCGAGCATCCATAATGGGATAAACCATCCCGAACTACTTGTAAGCACTCGCGAGGCAGTACCGTCGGGAAGCAGGGAGTGTAGGGTCGGGGATACAACCCAATTGCTCGGAGAGAGAGCGAACAAGGACTGGGGATCGCTGTCCAAAGGTTGGTGCCCAACTCGGACACAGTTGGCTGAATAGCGGACGGTTCGGACATCTGAGTCGCGAGCTTCGGCCACGCTGAGGGTAAAATTCAGGTTTTGGCTGCCACACTGGGCCCTCAAAAAAATCTTGATCAGGCCTAGAAATGCTGTTTTGTTTGCTCATTTTGCTCTGCAATCAAGGTCTTTGAAGTTTGACTTGCTCGTTCGTTGTTCGGGGCAGACCGAAAGACCTGGAATAAGAGTGACGTGGGCGACGTCGAATAGCTTCCATGGCGTTTGGCCCCATCTAACGCCACAGAGCGCTCCTCTAGCGCACGGCGCGTCTGAAAGGCGCCACCGCCAGAGATGAGATGCTGCTCACGATACGATGGGGGTTACATTGCAGGTCATTCATTCTCTTTGGTGCTTCGTAGGCGAGGGGGTGGAGGGACCGAGGTGAACTTCCCTTGTAACTGTCTCTTGCGGGAGATCCTTTGCTGTTTTAAGGGGAGATGGCCAAGGGGGCCTTTGGGTATCGGAACTTGATATCTCGGATGTCAGCAGCGACAACCGAGAGGCTGTTGTTGCATGACGAAGGAGGTGGTACTGGGCTGACTCTTGTACCCATGCTTCCGAGCCGATACTTATGCCATCCAAAGGTACTTGCTTGCTTTTGAGGTATGGCCATTTTCACCTTTGCATTATGATATCGAATTGAGGCTGGAGGGGTTAGCCCCTGTTGGATACTGAAAATAGGCATCTCGATCTTGCAGCATTGGTGCCCTCGACCGTCCGATTTATGACTGGTCTCCTGACCGACAGTCTGGAGTTGTTTTTCCTGGTGGGCTCGAGCGTCGTGATCCTGTTGCGGGGGAGAGGACTAAGAGCGGTGAGGCTCTCGCCGGTTGGTGATTAGCGCATCCTACTCTGGCGGGAGCAGTGTCACCTGAGGGATTAGTAGCGGTTGCTGGTAAATGCGGCAATGTAGAATTAGGAGGGTTTGATATTGGTCCAGGACTTATATGCCGGCTACCGTTGAAATTGGCATGACAAAGGCTTTTGAGTTGCAGATTGGTGAAATCCAGATTGATGCTGACACGCAAATGGCAAGACGAGTCGACTCAGTCGAAGAGATATCTGACAAGGTTCACTTGCAAGGGGGCACGCCCGATGTCTTTACTCCGTACCTTAGCTCGTTGCGGTCCGTCGTGGGAAGCTGAAAGCATCGCTTCAGGGGGGAGGTTCCGGCAAGGATCCTGAAGATGTGGTGGTTCGCGCCCTGCGTGTATCCGTAGCCGTAGCCCGGCGACAAATGGGTCTTGGTTGGCTGCAGGTGATATTTTGCGTCGGTGCTGATTGCAATTTGGTATGTTATCTCTAAGGAAGCCGCCTTGTTACATGGTGGATCTCGGGATTGTTGCGATGACGAAAGCCCTGCCTAACTTGGGAATGCTGAAGAAGAATCGGTGCCAGACATGTCCTACAACTCTGAAAGCTGTTTTGCGGCAGACTCTCCATAGGTAGTAAAGAGCGTTGATGTCGGAGATCGGCAGGTTTCTTTCAAGAAAAATTCTTAGAGTATCTGTATGGTGGGTTGAGTGGTCGGTTCAGGGTCCTTGCCGCCGTCATGGTGTCGCCCCTCTCACATAATTCCGTGTCATTGAGAGGGCCCCATTGAGAATTCGGGCGTGTTCAATTCGCGTTCGTTCCGAACGAAGTTCGGAAGTACAGAGTAGGGTCAGTAAGTAGACTGCTGCAAGTCTGCGAGCTCGTCTTCCGAAAGCAGTGATTCGAGACAGGGTTCTTGGGTGTTGGAGAGAAGGGTTGGGGGCGGCGGTAGCGGTTTTCAGGCTTCGAAATTTCCCCCTTTGGAGCGGTGGAACGTTGGGCGGGTGGACCGTGAGACTCCATGTCGGGCTGGCGAGGGGCCTACATGTCTCGACCGGGAATTTCCCCGTCGTTGTCCAGTGACCCCGGCGGAGAGAGGTTCATTGCATTGAATTGCATGGCCAATGCGGTGTTCCAATTTCAAGATGGGCTCAAGATGAGGATGAGCTGGTGCTTGGCCAGACCACAGATCAGCCTATGCGTACGGTACTTGGGGCTCGGTTGACCGGTCAGGACGTGACGAGTGGCGCAATTGTAGTGGTTGAGCCGCGGCGGCTGCGTTTGTTGTATGTAGCTTGGTGTCGGTATGCCGGTATGCCTTGGTAAAGAGGACTGGGTAAAGCTGTGCCTTTGTGAAGTCGTACTTGGCTCGCTTTCTGTGCCGGTATTTCTTTATCTGGGGTGACGTGAGAGGTGAGGTGATGTGAGCTGAAGCGACCAGGGCATGGCATCTACGACAAGCGCGGAAGTACGGGAGCTCACGGGTGGACGGCCGGACGGGTAGCTACGAACCAGCAAGTTGGCACCGAAAAAGAAGGCTTGCTGTGTCGGGTTGCTGCCGTATCGTCCAGCATAATTAATGGAAAGATGCCTTATGTAATGCCGTGTGGGAGAGGGGGATGGAAGGCCACCCGACCCGAAAGCAGGTAGAAGGCAGGTATTCGGACCTTGGGCTGGAGGGAGTGAGCACGGAGAGGGTACGTGCGGCTCTGGGCAGAATTGGCGTGCAAGGGTATGTACCTGCCACCGGATTTTCGACAATGGAGGTACTTACCTAGATTCTCAGGCTGAGCATCTGCCCAAGATAGGTACCTACCGTAAGTAGGTACCTTTGGAAGGCACCTACCTGCGCAACTGCGGCCCACGGAGGAAGGAAGGTACCACGGATACCTCGTCTCCTTGATGCCTTCTTCCTTGGTTCTATTTCCCCCGTCCAGTCTCCGTGTTCCATTTAGCACCCAGCGCCTGTCCGCCCCAGCGAGGTGGTCCGCCGCCCGCTGCCCACCGCCAGCCCTCCTTCGCCCTTCGCGTGTCGCCCAGTCCCTGAGAAGATGACAAGTACCTAAGGTAAAGTACTCGGTAAGGTAGGTAAGAGCGCCTAAGGGAAGGAAGGTGGTGCTTTTCTCCATTTTGCCTTGTCGCCTCCACTTTTGGGCTCCCATCCCATTAAGGTACCCTCTTCCCATCCTCTCTCGCCCTCCTCCTTCCTGCCTTATTCTTCCTTTCTTCACCCCACGATCTCTTTCACGAGCCCTTGATTGCCAAAGGCTTCTTGCCCGAACAGCACATCGTCTCTGTCCCCTTCACTTTGGACACGGCTTTCGTTGGCATTTGAGGATAAGGTACGCATACATATTCCATTCCCATCAGCATCAGCATCAATTACAAATTACCCCCTCCCGACCCCCATCAATCCATCCGCCCCCCCCTTCTGCTCATCTTGACTTCCAAGAGCCCATACTGACCCCGTTCACCTCTTTCGTCACACAGGTACCACCATCAAACCATCTTTCTCACACACACGCGACTCCTTCCACCTCTCCCGACAACACATACGTACAAGCCCTCTACAGGTGAGCCTATTCTTCCTCTTTCGCTTTATTCCCTCAATTTTCGACTACCTTGATCCTCAATCCGTCAACAATCGTTGCCTTGTCGGACTGCACCCCTCTGCCTCTCCCTCTGCCTGGGGTTCACTCTTCTTCCGTTTTGCCCAGCCTAGCCTCGGGCTGACCGTGGGTTTTGGCGGTGGATCCGAGCTTTGCCTCATTCAATCCTCTCTTCCAAGGCCTCGACCAACTCTATCCACTCTTCAACTTTCCCACTTCTTCCTGTTCTCACAACGTCCTCACACGCCTCCATCGCTCCAACGGCACTGTTCGAAGCCTTCTCCCGTCTCATGCATCAATACTAATTCTCCAATTCTACCCAGCCCATCGCTTCGCTGTGGAATAAAACTCTGACCCGTCGATCGACACCCGACCTACCAAACCAAAATCTGCATCCGAAAGGTGCAGAGTCAGCACATTCGTCAAAATGACCACAATGGTAAGTGGATACTCGCCGGTCGGCTCTTTTCGACATTGGGCACAGCCTGGCCAGGAGCTGTGTATGCTCTTGCTGAAAGTGCCCAATCTGTCGATGGAGCCGCTTGCTTCCAACTGTCATTGCACATGGCTAACGACAATGGCAGGATCTTCGTGTCGGTAACAAGTACCGCATCGGTCGCAAGATCGGTTCTGGTTCTTTCGGTGATATTTACCTCGGCACCAACATCATCTCCGGCGAGGAGATTGCCATCAAGCTCGAGAGCGTCAAGGCCAAGCACCCCCAGCTTGAGTATGAGGCCAGAGTCTACAAGTCCTTGGCCGGTGGTGTCGGTATTCCCTTTGTCCGTTGGTTCGGTACCGAGTGCGACTACAACGCCATGGTCCTTGACCTCCTCGGACCCAGTTTGGAGGATCTCTTCAACTTCTGCAACCGCAAATTCTCCCTCAAGACCGTGCTGCTTCTCGCTGATCAGCTGATTTCCCGCATCGAGTACATCCACGCCAAGTCTTTCATTCACCGTGATATCAAGCCCGACAACTTCCTCATGGGTATTGGTAAGCGTGGCAACCAGGTCAACGTTATCGACTTTGGTTTGGCCAAGAAGTACCGCGACCCCAAGACGCACTTCCACATCCCTTACAGAGAGAACAAGAACCTTACCGGAACCGCCCGTTATGCTTCCATCAACACCCACTTGGGTGTCGGTATGTTATCTTTCCACGCATCCCAACCCCTTTCCGTTTCCTCCTGGCCACTGACAGCTTCGCAGAGCAATCTCGCCGTGACGACATGGAGTCCCTGGGCTACGTCATGCTCTACTTCTGCCGTGGATCCCTTCCCTGGCAGGGACTCAAGGCTGCTACCAAGAAGCAGAAATACGACCGCATCATGGAGAAGAAGATGACCACCCCGACCGAGGTCCTTTGCCGCGGCTTCCCCAACGAATTCGCCATCTACCTCAACTACACCCGATCCCTCCGATTCGACGACAAGCCCGATTACAGCTACCTCCGCAAGATCTTCCGTGATCTCTTCGTCCGCGAGGGCTTCCAGTACGACTACGTCTTCGACTGGACTGTCTACAAGTACCAGAAGAATGCTCAGGCAATTGCTCAGGCCGCAGGAGCCACTCAGGAGGAGGATGAAAAGGCGCGGGCATCTCGCACGAACGCCGCTACTGCTGGTCAGCCGACCCCTCAGCCTGGCGCTAATAAGCCTAACGCCCTTCCCAGCTCGCGCCGCAAAGTGATTGAACGAGGATCTGGTGCTGGTGTAAACACCCCAGATACCAACCGTGCCGTCGGTGGAAGTGACAGGATGTAAGTTGACCGCCCAAGCAGCTCATCGACCACTGGCTGTTGAACCCGTTGCTGACAAACGCATGCTGACCTAGTGGACGATGATCTAGTTTGCGCTCGTCTACGAAGGGCGCAAGTCCAGCATATGGTTCAAGTTCCTTTCTGCCGAAGTGATCCTCGACGGCGGTAATCACATGCTTTCTGTCCAACACGTTGGAGTATGACCAGACCAGCTTACTGGCTTCATCCCTTGCGTGGCATGGCTCCCAGACATCACGATTGGTACGGGTTCTGCTCACCAGCAGGGTCTCTTTGATGATACGCCTTGCCACGCGAACTGGTCGCATTCTCCTTACGCATTCTCAACTTCGTTCTTCGACATATTTGGGTTGATTTCACGAATGACTCGATTCTTCATAACAGGACACTCGATTTCACAGACGCCCCCGGTAGACCTTGCTGCCGAAGTTCTATGGTTCGATATCCATGGTAGGAAGAACTCGAACGGCACTTCCGGTACCTCAATTTTGCGAGGCACCGTCGTCGGGCCGCCCCGCGAGACATTCCCCCCACCCCCAACTTGAGTGCCTTGGTTTCGTACCTTGCACCTGGTCGATGCGTTGGAGCTGCGTTCACCGACGGACTTTTCCTTTTTTCCTTCTATTCTTTTTCTCTTACTTTTCCTTCCGGTTATGCGCATTACGAGTTGATTTTCATTCGAGGCTTCGCACTTGGTCAAACACGCGTCGAGGCCCGCTTCTGGGGAGGTCGTTAGGTGAGGGGTTCATCACGAGAGAGAAACTTTTGCGAAGTATCAGGCCTGCCGACACTGTCTGACAAGGACCACGACCATCAAGTCGGCAAAGACAAGGAACGGCAAGGGAATCACGGTTGCAAAACTAATGAGGAAGAGTGCGGCATCTTTTCTTTGACTTTTGGTTCGGTTCGGTTGGTTGGGAATTCGTTACTCAGACATTGCACGTGGGGGAAACCAGGACGAGGTGACTAGTCGCCAAACCTGGTCTCTGGCAACTATTATGGGCTCTAGGAGACGGTCTAGCAAAGTCCTGGGATGTTGACAACGTCTACTTGTCTGCCTTGGCAGTCAACGTGGATTGTCGACCTCAGGACGCTGGTGCTTGGACTCTCAACACTGCGCCTCCATCATCCGCGGGCTTTAACCGGCCTGGCAAGTTTGCATATGGTGGAGGCGGAGCACGGGTAGTTGTGGGCATGTCGAAGGGCAGCGGACTCAACCAACATACGCATGGTAGTTTCTCAATTTAACATTGTCGCGCGACTTTTCTTCTCTTGCAATTTGTGAACATGGCGGTGTAAATGCTGCAGGTCTACTACAACAGCCGCAGCAATAGTATTCTCTCGGGATACAATCTTGACTTTGATGCTTAGAGAGGCATACTCATCTGCATAATGTGGCTGCGAGAAACTTGTAGACTCGGATGTGAGAAAGATGTGAAGTCATGAGACTGGTCGGCTCAACGTGTCAGGTGCGACTTCGCTTGACTCCATTTCGCAGGGCGCGTCGACCAGCTGACTGCATGAAACGCCAGAAGCAGTACCGAATGGATGCCGTCAGGTGCAAAGTATATCGGCATATATATGTTCGAATCATCGCGGCATTTTCTGATCGAACTCAGTAATGTCGTGCATCACGATAAAAGTTTCCCATCCTACACCAACATTTGCCATCTGCAAAGCTGAACTGGACTCTCTCAGGTGAGTACATGACGAGTGTTGGGACGTCGGGGGGTATCAGGGATGTTCCCCAACCTGAAAGACTCCTTATTCCCTCCCCTTAACTTCATAATCATCATCTTGTAGCTTGCACATGAAGTTGGCTTTGGCATTTGGCCGTCTCTGCCTCTATGTGAGTTTCTGGCAAGAATCAAGCTTGGGAGCGGGGCAGTTGGCGTGAGCTTGTCTCGTTCTGATCAATGCCATTTGAAAGCTACTGGGCAGCTACCGGGCAGCTAGCGCGTGGCTGAGTGAGTGTTGACCGCACTTGCAACCACCAAGCAACACCTCTCAGGCGATCCTGCCAAACCATCTTGGTGAGGACGACAAGGGACAACGTCAAGTGGTCTTAAGTCGTGTGCGCTCTTGCCAACTCTGTGGTCTCCCCCTACATCTACTACTCGAATTCTTCTTCATACTCTCCCAACATTCACTCAGTTTTATCACTTTGTCTCGTGAACTTCCCAGCTCGTCATAGCTATTGTGCTCTAAGAAAGAGGAGGGGTAGAGAGCTGACTAACAAGGTAGACCACCTCTAGCCGAGTAATCCCAGCACACCAACTTGATAATCGTCATCGGCGGCTATTACCTCCGACAGAGCTTCGATGGCGACCCTTGTCGACGTCAACTCCACCGCACCCGCCGACAAGATGGCTCCCTCGACGCTCGACCTGTTCATGTTGACGTTCAATTGCGCCAAGAACTTTATCGACACTCACGTCTTTGCGTCAAACCTCCACACAGCTTTCAAGCAGAGCGCCTCTCCCCTCCCAGAGGTTGTTGTCTTGTGAGTACAGTGTTTCGCCGCTCCCTTGGCTGATCTTGCAACAAAGCTGACCAGATTACCTTCTACCAGCTCCTTACAAGAATTCGCGCCGTTATCGTACTCTTTCATCGGCGGCTACTTTCTCAGCCCGTACCTCACGCGCTTCGAGGAAGCCCTGAACCTCGCTGCGACCAGATACACCAACGAAAGTCCCACCTCGGACGCCGACAGTCACGATGGAGCCGACGATGAGACGATACTGGTCAAGCCCACCGCCCCTACACCTGTGCGACCTTACACCTTGATACGGACTCGTAATGTCGGTATGACGGCCATTATGCTCTTTGCGCGGAACCCCGAGTCGATCCTGCGTGTGCAGGAGGCGGAGGTGGGCTTTGGCGCTGCAGAAATGGGCAACAAGGGCGCAGTGGCGCTCAGAGTCTTGTATGAGGGCACGACGACCGAAGGTGGAAAAAAGGAGACGGAGCTCACCTTCGTAGCTACGCACCTTGCGGCAATGGAGTGGAATCTGCCGAGGCGAAATGCCAACTGGGCGACCATCATGCGTGGCCTGACGTTCGAGAACCCGGAAGATATCCTGCATCCGAAGAAGAACAAGCCAACCACCCCTACACAGGGAGAGGGCCAGGCCGAAGGTGCCAGAGACGAAGCAGTGCACTTGTTGCACGACGAGCATCAAGCACAAACGCTCGCACTTCAGGAACGACTACAGGAGATATCCGTCTTCAAGCCAAGCTCCCATCTTTTTGTCGGCGGCGACCTCAACTATCGCATCTCAACAACGAGCCCGCCGCCAATGGCGACATTTCCCAGCCTCGACCCCGAGAGCGAACACCATTACTCCCGCTTCTTCGCCTTGGATCAGCTCACGAGAGAACGACAGGCAGGACGCACGTTGCACGGCATGAGCGAGGCAGAAGTCAAGTTCCCGCCAACCTACAAATACAACGTCCTGCCCGCGGACGACACCCGCCTGAAGGTTGATGGTGTGGAGGACGTGCCTTGGGTGTTTGCGCCTCACCGATACCCCGGCTGGACAGATCGCATCTTGTACCTGGACGTCCCTTCGTGGGTCAAGACCAAGCCACAAAAGGTCGACGTCAAGATCTACGATGCCATGCCTGTCGTCCGCAGCTCAGATCACAGGGCCGTTTTCCTGAGAGCTGCCGTTCCCCTCCTCACCGAGAAGGAGCTGGCCCGCTCATCGACGGAAGCCCCGACGTCCAATGCGGTAGATCCTCGCCTCGTTCTCCCGGTAGCCATCGACCCCGAGGCCTGGGAGCGACGTGCGGCAGCAAGACGGAAGGAAGTTCTTGTTGGCTGGAGCATGTTCCTGTGGTCTACTAAGCAGGGGGCTATGATACTAGCCACGCTGTTGGCCGTGGGCGCAGGTATTTGGTGGCTGAGCTGAGCTGCGCTGAGCTAAAGGCTTGAGCCGGCAATGCAGCATAGAGGGAGGCGATTCGCAGTGGAGCTTAAAGATATACCCTGGCCTTGTTTGTCGTTTGGAGCTTCATGTACGTACACGTTAAACGCGAAGGATTCGGGGATGGCTCCCAGCGATGGGCGGGGTTGAAGGAACCGCGAGCGGGTTTTTGGTTTTTTAGAGCGGAGCATTAGTTACAACGCATCATGAACTCGAACTGAACTATAGATCCGATCAAAGATTTTTCGGTTCTCGTATATGAGTACCCTTGACCGATGTTTGACTGCTATCCGATCTTAGTAGCTCAGCCACAATTGACTTGGTTCAGTATCTTATATCAATAAGATCATGAGCCAATCAGACCAAGATGAACGGTCAGCTTCTTTAGTCGAGCGAGCAAGGGAGGTAGGCGCGCCATGCCATGGCATATCCGGCTGACACGGGGCGCGAGTCAAAGTGTTTCCGACAGAATGGAAAGGTGCTCGTCTTCGTCAGCGGCGTCGTGGCGTTTCGAGACGGCGTGTGTGCGTGTGTGTGTGTTTCCCAGACCACCGGGACGCGGGTCGAAGACCGGGACTTGAGATGGGGCTTGCAAGGGTTATCCCGAGAATGGTTTAACGGGCAGCTCGAGACGAGGGTTTCTTTTGTTCAGATTGCAGAGAAGGGAGGGAAGAGAGAGGAAAAGGACAAAAAGGAGTAGAGAAGGGTCCCGGGTTGTTTATTCACGGTCACTTCCCGGTGGTGGGAGATGGAAAAGAACTGCTCCGGGCGTTGATGTTGCTCTCGAGTCTTGCAAGATCGCAGACCTTTTCTTAGCCGCGCGTCTCCGTGGAAGCCCTCGTCCATGAATCTGAGAACTGTATCCGTTGGAGAACAAACCCGGACTGTGTGACAATGACTTGTGTTTAAGACTACTTGGAGTTGAACTCTAGCATGTGAGGCTCGGACAAGACTTGGGTTGGCTTGGCATCTCGTAACTCGTGACAGGTTCTTGACGATGCATTTCTGTCTGCTGAATCGGTAATCCAGTATGGCGTTGCACTCGCATTCGGCGGCTCGGCCGGAACTCTGCCAAGACAACCACGGCGTGGCAGAGTGCACCTGAACTCGCAAAAAGCTTTCAAAGTTGTGCTTGATATCCACTTGGGCTCCGAGTAAAGACCTTGAAAGCCGGGAGTACGCACGGAGCAGAGTCCAAAACAGGTGAGGCTTCTCAGCAGACGTGAGGTTCGTTTGGGCGACGTGTAAAGCGTTAGTTGATCCGATAAATCGCCGGATCAGGACTGTGAGACCGAAGGCCCCAATCGAGCGTGATGGGAAGCTCATCTCAGCCTTACGCCTACGCCGAACGTCAAAGGACTTTTTCGAAACGCACTAGACTGCTGCAGACAATCGAGATCTGGCGTGCGACGAACGCCGCGATCCTCGGAAGCGAACGGGGCGCGAGCCACCTCGACAATGAACATCTTCATCTCTGTACTCGGGGCTGGAAATTGGTGCTTATTTCAGGAACTGCCGGCCGGACGACCTGGAAAACCGGAAGAAATTTTCACTGAGGAGAGGAGCAGACAGCGGTTCGTTGGGGGCTGAAGTGACATAACCGTCGGGCCCTCGCCGCACTCAGGCATGGGCGCGACTCATGTAAAGGACGTAAAGGAAGCAAGACCCAGGCCAAGCCGCATGGCGCTGACCAAAGGCTGGTGAGGATCTCAGTGATGTGTTTCTGGTTGACTGGTTGCCGGCACACCAAGGTTTCGTGGCCCGTCGAATTGCCAATTTTGACATGTTGTCGGACAAACTCTCCCAAGATTGATTTTATGGTGTAATTTTTAAGCTCGGCTATGACGAGATAGTAAGATATAGTAGAGGTTGTTGTGTTGCTGAGTATGGCAGAGCGGCTATGCTTCCCCGTACTGTACTACGAACAACACGTGGTTGACTGGTCAGGCCCGTGGTAGAAACGGCTCGGATTGCGAAGCCGAAAAGCATGTCGTAACGGATGTTGGCTCGGGAAAGTCAGTGTCAATGAGCGAGCTGAGGTGTGGGCGAGAGGTGGGATGAGATCGAGACGTTGCGTCATAGCCACCGATAAGAGTCGCTTGCATGCAAGGTGTATCACTGATCAGGCCCTTTCCCTCCCCGCGGGACCGGATTCCGCATGGCCTGGGCGAGATCTGACTGACCATGAGGCGGCCCTGTGCGAAACTGGATGTCTTGGATGCGATGAAAGCCTCGGGGGAGCAGCAACGCCAACGGTTGTCGATTCAACAGCGACGCCCCCATCAGCCGTAGCCTAAGACTGTCTCTGTCAGTTAGTGTTAGGTCTCCTTTTTTTGTCTTTACCGTCTTTTCATCGGCCCTCAAACGTCCGGAGGCCCCGTCAGAGCCACCTTTCTTTGGATGCGGCAGCCACATCTGCTACGCCACGGTGGTATGGTGAGGGAGACAGAGCTTGATATCGCCGCCGCTTGTTTTTTGGCCGACGGAACGCCGTGGGTGGGCGCTACAGAAGAACCGGGGGAACGGAGACCGATCAAATACGGAAGGGTATATGGCAAAGGTGAGGCAGGTCTATACGAATCTAGGAGACTGTCCGCTGTAGTTCGGGCTCTGGATGAGAGCGGTGGATATGAACGTTTTTTTTTTTGGTTGCCTCGGAAGGCTCTATATCTAACAAGTGCGAAGTACCGAAAGGCCCCTGGAAACTAGAAGATGAAAGAATCCACAGTCCCAGGGCGTATCAGGGCTTCGGAGATTTATTCGGATGTGGGAGTCAGGGTGTCTGATCGTGGACGACATCGGATTGAGAGCGTATCAGCATTTGCTTGGGAGTGTAACCGATAGCTGGGCTGATATCAGCAAACCCAAGTAGAGGTGGTCAACAGGGGGCGGCGGGGCTTTCTTCGTCTGGGGCTGGGAGGAGACGGCAGGAGAGTACTCCGTACGAGAGTGAGACTGGCGGGCCAGATTTCAGTGTGATGAACAAAGCGAAATAGCTGGTCAGTGCTGTTGACGAATGTTGCAGAAAGAGGCGAATGGACCATGAAGAAAGGGGTTGAATATTATTAACCCGTAATACTGCTACGATGCGAGCTGAGTGCCAGAGCCCAGAGCTGAAGCGGTGCCATGTGGGGTTGACGGACAGCCTCCGTAGCTGACGGTCCCAGGCGGATGTTCCAGACGGAATGGAATGGTCGTGGCGAGGTGTTGGTAGGGGGTCCACGCGAGGAATCGACTGTCAGCGTCGAGGAAGACTGGAAGAAGAAGAAGACGAAGAAGAGGAGTGCGAGTGTGGCCGAGGCGGGCCGAGTCGAGACATGGGCAGAAGAGCGAGTCCCCGGATTTCCACCGGGTGAACAGAAGGCTACTCCCAAAGAGGCAAGACCATGTCGGTGGTTCCGCTAAATTACACGCCGCACCCGCTGCGAAGCTGCATAGTCGAGACTTGATTCTCCATCCACTCTACCTACCTTACTGCGTTCTGCTGCAGTATCTGGGCGGGTGGCTAAGCGTTGCTAACGTGCAAAGGTACCGTAGTGAGTGTACTTACGAATGATAGCCGTGGATTGGGATTGGACAGGCTGTAAGAGAGTGAGAAAGGCGGCAAACATGTCAAAGTGCGGCTGTTGGTGAGGTTACAAGTGCAGGTTGAAGGAGCGACCGACCCATCCACACAATGCAAGTCCACATCCACACGGCCTTCCACCTTACTTGTACTGCGCAGTGAGTACGATGTACTCCGTATTTGTCCACGCGGTGAGAAAAGGAGGTACTCGGGATACATCTTGCCTCACATTAGGCTGTGGTATGCAAGGCATGGTAGAGAGTGGTGCGAGGTATCACGAGGTATCGCGGTCGCAAAGTGGGAAGGAGCGAAAGTGGGCAGCGTGGGAGGGTACCCCCGTGTTGTCGGGTAGCAAAGAAGCCAAGAACCCACGCCTCTTGCCTGCCCATAACGTGGTGTTCCACGTCCCATCCCGGCAATCACAACCTAGCGGTCCCTGCCATTTGAAGCAGCAAATAGCCAGAGGGCTCTGAAGCAGCAAGTACTGAGTAGTCGCGCTCTGCCCCTCCCTCCTCCCTCCTTCCTGGTCTGCCCCATAAATGCTCCTACCGTATGTAGCTGTCTATTCTGCCTGCCTTTCGTCATTGCCACGGCCCTTTCATCTGAAGGTTTTCCTCTCCCTGAAAGGTCACCACCAACGAGAAAGAGTGGAAGACGTGCTCTCCTCCCACCACATACCTTACCTTACCGATCCAAATACAGACACAGAGCACGACCGCGACAGGAACGATATCCTACCTACCCTCGCCCGTATCAGACGTCGCGAACGAACCACTCGCGGCTACTCGACTTCGATTTCCATTGTTAGCAGCAGTGGTCAGTCGCCCCAGGGGAAGAAACGGTGCGGCGTGTCTTCCCGCCAGCTCCAGTTCGCCAGCTCCGAACCACACATATCCATCCCCAGTCCCTAGGCCTAGACCCAGCACCAGACGAGGCCTCGATCCGAATCGAACCCCTTTCCACCACCACAACTCCTTCCCATTGACCACTCACGAGACGCAACGAAATACCACCTACTTCCTTCCTTCTTCACCCATCTAACAACCTCACGACGACTGGTTCACCTGGACCTGCCTTATTCGACTCGACCACCTTTTCGGGCCGTGATGGTGACGATCGACGTGCTGCCCAGCTGAACGAATATCCATACCAAGCAATTTTTCAGATCCGAACCGAATACCTCCTACTCTTTATGACGGGAATAGCAGCCATCAACAAAAAAATACATACTATGGCGGCTACCGTTGCGCATGCGAACCCCCTGTCGAACCAGGTTGGCGGAGGCTTGTCCAAGATGATGGGCGGAGGCAGTAGCAGTAATGGCCACACTCAGGCTCAGGTCCAGGCTCAGGCGCAACAACATTCCGATGCTGGAGCTGGACCTATTGCGAGCCGGAAGTTGACTCCTCAGGACTTTCGCGTTGTGAGAACGCTTGGAACTGGTTCGTTTGCGCCCCTTCCCCCATGTCTCGCTGCACCTACCTTGTCTCGGAATACCGTTTGCTGATCATGGACCTTAACCGTGCAGGAACGTTTGCTCGGGTGTGTCTTGTGCGCCCGGCAAATGCGACTGAAGAGGAGCGCGATACCGTTTTCGCGCTGAAGATACTGCGGAAAACAGAGGTCATCAAGCTGAAGCAGATCGACCACGTCCGTCACGAACGTCTAATTCTCGGCGATGTTGCCGGCCACCCCTTCATCACAAATCTTATTTCCTCCTTCGCCGACCGCGACCACTTGTACATGCTGTTGGACTACGTCCCCGGCGGCGAGCTTTTCAGCTACTTGCGCAAGTTCCGGCGCTTCGAGGAGGAGACGGCGCGCTTCTACGCTGCAGAAATTGTTCTAGTGCTGGAGTACCTTCACGAGCAACAAGGCCGTGTCGCGTATCGTGACCTCAAGCCCGAAAACCTTCTCCTGGATGGCGACGGCCATATCAAGTTGGTCGACTTTGGCTTCGCAAAGAGGCTGAGCAACAGCTCAGGGCAGCCCATTGAAACTTACACACTCTGCGGCACTCCCGAATACCTCGCCCCGGAAGTGATCCATAACAAAGGTCACACGACGGCGGTGGACTGGTGGGCGCTGGGCATTCTGATATACGAGTTCTTGACGGGATACCCGCCATTCTGGCACCAGAACCCAATCGAGATCTACAAGCAGTGAGTTACACCGCAGCGGCCGGCAGGCTCCCCCTCCCTCTTATTGCAGCGGCCACTAACAAACTTGGCAGGATTGTCGAGAAGCCCGTCATGTTCCCTCATGACCCGCCAGTATCAGCCGAAGCTCAAGATCTGATCAGATCCTTCTGCACAGTAGACCGATCCCGACGACTAGGCAACGTTAGCGGGGGAGCAGCCAAGGTCAAAGAACACCCCTTCTTCCGAGGGGTCAACTGGGACGACATGTACCACCGACGAGTGCGAGGCCCCATCATCCCACCGATTCGATACCCCGGCGATGCGCAATGCTTTGACATCTACCCCGAGGACGACGGCAAGAGGGAACCATACACCGAAGACATGGTCCAGAAATACGACCAGTACTTCAAGGACTTTTGACGCAAGCTTTGTCAACCTTTTCGACCCATCATTGTATGAATCATGCGTTCGGAGTTGTTCTTTACTCGGAGGAGTTGGTCTCCGTAATTCTTTCATGTTTTTTTGTTATGATACTCCAACCTGTAACTGTACTGCATGAGACTTGGTAGCGAGGATCAGGAGAATGAGCGGCCCGTTCAGCGTCGCTCGAGAGAGGCAGAGCTTGGACATGGGGAAAGAAGCTGTTAGGCTTTGGTCTGGACTATGTGTGTGAGGGAAATTCTGCTGGTCAAACCCTGGATAAGGTAGGCATCGCTGGGTATTGTTCTTTTTCCACCCCATTTCACTCGGGTATTTGAAGGCGTTAGATTACGATTGGGGAATTAGCCAGCCTGTACCGGGGGCAATTCAGGAACCTTGTCTTTTGGAGGTAGGAGATACTTCCAATCAAGGAATAGAAGAGGAATTTCCGTATCCATATGAGGCATCGCGGTCATGACCGGCGGTTGTTGTCTCTTCCTGTTGCCCCAGTGCCCATATGCAAGTGAGATGCTGTGCCATCACAGAAAGAAGCAAGTCGAAAGACAAATGCAAATCGCAGCGTGCTGCCCGACCTGAGATGGCTGACCAGGTTGTCAGAGCGCCCCCGTGAGCACCGACCAAAAGTCCTGGCCAGGACAATGACAGCATGGGGGAGTGTCTCAGCTCCTCGAGGAGCTAGCCGAGTTGGGC
Organism: Colletotrichum scovillei; assembly: GCF_011075155.1. Lineage (NCBI taxonomy): Eukaryota > Fungi > Ascomycota > Sordariomycetes > Glomerellales > Glomerellaceae > Colletotrichum > Colletotrichum scovillei. Next base: position 802,753 of record NW_023336264.1, read on the forward strand.
ATGACACATGCTCGTGGATTGTCACTCTGGTGATGGGCCAATCTCACGTCACCTGAGCCAGACGTTGTGTCCCCTTTCTCAGACTCATCTCACTTGTATCTCATTTTGGTTATAGCCCAGCACTCAGATTTTGTGTCGGACAGTTTGATGAGGCTCTTTGTCTTGGTGAGGGCCTTGGTGAGGCAAGTGACATCATATCAACTTGATCTGAAGGGTAGACTAGACTGGAATGTCCAAGGTGGGATAAATGCCATCATATCCGTACGGCGGAAAAGGCAAGGCAGATCAAGGGGTCGCGAGCCAAAGTGTGTATAGGTGTGACCTCTCACTGAGTAAAGGGGGAAAAGAGGGAGTAGCCGGGTGAGTTTGATGGGTGAGATGAGAATGAGACTGACGGAAGAGGTGGAGTGCCGTGACCTAAGAATGGTCGGCGCAGGCGGGTTGCAAATAAGGTGCAGAGGGGTTACCCCTCTGCAGGGGACTGCCGGGCTGCGAACCGCCCACGCCGCCCACTATGAGATGCCTCCCGTGCAGTCCGATTAGGGGTAGCAAGCCTCTCACCTTGCTAAGGTGCCTGACTGCCGTTCACGAGCACCTAAAGTTGCCCAGGTGGGAAGCATTAGTTGGGGAGGTGGGAGGTGAGGTGTGAGTGGTGCAGGTGGGCTGCCACGGCTGCAGGTCACTAGCAGTTCAGATAGGGCAGACGGGCTCAGAAAAGGTAGGGCGGGTACGTACCGTGACCCTCTGGGCATGGACGGAATCCTTGGCGGGAAACCTCTCCAACTATCCACTGCATTGCATTCAGCTCCAGTCCCGACCTCTGGCGCGCAGCTGCTTACTGCTTCTCTCCCCATCAAATCATCCAACGAATTCCCACACACACATACTCTCTCTCTCTCTCCGAACACCGAATCGAAAAACTGCCTTTCAGTCTCGAGGCGTACTGATGCTTCAAGAACCATCCATTCATTTGCTGTGACGCCAAAGACCCCCTTCACTCCTTTGGCAGCCAGCGCCTCGTTTTAGGCTCGAACCCCCCTCACCCTTCCAAGACTGCGAGCCGTCGACCAAGACCCGACCTTACCTTACGCATCCCGCGAATCTGTATCCATCCGGCCCAAGCCGAGCCCTTCGATCCGCGGTCCCCTTACGATACCACTCCCCGACATGACCAGCTGAGTGCAACAGCTTCAGGATGTTCACTCTATCCAGTCTCGTGCAGAAGGCACAGCAGTTGGTCGACCCGACCCAAGGGCTGAACCTGACCAACTCGGACAAGAACCCATCCAAGTCGTCGCTGTTCCAGAACCAGTTCCGCCTACCCAGCACCCAGACGCCGCTGTACGAGATCAATGCCGAGTTGACCATCCCGCCCGCCAATGCCACCTATGGAGGCAAGGACCACGATCGAGGCTATCACTATGCTGGCAAGCTACACCTGTCTGAAGGCTACATGTGCTTCTCCACGACCCCATCCAGTTTCGTCCAGGGCGCCAGCACCTCAACAAGCTCTGCCTTCACTGGCCAAACACATGGCGGAGGCCCCAGTGGAAATGGCTTCACCTTTCCCCTCTGCGCCATCAGACGGGTAGAGAGGTTGAACAGCCAGACATTCCAGGTAAGGTTGCTCCAAACCCCGGGTTGTGACATTGACAACAGTCCGTGCTCCATCCCCCGCAAGGCCATGAACTGACATGCTGCTCTACCACGTAGTTTGCCTTGGCGATTACCACATGGAATGGCATCAATCAGCAAGAGAAGAAGGACAAGGACAAGGAAGCCGTCCCCGACAAGGATAAGAAGGATGTTAGGGAACAAAGGATCACGATACACCTTGCGGGTACCCGCCAGGGCTGCGAGCGCTTCTGCGACGGCCTGAAGAAGGGACTGAGGGCCGGCGTTGGGAACGTTGGCAAATACAAAAAGGTCACCAGCGAGTGCTACTCCGAGTATCTCCTCCGATCCGATGACAAAAAGAATGCGAGCCCGCCCGACGCCGGCTTGGGTATGCTCTTCCGCTATCCTGGAGACCCAAAGAAGCTCCGCGACAGGGCCAAGATGCGTCTCTGGGCCGAGTACTTGCGCGACAACGGGCGAAACATGACGCTCATCCGCCAGCCGACCTTCCACAAGCTCATCCGCGTTGGTTTGCCTAATCGATTGAGAGGTGAGACTTGGGAGTTGACGTCTGGATCGATCTACCTCCGACTCGAGCACCCGACACTGTACGCCGAAACGCTAGCCAAGTACGAAGGCCAAGAGTCCCTCGCTATTGACGAGATCGAAAAGGACCTGAACCGAAGCTTGCCAGAGTATCCCGGGTTCCAGAGCGAAGAGGGCATCGGCCGTCTGCGCCGTGTGCTTACGGCTTACAGCTGGGTGAATCCGGATGTCGGATACTGCCAGGCCATGAACATTGTGGTAGCGGCATTGCTCATCTACATGTCGGAGACGCAGGCCTTCTTCCTACTGTCGTCCATGTGCGACAGACTAGTACCAGGATACTACTCTACGACAATGTACGGAACTTTGTTGGACCAAAAAGTGTTTGAATCACTAGTCGAGAAGACTATGCCTATCCTATGGGAACACCTGGTGAAGAGCGACGTGCAACTTTCAGTCGTGTCACTACCTTGGTTCTTGTCGCTCTACATCAACTCGATGCCCTTGGTTTTCGCCTTCCGAGTTCTGGACGTCTTCTTCGTCGAGGGACCGAAAGTTTTGTTCCAAATAGGACTCGCCATTTTGAGAATCAACGGCGAGGAGCTTTTGGACGCCACAGATGACGGCGCCTTCATCTCCATCCTCAAGGGTTATTTTGCTCGTCTCGACGAGTCGGCGCACCCCAAGTCGGAAAACCCGAAGCTGCGCGCCGTAACCAAGTTCCAAGAGTTGATGGTGGTGGCATTCAAAGAATTCTCGGGCATCACGCACAGCAGTATCACAGACCTGCGGTTGAAGAACAAGGATGCCGTGCTAAGCAACATTGAGAGTTTCGCAAAGAGAACAGCCCTCCGAAATTTGGGCCCCGACAGCAAACTCCTTGCCGCGGAGGAGCTGGGCGCCTTGTACGATCGCTTCTATACAATTCTGTACGAGAGACAACAGCGAGAGAGCATTATTCAGCAGGAAAAACAACGTCGTGCAAAGAACGCACGGCCTAGAGCGCGAGATGTGTTTGAACCCAGCGACGAACACGTTGAAAAGGGGCGAGTGGCCCTTGGTGCTAGCACCAGTCTGATGGATTACGATGCGTTTAGAGAATTCCTCGCCAACATGGCAAAGTGGGCGATGTCCGACTCACCCACTACACCACGCCGCGACACATTCGCCGATAAGGACAGAAATGCCTACACAAGCCGTCGTCAAAATAACGGCCTCCTTTCCCCATGGGGATCGGGCCCGGAACCTGCCGATCACGAGTTCATGCAGCAATTGTTCAAAAAATGGGATGTCAGCGGAGCCGGCGTGCTGACTCTAGCTGATGTAGTGTCAGGCTTCGCCAGGATCAAGGGCAAGAAGGACATTATGGGGACTATTACGTATTTCTTTGAACTTTACGACGATGATGGCGATGGTAAGGTTGACCGTGAGGGCATCTTACGTATTTCCGAAGCGCTCCTCTTCCTCTCGAGAAGAGGACTCGAGGGCACACTGAGCCCGAGTGCCTCAACGCTCACGCTCAGCACGCCCACTGGCCAAGGCAGTGAACCAAGCCTGCCTGGCATCTCGACCAACGAAAGGTTTCTGGGCAGCGTCAGCGCATTTATCAGAAGATGCTTCGAATATGCCGATCCCGACCACCCCAACAACAAGATCCACGAAGAAGAAGAAGAGCCCAAATCTACGGAGAACAGTGAGGCGTTCGCCATCGGCGACGACGATGATGAAGAGGACCTACTTGCCATGGATTCGCCTCCCGGCAGCCCAAGCAAAGCAAAGAAGTCATTCTCGGACTCGCTATCCTCGCCGACTGAAGAGAAGCCTCCTGCCGCAGGGCAGTCACAACGACGTGTCTCAAAGGCGCAGTCAGAAGCGGCAAACGCTGCTTTGGACCCTGCGAACCCGTTACACATGACGCTGCCAACGTTCCGCATGGTCGTTCTCGCCGATGAACTCCTTGAGCAATTCTTTGAGTCATCTTTCCCAACCTCTTTCCACCTTATCGAGGGTCTACCAACAGTGTCAACGCCCACATCCACTCTTACTACCTTTTCCAGTCTCAACTTTGGACGTGCACCCGTCGCAGCTCTCAATCCGGCGGCTCAAGGGGCCACCCGCGGTCTACGCGGTGTACTGGACAACATCGTCACGGACGGCATGCGTGTGGCTGCAGAAGTTCGTCGGAGGATGGAGGAGGCTCAGAAGGAGCTGGAGAAGAACGCTGTGCCTGGGCAACAAAGAGATGTCGAAGACGAGGAGGACGATGCGGACATTGGAGTCGAAATCGGCATCAGAAAAGGCACGGCCAGCGGAAGCGCGGACATTGAGAGACGGAGTGTACGGAGCGAAGACCGTGACCTTCTCGACGGGGCAGATGCCGAGGCTGGGGCCAACGGTAGCGGCAAGGAAGGACAGCTCGTGGACATTGAGCCCACAAACCGGAGCGAGACGAATACCAAGGGTGTCGTTGAATTTGAGGGCTGATCGACGTCTCTACGCATGTACGCAAGCATGCAAGCACGCAAGAACCACGGCTTGCGTGATCCGTTGAGGGTTCGCTCCGCCCGGCAAGCAGGTGGGCACGGCCACAGCCCACATGGCGGGTTCGAGGCACGCAAGGAGCGGCAGTTGTCAGGAAGCTTTGGAAGGAATGCTGCGAAATTGGGGAGGACGCATGCGGCACGAAATCGCGCTGTAGCAAGGAGGATGGATAGGCGATGCTTTCCCTCTAGTTCGTGGGAGAAGGTATGTGTGGGAATTAGGACTATACCTGTCGACGTCTTATCACGGGATTCACGTTTGGGATTGTACTGCCTCTGCGGCTAGAAGAAATGGTCACTCAAGACAAGCAAGATGTTGTCCATTGAGGCCTGGTTGTGCCAGTGCGTCCCTCCTGTGCCAGTCGCCCAATGCAGACCTGGCAAAGCGTCACATCGACCGAGGTCATCGCCACGAGCCATTGCTGGCTGATACTGACAGAATCAGTTGAAACGTTTGGATGTCGTAGCATACGTAGTACAATAACGGGCGCCTTCTCCCTTGCTCGGTTTCGAAATCGGCGGTCATCGACAGGGTCTGGCACGGAATTGAGGGTGGTACAAAGGGTTCCCAGAACGGCAGATGAGGGTCGACGATCCGCAACGCCATCTGCATGGCTCGAGAGGCACTAGAGTACCCGGTATCAAGTTCCTCTTGAAGTTTGTGATCGTTTGCAATCAAACTTTGGCATTGAGGGGCGTGGGCAACATGGAGCTCTTATGCATCATCGACATGAGTGAAGGAGCCCGTGGAAGAAGAGCATGGCATGGACGGCAGTTGACTTTCTGCCTAGGAACTTTGATGGCACAGGATGGAGGGGAGAGGAGGGAAAGAAAAAGATGGCCAGTCAGGTCAGTATTATCATGTCTTGGCGGGGACATTTGCGTGTAGAGGCTAACGATACCTTAGTCTGAATACCTAGTTACCTAACTAAGGTAGGCACGGCTAGGAAGAGTGATAAGGCGAGGGAGAAGGTGTCTCCAAGGAGGAAGAAGCAACGCCGAAGCAACGTGGCTTATGCAGGGAGAAGACGAGGCATGTATTCCTTCCACTCCTTGCGAAGACGTGAAGGTGCCATTGGACCCTTCCTTTCCCTCTTGGCCTTGAACGAGAAGAGGCTAAGGAACTTCAAGTTCTCAACTCCCACCAAGGGCCACCAGTTGTCGACGCCTCTCGCATATCCCTCAACTCGTCGCCACCCAACACCGTCACTCCACATTCCAACATCACGACGCCTTGCATTTCCTTGGACAACCAGTTTCCAGGAGTCTGGAATTCCTCGACTCATGGTATGCCGGCGGAGTATCCCGTCCGTTCCGTTCTCTTTTTTTTTGTCCCCTGCCGTCTCTGCTTGCGTCTTCCAAGTTTCTTTTCACGTGTCCCGGCCTCCACTTCACCCGCTCTGAGTCTGCACGACATGGCCACATGTTTGTGTGACCACGGACATCCCCCCCATCTTCGGCCACAACCCTTGTCTTGACGCCCAGTCGTACAAGTGTTTTTGACCCGGGGACTTGGGAGCCGTTGGTTGCACAGGGACAACCACTATCGTCGAATATGGATGCCGTACTGAAGGGCCTTGTCCTCGCAAGACTTCTCTGCTCAATATTCTCACGAGACATTGGTTTCTCTTCTCTCAAGGCAAGCATAGATGTGCTTACACTATACACAAGCATACACATACGTACATACATTCACCGGCGGGTTATCTGCTCCGTTGGCCCACGGCAAACTGTGTGGGCACGTAACGCATCCACCGTAAAGACCGCTATGCCTTCTCCGTCCCTCGATCAACGACGGCTTGTTTCCCCCTCTACATTCCGCACGTTGCACAGCCAAGCTTCTCGTCTCGCGCTCCAATGTTTCTTGTCGCCGTTGCACAAGAACGCAGAGGAAAGTATGGCGGTCGGCCGGCATTCTCTTAGTCGTCCCACACATCCTAGCTCCACACCAAACGACGATTTCTGCTAACAGGACGGGGGCAATAGGCTACACCAAGAGAGGTCATCGCCGTTCTCGAAAACGTGCTTCGCAACATTGCAACAAGCGGCCCCCGTTAAATTGTCTGAATTCAGCCGCAGGAGAAAGTCCCCGCTACGACCATGAGGGAAGAATGATGAATGGAAATGTGAAGAGTGGCCACGGCTCTTGCGAGACATCGCCAGGCCATCCGGTTTCCTGGCTCCAGAGTCCCATTGCTCGCCAACGCCTCTTCGCCCTTTCGCCTCTCTTCTCTTTTTCGACTCAGGAGTGAGAGGGGCGGCCGTCCAAGAGGCAAGCTAGGCCAGACACCCACATACGTCGACCCGTATTGCATGAGAGGAATGACTGGCGTTCAGGGGAAAAGCATCGCATACGGCTGGACCTGAGAATCGTCATTTCAAACATTCCAGGTTCCTGGGAACGAGCCCATGCTCTCGCTCTCTCTCTTACCCGGCAGCCCTAAGGTGGGAAGGGAGGTGGGACATCCAATGCCGCCCGTATCGATGGAAGTGGGCAAGAGGCGACAGGAACAGCATTCTTGGTCCTCGCGACGAGAAGCTTTCAAATACAGCCAAGATTCTCCTCCCAGAATATCGGTTTTCCTTCTTCTCTCCACCGCGCTTCGACTCACACTCGCTTCTCCTTTTCGTCCGTCTCAACCTGGTTTTTCTTCCGGGGGCAAGTTGGGCAGTCATTCGTTCTTGTTGCTTGGTTCTTGCTTGCGCCTGTCACTCTTTAGGGAGATTGACATCCCTTTCGTCTTAATACTCCCCTACCCCTCTCCATTTTCGACTTTTGCCTGTTGGCTTGCTGTAGTTCGTCAGTCATTCTCCGAAGATTACCGACAAGATGGGTTGGATGAAGCAGGCGGCCGTCTTGGCCACTGTCGCTTTTGCGGCAGTCACCCAAGGGCAGACTGCTGCCAACGGCAACTGTTTCCCCCCGGGAACGCAAACCGCCACGACCTCGGTCATCTCGCAGATGACCCAGGAAAAGTGTAACAACTTCTGCCAGGGTTACACCGTGTTCGGCATCTACGAGTCAGCTGCCAATACATACACCTGTGGCTGTGGTGGCACTCCTACGAACGCTACCGCTGTCGCGAATAGCAACTGCAACACGATCTGCCCTGGCGATAGCACTCAGACTGAGAACTGCGGTGGTACGGCTGGTGAAATCCACTTCAACGTTCAAGTCGTCAGCTCCAACTCCACCACCACCTCTTCCTCATCCAGCTCTACTAGCACCACCTCTTCCTCCTCTTCCACTTCAAGCCTCACGACAACCACCACGGATACCTCCAGCCACTCCACCACCACTACTTCCACTGCTAGCCCCTCGTCCAACTCAACTACTACATCTTCGTCCAGCAGCTCTAGCAGCTCTAGCAGCTCCAGCAGTTCCAGCAGCTCCAGCAGTGGCACCTCCAGCCACTCGACCACCACGACCAGCACAGCCACTACCAGCCCGACGTCGTCCTCTTCGTCCACTGGCAGCTCCAGCAGCTCCAGCAGTTTGTCGACCACGACTACCTCGCCTACTAGCAGCGGAAGCACCACCTCCACTGGCTCATCTGCTTCGTCAAGCTCGAGCAGCTCCCAGAGCGACACCTCTAGTCACTCCTCGACAAGCACCACTGCCGGAACTTCTTCCTCGACTGGATCTAGCTCCGCTTCTGGTACGCTAAGCACCAGCGGCTCTTCCAGCAGCTTGACGTCGTCCCTGTCGACCTCTGCTGCCGGCACCTCGAGCTCCGCTTCTACCACTGCTGCTGGTTCTAGCACATCAACCTCTGCTGCCGCCAGCTCTTCGTCTTCCGTTGCTGCTTCCAGCTCTTCGTCTTCAGTTGCTGCTTCCAGCTCGTCATCTTCTGTCGCAGCTGCTAGCTCATCCTCCTCGGTTGCCTCTGTCGCCAGCTCTTCGTCTTCCGTCGCTGCCGCCAGCTCTTCTTCATCCGTTGCCGCCGCCAGCTCTTCTTCATCCGTTGCCGCCGCTAGCTCATCTTCCTCCGTTGCCGCCGCCAGCTCGTCGTCCTCCGTTGCTGCTGCCAGCTCCTCTTCTGCCGCTGCTGCTAGCTCTTCGTCGGCCGCTGCCACCAGCTCTTCTGCTGCCCCTGCTAGCTCCTCGTCTGCTGCCGCCGCCAGCTCTTCATCTGCCGCCGCTGCCAGCTCGTCTTCTGCTGCCGCTGCTAGCTCTTCCGCTGCGCCTGCCAGTTCTTCGGCAGCTGCTCCGTCCTCGACTGCTGCTGCTTCCTCGTCGGAGGCCCCTGCTTCATCAGCTGCCCCAACCACATCTGCGGCTGAACCTGGCCAGTCTTCCATCGCTGTCCTCAGCCCCGATCCGGTGCCTTTCTCTAAGGCTCTCGAGATCCAGCCCGGCGAAGCTGTTGTCGTTGACATTCCTAACACCAGCGGTAACGCGGAGAGATTTGTTGTCCAGTCACAGGGATGCAGAGGTGTTCCCGCTGGAGAGTCGCCCTTCGAGAACACTGTCAACCCTCCCGATGCTTCTACCGCCCCTGCATGCGCGGTTGCTTGCGCTTCTCAGTCCCTGCCCTACACTACCGTCATTAGAGGCCAATGCTTCTGCGGTTCTGTTCTCAGAACCTTGCCTCTCATTCCTGCTGATCAATGCGCTGCCGCTGCGAGCAGCCGTCGTCGCAGCGCCCTCAAACGCCAGGCCGGTACTGTTGATCCCGCCACGATCCTCAGTGTGACACCTGCCAGCCAGGTTGCCCTTGCTGCTGCCTCGACTACTTTGAGCTCATCCAGCGTTCCTTCTGCCGTGGTCAACACTGACACTAACCTCCAGTTCGTCCCTACCAACACTGGAACGTCCGTCGCCAGCGCCAGCGCCAGCTCCACCGCCTCTTCCGGAACTTCCACTGGTACGGTCTCCGGCACGACCTCTGGAACGGTCTCTGCCTCCAACTCCGCGTCCAACTCTGCCTCCAGCTCTGTCACCAGCGCCGCCGCGGCTTCTCAGACCGACTTCATCCTCGCCATTGTCGGCGGAAGAGCACCCACCAGCTCCAGCAGCTCCTCAAGCTCTTCCAGCACTGCCACATCGTCCTCAAGCTCTTCTACTCGTAGCAGCAGCAGCAGCGGCAGCAGCAGTTCCACTGGCTCAAGCTCCTCTGGTACTTCCAGCAGCAGCTCCTCTGGCAGCTCTTCCTCGGGCAGCACCTCTTCTGGATTTACCTCCACTGGCTCCAGCTCCAGCTCTTCTGGATCAACCACTGCTAGCACTACGGATACTTCTACCAGCTTGTCCATTACCAGCTCTGCTTCCACCAGCAGCTCTACTAGCGCACCGTTCTCGAACTCCACCACTGCCCTTACCATGAAGAAGCGTGGCCCTATCATGGCGCACCTCATGAACCGCCAGAGCGGCGCAACCACCTACGTCGGTACCACTGGACAGACCAACCCTACCAACTGCAACCAGGCTGCTGTATTCAGAATCGGCGCTTCTGGCACCCTTACTGTTGATGGCGTTGCCCTCGGTGTCAACCCCAACACGCCTTTCATTGCTCTCCGCTCCGGCAGCACTGGATCGATCACCGCGACTTTCACTCTTAACAACGGTGTCTTCGCATGGTCCAACGCAGCCTTCTCTGGAGGACAGGCCGGTTTCTGCCAGGACAACAGCGGTCAAGTTTACGCTACCTTCGGAACCACCGTCCCGCCCAACTGTACTCCGGTCACCCTGAGCGCCACTCCTCGTAAGTCAAACCGCACATGTCTAACGATCTCGCTGTTAACACTCTCTACTAGGCTCTTCCTGCACGGCCAGCGGCAGCACTACCAGCCTCCCCGCCTCCACCGCCGCTACCAACTCTGCCACCACCACTCCCGCCGGTGTTTCGACCACGTCTACCGCCAACCCTGGATCGACCGTCTCCTCCAGCCTTACCACCACCCGCTCTGGAAGTGGCACAACTACCCCCGTTGGTTCCACTACCGCTCCTACCGGTGGCTCTACCTTTGTCAGCGGTGGCTCGACCTTCGTCACTGGCGGTTCAACTGTTGTCTCTGGTGGCTCTACCATTGTCTCGGGCAGCTCCACGTTCGTTTCCGGCGGTTCTACCTTCGTTACTGGAGGTTCTACCGTTGTCACTGGTGGATCTACTATCGTCAGCCCTACCACTGGTCCTGCTGGCGGCGCGACAACCGACAGCAGCGCTGCTGCAGCCACCTCCAGCATTGCTCCCAACCCTGTCGCTGTTGATGGCTTCTCTCTGTTGGGATGCTTCGCCTCGTCCAGCAACTTCCCTTCGTTCGTTCTGGCCTTGTCTGACCCGTTGTTGACCCTCGAGAAGTGTACCGCTGCCTGCCCCGCCAGCTCTAGACTTGCTGGCTTGTTTGGTACCGACTGCTACTGTGGTGACATCATCGATAACACTCTCACCATCCTCGTTCCCGAGGCCCAGTGCAACACTGTCTGCCCTGGTAACCCTGCGCAGCGTTGCGGTGGTCGCGCCTCTTCCGTCCGTCTGGCTCGTCGCCAGATCCCGACTGATGTCCGTCTTACCGTCTACGTCCGTCTTGACGTCTCCCCGCCGGTTGTCTCCACTGTCACCAGCATTAGCGTCAGCACCGGCGCCGGTACCACCGCCTCCGTCACCGTCGTCAACACCATCACCGAGCCTGGTACCACCATCACTGGTGCGCCGGTTCCCACCAGCACTGGCCCCAACATTGCGGGCACCCTCACTCTGCCCCCTGGTCTGTACACGGCTGGGGCTCCTCTGCCTGGTGGCGAGGTTTGCTACGTCGTCACCCGATCCTGGTTCATCGGACAGACGTCGCTGCTCCCTGCCCTGCCCACGGCTACCGTCTGAGCGTGACTTTCCCAGCATCAAATCACGAAGTCATTGGCATAAGATACATGTACGGTTCACATATAGACTAGGGAGTTGTTTCCCGCAGCTTATGGGATTTGTGTGAAATTTGTTTCTAACTAGCATGGGGGAAAGAGAACAGTTACGACTTGTACGAACTGTATCACTGGGTAATGTAGGAGATGTTTTGTAGTTTATTTTGTCTTTTTTTGTCGGACTTGGTTTAGGAGAATAGATGATTTAGGACCCAAACGTTTGATCATGCCGCTGTCCACTTGCAATTTTTGTGTAACTGCCACGTATAAGCCAATGAGTAAATTCTGGTTTTCATGCCCTCCAAGGCTGCTCTTTGTCGAGGACTTTGCCATTACCTTTTCTGTGAGACCTGCCTCCGCCGCGCTGTCACCACGGTGATGAGCCCCTCGCCAGGATTGCATCTCAGAGGAACGAGTTCGACATCAGTGTTACTTCCGACGCGCGAAGCATGAGAATGTCTTGACTGAAGCATTTCAAGGCAAGAGTTTTGTCCCTCATGTCTTGGTCATGAGGGAGTCATGAGGGTTACGCATGGCTCGGCCGTAAAAGAGTTGAGGGAATGCCGCGTCATTTTGTCGTCCTCGTGTACATCACCCTCTGAAGCGCTGCGGTATGTGATGTCGCATGGTTTTCTGTGCGTGGTTTGGATAGTTGGGTGTCAATTTTCTATGATGACGCTACTCCATTGGACATGATTGAGAGTCGGACGAGCATGCGTGAGGGGAGGGTGCATTGTTGTAGAAAAGGTAGCGTTAGGAGCAGATGGGGGCGGTGGAATTTGGGATTAGTTGTGTTCTGGACCTGGGTTCGGCTTCTCGAGGTTGGCTGGGTTTGAGGAAGGTATATAAACATACCCGAATTGCGAGGTTGTTGTTTGGAACTGCAGCAGTACTTTGTCCTTTGTCCACTGGGATTGGAAATGTCTTGATTTTTGACCGTGGAAGGAGCGTAAGGTCACTCGAAGGATGATTTCAGAAAAGGCGTTTTGAGAGAGAGAATCTGGTCGTTTTGTTCTCTGTATTAAAGTGCTCGTTGCTAGTTTTGGAGTATTGTATCTAGAATACCTGGCAACGTTGCGGCGATGGATGAAGAAGAGTCGGTTGTCTAAGCTCAGCCTAGACGGTACACAGGTCTGTTCGGGCTCTGAGGCAACTGAATAACGTTTTTCCCCCCAAAATCGTGCACAGCGAGCGGGTTGAAGCTAGAGATCTTTTTGCTCTGGCTCGACGTGAGATGCATGCTCCTGAGACATCTATACAGAGGCCAGCGATGGAGTGCAGAAGGATAATAGGGGATCATATCTTGTAGAGTCAAAGTGTGGTTCAAGCATACAACCCCTCCAGGGTGTTTCTAGCCTCTTCTGTGAACTCATGGTTTTTGTAAAGATTTTTCTTTTGGGAGGTTCTGAGGATACAAGATATGTGTACAGTTGTGATTGACACCATATTGTGATGTGCTTAAGTGAGTAAGGGACAGATCCAGAACCCCAAGGCCTTGACGTGTAGTACGGGAGAGGGATGACCTTGCGGAGAATAGCGCACATTTTCGGATACACGATCTAGACGCGATTACCTAGGTCTTTATCCTGGAATAAGGGAGCTCCTGGCTTCATATACATATCAAGATAGTGAGTACGGAGTTGCCTACTTAGAGTGATGTTCTCGACTAGATGGGAGTGTATGTTTGCTTCTGCCAAAAGCGGTCTCGGTTCGAGAACTTGTTATACTATATAAGAAGGCCCAGAAACGGAATTGTAGACGTGCCAACAGATGTTTATCCCTTCTCTTCCACAGGGTCATTGGTAAAAGTTAAGTCGAGGAACATGCTTACGCGAAGCTGTTCTGGACTGCTGTATTGATCGTACTTAACCTCGCCCACAAGTCGAGATTATCAACATATTTCAAGAAGATGGTAGTGTTCTTAGCCAGTATAGGTGTATTCTGTTTGTTATACAGCGAGGGTATGGAGGGGTATAGAAAGATGATGAAGTTTTTGAAATGGAATAGGTTGAGGTTTCTATGTTCATCGCCATGGTGACCTCGAGTTGGAGAAGATCAACAAGATTAAGGAGGATTAGGGTGTGCGCGCCCTCGCATGAGCGAAAGAGTCAAGATAGTTCCATTGCTTGGCCGTTCCATTCTGGGGCTTCTGCCATACCATTTATATTCTCTTACGCCTCATGAAGCCGGTGAGAGCATCCACTAGTTGTATGAAAAGAGCAACACCGCCATTCTGCCTGCCCAAATCTGATCTCAAAATGGTTGTGTGAGTCTTTTGCTACGTGGTTGTTTTTCTCCTCTATGTTACATTCTGCCATTTGGTGCCCAATCCATTCTGCGCTACGGGAGTGATTCGGCCGTTGACTGCCCCGCTTCTCCGACCCGACTTCCCCGCTCCGAGCAGGTCAGTCCGTCCGGACGAGACGGTCAGCCCACCAATCACCAACCACATCCTCCACCCGACCCCTTGCACATCACTACTCAACTGCTACTAGCCGTCAGATGCCAGACTATATGCATAAAAGCCAAAGCTGACTCCAGATCTACTAGTCCATCAGACGATGATGGCGGAATACTTGATGGCTAACTTTACTCAAGGTTGACTTCTCGTCTTCCGCTTATCCCTAGCAGGTTCCCTCCATTTGCGGCGTCGCATCCGCTGTGCCGCTGTCACCCCGCACACTCACTTCCCTGCGCATCACACGGACATGCGAGTAAGAGGAGAAATGAAGATCTCCGTCTCTACCGTCGCTATTCCGAGCCTTCCCCGCGTTCTCTACTGTCACCTTCCCGGTACCCCAACGAGCCCATTGGGTTACATTACATATCGGACCATGTCTCTGATCGGGATCTGTCACCGTCTTGGCTTCCCTTCTTTTGATGTTCTTACTTTCCTGATACGGTACGCGAGAAGCTTTCCCATCGATGTGGTGTAACTGCGATACAACTCTATGTTCCTGGCCTGGTGATCTGGGTGACCTGGGTGACGTTGGACCTTCCATTGAACCAGGTTTTCCATTGAGAGAAGTGACTCTTTCCCGGCATCACATGAAAGCTTGTTCGAGGTCCGCGGCATTTGTTCTGATGGAGAGTTTGGGCGTGCAGTCTATCAGTTCCCATGTAGATGTAACAGTGTAGATGGCGATAAAAAGGCTGTTGTTCTAAGTAAACGACAGGTTCATCCCATCTCACGAGCAAGTTCCTAAGCTCTCGCACTCCTTGCCAGGGACTTGAAGCTTGTATCCTCCTTCCCCTTGCCTCCAAAACGGGCTTGTTCAGCCCCCGCCTGACGACAATGCCGTCTCTACGCCCCCTCCCCCTCCTGGCGATGCTTCTCGCATCGACCGCCGTCACCGCAGCCCCCTACAACACCTTTGACGGCCCAGGCTTCCCCGCCTGCAACGACGTCGCCGCAGTCCACAACGCAACCAGCGTCTCCGACATCCAGTCCCTCGTCAAGGACGCCATCGCCTCGGGCCAAAAAGTCCGCGCCTCGGGCAAGGGCCACATGTGGTACGACACAATGTGCTCCGACGATGCCAACACGGTCATCATCCGCACCGAGGACGTCAACGGCATCTCCGACTTTGATCTCGAGGGCGGGAGCGTGGTCATCGAGGCCGGCGTGACGTTCTTGCAGCTTGCCGAGTATCTGCATGCCCGTGGCGCGTCGGCAGGGTACACGCTTGTGAACTGGAATATCACGCTGGCGGGGTGTGTTGCTATGGGAGCGCATCGGTCTTCGATCCGTGAGGATTCCATGGTTGCGGCGGGCGTGCTGGAGTTGGATATTATTGATGGGAACGGGGAGCTGAGGCACCTTGTGCGGGACAATAATGACGATACGTGGCTTGCTGCCTCGACTTCTCTTGGGTTGTTGGGTGTTATTGTGCGGATGAAGTTCAAGATTTACCCCGACTTCAAGGTTTATGCTCAGCAGAAGACGTGAGTTTCTCATGAAGCTGGTGTAGCTTGACTTCGCTAACGATAACGGAAAAGGCTGGAAGAAAGCGAGGTCCTCGACGGCGACATCTACGGCATGATTGCGCCATACGCAACAGCAAACTTCTGGGTTCGTTTACTTCACACCCCCTTTTCCTAAGGGACTGCCATGGACTAATAACCCCACGCAGTGGTGGCCCTACAAGCGCAAATTCCACCACCGCTACTACGACGTCGTCCCCACAAACACCTCGGACCAGCAAGGCTTCCAAAACACCTTCTCCGTCACCGACCTCGAGGGCAACACGGCCCGCACCCTCCTCGACAGCGGCCGCTACCTCCCGACCTCCAACATGCTCGCCGAGGAAATCTTCTTCGGCCTCTGGTCGAAGCCCAACTTCCGCGAAAAGACGACGAACCAGCCCATCGAGGAGTGGCCCGTCTACGGGTGGAACTACGACGTGCTCATCGGCGGGCTGTACCCGGACCAGAGGCCGCTGTGGGAGGTCGGCGTCCAGGGGTATACGCTCGAGCTGGCGTTCCCGATCACGCAGGCGAACGCCATGCTGAAGCGCGTGAGGGCGTTGTTTGACGACGAGGCCAAGAAGTTGATTGTCATGACGTCGACGTATCGGAGCGGGATTAATATTAAGTTTGGCAGGCCGTATTTTGATCTGCTGGGGCAGGTTACGTATGGGACTGCTGATGGGGCGGATTGGAGTAAGGGGGTGATTATGCTTGATTTCCCGACGTTTAGGCCGACTGTTGGCGACCACAGCAGGTTCAACGAGCCTTTCTGTAAGTGGTTCCCTCGGTGACGTGTTCTACTCACCACAACCCATTGATGAAGGAGGAATATAAGCTGACTAAGTTTTGTTATTAGATCACAACCTTGCCAAGGTTCTCATTGACGAGTTCCCCTGCCGCCCTCACTGGACCAAGAATACCCGCGAGGTCTTTGCCCAGGCCGCGAAGAACATTGACCCCGATGTAAGTTTTGGTACCACGTTGTTTGATGTAGAAGTTACTGGTTGCTAACAATGTATTGTAGCACATTGCCCGTTTCAAGGCTGTCAGAGAGAAGTTTGACCCGAACGGCATGTTCAAGAGCGTTGTCGGTGAAGCCATTGGGGTTTACTGAGTCAACTGAATTACAGATACATGATCTGGTAGTTTTCTATTTCATTGTACATACTTTCTCATCAGGCAATATAACCCAACATTGGGGGAGTCTCTGTGTCCCATAATCTCCCTGAAATCTAGGATGTAAATGACGAGTTTTCAAGATGCACTAGTAGACTCTGTGTTTTTTGGTCACAGCTCTTACTTTTGATGATAGGCGCTTGGTGTATCGCCATATGATGTATCGGTTTTCGAAAGCATCTTTCACATTTCAACTCAGGCTTTGGTAAATGTATACCCTTAATAAATAAAACAAGATAATCAATACCGTGTTCTACCCTCCCCTCCTACATGATGAGAACAGCACAGCTTTCATCCATCCCTCTGAACAGGCTTCAGCTTAACCATCAGCGGCCCCTTCTCCCACGTGATATAATTCCTCTGCTCAACCCACGACTTCATACCGGGGCAGAGCGCCAGATCATAGTGCCACAGCGTCTTGGCCAGTAGCAGACGAAGCTCCAGCCACGCGAGACTGAAGTCGAGCGCACACGAGGTTCGTCGTCAGCAAATAAACTTTGAGAGGCCGCGAAAGCGTGGGTTTGGTCTCGAGTTGGTGGTACTCACTTCTTGCCCAAACAATTCCTCGGCCCATACGAAAACGGCTCGTGTACGTCCCTCTTATCATCCTTCCACTCGGGCGCATCCGTATGGATCCACCGCTCCGGGACGAACTCGTTCGGCCGGGCCCAGTTCTCCGGGTTCGTGAAGGCCGAGTAGGGGTTGACGGATACCAGAGTCTGTTCATCTCACTGTAAGCATCCGCTCAAACGTCCCGCTCACACTCACCACCATCGTCTTCCACCACGCAGTGGCAAACAAGAAAAGACACGAAGGAAAAAAAGGGAGGTTTCAGGACGTACGCCCTCCGGGATATACTCCCCATACACCTCCGCCCCGCCCCTCGGCACGATCCTCGGCATCCCCGCGCCGCCGGGGTTATACAACCTCAACCCTTCCATCAGCACCGCGGTCAAGTACTCTAACCGCACAAGCCCGTCGACGCAAATATCCTCCGTCCGCGCAAACGCGGCCCGAATCTCCCTCGTCAAAATGTCGTACACCCGCGGGTTCCGCAGCAGGTAGTACGTCGTGCCGGACAACACCGTCCCCGACGTCTCCGTCCCGGCGACCATGAACATGGCCGCGTTGGCGTGCATTTCCCTGTCAGACAGACCCTTTTCGTTGCTCTTGACTCTGTCGTCATCACTGCCGCCGTCGTTGTGCTTGAGTACAAAGCTCCAGATATCAGGCTTCGGATGCGCTTGTCTCTCCCTCAGCCGCCGATCGACGAGCTGGCCCGCAAAGTCAGTATGCTCCTGCGCCTTCTTCTTCAGCGGCGCGGACGTAACCGCCTGAACAAGCGGTCCCAGCACCGGAATCTCAAGGAAGACGAGCCCGTAGATGACAAACTTGAGACCCGCGAAGACGTTGCGCACCCAGGGCGTGTAATCACCCCTCTTGAGCAGAAGAAGCGGCTCGCCAAAGGTCAAGTCCGCCATGATGTCGAAGGTGGCAAAGTTGTACAAATCTACAATGTTGACGGACCCCAACCCATCACTCTCACCCTCGCCGTCGTGCGCTTGCTGATGCTGACGCTCGGCGAGCGCTCCCATAGCCTCGATCATTTGGTCAGCGTAGTTCACCAGCAGAGGCTCCTGCGCCTTGAGCGCCGTGTTGGAGAAGGCGTGCGTGAAGATGCGGCGCTGGCGGGTGTGGTCTTCCGGCGTGGTGGTGACGAGGCTGTCGCGGCCGAAATTCTCGCCGCCGAAGAAGCGTATGTCTTTTGCCATTTCGGATTTGAGGGGGCGGCCTAGGATGTCTTTCCATGCTTGTGCTGTTTATGCGTGTTAGTATTGTGAACTGTGGGTCCGGAGTGAATCGTCGGGCGGGGGAGGGAAGATGAGGTGAGGTGAGGTGAGGTGAGGTGAGGTGACCGTACGTTGAATGTAGGATAGCTCGTTGGGAGCTACCCGGACGGCGCCGGAGTAGGTCTCGTGGATTTCACGGGCTTTGGCGGCGTATCTGCCCGTCAGGAGGTAGATGTTCTTCGGCACCGGACTGAAGCGCCACAGGACTGGTCCTGGGTAATGGCGGAGAGGGTGGAAGTAGACATTGTAGATGCCGAGTAAAAAGTACTATGATACCCGATTAGTGTGAGACCTATATCTAACATGGGCAATCCAAATACAAACGTATGTAATCGTGATCTCAATCATATACAAGGCAATAGATCCGTAATTGAGGGCCATGTTTGCTAGATATTTATTCTGCTCAGTTGACTTGCGGTTAGTGAAATGGAGTCCATGAAGCTATGAAGCATAGGGCCACCTACACAGCTGCCATTATCTAAGGATCCATTAGAACGAATACGAACTCGATGCGATGGTTCAAAGCGGCGAACACCACCCGTTTGCCTCATTAGGTGAACTCAGACGTCACTGCGCCAGGATGCTGCTGACGGCTACGTTGTATGTAGTAGCATCTCACTCGAAACTTAAACCGCGTGGTTGGTTTCATGAACACGTTGTTAGGCACTTTTTCTTTTTTTGACAGCTCGCCATCCATTCAATCCGTTGTCCTCGCCAGATTGGATCGTGATTGGAGGAAGTTGATACATTGAAGCGGAGTCAGGCAATTCTTTTCACATATATTTTAAGAGGTCTAATGCCTT
The DNA here is from genome assembly GCF_011075155.1 of Colletotrichum scovillei. Taxonomy (NCBI): domain Eukaryota; kingdom Fungi; phylum Ascomycota; class Sordariomycetes; order Glomerellales; family Glomerellaceae; genus Colletotrichum; species Colletotrichum scovillei. The sequence goes on from NW_023336264.1 coordinate 822,113, forward strand.
TCACGTGCGTTGCCAACGGTTGGTCATGATATATTTATGAAAGCCGCAGCTTTGTCGTCGACGGAAGCAGAACTTCAACTGGCCCGAGTTTATGTACAAAATTGACTCTCGTCTCAAGTGTATTTGACCATTAGACGCTCTCTTACTGCTAAGGTAACTGCGAATAACTCACGCAAGAGAAGTTGACTGTTCGAGGCAAGACTATGGATCAGTCAGCAATACGATGGTCACACCAACTTTATCGATAAGACGTGATTCCAGGCCCCTCCCCCGCCATTCACAGTGATGCGACTCGCCATGCTTCATTGGGCCAGCCGCCATCACACTGCGACACCTACGTCACGATAAGGTAGCTTTGGTAGCTTAGGTGGCTCACCACTTCAACCGTTCCCTTTACATTCCTCGACCGACTCCCTCGCAGCCCCTCCAATTTAATTCCCCCAACGGGTGCCGCATTCCAGCAGTGTTTGAGAGTGAGCCCGGAATAAAACGAAAATAGAACACAAATACCGGCAGATACGAGTTCCAGAGATAACCAGGTTACCAGTGCCAAACCATCATGTCTCCTGTGTTAGTCGTTGGCGGCACGCGAGGCCTCGGGGCGTCCCTCATCAAACAGTATGCCGCTGACGCGGACAACACCGTCTACGGCACCACGCGTTCCGAAGAAGGACCCGAAGGCTTCTCCGATGCCGTAAAGTGGCTCCCAGGTATCGACTTGATGGACGAGAATGTCGGTAAGACCCTAGTCAGTGTGCTCGGTGGTTCGAAGCCGCTCTCGACGGTGGTATGTGGCTCCCTCTTATGCACCCGTCCCGCTGCTGCCGGAGAGCTTGTTGAATAACTGGCGGGGAGGTAGATCATCACGGCGGGCTACTTCGCGACGGAGGACTTCAGCACCGAAAAGGGTCCGAACTGGGCCGAAGAGCAGCGCATGTACACAACGAGCTCCATCGCCCCCGTCTTCATCGTCCACGCGCTCGCGCACGCCGGTCTTCTCCAAAAGGACTCCAAGGTTGTGCTCGTCTCGTCCGAGTCCGGGAGCATCACCCTCCGACACGAGAAGGAGGGCGGCGGCAACTATGCCCACCACGCATCCAAGGCCGCATTGAACATGGTGGGCAAGCTGTTGAGTCTCGATTTGAAGGACAAGGGCGTCATCATTAGTATCGTGCACCCGGGTTTCATGCGTACTGAGATGACCAAAGGCGTGGGATTCGATAAGTACTGGGACGATGGCGGTGGTAAGTACTTCATATCATTGATGGCGTAGGCGGCCCGGTGAGTTTCATAGGGATCATTAACGTCTGAGTGTCGCAGCCGTCACCCCCGACGAAGCCGCCGACAGTCTCATCAAATGGACAACAAAGCTCGACATTTCCAAGACGGGCGAGTACTGGGCGCCGAGAGGTCCGCGTAAGTACACACCTGCTGGTGGACAAGACCCTCTTAACTGATATACGCCTTCGTAGGTGACATCGGTACGGCTGAGCCGGTTCTTGGCAAAGAGCTCTCAACACCGCTCCATCTCCCTTGGTGATGGCTTGGAATGCATCTTCTTTTACCAAAGCGAGAGATCACATCGGTGGTCCGCCAATGCGCAAGAGACGCTGGACACGGAACACCCGTTGTCCAGACTTCGTCCCTACTCGTGCAGACAAGGTGATTCCTGTAGGATTTGAACAGGCTTCATGGATGCTGAGTCGGGTTGAGTGAGCGCAAGAGGACCCGGGTTTTGCGAGGGACCGTGACGTGCATATCCGTCTACTATGTACATAGTGTATGTTCGTACAAGGAGCAGGTCTGTTCCAGTGCCGTCCAGTGCTTTCTGGCGAAGTTGGGCTCAGACTCAGGCTCTGCGGGCATTAGTGGGTTGAAGGGCCCAGACCGGGAGGCGGTCACCGTGAAGAAAGCCGTAATTGAGACGAACGATTGCCCTGATTGTATCCCCGCAATTCCCGAAGGTCAATGTGGCGGAAGAGGTTTACCCAGCGAGCCGGCGTCCTGGCCCGGGATCGCAACTGTGACTCTGAGGGTGAGTCCGTGACTTCTAAGAAATTAAGAATAGGAGACCCAACGAGGGTCGCCTATCGCGATCCTTTCGTGGCAGGCTGACAGCCCATCCGTGATGGAGACAAACGGAAAGAAGAAGTAAGAATTGCGCCGGCCCCCGCTGGACCTAGAGCAATCTCTGGGAGATCGAGCTTTTGCACTACGCAGACCGGACCCATGCATACTCACCCATTCTCTTGTGGGGTCACTATCGCAGGTGCGGCTGGTGCAGCTATATCCGTAGTGCTGTTGTATCCGTACTTTGCAGATATTAATCAAATCCCCCATGATCGTCCGCTCATATGAACAAGCCCCATCAAAAAGATTTTGCTCCAATGCTCTCGCCCATGGATGGCTCGCTTACGTTTCAGATTGGCGATGAGATTCCAGGATGATGCTGTCACGCTTTTCTCTGAGGCTGGAGTCTTGTTAGGAGGACCATGACGGTGGAAGGCGGCTCCACGATCCGATCAAGACGCAATGTGGGTGAGATGAAGAAAAGCAAAAAAAAAAAAACCAAGAAGGGGAAAGGGAGGCCGCAGGCTGCAAACGTCAACATCAAACGAGGTTTCAAGCTCACTTCAAGTGAAGAGCGGTATGGCTGGATATTTGCAATAACAACATGGGCGAATACGGTCGATGTTTTCAGTCTGCCATATTTCTGCTTCCAGGTGGCTAGAAGAAGCGTAGAACTCCTTACGGTATGCCAGGAGAGTCAGATTTGGGGGCTGATCGAATCAGATCGTCCGAGGCTGAGATTGGAGGGCGTTTTGTCTCCCTCTTCGGGCAGCGCCATCTGCCCGTTTGGTTATCCTGCCCGAGGCTTGGCAAGGCAATACGGCAAGCAGCTCTACTCCGTACGCTGGTCGCTGAGTGAGTGCTCGTGTCGATCTCGACTGTCGCAAAAACCACGCTGTACCCCGTACGGATACACGACGGTGCTCTTATCATAATCTGAACAATGCGGATCTGTTTTCACCGTTCGGCTTCCATGCGTGAGGGTAACCATTCAGTCTCCAGGCTTCCCTCGATACATTGGAGCAGTGGGAGTTTATTGCGCTCGGATGACAGCTGAGATCGAAAGACGAAGTGAATTGTCCGATGGCGAGTGACTATTGGGCGCCACCTCGATGGCCGGGCCCTGCGGGGAAACCAGCCAACAACGGGCTGGAAGTGTCACGCGTCAGGCGGGAGACGGGCTCGAGTGTGTGCAACGGCAATAGACTTGGAATTGGGCTGGCTGGCACTGTCAGCAGCATCAATGGCGCGGCGCCGAGGCTGGTGGCAGAGAGCTTTCGAGATTCGGACACTCTGGACTACTGGAGTCTGAAGTCTGGCTGCTGGCCTGACGTTCAAATTGATGCACCCCATGTTCCCTTGGCATGGTTGAGACGACCAGGGGATCCCCAACACGAGGTTGCAATCCAGCGAATTTGGAAGGGCGGCAGGTTGCAACAAACCAGGCCCCTGTGCTACCCTTTGTGATTCCGTCTTGTCTAGCTGCTGGAGAGACCAGGGCCAGGGCGGACGAACAGCTCCATCCCTCATCTTGATCCCAGGTGAAGATTTCAGTGGTGGTGTCATAGCCGGGTTGTGGACTTTGTCGTCAAGGACATACGTTCGCAGGTAGACGTACGGCTTTGTCGGGAAGAGTTGGTTCTGTTTATTGCATCTGTGAGCTCTCTGGTCAAAGGAAAAAAGAGAGGAACCAAGTAACAAAGAGCCGACAGTCCGAGTGGAGGAGCATGCACGGGAGGATGGACAGACAAGTCTGACCCTGGCTGATGTCAGGTACTTGTGGCATGTACCTGACAGACACAGGGCCAAGTCAAGGTGTCCGTAGCTCCAAGAAGGCCCGTCGGTAGTAGCCGGTATGTGTGCATAAGGTATGGGTTGGATGGCTGTGAACCCGGTGGAGAGGGAAACGACCGAAGCATTGTCGGCCAGATGGCTCCAGCGCCCACACAATTTGGCTTGTCGTCTGTTCCGGTCCGTCCGTTTTGTTCCCACGCGCAGTTCATCGTTTGTTGGAGGACGAGTGCATGTCGCAGATGCAGAAGATGCTCATCTCTCAGTTGTTCGTGGCCGGCTTGTTCTGCGGAACTCCATCGGAGGCGAGTCTAGGCGCATTGCACCCTGTCGTTCAACTGTAGAGCAATTTGTTGAATTACCTTAGTTTAAAATAATTAGGATTATTAGGGGTCCTGGGGTGTGTCGTCGGCACGTCTCGTCTGCACCCCGGTCGGCCGAGGAACATCACTCCCGCGTTGGTCATGGCTAGTGTTTCCAAAGACCCCATGCCGCGATACTTGTTCGAGCGTAGAGCGGCAGATTTGCAGAGCAGCGGTGGCCATTTGCACCATGTTTTGGTTGGAAGCTTGGTGATGGATCTATTACATCTGGGTCGGAATGGCGAGATGGAAATGAGAAGAAACAGAATCCCGCCGTTACAGCCCGGTTCAGCTGGGGAGCCGTGTGTCCTACGGGAGATGATGGAAAGTAGTTAGCGTTCATGGTCCATGACAGGGCAAGGAAGGGCCGTGAAGGTCATGAGGTCGAGGTAAGGTATTCTGTTTGAACAAGTTCGTTGCTCTCAGTGAGGGTTAGAAATAATCCGCCAGTCAACAGATAGGTAGTCAGCCCCTTTCTCGTGTTGCCACTGCTGTCCTCGCTCGGCACAGCTGTCTTTATAAATGTCTCACTACGATACTTTGAGTATATCCGTATTCTCTACGCAATGTACTCAAAGAGCCAACTGGAAGGACCGGTGCTGGAAGTAGAAATGGTGATGGAGGTACGGGTAGTAATAGAAATGGCGGAAGGACGGATAGCGGTAGTACCTAGGAAACAGGAACTGTTTACCCACCTGGTAATGAAGGTCCACTGGACATAGTGGTAGAGGCATGAAGATGCTCACCGCCCACGATGCAGCCACAGACCCGGGCTGAAGGGCCCCAAGTCGGAGGAGGCGTCTTCCCAGCCAACCGTATCTGCCGTTGTCAGCGTTCCCTCGTCTTTGTATGGTGTCCCTGAGGGCAAAAAAAAGGTAAGCTTACAAGACAATAAGCTATTCATACGGATAGGTTCGGACGGTGTGGTGTGGGCGGCTTAGATTGAGATCGAGTGGCTCATGTGCCTGTGCCAGACCAGGACCAGGACCTGGTCGAGTTCAGGTGCCGCTGACAGATGAGGGTGATGGGTGATGGGGATGACATCCATGGATGTCGAAATGGAGAGAGAGACAGAGAGGAGAGGAGGAGGCGATCGGAACGGGTGGAATGCGCGGGGATCGGGAGGGCGTCGTTAGGTCGTTGGGATGTTTCTTGCTGCATTGTCCACGCTCTGTGTCTTTCCGTTTCCTAATTGCTCTTACTCCTCCTCTCCTTCCCTTTCTCGCTTTTTCTTGCTTCTACTCCGGTCTGATTCTTTCCCATTCTCATCGTTTGTGCCTTCTTTCCCCAAACGACGAAAAGGAAAGAAGAACCAGAGTCGACTAATACTAATAAATCATCGCTCTTGCCTGCCCCTCCTCAGCTCACCCACCTCACCTTCCTCAGCTTAAAGATACCTACCTACCTTGGCCGTGGCTTCCTCGTTTCCTCCTACCCGATTATTCATTCCTTCCCGTTCAAAAGCTGCGGACGGATACACAAATATCTTGCCTGAGGTGCACCTGCCCTGCTCAACGACTCGTGGAGTGCCTCCTGCCTCCTGCTCTTTCACACCAAGCCTCAGAACTTAAGCCTCGCGCCTTCCTTCCTTTGTTCTTTCCTTCAACGGGACCTCCTTCCTCTTCCGCCTCACAGCTTCTCCCCCTCTTCAACGAGTGGACCATTGGCCTTACCTGCCTCACGGGACTTTCCACTGCCTCGCACCCGTCCCTCGTTTTTTTTCCTCTTTCGCCAACACACTCTCGAGCTGAACGAACTCTCAAGCAGCATCTCTCGTCTCTCGCTCCAACTTCTCGTCCGTTCTCGCATCCATCTACCTTCATCTCGACTCACCATCTCATCCGACTTCGCATCTCATATTCAGAGACCACCCGCATTCTCTAAGCATCCGAACACGACTAGGAACAGTGTCACCATCACCTCCCTATTCAGCCAAAACTACACTACCTTCTGTTTTCTGTCGTCATCTCTCGCTTCGCAGAGACACGGGCATCCCTATCAAGGCATCAAAGCGACCCAGAAGTTGGGTCAACCCGGGTCCGTGTTGCAGGCACACACCGAGCCCATGTCACACGGCAATACCAGCTAGCGACTGTACGAGCTGTCAAACATCATCACTGATCTAGACACTGTCCCCGGATCGTTTTTGGGGTATCGCGATCGCACGGATTGAAATACCGAGCATCGACTTATTAACTCGTCAAACCGCTCTCTTGTGAGAGAGACAACGTTGTTCCGTACCTCTGACAAGGACGTGGACTGAGCAAGAAAAGGAAACAAAAAAGCCAGACCCAGGCCAAAAGAGAAGGTGAGCTTGCATTTCCCTTTCTGGCCCACTCTTCAGACAGCTGCTTGGCTCGGTTGTCGCGCGTTCGTCCAGTCGTCGGCATCATCCAGCCTTTTGGTCGAGTGCCCGCCCAATCCTGTCCAAAGTCTCCAAACCCAAGCAGCCAAACCCCTTCATCCTCGCAAGTCGTGGATGGTGCGTGGACCCCAGATCCACCACTCTACCACCCAAAAATTCCTAGCCACCAAGCCAAACTACTCGCTTCCCGGCAGACCAGCAATCTCCCCCTGAATTGGATGATTTGGACCCAATCCATTATCCGATAATCAATTCGTCCCCCCAAACCAATTCATCCCCTCAGAGCCCAAGGGATGCTTTTTTCTAGCTGACGTCGGATCAAAGCAGGAGAAAAGGACACCGCGCTGCACTACAAGCCAAACCAGACGCGCATTGCCGACTATAATCGAGGATCTTTGATATTACAACTCACCCCTATTTTCTTCTTTTCAACCCACGCACCCACCCACCTACGACTCCGGATCCCGACCACCCATCTGCCTTCGGACGTACTGCAGATTGCTTGCCCGCACGCTGCCACACACACCACGCGCACCGCACCGCCCAGTGACCTGCCGAGGAACCGTCGGGTGGCTCCTCCAAAAACCCGTTCCCCCCGTTATTGTTTGTCCCTGCAGAGAGGCATGACGCTAGGAACGGCCATTTGACAGCCAAAGAAAATCAAGCTTGCTAGCAACGCTCGCTGCTCTCTCCTCAATCGGTCGGACAGCTCCCCTTTTTCTGGCGGAAGAAAAGGCCGATCCCTTGACTTTCAATACGACGCGCCCGTCCATCATCATTATCCATATTCCCATCTGGTCATCCCTCCCGTCGCGGGTACCACACCATCCCACACGGTAAACCTCACAAACTACAGCCAAAATGTCAAAGGCACAATCAGCACAGCCAGGTAAGCCAAGAATCAAACACTCTGATATGGATGTAGGGGATGGATATGCGCCGGCATGTCCTATCCTGCCCAACCTTCATCCCTCTTCCCACCCACCCCTTTCAATGCCTGCCACCATCTTCCCGGATTTCTCCCCCTTTGACTTTTGCCCTGTCCAACGGGAAGAGAGCCGCCCTTTCTCACGGATTGCACTGCCGCCCAAGCAAACGCAAGCACCGCGCCCGCTCCACCCAGTTGTTGAACCTGCTGTGTCATGTATACCGCCCTCATGTTTCATATCCCTTCCCCCCTCGCCGTCACTCGCATGCACGGAGCCGTCACTGTCTTTCTCTCTCTCTCCTTCCTCTTATCGAGTGCTAACTTTACTTCCTTGGAATAGGCCATCAACCTAGCAAATCTGCTGGCGCTGGCTTGACGCTTAATCTCTCATCCAACAACCCCTTTCGCAACCGCGCTGCCTCCCCACTACTCTCCGGCACTACGAATACCACCTCTCCCGCCTCGCCTTTTGACGACCCTCCCCGACCTGTCTCGCGCAACCCATTCCTCGATCCATCATACTCGAGTAGTCAACCGAACTTGATCGGAGCAGGCACCATGTCGACATCACTGGACAACAAGGCATCGCCTACCGCTGAGGAGCTGTTTGTACGTTGCCCCCGAGCCATCAATTGATGCAACCCGAGCCGATCCCACGGTCGCCAATTGAATTCTTGCCGCGCGTACATAAAGAGCTTGCAGGTTACTGACTTTTCGTCTCACAGGATGGTCTCACCATTAACGATCAGAAGCAACCTCGACCCCCGACGAATCGCCCGCCCGGAGTGCCAGGACGCGAGAATGTGCCGCCCGGAGCCCGTCGCGGTCCTCCGCCACCCGGACACCGTCCATCGAGATCTCAGGAGGAGGCGATGAGACAGCGACGCCTTCAGGGCAGTGGTGGTCCTCCCCGACCTGGTGGAGCTCCTGGATCGCCCCAACGCCGACCTCAGGAACGCCGACCACGCAGGAACTCTGAGTCGTCCGTACTGATTGATATCGAGAAGTCTCCGACCGACGAAGAGAGAAAGGCAAAGGAAGCCAGACGTCGGGAGAGAGAACGCCGCGCCCGGGAAGGAAAGGATAAGGACCCCAAGAAGCCCAGTCGCAGAATCGATATCATCGACCAACTGGATGCCACCAGCATCTACGGCACCGGATGTGAGTGAAGCATTTTCCTTTCTTAAATTGGAAATTCCCAGGCTAATGGCATGTAGTGTTCCATCACGACGGTCCTTTCGATGCAGCCAACCCCCACCGTAACCGCAAGGGCAGCCGCCGTGCACCGATGCAAGCCTTTGCCAAGGACTCCCTCAACATGTCCCTTGGCGGCTCCGGTCCCCTCAACAAGCGCCCGGACCATGCTGTGTTCATGGGCCACAACGACGGCGAGGCATCGGCAGACTTTGCAACTGCTGCCAGACTTGAGCGCAAGGATGATCCCGCTGTCTTTGACCCTCGAGCTCGCGGTTCGATCGTTTACGGAGAGGAATCCATGGGACTCGGTGCCTCGACCTTCCTGGAGGGTACTCCTGCTGCCCGAGCTGCCATCCAGAAGACTCAGGCTGAGCAAGCCCAGCAGTCGACCTCCGAGGGCCTTGGCCGCAGCAAGTCCATCGCCCAACGCATTCGTGGAATGAAGAGGGAGCCCCGCGAGTATGGTCCTTCTGGTCGAATCACCAACCCGGAGGGAGCATACACCTCCCGTCGATCGCCCGATGCCAATGGACCCGCCAGCAGCATTTCGTACACTGGCGAGCGTAACCCCTTCTTTTCCGAGTATGGAAAGGAGCCCGAGACAATCTCTGTCAAGCGAGCCGACAACGGTACCCGTTCGCCTGGTGTACCTCCCCCAGTGCCCCGTCGAGGCTCTGCTAATGGCCTCGAGCGTCGTGCCACAGCTGACGTGATGTCACCGACTGAGGACGGACCCAGCAAGCCTTCTGGAGGCTTCATGGCCAGAGTCAAGAGTCTGAAGGGTGGACGCAGACGCCAGGCTTCTGATGCCATGGCACCGCCTCCTGCACCTGGCACTGCCGCCTAGTGGTTTCGCAGAACTTAGGAAGCAGGATACGAGAGCATCGAGCCAAAACAAAGGACACAACAAGACGAATGCGAAGGCATACGGCAAAGAAAGTCCTTGCCATTCATCAAACGCCTCACTTCAAGGCGATCAGTTTCAAAAAAGAGAAAGGGTGCAGTCGATGCACCCCTTGAACGAACGACGTGAAGTTGTTTGAACCATCTGGTTACAATGCAAACACATTGGGCTACGGATCCGATAATATCGAATTCTGGATCATTTGTGGAGGGAGTCAATACGGTTGGGATCTCGAATTGGGTTGGGTGGCTCTTGGAGAAGCCATCAGGACGAGAACTACGATTGTCAGGGCGGAGCGGTCGCACATATGCGTCTGGATTTTCACACCACCCGACAAGTGATACCTTTCTCGTGAATAATCATATTTCTTTGGGAGGAAACGAGCCTCCTTTTCTGCCTCTTTTGCTACAAATATTCCAGGGCCGGCAGAGGCACTTTACACAAAGGGAAGGCATAGAGCAGGCAATCCAACAGTCCGTCGGCAGATTGTTATGAATTAGCTTTATTGAAAATAGAGAACATTGAGCCTCACATGCTGCTTCTTATTGCCAATTTGCAGTGCATTCAACCGTAACAAGGTAGCGACAATGAAGGGATACCTAACATGTGCAAGGTATTTTTGGAACAAGGGGTCAGCTTATTGACAAGAAAAGCACAAAATGCATGACTACCTAGTCTGTCGTGTCCCCCTAGCAAGGTTTTTGGTATGGCGAAGTCCGGATGAGATGCGTTGAGTAAGGTGTAAGGCAAGGAGTGAGAAAGGGCTGCATGAGTGACAATCATGCAAGACACAGGGGTGATGTCATTGAGCCTTGAAATGGCTGATAAGGCCCTGTCCAAACGTAATGTGCCAGTCTGGCTGGCCCTGGAAAGCGCCGAGACTTGAATCGAGATTTCCAGCGGAGAATTTCCAGCAGCTCCTCCCTTCCCCTGGCATTCTCGTCGGAATTTAATCCGCACAACTGTTGGCAGCTGCCATCATGTGACTTGACGATACCTTCTTGCCGGCTTCCATCATTCCATCTCGGAGTAGAGACGCAGCAGAGTCAACGAAAGAATAAGTCGAAATGACACGGAAATGAGACTCTTTCATTTTGTCACTTGTCTCGGTCCAGAACGGCTAGGGCCACGGTGAGCCCTGGAAGACGAAGAAGAGGAAGGAAGGACAGGAGGCGTACAGCTATGGCAGGCGCCGGCAACGACGGTGATGAGATGGTATTCCCCGCGTCGCAGGCGAGCTCGCATTTCCCTCTCGAGCCGGTCTCCGCGGCCGTCCTCTGCAGTCGGGAGACGAAGCGCAGAGATGCGGCGGTGGCGAGGGGTCGAGTTCAGGTCGGGAGCCGGGAGGTCGATGGGGAGGTCCTCTGTGGCGGGTTCGAGAGGGGTAGTGTTGTTGGGCTTAGTTCTGAGAGTGAGCAGATGGGAATTTTGGTGAGTCTCTTTCTGCATTGGGGGATTCAGGGAAAATCTGCTGACTTGTTATTTCTAGATTTCGATGCAGGCGCTGGCGAAGACGCTCTGCGGAGAGGAGCCCGAGAGTGATGGGAGAGGCGTGGAGGCCAGGGTGATGATTGTCACGACGCAGCCCCCTGCGGCTATTCTTCCGCCGCTGAGGGACGCCATTCGAACGGAGCTCGTGGTGCGCGGCACCGCTGAGGCGGATGTGGTGACGAGGTTGAGGCGGTGTTTGGGAAGGGTTTCTGTCTCGAGGGTGTTTGATCTCGAGGGCTTGTGGGAGGCTCTTGGGGACTTGGATATTCCGCCTGAGAGCCCTGAGCCGCGTATGGTCTCCTCTCCGGGTTTTCGGGCTCCGTCTGGAGACCGGTTGGAGAAGGATGACGATAAGCATCTTACGGGAGGCGAGAAAAAGGATGAAGGGGTTGCGGAAGCCTCGGCCGGTGTGGAAGCTCCTGCTGAGGATGCGGCGAATTCATCGAGGAGACATGAGCATGCTGCGCCTGAGCCGGAAGTATCTCAACAGCCTGAGAGGATTGTGTTGCCTGAACTGAAGCCGCGGCCTCAGCCGACCAAGTCTACGAGGACGGAGATCGCCGACAGCGACGAGGATGACGACGAGGACGCCATCTCGCTACCATCTTCGTCGTCGTCTTCGCTGTCACCGCCGCCTTCGTCAATTCGGTCACCGACACCGTTTATGACTGCAGCTTCTCCCGAGAGAGAAGCGGTTGAAGAGGAAGTCACTGAAGGCGCAGAGGGGGAAGGATTCAACAATCACGCGGAAGAAACACCAGACCAAGTCACAGAAGAGCTTCATGAGGAGGAGACTGTGAGCAGACCACCACAGCCAGAAAACGAGCCTCTCGACGCCATCCCAGCCGTAGCAGCAGCAGAAGCGGCAGAAGCGACAGCAGCAACAGCGCCCGAGAGCAGATCCCCAGAAGACGACCATTCGAAACTTCCAGCCTTGCCGGATATCATCCTGATCACGCACTTCCACAGCCTCATGACGGCGCTCTTCACCCGCCGCGACCGTCAATCCGCGCATGATTCGCTCCAACGCCTCTCCTCCCACTTACGGTATCTATCCAGGAACCTGGAGTCCAGCCCGTTGATCATGCTCCTCAACAGCACGAGCTCTTCAAAGGAGCCGACGACATCCAAGCCCGCGGATGCCCAGGGAGGTCCGCCGCCGCCGCCGCCGCCACCGATTGGAGGAGATCATTTCACTGGTAGCAGTGGAAAGGCGGTCGACCCGACACTTCGATCCATCTTCAACCCACCTGCGTTAAATATCACGGGTTACGGCTACGGCGGGAACCAGGCGGCGTCGAGGCGGAATAAACCGACCTTTGGGCTTGTTTTTTCGCAGCTACTTGATTTGCACCTGCTGTGTACGAAGATACCTAGAGATAAGGAGGATGCTGAGAGGTTGTATGCCTCTGCGCCTGGGAGTGGTGGGGAGGATGATGGTACAGGAGGCGTGAGGTTTGTCTGGGCTTTGGAGGTTCTTCTTGACGAGAATGGTGTTTGGGAGCACGGGACGGGAGCGGAATCGGGAGGAAGAAGAAGGGTCCCGAGAAAGAGCAGAGAGCAGAGATGGGGTGTTATTGATGTCAGGGGCGGGCGGGTTGTGGATGCCTTCGAGGCGGTGGAAAAGAAGGTTGGGGAGATTCGGGTCGTTGGCGGGTTCGGGGGCCCGAGAGTGTGAGCTCGCCTGCCTTCGTACAACTCTTTACGGCATCACCATGTCAATCCTCTGAGATGAGACAAAAAAAAGGACGATGCAAAATAGCCGCGGGACACACTTCCTGAATCTATCGCTGCGGACGGGCGGTCATCATGCCTTTTGGACCCGATATTCTCGTCGACTCAGGTGACGGCACCTTGTTGTCCTACACAACCGCCAAGACACGACTTTGATGCATTCTCAACCAGTCAAAGCCAACAATGGATCTGAATATCACATGTACCGGGAAGAAGTGGAACAGCATGCAGAGTCGCGACGGTGCGGTGTAAGTCAGAAGTCACTGCGCCGCATGTGCGGACCCTGATGGTCCGCCGCGATGCTGCTGCCCGCCCGGGACCGGGGGTGACGGGTACCTCTATGTCTCCATCCGATGACAGGAAACCTACATCAGCGGAGACCGGGACGCCCACTTCATCCGGGTCGTGAATGTCTCAGACCCATTCTTTGTGTTGAAGAATTACACAACAAAATACCCTTTATTTATATAGGGCTATGATCGGGAGCGAGTACTTCCCCATGGGGCGACGAATACATATCCGTTTCAACTCTTCCACTTCTCTTCGTCGAAAACTCTCTGAGAAGCTGATACGTCACGTTCGCTCATCGTCGGTGGATTCTTCGCCGTCGTCATCTGCTGCTGCGGCTTTGATATCGGATACTAAAGGTTGCGAAGATATGAAGGCGAGCTGTGTCTTGCCATACGCGGCTGTGGCTACTTCTGTCTCGGCTTTTGCTTTACCCGAGACTAGGCCCGAGCAGTCAACAGTAAGGACCCAGGATGGAAGTTCGAGGGACTCGAGTTGGGATACAACGCGGGCATGGAGTGACGGGAAGTCATCGTCACTCGGCGATGTGGTCAACGCCATTGGCGGCATGTTTTACCAAGCTGCTGGAGCCATGGCCCAGGCCGGTAGACGCGTGATGGGACAGCCAACCGACGCCCACGACATCGAAACCGGCCACGCAGGGCCGGTCGTACTCCAACAAATAACAAGTGACGATCCGAGATCGAGTCAAGAGGCAGACAAAGGGAAGGATCTCTTGGCGTTGATCAAAGAGAGCGGCATGCAAACTGAGTACTTCACAACGCTCCTCACCTCATACGGCAAGGCCCACGACATGCTTCTCGGCAACAACGACGAGAATACGCAGAAACAAGAGCAGTTCACGGTCTTCGTCCCCGTGGACTCAGCTTTTCAGAAGCTTGAGGGCGTTTTCGAACTCAGTCGAGCGGAACTACTCGGCGAGATCCTCGAGTACCACATTCTTCCGGGGCGGTACACTTACAAAAATCTCCGTGGTCTGCGGACGGCGGAGACGATTCTCGAAGAAGGTGGTGGCGGGGAGCTAGGACAGCAGAGGGTGAGGATCGCGGAGGGGCCATCGGGTGTTGAGATTAACTTTTACGCCCGGGTTCTCGCTCCCGAATCGAGGGAGAGCGGGGACGGTGCTGTTGTCGTACACTTTATAGACGAGGTCCTGATTCCGCCGCCGCGGTGGGATGTGCTCGTCGGTACTGCGGTGCCAGAGGAGACGCTGGGGACTTTTGCGAAGGCGATGAAGAGGAGCGGAGCGAGCGAGGAAGTGTTGCGGAGCCTCCGTGGCGGCTCTGGCGTCACGGTGTTTGCGCCGTCGAATGAGGCGTGGGATAAGTTGGGCGAGGAGGCGATGGATTTCCTTTTCTCTTCGCGGGAGGGGGCTCAGTTTCTTGAGGCTTTGGTGAGGTATCATTTTGTTGCGGAGGTTGTTTATACGGACTTTTTCAAAGGCGTGGAGATGGATGAGGAGGAGATGGAGGAGAAGACCGACGGGGGAAGGGACCTCGGGGAGGACGCCGACGGGGTGGGGCGGGTGCGACGGGATGTTCAGACTTTGCTTGACGGGGCGAGGGTCTCGATCGAGGCAGTGGTTTCTCGCAGCGCGGGACGTACGGGTGACGGTGGACGGCCGGTGGGCGTGGTGAGGGTGAATGGGGCGGCGGTATCAGCGAGAGATGTGCCGGTCAGGGATGGCGTTATGCATATCCTGGACGAGGTGCTCTTGCCACCGCCAGCGCCGCCATTACTGTCGTCGACTTCGTCTTCGGGGAGGATTGGCGTGGAGGAACTCAAGAGGCGGCTGGCCCGGTTTATCGAGGTAGGATACGAGGGCGGTTGGAGCGAAGAGTTGTAGGATATCCTTGATAGTATCGTGCCCGTAGATTCATGAGGAACGTATGAATTGTTGTCTTGCACTCTGTCATCAGATGATTTTGACCATGGATTCTCGAGTGTTTCCTCCACCGTTGAATCAAGCATCTCCGAGGGGTTTATTCCCGAAGGGAAACTCACCTTGGCAATCTTAAAACCACAAGACCGTGGGCACGTGGGAGTTGAGACGATGGGGTGACGCCCTAGTCTAGATTATAGTCATGAACCTTGAGAGGAACGAAATGAACCCTCGCGACTAAGCACGGCCTTTTACTCTCGCTACTACTTCGTAGTTTGTAACTTCGTACTACGAAAGCTCATTTCCTTGCTATCCGTAACCCGTATACGCCGTGTCCGTACAGCCGTGCCAGAGACTGGGGCCTTGAGTCGTGTCTCTTGCTAGACAGTCCACTATAGCTTTTACTGGCAACTGTCCCCCAATCACAACGTTTGATAGTGTGTCCATGTGTCATAACGCAGATTATCAATATCGTTTCTGCTCCACGCGTAGTTATTTCCCGAGTCGGCTTGCGAGCGTCATCATTCCCGACTCGGGGAAATCATCAACACCGGCCCTGCCGCTCCTACACCCTACATAGCCTAATCACTTTTTTGCTGTCGGAGCGCAAGGCCTTATAGGCACAGTTTCCGCTTATAAGAAGACGGGGAAAGAAAATCCTTTATAAACACTCTTGGCAACTCCCTTCTCCTAGGTAAACCCTCCCTTCTACTATCTTCAAGACCCGATATACGAATACTCGCCGACATGAAGCTCGCACCCGTTCTATCTATCCTCGTGGCCGGCCTCTCGTTCGCCAGCGCGCAGGTCTGCCCCGACAAGAACTTGATGGAGTGCTACGAGTACTGTGACTTCAACAACAAGCCCAACGATGCATTTGTGGCGTGCACACATGCTCGTTGCTCGTACTGTCGCCCTTAGACCGAGAAGATTGAAACACGGACCCAGATGAGTGGGAGAAGCTGTGAGTAGAGGGGGTACAAGGCCGTGGTGTTTGATCACGACTGACTCGGTGATAGGGCCTCGTTGGTCGGTACAGAGGCACTCAATGCATGACGATTCCAGCATAGAAGATACCCAAGATAAGCGGATGAGTGGAAGGTGGCGATGACGACCAGTATCAAGATAGAAATGCAGTATGAAGTGGAATAGATTTGTAATCGCAACATACCCTTAAACATCCACAAGCTGTCTGCTGACACGCGAGTCTGCAAAGGCGGTCTCGGAACGACACATGCGTGATGTTAGTCTCTCGAGAAGGCTACGTTTGTTTGCTCTCTTGATGCAATGGCCTAGATGTGGCTTGCCTCCCTGGCTGATAGCACAGGGGAAATTCCAAGCCACTCCCGAGCCCCGAACGCACGGCCCCACATCGGAAGGCCGCCCGACAAAATGCATTCCGAAAAGTCCACCCGTCTCACCCCCAATTGTCCTGCAGCTCCCGCCGCCTCCGGCAAGCCGACTAGGTAACTAGTGCGGCCTGGAGCCCTTCGCCGTTCAGTTCTCTGAGGATTCCAGCCGTTTGCTGCTGCCGTGCAGTTGCAACGACGTGATGTAAGGCAGGTGCCTAGGTACTTTAGTGTACCGGCTGTTGCGCCCGTCGATGCAATTGCAACAGCAATGCCTCCCCCTCCAGTAAGTCGGTCTCGTTGGGAACGTCCGATCAATCAACGATGCGAGAAACGGCTTATAAATGCCCCCAAAGATATGTCACCTCGGGTTCTTCAAAGGACAGCGACGCGGAGCACCACGCTGCTCACAGACTCGAGATTTCAGCTCGGGAGTGTAAATTGTGGTCCCCCCAAGTTTGAGGACCAAAACGGGCTCCAAGTTTCACGTAAGATAGATTGAGCGTGGTCTTGGCAAAATTCGCTGCGCCCTACGGATACTACTTAGCTTGTGTCCTTACCTACGCTACTAGATTGTTCTTCTTTGCATGCTAGACTTAGTCATGCATCCGGTCGTCGTTGGGCAGCTGAAGCATAAGGTGAACGATCGGATCACCGGTTGGCGCCGCGCGTTGGCCGTAAAACGTTCTAAGAGCATTGCCGCTAAGGAGTCATCCGGCTCCGAGAGATTTTCCGTTACCAACACGGGGTACGATCGGGTTCGGATAATAGGCACGGACGGGACAGGAGGTGTGAGTTACTGGGTTGATGACTTTGGTGCTCCCGGCGATACGGAGTAGTCCGCTTCACGGGTTCGAGATTTCTGGGACACTGAGTCGTGCGTATCTCGTCGCTCTGCCGTACTCTACTGGCCTCCCGCACCGGATAGAGATTGGAATCTCTACTTTTCTCAGATCCCATCCACATGTATTTTAATCTCGTCTCGACTCAGGCACTCGGGTACGGATCGTCGGATACACCGTGGAGGTCGCTCCACTGGATGAACTACCGCAAGATCAAACGACTCCTTGGATTCTTTTCCGTCAGTCTTCTCCACGTTGCGAATGGTCTAAGCCTCTGAGATTGGTAGGGCTTGAGCCAGGCCGCGATCGTTGGGTGAAAGTTGTGGGAACTGCAAAGGATGAATGAGGCGAGTTGCGCGAATCTGCGAGCCCCGAGTACGGAGTAGGAGTTTGGAATTAGACATAGAGTTTGACTTCAAACTGACTTAATCTAAGTAGATCATTGAAGGTAAACTAGTGTATCCGTACTCTAGAGACACAGGCATGTTGTCGTTCCACCTGTGAAGTTGAAGAAGCACAGTCATCTGTATAAAGGGCATTCAAGTCTCTCGTCTGGATAGTTGGGTAGAACTCGAAGTCATCGTCGCCTTTGCCTCTCATTCCACAGTCTCTACATTCGTTTCCACAGTATAACCATCCACTCTCTTTTCAAGATGCACTTCACCAAGTTTGTTCTGGCAGTTGTCCTGCCCTACATGTAAGCTCCCTCTCCCAAAAGTACAAGTCCTCCGAGCATCCTGCTAACCACGATGCACGACAGGGCCGCCGCCAACACCCACGTCGGCTGCAAGTGCAACACGGGCGACGACACCTGCCTCCAGGTCGCCTGCAACGGATACTCCGACGCCGGTGTCTTCTTCAACAAGCCCAAGGGCCACGAGGATACCGTCTTTTCGCAAGTCAAGGATGGCGTACGTAAACCTCCTCTCTCTCTCCCTCTTAACTGACATGCCTTCAACTTTCGCCTTGACTAACGCGCGTGGACATGTAGAAATGCTACGCCGTGTACAACAACGGCAACGAGTTCTTGACGTTTGAGGGACTCGGCGGCAAGGAGTGGAGGGCCAAGTGCGAGGAGCACTGCAAGGGTGGCTCTACCTGCTGAGTTAAGACGGGATAGAAGATTTGCGGTCCGCTTTCTTTCGCGTTGAATTTGTCGTAGCAGCTTATATACCAAAGTGATGATTTTACCAATGATTATCTCTCCATTCCTGCGAAATTTTGACGGCATTGTAGATGTAAGGTTTTGTGTCTTTAAGCTTACTTACCTTGCTAAAGGTTGAGGTGGTTGGCACGGGCCGAGATGGGAAGTTAAAATGACGAACTTAATCACGAAAACGAAAACGGGGTGCTGGTGTAATTGTAGATGAGTCGTGTGTTGTAGCACGGTTTGGGAGCTTGGGACCACAATGCTTCCGTAAGAAGAAAGTAAAGAGAACGAAAGTCAACAATAAAAGCCAACGTGATTATGTCGCCCTCTTCACTACGTTTTGCAGTGACAGTGAGTCCATTTTGTTGTGATGCTTGTCGAAGTGGTCCTCCGGATTGAAGCTGACCATAGTGAACGTTGTGCGGCGGTCTTGGTCTGCTCTGGCGCGGGGATCGTCACAGCACCCCTGTTCAACAAACAGGTCCACACGGAAGGGTGGCCGAGTTGGTTATGGCGCCAGGTTAAGGTCAGCTTAACATCTGTTTCCTGGTGGGGCAACCCGCGCGAGTTCGAGTCTCGTCCCTTTCATTTTTCGCTTTTGTGACGAGGTGTTTGTGTTGTATTGATCTTTTGCCATCTACTGCCTTCGTTACCGGGCGTTTGGGAAGCGTTGAGGGGCATGGCGAGGCAGGGGGTTGGATATTCCAAGTGCTTGCCAGGGTTCAAGCGAAGAGGATGAAGAACGGGGATACAAGATTCCATATGGAAGCTAGACTCGGACCATGATAGTGTGAATCTGTGGTGAAAGTGAAGACTAAAGACGCAAGAGGGTTTGCTAGTAGACCGCTAGACCTGCCGTCTCGAGTTTGACAGCTCGTCCGGCGGTGAAGATTGGGTCTCGGGCGCCTCTTGCAGCTAACACTTGGGACACCCGCCTCATTATCTCTCACCGAGTCTGGGGACATGTCATGCAGAGATTACTGCGATCGCTCATGGACTCAAAAATTCTTCAAAGATGCTTCATTTCTGGCTCGAGACATGAAGCATGTTTCATAATTCGGTGAGAATCACAGCTTCAAAAGCTCAAAACTCAAGAGAAGACTGAGAGGTCGAGGGATGTTAGGTAAGCAAACGGCCGGGCTCCCCTGCAGCCCAGCCACTCGCAAAATGAGCCCCTGTCATGAGGTGGCGTTGCCTCGTCGGCGGGAGAGGTGGCAGCGGATGCGGAGACGTGCTGCCGCCGGGGTGGAGTCCCCTGTCGGTGGTGTTCTTACGCAGTGATCCCAAGTCACAAGTGTCATTCTCTCGTTGTCAGGCATAGGTGCGAACCCAAGCCAGAGCAGTTCTGGTTCTTGAATGGGTGGTGTTGGGCACATTTCAATTGTTAAGTATCCGTAAGGTGTGCAACCTGGAAGTTGGGAGATGTATGCAGGACAGCTGTACTGCAGGATACGTACCCTTCTGTCATCTGAAAACCGCCTTAGGTGTACAAAAGCAACATGGGACGAACTGCAACCACGCGATAAACTTTCTACTTCGTGATATGCTTTCTCTCTTCCTTCCCCTCCTCTTCTCTCTCTCTATGTAAAACAAGGACATCGTTTCTTGTTCCTGACAAACGTCAAAAAGGTCAGTCTTCCCTGTTCAAAAAGTGTCTCCTGTTCCTATTCTGGCACTGGTTCCTGCATCCGGGGCGCTACGGGGCCTAGCGCCCGTCAGGGACCCCCGGGGCTTCAGGGATTTTCGGTGGGGTTCTCGGTGGCTGGGAGGGCAACGCCGTTCCCTCCCAACCTCCGACCTGCAACACCATCGCAACCAACGACGAGCTGCAATCGCCAGTCACAACTCTCGATGATGCATGATTTTCTTGCTTTCCCAACCACGCGATTTCAACAAACAGCAAAAACCTCACCACCACCCACACCACGCACCACACACACACTCCCAACCACGATGCTTAGCCTTCTCTCTTCTTTCTCCTTCTCTATTGATCCCCCCCTCCCTGACCATTATTGCAGTTCGGATATGCGTATGCAGCCAGACTATTGAAGACATCTCCGCCTTCACTCTCGCTGGTAATTGGCTCCGTAACAAGTGGAGGCTTCATCACGCCGCATCAGCTCTGCAGAGAGGTTCTCACGACAACAACGACGACCCATGAAATAGGATCAAAGGCAAAGCCGCCATGTATCCTGAAAACGCCCACCCCGACGACGCCTACGTCCAACATCAACGTACGTCTACACCCTATATCGCAACTTGACCTCCTTTACCACTTCTTCACCCACTCACACACACACACACACTGTCTCTTACACACACTTTCCTTCCTCTTCATCATCGTCAGCTTCATCAACAACTCCTTCACACCCTCACCCT
This sequence comes from Colletotrichum scovillei, assembly GCF_011075155.1. NCBI lineage: Eukaryota > Fungi > Ascomycota > Sordariomycetes > Glomerellales > Glomerellaceae > Colletotrichum > Colletotrichum scovillei. The sequence continues at coordinate 842,866 of NW_023336264.1, forward strand.
CCCCACCCCCTCCAACTCACGACAACCTTGTCCACCCGCCTCTCTTACTTCACTCATACTAACAACCTCATCGTAGGCGGCCAATATCCTCCTCAATATTGGTCTGCTGAGACACCATCACAACACTCATCCACACCAAACACCCTTCGCCCTCACCACGCAAGGAGACAGCATCATGCACACGGCATAGAACGAGAAGAAGAAGACTCCAGCCCCCAGGAAGCACTCTCTCCGCCGCCGTCTTTCGTGCCCCACGCACCATCACCGCCTTCCCAGCAGCAACATCACTCAAACCCTTACCACCCGGAGCAGAACAACTTCCCTGCTCCTGTCGTCATCGGCAGCATGTTCTCTTCCCAGAGCCAGGACCCTTACACTTCCCAGCCGGCCGTTCACTTCAACGAGGCCCAGCTCGCCGTCGACGAGGTCACTAACCGCGCCCGCGCCAAGGGCTTCCGCGACGAGCTCACCATCGCCGCCAACGGCTCCGTCACCCCGGGCGTCGACGACACCCCTTACCTCCGCTATGCCTTGGAGGCCCTGACGAGGGAGCACGGCCACAGCGGCGGGTTCTCTCCCCCGTCCAGCGTTCCCTCTCCGAACGAGAACACCGGATACTACCGCGCTGCCGGATACCTCCCGGACGACCTGCAGAGCCCCCTCATCAGCGGCGACCCTGACTCCGGCTTCTCTCCCATGGTCCCCGTCCCTACGCACACCCGGGACTCGGTCCGCCGCCAGTCCCGGCCGCATTCCAACGCCGGCGCCGAGAGGCCCTCCATGTCTCTCGGCACCCGCATCATCTCCATGTCACCGCCGCACTCGGCAGACTCGAGATATCAGCACAACCAAGCCCAGACCCCGGCCGGCGTAAACCCCACTGAGACCACGCCGAAATGGCTCCCCATCAGCGAGAGGGAGAGCGTCTTCCCGGGCATGACAAAGATCGACACCATTGACGAGGACCGCGCGATATACCCCCGCCTCAACTTCGTCCCCGCGATCCTGCGTCTCCCCTCCCTCATCGCCCTCATGGTGCTCTGCCTCGCCATGATCGCCTGCCTCATGGTCGCCGCCATCTACTCGCCAATCCAACCCGGTCTCCTAACCTACGGCGAGACAATCTACAGCGGCAAATACTTCCTCTTCCGCATCCTGCCCCAGCTCTTCGCCTCCCTCATCTTCGTCTACGCCCAGTGCGTCGCGGCAGCGACCCTCCGCATCCTCCCCTTCGCCGCCCTCTCCGAAGACGAGCCCATCCGCCGCCGCAACGCCCTCTTCCAGAACCTCTACACCAAAACTTTCCTCCTCCCGCAGCTCGCCGGGCCCGTCCACGTCAAAATCGCCCTCGCCATCCTCTGGCTCTCGGCCTTCGCCATCCCCCTCGCCAGCGCCTCCTTCACCGTCATCCTCGTCGACGTCTGGTACTGGACCGCCGTCCAGGGCGTCGTCTGGACCCTCGTGGCCCTCTACCTCCTCGTCCTCGCCGCCGTCCTCATCCTCCTCCTCTTCTGGCGCAACCGCGTGACGGGCCTCATGTGGGACCCGCGCTCCATCGCAGACCTCTCCGTCATGATCGCCCGGAGCAACACCCGCGACGCCTACCGCGGCGCAGAGGTCGCCCCGACGAGCAAGAAGCTTCGCTCCATGCTCCGCAACCGCATCGTCGACCGCCTAGGCTACTGGATGACGGACGACCACCAGGAAACCCCCTGGTACGGCCTCGGCACGGAACACTCCCAGGGCCACACCCCGTCCGACCTCCACTACGACGTCAAGAACGAATCCTCCTCCTCCTCCTCCGCCATCGCCGCCGACGACCACCACGACGGCCGCTCCGTCACATCCACCCTCCTAGCAGGCCGCTCCGCCCACCGCTCCGGCCTCGTAGAAACCTACAAACTCCCCTGGTGCCTCCGCACCCCACAAGTCCTCTTCTACGTCGTCGCCTCAACAATCCTCCTCACGGCCCTCTTCGTCGTCTCCTTCCTCCACCGCACATCTCTCGTCGCCGGCTTCCGCCCAGGCGTCCCCGCCGCGCCGCTCTCCGCGCCCTCCTCCTTCTCCGCCGCCAACTTTTTGTACAGCTTCGTCCCCAGCTTCCTCGGCCTCCTCCTCCTCCTCGCCTTCCAGACCCTCGAGCAGCAATTCCGCATCCTCCAGCCCTGGGCCGACCTCTCCACCACCACGGACGGCGCGCCCGCCTCCCGCTCCGTGCTCGCCGACTACGCCGCCTGTCTGCCGCTGCAATCCACCCTCCACGCCCTCCGCAACGGACACTACCGCGTCGCAGCCCTCTCCGCCCTCTCCCTCCTCCTCACCTTCCTCCCCGCCCTCGCAGGAGGCCTCTTCATGGCCCTGACCGCCACCAACCGCCCCTCAGAAGCCGGAGGCAGCGGCGGCGGAGTCCGCATGTTCCCCAACATCCCCGTCTTCGCCGTCATCCTCGCCCTGCTGGTCCTCTACCTCGCCGCCCTCGTCTCCCTCCTCTTCGGCCGCAACAGCTACCGCCTCCCGCACGCCGTCACCTGCCCCGCAGAAATCTTCTCCTTCCTCGCCAACGAGGACTGCGCCGCGGACCCGGCGTTCCAGGCCGCGCCCCGCTCGGCGGAGAAGCTGCGCGTGTACCTCGGCGCCGGCCCGGGGAGCTCGGCGCGGGGCGCGTCTGCTGCGGCGGCGGGGATGAGTCAGAGCGTTTGGGTGTTGGGGTACGTCGAGGCCGGGCGCGATGTCAGGAGGCTTGGGGTGAGAAGATTGAAGAGGTTTACGGGGGATGGGGCCGGGGAGAAGGGGCCTTTTGGGAGGCCTGCTTCTAGGAGGTCTATGATGGGGATGGTTTGAGGACCGACTGTCATCCCTTCGAACCGCGCATCTCCCCTTTCCTTTCAGACTGCGTTAGTAATGTCGAGATTCGACATGTACGCCGCCTTTTCCAAGCATCTCGTCTTCCTCCCGAGCAATTGGGTGACAAAAGTCTGATTTTCAACCTCGGTTTCTAATGTTTGCTATTTCTTTTCACTCATGTATCGGCGTTTACTGGCATTTTCACGGGTCACATTTCAGGGTTTCATTGCATTGGCATGGCGTTTTACAGGTTGGGCATATCCACGAAGTTTCGAGATGAAGACGAATGAGAAAGAGAGGGAGAACAGAGAAGGGAAGAGTTTTACGATATGAGTGTACGGGAACGATTTACATGGTATCCACGATAGAATGTCTTTACGCATCAGATGCATTAATGTCAACTCACCTTGTTCATCATGCTCATCCCGACACAATCATCGCCCCATCGAGTATGACTTTCCCCAGTGCTCTAGATCCACGTCTTTCGATCTGCTAGGTATTAGAAATCTCTAGCAATCGGGTAAGAATATGGCAATCATGAACGGGTAGCGAAGCAGCGGCATCTCCCGCGAATCCAGGGTTAGAATTCCAGAGATTCAGAAGTAAAAACTCTTTTCCACGACCCTGAATCCCTTCAAAACTGGAATTCAAACCTTTCCAAATACACTCGCCAAGCAAACCTTCCCCAAAGACATCTTCCCTCGTCTAACCTCCTCACGGGTCCCCCGTACCTCGTTGCATCTCTCGCCTCTCTCGCCTTTCTCGCTAACATGCGGATCCAACACCCGCCAACCCGAACCGAGCTCTCGCCGTCCCCATCTTACCTCCGCCCCACCCTCTCGGCTCTCTCCGGCTTACACGAACCACCGGCGAACCAAGTTTCTCCCAAACGCCCGTAAGCAGCGCTGCCATCTCCTCCCTCTACATATCAACGTCGCGCATTGCTCCAGCAACTCGAGAGTCTAGATCCTTTCACGTGGGCTGCTCGCAGCGAAAACCCTTGGCAAAAAAAGGGCTGAGGACTCTCGTACTGGGGAATGGACTAGAACTCCTCCGCTCGTGTGTTACCCCAGTAGCCTACCTAGAAAGTTCCTATTCCAGAAACCATATCCATCCCGACGCAGGTTTCCTCACGAGAGTAGAGGGATGGGAGACGGGTGAGGTAAGTCAAGTGAGCAGCTCCCATCGTCATATTACGTCATTGAAGACTGGTAGTGTGGCGAGTGAGGTTTCCTCGGCAAAAAGACTCCAGGATTTTTTGGGTATTTGTTTTGAACAGACAGTTGGAACTTGGAGGAAGCATGTGGCTTTCCCGTTCATACTTAGTCTACCTTGTGGCAATTATCCTATCTTGTTGTTATTGTTGATGTTTTACTCTTCTTAGGTTGGTCAAGTCGCCAGACAAGACCTGTGGACTGACGACGCTCATACTTCTTCCCCCCCAGAGGAGGGACGGAGTCATCTCCGAGCTCAAAGGCCGTTACATCAGATTGCGTTCCCTTGGGGGGAGAACTAGTCTACCCCGCTCTCACCATAATTTTGTCGTTCGTCGTTGATCCGTCTGACTCGTTGATCCAAATTCCTCCCTTCACCTAACCCATCCCTTTGGAAACCTTCTTTCCCCCGGGGTCCACACGAATTCTCATCCCTTGTCAGGAAATCCCCGCGCAAACCACTTCCAGGTGGTCTGCGCAACCTGGTGTCTGTCCTCCTCTTACCGACTAGATCCTCCTCTTACTCCATGTGTTCCAAGACCGTATTCTTCTTCATGAGATAGTGATAAACATGGCAGTATAATGAGAACATTCAAGCGTTAACGTGGAGCAAACATGACGAGAATGAAACTAAGTAAAACAACGAAACAAAAGAAAAATGAGCGAGTAAAATACAAACGCTGCGCTGAAATGCAAATACGCCGGCTGGTTCCGACGCCTCCCCGTCGTAAATAGGCCATATGCTCGTAATGCGCAAATGAGCTACATGGTCTTCATGCGTTTGGAGACCTTGCATGCGTACGTCCAAACATGCGTCCAAAGACGGCACCGGATCTCTTGTGGCGTTCAAAGATCATCTGGTTCTCGCGAATCCTCTCGGCCTCAGTCTCGGCGCGGATCTTGCGGAGCTGTGCATCCGCGTAGGCTGCCCCTTTGGCGCTCCGGCGAGTCTCGCTGGCGGTTCGCTTGTGCAGCGTCTTGACGAAGCGAGAGATGGTGTGCTCGGGCTCTTCTTCATCAGAGTCCGAGTCCGAGTCAAAGTCGAAGAAAGACTTGGGCGTGTCCAGACCCGACGATGTTCCTATTGTCGGCGTCTGCGGTGGCAAGGGGGCAGAACGGGGATGTGTGAGGTCGGCAGTACATGGGTAATAATTCCCATGCGAGGTATGAGGTCTCGTGTAATCAGAAGGTAGGGGAGAGTACAGAGGCGATGAGAGAGGAGAAAACAGAGAAGCCGTGGCAGGAGAATATAGTGGAGCGGCGGTAGCCGTGGCCGTAGACATGGGCATAGAATGAAGATGGATGGGTGGTGGACGATGTCCCTTGCGAAGATTGCCCATACTCGGTCGAGTTGAGAGGGCAGAGAAGTGAGGTGGCGGTGGTGGAGGGTAGCTCGGAGCTTGAGGCTGAGTACGAGGGAAGAGGCTGTAAGAGGACCGGACGGCACGAATGGTCCGGCGAAGTTCTGGAGGGCTCCGAGGCTCAGGGTCCTCGGGGCCCTGAACAGAATGGGGGACCGGTGACGCTGGCATACTTGCGGGTGGTTGGGGTTGGGTGACAGGGTCCACGGTGGTGGAAGGGGTTGGAGATGGTGAGTGCTGGACCTGGATGTTATACTCGACAGGTCGGGGTGGTAGGGGGTAGGCGTCGTAGTTGATGCAACCCGTCTTCTTCGCCCTGCGGATATGTGGTGACGGGATCAAGGCAGGATACTGGGTCTTGGCCTTTTCTGGGGTCTGCTGGGTCTTTCCCTCATCAATCGGCCAGAAGGTGTCCCAAAGCTGAGATGCGGAAGCGTGGTACTGGTAGTCGTCGTCGAGCGATACTTCGGAATCAGTCCGATCATCAATGAGACTGGGTGCTGAACTGTTGGAGCCTTGCGAGCCCATAGAAGTACGATCTCGTTTGGTTGGTGTTTCCGGGCAAGCAAGGCCGTGGTGGCGGTAATCTTGAGTGAGGTCCTCGGATGAGTACGTTTGACCGGCTCTTCTGTACGGGTTGCGAGTCGGAGTGCCGTCGGGTCGAGGGTATGAGAAGTTGGCGTATCCGTAATACTTGGAAACGAGCTTAAGATGAGCAAGTTTTGTTTGCCGCTCCATGCTCGACGGCCGAGACGATGGTCGAGAAGCTACCGTGATGTCGAGCTCCTGTGCGTAACCGATCATGTCCTCTTGAGCGCCGGACATCGCTGCGGTCAGCGTCTGCAACACCGGCTTGATCTATGCTGGATGTGAAACTCTGGGGATAATAACGCCACGATGGATATACTGGCCGGAGGGCTCATGGATGAGGGCGAGGCAACGATATATGCGTGGGCCGTCTTGAGCCAAGCGGAGCCTGTCTCCCTGCCCCAGACAAGTTGTAAGAATGCCTCCTCTGTCACGGCTGGCCCGGCGGCACGAATCATATGCCTTCCACTCAACGGCGGACAACAACAGGAGCACAAATATGCAGCACCTTGTCTTGGTCTCTCCATACTCGAGGTCTCGTCTTGAGTTCTGGTCCACCCGGGTGGCTGATTATGACAACCAGACCATCCCCTGCAATTCTCAGACATTCCTCGCCTAGGGGCCATCCCTCGTGTGATATGCATACTCGGTGACAGTTGCGCCCGGGGCCAATCAGAGTCCCGGTAAGACACCGAATGTGGCCCGGTGTGTTGTGGACGGGTCGGTGGGTATCGGATGCTGCATGGCCTCGACGGCTCTCACAGGAATGGTAGATTGCCTGCTGGCGACTTCCGTCTCGAAAGGAATGCATAATGGACAGAAAAGGTTTGACCTTGGGTCTCTGCATTACTCGGGTTTGCTCAAGAAAGCAGCAAACGCGCTCTGGAAACATGGCGTTGGTGTGTCGTTTACAACAAGCGAGGAGTCTGCCGGCTTGGCCTACTTGGATCGGAAGATCTTCGTGATTACTCTTTCCGGCCATCTGCTTGAATATACCGAAAGGGAAAACAAGATTTTCTGCAGCGTCAATAAATCTGCGCAGGGGACGAAGAAGCAAGGAAAAAGGGCACCGTCATGCGGGGAAGCCGATCGGAAGAGCCTCAACAACGTCCCTGCGTCCATAGGCTTCTTCCTCAGCCGTCTTCTGGCTAGAAAACAGGGTCGACGGGGAAGACTACCTTAGTCCTGCACTTCTGCAGCTGGCAATCGCTTGGCTACCTTAGTAGCCGAGAGGGTCCTAGTGAAAAAGCAAGACGGGAAAGATTTGGTGTGGGAACCAGACCTCTGGAATGTGTCGACCTCCTCGTTGTCTCGCTTCCACGGTGACAACCAACTTCTCTCTGAACCGATGGCGCCACAATGAGCCTAGAGGTCCTTCTCGGCCTGCGTTCGCTGCAGCAAACTTGCGAGGGCCGGCCTAGAATACCCACCTTCTCTTTCGATTCAACAGACACTGCCAGAAAAGGGCAAGCAAACCAGCTAAAAATCTCACGAGAACTTGACGTAATCCAGGCTTGAGGGCCTAGGTCTCGCAGTATGGTCTCGCCGGGAAGATTTTCGACGAGAAACGAGACACACAACACAATTTTCTATAATGGTTCGTCCGGTTGGCTGACAAGATGGTAAGCTTGGCAGTCTTCGTCCGGGAGAAAATCAGACGACCAGAGCGACAAGTGAATCTCGATGTTGCTCATCCAGAGCCTCATATGCGATCTCGATCTGGCTCTCGGTGGAGATAACTTCTGCCACGATAGCGCAGCCCATTTTTCAGCCATCTCTCTCGTGGATCACCTCGGCTGCGGGGGGCTTACAAGACGTTGATAGCCACAGCCGTGGATGACGGAAACCGCGTTCCCCTGATTCTATTTGTTTGGTGACAATCTTAATATGCGGGCCATTTGTTTTGGTACTGCCGTTTGCGACCGGCAGTAGGCATGCGGCGTTCCAGAGCAACAACAGCCACAGTGTGACAAACCGGCTGATGTATGGCTCGATCGATCGGATGGCGGGACTGCGGTCCAACGACAACTCGAGCTGAAGATGCCTGTCGCCCAAATGATCAGAATGGTGGCAGACGGGAAATAAAGCCTTGACCGCAGCGGGAGTTTCAGCGATTTGTATTGAAGACGTCATGCCGCCTGCCATACGCCTCATGCCGTCAAAGGCGCATTTCGCCGTTGGCCTGAGAAAATGATTGATATCAAAGTTCCAAACGACGTTCACCTGAAGACGATAGATGGTCTGGTCGGGAAGTAAACGGTCGGGCGGAATCAAGCGTCAACGCAGGCAATCAGTCTTTTGCGTGGTCTTGGTCCCCGAAAGTTAGGATGCGGGAGATCGTCCGCAGCCAAGGGCGTCAAGTGATTCAGGGCAGCGAACAAGTGGTGACCCTGGAAAAGAGGTTTCCCATGCAAGATGGGGACTTCTTGATTTTCTCGACCTGGCAATCCGATAGGGGCCTGAGCAGCTGGACGATCGACAGGGGACGATCGCCCCTAGCATACCGATCTCATTCTGTCAGCTAACATCACAGGCCAGGGATGTTGCTATGCTCCGTGGTTCCGAAGGATTGTGTGCGGGTCGGAGATATGAGGATATGGTTAGAGACATGCTGCAAGGGAGGCCGAAGAGGAGTGAGCGACTTTTCCGCTTTCCTTGATGGCTTCGAATTGCGAACCACCAACGCCGGATCAAAGTGCAAATTTTCGAGTTTGGTTCGATATAGCGTGGTGCTTTCTCGCATCGGGACATCGTCCGAAAAGTTCTCTCGACTTTGAAGCTCAAAATTTCTCCCTGCGATATCTCGTAATGGTACCTGAAGGGTCCATTGTCTCGCACGAGTTAACAGGGTCGCTGGCTGAGTCGACAAACCTGTTCGCGGATACTTGAGAAGGGATGTGAATCAGGGGAAGGAGAAGGGTCAGATCTCGATCTCGATCGTGTTGGGTTGCAGACTCGCGAGACATGCTGGTAGCAGCTCTCAGGGCGGTTGATTACCGGTATCGTGAGGTTCCAACGCAGTGGCTTGTGCAGACTCTGAGCCATCCCTGGGGCGGACTGTTGCGCGTCCCCTTGCCCTTGGGTTTGTTACGAACAATTGGCGGCTGTCTCCGGGCAAGGATGTCAACGGAAGAAATCGACGCAAGTTTTTTTGTTCTTCGGGTGCTGATTTTTACGTTTGAACGAGTCGAGGGTTCGGATAGATACTATCAGGCATGCATCCTTGACTTTAGAGATTTCAAGAGTGGAAGTGAAGCAGGGAGGCTGCTTGAGGGGCCCGGCAGATTGGACAAGGAACGCCGAGAAAGGATGGCCCTTGGTCGTCGATAATGTATCCGTAGGTACGGATGAAATGGGTGGATTGAATGAGCAGCGATGGGCAGAAATCAGATGGGCGACGTCGAATTTGAGCAGTTCAAGACTTGAAGTTTCGGGGGCGCGAAAATTGATTCCCAAAGGCGTAGAAACCGTTGCAGTCAGACGGGTATGAAGAGTCAAGGAAGAATTGGAAAAATGGCCCCCAGGTCTAGGAAGTTGTAACCGTCGATGAATGGAAGGAAGTACCGCTGCACCGCACCTGCTTGGAGCGTTTGGTTCCAGGTCCACGAGGCAATTGCGAGCTTAATCATGGGGAAGGTCCAATGAGTAGTTTGATTGGGTCCTGCCACTCCTGCAAGATCAGGGAACAGGGGGAAGTCGTCGGGAGCGACCCGTTGTTTCCCAGTTTGATCCCCGAGCTCCCTTTCTAGCACGGGCCATCCTTGTTCTTTCCCTCTTCGCTGGCACATGGGCCCAGGCCTTTCCCTTCCAGGTTGAAGTTGACCTGGATGACTGCACCTTACCTAATCATGCCAAGATTTGTGTTAAGAGCAGGCACATCCCGCACCCAAGCAGCAAGCTTCCACCTCACGGAGTTTGGACGTTGAACTTCCACTGACATACCCCGTACCTATTGCGGTATTCGAATACTCTCCGGGATGCCTGGGCTATCAAAGCTTGAGAAAAAGTTCCAACGCTCGGTGGGTGTCAACGCTCGTCCAAGACCATCTCCTTCCTCCTTGATTCCATCTCAACGCATTGTCCAATGCACTTGGGCGACAGAACATCGAGAGAAGGATGAACGAGCCTCGCGCCAATGCAGGTCTTACCGCGTTCCCGATCGTCTAGACATTTTATCGACGGAGAGGGCCGCTGGTTTCTCCAGACCAGGCACATATGCAAAGCAAAGACCTTTTAGATCGTTTGCAATTGTGTACCTGCAATAGCTTGCCTGCCTCACTAATCTCTAGAGACACTGTTTCGAATCCAAGATCCAACTCAGACGTTCGCCATACAATCTATCCAACATCGCCTCACGAAGATGAACCCCTAAGTCTAGGTAGACGGGGAACCTCCGGGCAAATACCATGCCATTGGGACTGCTGAAGACGGAGAGAGGCCAAAGGGCAGGCGATTGGCAATCTGGGTGGGTTTCGTCACTGCGCAGTGACAACACACACTCACCCACACCTCATCTTCACTCTCACTCTTCGTCTCTCATACCATACAACGCACTCACTCACTCATTCTTGAAAGTAACTCATTCTCACCGCCGGCGCACAAGTGCCCTTGGACCATGAATATGTCATGGATCTCCTCGTCACTCATCGAAGCCGGTCTTATGGCCACAACCAAGGTCCAGGCCGAGGTCAGAATGCGCAAGATTGGTTGACACTAGGGCTGATTGGTGTTTCCTCTCCTCTCCGGCCGAACCTACGCCCACTTCCTTGCCCATGCTCACTATTCACAGCTCACAGCTTACCCCCGGTGCGCCTCCCACCACACGTCCCCAGCCCCCCGATTTTCTGCCACTGGCTCAATCTCAATCGTCGGCACCGCGGCCACCGCAGGCAGTTTCCCTGCCTCTCCGAGCTTCCCTGCCACGGCTGATCGGTCACTGGTCAATCCCACACGGGTGAGGCGAGCAGTTCCAATCTCTTGTCTCTCATCTCCCGTCGTGGCCGCAGCCGGCGCCGCCTTCGTCTGGTCGCACACTGTCACCGTCTAGCCCATCCTCCCGTCCCTCCGTCCCAATTGGCACCCAATGCCCGATATGTCAGCTCATGGCCGGCAGAGTCTCCTTGGGGCCTTGGGCAGGCCAAGTTTCCCATAATCTCAATGAGCAGTCGGGATATCCCTGGACCGGGTCGCGCATGGTCGTCGATAACCAGGCGGCCTAGGCTGCACATCCCGCGATCCCATGCGCGTAATGGCAATGATGTTCAGCGGGGAGAGCCATGCACCGGTCAGACTTAGGAAGGCGCCGTTAAGGCATCCCGAGGGCCCAATCCTGAAAGCTGCAGCCATCTTCCACGCCGGCGCTGCAATAGACGACAGCTCAACGCTCCACAGGGCGCGCGCATCTCAATGTACCTGGCCGGCTCTGGCGTTGGATGGCAGAGCCAAGGCGTCAGACCAGTTACCTCGCGACGGGGAACAACCTGCAAAGAGCTGCAAAAGCCTGCATATGGCTGCACGTCGTGAATTGGCGGATGCTGTACCTTGGCTGGGGGCGCGCCAGTAGAGGAAATTGGCCCATGTTGTCCACCTGCGGGAGATGTTGTTGGTACTCTGCATCCGTGTCCGTACACCAGGACTACCTTTTAATGTCAGGTAATGTAATACCTCAGGACTCAGGTTTGTACATACGGATGCTCGTGTCTGTCCAGTGCAGAGTGTAGAGTCCAGACTCCAGTGTACCCCCAGCTCCATGTCGAGATGGTTCGAACCCTGCCTTGTCCGCCGGGTGAGAAGCGAAAGCTCCGCCGTGGTTCGTAATTTGACGCGATGATGGGTTGGGTGTTGGGTACGATGCCAGTGCCCTGCCGAAACAATTAAAACCCGTCACCTGTCCCATCCCGTTTTGTGTCCCACGTCCCCGTCTCCGTCCTGCCTTCTGCCCTGCTCTTGCGCGACTTGCATCATCAGTCATCCTGACCTCGAACTCGAACTTGATCGCGCGCATTCGACTTTGGACCGACCACCCACCCACTCAAGCCGTCAATGACCTCGACACCCACATCCTGACAGAGGTCGCATGGAGGAGGTGTTGCTTGGTGAGCTGCCATAGGTCCGTGTTGGCCCAAGGTAGCAGCAGGAGCAACAGCGGCCACCAAACAATTCTCGCTCCCGTCAGCCCAGTCACGTACGCGCAGCAGCACTGACATTGACTGAGCTGAAGCTGGATGTGGTGAACTGGATGGAATTGGACGAGCACTACTTACTACCAGGGCAACCCGAGACAATTGGCGTTGCTATCAATCAGAAAGTCTGAACGGCCCGAGACTGAGACTGAGAAAAGAGCTTGTTTGGCTGGTGGACGTGTCGTGTACCTGGCCTGGTCGTCGCAACCCAACCCAACTGGCACGACCAACTTCCAGCCTCCAGCAAGCAGGCCGCATCCAATTGGATCCAATTGCATCGAGGAGGACCGCCTCGCAGAGAGGAGGAAGCCGAAGAGCAGCAACCTGAAAGTGGGAGAACCTGAGGTTCAAGGTACCTCAACTTCAGCTCCTGGTCCGCCCCTTCCAGCCCAAGGTGCTGCACCTTCTCACTCCCAGGCTTTTGTACCTTCCTTTGGAGTGTCCTACGTGATGCTCTCCACACTCACTTCGCCTTGGAGTTGACACTGAAAATCAAAGGAAGGTGCAACTGGGCAAGAAAGGCACAACCACCACCGGTCACTGCCCAATTGGCCGCTCCTTCCTTCACATGAGATTGGCTTTTTCTCACGCCTCATCCACCTTCTCATCAACAAAACAAACATTCTGCACGAGGGGAAAAAAAGAGAAGCCAATTTCACAAGATCTTTCTTCTTGCCATCTTTCTTTTTCCCCCCCACGCACAACCAGCAGGCCTCCCAACTGGCACAACCTCTTCTCTCACTCTCTCTCACCTCTCACCTCACCCTGATCCTTACTCCAAACTACTGCGGGCTTTCTTCCTCTCACTTCGACCATCAAAATCCTCACATCTTCAGCATCGCCATCTTCGCCATTTTCAAAATCTTCACTGCACGCAGTCAGTAGCAGTTCCGACAAATCCATTTAAAAGAGGTCGCTCAGCTCAATTCGACCACTGACAGCAGGGAGGTGGCTCCAGTCTCACTCTTATCCGTTCGAATTGCGCTTCTTCCAATCTATCCGTCCAATTCCGCCCACGCTGCCAAAGCGCATTGTCGCCTAGCCACCCTCTTTTTCTCGACCCAAGCTCCAACCTCCAGCCTCTCGAATTTCTTCACCTCAGACCTCCGGCTTAGCACCTTTCTCTTCTTTCTTGGACTCCATTTCTCTGGACCCTCACTTCTCCGCCTTCAATTCGTCTCTGCTGAGCAGTAGCAACTTGCTCATACAGACCGCCTTCGACAATATTTTTTGGGTGTGGTATCAGAACCCCCATCATCAAGATACCACCCTACCGAGTAAGTTGTACCCTGTTCCCTCCAACCTCACCCATTTTTTTCCCTGCCCGGTTTTCCATGTAACCCGACTTTCGCACAATCCACACCACCTCCGTGTTCCTACCTTTCGGTACTTGCTGACTCTTGCTGGATCAGCGTTCCCCCAGATCCTCCTCAACACCACCCACACTACCTCATTTCTCAGTTCCGAATCACCACCAAGGTGGTGATAATTCCAACTTGTCTACTCCAACAGGTCAGAGCAGTGACCTGGGCAACATTGTCAAGTTGACAGACCAAACTCCCCCCACGCCTTCTAACGACCGTCACGAAATTCACGAAATCACGACCCCTTCTGCGCAGCGCCAGCAGCAGCGGAGGCAAGCGCGAAACATTACCCCAGATCCAGTCGCTGAGAGACCAACCACTCCAGCTTCGTCCCAACTCTCCCACCGCACCCTTCGACGTACTTCGCGATCCGTTGCGACCCCAAGTCCTACACCGCAGTCTGCCCGCCAGGTCCACATTGAGGCCGCATCAGTAGGTTTCAGTCCCAAACCACAGATTGCGACCGCGCCTGCGCCTGCGCCCACGCCAGCACTTGCGCCTGCCCCGACTTTTAATTACGATTACCCTCGAACCGTCGCTCCCCTCGATCGACGAAATTCGCGTGCGCGAAGAGTTCTCTCACAGGATCTGAGCGAGGACTTTGACGAAGAGTCCTCCGACGAAGCTCTGTTATTCCGAGACCCAACATCATCGTCTTCTCATACCCGACGCGAGTCTCACCGATCTCATCGCGTTTCCAGAAACACTCGCAGTGCCATCCTCTTTGCACTTGAGGAGGCGCTTCGGCAACCTAACCTGTTCACGCCCGACGAAATAGAAGAGGGCGCATCAATGGCTGACCTGATCGGAGGCGGCACTGCCGCTTCCAACGGTAATGCCTCGGCTTCCACTCGCCAGCGCACCACTGGCGCCCCTAACCCTACCAGCTCGCCTTCTGGAATTCGTGGTCCTAGAATGATCATGCAGGAGCGCGCTGCTAGAGAGGCAGCCCGTCAGAGAGCCGAACAGGAACAGATGCAGTTGGAGAGACAGCGAGCCGAGCAGGAAGCTCGCCTATTGGAGGAGACGCAGAGACGGAATGCGGAGCGCCGAGCTGCCACCGCCGCTACTGGCGCTGCCGGAGGAGGAACAGCTGGTGGCGCCGCCAACGTGCCCCAGCAGGACCCCACCTCTCACCGGCGACCCGTAGCTACCGATACCCCACAAACCCGAACCAACCCGGGAGGAAGTTCCCGCCAGCCCACAACGACTCAGCCGCAGACTCGACACGGTCGAACGGCGTCGACGTCTCAGCCCGGCCAGCAACCCTACAGCACAGCCCCTCAGGCCAGCACCACTCAACAGCCTGCTAACACCTCTGTTCAAGGAGCCCAGGAGTCCGGCGCTACGGGATCGAGACCCAGAAACTCATTTCCCCACGCGTTTGAGCGTTGGGAAACCTTATCGGCTCATTGGGAGGGTCTCACCAGCTTCTGGATTCGACGACTTGAACAGAATAACCAGGACATTGAGCGTGATCCTGTCAACCAAGCGCTCTCTCGCCAGGTCACCGACCTTACTGCGGCCGGTGCCAACCTTTTCCACGCCGTCGTCGAGTTGCAGCGCCTCCGCGCTAGCTCTGAACGCAAGTTCCAGCGATGGTTCTTTGAGACCCGGGCTGAGCTGGAGCGTGCGCAGGAGGTCAACGCCATGTTAGAGTCGGCCCTTGACGAGGAGAGACGTGCTAGAGAGAACGCTGTTCAGGCAGCTATCCAGAAGGAGCGTCAGCACTCCGCCAACGATGAACGCGTCAGGGAGATGAAGAAGGAGCTCCAGATCTCCAAAGAAGAGGCCCGCCGCGCTTGGGAGGAGCTTGGTCGCCGTGAGCATGAAGAGCGCGAACGGACCCAGTCTCTGCAGAGCGGTCAGCCTACCATCCTCGGCGGCGTCCAGGTCGTCCCGATGACGCAGGGTGTCCCCAGTCGCCATGGCAGCTCCCGTGAGCAATACGGCGGCCAGCAGGCCGGCTACGCTGGCGATTATTCTCAAGCTCCTGGTGGTCAATCCATCCCCGCCACTTCCAGCAACCTCTATCCATCCGGCGATCCAGGTCAGGAGGGCGTTACTTACACGGGTGCTGGTTCCGAGGGTGGATACTCTGAAGGTGAGTACACTATCGATGCGCAAGGCCACTTCGTTCGCGATTCTCAGGGAAACAAGGTTCCCTTCATTGCTCCACCTTCCCCAGTTTCTGACGAAGGTATAGAAGAGTATGAAACCCCAGCAACGAACCCTCCCAGTGCCGGTTACCTGCAGACCCCCACCACGTCCGCTGGAGAACAGCAGCAGGGAACCGCTCAAGACTATTCCGGCTCGGGCTATGCTGCTCCAGGTTGGGAGACTGTCCCCAGACATCATCACCCAACTCGCCTGAGCGATGTCATGGAAGAGGACGAGCGCAGCCGCGCCAGCAACAGTCAAGTGGGCCGACACTAGTATTCTCCGGCTCGCAAGCACTAAGCTCTTATAAAGCATCGATCCTCGAAGTGCTTACGCGACTCACATTGCCCCTGAAGACAATAAGAGCGCCAGAGCTTCCTCTACCACATGCGCTCTGCTCGATGGCACGGTATCATCCCGTTCTCTCGCACTTTATTCACTCTTGCAAGACTATCGCCTCTTGCGAGCACACATTACATCCTTGCCAATGGTGGCAATGAACAAGCATACATAATTCTTCTGCACGAACATACGACCGCAAGGCGACTTTGACGATTCACGCGTCATAGGAGCCATTAGCGGCCAGGCAGACTTCACGGACGTTTCACCATGGCCTGAATCGTCCCTCATCGTTGGCACAGAACTAGAAGAACGCACCTGTGGCAGATACGGACTGTCTGTCTAGACATTGTTGGAGTTTCTCAAGCGCGACTTGACGACTAATTTTTTTGTTTGGCATCACACCTTTTTGCGGAGACCTTTGCGATAAAAAAAGAAACGATTCTGAGAGATGGTTTGACACGGCGACGGACGGTCGGGCATGAAAGGGTCAGCATGGCATGGCATGGCATACTTCTTTTTTCTTCGTTTTGGCGGCAATCAATCATGATTCTTTCCTCCCGACTCTCCGCCTAAAGACTTCTTCGAGTGAATAAATCGTTTCATCCTCGCTCAGACCAGAACACTCGCACCCAGCCACGCTCAGCGGCAAAGACTCCACACGAGGGGCTTCAGACTTGAGAGGAGAGAGGAGGTGATATTCGAGATGGAGGCATGGGCAAAGAGGTGCAGAGCTCTCACGGCGTCTGGGGCAAGGGAACGGGGGGGGGAGGAGTCCTGTATTTGTAGGAAAGACTTTTGTAGGAGATAATTCATTTGCATCGAGTACGTGGGGACCACGTACTAATGCGCGTACTTAGCTAGCATCCTCGTCTGGAATGCGAAAGTATCGTGACGTGCCGGTAGCTGGCTGGATGCTCCGTGACCGGCTACCGCTATATGAGATGTAATTTTGGGTGCGTGATGGTTGGTGGCGGGGTGATGGCGGGGCATGCCGGGCTAAAACTCCGGCCTTGCCTTGTCTGTTTTTGGGTGATGCGCATTCCTGAGATCAGGCTGTGGGTTAGCTTACATGCTTATGACCGGTTGAGACACTCGTTGACGCGCTCGAACTCTGGTATCCCTTGATTGGGAGTGTGTTTGGATGTGATGGCAGAGCCTTGTTGAGTTCGGAAACGCCTGGCTGTTGGGGAAATGTTGGATAATCGAAGTGCCGAGTCCCCGCGTGTACTTCGCGCCATCTCGAGAAAGATGGAGGGTAGACATTGCGGATGGTTCGATTTGCGCGATTTCAAAATCCATATACACCTACCAGCCGACGCTGACGCCAAAGTAACCCTGCTTGAAACCTTTGCTCCTTTATATGATTGCCACCGTTCAGCTGAGCTGAACTGGAAAGTCGGCCAGCCTGCTTCGTAATTCGCGTCGCACAGCATGGAGACTACGT
Organism: Colletotrichum scovillei; assembly: GCF_011075155.1. Lineage (NCBI taxonomy): Eukaryota > Fungi > Ascomycota > Sordariomycetes > Glomerellales > Glomerellaceae > Colletotrichum > Colletotrichum scovillei. Next base: position 860,365 of record NW_023336264.1, read on the forward strand.
CATCTAGCCTGACACAACTTGTCGTTGCGGCGTATAGAGATTAGGCGACTTGGTATTGGTCTGGCTTTATTTTTATTTTATTTTTCGCGTAGAGTGAGAATTGCGAAGTTGCGATATTCTGCGCAGGCTCTGTGAGCGATGCCTCCCTTTAGCAAAGTCTATAAGAAACTCAGGTTTCTTGTAAAATTGAAGATCTGTGATTCCATAACAATATTATTTTCGATCTGAACGTGTTCACGCACCATGTCCAAGTCGAAAGAGGCACCAAAGGCTGCTAAGCCAGGCTTCCATCCAATGGCCACTTTAGGGACGTGGCTATCGCGTCTGAGCATTGAGGATGCTGAAAATGCCTCGCCTCCGAATCTGACCTGGTATTTCTCACGTCGGCGGCGAAGACGTCCGACGATCCAGGGCCAGTCTTATCGTTTTCCTTCTCCATCGATCCGAAGCCCGACAGCCGCCTCTTCATCTATAGATCTGGAGTGCGAGTTTTCGCGAGCTGAGCTTTGTTTCGCCCAGTGCGTCGGGGTTTGCAATACACAAGTCGGAAAGACATCCGCTGCTGAAGGGCGAAATGTGCCTCGGTTTCCGGATGACGAACTGAGCCAGGCAGAAATCGCAGAAACTCTTACCCGTGGCACTAATACTTCATTGCTACTGGCTTGCCCCTATCTGAAGTACGATCCTGCGAAGTATGGTCAACGAAAGAGCTGCAGAGGAGCGGCGTTTTCTAAGACGCACCGGTTGAAGTGAGTAGTGATGATCTTCACCCTCCCTTCTATGGACTGACTCTTAGAATTGACGCGAACTTGTATCTAGGGAGCACCTGCACAGGATTCACCGGCAAACCCCCAATTGCCCACGTTGCCACCGTACTTTCAAAGCAGAGGCCGAAGTCGCAAGCCACCTGAAAGCGTCATCACTTTGTGAGGTCATCGAAGGCGAGGGTCTTACTGAGGGTTTCGATGCCGTTCAGGAGAGGCTTCTTAGGAGCAAAAGACGCAGAGCAGGAGTCAAGACGGAAGTGGACAAGTGGAGGGAGATTTTTAGGATTCTCTTCCCCAATCATAAAGATGTACCGGATCCTTGTAAGTCAATCCAAGGCTCTCTTACCGGAGACCGGGTTATGTCTTCGATTGGAGAGCTCCAACTCACATTGGCCAAAGTCTACAGGATACCTTTCGATGAACAAGATACAACAATGGAGACACCGACAAAGGAACAAGGCGACACCGAAAGCATCTTCATGCAAGCTATCCCATCGGACGTAGAAAATGGAACCTACTCGGAGATGGAGGAAGCTATCGGACAGCGCTTGGACGACTCGAAGCGGTGGAAGCTGCTAGATGTGTTCAAGGGTTTCGCCGTCAAGATGATCCTCCAGCCCGCGCCGAAGAAGACCATAAAAAGAAACGCCAACCTTGTCTCAAAGTATAGTGGCGCTAGAGAGATCAGTCAGACTCGCCGTCAACTCAAGATCCAGAGCGAGAAGCAGCCACTCGAGAAGGCAGGCGGGAGGCTGGACGTGGAGTTGGACGAAGTCGACGCGATGTCGTCAGCAACCCAGACTATCATACAGCCGACGGAGCGGGTCACAAGTCTAGGGGTTTGGCCAGGAGACGGAGGAGCTGAGGAGCGCTCCGTCTTTCCGGACTCGGAAAGTCTACATGTAGACTTCAGCAACAACATCAACAACATGATGTACTGGCCAACGTGGGAAGCGGCTTTTCCCCGTGTTATCGGGGATGCGTGGTTGGATGACTTATTGGATGACGGTAGTACTCTTCCAGGACTTTTTGCCGAAGAACCAGGCGCGGCATTGGGGACATTGCCTGCGACTACTTTTGAGGGAGTCGATCCTATTCCCAGGTAGGCTCAGCGGATATAGTTCGGGAAAGGGGCAGCGCAGTCTCATTGCAAGGATATGGAATAGGTCGTATAGACGATAGGGAAAGCTTTTCTGTATATTCTGAATCGCAGGTCGGTTCTATGACTTCTTCTTTGGCGTGTTCGCAGAGCGTATAGATTCTATCAGACGGACCATGACATATCGAAGGCGCAGACCTTTGCGTCTGCTGGGATCTTTTGACCGACGGAAAGTACCCATGTTTAGAGTCCACAGAGAATTCTTATGATATCTTCTCATGCAAGACTTCTTACCGTATCTGTTGCTGTAGGCATAAGTCAGAACATGATTAAATGGATTGTATCTGTGACACGTAGCTTCGCTGGCCGGAGTTCATGCTGCATCTACTACTCATAGTTCTCATTTAATGGTTCAGATACCTAGCCTGCTAGTTGCGAAGAGACCAGATACCAAACAGAACTTCTCCGACTGAGCAGAAATGCAGCAGAAAAGTGCATAATGAGCTGATCTTAGGATCCCGCAGTAATGCGCGTGGCCGTCACAGTCTCTGAGACCTCGCGATACCTTCACATACGACCATACCCATTGGAAAATTCGGGATCCCGTCCGCTCTCCCATAGACAAGCCAATGAGGGCCGGATTAGTAGTTGGGTCGGTGACGACCAGCGAATACCTGGTGTTGTATGTTTTTGATCTTTTTGTGAAGCTATCGTGGTCCACTTTGGAACGATCGTAGTGGGGAACGCTACCGCTGGGCCTCAATGAAGTGAACCAGGGAAAAGCCCAAGTAAGGTTGCTCTCCGTCATTTCAATGAAATGCCCTTGATAATGTTACTTTCACAATCGCCTTCGACGCTGTTCCCTCGGTTCTGATGGTAAAGAAGAAGAAGGTGGCGCTGTCTAGTACGCATCAGCCTTCCTCCCAAAGCGACCCTCCAAAAAAAAAGGCGAGCCTTGTGTATGTCAATTTAAGAAGCCTCGATTGAAGCATGTTAGGTTCATAGCGAGCATTGACGCATGAAACTTGATTTCGAGAAGACTTGTTGACATGAATTATGGCTGAGTGCGGGACTCTGCCTTCGAATAGCTTGGTGAGGAAGTCCACGACGGCTTTCCACTTGCGCCTTTCCATGATGTTGCAAGTTTGGTTCTAGAAGTTTATAAAGCTGCATCCATCCCTTGGTATTACTGGTCATTTACTCCGGGTTCGCATTGACGTTGGTAATACGGAGTCTAACATCATGTCCAGGTATCGTGCAAGAAATGTGACTTGATGCTTCCCAGGAGAAGCTTCTCAAGAGCAAAGCCTAGTAGAGGGGCCGAGACAGAAGAGTTCAAGTCGAAAGAGATGTTCGAGTTCCTCTATCCCAATTGTCGGGACACACACGCCTGTAAGACACCATTGGGCAGATACGACCTTCGATGCGGATCATCGTCTGACTTCTAGGCCACCTTCCATTTCTTTACTTTAGATTATTACGCCGAAATCGGCATCTCTGTTCATCAAACTTAGGCCGCCGCACGAGAAGTAGTCAGCGACAGATAGTTCAAGCTACGGAAAGGATGCTGAGATGCAGCCTCTCAAAGAAGGTTTCTGCTGGTTTGGGGAAATGATAAGGTGCCGCATTGAAGTTAGTCGCCACGGCTACGTTGACTATCTCATTTTTCAGCGAAGACGTGGGGGAGGAAATTTAATTAAGAAACTGCATCATTCGAAGTGTGCAAGTTTCGATGAGTGCTTGAGCCGCCAGACAACCGCCTCTTGCCCTCGCTGCGCAGCCCATGAGAGTGGCGTTCGGCCATTTTGATCTTTGCTATCGACGTCAACCTTGCCTGTGTCCATGAGTAGCTTGACCACTCTATCATACCCCTCCTCAGCAGCCCATGAGAGTGGTGTCCGATTGTGTTGATCTTTCCCATCGACATCGACCTTACCTGTATCGAGAAGAAGCCTAATCACCGCCTCGTGCCCATGCTGAGCGGCCACTAAGAGTGGTGTCCGACCACATTGATCTTTCCCATCGACGGCAGCCTTGCCTGTCTCCACAAGTAGCTTAACCACCGCCTCGTGCCCATGCTTAACAGCCCAGAAGAGCGGCGTTTGGCCATAACGATCTTCTCTATCGATATCGGCCTTTCCCGTGTCGAGAAGCAACTTGATTACCTCCTGTTGTCCATGTTGAGTAGCCCATAAGAGTGGCGTTCGACCATGTTTATCTGCTACATTGACGTCGGCATGACCTTTAACGACAAGCAAGTTAATCGCCGCCTCATATCCATGCTGAATAGCCCGCCAGAGTGGTGTATAGCCATATTGGTCTCTTGAATCGATGTCAACCTCTAACAAATCGAGAAGCAATTCGATTACCCCTCCATGCCCCTGTTGAGCAGCCCATGACAATGGCGATTGACCTTCATGGTCTCTCGCATTGACATTGACCTCACCTCTAAGGAGAAGTAGGCGGACCACCGCTTCATGTCCTTGCTGGGCAGCCCATGACAATGGCGATTGACCGTCATAGTCTCTTGCATTGGCGTCGACTAGACCCGTATCTAGAAGCAGTGCGACTACGGCTTCATGCCCCTCCCGTGCAGCCCATGACAATGGCGATTGACCATATCCGTCTCTTCTATCGATGTAGACCTCACCCTGCTGGAGAAGTAGTTCGACTGCAGTTTCATCCCCCTTCAGGACAGCCCAAAAGAATGGTGTTCGATGCATTCGATCGTCTGTGTATGCGTGCTTCACTTCCGCGCGTAGAATTGCTCTCACTAATCCTACTTCGCCCGCCTTGACAGCCACCTCAAATGCCTCGACTGATGCGACAGCTTTGTCCTCTTGAGGCAGAAGCATCAATGCCCATTCAAAATAGCCCTCTACAACGGCTGCGTCAAAGGCTGTCTGCTCGTTAGAGTCAGAGATTTCAACCATTTGCGGTGCGTGGTGAAGAAGAACCTTCACTGTTTCCTCATGGCCATTACGTGCAGCGACCAACAATGGAAAATTCCCGGAATCGTCCAGTACCTCCGCGGAAGCGCCATGTAACAGGAGTAGGCTGACGATTGCCGTCAGACCTCTTCGCGACGCCACAATCATCGCTTCATCCTCGTATGCATATTCATCTTCATCCTCAGATGTCCAAACAAAGTTCGTAGATTTGCGTGTATTGCCGCCAGCCTTTAGGAGTTCTGACAAAATTTCTAGAACATCGAGGTCGACGTTCTCAGGCAGGCCTTTCACCGCAGAAAAGATAGCTCCGTCGTGCTTAACCCCCTTTTCCAATAGTATTGAAAAAAGCTTTTTGTTCCCGTCACGGATGGCGTATGATACGAGCTCGAACGGATGCCCGAAGAGCTCCAGATCAGCGCCCGCTTCGATTAACTTGAAGATTACCTCCCCGGCCTTCACCGTTGCGGCAACGGTCAAGGGCGTTTCCCCGTCATGATTTTTCAAATCTAGGTGAGAAAGATAATTCCTTGGCTGCCCTCGGCTGTTGTCTTGAGCGACCCCGATGTTGGATGCCTCTTCTTGGAGCTGCCATTCGATGGACCGATCCAGCAGTAGTAAGGCCATGTCTTCGCGACACTCTCTGAGAGCCAGTAGTAATGGTGTGTTCCCATCCGCATCTCTAACTTCTAGCTCTGCATCATCTTTGACAAGAAATGCGTCCAAACAGCTCTCTGAGCCGAACCCCACCAAAACGTGAAGCGATGTTGCCCCAACAAAGGGCCATCCTTTAGGTGCGTGAATATTGTCAGGATCCATCACTCTCCATAGGCTCGCGATATTATTCAAGATTTCAGATTGCCGACCCCAGTGAATACGCGCAAGAAGGTCTTCCTGAGGGATTCCTGCACGTTCAACTTCCCGAATATGGTGGAACAAGAACTGTGCTGTATATGGTATCAGCGGGAACCTTGCTGAGAGTCTATTCGAAGATAGCCGAGCGCCTTCTAAGACTTCTCTCAAAGTCAGGTAGCTCAGACAAGACCTTGATATCTCAAAGTGACCAGCTCCAATGGAATATCGACCGGTAGAATCGTGGCGGATGAATTTTTCGAGCACATAATCCGCAACTGACTGGTGGACGAACTGAGCTTCCCGGTCCCAGTCCTCTCCATCAGGCTCGTATTGCTCCCAAATCTCGCGAGTTCGGAATTCCACAAGGCCTTTGGAGATATGTGTGACGATTCTCTCGAACTGAGTCGTAGTCTCTGTCCAGTTGTCGTGTTGTCTGAGTTGCGAAATAGTTCTGCAACTCTTGTCCTTGTAATCGATAGCAAGAGCTTCTCGAAGCTCGTGTGAAGACAATGGTCGCGCGGCAAATAAGACCCATTGAAACAATTTCGTCACTTGGTGTTGCTCGACAGGATCGACGTCGCTTAGTATATCAGCGTACAACCCATCAAGGGCTTCTGGGATAGTTGTGAGTCTTTTGTGCAGACTCTCGACCCTGTTACCAATAGCGCTTCCATGGAGTATCAAGGCAACAATTAATATTGTCCATTGAAATCCTCCGTGAGCCTTCATCAAGATTTCATTCTCAAGCTGTTGCCGCTTTGCGACCGGTTGAATTTCTTTGAGTCGTTCTCGAACGACTAGCCTGATGTCTTGGTCGTTTTTCTCTTCCACATGGATTGCTGACATCGTTTCGTACCCAAGGATAGGATAATGCCTCGAAGAAAAGCATATTTTAACCTGTGCCTGTTCGCGTTCTATGTCGTCCATGAGGGTTTTGAAGTACGTCAGTAAGCTTTTCGCATCATCCTCCCCGGACTCATCAAGGGCATCGACAAAGATTACCACAGGCAACTTTTTGGTTCCCTTGGTCAAAGTCTCGGACATGAAATCTTGAAGTTCCCTTTCGGTCCAATTCCATCGGTTCTCTTCATAAGCCCCAAATCGCGCCTGCCGGTCTTTGAAGCGTTCAGTGAGTTGAGAGAGGTGTTGTGGGAAGGACTTGAGCATGGAGCTAAGCAATGCCCGGAACACACCCAAGGGAGTCTTTTGCAAAGGGTTTCCCCGGCCGTGAATGAAGAAGGACACAACGAGTTCTCCGGACCCTCTGCGATCCATGGTTGTGACTGCAAATTTCATGAGAACTGACTTGCCGGTTCCAGGGTTCCCTTTGATCCAGAAAAGACCCCGCGCACTATTCATCCAAGCTTGGTATTCCGGATCCTCGAGAAGCCAACCACAGGTGTCCTTTGTGGAATAAACATCGCTGTACCTATACTCCTGTTCTCGGAAAGAAAGTGACCTGAGACAGTCTAAGTCGTGTCAGCTAATTGTTACAGTAGGTCCTCAGGTTGCGTACCCTTATTGTCATCCGAAAGCAATATAGATGCTGCAAGAGCTGTCATTTTATTGTCTAGACGAAGATTGGGATCTAACTACCCACCATCAACTGCAGTTTCTTGGCGGCTTCTGGCACCGGTTCTGCTCTGCGTACTGGTGCTCAGAATTTCTCGTGTAACAGTGATGACACGCCTGTAGAACACGTCGAGTCCGTGACTGTATTTCACCATCTCAGAGTGGTTGCGGTCAATCGGATGGCGTTGATTGCTGTAGCATGTCGCTGAAGAGACATCAACTAAGACTTCGCTAGGCCCAGACAACTCCCACTTGCCATTTACCTAAACTAAGTGTAAGCAGGCACTTCGTCGGAGGCAAACCGAACCAGATGAACCTACTTCCACAGCCGTGGGAGACTTCTCCGTTTCGTAGAAGGACACAATTGACGGCCTTCTTGCATTAATCACATTGTTAAATTCTTTGTCCAGGCGTTGGAGGAGTGCCGAATTTCTGTTGAGCGACTCAAGTAGACTCCGGTTAGGCTGGTTTTTGACCAGGGGAACGAGTGACTCGATGGCCAAGCCTTGATGAGGAACGCCAAAGAATATGAATCCAGATATTGAGTCTAGGATCGATGCATGCGCTTCGTGTGTCTCTTCTTTCATCCTGACTATAGTCTGCACGAATGGATAAAGCAAGGCTGTCAGTAGCTGATGAATCCCTTCTTCGGTGGTACTCTGGATTGAGCTAACCTCTTTGATGACAAGACCTCCCAGGCTGTGCCCAATAAACACTATGGGATGGGGATGCTTTGAGTCCTGTATGCTAGATTAGCTACATACAGCGACTCGGATTTCAGGCGCAATATACACACCTGAATACCTCTCAAATCAATCTGGAGAGCTCTGCCCAGATCCGACAAGTTTTGGAAGGAGCTGCTCCGTACAAGTTGAGTGTCGTATCCATATATTAATATCCTTGCATTTGGAATATCTAATGGAAGCGCATCTCGGAGCCACATGAAAGGCCCTCCTCTTTCCTTGAACGAACCAAAGGCGTGCCCTCCGAGGCCAGACATAGCAATCACACTGGAGTATGGGTTAATGTCGCATACCTAGCCACAGTGAGATCCTCGTCAACTCACTCTACATTACAACTCGTTTCGACGTCACGTTGAAGAGGTGTGAAGCCTGAGAAGTGAGTATCGAATATGAGCGGTGCCCTAAAGTCGGAGTCATCCTCATTCGTTAGGCTAATCACCCATTCATTTCTAGAGCGATCCGAGAAGCAATCTGGGAGGGGATTGAACCGGAGAGTAGCGACTCGATTGTCTCGTTTGACAGGACAAGTCGCAAGCGAATGAACAATGACGCTTGCGTTGGGTTCGAGAGAAAGAACTTCCTTGACCAAATCACGGACACTAGCCCTGGTCTCATATCCACGGGGTAGTCCTCGTATCCTGAAGTTCTGGTTGTGATCGGTCGGCATGATGCTGCTGACCTCGCACTAGGCAACGAAGCCGGCGAAAGAGCGGAAGCTGGCGAAGAGAAAAGATTTCTCCCCCTCCGTTGGCACTGTTCTCGAGGTTTACACCTATCAGGTGGCGTCCGTGGCTGGAAGACATTGGTGCTTGGGTTTTGACAAGGGTTCGCACTCCAGCTCGGCTTTGGGCCTATCAAGGCATGTCTGGAAGCCTCAAACCACAAACCAACAAGCACTGCACGTCACCACGACGACCAATCCCCGCGCTGGTTTACCTAGACCTTCTGAAAACCTACCAGCGGCTGATGAGAACTGACTTGAGCGGTCGGACCACAGCTCTTAGGCTCATTCGCCAATATCTCCAGGATGGACATGCAAGAGTAAGCGCTAGCCTCGAATGCTATGTGAATGATTGATTGGTTTTCTCCTACTCAGCTTCAGCCGCCTCTATCAGTACCTATGCCAGGATCAGGCAGAAGTGCAATTAACAGCTCCACGCCTGGTCACGCAGCATTGCTTTATCACCTCCTGACGCGCTGTAGCACAGCCTGCCAGGCTTCGCTGCTACATCCCCTCGTCTCACAAGGCTGGCGTCAGTAAAAGTGGAGTAATCGACTAATCAGAGCAAGAAGGCCGTCAGAACTGTCATCATTGCTTTGATAATAGACAACCTGAAAGTATGGGGGATGTAAGAGCGACGTTAGGCGGGGTTTGGTCGGCACGAGTATGGGTAAAGTGAGGGTACCGGCTGCGTAAAGTCTGGCAGAGAAAATACTGTTTTATTCTCAACGTAAATTAGATAACAGGGTTGACGAATGGAATAGTCTAGTTGATTGCAGTTTCTTTCTGTCCTCTCATCCTCGGCTCTCTCCTCTCAGACTATACATTCCCATATGATCACCTAGATTCACGATACCCACCTTGCCTTAGCATGATGTCAATAATGTTTACGATATCAACAACTGCTTATCTGCAAATCTTAACCGCACAAATCCCGTGCCCGAGCGTATCAGGGGTCTTATACGAAGCGGCTGCAAAACTTGAGGGGCATGGCGCAAGCAGATACCAGTACAGCCGAATTCTCGGACGTGACTTTGGCATACTGACGATACATGTGTTTAAATTGGGGGTAGGCAGGATCAGTAAGGGTGCCATCCTTTTGCAAGTCGAGTCTGAGCAACCGAATCTCGCTACCAGCTTGGTGTAACACACCAAGAGAGTTGCCGTAGCGGACGACCTTGAGTGGCCTTGTCGGTTCAGCGTTTATGGGCTGGGGAGAATTGCCGTCTATCCATTGCAGGCCGTTGCTAGCGGCCTGATCGCCCACGTCGATGGTAGTGGTTCCCGGCTCTAGCTTCGGGTGGCCGTATATGGAGTCGTAGCCGCACAGGGGCAGCGTCATGTACCAGAGCCGGCCCTGGTTGTTGTCGTTGGAATCGACGGCGAAGATGTAAAGGAGCGGCGGAGCGGACGGGTCGGGTGGCTGGACGGCGACGGCACAGGCCGCCCGGAAGCCGTGGCTGCCCGAGGTGATGTTGAGGAGGGACCACCGCGTGTCTGCCGAGGTGGAGGTGAGCCTGCCCATGGCAGTGGCGCTGGTGAAGCCGAGCGTGATGACTCTCGATGATGCCAGACCGCTGTTGTCATCTGGGAACGGGGTATAAAGCGCAAAGACGGTAGTCGAGTTGTCGAGGTAGATGAGCTGCTGCGGTCCGACGTTTCCTGTGCCTCTGTTGTCTATTTGTGGTCCGTTTGGAATCAACATCGGCGAGGCGAACCAGTCGGCGGACGGGCGGTAGCCGGTCAAGTACGCGGCCCCGCCCCGCGTAGGCACGGAGAAGTCACGGTCACCGGAGTCTTTGCGGCAGCAGAGTGAGGCAAAGCGGTCGTCGGCCCTGGGCCACTTGCGTTCGTCATAAGCGACTTCGCGGTACGGGTCGTTGGCGTCAGGAACTAGCAGGTTGTGCTCGATGGGCTGGAAGAAGGGCGAGGCCGTGGCGAAAAGCCGGCCGTTGACGGTCAGGATGCTCGCAGACATGTGTGAGAAGTCGTCCTGCTTGACGCCGGCGGACCAGGGCTGGTTGGCCCAGTCAGTAGCTGGTCCCGTCTCAGTCCCCGCGGGCAGGCACGCAGCGGAGCAGATGTCCAGACTCGGGGTGAGCTCCAGCACAAAGGCCTTGTATCGCGGGTGCGAGGCATCGTTGCTCTGCTGGCCGTGGCTGACAACGACGACCATTTGCAGCTGGGCGAGACCGTCCTGCCAGGTCAGAGCGCCGGTGGACTTGATCTCGATATTGTCATTGTAGTTGACCGGCATGGGCCACGAAGGCCGGTAGCCCGGGAGTAAGCTGTATAGCGAATTGCTCAAGTTGAGCGGATACGGCTTGCTGATGGTCGCGAAGCTCGAGCTGTTGTCCGCTCCTGCGTTGCGACGGAGATATCTAAAGATGAGTTTGTTCCCATCCAAGTAGCAGAGCAGCAGCGCTTCCGTGGCCTCGTCGCTAGACATGGTGAATTGTTGCGGACTAAGATCAGAGTCTTGTGTGTGCGTGTGTGTAGGCGAGTGTTGTTTGGCCTGTGCTATTCTGACAACTACCTTGCTGGTTGGCAATCAATATCGAACGGGGTAAGACGGAGTATTATGAGCATCGCAGAGTGGTTTCGCCTCCGAGCTGGCGGGGTAAAGAAAGGTGTCCTCTCACCAATACTGCGCTTTTCACTACGAAAGGCAGCTGGAATTTCACGGAGTGTTCTTGTCAAAAGATAGAAGACGTCACGAGTGAGCTGAAAACCTAGCGTCGACGGCTGAAAACAGGGATAGAGTTGTGGCGCATCACGGCTTAGCTGAAAAGCTTCACGTCCAAAGGGACAGACTAATTGTTTCGTATTCGTCTTTTGTGTCTGTTTGTCAACTAACCTATTCATCCAACCGTCGTGTAAGTATCTAAGTCGGAAATCTCTCTGTCAAACACTCACTACACACCACTTACTTTTGTTACAGAATTGCAGAATCGAAGAGACGAAGCTAGCAGTCGCACATCGTCGGACTGAATTACGGTACTATTTCGTACATCCTACAGGAAACTCATGGATAGACCCTCAGGCGCTCTCGCCGTTGACGCCAATGGCCACGCCAGCTATTCTTTCCCCATCACCGTCCCCTCTGGTATGGGGCAGGGAAATACTCCCAAGCTCAGCCTGCAGTACTCGCAGACCCGCGATGCTGCCGGCACTTGTGGCCTCCGCTGGGCGGTTGCGGGCTTGTCTTCCATCGAGAGAGTTGCGCCATCTCGCGCGATCCGCCAGCACCCAGACTTCCTCGCCGGCAAGGAGGTGCCCGTTCCCTGGCGCCTAGCCGTCGATGGGGCAGAGCTCATCTGCTTCCAGGGTTCCTATGGCACGAGCGACGCGCGGTACTGTACCCAGGTCGACGCGGGCCAGGTCGTCACATCTCTGGCATCTGGAGGCTTCCAGCTCCTAGATACTGATGGCCGCACGAAAGAGTACGGCACCACGCCGGACAGTCGCCTGCTGCCCGGTCAATGGCGTCTCAGCAGAACTACAGACGTTCACGGGAACACTGTCACCTACCACTATTCCCAGTCTCCTGGTCTGGCTGCTGGAGGCTCTCGTCCGCCGTCAGAGAAAGAATCATCGTCGACGTGGTCTGCGCAAGTGTCGTACATCGACACCATCCAGTACACCAGCAATCCCCGCAACGACTACAAGGGCCGTTGTTGGTTGACTTTCCTCTACAACACCCGCCCAGATCGTGCCGTTGTTGTCCGCCATGGTCAGCTGTGCAACATTGGCTACAGGCTCGAGCGCATCGAGGCTCGTGTTGGCAGTCCTGACAGCGCCCAACAGTCAGATCTGGCCAGGGCCTTTGATCTTACCTACAAGTTGTCTCCTGCCAGCGGCGAGTCTCTTCTCGCCTCCATCACCGAGCGCGGCTCAAAGAACAACGCGCTTACACCGACTACCTTCACATATACCACGGCTGATGACTCGGCCACCGGAACATCGCCTTTCGCCCAGGATCCGGCCGGTGCCTTCACCCTGCGTACTGGCGCCGCCCCTGCCGCTATCCTCCCTCTTGATACCACAGGTCGCGGCTACAGTGACCTCGTCTGTCTTGAGCTGCCTAGTCCCAGCGGCCTCTTCCAAGTGCGCACTTTGGCCGCGATGCCTTCACACCAACAGCAGTCCTCTCAGATGTATACACCACCAAAACTGGAGTGGCCTCACGACAAGAACCTCGGCATGGATGCTGGGCACGCTCCAGTCCAGTTGCCGTGGACAGACGTTAACAACATCCCCGATATTCTAGTGGCCGATCTCAACCACGATGGCCGTTCGGACCTCGTTATCCCGTACAGAAATCCCCAGAGAAATGCCCTGTCATTTGCCGTCCTGCGCGCCAACGGCCAAGGGTTCGACAAGCCCATCATCATCACGTCCGGTTTCGCCTGGCAACACGGCAGTCGCTTCTTGCTCGCCGATTCCACTGGTGACGGTCAGATAGATATATTGCAAATGATCACTGATCATGGTGCTCGCACCTACTCCCTCCGCACCTTTTATGATGTGGCCGCCATGATAACGCGGCCCAAAGCCATCCCTCCGTCACGCCAGTCACCTGCGTGGCCGGTAAGAGGGCTTACCATCGAACATTTTGTCTTCCATAACGACACGACCTGCGCGCCAGCTCTCGTCCACGTAATGGAAGGTTCCGCCGGTGTTGGGTCTCGATGTTTATGGGTAGACGTCATCAGCATGGGCTCTATGCAGCACGTTTCGGAAGGACAAGCCTTCAGCCTCCTGAGCTCCCAGCCCATCCTGACTTACGTGCCCGAGGACAAGGTCCGGCGCTCGACGGCCGTCTGCGACGTCAACGGCGACGGATGTCTGGATATCGTTGTCTGCACCGCACGCGTTGCCAGCTGTGGCGGCGGAGATACTGCCACCTTCACCATGACCACAACGACTTTTCTCCACGACTCCAACGGCAACTTTGCGCGGCAGCCCGAGCAGACCTCTGTCGTCACTTCGGCGAAACCGATGGACCTGGGCCGCGTCTATGCCGTGAACCCCTCCAGCGCCCGTTTTGGTGGCATTGCCTACGCATACCCGAACGCCGACAATAAGACCTGGAATTGTATCTTGGCCGTCGGTAACAGTAACGGCCAGCTGAGCTCATTTCAAGCCCTCTCACAGCCTCTGGTCCAGACCGGCGGCGCCTCGCTGGGCGATCCCGCAGACCAACTACACCTGACGCCTATTGATCTGAACGGGGTGTCGCGCTGTGGATGGCTCGCCTACTCTTTATACGACAATCACGCCGTCATCCGCCCCATCTACAACAACGTCCAGCTCTCTGACCACCTCCAAAGCGTGACCAGTCCGATCGGTTTACGGTCCACAATCGAATATGGCTCCGCCACGCGGGCCGAGGTATACGAGTCTGGTGTCGATTACAAGACGTACCGTCCTGCCGGCGACGATGAGAATGTGCGCTGTATCGCCATCCCGGCCTACCTCGTGACACGCGTCCGCGAGGATAACGATGCCAGCGTCAATCCGCTTCCTTACTCTGCCAACTACGAGTACAATTACCACAACGGTGCTTTTGACGTCAAGAGAAGAAGTTGGTCCAGCTTTGAGAAAGTCTCGCGCACCGAGACCGTGTCTGGCGTGCGTGCTCTCACGGCCTACTTCCAGGAATGGCCTCTCTGCGGACTTGTCAAGACCCGCGACACGTACGGCAGCTCTCCAACAGCGCTCCAACGACGTATCAAGGGGCTGGAAACGAGTCACCAGTCAACGTGGGCCGGGGACGAACTGATCCTGCTCAAGTCCGTCTCCAACAGCTTCGAGGCAGTTAAGCGGAGTGGCAGACCCGCCTGCTATATTGTTAGACAGAAATCCAGAGCAAGGACTTACTTTGATGATTTGGGCAAAGTGGCGGAGCGCCTCTTGATGACGGAGTTTGGGTATGACGGCGAGTCGAGGGATAGGTCGGTAGAGTACTCGTATGAGATCAGCGAGCCCACCAAGAATAAGACGCGGCTCGGAGAGCGGTGGACGTTGAGCCAGTACGCTCCCACCACTCGGTTGGGCGTCCAAGGCCTTACCGCTGCCAGCAAGGTGACCTCCAACGCGGCAAGCAACGACTTCAGCACGTACTCGTCCTCAGATCTCAGTCTGACTCAGTTCGTGTACAATGACCAAGGATTCATCACGACACAGCGTTTGTGGTCTTCGGACTCTCAGCAATTCGTCGAATCCACCCTTGGATATGATGCTTTTGGCAATCTGCTGGCCGAGACCAGCACTACCGGTCTTTCGACGGTGATGACATATGATGACCTCTACCCCCAGTATGTCGTCGGAACCACACTCAAGGGAACAGGCGTAGATTTCAAGACGGCTTACGCGTGGGACGCAAGGTACGGCGTCGTGTCGGCTCACATGTCGGAGAAGGGCGTCATCCAGACCACCACCGTGGACGAGTGGGGCCGGGAGCGGACCAAGGCGATCACCGCGACCAAGTCCGACACGGACGACTTCAAGTGGGACGGAGGACCGGCCGGGACGAGCGTCAAGAGCCAAGACTTCGGCAAGATACTAGAGACTTCAAGACTCTGTCGTTACCAAGAGACATCATACGCGACGACCAACACTGACCCGGTGACCTCGAAGCCGGCACCCACAAAATCCGTGGCCAAGTTCGCCGGTCCGTCTTCGATGCCGGTGTTACCTGCCACTCACTTCGTGGACTGCAAGGGCCGCAACCGTCGCAGCGCGGAGCAGTTGGACGCGGAAAGCAGTGGCGGCGGCGGTGTGGCCTCCAGCAGGTCGTGGGCGTTCTTCGAGTACGACACGGGAAACAATCCCGTCGTGAGGAGCACCTTATACGCGCCCGATCCCTCAAGCTGGAGTACGGCCCCCGAGAACTCCCGCTCGACACTCTCCGTCTTCGATGCCCTCGGCAGGGCGGTGCTGCTCGTACGGCCGGCAAGTAACCCCGCCGACGGGTTTACGGCTATAGACGCCGTCTATGGCCGGGGCGGGTCTACTCGCACGACCCACTTCAGCACCGCCGCGCTGATCGGGGATTTTTCCACGCCGGTGAGTACCAGGTCCATCATTGAGACGGATTATCAGGAGTTTGCCAGCGTGGACGGCAAGGACAAGATCGTTCTGTCACGGAACGGCAGCGGCCAAGTCAAAACATGGAAGTATGATGGGCGGGGCCGGCTCGTAGAGCTCACCGATGCAGGCGGCCGCGTCGAACAGCGCAAGTATAACTCTCTAGGCTGCGTCATCGAGATCAACGACCCATATCAGAACCCGCTTAAGAGAACGAGGGGTCTGACACGCTCCTATGACGCGGGCGGCCGTCTCGTTAGGGAGGTCAACGTGCTCGGAGAGGCCCTGGAGCGAACGTACGACGCGGTGGGAAGAACGGTCGAAATCGTCGGCAAAGACCCTAAGGGCGGTGTCATGCGAACCACGAGATTCCGGTTCGACGAGCCGGGTACCGGCAAGGGCTTGCTCGCCGGCGTTACGATCGAGTGCAGTCCAGACACAGTCGACGCGGCCGGGACGTCGCGGGCGGTGCGGAAGCTCGAGTACGAATACACCTACGACGAAGCGGCGCGTAAAACGGGCCAATCCCTCAAGTTGACGGGCGACGTACCCTTTTGGGATGGTTCCAAATTTGTAGTGCTCAACTCGACATGGACGTACGACAGTCTGGGCCGCATCCTGACCCAGACGCTGCCCGATTCGACGACGGTGAACTCGACCTACGCTGGACTTAGGCTGGCCCAGAAGAAGATGCAGGCCCCTCCTGTTGACGGCAGGCAGAGCGGCTGGGACATATCTGCATCTACGACTGCATTCAGCGAGTCGGGCACACCTACAGCCTGGACAGTCCGTGGTTCCGAGTTGGCTCAGGGCGGGTGGCACCATGAGGTTGCGTTTGACAAGCTGGGCCTGCCAACCAGGATGACTTTACTGGAAGGACAAAAGCAGGGTCAGGGTAAGAGGCTGGTCGATAATAACCTGGTGTATAACGCCCTCGACCAGGTAAGCAGCCTTAACGAGAGTGTCAGCGGCTCATCCATCGCGTACGACTACATTGATCGGCGACTGGTCGCGTCACACAGTGCCGAAGGTATCCACCGCAAATATTCGTACAGCTCGTCGGGAGATTTGACAGAAAAGGACGGTATGTTACTGAGCTACTCATCGCACGAGGATTTCACCCGAATCGAAGGCTCCCGGGACGGCAAGACGATCTTCTGGTCCACTTCGGACGCTGCCGGTCGTCTGACGACGCGCAAGAATGGTGATGGCCCCGAGATGAGCTACACCTACGACGAGAATGGCAAAATGAGCTCTGCGACAAGCTCGAAGGGGTCATCAATCATGTTCTCGGATCACGGCCTCTTCACCGTCGTTCGACAAGCCCCTGACGGGTCCATCGAGATCAATGCGGGCCCAGACTACCAGGAGATTCTCAGCAAGGACGGCTCGAAGACCGTCAAAAAGGACTTCAAATTTCCAGATCAGACAGCAGTCACAGTTTGGACCAAAATCATGCCGTCCGTGGCTGGGTCCCCTCCGATAGAGGACCAAAAATCACGGAAATTCCAAGTGCCCATGACGAACCACAAAGGGAGCATAACGCACGTCTTTGACGGCTCCGACAGGCGTCTGATCAGACAAATCACTTACGACGACTACGGACAGGCGATCAAGTCAACCGGGAGCAAGACTTCGCGCAGCTCTCGTGAGTTCGAGGGAGCCGTCATGGACGACTTGAGCGAGCTGCTGGACTTTGGGGCGCGCATGTACGACCCCATTGTAGGCCGCTTCACCACCCCGGACTCCATCCTCACCCTGCGGCAGACGCTATATCCGGACGGCATGAACCGCATGGCTTTCGAGAATAATGATCCAGTCAACCATACGGACCCAACTGGGCATTTCTCGTGGATGTTCTGGGTCGCAATCGTGGTCGGGGTGCTCTTGATCGCGGCGTTTATCGTCCTTACTGTTGTGACGTTGGGCGCGGATCTTCCAATCCTTGCTGCGATTGGGTTAGGCGCGTAAGTAACATCGTTTCGTTTTCGTTCTCTTGATTGTTTGATTCTCGACGACTTACACCGTTCCCCGCCGAACCATGCTGACTTATCAATTTTTGCCCTCCAGCGCGTCAGGCTTCCTGTTAGGCGCCGGCATGGCGTCGGTCACGTACGCGTGGAAGCACCGCAACGTCACGGACGCGGGTACCTTCTTCAAGGGCTGGGCGGTCGAGGTGGCCATCGGAGGCGCCGTGGGAGCCGTAACGGGCGCCATCACGGGCGGACTGGGCGCGTATTGGAGTGGGGCGGGCTTCATGACCAAGGCGGCGGCGGGTAGCCTCGAGACGGCGGCGGCAGATGCGGGGCCGACGGCTGGGAGCGCTGTATCCGACCTTAGCGACGTGGTAGCCCCCGAGGTCGCCGAGGACACCAGCGCCAATGCCAATATGCTCGTCGAACAGGAGCAGGAAGCCGCCGGTCTCGCCACGCGCAGGTCTGAATCGCTCGTCGACCCGGACGAGCCATTAATATCGACATCACGCGTTGCGCGGTCCAATACCAGCACCAACTATGGGGCGACGGCAGCGTCAGATGGAGCGCAGGGAGCGAAGACGTCGGCGTTGGCTGAGGCTACCGGCGGCGCGGCACGTCCCAGCCCGAGCGTTCTGGCCATGAAGCAATTCGCACTCCGTCTAGGCTTGAACCCAAGCGCCAACGTCGGTCAGAACTTTGCTACTAACGCCGCTGACAATTGGGCATATGGCACCCACAACGAGGTGACCTCGCTGGACCTGGTGATGGATATCATGACCGGCGCCCTCACCGCTGGTTTGCCAGTCGCCCAGAATACGCAGGTGTTCAGGGGAGCTACGACCGCCGTCGGAACCTGGGCGAAAGGTTTCGGCACGCTCGGGCGGGTGGGCTTAGGCGCCGCGGGGGCGACCATTTTGGCGACTGTGGGTGGCATAGCACAGCTTGTTGACCAGTTTCTATATAATTTTTAGATAGTTGCTTCTTATTAAAGTAGTAAGAAATCCTTCCTTGTTCATGTTTATACGTACAATAAGTGAGGGGACTGACCAACCACTGGCTTCATCCGTGCGCTCATATGAGCAGTAACTAACAATATCACTTTCTATCGAAAGCTGAATAAGTACTAGGCTGGATTCATAGATCTGTGAAGCATAGTGTCATGATCTACTGAGACAAATAAATCTCACGTGATCTCCTCGAAGCCCAGTAATCTGAACTTGGCGTTGTAAGTTTTATCTCAAAACGGAGGATGGGGTAATGAAAGCACTTAACGACTCAATTTTTTTTTTTGGCTGAGGACGGTGTCTCGAGCTTCCAGACTCCTGAAAAGTCTGGAACGCCATTTGATAGCGCCAACATGTGCAGAAAGACAGAAACAATTTCATTGCTCAAAATTACAGCGCTCAAAGGATCTATGGCGTGGCAGCGACATCACAAGTGTTGTCAGCAGACCGGGAAGGGGAGCTTTCGGTCGATGTTGAAAGATTGAATTATTCCTAACATCCCATATCGACAAGCGTATACTTCTCAGTCGGATGTGTGTGCATGATAGGCCAGAAACCTCTGACTTTGTTCAACACTTTCATAGTAACAGATTCTTTCCTCCAACTACTGGCGGACGACGATGGGGCCCCATTGCTCATTCTCGTCACCTCCTCTACACGCGATACTTCGCCTTCATCAGGAGCGCTGCCGATTTCAACGACCCAGCAGACGCTCATGCTCCTCATCGTCGGATGGGGAACCATTTCCCAAGCATTGTCGTAGGGGACAGCGATCTCACATGGCCCGTCTACGTCGAAGATAGAAAAAAGCTCCTTTGCCCGACAAATCTCCCCTTCAGAGTCCTGGTATGCGCCTATTGTTTCCATGAAAGACACCATCGATCCAGGTGTGAGCTGTGCGTGAAGACCTCCAAGCCTAGAGTCCTTCTCGGCTTTCGTCTGTAGGTGACAATAATGATGGATTTCATCGGCAGCAAAGACGTATGAGAGGATTGATCTGTTGTATTGACGGTGCATGATGCAACAGTTGACTGCAGATTTCTTTGCTAAAGTTGAAATGTTGTCGTGCTCACCAACATCATGCTGATCTGCTTGATTGGCCTCCGAGTTCAATGCAGTGGCTTGTTTGCCGGCAAGTTTGTCGTCACGGGGTTCTGGCTTATTGGTCCCTACGTATAGATTGCCGTACATCATGATGCGAGCAATAAACCAGATCTGGTAATACTCTCCAGTTCGGGTTCTGTCCAGCGCAATGGTGCGAAACTTGTTGCGCTGTACAGCAGGATGGTTAAAGAGTTCTTCGGTGACATCGTCGGGCAAAGCTGGGAGGTCTTCGTGGACTGCATCCACACGCATGGATTGCCATATGCTGTTGGCAACTCCTTGAGCCCTTGGTTCAACTGTGGATTGGTTGTGCAGAAATCGAAGAATGTCAAAGAAAAGTCTTCCAAACACTGCCTGACGAGTCGGGCTAGCGTCCAACCTGTTCGCGAGAAGACACAAGGATATTTTGGCTGTGCCTGCGTATTGTTCGATACCGCTCCAAAACGCGGAATCGCTACTGAGGAATTTCTTCCCAGCTAACTGCTGCTTTACCCATTCCGACTTTGGCCAGTCCATCCGCTCAGATATCACATCTTTCCGCAGGCGACGCGCATGCGGTTCTTCATTCGGGATGGGGAGAAGCTCGGTCTTGATGCAACATAAGTTGAGCCATTCTTCGAGCCACAGAACCCTTATTGGGGTCAGGTCGATCGGGGTTTCAACATCCCAAAGATACGCCGGCACCCCAAGTATGCCGGGCCGCCTCTCGCGTAGTATGGCTCTTGGAAGATCGAATCCACGGATGGTTACTTGATCCAGAAACTGCAAGCCAACATCAAAAGGATGCACCCAGCCTGGTCGGATGTTTTGGAGAAGATCGAAACCTGGTTCATCGTTGGCGTCTCCCAGGACGGTGCCTGAGTATGCCTCCGGAACCAGCAGAGAGAAGTCGTTGTTGATGAGTGACAAGGTCAGAAGCACTGCACGGAGCGAGATGCGGTCTTTGGCAACGGCTTCCGGATTTAGTCGGTGTTCGTAACCACACATATTCGCCATGATGGCTATGCGGTCCTCGCTATGATAACATCCTCTTGTATTAAGCAACGTCAGGGCGCCGGCTGCGTCCACGGTGGGTCGGATGCCAAACGAAATGGCACTTCGCGCCCCGAACTTGAAGCTATCGTGTTTCGGTTTCCAGAATGGAGGATGCAAGCTCTCAACCTCGGCAATAATCCCCATGGCTTCATACATCCTTCCCTCGCGGAACAAGTTGAACTCGTCTCCCTCGAGTGAATGTTGTCGTAGGTATGTCTTCGCGGCCTGAACAATGTCACGGAACTCGTGTACCATGATGCAAACAACGTCGGACGGTAGACCGCGTCTTTGGTCCTCGCTCTCAAGCGAATGAGTCGGCAGGCCACTCCTTTTGCTAGGTATTCGAGGCCTCGATCGCTCGGGCAGTCCAGCGCCACGTTTGAAAACAAGACTGAGGTTGTCACCAGCACTGATAGCTTCCTGAACTACCCACGCACGGGTATACCATCGATCCCTCCTGACTTGTTGGAGAAATGCTATGATTATCTCCAGGTCTTGTTCTTTCGTAATTAGGCGATTGGTACCTGAATTTCTTGTCTTCGAAATCAAACCCCGGAGCTTTTCCAGCTGTTGCAAGCTCGACATAGCGACGTCTAGCAGGCCGCCGGTAACAAACGCCCTGTTGTAAATAATGTCCATTGCTTGAATTCCAAGTTGTTTATCCTCCTTATAGGGAGACTCGGCATCTTGAGGCGGCTGGGGAAGGCATTCTTGGTCGATCCAGATCATGCGGAGACCGAAACTGTTCGCGACGTCTACAGCACGGTCAAGAATATCGTCCACGGCTCTATTTGCGCGGACGACTCCATTAAGGTCGCGGACTTTGTATGTTCTGGGGATCTCAATGGTATTGCCGTCGTCGTCTTTCTGTTGAGGAGGCCAGCAGTAAGAAATGGCCAGATAGTGCGCGCAGATGTTGTTTGCTGAAGGTATGCCGTTCTCAAATAACTCCGGGAACTTATCTCTCGGTCTGTAGAGACGGAAACGGCTTGCTTTTCTGTCGTTTGGGAACTCTGGGCAGTGGGCACAGATAACGCATTCAAAATCCTCCAGAGGGGGGCCATTCCCGTTCGGGGTTGACGAGGGGGCATATCTGGGCTCGACATTGTGGCAAAACTGAAGCCGTGCCCCTGACGGTGATTCCTCCATCTCCCAATCATCATTCTGAATTTCCTTTCCCTTCCTTCTCTTATTATCGTGGGCAGTTCTGTCGTCGCCACGCTCCATAGGCCGTTTCGAGATGCCGGATCTCTCCTCGTGCAGTTCGTCCTGTGGCTTGGGCATACAAGGCTCTGACTGCTTTCCTTTCCCATCAACCAAGTCTATTTCTTCATCGAGTATGAGAAACTTGCAATCTCTGACAGCCCAGATCTCAGCCTCGCGGCGTTCGATTCGATACTCGGTTTGGTTGGTCAGCCCCGCGATCAGCAGACGGTCGCGAGGCGTGAAAGGTGTGTCGGAATCCAGATCGTTCTCCATTAGAATCTTTGGTGGGGTAGGATAAGTGAGACGGCGCGGTCTTGTAATAGCGATTGTACCAATGTATTAAACAGAATTGAAGGATTCGTATCTTTCTGCGAACACACTTATACATACGTCTTCATCTGCGGACCAGATGACTGGGCGCGCTGTTGGATCAGGCCGCATGAGGCAGCCGGGCTAACTATAAAATGGCTGCCAATTCCTTGGCTGACTCCCTGGATCTGATGGCTAGAAAGTGCGCTTCCATCTTCGCGGCTCAATATACACGACATGGGTTGATGTACGGTGCCAATGAAGTCCCTAAACGGGCATGTGGCAGGTCAGCCGGCCAGGCAGTTGTTTGCCTAATGGATTACAATGCATCAAAGCCCGCGAGTAAGATAGCGCCACACAAGAATAGGCGCCCATTATGCACTTACCATGGGCGTCGTGCATGATATGCATAGGCTTGACATGGTGCCTTGAGGAGGAAGCCTGGGCTCTGCTGCGCCACTGAGACCCTATTATTCAACATGAGGGTAACTCTGCTTCCCCGTGGGAATACTAAACATGTTTGCCCGAATTCGGTTGTTAGGAAGTTCCAGCTGATGCAGATTGACAAGGCTTTTTCTCTCCCGTCTAAGGTCTTATACACAATCTTTCAATTCTCTAGCGTAGAGATATCTGCTCTTTTTTTCCCTCCTGTCTTTCAAGAGCGAGATGCTTCAAATCAAGGCACTTGAGAAGTATGGGAGCAAGCATCGAAACCTGCTTCTACCTACTTCTGTCAATGCGAATGATTCGAGTACACTGATTTACTACTGATTTCGATAGTAAGCGCACGTTGGCACTTGGCAATGATCATCATACTCCATTGAAATCCGATAGCTACCCCAGGGGGTTCATGGATGTGCGTAGCACTAAATCCTGATATATGAAGAAAGGCAATTGTCATGGAATCTCATTGGAACCTGCTCATTTCAAGTAGCACTCGGACATGCATGGAAGATTCATATTCAGTGTTCATTTCCACTCCCCAGCCTTTGCCCGCTTACAGATTAGGAGCAAAGTTTCTGCCGCCCACTCGAAATCTTCCAGCGTGAGGTACGCCTGACCACTGATCCGGCACCAAAAGCCGCCTGCATAGAACTTGATGGGGATGTAAGTCTCGTACTCGGCCGGCGTCAGCTCTTGTATCCATTTCGCTATTTCCCGTCCCGCTGACGCTTCGACGTTGAGGTCCGCCAAAGTCAAGGGGAGGCGAACATTGACGAAGCAGCACTGCCGAAACGAAGCGGATGATGGGCCGAGGACTTCTGTACCGAGTATCTCTGCCATTACGTTGCCTCCTTGACGCGCAATCTTTTCACAGTATTCCCGAATATTCGTCTCACCACCGCAGACTCGGGCCCTGAATTCGAGTGCCGCGGGTATACAGCAATAGGGTGTGTTGTCTGTTGTAGAGATCTTGTCGAACAACTTTGAGAAGTAGTCTCGCGCATTCATCTTATTTCGAATCTCTTCGATCTCGTAGCCCCATGATGTGGGCACCGTCGAAGAGAACATGGCTTGGTTCCGGAATGGTACGTAGAGGACGGCGCACCCCCTCGGGACCATCAACCATCTAGACCGGAGATGAGCGTCAAGATTTCATTCATCTTAATAAGAGAGGGGCTTGACTCACTTGTAGCAGTTGCTGATGAAAAAGTCAGGCCTAACCTCATCACCAAGATGAGTCAAATCAATGTGGCCGACACCATGGGCGCCGTCCACCAAACTCAAGATCTCAAGGTTCTTACAAACTTTCACTAATCTCTCAAATGGGAACCTGACCCCGGGGCTTGTGAGGACGCTATCGAACATTGCAAGTACCGGTGTCTTTCTCTTCATTCTCACTTCCTCCACGGCACATCGAAATCGCTGTAGAATTTCGTCGTCATCGATGGGGTACGCAATCTCAATCGCGTGCGACGATAGTGGCCGATCTTCCGAAAGTGACTGAATAGTCTTGAAGCAGGCACCGTATATCGTATTGAAGTAAACGATTACATCGCCAGCCTGAAACTTCATGTTTCGGAGCACGGTGTTAACCCCCGTGGTGGCGTTCTGAACGAAAACGACTTCGCCAGGGTCCGCTCCGAGGAGGGGCGCGATTGCGGCTTTGCTTTCCCTGAGGAGCTTGGGGTAGGTATATCGCATGAACGTGTCTGGCCTCGCCTCGCTCTCGTCCTGTAATCGTCTTTGGTATT
Organism: Colletotrichum scovillei; assembly: GCF_011075155.1. Lineage (NCBI taxonomy): Eukaryota > Fungi > Ascomycota > Sordariomycetes > Glomerellales > Glomerellaceae > Colletotrichum > Colletotrichum scovillei. Next base: position 884,991 of record NW_023336264.1, read on the forward strand.
CTCGGACTTCTTTAGGGAAAGTCCCGAATGAGCCGTGGTTGAGAGGATGGTAGCTCTTAGCAAAAGAGAAGCATTGCTCTCGAATATCGGTTCCAAAGGCTATTGTAGGCGCCGATGGTACCGTTTCACCATGAGAACCCATCTTGATAACCTATCAATTTGGATAAAGATGCAGTTACGAGGTTAAGCTTATAATCATGGGTATGTTCAGCTCAAGTTGGGGGTTTCCGAACACAATGAGTGTTGGTTGGGATCGTGGACAAAGACGCTGTTCAAGAGACCCTTGCAAGCATCACGTGTTTATCGGCACTTGGTATCTGATAACGATGAGTGACTGTTCGCTTGTTGGCTCTGTCTTGAGCCCTTTGGGTGTTGGGTTCTAGTCCTCAGAGCACGGCTCATCTGCTGCTGCTCTCATTTCAGGGACACGAAGCCATGTTTTTTCGAGTCACCAAGTGTCATCCATACATCCTGCCCGGCGGATGGTCTTGACAATTGACAAGTCAACGGGCATGTCTAAAAATCTCAGCACTACTCATCAAGGAACATCTCTCCTTTTCTCATTCCATTCCCATTTAGTTTTGGCGGCATATCTAATGGCTTTTGTGTAGCAAGTAACTGATAGTAAACACGAATTCCACTCTCCTCAGCACTCCCCTCACGCAACAACCTCATCAAAGCTCTTCCCCACCAACTTGACAAACACATCCTTATACTTCTCCGCCGTAGCCTTGCACACATCCTCGGGCAGGGCAACGCCCTCCTTGCCCTTAAGCCCCTGCTCAATCAACCAGTTGCGGATAAACTGCTTATCAAAGCTCTCCTGGTCGCGGCCGACGGCGTACCCCGCAGCAGGCCAGTACCGACTGCTGTCGGGCGTGAGCACCTCGTCCACGAGCACGACCTCGTCCGTGTCCGGGTCGACGCCGAACTCGAACTTGGTGTCGGCGAGGATGATGCCGCGCTCGGCGGCGTAGTCGCGCGCCGCGGCGTAGAGCTGGAGGGCGAGCTCCTCGACGCGGTGGGCGTACTTTGCGCCGACGAGCTTGACGGCCTCGTCCGGGTGGATATTCTCGTCGTGCTCGCCTTGTTCTGCCTTTGTGGAAGGGGTGTAGAGGGGCGTGGCGAAGGCTTGGGATTGTTGCATGCCGGCGGGGACGGGGATGCCGTGGACGGTGCCCTTTGATTTGTACTCGTTCCAGGCGGAGCCGGTGAGGTAGCCGCGGACTTGTTGGGGTTCACAGTCAATATTTACAATCACGAGAAGGTTTGGTATGAGAAGGATGAGGCTGAGACATACCGATGGCCTCGAGGGGGATGACTTTGAGGCGGCGGACCTGCATGGCGCGGTTCTTGATGAGAGCGGCGTCGGCGGCGGGCAGGCCGGCCGGGGGGTCGAGGGTGATGAAGTGGGTCTTGAGGCCGGGGACTCGGTCGGTGAGGACCTTGAACCAGTGGGCCTATGTGCCGTTGGGCAGTCGTATTAGTAAAGATTACTTCTCACATGATCTAAGATTCGAGGATATAGAATGAGAAGGGGTTGTGAAGAGTGAGATGATTCGGGTGAGTGAGCGAGTGAGTGGTGTGGAATGAGAGAATGAGCCTTACAGAGGCATGGGTGAGAATGGCGCCCTTGTCAGGGATGCCGTTCTTCATGACGACATCGAAAGCAGAGACGCGGTCGGAGGCGACGAAGAGGAGCGTCTTGTCGTCGACCTCGAAAACATCGCGGACCTTGCCCTGGCCGATCTTCTTGAGGCCGGTGAGGTCGACGGATGTGACGCTAGCAGTCGCCATTGTGAGAGGGCCGTGTGAATGAGGTGAGTGAATGTGGGGTGGAGGGGTTGAAATTGTCGGCTTTGGAGGGGTTCAATGGAGGGGCAGTCGAGTTGTTATAGCGCGACAAGGGACGGAGAGGTCGACCTAAGTCGGGAGATGTGAGCGATGTAAGTTAGAGCCTTGTAGACAGTAATCTGGCGCACCTTGGTGAATAGAAAACGGAGGATGAGTCAGGTTTTCGAAGCCGAGTTCGGGATGAGGTTGGGAGACGTTCAAAAGGTTGAAAAGGTCGCGGCGCACCGTCCGCTCGGCACGGGTGACGAAAAACCGGCGTGAAAAAAATTTCCCCTTCGGGTGCAACCGCTCCACCGGTTCCCCTCCTCCATTGATGGGCTCGAACTTTAACCAGTGACATCCCGCAGTTGAGACGACAGTCTGCATTGCGATTGACTGCCTATCACAGCTTCAATGATGATTCGATTGAGAACACGATCTCAAGAGAACCATTCTGCAGACCGAAGGAAAATGCAGCGAATGCCACATGGCCGCGCTTTGAAGCCGTTCCCAACGTGACGATGAGCGCCTGCATCTTGACGTCAAATTACATTATCATTTAAAGTATGAGCAAGTATATGCATATAAGAATTAACCCGCCATCAGCGCCGCGCCCACGACAGCAAAGACAGACATGAGCACCATTACCAGGAACCCGTCCGCTTCCGAGGCCACCAGCCCAGGGTGTGACGCGGCATTCGGTGACTCGCTCGAAGACGGCGTCGAAGCGCCTGCCGACGCAACCGACGTGCCCATCCCAGCAGCCGCCGTCCTCGTCATCGTCCCCGTCCCCGTCCCGGCCCTCGTCGACGTCGGCGCCGGCGTACTAGCCTGGCTCGCCACACCCGTGGCCGTCGGCAAGGCAGTCTCGCCCGCCCGGAGCTCAATCACATTGGTCCGGGTCGCGTTGAGGTTCGACTGCGCGATGCCCACCTGGTGGTTCGCCTCGTCGTAGACGACGTACGCGCTCCGCAGGAACGTGTCGCCCAAAAGCGCAAACTCTGTGCTGTTGACGTCGAACGTGGCGCTGTTTTGTATGCCAAACATGCAGGGCTTGTCGAACGGGGTGAGGCCCTTGAGCTGGTCCATGATAGGGTCCAGGTTATCCAGGACCATCTCCTCCATCGGGACGCGGATCTTGACGCCGGCGAAAGCAAAGTCGAAAAAGATTCCCTCGCCTTGGGGGCCACGCCACTTGCAGTCGATAAAGCCGTACCCGGCGTCGACGACGTCGTATTTGACCCAGATGGACTTTGCCATTTGGTCAGGGAGGAGGCATATAGTCGACCCGGAGTCGAGGACGGTCGCGGCGTTGAAGTTGTCCCCGGCCATGTTGACCGTTTTGCCGTCTGGTGTTTCGATTTCGACGCCCGTCATGGATATGCTGTAGCTTGTCATGTTACCCGAGTGGTGGTCATTGACGAGCGGGAGCGTGGTGAGCGAGCCGATGTATTTCTCAGTGTCAATGCCGCCGAATAGTAATGTTCCCTCAGACGACGAAAGATCATTCTACCCGTCACTGTCAGTGGACATGCTGGAGAATGAAAAGTTGGAGAGTGCCTCCCTTACCAGCCATATACTGAAGGCTTTTCTGCCTATGACGCCCTGCGTAACCATGTTGTCGAGAATGGTAGGATACTTGCGCTTCGTCGCCACAGTCTGCGAGAACCCCAGACCAATCAACCCCGTGCCCTTGACCGTCTGAATCGCCAGACCAAGCTGCTGATCCTTGACCGTCTTCCCATTAATGCTGACGACATCCGAGATGTAGTCTCCCTTGATGTTCTTGCCGTCGAGGTACGTGATATCAAACCCATTCTGACCGACGACCTTGTACGTCGAGCTCGCCGTCGAGTTATACGTCTCGGTACATCCAGTCTCGTACTGGCGCTGCAGCTTCGTGCTCGTGCAGAGGTCGGCCTGCTTGTCGACGATCCACGTGTCGCTGCTGCCCGTGTCGACGTGCAGCAGCGCCTTCTGTCCCGGTGTGCCGATCTCGACTTCCGAGTAGTACCCGCCGCCCGTGATGTTGTTGAGCGCCGCGAGGGTGAGGGTGTCGCGGCGGGTGATCTGGACCAGGTCCACGGGGAGCTGGATCCTGTGGAAGTTGGCCGAGATGACCTTTTGCGAGACGGCTCCCGACGCCAGGGCCGCGAGGGCCAAGGTCGTCGTGGATAGCTTCATCCCTGTGGATGGGGGAGGGGCGGCCAAAGCTTTCAACTCCCTCGAGAAACGGACGCCTGTGGTTGGAGATCGAGTCCCTGTTGTTTACGTCTGCTCCACCCCCGCAGACTGCTTCTTATGCGGAGAAGCTTATCCTGGCAGACGTTCGAATAGTCATTCGAGAAACCGGGGATATGGGTCGGTAGCAACAGAAGGCCGTTATGACTGCAGGCGAAAGAAGAAAGCAGAGTATCGTCGGCCGGAGCTGTCAGATGCCAAACGGCGACGGGATCGCACGTCCTTTTCTGTCAATGGGCAACCAGCGGGAGGTCTCCTCTAGTACAGCCGCCAAAATGGGGAAAGAAAGCAAATGCCTCTTTGAAGCCACGCCCAGCAGGGCTATCTGGGGCCGTTGGAGCTAGCCTGACTGCATAATACTGGTAGGTAGACCTCGCGCCACCTTGAGAGCTCGTTGTTTTTACGAGATTTGGAGATTTGGGGTTTGATAGTCTGGTCGCGCCAGCCCCGAGATGGTTAGAGAGGCACAGCAGAACACCCCAGACGGGCAGAACGGGTTCCTCGGCTCTGTGCTTGGCGGCAAGGGAAATGGGGCAACGGAGGGCCATTGGGTGTGGAATATCATGATGGACACCCGGTGGAATGCTTTATCCGTACATTCAGGGGCTTTGTTATTTCTTGTCGCATTCTTGGTGTGGTTGCTTTGCTTGGTGTATGACGCGGGGAGCATGCCAAAATGAGTGTGTATGGCAAATGAGAAGATGGGAAAATGGCTGAGAGATTATTTGGTGTGGGAAAGTTGAAGGATCAAAGACAAGCAGAGACAAGTCGCGGGCCGAATTGACGTCTTGGCGTGTCCGGGGTGCTCAGTCACTGGCGATTTGTACGAGGTGAATATCCTTTGAAAGATGTTTAATCCCTTGCTTCTAGAATTATGGTTCCACAGAATGCTTCATTTCTTGGTATTATGTCTTTGCTTTCTTGGCTTCGCATGGTGAACAAATCTGTCAACTGAAGAGAAATGGTAACCGGCAAAGAGAAGGGAAGTTGAATGGCATTGATGCCAGTGGGTGAAGGCACAGATTAAGAACATTATCCATCACCGCCATGCTGGGAATTGTATCAAGTCGTGATTGTGATTGTGGACGGCTTTCGGCCATCTATTCAAAGCACTCCAAAGTGACTAGACTACATTGCCTCCCTGTCGCAGTGTTGAGCCACAACCTAGGTATTCTCGCTGGGCACAGCGATATCTCAAGCCTTTTTGACCCCAGAAACGCCTTGTCCTCGCCATCGCCTTATGACAAATCTCAAAAACTGAATCGAAACCAAAGCCATCTCATGTAGCTATGGGCGGACCCAGAGTCCCATCCGGCAAAACACGCTGCACGGTATTGTGCTCCGCCTCCTTCCTCAGCTTCCGTTCCGCCGCCGCCTCCTTGATGCGGCGCTCCTCGTCGAGCCTCGTGTTCGCGTCCACAGCCAAAAGCTTCATCTGGTACTTCACATCTCTAGTGTGGATCGAGTACCATCCCTGATGAGGCTTGCAGCGCTTCTTATCGCAAATATTCTTGTCCTCGCCGCTCAGACGGCTGCCGACGTCGATGTTGCCCGCCTTGTAGATCTCCTTGGCCTCGTCCGACTTGAGCCAGTTGGCAAAGGGGCCCACGACGCCCACCTGGTCGAGGCGGTAGTCGTAGCCGCACGCCGCGTCTTCGAATTGCTTGGAGGCAATGAGGGCCTTTCGCCGGTCGTTGGACCACTCGAGAATCTGGAGCATTTTTTGGCAGAGGAGGACCTCTTCGCCCAGCTTCTTGCGCTCCGCGGCTGAGACTGTAAGAATCTCCTTCTCCTCCTCGGTGAGGTACGCCGGTACAAGATTCTTGGTCTTGGATTCAGGGCTTTCAGCTGCAAGAAGTGGTTAGTCAAATTGTGCAATCCAGTTGAGCAATCCAGTTGAGCAATTAAACTCATTTGCGTACCTCCGTTTTTCTTTGGAGCAAACGGCTTGGTTTGGACCTTCCATCTGCCATCGTCCGGGTCGACACCGGCAAGCGTGCTAGCCAACAGACCCATGGCCTCCTCCTGAGTAAGTCCGTCCTGCGAACCGTTCTTGGATGAGTGCTTCTTCGGCAGGGCCGCGATGCTCTTCTCCCAAAACATGTGCGCATGCTCATCGCTGCAGAAGACGCTACTGTTCTCCGGACCATCATAGAGACGCGCCGCCTTCATGCAGTTCCTGTACGAGCACGTCTTCTTGAAGAGACTGACGTTCTGGTCGCCGTCTGAGCAGTTAGGGCAGACGAAGCGCTCAATGAGGTTCTCGCCAACCTCCTTGCTCATGCCGATGCACTCGCCGTGGAACCAGTCGTCGCACATGTCGCACGAGATCATGAACCGGTGATCGTCTGGGCCGCGGCAGATGCAATACGGTCCGTTGTCAGATTCATCGTCGGAACCTCCTGCCAAGTCGTCGTGTAGATTGGCGGATGATGTTGTGGACGCTGCGTCGGTCTGCTTCTTGGGCTTGCTTGATTTCGATGGGCCACCCTTGGGTCTCTTCGGCACCTTCTTGACCGCAGCGGTTCCCTTCTTCTTCGGGCCCATCTTTTGAGATTCCGATGGCTTCTCGGTGGTTTCTAGAATGGTGGAAGGAGAGAAAGCCTCTCTAGTTGGAGGTGGGAGAGAAGAATCGGGTTGTGATGACGGCGCCGTATTGAAATCCGTTTTCTCCTCTTCTGTGTTCTGATGTGCCGTTTGGAATGTGGTGGGAACTTGGCCGGGCGCGTCTGCCATCTCGAGATCCTCATCCTCGCCGCCTTTGATCTTTGGCTCCACGTCTGAATCCATGGCTTCCAGCATATATCTTTACAGCAGTGACGACCTGGAAGTGAAAAACAGATATCGAGAGCGCAGTATGAGAACAAAGAGTGAGTTTTAGTTAAAAGAAAAATGAAAGACAATTTCGTTTATTACGTGATACACGGTGTTGAGGTTCACTAGAGTGAAGTTACAGAATGAGAGTGAGTGAGTGAGAGTGGAAGGTCCAGCATTAAGAAAAGACCCACAGCTATCTCGGTGAAATTGGCTGGCTCTCGGTCTGCTTCGGTGAACATGACAATTGGGAAGGAATTCCGCATCAATGGTTCTTCCGACCCACAATACTTTGGAAGGTGGCCCAAGCTCACCGAGAGCTTTTGGAGTCTTACGATTTTCGAATGACGAAGGCTCCCAGATTTCCCGGTCGCCCTGCATCATCTCATTGATTAAACCTTCAATTACCTCAACCATGTCGCAAGCCACTACGAGGCTTCTGTGGAAGTCTCTTTCCTCCACAACTTCGACACAATGCCGACGATGCATCTCCCAATCGACGTTTCCTAAGCAGACCCGGCCGACTGCCGCTGCGCCGAGCATGCTCCAAACGAGGCCTTCCCCGGCGCAAAGGAGGACGAAGACGTTTAAGACCGTAGAGGAGGCAAAGAGCAGATACAGAGCAGGGGTATGGTCTCTATCTAGAGTATTGGGGTGCCGTTATAATTGAGAATGGTCATGCTGACTGGATGTCTGAACCAGCCCTTTTCATGGAAGGCGGGCTTGCTGTTCGTTGGAACCGGTGTTGGTTTGACATGGTACTTTGAGGCCGAGAAGCAGCGCATGGAGCGCAAGCGCATCGCGGAGGCGACCAAGGGCATGGGACGGCCCAAGGTGGGAGGACAATTCGAGTTGACCGACCAGAACGGCAACAAGTTCACCAGCGAGGATATGAAAGGTCGCTACGCACTGGTTCGTGGAGCCGTACAATGTCGCAAGGGAAGAAGAACAAGAAAAAGCTGACAATGTCTGCCACAGGTCTACTTTGGCTTCACGCACTGCCCCGACATCTGCCCCGACGAACTCGACAAGATGGCCCAGATGTACGACCTCGTCGAGAAGCAGCGCCCCGGCTCCGTCCTGCCCCTCTTCATCACTTGCGACCCGGAGCGCGACACCCCCAAGGTGGTCAAGGAGTACCTGTCCGAGTTCCACCCCAAGTTCATCGGCCTGACGGGCACCTACGACGAGATCAAGGCCATGTGCAAGCTGTACCGCGTCTATTTCAGCACGCCGCAGCACGTCAAGCCGGGCCAGGATTACTTGGTGGACCACAGCATATACTTTTACCTGATGGACCCCGAGGGCGACTTTGTCGAGGCGCTGGGGCGGCAGCACTCGCCGTCGCAGGCGGCCAAGATTATTTTGGACCATATGAATGATTGGCAGGGAGGGTGGAAGAAGGAGGAGTAGGCCCGGAGAGGGAGAGAAGAAGATTGATGAGAAGTGGGCGGTGTACCAACTTGTGTAATATGTACCATCAGCTGTTATATGGATAGACCTTTGGGCCATCGTTGCTCCAAGACCACTCAATCACACTGTAATACCTTGCGACATCTGCAGTCGGTGGGACCAGGTTGAGAATTCGCCCACCTTGGCCATGCTTTTCAATGGATTGAAGACCGATATGTTGCTCAAACTGTGGATATGGCAGCGGAGGTTTAGCGATTGCATTTTGAGGAAGAAAGAGTAGTCCGGAATTAACAAACCACTCCTTGACCCTTCTTTGGTCAGATATCTGTCAACCGAGAGCCGAATAATTGTCGTTTATGCGACTCACGCACATGGAACTCAGCCATGAAAAGACAGTATATATCTAAACTGCATTTCTTTCGGTATCAGAATGTAGCTTATTTTCAGCACCTCAATCACATTCACTACAAGCCGGTTTCAAGCCGTTGCATCGAGTGATGGGCTCAAGACGCACCCCGCAGACCTGAGGTCGACTCAGCCGCTAAAATTAGCGAGCGAGCGGAGAGCATTGGACGGATGGCAGGGGTAGGTTCCTTGCAGGGGAGAGCTCAGTGTTGACCGTTATCCGTTATCCGTGCCCGCTGGTTCAACCTCAACCACGCGGGCAACCTCGACTCATCATCACTCTTACACTCAAACAACCCCCATTTTCCTTTCGCGTTCTGTCATGCGGCATATTTGAATTTCCAGATTGATTTGAAAGGATTTACTTTTTATACATCATGAGACAGGCAGTCAGGGCGACGGGCCTCGGTCGGCTTGTTTCGAGGCCACTCACCACTTCACCGACACCTATCAGATGCGCGGCTGCCGGTATCGGGCGTCACGAGAGAGGGCTTCCCGGGCCGAGGAGGGTAACGCTACCTTTGACGAGTTCATTTGGTGTCACCAAGACTGTTGGCTCGGAGCGGTGGTTCAGTAGCAAGAAGCCGGTTTTCGAGGCGGGCGAAGCTCCGTCGTTTGCGTTTGCTTTTGAGTGAGTCAAGTCCAATGGCGCCAGGCTGTGCAGCTCATTCGGGGCTCGGTGTGGTCCTGGAAGCCATAGCCGTCACCCATGTTCCACCAGGAACTGTGTAAGAGACGTGACTAACGAGAAAGCTCAGCATCGACGGCGTTCTGTTGCACGTGGCCAAGCCTATTCCCGGGGCCGCCGAGTCGCTGCAGTACCTCAACGACAACAACATCCCCTTCATCCTCCTGACCAACGGCGGAGGTAAGCCCGAGGCCGTCCGGGTGAAGGATCTGAGCGACAAGCTCGGGGTCAAGCTCTCGGTGGACAACTTTGTCCAGTCGCACACTCCCTTTCAGGAGCTGGTGCAGGGGCCAGAGGGACTGGGAGACAAGACCATCTTCCTGACGGGTGCCGATGCGAAGAAGTGTCGAGAGATTGCGAAGCTGTAAGTCAGCAGCCTTTTGAGAGCCTGTACGTTTCTGCGAACTCAACAGCAACTGACAACCAAACAAGGTACGGCTTCAAGAACGTGGTGACGCCGGCGGACATCATCCACGCTCACCCCGAAGTATTCCCCTTTGAACTCCTCAAAAAGACAGTCTACGCAGACTCTCACGAGCCCCTTCCGAAGCCCATCCACGACGGCACCGTAGCGGACGCGGACGCGCTCAAAATCGATGCCATGTTCGTCTTCAACGACCCGCGCGACTGGGCTCTCGACATCCAAATCATCACCGACCTGCTCTTATCGCGCCAGGGTCTGTTGGGAACGTACTCGCCCAAGAACGGCGACGCGTCGCTGCCGAACGGCGGGTGGCAGCAGGACGGACAGCCGCCGCTCATCTTCTCGAACGCGGACCTGTTCTGGTCGACGACGTACCACCAGCCGCGGTTCGGACAGGGGGCGTTCCAGGCGGCTGTGGCGGGCGTGTGGAAGGAGGTCACGGCGGGGCAGGCGGAGTTGAAGAGGACTGTGTTTGGGAAGCCGTTTGCGACTACGTATCAGTATGCGGAGCGGGTTCTTGATGCCCATCGCAAGGCGCTGCTTGGCAAGAGTAAGAGCGTTGGCGGTGGTGGAGATGTGGCGCCGTTGAAGACGGTGTACATGGTGGGAGATAACCCGGAGAGCGACATCCGGGGCGCGAATGATTATAGTAATGAGGAGACGGAGTGGGCTTCTGTGCTGGTGAAGACGGGTGTTTGGAGCCAGGAGAGAGGCGCGCCTACGCATAAGCCCAAAATGATTGTGGATGATGTCAAGGCGGCGGTTGAGTGGGCGTTGCAGAGGGAGGGAAGGCCAGCCAAGATCTAGGTACGCGTTGGAGCATGTTGGTACTGGAAGCTCCTCAGGTAGTGTATTGTATTAGGCAAGATAGTCGTAGCTCACCGGTGAATGGCAGAGCGTGTAACTACAAATCCAGCTGGACGGTGTAATACAAGGTGTGGCTGGGCTCAATCTCGAGAGATGGTGTGCTGTGTACCAAGGTCTGTACATGTATCGAAGCAGGATTTTGAAATTTAGACTTCTAAACGGTCTGCTCCCAGCGATGTAGCGTCGTGTATCCTTAAAGAATGACATTGGACGGTCGATTGAGGCACATGGCAATTACCGGCATGGTAATTGGAGAAGAACCCAAAATCCATTTTCGCCCAAAGCTGTCAATTGATGTCAACTGCTGTCAACTTTGGGGGCGAAGTGTTGGTGTGTCGCCATGTACGTCACATGCAAGACGCGGGCGCCATGCCATGGAAAGCAAGGGTCGGGAGCTCCCGACTGGTAGAGTAGGGTCCCCCTGACGTCACATTTAGTCTTGTCTTTTTGGGGTGGTTGCGTGGTTGCGTGGCATTGCCATGGAACCGGGCTGACATTGTTTGGTGCCAAACTTGACGTTGGTTAATGTACTCTAAAGTATGTTTCTGTGGCCTCGTGAGATGTCATGTTGGTGACAGAATCCTTCCCGAGTTTCTAGTTGGTGGTGAAGTGATGGAGGAGCGAATTGGTGTTAGTGCGACGATAAGAAGAACCCTTGCTCTGAAATTGTGAAGCTACCTGAAGACAAGGTACCTTGACAAGTGAGGTGGGCGGAAGTCGGTGGAATACCAAATTTGTGCGGTTGTCGTCGGGTGCATTTGCGGCACTGCGGGACAATCAATGTACGGTCTAAAGCGCGCTATGAGGAACCTGGGACCAATGATGAGGTACCTTTACGCAGTAAATACGCACTACTTGTACTTACTTTTGTAAAGCGGGCAGGGATGACGGCGAGGGGTGCACCTGACCACTTCCAGCTGGAGGTCCACCGCCTGGAGCTCTCCCCAGTGGTCCCCGTCCCCACGGCTCGGTCAACCAAAGCGTCCAACGGCCCATAACTGCAACCTCGTCAGAACCTCGCACCACACGACTGGTTGCCCTTTTGCTGTGGCTGTAATTCGCCTAACAACCGCTCAACGGGTTATTCTTCCATTTTCCTTCTTACCCTTTTACCCTTCATCTGAACACCCTTCTTCTGTGCATCGTCTCCCCGCACAACTCTGGCCATTCTCGTCTCATTCTTTCGTAAATCTTCCTCTTCCAGAACCACTTCGAGAACCCCATCTAGGTAATCCAGCCTGCAGCCAACCCCCCGTCACCCCTCACAGTTGGGGTCCATCTCAAGGTATCCGTACACCACCTAAGGTACCTGGTCTGAGGTGACCCGTGTCGCCTGCGTGCCCCACGATAAACCCCTCCGTGTCTTTTTGCGCCGGGCCCGATAAGAAACCTCCAGCACCCGACTCCGTACTTATCGTGGGATTCCCATTCTCTGTGCCCCTCCCCTTCCAGGCTCCCCCATACCCAACCTAAGCTGCAATCGCAAACTGTCACCTCTCACCTCCCCAAAGGAGGATAACCTCGATTTTCTTCACCGACGCACATTGCAAATCCCCTGTCGTCTCACGCGAGCAAAATTTCCTCTATCCGCATAGCCGCGAACCTACCTTAGCACCAATACCCGACTTTGTGCGCGCGCGCGCGACTCCCTTCCTCTCATAAACTCTGTTGCGCCCGCTTCTTCTTCCTCTGTCTTGTCTGCCAAGATGTCGTCCTCTTCGTCGCCCCAGATCACTGGACAGCAGCAGCCCCTGCGATCAGCCATGAAGACGGATGAAGAGTGCGCGTCCAACACCGCCAAAGGTCAGTTCAAGCAAACGTCTGGCTTCGTCTCATTTTAAACATACCCACGGTCTCTGCAGGCTCGGCATCAGCATCAAGTGGTATCGTGTCATCTCGACAGTGATGGGAGGATAAGGGATCGCGCACATGTGGCTGGCAGTCGAGCCGCGATAGTAACTCGTTCCAATGCTCATGCTTGTGCCCATGCCTATGTGCCTGCCCCGCGTCACCCAGGAACACTTTACTGCTCACCGCAGACACAGCTTGATGGACCGGTATCGTCGCTGGGCTTGTGACTTGCAAGAAAAGACCAATGATTTACTAACCCTCTCGCAGTCGTTCAAATCGCTGAGCCAGAGGCTGACGCTGTCGCCCCTCCTCCACCTGCCCCGCCTTCCGATCATCACCACAAGAGACAGTACGCCGCCAACATGGCCAAGAGGTTGACAGGTCGCATGGGACTCACTAGCTCCTCGTCCTCTCGCTCTTCCCCTGTCATGGAGCCGTCGCCTGGTCCGTCTTCCGACGATGCTACCGCTGCTGCTGCTGCTGCTGCTGCTGCTACCGCCGCCGCCGCTGCTCAACCCTCTCACCACCATCATCGCCACGGCCACAAGGCTCACTACGAGAGTCAGAAGCTGCTCGCCCAGCTCAACGACTGGTTGGAGCATGAGAAGAAGAAGAAGGCTGCCCGGAAGAGCAAGACGTCGCCCCGACGCCGTTCACCCCAGTCAAAGACCAAGAAGGAGCGATCTCCTGCGGCAGAGACGACAGACCCGACAGCCCAGCCCGCTGCTCCTCGGTCGCGCTCAGACTCCATCGACTCCGATTCCAGCGACGTTTCCTTCGATAGGCTGCAGAGGATCATCGAGGACAGCATGGCTTCTATGGGGATCAGCTCGGTGCCTCAGATGAGCCCCAAGGTCGGCAGGCGCCCCTCCCTCCGTCACAAGAAGTCGTTGTCGCGTAGCATGCTCCATAGGACGGCAAGCTCCGACACCGATTACATCGGCGAGGACGTCATAGTGCCAACCTGCGACGCAATTCTCGACAACTCAAAGACCCTCAGCTACAGTGGTGGCGGCAAGAGTACCGACGACCTGACTCTTGGTGGCCAGGCAGACGAAAAGGAGAAGGCCTGGGAAACGTTCAAGAACGAGATTGTGCGCCTAGCTCATACTCTGAGAATCAAGGGTTGGAGGAGAGTTCCTCTCGACAGTGGCAACAGCGTCATCGTGCAACGTCTTAGCGGAGCCTTGACCAACGCCGTCTACGTCGTCTCTCCCCCTGAAGACCTCGAGGAAGTCCCCGGCAAGAAGCCCCCGCCAAAGCTCCTCCTGCGCATCTACGGACTCGAAGCCCTCATCGACCGCGAGAACGAACTCAGCGTGCTCCGGCGACTGGCGCGAAAGAAGATTGGCCCGAGACTTCTCGGGTGCTTCACCAACGGCCGCTTCGAGGAGTACTTCAACTCCATCACCCTCACCCCCAACGACCTGCGCGATCCCGATACCTCCAAGCAGATTGCTAAGCGCATGCGGGAGCTCCACTTTGGCATCGACGTCTTGGAACGCGAAAAGGATGAGGGTCCCGCGGTGCTCAAGAACTGGGATGCCTGGCTCGGCAACGTCGAGAAGAAGATTTGCGCCCTCGACGAGGGCGTGCGCAATGGCAACTGCGTCTTCCGCGACCGCGGGTACGTGTGTGGCGTGGAGTGGAAGCAGTTCAAGGAGCTTTACGACAAGTATCGCGAGTTGGCTCTCAGCGCCTACAAGGGCCACGCCATCCGCGAGCGTCTCGTCTTTGCCCATAACGACGTGAGTACACTTACCCCTATCCTATCCACCCCCAAATATCATATTCAGTCACCAACTAACACGCCCACGCAGACCCAATACGGCAACATCCTTCGCATGCGCCCCGAAGACGAGAAATCCCCCCTCCTAAAGCCAGCAAACGAGCACAAGCAGCTCGTCGTAATCGACTTCGAGTACGCCGCCGCCAACGTCCCGGGCCTCGAGTTCGCAAACCACTTCACAGAATGGTCCTACAACTACCACCACGAATCCCTCCCCTTCGTCTGCAACACGGCAGTCTACCCAACCATCCAGGAACAGCGCCGCTTCCTCAAAGCCTACGTCGAGCACCGGCCCCAATACACCCACGGCGGCGCCTCCACGCCCCGCCTCGCCCCCGCCGGCGCCGCGGACGGCAGCAGCGCCGTCGGCACGCCCGCCCTCCTCCCGACCTCCTCCTCCTCCTCCATCGTCGAGTTCATGCTCGACGCCCGCGTCCCGCCCAACCACTGGAAAGAAGAGGAGCGCCGCGCAGAGGAGGCCGTCGAGGCGGAGATCAAGGAACTCTACGAGGAAACCCGTCTCTGGCGCGGCATCAACAGCGCGCAGTGGGTCGCGTGGGGCGTCGTCCAGGCCAAGGTACCCGGCTTCGAGTCCCAGGAGGAGATCGAGCAGCAGGAGAAGCAGGCGCAGAACGAGGCCGCCGCCGCCGCGGGCGACGCGGACGCGAAAGCCGAGGTGCAGGCTGCTGCGGAGGCCGAGGACGAGGGCGACGAGTACGATTACCTGGGCTACGCGCAGGAGCGGGCATTCTTCTTCCTGGGCGATTGTGTGCTCATGGGGATCGTGAAGAAGGAGGAGTTGCCCGAGGACGTGCAGGCCCGGCTCAAGATTGTGGATTACTGAAGTAAGGTAGCGACTTGCTACTTTTTTTTCGTGCCTTTCTTTTGCACATACTCCGTTTACAATATACCAGATTTGAAAGCCGAAAAAGAGTCTAGTGATGTGAAATGTTTAGCTGTAGTGAAGCATCGTTGTATTCTTGTGTGCCATCTAGAAGTTTCTTGCACTGCACTCGTCGTGCTGGCAGCTACCCCATGACAGCCTTGCTCCTCCCATCTCTACTTCCTCGCCGTAGCAAACACCACAAGCAATATCTTTGTTGCCCGTTGCCACCACAGAAAGCACCTCAACCCATCTTGTTATACCGCTCCCTGGCCCGATCCTGCACCGTATTCACATACTCGGCATAACTATTCGTCGTCTTGCGCTGCGCGAGCTCCGCCGCGTCGCCCAGGTTCCCGCCCTCGGCGCCGAGGCCGACGCCCTCCTGGTATGCGTGCGTGGCAATCACCTCGGTGCGGCCGTCGCCGTTGGCACCCAGACCCTGTCCCGTGCTCCAGCCCATCTTGGCCAGCATCCCCGCGCCCTTGGATTTTGAAGGCGCCGGCGGAGGTGTCTTTTCCTTGGATGCCGCCGCCGCTGCCGCTGGGGGGTTTGCCGTCTTCTCGTCTTTACGCACTGGTTTATTACCGCCTTGGACGGGTACCTTTGGTTTCGCGGGTTGGTTAAACACCTCTCTTCGCTCCTTGGCGCGGTCGCGGTACTGCGGTGCTGATTCCTCGTCCGCTGCTGGTGCCGCCGGCTGCTCTTCTGCTTGTTTCGCCATCCTCTTATCGCGGGCAGTTAGTCGCGGCTTAGCTGCCTTGACCTTCTCCTCGTCTGCGGTAGCGTTCTTGTGGTTCCTTGACTTTTCATGCGTGTTGAGATCATCCAGAGATTTATACTTCATCATGCAGATCAAGCAGCAGATCTTTTCGCGATCCACGTATGATACTGATGCTTCCGGCGTATATGTCTTGTCTGGAGCCGCATTTCCCATCTGAGGCGCGGGTGTCTGAGAGTCCTCAATATTAGGGGCCCCATTCGGCGATGCTGTCGGAGCAGGGGCTTTCGGAAGGCTCGCCCCAGTCAAAGAAATCTTGATAGGGCCGGTAGAAATTGCGTTCGCGCCAGACAGAGAAATCTTCACAGGGGCGCGCTCTTCCGACTGACCATTTTCACCAACGGCATCGGCGGCTCGCTTACCCTCGTGTATTTCGACATGCCGTTTTTGCCAAAACGCCATTTGTCCAGCCATCGGTACCGACTTCTTGGTGGAAGAGGCGGGCAGGTTCCCGTCCGCCTTGCGTTTCTTGCCCTTCTTCGCCTCGTCGGCAGCATCCCCTTTGCTTCCGTCTCCAGAGGTGCCGCCAGGTGGTACCTCGGTGATCACTCTCTGGCTGGGATAGACGTGGGGCTCCCAGTACTTGACCCGAATCGCCGGGTTGAAGAGCGGGTTGAACGAGACACGCTCGTTAAACCGCGTCACTTCCCTGAGTTCTGGCACGAAGACGCCCAGATGGATGGTCGAAACTGTTACAGGTTTCGAAGCAATGGTGAATTCACGCATCATCTGAAACTTCTTCATGGCCGCCATCGCATCCTCCACTGTCCAGAACTCGGCGAATCCAAAGTTGAATGACTCGTTCGTCTCTTGATCACGCATCAAGAATGTGCGGTGGAGAGAGCCCGGCCTTGCGCCATAGCCAGATGCATCGCCTGTCGGAGCAGTAGACTTGAGCTTAGGCCCATCGCCGGAATTCCTTGCTGCTGCTTGCTTTTGAACGAGCTCTAGTTTTCCAGCTCCCGCCGAGAACACATCCTCGTTCACGGAGGGCGCCAAAGGGAAGAAAACCAAGATTTGAGAAGGTGTATCGGATGCATCGCTCTCGCCAGTCAATAGAAATCGGTATTGGGACGGATCTGGCCGAGTCAGTACAGGTCCTGCAAGAAGGATCGTTGAATGTGCATACCTGTGGGCGGACCGCCGCAGTTCTTGCAACGGCTCCTGGTCGCGTAGTTTGAAAAGTCACAGGTCGGACAGCTCCAATTGGCGGCAGTTCCAGCGCGACTCTCCCGCTCGGCATCATCGCGGTTCCTTGCGTAATGGATGTAAATCAGAGTCATGCCATCCGTGCTATCATCAACTTCCCCGCTGAAGAAGTTGATGACAAGCTTAGGGTAGTTTCCTTTAACAAACTCGACCGCCTGCTCGACATTCTCAAACTGCGCGAAAGCGCGACGCTTGCCTGACGAAGATGTAAGCAAGTGCATGTGAGAGGGTTGGGGGATAGGTGGCTTGCCTCGCCCAGTTGAGGGGATGCGAAGATCGACAGATGGATAGTGTGATAGATCGGACTGTTTAAAGAGACAATCCCGCACCGTCTCGAGAGATACATCGGATGGTAAACCTTCCAAAATCACAGTATCACTCGGAGTACCAGCTTGTCGAAGAGGCGATGTAGAACGATCGCGACGAGGATGGCGATCTGGGCTGCCACCTGGAGAGGCGGAAAAATGACGAAGATCCTCGTCAGGACCACGTCTGGCATCATCGCGGCGAGTGCCATCGTCGTAGTAAGGGCGAGAGTAGCCCCGGCCACCTCGATCGTAACGACGTGATCCGCGGTCGTCGCCGTCATGTGGGTGAAGTAGCGCAGCGTCTTCATCACGGCGATCCATATAGTCATCCCGACCACCGCCTTGATCTCCCGATCGAGGACGTGGCTCGTGGGCCTCACGCGGCGGTCCATGGTAGTAACGGTCGTAGTCTCTTGCGCGGTATTCTGCAGTCTCACGATCCCAATTCCGGTCCCGATCCCAGTCGCGCTCGCGACGGCGGGTATCCTCAGGGGCGTAGCTGTCGTCGTCGTCGTAGGACAGCTCGAGGTTATTCCTGGGGGGAGACCTAGAAGAGTCTCGTCGTCCCGTGGGCAAGTTAGCAGAAGCTCAAACCAGCCAGATGTACTGCAGATGGTCATGTCCTCCGCAGGCTCAGCTTAGTCTCTTTACCCTGCCGCGTTCGAAAGCCGTCGTTGTCTGAATACTGTTGTTGATCTCGTAGAGGGGATCTTCGTCGCTCGTACGGTCCCCTCTCGCGCGCGCGATGGTTGTCCTCGTACATGATCGCGGATCGCAGGAAGGGGTGTGTCCGATCTTTAT
Organism: Colletotrichum scovillei; assembly: GCF_011075155.1. Lineage (NCBI taxonomy): Eukaryota > Fungi > Ascomycota > Sordariomycetes > Glomerellales > Glomerellaceae > Colletotrichum > Colletotrichum scovillei. The sequence goes on from NW_023336264.1 coordinate 903,298, forward strand.
GCGCGCTGCTTCGGGCGTGATATGGGTCGAGTTTTGCTTGGTCCGGAAAGAAGAAGAAGAGGAGGGAAGGAAAGAGTAAGGCGTGGTGCTGTCCCTCGTGAGGCGTACGACGAGACCGTGCCTTTATGCTTCAACCAGGTATTGGTGGAACGACAAAGGGCGACGGGCCTCAGTAATGGGCTTGGGCGAAGTCGGGAATGAAGAAGGGATGGTTCACACAACGCAGGGGCCGGCAGAAGCTCACCCCCCCCTGGCAACTTCCATTCGTAGTCGACTTGCGGCTGCCTTCCATTTCATGGGATTGCACCTTATCTCTTGCTTAGTCAAGCGGGGTCGTCGATAAGGTTGGTATGGACCTGGTCCGCGCTCCTCCATCCTTGTACCTTGTACCTGGGTACTCATCAACTTCGAACTCCCCACGTTCATCATTGTCATCTTTTGAGGTAATTTCAACCCAAGGTTATTAGATAATCGGCATGTCGTTGGCAATTGAGAGAGAATTACTGATCATTTCAAGTGTACTACATTAGATATCCAACAAAGAGTTTAGCTGCGTTGACCAAAATCCTACAACTTCAAAAAGCCCATCGTCATCTGGGATACTTACACGGCCTCAACCCCACCATCTCCTTCTGCCATCTCTTTCTGCCATACCACGACTCGGAGGGGCAGACACATCTTTCCACCTCTATTGTTTCCAAATCCTATAGCCATGGAGAACCAAGACCCAGGACCGTGGGAGGTCTCCGAGGACTCCTGCTACGTCGCCCTCACCTACCATCTCCTCGACGCTTCAGCCATCATGAACCGAGTCCGCTCACCACAAGCCGGCGCCATCGTCCTCTTCTCTGGCACAACACGCGACACGTTCGGCGACAAACCCGTCAAAGAGCTGCAGTACAGCGCCTACACGCCGCTCGCTCTCCGCACCATGATGTCCATCGCCAAGGCCATCGTCGAGAAGCACAGCTTGAAAGGCTTCGCCATGATCCACCGCTTGGGAACAGTCCCCATCGGCGAAGAGAGCATCTTGATTGCGGTGTCATCACCCCATAGACAGGCTGCGTGGAGGGCTGGTGAGGAGGCGTTGGAGGAGTGCAAGGCCAAGGTCGAGGTATGGAAGCGGGAGGAGTTCCATGGCGAAGAGGGCGTGTGGAGGGCGAATCGAGATGGTATTGCTGGGCAGAAAGAGACTGTTGGGGATCGAAGCCATCCAGAAAGCTCTAGTCCGACTCAAACATGAAGTTTCAAAAATTCAATGACCATTTGCGTAAGAATGGGCATCACCTTTGTGAAAGTTGCAGTCTGCTTCCATCCGTGCCAGGGAGTTTATCATCACACAGAATGAGCTGGTCGCATATACAGACATGATATCCTTTCACAAGTAGGTAAGTTTACTAATAAGCTGTGTCACTTGGTCAAGCATGACGCGTACCGATTGGAGAATATCAGGGAATTAAAGGTGCTGACCTAGGTCATGGACAGGGAAAGATATTCACGGTGCCCTGGACTCGTTAAGTCTCTTAAATATATTGGACATTTCGACACTTTTGATATTCATGATAGATGGTGGGCATTTAACTTGCCTATATCTCGGTATTCAAGCGCGCCATGACATCTATGCATCTAGTTTCAGATGATCCAGCATTGTATCGATCTTTCCAAGTAAGATCTGGTAATTGATCGCATCTGAAGCGAATTCGTCTTCGGCCACCTCACCACCAAGAGTCTTGACTCCCTCTCCATCTTCGCCATTCTGAACAGTTTCAGCAGCAGAAGTAACAGGGGCGGTTTCCTGTGGGACAGCACCATTTTCACCCATCTCCTCATTCAACTGTTCGCTCTGTGCAGCGATGGCTTCTGCCAATTCGGCGTTGATCTCTCCCTCTTCATCCATCATCTCCTCAAGATTGGCGTCCTCGAAACGCAAACGGAAGCGCTCGCCCAGATAATATCGGATGTCGTCCAATAACTCAATAGTGTCCGTCTCTTCACGGTTCTTGAGTCTCTCTGCACTCTCCTTGATCAGCTCCGCAAACTCGGCCTCATCAATGTAGTCCTCTAGGCGGTTGGCCAGGTACCGAGCAGCAAACTCTTCCAGGCGCTGTACACGCAAGTCCCACGCCGCGTGAATCACGTCGTAGATGTTGATGGGCTCCATATCCTCTTCCCGATGGTCCTCTCCGTCGGGTCTGTGGGTGCGGTCAGCCCAGATGTTGCTGCTGCCGCTTCCCAGGGTACTGATGGCCTGAGCTGCTTTCGTCTTGAGCTTGTCGAGGAAGAGAATGTCCGCCGTGTAGAGCAGGTCCAAGGCCAGCTCCAGAGGGCAGTCCACCTTCTCCGTGTACAGAAACGTAAGCACAATTTCGAGGACCTCGGGTATACAATCCACTGTGACGACGTGTAGGTTCTCCGAGTCCTGTGCCTCCCTGAATTCGCTGGAGAACATGGTCTCAAAGTACGGGCTGCGGATGAGCATCGCCTTATGAACGGGGTAGACCACCGACTTTCGAGGTCGTTTCCTGGGTTTATCGCCGTTGGATGCGAGGCCGAGCGGAATGCCGACAGCATGGACAACATTGTCAGGATCCTCCGCATCATTCTCAATCTCGTCGCTTTCCGGCTCGTGCGCGCAAAGGAGGCAATCGGCAAAGATGGAGTTGTCGTGGCGCCATTTCACTTCGCCGACCCTTTTCGTCTCCACGATCATCTTGTGGCCCAGGACCTTTTCCCGGTAGAAACGATCAACCTGGACCTGGGCGCGCTTCACCTCGTCCTCGTACCTCTGGCGTGACAGTCGCCGGTCGTTGCCCGCCAGGATTGCCTCCCATAGTTGCTCGATCTCGAGCTGTTTGCTGAGCTTATCAACACCAGTGAGAACCTCTTCTTCCGTCACGGTACTGCGAGCATTGACCACATCCTTGGGTACTTCTCCTAGATACAGATATCGTAAGGCGACTTGGAAAGACTCGAGCGGGTAGGTGGTGGGGAGCTTCCATGTTGCGGTATCGGGTGCGCCATCGAGCTTCTTCCTGAAGTACGGTGTTCGTGCTGCTAGGAGGAACTTGTGCATGTTGAAGGACTGCGCTGCTGCAATGAGGCTGATGTCGGTTGTCTTTGGAACGTTCTTGGAGAGTAGGCTGGTAATGTGTCCGGCCCAAGGCTGGAGGGGGTCTGTAGACTTTGAATAATCATACTCTAGCAGGAGATTTCGTATCCTATCATTGAGGGCATTGTAAATGCATCGTTCGCCCTGAAACGTATTTCTTTCGGCCAGTGCACCTTTCATGTTGATCAGTCAATCCATCTCACTGTAGATCGATATAGATAACCCACCGGACTCCAGAAGTAGTTGTACGAGTTCTAGATGCCCACATAAACTGGCCTTGGTGCTTATTGTCAGTGAGGCCTGAGCCAGAGGTGCGGGGGCTGCGCACTCACAACAATCAACGGTGTGTAATCAAAACGATCTTTGCCATTGATATTTACGCCAGCCGAGATCAGCTCCTGACACGTCTTCAGGTCGCCTCTCCTGCAGGCCAGCAGGAAAGCCTCGAACTCGGCCGTCTGATCCAAGGGGTTGTCCTCTCTAAGCACGCCATTTGCGATCAACTCATGCTCTTCTTTAAGCTGTACTTCTAATTCATCTTTTCGGAGAACCATGATGACGAACTCAACGAACAGGACAGAATATCTATAGCCTGGAAGTCTAAGCAAATGATGATATGAAGGAAATGTATCAAATAAGTGACAAGTTCAAGTTCGCCTCCACATCTGGGACATTGAAGATCTCAGTGAGAATGAAGTCCGATAACTCCATGAGGTCGCCTCTGCACGGGCCACTTTGGACCTTCCTTACGTGATGGCTTCCAGTACATCATCAGTGCCCCACCATTGAACCCCTCCAGACCTAAAGTGCTGGCTTATCGATAAGAAAGAAGCGAGATGGACCCACTTCGAGAGATGGAGCTGGATTATCTCAGCTCCGTTGCTAGCGTCGTTGCCATGGCATCGGCCCCCAGTTGTTTACCCGAGCTCGATCTTGTTAGTCCCATGCAACCAAGTTCACAGCTTTGACTTGCAGTGCACCTTTCCCGGTCAACCATCACCAACAGCTCGGATACTAACATAGCAGGTTCGCGACCGTCGCCTTTCTTTGCCTCTCAACTTCTATGGATACATACAAAGATTCACTTTAATCAAATTCATTGCGTGTTGCATCCAAGATGTCTTTGGAGGCGGATAAGTATGAGGTGCTGGAGAAAATCGGTAGGCACCACCATTCACGAGCTTTTCACGTTGCGACCGACCAAAGAGCTCTTCACTAACCAAACAATCCAATAGGCCATGGTTCCTTTGGAATCATCCGAAAGGTTCGAAGAAAGGCCGATAACCTCGTCATGTGTCGGAAGGAAATCAGCTACCTCAAGATGTCGCAAAAGGAGCGCGAGCAGCTCCACGCCGAGTTCCAGATCCTCTCAACCCTCCGCCATCAAAATATCGTCGGCTACTACCATCGCGAACACCTCAAATCAACTCAAGACCTTCACCTCTACATGGAGTACTGTGGCAATGGCGATCTCGGTCGCGTTATCAGAGATTTGGCTGTCAAGGGCCAGCGCGCACAGGAGTCATTTGTGTGGAGCATTTTCTCGCAGCTGGTTACTGCGCTCTACAGATGCCATTATGGCATCGACCCTCCCGAGGTTGGCAGCAATGTGCTGGGTCTCTTCAGCACAGCTTCCAAGCCTAAGACGCCCCCGGGAACCATGACCATTCTGCATCGCGATCTCAAGCCGGAGAATGGTATGTTTCATCGCCCCATCAATCGATGTGACATATACTAATCGAGAACAGTGTTCCTTGGAGAGGACAACTCCGTCAAGCTTGGTGACTTTGGCCTGTCCAAGATGATTCAGTCCCATGACTTCGCCTCCACCTATGTCGGCACACCATTTTACATGTCGCCCGAAATCTGCGCCGCTGAGAAGTACACACTCAAGTCGGACATCTGGTCTCTGGGTTGCATCATCTACGAGCTCTGCACACGCGAGCCCCCCTTCAACGCCAAATCGCATTTCCAACTTGTTCAGAAGATCAAGGAGGGCAAGGTCTCACCTCTTCCCAGCTGCTATTCCAGCGAGCTCATGGGCACTATCAAGGACTGCTTGAGAGTCAACCCCGACCACCGCCCGGACACTGCGCAACTACTCAACCTCCCTGTTGTGCGATTGATGAGAAAGGAAAGAGAAGTTGTTGAGCTCAACAAGGTCGTTCAGAAGAAGGAGGATTCATTGGCTCGCCGCGAGAAGGAGTTGAACGAGAGAACAGCCGCCTTCGAGGCTGACAAGGCTTCTGTCAGACAAGAGGTCGACAGCTCGCTGCGAAGAGAGTGGGAGGTGAAGGCGCGTCTGGAGATCGATCGGCAAATCAACTCAGAAATTGAGGCCCTGCGAAAGCGATTTGAGAGCGAGGTTCAGTCTCGTGTCGACGCCGAATTGCAGAAGAAGACGATTAGCTTGGCTGCCGAGCCCATGCACGCGCTGGACCTCGCAACATCGCAAACAAAGTCAGACTACCCGAGGTCTTCCGTTGGTAACGGTAGCGGAGACGACGAGCTCTCATCGTGTACCGATCTTACCGATATCTCTTCGGACAGTCCTTTCACGAGCAAGAAGGCTACTCGCACACCCTACAGCAGAGCCCAGACCATGTTCGTCGGTGGTCAAGGCACCCCTATGGATATCGAGATGGCGTCCCCCTCACCTATCGCTATTGCTTCACTTTCATTGTCCCCTAGACGACATGCCGGAACTCAGGTGCCCAAGCTTAACAGCGGAAACCTATTCTCTGGCAACGCCGCTTCTTCTGGCGACCCAATGTGGGATGTCCCTCGTGACACCATCAGCATTGACTCCGACGACGAGGACATCGTTCCCTCCCCAACACGCAACATCAAGTCGAAACACAACCCCTTCACATCCAAGAACCGCCCGGTCTTGATGTCTCAAAAGACCGCTCCCATCACTCGAGTCAAGCCTCAAGGATCGGCAACTGGTTTGAACCAGAACAAGACGCTGCCCTCGCTGCCCAACATGGCCTCGAACCCTGACCTCAGCCGCGGTCTCCGCGAGCGCTGTCAGTCGCCTAATCGCCGATTGAGTAAGATTCCTTCGGCAGCGAACCTGTCGGCTGCAAACGGCAGCGAGTCTCCCGGCGGTCTTTCTCGCAAGAACTCTACCAAGAAGGATCAGGAGCCCCTTGGCAAGGTTGCGGCGAAGAACAACATCAAGGGCAGAACACTGGTCGAACTTCAGCAGGCACGAGCAGGAGGTCGTCCTCTTTCCGCTGTCATGTCTGGTGGCGAGAACATGAGCCCTAAGAGGGCATTCAAGGATCGCATCGCGGACCGCCGGGCTAGTGGCGGCGAGCCTGCCGCGGTATGGGATCCCGAGCGGGACGAGATGCCCAGTCCGTTCCTGATCAGACGTAAGCCCATGGCCAGAGTCTAAGATCATTTCTTTTCAATTGGCATACAAGAGCGTTGGGTGGCGAAGATACCATAGCATGCACACGGGTCATTCATTGGTTGTTATTGTCGTTGCTCATTTATCACTCTCTTTTGTTCTGGCGGCACCGAAAAAAGTTGGAGGATATCTTCCGATGGAGGTAATTGTGGGTGTCTATACACAGCAATCCTGAGTCCCGGTGATGATCAGACGGGACTCTTGACTTTCACACTTATGAAGATGGATTTTGGAGGTGTTGGAATGGAACGGTACGGTGTTGCCGGACTCGGCTGGGGTTTCATTTTCGACGCAGACGTTGCTACGGCGTTTGATAGATTGTTTTATTGGTTACTTGTACATGTTGCATAAGGGGTTTGCAGGTGTAGTTCTATCACGGACGAGACAAATATTCATCTTCTCAAGTAACTATGTTTTCATCTTCTCGTACAATGACGTTATGAACTATAGAATGACTGATCTCGTTGTATTAGATACCGCATGCATATGATGTTACCCGCGCGTCAATAGTTGCCAACATGAATGGCACGTTGACGAAGAACTTACTGTAACCGTATATGGTCCCCGTGGCATTCTAGCATGCTGTTCCGGTCTAGTCTCGTTTCACACAGGAAGATGTTTAAGACATCTGGGGTTGACCAGAGCGGCGTGGCCAGAACGGCCAGCCGTGTCATATTTCGCGCAAGACAATTCACATTCCAGATCGCTTCGAGATCCTACCTTTACGCCATGTTGTCTCCTTTGACTCGTAATCGATGATATGCCGCCCCGTAGATTCTCTAAGCGAGACCGAGAGCCCGAGACAACAAACGGCGAAATAGCAAGAAATATTGAACAATGTTTGCTTTTGGATGTTCGTTGTAAGCCTTTGGTAAGCATGCCGTCTCTAAGAGACTGAGACCTCCCCTCCCCTTCCCCTGGACAATAGCGCAGAGCTTATTACAACTCACCTAATAAACGACGAACCCGTCCTACCAAACCGGCTGTTCATGATGATCTCATCACTTTCGGTGAGAAAGGAAGATTTTTGATGTTTCAATGAGACGTCCGTGATGTGATGGAAGGAGGGATTGAAGGGGGTGTTGCCCGAGTGCCGGGTCTTTACCGGCCTGCATGTCTCAGAGGACACCGGTCCGCATCCGCATAAGCGTGCGTTCTTCTTGCTGGCCAGAGTGTCTGTCCCACGCTAGGCAACGCGCTGTGAGGAGGATCAGTAGGGGTTATGTGATATGTGAGGGGGGAAGAGGAGCGGCACGGCGGCCACGGGGGACGGGGTGTGGGAGGAGGCACGGAGGGAAACGGGGGAGGAGCCTTAGAGGAGCACAGGAGGCAGAGGGGGCCGCGCTTGAGTACGTTTGCTGATCATCGATGCGCGGTCATCATGGCGCTGAGACAGACATGATGGACGACGTACGTGATTGCGGGCATTTGCTGCATTAGCTTCACCAACTTATTCTTTTCAATGACAGGCGGGACGGATACGGAGGGGGTACCTACTCCCTGTTGCTGGTGACTGGTATATTGTCGCCGTCATCGCTCTGAGTACTGCTCCTGCGGGTGGTTTAGGGAGTATTCCGCATCTAGATGTGTGCTTTTGCTTTTCCGAATGCCCTCTTTCTCTCCATCACTCTCGGTGTCTTTGCTCTCTCCACTTGCCCGCGCGCCGGGGGGGTTCTGTTCACGGTGACATGGTATCGGGACACAAGCTGAACCCGGATTCTACCCGTGTATGGTTCGTTCATCAGCTCATGATGTTGGGGCCAGTGCGGTTTAGGCTTGGTGTTTTCTTGATATAATTGCTTTTTCTCATCTTCGCTTACTGCCACCCACACCTTTACACACCCCCTTACGCCCACATCAACCATCGGCGACCTGCCTGAGACCCCCAGCAAGCCCATCTTGCATACCGGGGAACCGAGAAAATCATGAAAGCACCGGGCACAAAGAGATCCCGTCTGCGGGAGAGAGACGCAGCTTGGGATTCTTGGACCTTGAAAAGCCCCGAAAAGAAGAAACAAGCACTTCTCGCCCGCTCGTCCAGCGCAAGCAGCAGGACCAGGACGAAGCAGGCGCGGGCGGGACTTCGGGAAGCTCAGCGGGCGGGCAGGTTTGTTCTTTTCTTTCTTTCACACTATATTCTTGCCGTGTTGTCAACGATTTTGAGACACTTTGGAAGGACAGAGCTGACGAAGTGGTAGTCCAACTTGGAATAGTCCTCCGATGAATGATACCTCAGAAGTTCAGGGTCAGACAAGGGGGTTTTACATTGCGCTTGCTTTGCTTTAGCTATCAAGGAATGAGGCTACCGCTTTCGGAGGGGCTACGGTCAGATTTATCACATCGTTCGTGATCGCGATCTAGATTAGTGCTACGGTATCGCATCTCGTCTCTCGGGCTTTGGAGATTAGGTTTCTGGGGGGACAGAGAAACGGGCTTGGACCAACTCTTTTCGTGCTGTCTTAACTCGTCAAGAACTAACGAGTACCTGTCTTATGAGCTGATGAGCAAGGGGAACGTCGGCATTCCGTGGTCCCCCGTCCCCCCCGTTGCGGTCAAACGATAGTCGGACTGGCGTTCTTCTGAAGGATCGAGACCAAACCGGTCATTGAAAGAAGAAGAGGGCTAGGCTGGAAGTGATCTACGTTGAACGTAGGGTTCAGGCGAAGAAAGGCAGTTTAGCTCTTCTAAACGCGGTGTCTCAAGCCGCGCAAAGTAGCGACGGCTTCTAGTCGAGACTGGTGAGCTTCCAAGGGCCAGCCACAACGGCAGCTAGAACATCCGCGCCCACGAGGGAGCGGTTTGGCCCCTTCTTCGCTTCATGGTAGCGAGACATCCTGCGGAAACCCACGTATATCGTCCTTGGCCATCCCACCACAACCCCATGATCGCTGGCTCTGTCTCGCAGGTTTGTTGGCAGAAGCAGAGGGACAGAGACTGAGCGAGATAGTGACACACTGAGCAAGAGAGACAATGGCTCAGCAGCAGCCTACGAAACGAACAAACCCCGGACGTTTCTCCGCTCTAGTCGAGACATTCCAGTGTCTCTCCGGCTGAGAAGACGTTTCTTTTTCCCCGGATGGCCCTACCGAGAACAGAAGTGACGTCCGCGTTGCGGGATCGCCAAAACGTTCGTTTCTTGGGTCTTGCAAGCTGCATGATGCAGCTCGCATGCAGCGTACATTTACAGGGCACGGAGCACCGCGGGAAGCAAACAATACTTTCAAGAAAGATTGCATGTACGAGCACGTCCGCTGTAGGGCAATTCGGGAGAGAGAGGGCAATATCTCGCCCTTTGTTGCTTATTCCCTCTGCCTTCCAAGGGGAGGGGGTGGGTATCATCTGGCCTGAAAGCTGCTGCTGGACTGGACTGAACTGGATGATCGACCGCCAACATTAGCTGCTGGCTCGAACTGAACCCCAGACCAGACGTCCCATATGCATACATTCCCACGTCTACTGCGGTAAGGACTGGGATAAACGCGCAAAGCAGCCAAAGGGAGAGCTCCAGAGAAAGAAACCAAACGACAACCAGACCCAAGATTGACAAGCAGCAGCAGCAGCAGCAGGCCCGTGATGCACTGCGCAGGGGACACGTCAAGGGGAACCCGCAGCCGCGTAGCCGCTTCCCACGACGAAAGCTCGGAGCGCCGTATGACCCCTTTCCGGGTCGATCTTTCAAATCGTCCAGGCTAGAAAGGCGCGTCTGCGGCACAGCGGCGCGGGAAAGGAGGGAGGGGGGATAAACGACGTTAGAACGGTGACCATTCATGGGACGGGAACTGGCTGGGCTCGACGTACGACCAAAAGGATCGCCACCAACCGCGGACGTGCATGGTGAGGGAATCACCACACCTCTTTTGCTTTGCCTCAGCACGGGGAGCAGTCTAATCTCGGGCCGTGTTACGGTTTCCGGTCATGGTTATTACGGTTGCCCTCCTCCTCATCACCCTCCTGCCTCCTCCCCTTCGAAGGAATGAGGAGACGTTTGAAAGACAGCACGCGGGATTGGGGAAGCAATACAGCAGCGGGCGCAGAGGACGTTGGGCTTGGAATTTCACCACTGATAACGTGAACCGTTCAGCCCGCGCCGTCCGCCCGCTATCCGCCGTTGACGGGATGTGAACGTCTCGTTGGCCCGGGTTCTCCTTTGGGGGTTGCTAACTTGCTGCTGCCGCGTCGCTTCGGCTTGTTGCCGTGTGGCTGCTGACTATTGGAACGTATGGAAATGCCACCACACAGACACACACGCGCCTTACATCTCCCGCCAATCACTCCCTACGTCGCCAGCCCTGTAAACGTTGCCATGACACTAAGGCTTCTAGACTCCAGGTTCGAAGCATGGAGTCATTGATTGTGGCGCCTGCGGCCGCGGTAATTGGGAGCATGTAAGGGCTTTGGGATGGGATCTTTTGACAATCTAGGCTTTCTTCCCAAGACTGCCTCTGGTTGTCAACTACCTAGGCGGGAGGCATGGCAGAGATTCGAAGAGGAACAACTAAACCAGAATCGATGGTAAAAGAAAGAGAGGCATGGATGGCATACGGGATACGGGATAGAGGTCATCGAAATTCTTGGCCCCCACCCTCAACTTGAACGAGACCCCCCTTCCACTTCCTTTGAAAGACCGAGCCAGTTGGAGGCAGGGCATGTTGGCAAAACAGGCAGGCAAGTAAAAGTGGATGAGGCTATATCCTGCGAATACCGCGGCCGGCAGTGAGACTTGTGACTGGAAAAGGCCAATGGGCCGAAACCAAGACAAGTTCGAAGGACCCTCCTTATGAGCGAAGATTTGCGAGCACGATCGCACCTTGTGGGCTGTTACATTTCTTTCTGCTCTCCACTGGCCCTACGGGCCTGCAGATGACAGAAAATGGCTGAAAGGGGGAGGATGGAAGGTTGGAAGGTGGAAGGATAACTCCGTCCGGCTCTCTCGCGTGTCTGCGGGTGGTGGATTCTCTACTTCACCGCTGCATATCACGAGCCTCTCTGCGGAGCATCCATCCATCTTCATGTATGGAGTACGGAGTACACGCCCCTCTTGTGTGCTTAATCATCGCCAACGGATGTCTCGTGCTGAGTGATTTTGCCTCCTGGGCTAACGACTCGAGTCTTGTCCTGAAGCATTCCAGCGGAGTCTATCATCGTATAAGGCATGGCCAAGAAGGAGGAGAAGGAGCGGCAGCAGCGATATAGGAGAGCAACGTGGATGCGTAATGAGATGTCTGCAGGAGGAGAGTGAAAAGAGGCGGGGACCGGACTCATGGTGGTTGACGTGCTGGTTACTTTTCCGACACACCCATGGCCATGCGTTGGTGATCACCCAAGTGATCTCTGGTACGGCAGCCACGGAGCGCATATGCGGCGTCTTCCATACGGATACTTCCATTTTGCCCCATTCCCTTTCCCCGTAGGCAAGAAGGAGGTGGTGTCAAGGATCTTCGCAGAGATGGGGGGCCAAAATGCCTAGGCACAAGGTGCGAAGGGGGCCTCCTGCGGAGTAGACGCTCTCCGGCTCCTTTGGCTTTGTGGGCATCGCGCCATATTACCTGTGCCAAGCGGGAATGAACGTTAACTTGCTGTAGGAGGCGAGCCTTGGACCGTTGGGATGCCACGATGCCTGAGTTCTGAGTGGGTGCCGACAGAGAGGGGAGCCCACGGGAGATCTCGAGGCGTGAGCCCACGAAGTCGGCCAACGGGGACGCGTTCTCCTCAACATACGAAAGGGTGGAGTGGGCAGCTTTGAACGCTAGACCGGCCGAGATCGTGTAGAGAGGATTGGGCGGGACAGAGTTGATGTCAGTACGCATGGTTGCTACCGGGCTTACGAAGTTACGACGAGGTGGTTTCATCTATCTGTTGGAATGAAGGTTGGATGAAGGGCTCGAAGGATGCTGATCGTCACTTGTTTCGTTCTTGGAAGAAGAAGAGGAACTTCCAGGAAACACCCGGACTTCACCCCTTCCCCCCTCCAAGTGGACTTTGTATGACAGCATGCGCAGTGGACGGCAGACTCCAGAGTGCTGGATCCGCTCGGTCAGGTTGTGTTGGACCGGGAAGCCAGGGCCATGGAAAGCCCATTATTCAGTTCCCTCGGAGGGTTTTGGTCACCGCGATGTATCTCGCCGTTCCCACCCACTGAACATGCTCATCTCCCCTCGTCGAATATTGAGTTTCTTTCGGTATTATGCCTTCGGGGAATCGGGAGGACGCCTGCGATTTGCAAGATCCTGGGAAATGATCCTCTGAATCGCGGCACCTCACAGCTTACCCCCTCCCCAGTCCCACGATTTTCGATATGTATGCAAGCACAGCCTCGCTCGCTGCCTCTTTCTTGCTTGCCAGGGTAATATGGAGAGGGGAGCAGCAGCAGTACTCGGTACGCCGAATCGAGGTTGAGCTCGACTCGGAGGCCCTCCCGTTTGTGTCATGAAACCTACCTCTGCGTCTCCTCTTCCTTTTCTCGGTCAATAGTCGTGATCGTATTTCTAGGTGGGTTGCGTAGTACGTATCGTGGGCGCAACGCTTCTGCGAGCCCACAAACGGTCATGGAAAACGTGTCTCTGCTGGGATCACCCCTTTCTCTTTGGAAATCCCGGCCTACTCGTCGAGTAGGGGGATGGCTGGATAGGATGTGTGGACTGTGTGGACTGGGTTTTTCTGGATATGAATCCACTGAAGCTAAGGCAGTTCCCTGCGAATAGAGTCCACAGAGGCAGATACGTTGAGAGTTCGTAATGTGAGCCTTCTCCTCTCGGGATCTTTTTCTGCTCGCCCGTCACCATTTGACGTACGACTCCAATTTTTACCCAACCTTTGTCCGGTGTCCAAGATGCCTTGTTCCCAGTTGCCAGGAAGGAGGGCCCCAGAGGCTCGGTACTGACGGAGCCTCGCCCGCGATGAACGACGTCAAGGTAATTATTCAGGACGATGATCGGTGGGACTTGGTAGTTGAGACCCCAGTGCCGTGTAACGTCAAGCACACCGATGAGAGACGGCATCAGGGGGTGCGTTGGGTATTTGCTTTTTGGAGGGGGATGGAAAAGGCCAAGAGGGCAGGGGAAGAAGAACCAAGACCACGATGCAGTTGTCGATTTGGGGATAGGTTGATAGAGCCTAGAGGGGGGCCCCAGTATGCATGCTCTTCTGCTTTGGTCTCGAAGAGATGCCTCTCCCACTCGGAGCCGGTTTTTGGTCAGCAAGGACCATTGAGCAATATCCGGAACTCGCCCGACAATTCGGAACAGACAGGCTCGTGCTGACGCTTCTGCTTCTGCTTGATGCTTGTGCTTGGTATGGAGTACTGATGCGAGCGGTACTGGTGGTGCTCCAGCCTCCTTTGCGTGTGCCTTGCCTCGCATATTGTACCCTCTCGATATTGAATGGGACCCTCGTGAGTTGCCCTTTCTTGCAAGCTGCATGTTTCCGTCTCAGCCCTCGGACATTGACCCTTGAGTCGACCCAACCGCTCCGAGGGATGTCACACATGCAACCTGAGTCGTTGCTCTTGAGCAGCGAGCCGCTGGTATAGAGTCGCAATATTGATATACACCAGAAGCCCCGTTCGCCGGACGAGAAGCCCATTCCTGACGTTGTTATTGCTCTTTTTTTGTTTTGAGCCCGTCTTGGGTCAGACAGCTGTCAAAAAAAGCAAGCCGGAACGCCGGTGTATTCTTTTGACTCTTAGTAGAAGACCGATATAGGGACCACATGCAGGGGTCCGGGGACTGGCTTAGCAGCAAAGGGCTCATTTCGCCAGTCCGCCTGCATTCCTGTTGACAGGGCTGGAGGTGAGGGGGATATCCCTTCTGAGAAATTCCCAAACGGTCGTCTAGCCTCAATGAATGGAGGCAGGGAAGATCCTTTTCTCGAGCCATGTGGCTTGCGAGTCATCAACGTTCCAACTCCTCTGAATTGTCGTATTGCGCTTCCCCGCAAGGCCCGCTTGCGGCCGACTCGTCGAGATGAGGTAGGGCCTCTGCTATGCGGATTTGCATGTCTGTCGGACGCGTATTTTTCATTGGGGGTATTCGTAACTTCGTAAGGAGTAGGTAGATCATTGATAGCTGAAGGGGGAGGTACTTTTTGATGATATTGCACAGGGCGCAGGGCGGCAAATGCAGTAGCATGGAAGTCCGTCCGCCTCCCCGAGCCTGGACGGCCTGCAGACTTTGCCGGCAGAGGATGAGATTCTGGCATTGCTCTCGGGACATGTAGATGGACCAACAACCGTTCTCTTTTGACAGGCAAACAATACCGTACTTTACCGGACGTATTGTATGATGCGAACCGATTGACCCATGGTCTCTGGACCGCTCGTCTTGGTACCGGTCTTCCTGTCCCCGGCCGATGCGGCAAACTTTGACCGGGAGGAGCATCAGCAGGAGCAGCAACGCCTCCGAGATGCAGAGACCGAGGTACAGATATCATAGCTGGACTCAATCCATGAGACCATGGTGACATACGAGCTAAGCTCGCAGCGTGCTCCCTGTCTGTCTCCTTCCGGCTTGCGCGTTGAGCGGGATGGGGAAGAACCTATCCAGAGGATGACTGACCAGCGTTGCCGGGGTCTGTTCGGTGGTCTTGTGTTGCACTGCAGGCTGCCCGACAGCCCATCTTGCATCTTCTCTGTCGACGGGCTGCTGCTGCTGCTGCTGCTGCTGCTCACTCACTTGGTGGCTATAGCTCTTGGGGGGACGCAGCACCGAGGACGGCATAGAGGCACATGGGCGATGAAGCCTCAAGCTTCTCGATGACGGGCGCAACGCCATTTGACGTGAGGGTTTGGTTGCAGTTGAACGGTACAAGCGCGTGTGTGCCATTTGCTGGCTTTTCCATCAATCCCAGCAACGGCATTCCACGGGGAGAAGCATGTGCTGGTCATCGACGTGGCTTTCGTTGCATCTTGCTGCATCCTTCAGCCGCCTGCCACCCCCCATGTTCCCGTTCAACGGCAGCTTTGAAGGAGACCCTCCCCCCAAGCTCGTTCTCGGTCGAGATCTGCCCCTGTGACATGGAGGGACACCAGTCAGAATGGCTCACGAATTCAGAATCGACATGCTATGAGCCTGTGACGGAGATTTGAACGCGTACAACAATTATGAGATGGAAATGAATAAAAAAGCCGAAAGATACAGTCGGGGGAAACCTCGAAAGGTGAGCCATTGTCGTTGGCGTTGCAGGGCTGCGAGACAAACTGTTCAAGAAAAAGCAAAATAAACAACGAGAAACATAATTGGACATCGCATCCCGGACATGGTCCAGATTGGGCAATCTCATCGCATTGACAGGTTTGCTGGTCGTTATTAATAGAAATTTGAGAGAAAAATCCAGGCTTCTGAATCGTTCAACCCTCAGCGCCCGTTGCGTGAACATGGGAGAAAAGACAAAAAGCAGTAAAAGAAGAACATTTGCAGTCAGATCAAGTAATGGCGGTTTCAGAAACATAATTCTGTAAGGGCGAGAGGTTATCACTAGTCTGGAGGAAGAGACAACATGTCGTCGACTGGAATGTTTTCTGTCCACCAAGCGACGTTGGAGAGATGAGCGGCTAGGCTCTAGTAGGGAGAGGACTGGGGGTGCCTCATCGAGGTGTGTGTCTGTGTGTCACTGAGCTACTCAAAGTGTGGCTGATGCATTTTGTTTCCCAAACCCAAAAGAGAAGAAACCCCCCAAAACCCAAAGCCCCAGGGGCAAGGCGGAAGCACGGGAGGAAGACTAACGGCCAGAGTCAGGCCATGATGACGCCTGGGGGCTTTGAACGAGATTTAAACAAGCACAGCCAGACGGCGGAAGAATAAGAAAACGGTAAAGAGTGACAGCGCCGCAGCGCCCATCCCGACCCTACGTGCCTACTTTGACGTCCGGATGGGCGATCTCTTGAAGGGGTGGGAGAGGGGGCGTGGAAAGGCTGCCAGGGGCGATTTGCAGTTCAGCGTTCTCGACTGGCCTAGAAACCCTGGTAAGGAGGAGAAAACCAAGGAGGATTCATCGACGAGGGCCACGGATCTGGTAATCCAATCCCGTGGTGGAGAGCAGAGAGACAGAGACAAAGATGGGTAGATGCAGATGGCCAGAATCGGCAACTTGGTTGGGTCAGTAGTCAGCCGACGGACGAGAGATAGAGAACACAACATCTAGAGCAGTCTCCAAACTTCCAAAAAGGCCTGCGAGAGTTTGATAGACCCCGTGCGAGATGGACAGCAAAAGCGCCCCTAGTCAACGAATGATCTTGATCCATCTCTTCTCAACAAGGGGCCCTACTTTTTCCTCTTAGCGTGATGGGTAAAGAACGGGTTTTCGGATATCCAAGAAAGACCAGCCAGCCCATTCGACCACGGTTCTTCAATGTTCATCTAGCACGCTTTCAGAAGAGGTTGCATCTCTTCGTGTGGTGGTTCTTCTCGGGTCGTCCAGTCAAGAAAGAGTGTGTTGGCAGGGCAGGGGGAATCCTGGTTGATCGTCGCGGAGGCTGGAGATCACAGGATTGTCCCGTGGGCCTCTGCTTTTCTGTTCTATCCCGCACCCAAGTGCCAGGTCTTCTTCACACCCCTTGGATCCGGCCGTGTGCGTAGCGAACTTTCGGGAGGATTCGAGAGAGGCGTCCAATGGGATGACCGACCGGGAAGAGGGAAGGGAAGCAAAGAACACGGTGCTGGGAGGGAGGGGAAGGGGAAGGGGAGGGGGGGCATGTAGATGAAGCAGGGTAGGTTTACCTAACTGTACTGTCTATTCACTATTATCTGGAAAGGTTCATGTCGGTTCAATTTAGGATCAATTAAATTTCATTCGAGAGAGCGTAGGCTGCAGTAGATGCCTAGGAAAACCAAGCTACAGCTCCTGTAGTCGGAAGTTTGTGTGATGTGGCTTTGGGAGAGCGGCGGTTCAATTTCTCTAAATCTCTCAGACTAAGGGACGCCGTAGATGATGCCCGGCCGCCACAGCTCTAGCCGAAACTCTCGGTTAGTCGTCTTTCCCATCCGCACAAATCTGACGCTTCTTTTGGGGCCGAAGCGAGATCTAATCGAGATTGTCCGCGTCAGTCGCAGGAGGCACTAGGCAGCTGATTAAGTTACGAGAGTTGAATTACCAAATCTCTCTAGATGGGCCATTTTCAATGCTGCCAGCCTGCCATGGGCAGAAGCCTCGGCCCTCAGGGCTTACGATGGTAGGAGCTGGCTCCGATTGCGAATTGCCAATGGACCTATTCCCAAGCGGCCGACGTTTCTCGGGGCATGGGGAGCAAGCTCTGGCCTGTGCTTGTTCTTCCCATCTTAATCTTCCCCCACTCTCGGAAATCTCAATGTGGTCGAAGGACTGGCCAAGTAGGGGGATCCAGGGGTGGTTTGCCGTTCCATAGATGTTCTAGGGGCTTAGCCAAAGGAGACAAGTTGCCTTGATCGAGCGTTGAAAGGGAAGAATCTCGACTCTGAACAACAGGAAATGATTTACGGGGCGAGGCCGGGCGACGAACAGAAGGATAAACTAGAGCCGGATTTTGCAATTGAAGACACATTTCTCGTGGCCTTCAAAATGTCTTGCTATGTTTGTTTGAGGTTTGAGCCTCATTTTCCCCTTCAGCTAGTGGCATTCTCTCCTTCACGCCGTTTCCGTCATAATTCTCTCGTTTGGAACTCTCGACTCTGGTTGAGCGATTAAGAAAATGTGAAGATGGATGGTGATAGTGGAGCCAGCACAACAGACTTTGGGGCCGGTTCTCAAAAAGCAAGCTGATGGGATGAGAGCCAAGGGTTGGGCTTGGTCGGACGGCCCCCCCCTGTGCTGATCGACAGATCCTCTCGACGCCCTCGTCCACGTCTGGGTCCGCCATCCCAATCAGCGTCCCTGCCGCTCTTGAAAGGAACCTGCCGCGGAGAGAGGCCAAAGAAGGATCTAGTCACGCCCGTTGCACCGGTACCAGCCGTGGGATTCATTGGCCCAGACACGCGCTGGCGGCGGGATTCAAGCGGGCGACATCATCGATCCCATTATACTTATTACACTTTCCAGTACAGGGTCACAGGGCCCCTTGGGACGTTAGTGTAGGCAACGATTTGCTAGTATCTCGAAATCAAAGTTTCGAGACACCTTCATACGAGGAACCAGATTTGACTTTAGGTGGTAGTAATAGAGACGGCGTCCTGCACCTAGGGTTTATGTTCGCGAATAGTTGCTCCGATTCCGAGCACCTCGGAAGCTACCGCTCTCGTCGTCGTTAAAAGTGCCGAGTGGCTTTGCTGCAGACGAGGCTGTCGGCGCGTTACTACGACGAAACCTACTACAATAGTGCGCGACGCCCAGGCGGTCGGCAGTTGCGTAGTGTCTTTACAGCTCGTGTCCGCCATGAGTGATTAGCATGTTGGCCATGTGGTGCAGGGCTGGAATTTTTGTGTTTGTGATCACTGGTGAGACTTTACATAATGACTCTGGAGCTACTGCGGCGCGAGTTGATGTGCTTCACTGCTCCTATGTTCGAATACGGATATATGTGTGTGATGGGGGGCAAAGTGTTAAGAAACATGACGCAAACAGGATTGAGCCTTGTCTTACTACCACTCGCCTCCTCCCAGCCATCAGTCTATACTTACATACACAGTACTGCCAGCTTAGTCCGTTCGTTTCTGCACAAACTCACCCTTCTCGCCCCTGGTGAGTGAGCGGGTCGGTGATGGATGATCTGCAACTGGCAATGAAAGAGCAGGTAGGGGCCGAGGAATCGGATTCGCGACCGGCATTGAATTGTCCTTGAAGGCTGAAGCACAACCCGTACCAAAACACACACATCGGTCGGCTGCCCGTTCCGTGACACCACTCGTGCTTCAGGGACGATCTTGCATGCGCCAAGCAGCGCACATGGCACATTATGAGTTGCAAGACAGGCAGCTGCCATTGTTTGACTTTAGAGTTGATTGATGATTGACAGCAGATGGTATCCGGATGACATTTCCTCCGCAAGAGCCAAGTGTTCGCGGGGTTGGTATCCCAAACATTGATTTGGCGGGTGAGACTTGAGAACGCGTACGTATACTAGGTAATGACGATGACAATGATAATGATAATAATGGTGGTGATGTATGTAGGCGGTGACACCCCCATGCTCTGTTATGGATAAGGAGGTCCTGCGACCCCCCATCGTCGACGTTGGCGACAATACATATGCCCAATGGAGTGAGAATCGCCTCATGTATCCACGACCGTGGCATTGTCCTGGAATTCTCCGGATGATCTTGCAAGTTGCAATTGAAGACTCACGACCGGGGGTTGCCCATGAGGACGCAGTGCCGGCTGCAACGACATCATCGGCCGTCATGGTTGGATCAACTTCCCGTCCGGGTGCGTGGGTTATTCTTCGAGATCGGCACGACGGTACCCAGCCATAGGTAGCGGCGCCGCGGCAGACAACGTGCTCAACCTGCGCTGCTGCTGACCAAGGTTTACCAAGAGAGTGTTTTTGGGACAATACCCGAGGCACTCGAAGACGATCGCCGCGCGGGCACCGCGTTAGTGCCCTTCGGTTAGAGGTAGTCTTGGACAAGGGGGGTGGGTTGATGGTCGAGGGGGAACCAGCCCAGCCCAAGGTCCAGCCCTTCCCGGAGATTGGTCGGTGACAGGTGAGAGCTGGAAGACAAGATTGGCCTGGGCCTATTGTTGAAGGCCAATGTCTGAAGGTGAATTACCTACCTAGAGGGGCACAGTTGATCTCATTCACAGATCTGCTGGCGTGGATGATGACCGCTCGTACAAGTTACATCGGGGCGAGCTGTACCGTGGTCCGAGTCCCCGTCTTCAGGCTTCAAGTCTCGAAAAGCCTAAAGGATGGACGATCTACCTACCACGTTCCATCAGTACGAATAGCCGGATTGCAAACATAAAAAAAAGCCCGTTGTTTGGTTTGGTTAGGCGTCCATCCAGCGGTAGCGGTTGGACGGGTACATCTGCCACCCACCCTCTTCACCTGGGCTGGCTGCGTATACTATCGTACGGCCTGCCGCTCTCAGTCTAGGGAATCCGAAAAGAGGGCTATATGGGGTGTGCTCCCGTATGACGATACCGGTACAATCAGAAAAAAAGAGGCTCCGAAGTACGACCGCTTCGCGCCGTAGGGTACCCCATACTGCAGGGTCGACACGCAGCAGCTTTGCATGCGCGCGGGGGACGGACGACGACAAAGTGAAGGGATACGTCGATACGAAAGGTCTGGCGGACGCCACGCGCTGCACCCGATCTGGATGGACGCCGTTTCGTTTGGCACCAGCTAAGCTCAGGCAAGCCTAGGGAGCTTGTTGCTACCTTACCTTTTGCTAGCCGTGCCTAGGTAGCTAGACCTATCGCTCACCCGCGGAACTCCTTGTCCACACGAGCAGCAGGAGGGAGAGAGAGGCGCAGAGAGGCAGACAGATCTGACTGATCCCAGGAAGTTGCCGTTTTGACAGGATACGGCGGAGGAGGCGGACGGACATGCTGGGGTTGAGAGGATGCCCAGGCTCACGCTAGCAGAGCTTCAAAGCCCGAGGACCTGGATCAGTTCAAAGCCCGATCACGGGACTTGCGGCCCATGTCTTTTGAATGGGGAACGTCCTTCTCGTGCTTTTCCGACGACATGGGACCACGGGAGCAGGGCAGAGGAGAGATCGTCGCTCGCCCGTCGTGAGGATCTTGACCGAAGGACACGAGAAACGGGATCTGACGCTGGGGTTGTGAGAGTTGGAGAGTGACGGGGGCAGAATAATTCCGTCGAAACAAAATGGCCTCTCCAAGGTTTTACGATTTCATGCGGGTGCTGAGTCGTTGGCAGATGGCCGTCAAGCATGGCCAAAGTATAAAAAAGATTAATCAAGAAAATAAAGGAATAACGGAGTACAAGGGACGTAGGCGTGGGTGGCCGGCCTCCCGGCGATCTGCAGCCGCTGCAAGGCTCACGAACTATCTACGAACCGCTTCAATCTTTGCGTGTTGCTCTCAAAGTTTATCGTCTGGCGTTCATTTCCCAGTTCGAGGGTCCGAGATACTGCTCAGCCACACAAGATTGAGGTGAATCACGTAACTCCGGGGGGTTAACCAACACCAAGGACGGCCAAGAGACTATCGTGATGTTGGATTCTCGCACATCGCGATCCTCTCTCTCCCCACGGCGGGGGCGACAACCAGCTGCTGCCGATTGGCGAATGAACGAGATGTTACACCGATGGGAGATGGAGATTGGGGGGTCATCCCACAACGGTGAGCAACAACGCGCCTGCTGCAGCGGGACTTTGATCCGCAAGCATGGTCCAGCAGGGCAGAACAGGGTTGAGGTGAGCAGACTCTCATTCGTAGAGAGAGTCATCACTCAGCATACTGAGCATAGTACGGATACCCTCAGATGCGGACGGACTACGATAGAGTGTGTGGACGGGCTCATCGTTGCATTGTGTCGGCCAGCGGCCCAGCAATGTGCAAGTGCCAGTCGCAAGCAAGGCGTTGGCAACCACTAAAGGATTCCATGGCGGTTCTGGTGTGAGTCTAGCGTGCTTCGCGACGGAATAGACAACTTGTTCGGTGTTAGCACGCGGCATAGCGGTAGCCATTCCATTTCGTTTCTGGTGATGGCTTCGTCTGGGAACATGGGCCATGGACACCGGTGGTGGAAAAAAGCAAGCAACAGCCGGGCGGTTCCTCCTCTAAGCCACGCAAGCCTCACAAGTCCCTCTCGTCACATACGGCCCGTCTACGTCTACTAACATAGTGTGGACCGAGGGAGAAAGTCTTCACTGGCGGCGGGGACGCTCCAACTAAGACTCTCGCTCTCAGCTATACTAGACGCACTAAAGGTGTTTATGTCTCTCTCTGTGTCTCTGCTTCTTCACGTGCTAGGACGCTAAAGTCGTTCGCGAAGTTTGACACGGAGACACTAGACGACGCCGTCGCCAGCCATTTTCTCAAGCGAAGTCTGAAGTCTGCACTTTGTCTCAACGTTTCCCCGTTTCCCCGTTCCCCGAGCCTTGCAAGCGTACCAAGGCAAGCAAGCCTCAAGCCTCTCGGGGGTCTGGGGAGGGTATTACGTGGTCGTCGTTTCTCCAAGTGCCATGCCAAGTTGTCGTCAAGTCTCAGGGAGGCTCTTCTGTCACAGGGCAGCACACATGGCAAAATGCAGAGTTGCAGACATGCAAAATGCAAACGGGAATGCAAATGCTATCAGTGTCGTCGCAGACGCAGACACAGACACCCACTCCGAAACCCTCTGATCAACAACAACCACTCACTTCCAAAGACTGGTATCCATGCACCCACATGAATGAGGATGGAGGAAACTTGCTGCCATAAGCATATTAAAGCAGTGGCAAAACATCAGAGCGACCGGAGCTGTCACGGCGGAAGACTTGGGACGACATCGGCGGGACAAGACGTGACGGAGCCTGTCATTTGGTCTTTGGCAAGCAACAACGGACGAGTCACCGCTTCATCCGAAGCCATTCTGTTGCACAATTGTGCCTGAGAAGCTCTCGGAACTCGAGGCCTTCTTCATGCCTTGGCCCTCACAAGGAAGGGATTCCCCAACCCCCCTTGAGTCTTGACCCAGAAACTCCGTTGCCGTTCCGTCTGCATCCCATTCCAATTCCCAAACCCTTTTCCTCCCATCTTTCCCGACCCTCGTCTCCAGGTCGATCACGGACCCCTTCCTCTTGAACCAGGGCCGTAGGAGCCAGAGAGAGGCAGAGGCACCTTGCAGAGGGCAGGGTATGTGCGAGACATCAAGGCCGGGGCCCGGGGTGGGATCAAATGTTTTGGGAAAGCAAGCACCAGGCCAAGACGATGACCACACAACACACATGCGCACATCCATGGGCCGTTCAAACTCAGAGAGCGAGAATCCGAGCAGAGAGGGCAGAAGCAGAGAAAGAGCCGACACCAGAGACCAGACTTCATCTCTTCCTCCCCTGTGACCCTGTCCTTGCAAGGTTCAAGCCACCCTGCGCAAGCGAGGGGGCCTTTCCTGGCGCCCGAGCTAAACTGAAGATCATATTGAAATTAGCCTTTGTTTCCGACTGTCTGTTTCCCTGCTCCACCCCCCTCCTCTTGCACCCCCTTCACACATCTCACATTTCTTACACCCTCGTGCCATGCCAATATGGAGTCTTTCCCCCCTCCTCCTCCAAGAAACAGTGTCCCGGTGCCCCTGATGCCCCATTCCCCTATCGATGCCGTGCCGTCTCTTTAACGCCGCCGCCGTCCGATCCCCTCGCAAAAAGCCCACAGCCAAGATGGGGGGAAAAGACAAGATGGAGAGATGTTGTCAGAGCACACCGACCCAACAGCAACAAGCAGCAAAGCAGGGCCCAATAGAGGAGGCTAACGAGTCGCTGACAGCTACCTTCAAACTTGACGTGCGTAACCCTTTCGCACGGCCGCCGCTGCAAGCGATGTCGACGACGCCGAACCTAGCGGCAGACGCCAGACCAGGAGCTTTGCGGCGACTGCGGGAGAGCTTCGCTCGCGGCTTTTCCATGGGTGCCACAAAGCCAACCGCCCCGAGTCGAGTCGGGCTGCAGTGACGAACTCTATCTAGCGGTGCGTTGCGTTGTGTTGAATTGCGATCATATGGGATCACTGGGGCCGACTTGCCTGGGCTGAACTCAACTTTGAACAGTTTCTGCTCCATTTCCAATTCGGACTGATGCCCGACCCGAAAGCCTGGCGGACGGTCAATCCTTCACCACACTGATTTTCGTGGCTAAATTGTGAATGGTCAAAATGCCACTCTGGGATGCGACTCTGGCACTCAGAACTAGTTGTGTCGGCATCGCCAAGCGGCAACTGCCTGAAGGTTGCAACGCACACGACACAAAGTTGAGAGTTGTCTGAAGTTGTCAAAAAAAAAAAAAGTTGTCGTCCAGAGTTGACCGGCTGTTGCCGTTGCACAAAACAGCTCTTTACATGAGTTGACGCTACGCAACGCAACGTCTTGGGAGCTGTTTCTCTATCTTTCATCCCGATGACTCCGCATGAGATGCCAAGAGCAGGCCGTTTTCCCAGCCCGTCAACCCTTTTTTATCATTAAGCTTGTCTTGAGAGCAACGTGATGAGCGTCAATCAAAACAGCATCCGGCCAGAATGCTTGCCACTCCTGCCTCTCAACCCTGCAGCAAATCCGGAATATTGTTGCAATTAATGTCCCATGATCTGGGAAGGGGTTCTTCCGTGCCCCTGTGTATTGGTATTCGCATGCCCCCCCACGGATGCGAGGCCGAACATCATAGTAGCATAGAAACAACTCATTATGCTGGGAAGAGCCGTTGAGACAAGATTGGGATCATCTCGCGTCGTCGGCAGATTGAGCGAAGTTTGGATCCGACAATCTGCATCATGGGCAACTTGCCATTTCAACACATCAGGACGATTCTGGAACAAAGACACCAGTCATCCGAACATGGTACCTAGCACGGCACGCTGAAGCACCGCGTCCCCCCTCCCTCCTCTTCTGAAGTCTCGCAGCCTTGGGATGACGTTCTGGCATCTGCACATTCGAGGCAGAAGCGACGAACGGCATAAGATCACCTCGACAATCCGGTCGCAGCACAGGGCTGGCAGGGTCTGATGAAGCTCTTGGGGCGTCACACGCCGCACGCCCCCCGACGTCAGTCAGGCACAGAGTCGTTGCTCGTCTCAAGTGCGTGCGTGTGTGCGGAGCAGTGTGTGTCTGTGGTGCGTGCCCATGGCTGGCAACCCCAGTCCACGAACACCACGGTCCATAACGAACACATCTCTCTCTCCCGTCATGCCTCTTGATCTTCCTCTCTTCTACACCAACCCCTCGGGCCTCCGTCCCAAACACACAAGCCTTCATGACAGGACAGGGGTCAAGCATCCCAGCCCCTCGGGCCTCCGTCCCAAACACACAAGCCTTCATGACAGGACAGGGGTCAAGCATCCCAGACTGCCCCGTCCTCGGAACGGGAGCAAGATCCATATTAGGAAATGGTGGCCCGAGTGGTGCCATGCATAACAGCACTGGATTCGGATTAGCCCTTGCTAGGCTAGCGGCCCACGCACCACGGCCGTGGGAGGGGGGAGCCGGGGAGGCGTGGCCAAGGGTGTGCCGGCAGCGTGAGAGTTTGTGAGTTCAGAAAGACAGACAGAGAGAGAACGAGAAGAGTAAGAGGGCGTGTGGCCAAGATATGTAGGGGACTCTCAGGACATTCCCGTGTGGGAGAAGGAGGAAGAGGCGTTCAGAGCAGGGCCCTGACGAACAGCCAGGACACACGGCTGGGGTGTGGTCTTGAACAACAGACCCTGCCGTTGCATAAACCAGTGACCGTTTGACCTCAGCGATCCATTGACGTTGATCCCAGACGGGGTCAGTCGCCCTCGATCTCACCCGCAATCCCGGCTACTGCTGCCAGCCAGCCAGCAACACGGATACACCCATTACCTACTGCGTAGAAGTACGGATACACTACGTCTCTTTTCTTTCTGCCCACGCCAGACTCGAGATCGTTGTTGTTATGATTATGGTTCAGGCACACAACCAGCATCGCTCAGGATCCCCCCGATGCACCCCCAAGTAAGAGAACCGTCCAAGTATACCCTTGCCCCGTCATCCCGATATCCAGGAGGCGCTATAGCCAGGCTACAGATACATCGAGAGACAGGCCATCGTGCTCGTGCTTCTCTCACTCTCTTTCCTGTCTCTGCTACTTGCTAGTTCCTACCCGTTGTCTTCCTCTTCCTTCTCTCCTCCCCTCCCCTCCCCTCCCCTCCTCCCTCTTCACGGCCCCCGGTCTCATCTACCTAGTACCGATGACCCCGTCCTCCTCCCCTTGTCGTTAAACCTCGCAGCACGACTGAGTAGTACGTACCCCATAGATGACCCAAGACGAGGACCTTGGACTGACCCTTGCTTCGCTACCATCAGAACCACACACCCCCGTCGTCGCCGCCTTTCGTCTGGTCCCAGGCCTGGCGTAACGGTCCCAAGACTTATCCCACTCTCTCTGCCTCTGACCCACACACAATTTGTGACAGGCGATTGTGGCATCTCATCGTCCAGGGATCATCGTGTGGATTTACGCTTGATCACCCATTCCACTCTGCTTCGGGAGATCTGATATACCTGCCTCCCCCATCTGCCACCTCTACTCCATCCGCCCACCAACAAGCTTCTTTCACCAGGCCATTTCATACTTAAACTACCCACCCTCCCCTTCCCCCTCATCGACTTGGAATCTCGAATAACTCCTGAAGCAAAATCAATCTCTAGTATCCAGCTGGCACTTGGGGCTAATCACTACTCTACATCTAATACCTGTTGTGTTAATATTCAACGATCTACCACCATCACCATCACATCAACCACATCTGTCATCAACTCATCGACGACAAGACCGAAGTCAACTACAAGGAGAAAAGGATCAACTACACCACGCAACCAGCACCAAGCACACTTCAAAGTTTTTCAAAACTCTTAATCAGCAACAATGGCGAGCGCTTTAATATCGAACCCGTACGCTGCTCAGCAAAGCGCACACTACGGATACGTCCAACCGCCTCAACCTCCCCCATCGCCTCCCATGGACGAGACATCAAAGTGCTCTCTCCCCTCCATCTCAAATCTCCTTGGCCTCGCAGACCAGGGCTCACCCACATCCGAGACGCACCCTCAGATTCCTCAGCAAGGTACGGACAGGAAGGACAGCGCAACAGACAACAGCAACAGAATACTGACCTCCCGCATAGCATCCTCCCAAAAGTCCGAGACGAGACCAAACTCTTCTCACTATGGCCGCGGCGGACTTCCTCCCACGCCTCCCATGAGCTCCGACGCCTCCTTCGATGGCTACAACTCTCCCTCAACGAGATCCGTCAGCCAGCTTTCCGTCGTCTCACAACCCCAGAGCAACTACTACTATGAGTCCACGCCGCCTCTGGAAGCCGAAGCCCACCGCCACATGGCTCCCATGATCCCAAGAGTGCCCGTCCAAGGCTCATACGCCCAGGCCCAGCCTTTCCCGCCTGCCTACATGCCCGCCCACAACCCCATGGCGGCTTCCTACTACCCTCCCATGCAGCACACCCCTCCTCCTCAGGCTCAGATCTCTGGCATCTACTACCAGCGCCCTCTTCCTCAACAATTCCCGCCCATGGCCCCCGTTCCCGTCGGCATGGGACCCAACGGCACCAACCCTTGGCAACATCACCACTACATCTCCCCCTCCTCAGCGGCATCCTTCCCCCAGAGCCAGGACCGCTACATCTGCCAGACCTGCAACAAGGCCTTTTCCCGCCCTTCATCCCTGCGCATCCACAGCCACTCCCACACCGGCGAGAAGCCCTTCAAATGCCCGCACGCCGGCTGCGGCAAGGCCTTCAGCGTCCGCAGCAACATGAAGCGTCACGAGCGCGGATGCCACAACTTTGAGAGTGGCAGCACCTGCAGCAACTGATCGACAATTATAATTTGAACGGTTATTTCTATTCACTGTTATCATGATCAATACGACAAAAATCCTGGGGTGGAGTCGTCAAACGCGCAAAAGAGCTGGAACGGCAAAGGGGCAGGGGGGTTCGGACCGGTTTCAACGGGAAAGATACCACGTGGTAGAACATTATCACTTTTACCGCAACTGCAACAACATCAAACGACATCAATTTTAACATCATAATCAGCAACGACGAAAACAAACAACAACAAAAACCCTCAACCATCAGATCAAAGTCTTTTCAACGGCGTTCAACAACTACAAAAGAGGGTTCCCCACGGATTGGAGAACATCATCCATTGGCGGTCCTCTGGATTCGGGGAAGATTGGGGTCACTCAAAGGCAGAGGAAGACATCTGTTTCTTCTCGACATGTGTTAAAGTTGGCTTTCCTTCTTCTATTTTCCTTTTCGTCTGCTTTTTACCACCGGAGCAAGAGGCGTGAATCATGGCTGGGGCAAAACTGGTCACGGACAAGAAGTCCAGCCAGGCAATGAGAAAACTTGGCATTTACAGGCGTTTTGAATTGTATACGGGGGATGGGTGGACCGTGTGTGGAGGTGGCACGACGTTTATTGTGTGTGACTGAGTCCTCTGGTTCGGAGGCAAGTCGAGAGGCAAGGTTGTTCCTGTGAGGATTTCCCTGTCTTGGCAGTGTTTTGGGTTGTCTCTTTTTCTACTTCTCTTTCCATTATTATTCCGGTTCTTGAACGATTATATCAAAATGTACGATTATGTGGTAATGTATATAGAAAGGAGAAGCCGCACAGAATCGAACAGAGGAGAGGATTGAAAGATCATCATGAGTTTCCCATACTCTTTGCGCAGTGACTTGGTGGTTTCGTCAGTCTTTTCTGGCCACATCTTTTCGTCCCAAGACGCAACATGTGTGGGCTTAACCTTGTGGGTTCTGTTGCAATGAGGCGAACTTGGTCCCCTTGCAACACAACAAGCCTGGACCGAGCACGTAGGAAAGCTCGGATCAGTCCGATTCATCTCCCCATCACTAACATATCACTAATCTTTTGACTACCGCTATTGTGTTTCCTCACGGACGTACACGTATTCGGAATAGCTTCTCCGACACAGGCACTCATAGACATGAAAGTATAGTTTGCTATGAGCCATTTCTCACTAGGTACGTTGACTTTGAGGCTTGAGACCGGACGGAAAAGCCGCCGATCGCAACATTGTGAGATGGCAGCTGCTGATGACACAGGCACATCCGTTAAACTCCACCAGGGTGGGAGGGGAAGAGGAAGGGGGGGGATGCTTCCCATTTTCTCCGTGGATCTAGCAATCTAGGTACCTCCTCTGTCTCCATCCATTGAAAGAGGAAATGAAGAGCCCAAGTTCCAGAGCGGGAACGTTGGGTCTCGGAGAGAAGTGCGTTGAAAGGGGAGGCGGTAGGGCGGAAGACGGCAATGATTGACACCAGGGAAACTCAGCCCGGAGAAAGAAAGAAAAAAAAAAAGGCAAATGATCGACGTTGCAGAAAGGTGTCAGAGAGTTGGCGGTGCTCTTGGGATGAGACAGTCAGAAGATTTACGCTTAAAAAATCCACCGCCTGATTTTGTCTTGTTAGGGTGGTATGTGCCTCTCTCTACCAGTTTCTCTCCCACCCTGTTGTGTAAGGTGTAAGAGAAGTGAGGTCAGTGTTGCCTTTGCATATTTTGTTTCGGCCGGTCTTTTCGCCGTTGATCGTCTACATGGTTGACCGATGGAACCCAAAATCTCTCTCTCTCTCTCTCTCTCTCTCTCTCTCTCTCCAACATCCAAAGAGGCCAGATTGATTTTGTCCACGGCAAAATAGCCGTGGGTGCTGAAAGTCATGCGACCAACCATTGTCTCTCTTTACGTCTCTTTCCTTCGAAGTTCAGCAAGGTAACTCCAAGTTGTCTGCTTGTCCCTATAGAGTCTATTTTGCCTTTCGCTCCTTCGCCTCATCGCTACTTGACACGAGACTTGCCCGACAATCGTTTTTATTGTTCAGACCGATGAAACGAACCGGAGACCCCAGCCCGAGCGTTGGCCCTTACTCTGACTGGCTGACTGACTGACTTGGCTGACATCCCATCCTTTCTTTTTTTCTTTTTGCCTTTCCGTTCCTGATCCCATCCCTTCCCGCAACCGCAATGCGGCTGAAGTGTGAGATTGAGAAAGTGTGTGATGTGACACCTGACTGGGGTCAGAGTTGGCTCTTGCACTGCTCTGTCAGCCATGTATAATAGGCTCGACAGTGTCTCGTGCACGTCACGGAGTGGGCTTTTTCTCGACTTCATTGTTTCTACGCTGCGGTCTGTGTGTTCGCTTCGCACGGCACGGCATTGAAGAATATCTGGTGTTGGTATGTGCGTGCATACATACATGTACCATACGGCAGATACACACACATACACAGTACTTCCCGGGCCCAGTTTGTTTTTCTCTTTACGAGTGACTGATTCGGGGGGTACGCTGAAGGATGATGACATTAAGGGTTTTAAGATTACAATGTCTCAACTCATGAGATGTATCTCTGTAGCTTTTTTCGAATTAAGGAGCCTCCACCTGTTGGTGGACTATCACTAAACCTCACAAAACGTACGCGGCCCTGCTCGGGAATTTATTTTTCCCAAATGTTTAGCGCCACCGAACCGGAGCAACTGAGACTTCAAAGTCCGAGTTAAGAAATGGCCGACCCGCTGGCCTTACGGAGTACGTGGGTTCTTGGCTTTAGCAGTTCAGCTTTCGGTATCCAGAAAGGCACAGAGTGTCAGTGACGAGACAAATCGAGACCGATTCTCGTTGATCTGACTAGCGTCGCTGGCTGAGTCGATGGGGTCTCTGAGGTGGGCGGGGAGGGCCCTCGGGGAGTTGGAGGATCGAAACTCTTTTGCACCACAGAAGCGCCGATGGCCACACACACACACACGCACATACGAAAGGCACAGAGTGACAGAGTAACATACACTACACTATCCGAACCCGCGTGAACCAAAGAAGAGCAAAGTCTGGTATGACAGCGCCGGGCCAACCCCGGATAAAGAGGAAAGGAAAGGGAAGGGCAAGCAAGGTAGGGGTCGGGGAAAGGGATGGCTGTCAGGATTGCTGCAGCCAGCGCCGATCCGCGCTGCGATAGAGAGTGGGAGACGGCAGGGGGAAGAAACAAGACCTACAACTCTAAACCGGGGGGGTTCAAGAAAAGTCGGCCACTGTAACTGGTCAGGAGGGGGCTTTGCTTTCTTGGACACTGCGACGGTAGCATCGAGGGCACACGGGGAGACGGGGATGGGAAGATCACAGCACGCAGTTTGGGGACAAATTCTCGGGGCCAAGGTCGGAAAATGTCCATTTACGACCTGTTACGACGTGGGCGACTTTCCCATCGCGGCTCCAACGGTGCAACGGCGCCAAAAAGGGGAGACAATGGCGTAGCATCAACGGCTGGGGGGACTCAGCTTTATTGGCCTGGTGGCGCGAACTACTTTTTTCTGCTGCCATTCGTCTCTTTCTTGCCGGGCAGGGCAGAAAAGGATTGGGAGGTGCTCTGTTATGTCGGCGGCACATTAAGCTTCTCGTGTCGTCCTGACTCGGCCTGCAACGTCAAAGTCTCTCAAGTGCCATGCTGCAATATTGACAAGAAGCTTTTGGGCCAGGTGTTTTGTTTGTCAATATCGATCTATCGTTTCTCCGCTCCCCTTTTCTTTTT
This sequence comes from Colletotrichum scovillei, assembly GCF_011075155.1. Lineage (NCBI taxonomy): Eukaryota > Fungi > Ascomycota > Sordariomycetes > Glomerellales > Glomerellaceae > Colletotrichum > Colletotrichum scovillei. The sequence continues at coordinate 934,967 of NW_023336264.1, forward strand.
TGTTTCTTCATGACTCCGTAATATAGTGAATGTTAATGTTTTTACCCTCTTTTATTCATTTGGAGCAGCCCCTTTGATCAGCCAGGGTTCGTAGAACTCTATTGATATGATTTGCAAAGGATCAAGGCGCCCTTAATTGCAATTATGTTATATTATTCCGTGTTTTACCCATCGAGTCAATCTTCTGCCCATCATGGGCACTCGTTGTTTTGATGGATGGATGGATCTCCGGACCCTTAATTCATCGTACTCATGTCAATACGTGCGTATGTAATACCAAGCTTTTCCTTCGCTGGCATCCTGTTGGAGAAAATGGGGACTCTTTCCCCCCCTCGAGCGGGGTTGCTGACTTACGAGTCTAAGACATGGCTTGACAAGCTTGTCAAAAAAACACCCCGAGGAAGCCGGCTTGTTATGGGAAGTCCAATCTCGGGAGTCGGGCGGACGCGGAGTGGATCGACTGGCGCTCCGAGATGAGGCTTTCAAGCGCCGCTGGCACGGATGTACGGAGTAGCACCCTTCTCCAAGTAGTACTGTAGTTGTTTACGACCTGTGTCCTGCAAGCTGTCTGGTATTTTGGCCATCGCATGGGAATGGACCCTTACTTTGATGACGATGCTGTTGTTGTTATTGTTATTCTTCATGCCCCCTTTCCACACCGGCCTTTCTCGACAAGCCCTTTCCCAGTTGCGAAGAGTATGGATTCGACCCGCAAACGGTGATCACCATTCCATCTCGCAGCGCAGAAGAGGGACGATGCCTGCAGCGCCAGGCACAATAATCCACAGGAAAACGGCGTGGGAGCCTGGTTTGCATGCAAAGCCAAAAGGAACACGCCGGACGCAGGGAGGAGGGGCCGACGACAATGACTATCTCTCTCACTGGACTCCGTAGACTGTGGGTAGAGCGAGCCGGCAACCGTTTTCTCCATCAAGAAGCTCAGTAGTGTACGGAGTAATGTACAAACGCGCGCTACGGATATTCCGTAGAGCGTGGACTCGTGGAGTGATTGCTCTCAACGTTCATCTCACTGTCGTCAGCCACAGGGCAGTGCTTGCCTTTCTGCCCCTCCCTGTGCTTTCACTGCAATCTTGGAGTCGAAAGGTTAGTCTCTAATAAGGCATTATAAGAGTACGGAGCCCGGTAGGATAGCACGGCTAGTCACAAATGACTCTGCTCTCACGCTAGACGCAGACCAAATTCCTTCTAGCGCTGCGCGCCAGAAAGTCAAAACCATGGACGAGGGGGGGGCACACCTTTCACTCCTTTGGCGGAGCGATCTTGGCTAACGATAGTTTGGGGCCCCTCCCTCCCTCCACCTTCCCGAGCCCCCTACCCTGCCCGGCGCGCCGGGAAGAGTGGCAGCGGTGGCCTGTCCTTGCCGACGTTCGTCGGGAAGCCTGCGATGGCCCTAGTGAATCCGTGCTCCTATTGCTCTCTCTTGCTCGTCGCAACTTGCTAGCCATTGGTTCCTCCTCTTCTTGGCTGTTCGGCGCCGAACGAGGACCTAAAAGCTTCTGGCTGGAAAGGACGAGCCTAAACAGACAAGAGACACTAGAGACGAGAAAAGTCTAGGACGGATAGTGCCAAGAGCTCTCGATGGCCTGATCTACCCCATGGCGTCATGAGCCTTGAGCACTGGCTCTCACAGTGAGAGGCGACAGATCCCTTTGGGCATGAATGTCGGGTTATTAGCAAATCTCGCTCTGGGGGACCGGCGATTCGGTACAGGTCATCGCCCTGTCCAGCGTATCGTCAATATTGGATTTGATCGTGTCGCGTGTGGTGTGGAATAACGTAGTAATCGACGATATAGAGAGGCGTTCGCCAGCTATTGCATCTCATGTTGCATTTGACATGCTCTCTAGGCTTTCCCACTGCCACCGTCTCAACCGGCGATGGGAAGAGCGCAGGTTCTCGCTGACTGACCGCCCGAGAAAGCGAGGATTACAACTACTGGGCAGTTGACTAGCTAGAACTTATGATGGGGGGGGGGGTCGGCCACTCACCGTGCCCACCCCGTCTAGCCGGTCCCAGCTCCGTCTCAATATCAAAAAGTCGAAGTCAAACAAGCAGAACCCTTGCAGGCCTTCCGAGCAGGGGGATGCGTGCCGATCACGGGCTCCAGCTGAGCCTGTTCCTGCAGAGCCGACGACTCAGGATCCGGCATGCTTCTTGACCGGGCTGGGGCTGGGAGAGCCTTGGTCGGCACTCGCACGCAGACTTGCACGACCAGGGACCGGCATTCCTTGCTTTGCAGACCTCAGACGATTCATATCCTTTCTTGGCGGGGATCTCTTCTTCTTTCTTGGAGTCTCGTGCGTTCCCCCCCTCCCCAGTCCAGCCTTTCGACCCTTCAACCCTTCCCACATAGTACTCACCCCCGGAGCCTATCTTTCTGTAAACGTGCGTTCGATGCTACTCATGCCTGGGAAATCGCACGCTACGCCGCTAAACCAGCCCATGGCCGTTCCCAGTGTCGCGGCGGTGGGAAATTTGGTTGGCTCGTCTTCCAAGTTTCCCACAACGAACCCGTCACGACGGAGAGTCCGTCGACTACCAGGTTAGCGCGTCCCCTCCGAATGGTACCGGCGACGGACGGCAGGAAACTCTGTCCATGTCCCACGCCCATCCCACGAGCGCCGCACTGCTTGCGTAAGGTAGTGTCGTACCATGGTGTTCGCAGAGTGTGTGAAGGTAGTGTAGAGTATACGCTGGATGCTCAGGCAATTTGCCATGTAGACGGGGACTCCCTTCTTTTGGGGATGGTTCAACCGCTCAACCGAGACGTGAGCGCCTTCGTCTTAGTCGACAACCTATTGGCCCGTTGAACTTTGTCTTCAGCGGCGCTCGCACCACATTCTACACCGCACGTCTTGCTTCCTCTCTTTCCCACTCCCCCGGTGTGCGGTGTGCAAAGGTCAGAGGGGGAGAGATGATGGCCACACGTTGTGTTTCAAAGCCTTTCATCTGATCGATGAGCAACCTTACACTCTAACCCACAACACGCCGAAGTACAGCCTTGCTGCCCAGGCCTGAGCCAAAAAATCTGAAGGAAAAGAGTCCCGGGCCGCTGGCAGGCCGCTGCTTGTCAGTTTGAGCCCAGCGGTAAGAGGAATGACGACCGGTTCAGACGGACGAGCCAGTCCGCCATTGCAGATTCCAACTCAATGCTGCGATGACACTCCCTTCCCCCCCCTTCCCCAGCGTCCACCATCTTCCCGGCAGCAAGCCACATTGCTGAAACAGTCAGATGAAGGACAGGCTGGGCTGTTGTTGTAGTTGCGCTTTAGGTTACCTCGCTTATTTCTACACTATACAAAAGCGCAACACTAGAGACGTCAGTGTTTGAGCCTCGCCAAGCGAAGAGAAAAAAGAAGACACAGACTTGGACTTGTGGGTTCCTCTAATTTTCCCTCACTGCTAGATGCCGTCTGCGACGTCCATCTCGTCTGCTCGCCGCTCGGACGGCAGCATTTCCTGGGAATGACACCTAACGTTTCCCGCTGCGACGCCACTGCGCTAGTGAGAAGTGACAATCGCAGAAGCAACCGTCCACAAGGCGATGGGACCGTCTTAACGGACAGAGGACGTCTGAAAGAGCCTGGAAAGGGAGGATGAGGACGAACGAGTATCCAATCTCCATCCCTGCAACGGGGTCAAAGAGAAGATCAACCAAGACATCCCAACTATCCGCAATCATCCCGAATAACCCATCGTGGTTTGCTTCTCATCTCCCCTTTCCCTTCTGTGCTGCTCTCCCTACGGAGAACTCCCCGGGCGATCCCAAAGATCATCTTGATCAACATGATCAACCACCTATTCCGAACAGCTGCCGACGGCCTGGACCCTTTTCCCTTCCCCCTCTCGGCCCCTCCCCTCCCTATCTCTTCGCAGATTTACATACAGACGGCAGCGGGTTGCTGCCCGCTGCCGATTTGACTGTCAGGCTAGCCAACTGCCGAAGGATTCACGGTGTCTTTGGTAGTCCCTGGAGAAATTCCCTCACAAAAGCCACTAGTAGTAGGAATAGAAAAAAACGATAGAGAAGGCGGCAGAGCCACCACGGCCCGACTGTGCATAGCGAATCCGAGACTCCAAAGGGCTAGTGATCGTCAACGTCGCAGACGGCCCAACATCCTTACGTACGCATCCCGAATACTACCAGTATTGTCACTTGAGAAGTTCGAAATTGGGCACGGCGGCCATGGTCGAGCCATTCCGCATGGTTTCTTGGAAACCCCTACGCTGTAACTCCGTCTGCTCCGCATTCTGACCTCCAAGTTACAGAATGAAGAAGATACGTCAAAGTCGTGGAGCTAGATCTCGAGAAAAACGTGGCAGATAATATCTGTAGGTTCGAAGAAGGATAGCATTAAGAGACGGCTATTGCGGCTACAATGACCACGAGGCAGACAAGGCTCTATCATGTAACCAGACCAGACGAGAGCCAATTGCAAAGAACGTCTCAAAGTTGGCCTTGGTATCCAATCCAAACCGTGGTCGTAGAAAAGCCCAGATGCGATGGAACTCTACAGATACGTATCGCTTCCCCCTCCAAGGAAGAGAAAGACACCCTCGTCCACGTCTGTGACAACCCTCCCGTTTCAGGTGGCTTGGGGAGGTTGGGGGGAGAACTGAGAGGGGAAGGGTAGTGTAAGGTAGGGTAGGGGGGCGTGTGTGGTGTGCGTAGAAGAAGCTGGGCTGGGCTGGGTTTTGCGGCAACGTCGCCTTCACTCTGAATCTTGACAAGCGGGATCGCGGACGCCGGTGCGAACTCTGTAAGCTTCATGACCACCACCAAAAGTCACCTTGTACAATCATCATCACCAAGCAGCAGCGCTGGGAGCACCCGTGGAGATGTGCCGTGTGTCGTCCAGTGTTCGCTTCAGCTTCCAACGTCGCCCGAGTGTCTCTCATGTCGGTGGTTTACTAACAGCTTTGTCAACCAACCCAGCCCACCCGTAAACTCTTTTTTCACGTTTCGTTTCCCCCTCCTCCATGTCTCTGCCTGCTTTCCTTTCTTCTTTTCCGGCGTTTGCTCAACCAGAAAGAAAATATAGCCCCGAGACAGGACAATTCCATTGTTCAATATTGACTCGAGTGCAATCAATACCTAGAGAGCGCCCATCACATCACATCACACACACCCCAGGGAGCGAAACCGATCGACGAAACTTTGGGGCGTGGGCTGCTTGTCTTCCCCCTTCTAGCTCATGGATCGCCGGACGCTAACGCATTGCCGGGTGTGTGTCTGTGGGGGTGAGGAGGGCAGAAAAAGGGAAAGACAGCACCACTTGGCACTGGTAGATTCAATAGGGAAAAACGATAACAGCCAGAGCAAGCCAGAAGAGGACGGGTTCAATAAGATGACGGAGGCTCCCACGGGTGCCACTGTCCACCCCCACCCCCCCTTGCCCGGACGAACGACAGCAAGTCGGGCAGACCACGGCCGACGAAGAGACGACATGAACCGCAAGGTCGGCGGAAGATGCCGTAACGTATCCGTACCGCTTCGTCGTTGGGCCTCCAATCGGTCATGACTTTCCTATTCTCGCCTTCACGTCCGGGAGTCGGTGCGCCAGGCTCGTCCCTTTTGAGAAGTCTCACGACTCGAGTGTGACGCACGCATGGCCGCCGTCTGGTCTCATGGTCTGGCTTGGCCCTTTTTCTCTCCCCTTGTCTGTCTCTGACTCTCTTCTTTCGTCCCAACTTGGAGAGTCCACGGGCTTTTGGCGCAAAGCTGGGGTATCCCGTTATGCTTATGGCTGACTCCGAGTGGGCATGGGTCTTGTCAGACCGTCTTTTGGGAGCGTTCCGTTCTCCCAGTGTGGTACGGATACTGCGGTACCAAAAATGTGAATATCCTCAACCAGGGGGGTGGTTAGGGAAGTGGAGGGTGTCCATCGAGACTCCAGAAAGACTCCTCCCAAGGGACGACAGCTCCGCACAGGCGCTTGGGTTCATCAATCATGATGTAGGGGGCTTCACGGAAACGAAGCTTCCGTGAGGTAAAGGGAGAGATAACCAGCCAGGGTATTGGGAAAGCGGGAGAGCAAGAAGACCCTGAGTACCGGGAATTTGCAGTTTGGCAACGTGTTTCGAGAATCTCCTGGTTGAAAGATCGTCGATAGAGTGCGTAAATCCCCCGAACCCTAAACCGGATGACCACAGGGCCTTTCACGTCGACATGCGTCCGGCAAATCATACATGATGCGAGCCGGGACAGCCGTCAAGGGGGTTTAGGCGGTGAGAAACAAAGTTTACCCACTTCACAGGATCGTGTGTCCTTGGGAGGGGGCGGCTGGCTTCTCGCAAAGTGCGAGCGATGAGTAGCTGGGTCATGGTCAAATTGCAAGCGAGTCGTCAAATGTGGCTTCGAAGTTGCTGCCGTATCATGCATTTCTTTCCTGTGACCCGTCGTTCGCCTTGTCAACTACCTGCCATCAGTCCGTCAAGTTTCGTCTGTTTTCTAAGTCAGACTTGACACAAGCTTACCGCCACCGCCTGTCAAGTGGGTTGAACGCGTGGCATCCCATCTTCACAGGCGAGTTTCTAGGCATCGCTTAGTCCTTCACGGTCTCAAGTTGTTCAGCTTGCCCACGATCTGACAGCCGGACCTCATGCGCATCGCCTCGATCTTTCAAGGGAAGTGGGATGAGCCAAGCAGGGTCGAGGCGTCAGACGATGCATCTTTTTGCCTTCCCATGCGGTTTGTGGTGGCCAAGATGCATGATATGCTCCTAACCCTCAGGGTAGCCTTATGCGGCTGGCCCCTGGCCCATGAAGCATCTCAAACAGTATCCGCGCCAGACACCTGTCAACCCCCCGAGTGGGCTCTTCCGATGCGGGGGACAGAGGCCGGAGGCTGGCTCGTCCGGACGCAAGAATAGCATCCTCTGTGACGATATGGTAAGATGTCGCCGGGGTAAGGGCCCCTGTTGGCATGAAAGATCTGTTGAGGCTCAAAGCTTGGCTTTCAGTCTTCTTTTGATGTCAATTACTGTCATCACTTTGACGTGCGGGTCATCGTGTTTCGACTCGTCTGGCTGCGGTGGCGGCGTTTCAACTCGGAAAGTTGCTGGTATATCAAGGTGTACTATAGACTATAACAACAGATGGCGTTTCTTGACATGCGTGCCGTATGGCCCGAGGCTGCCTGTGCCATGGCTTTGTATCTTTGAAGTCCCCATTTGTATAACCTCCAGTTCATAGGGGCGTCTCAATAGCTAGACTGATCGTTCCAGTACAGGGTCTCATGGTACACCCTGTCGAAGGGGGGTTAGCATATAGGATTTCAGTTTGCCTCCTCGTCATGATCCGCAGGCAATGCAAGCATATCGTGAGAAGGTATAATCCGCAAAGGAGAGATCGAAGCATGGAAGACTCACTCGGGTCCGGTAGCATACAAGGGCCAGCCGAGCTTCAGCGTGATGTACTGTATCAGGTGGCTCGCAACCTTGATCTGGCCGACATCCGTCGGATGCCACTGTGGCGCGATGTCGTTGTGCTGGAGGATGCCTGTGGTATTGAAGAAATGCACGAAAGGTGACACCGGTTTACCCGTCTGCTCGGTAGTGTTTGTGACAGCATCCCAAGTTGTAGGGTTGCTTAGATACTCTTCCGAGTTGAAGTACTCGTAAACGCTGTATACTTCGTCCCGAAGATCGGTATTTTGACCGTACGTATTGCCATCTTGGAAAAAGCCTTGCCACATTTGCTATCGTTGCATTTAGTGAGAATTATGTAACGACTGAAAGGTTGGACGTACCATGACTATGACCTGGGCTTCGGGCCACTTTCCGTGAATACCCTGAATGAGTCTCTTGTAGTGCTCAACGTAGGTGGCTTTGGTGACGTTGTTCGCAGCATTCGCATCGTTTGTGCCGAGGTTGATGACAGCTAGGTCGGCAGGAGGGTTTTTGGAGAAGTCCCAAGGTTCTGGCTCATCTGCAAAGGCTGAAGTTAACAAAATGTTTTCCAGAATATGTCCCGTAGCGATCTGTGACTGATTTGAAGAGGCTGTTTCCGCCTGATTCTCTGCTTGGGACTGAATCCACATACCTCCCCATATGTTGGCCGCCCGTCCACCCGTGTCCGATGTGTAGAACCATTGGTGAGATTGCCCTCGAGGATTGCCCCAACAGTCCTGATCGGCAACGCAAATGCCCGGGTAGGCCGTTATGGAATACTCAGTGTCTCCCAGACCCGCGCCGACACCGTAGGCAAATCCCGCGAGCGCCTCGTACGTATTATACATGCCTGCTGACAGGCTATCACCGATGAATTCGACCCGACGAGGATAGTCGGGAATCTTGACAAGTTGTTCTCCAGAAGCCACATGGACCTTGTCGATTTGGACTCCATAAGCCCAGTTTGTCACTCTCATCTCAAAAGTGACTGGGCTGACAGGACCAGCTAGCTCGATGCCTGGGGTTTCGGGGCTCACGAACTGGTGAGTGCCGCCCGCCGTGACATTTGTGTGCATCCAGTCTAGGCCGGCGATTCTGTAGGCGACAAGAGTGCTGCTGATAGTCTGATTACCGAACGTGACTGCGACTGTCTGACCAGTAAAGCCGAATTTGATGCCCGGGGCTCTACACAGCCTAAGTTTATGAATGTTTCCACGGGGTCAGGGTACACTCACGCCCACCACGATATGCGCTTAGAGTCCCATCGACCTTTGTACGATATCTCGTCGGCATCGGCATCGTACGTCTTGAAGTCGCCAAGAGTCGGATCCACCTTCGTATCGGTGAAGCTCGTTAGTCTTGGGCGGCCGTTTTCCAAGATAGTTGCGGTGACGGCAGAGACACAAGCCAGTACCGTTGAGAGTGAGTGTATCATCATCATTACGGTGTTATCAGCAGCCACTCGCCTGATAAAGACGTCCGGTGTAGACGATCTAACAAGAAGTCTGGCAACATCATGAGCACAGAGATACCAGCTTCTTATGTCAATTTGTGACCTGCGGACGTGATTGAGGGTAGCCATGTCGACCCCTCATGACAATACGAACTAAGCATCCGGAGCGGCATGAGATAGACCGAAACGAGCGGAAAACACAATACTCCCCTTGCCAGAGTCACTTTTGGCTTGGAGAAAACGTGCCGGCTATTCGGGTCGTGTACCGCTCCGATATTCCAGATGCCGACAATTGTGAAATGAAGCCCTCAACTCCCTGCCTGCGCCTCGCGTATCTTGTAATACACTGCTCTCCTAAGCCTGAACAAAGCCCAGCGTGTACAGGCGCGAGACTGCTGACTCTTTGATCCGTGGCATCTTCTCGGATTCGAATTTGTCTAGAAGGCAAGAAGCCTTCGATATTCTGCCCGTTGGTCCGAATATGCGATAGCGACGGGAAAAGACGTTGGGTATCTCGAGGTATATTCCACGGAGGGAAGAGCTCCGTGGGCCCGATTGGTGAAAGTGAGGTGTGATGAAATGTGGATCTATCGGTGTGGGGTGCCCGCTGTGGCCCGGCATCCGGAGAGAGATACTGTCTTTTCCGGCCCGTCAGGTCGGGACAGTTGTGGGTATCGGAATACCGGGACTAGGATGTGACACATTCCGTGGGTATTTGTTCTAGGCCGAGTGCTGTATTCCGCCAGACCGTTGAACGTTGACGTGTATATGGGAAACTGCCCAGTTTGCGTCACGCCGACGGCCAAGACTAAGTTGACCCCGGTTCTGGCTTGGTTCTACAGTCTGAACGACGTCAAAAGATAGCTAAGAAAGCGGTGTTTGAGAACGAATATCCTGCATCAATACCATTGTCAGACACATGAGAGCTTTCCATTCAGTGTTGAGGAGATACTTGAACAAGTCTGGTTGATGAGGACTAAGATTCGGGCTTAGATCTGTCAAGTGCTGGGAAAGGGGGTTCCATACCCGAGGCAAGTGTCATGCAAGGCGTGATGTGATGTGCATATCGCTGCTGCGTTGAATCTCGTGGCGCGACCATGTGCATACATCTCTGCAGCATCCCACAGCGCGGCAGCTGCAGCAGTTGTTCCTCGTCTCCGGCACACGATCGTATTGGTGCATCGGTTCGTTCAGGCTGTGCCGATGGGGAGGTGACGTATTTCCTTGCAGCAATTGACCCGGTCGAACGTGACATGTGTCTTTGGCAAAAAGAAAGGCCACGCCGACACCAGCACGAACGATAGTGGTGTTAGTAACATGGTAGAGGTAGCATGAGTTATATTTGGTCTGCCGAGAAGTTGGAAGCACGGAAAAGAGCCATGGGCTCTCCTATCGAACTTTGAAGGTTGGTTGAACAAGGTAGGATGCGGATGGAATGGAATGTCACCTGTCCGTCCGGCTCCAATGCCCAACTTGTATCCGTACGTAGGTAGTCAGGGCGAGGGTCAGTCAGGGTATCGTCTAAGCGTACTTCCGTACTTCGTACCAAGCCGCATTCCCCGGGATGCCGGCGGGGGATCGCTCGAAGCTATCATCCCTGCGGCAGCGAACCCAGTGTGACGGACTCCAGGGTAGGCACTGACCGCTCAGGTATCCCCACGGGAAAGCAAGAGCTGCCGTTGGATAGGTAGCTTGGCCGATGTTCCAAGGTTTCGAAACGACAGACCGCCGAGTTGCAGTCGTTCGGATGCTCCGATGAGGCCCATGTTTCTTTGTTGACCGAGCCTACCTGAAATGCGCCGGCCGGGGGGTTTGTGTCGTGGGCAAAGCGAAGGAAAACGCGGTGAGATGGGCAACTCAATTTCGGGGAGAGCAGAAAACGGCATCCGGAGCGAAGCCATTGTGGCCATGAGGAGGGATCTATAAACAAGGAAGTGTCATGGAATCAAGAAAATGGTAGAGGTTGTGCGGGCGAGGGAGGACGTCAATCACGCGGCAGCAGTGGAACTTGAGGTGGTGAACAGACGCGGAAGGAAGAATGCGCCGTGAGGTACCTGCCGTCTGTGAAGGTCAAAACTTTGGGAAACAACCTACCTGGATGTCCGGCGCATCATCGTCACACCGAGCCACGAGAAAAAGGTACTTCCTTCTCCACGATAATTTGCACGAGGTCGAGGTACCTCGTCACCCCGTGCACCTGCATCTACCGGTGTAAGGGACCATCCAACAACAACAACAACGTCGACAACTTGCTCCTTTTGATGAGACCCTCAAATAGCAAGCCCATCCGCCCTCCAGCATACTCGTCCACCTCACCTCGATAGGTGCTAGCCTTTGTCTTGCTCCCGCTCGCTCGCTCGCTCATGAGTCTGGTGCCACCGGTCGTCGTTTCCCCTCCCTTCGTCCGCTCGTCGCATCGCCATCACCATCACCTGTCTCTCGACCCCTCAATTACCTACCATCTTTCGAACCATCCCTAGCAATAGCGTTCATCGAGCCGCGGGTGTCTTGGGCTTCTCCGAGGTAGTAGATAGCGATTTCAACCCCCATCACACCCTCTCGGAATCCATCATCACGAGCCCAGCAGGCCTCCGTCCAAATAGGAAGGCCAATAATCGTGCAATACCACCACGGCGGAAACACGGCGCTTGTCTTGAATTAACGATATCGACCGAGGGATGCCACACGGTTCCTGTCCATCCACACACCACTTACTCTCCGCTCCTGTCTGCCGCGTGCGCTACCTTACCTTACCTCACGATTCGCGACTGGGACTTTGGAACGGAACGAGAGACTGACAGTAAGGCTGGCAACCAACAATCTTCGGTTATACTTACAGACTTCTTGCCGGCTCAATTCCCGTCACTGCTTTGCCAGGATCATCCATTGATTGCCTACCGAATATTCTTAGCCTTGCAGCCACCTACCGCCAAGATTGCTTTTTGCGACCTCCAGAGCAGTATTCCCACATTGTCGCTGCTGCTAGCTGCTATAGCGCCCCAGGGATCGACCGTCAGCTGATACCGAGCTTTCCCCCATTGCGCAGGGGAAAAAGAAACCACCTCCCACGGTTTGGATACATCAAATCTGTCTGCACCAGGAGCTGTGTTCCGTCACCAGGGACCATCCCGTTCGCCTATCCTTTGCGACGGCGCCTTTGCGCTGTTTTCCCCCCCAACAAGTCAAAGCGGCCGAGACCTGGTCTGGGTCTGAGCCTTGGTGACCTGAACCAAGACCTGTGCGGGTAGCAGCGACTAGCAAGGCATCACGGCGGTGGAGGGCGCGGACTCACCGGTTGTGTATCACCAAAAAAAAATCCCCAACTTGGAACGCTGCTTCTCTCTCTTTCTCCTTCACCTCCCCTTTCCTTCTGTACGCCTCTCCCTCAGCCTTTTCCCTCGCCCATTCGAACACTTCGACGACACTCCTTCGATCCGATTCGATCCCATGCTTTCGAACAATACGACGATACACTCTACCCGTTCGACATCGTCGAAGCCACAGTTATCGTAATAGTCTTTGGCCAGTCTGAACTCAATTCGCCCGCGCGCCGAGCTCGCAGCCCGATCTACCAGCAATGATCTCCGTTGGCTCTACGATATCATGACTTTGCGCGCGTTACCATCGCCCAAACAAAGGCTACATTACTTCCTGGTTCCGAGCCACAGCCCATGCTATTCGTCGCGCTCGCATCAGCAGCTGCACCTCTCGCCTTCGCCCCCGACTGTCGTCAAACCCCTCCTCTCCCTCGAACCCCACCTCCGACAGGGACAATACCCCGATTCTCGTCGCCGCCGCCGTAGTGCCGCACGGCAATCCACCCATCATCGAACATAGACAATACCAACGCGCAACGACCTCAACCACAACCGCAAGTCTTGCTTTCACCCAGCTGCGCACGGTGCGCTGCACCGAGCCATGTCGACCACCCAAGCCAATGCAGTGCCGGACACGCAATTAGGGTTGAGCTATGAAGAGATACAGCTACTGCGTCAAGGACAAGCGGCACTGGGCCAGGGGACAGGCGGAGGCGGCTCGAATTCGTCGCGAGCAGCAAGTCGCGCGTCAAGCCAAGGACTGCTGCTGCTGGACAGCACCTCATTGGCAGCTCTAGGACGGTACTTTGACCGGGTTATGAATCAGATCGAACAACAGATCATCTACCTTAGCGAGCAAAGCCAAATGTTCACCATGGCCCAATTTGACCGAGCTGGCAACCTGATCGAGGGTGCTGACGCCGAGATCCAGCGGTATCACGAGCTTCTCCGGCAACTTGACGAGTTGGAACTCGACTTTGATCGAATAAGGCATATCAAAGAGATTGTACGAGGGTACAGATCACGAGTCGAAGAGATGGAGCGTGAATTGGAACGGAGTGGCTCATCTTCCCGGCACAGAGAAGGCCACCACTCTCACAGGCATGGTCACTCGCATAGCCATCGGCATGGACACGAGAGTTCTCGTCGACACCGACACTAAATCATTCCGCGTACGCACAACGAAGGAAATCGCGCCTCGGGAGCTTCAATGCTTGGCTGAGAAAAAAAAACATCCACATTAAGCGTATATGAACAAAATGTTGAAGGATGGCAACAGAAGCGCATCTCAAAATTGTGGTGGAGTAGAACATATCGGTCACACGACCGCCACAGGATCTCACAAGGCTCAGAGGTTGGCTCGATAACGTTTTACCCCGGCGGGAACATACAGCACCGCGGGATTGAATTTACGAGCCATGACGAAGAGCAGCTCTATATTATCCGGTCGTGCGAACCAACGGCCAATGGCGGTCCCAAGACGGAGAGCCTCGCGGCTGGACAAGATGGAAAAGCCTCACGGCTCGGTGGTTTTATTTCAAGGCGTTTGATTTCTTCGATTTCTCTCTTATTAAAACAGCGGGGGCTATCTCGGTGCTTCACGAATGCCTGTTTGGCTGCTATCGGGAGGCGTTGCGCAATCTTCATGAGCTCAAAATACCCATCTTTTCTACTGTGTACGGAAAACCCAAAGCTAAGCCTCGCGGCATTGTACGTGATCCAGGTGCATGGATCTTGTTGGCATATTCGAGTCATTTCTCGAGGTTATGAGTTACGTCTCTTTACTTAGTCTATGAATTCTTGCCCTGAGCGCGACAGATATCTATCCACCTACTGGACGACTATCGTCATTTACCAAATTTCAACTGGATCGAAAAAGTATAGCAAATCTCCGCTATGAGTTCATAATACATTTTTGGCCCAAAGGGCACCTTCGACGGCGCAGGCTGGGCGCTTAGCCAGGGGTTAGGCACACACACTCTCTGGTTTCAAAAGCCCCCCTTTTGAAATGAGGCAACTCTCGATCGCAACTGCGAACTACTTTGGGCACACATGTTGGGCAACGAGGGCGCATTATTCGCCCGTTCTTCCCATTGATGCCTTGGCACCTGCCATTGCTCTTGTCTCTTTCCCCGCTGGAGCCGATCCGACCTTGGACATTGCTCGTGAGGTCATTCGTCGTAATAGGAGACTGGTGTATCCCGGTGCTTTCCCCGCCTCTTGTTGATTATTCCGCCTCGTCGGCGACGTCTCCGTCTCCGTGGCATAGGTACAACGTCGGGCGAGGGACAGTAGAAAGGAGATAGGACAGCGCGAGGGAATTAGCACGCAGGGTCGGTGCGCTGTTTTCTTTTTCTCTTATTTTTGTGCGGCTTCAGTGGTGCTGTTGAGTGCCCGCTACCATGTTCTCAGTGCCCTCTGCTTGGTCCGAGAGGAAGCAGATCTACCTTCTCTATACTCAGAAGAAAACGCCGAGTTCAACCATGCACACGTGGATTTGTATTTTGTTTTGATAACGAGATGGTATCTGTTGACTCTACGCTAGGCCGCCGACGATTCCTATCATCTGATACGTGAAGATTCTCTTTATTGGAAATCACCGTCACGAGAATGACCTCCCCCCTCTAACCATTCAACAGAAAGTCAATTGTCAAAGTATTTTATGTCAGTTCATGCTGAGGAGATCCACGGCCGAGCTTTACGTTTTGAAAAGCGTGGTTGTGCTCGTACCGCGATGCAAGTTAGTGGGCAAGTCCTCCCACAGAAGTAACGAGAACGGAAAGCCGATGGACCTTGCCCAATGGCTTTTGCCATTGCTCTCATTGCTCTGACTACATTGGCAACGGAGTTGATTCTGGAGGAACGAGCGTTGTGTGCTGCAGATCTTCTTCTCTTCTGGTGAGATATATTGTTGTTTCTTACCAGGGTAGCAGCAGCCAGTCTGAGTTGAGCCAGCTGTTGACGATTTCTGGCCCCGAGTCGGGTATGGCACTTTCTGTGCATGTTATAGAGTCCCTTGTATCCTCATACACAGATTGTTTAACTGTCAGTCAACAATTCGAGTTTGTGTTATTTCACCGTCGTA
This sequence comes from Colletotrichum scovillei, assembly GCF_011075155.1. NCBI lineage: Eukaryota > Fungi > Ascomycota > Sordariomycetes > Glomerellales > Glomerellaceae > Colletotrichum > Colletotrichum scovillei. The sequence continues at coordinate 950,234 of NW_023336264.1, forward strand.
ATCTATCAGTTGAAAGAGGGTGAGGGGAACGTATATGTCGAGTCTCACGAGATCGGACGTGTTCTTGCCCCCCACCTGAGCGCTTCATAAGACTTGATTACCTGACTCTCGAGGAGGTGCTCACTTTGAGGGGTTGCTGCTTCTTGTTTCAATTTCAATATGTGTGTTAGTTGACAAGGTCAATAGCTCCCATGCCCTTGAACAACACTAGAAGGGGCTAAGATTTGTCGGTGTAGTTTTCGACATCTTTACATAGCTTGAGACTATGCTGTGACTCCCATACTTCTACAGTGAGGTCTCTCTGTCAGAGGTGCTAGACGATATGTGTCCGCCGCTCTCAAGCCCCCCGACTATCCCAAAGACTCCGAAACCGCGATGCCCGACCCAACAACTCGTCCGGCCTGCCAACCTCCACCACCCGACCCTCATGCATCACAACAACGACATCATAGCCAACAATAGCCTCCAACCGATGCGCGACCTCAACAACAGTGACACCCGCTTCCCCAAACTCTTCGCTCAACACCTTTCTAACCTCCTCATCAGTAGCATGATCGACGTTGCTCGTCGCCTCGTCAAGCAAAACGATACCTCCCCCCCGCGACTGCGTCCTCAACACCGCCCTCGCGAGGCAAAACAGCTGCTTCTGTCCGGCACTCAGCCCCGTCGCGGACATTTCTGCGTCGAGACCACCACGCGCTTCGATGGGTTCCCAGATCTTCATCTTGCGCAGGGCGGAAATCAGATCCGCGTCGGGGGTGTGGCCTCTGGGATCGAGGTTCTCACGGACGGTGCCTGGGAGGACGACGGGATCTTGTGGGAGTGTGGTGAGGGATGTGCGGGTGGCGGAGCGGGGGAGGGTTAGGAGGGAGTGGGAGGCGATCTTGAGGTCTCCTCCTCCTTCTTCTCCTTCTTCGGGCTGGAGGTCGAGTAGACGGAGGAGTGTGAGGAGGAGGGAGGATTTGCCAGAGCCGGAGCGACCGCATATACCAACCTTCTGACCCGGTAGTATTGTCAGGGATACATTTCGTACGACAGGGTCAGTTTCGTCGCTGGATCGGATGTTAGATCACTTCAAGCCTCGTCATAGGGATCAAAATGCAACACTTGCCTATAAGCAGCCGTCACGTTCTCAATCTCAATCTTTCCACTCCCAGGCCACGCCGGCGGCATCTCGTCCGCCTCGCCATCACGGTCCTCGCGCGGGGTATACCGCACAAAATACTTCAACCGCGCAATCGCGCCAAGGCTCGTCTCCAACATGGTCCACATCTCGATGAAGTCGCTCAGCGTCTGATTAAAGTTGATAATATTCACCATGGCGAGGCCGATGGCGCCCATGGTCGTGGCGTTTGTAAAGTACAGCGCAAACGCCACGAGAACGACGGCCATGCCCGCGATGAACAGGTCCAGCACGACGTTGAGCCAGCGCTGGACGCAGAAGAAGAGGTAATACGGCCGCTGCGAGGCGTCGAGAAGCGCGTGGTTCTCGCGGAGCATGGCGGGGGACCAGGCGAAGGCGCGGATGGTCGGCAGCCCGGCCAGGACCTCGGAGAAGTGGGTGAAGAGCGGGGATTTCGCTTCGAGGTCGATGTGGCGGAGCTGGCGGGAGGTGCGGAGGTAGTACTTTTGCAAGAGGTAGAGGGCGAGGAAGGACGGGGGGATGAGGGCGGCGATGTAGGAGCTTCCCGTGGCGATGATGGCGGTCTCGGCGAGGACGGTGAGGAAGCTGTACATTGCGGTCCAGGCGGAAAGGGGGAGGCGGTGGTCTATGAGGGCTATGTCTTGGCTGAAGCGGTTGAGGGTCACGCCGCTGTCTGTTGTTGTGAAGAAGTAGAGGGGCGCGCTTGAGGTGGGTTAGTCATTGACGAAAACGAATGGTGCGAATGAGGCCGGTCAGGGGTTCAGGGATGGGATGGGGATGGTCTTACGCAAGAACTGCTTGGAGAAGAGTCTGATGGAGGTGGTTCGCGGATCGGGGGATGGCGAGGAGCATCCAGAAACTTGAACAGTCAGTAAGATGAAATTGTTGTATGAGATGTAGTCGGGAGGCTCACCCTAGTGATACGCCGTTGAGAACGATGCAGAGGAGGCCAAACATGAGATAGATACCAAAATGCATAGCCGGCCGGTCATTCGTGCCGTGTTCAGTCCAGATCCGTAACCAAATTTCTACCAAAACCGGATTAGCAATGCAGCTCCTTTCGTATGACACCAAGCTTGAATGAAAGCAGAAATACTTACGAGGCATCTTCGTGAAAGCAACAAACAAAACATTCAGAATGACAAACATAATAAAGATGGGCCATCCGATAGAGTTGAGGTACATCCGGTAGCACTCGTTGTCACCTGTCTGCCTCGTCAGCTCGGCCTCCGTGGTTCCGGGAGCGACGGCGACGGGTCGATCTGCTCTAGTTGGCTTCGAGTCTTTGGCCGGATCCTCGGTTGATTCATCGTCCTCTCCGGGGTCTTTGTCTTTGGTCTCTTCCTTTAGAAGATGACCCCATGCGGAGCGCGGGAGGGAGTCGAAAGAGACTTGGTTATGGAGAATAGTACCATCTTGAATCATGGTGATATAGTCGGCCGAGCGGAGAAAGTTGACTGCGGGCTTGTCAGTCACACCTTGGGCGCTGGGCTGTTGCGTGGTAAAGCAGACTTACCATGGTTCGTTGCGAGAAACACCGTCATGCCCGCTCGACGTAGAAGCCCAACCGGGCCTATAAGACGCCGGAAGACAGCTTTGGACGTTGAATTATCGAGGCCGCTGAAGACGTCGTCTAGAAGAAGTAGTTTCCTGCGCGAGTAGACGGCGCGAGCCAAAGCCTGTTACATTTTCGCGTAAGTTGATCGCCGCGAACACATTGATACCGCTCATGTCGGTGAGGAGTCAAAACTCACTACTCTCTGCTTCTGACCGCCGCTCAGAGCTACGCCACCAGTGCCGACAATGGTATCCTCGGCCTCGGAGAACAGCGCAATGTCTTCGTCTAGGGTGCAGGCGCGCACAACGGCAGAGAACCAGGCTTGGTCGAAAGGTGTCTGGCCGATGATGTTGTTCTTGATAGAAACGTTGCGCAGCCAGGCGGACTGGTCGCAAAAGGCGACGGACGAGGTGTGAAGCGTGATGCTGCCGGTCGAGATGCCGGTTTCTCCTAGTATGGCTTTCAGCAGCGATGACTTTCCGCAACCTACACGTCCGACGAGCATAGATATGGTAGCTTGTCGAAGGGTGAGAGACACATTCTTCAGAATCTCGGTGCCGTCTTTCAGAACTAGCGTCGCATCTTCCATGATGACCACGGGCTTGTTGGTATCGCCCGAGGCGACGGAGGATCGATCCGTCCTCCTCAGAGACCCAAGCTCAATTTCATTATCATTCGCCAGCTGGATGGCTTGCGGAGTTAGAGGTTGCAAATCGGAGCCGCCGCGCACACTACTAGGCAGCGCGCGGTCAGAGTCCTGAGAAACCTTGGAAGAGCCCGTGATGATCTGCCGCTGGTCGACAATCTCATCCAAAAGGAGAAAGTCTTGAATGCGCGTGAAGCAGCCAATGGAACCCATGAGCTGCATAATGGACGACATGAGCTTCATGAGGGGCTGCGATACCAGAACGATAATGGACAGAGCCGTAAACGCCTCGGCAATTGTGAGCCCTTGCTCCGTTCTTGTCCAGAAGACGGCGGCGGCGATGATAATGATGGGAGTGAGTTGCTGTGCAACTCCGCCTGGGAAGGGACGTTTTGTTTCAGTCTTTTTTCTTGGTCAAGGAGCGATGTCAGTGGGAGGGGGAGGGTCTACCGATGACACTCAGAATAGTGACGAGGATTCTGAACTTGGTGGAGAGCTTCAGCTCAGAGGCGCGCAGCTTCTTGATGATATCGGAGAAGTGGTCCGTCAGACCCATCATCTTGATGCCCTTGATCTGCGTGAGCATGGACGAGGTGATGGAGACACGCTTCTGCACGCCTTGGTTCCATGCCACACGTGCCGGAGCCATGAGGGTGGAGAGTTTGCTTGTGACAGCAGTGCAGACTAACATGTGTATTAATATGTCTGTGGCGTCTTTGGAAGAAACAGAAGAAGGTGTAAGAAAGACAAGATACGACTACTTACCCAAGCCTGGGATAAGCAGGAGAAAACAAGGAGGGCCGACCTGTCGGTAAAGCAGGTACACCCCGACCGGGAGTTCAATGGCCGCCGCCCAGACGTCGTGAATAAAGGTCATGGACGCAGCAATGGCCTCAATGTCAACGCTCATAAGCGTCACGGGCGCCGAGTCCTTGATGATGGAAGCATCGAGGCTGAGCGTCTTCTTGAAGATGAGGGAGATGAGACCGCCGCGGAAGAGCGTCACAAGCTGGAAAGTCATGTGCTGGTACCAGCATCTTGAGACCTGGTAAAGCGTCTTATTAGCTGGGTGCCGAGATGGCAGCATTTTACGGGCGCGGGGAGAACTTACAGCAATTCCACAGTAGATCAACGCCGTTGCGCCGACGAGACCGCCGGCAATGTTCCTTGATTCTTCCGTGCGAGGACTCCCGACAAAGTTTACAATTTGGTTGACGAGGAAGGGCTGAGAGAAGATGAAGCCCGCAAAGAGGATGCGGGGGAGTACCGCTGCGAGAAAGGTGGTTCTGTATGCCCAGAACACGCTTCTGATGAGGCTCCATTTGCTGTTTTTCGCCGCTAGATATCTCGTGATCAGCTTGGGTTTCCCTCCCTTCCCCTCCCATGTACTGCAGAGAGACAGGTGTCGGACTTACCCCTAGACCACACCCCGTCCAGTCTATCAAGCAAGACCGTAGAGTCAAATTTGGGATCAATCGACCCGAGATCCTCCAACCCAATGAGCAGTCTGAAACCCTGGAAGAACAAGCCGTTCAGCCACCAGAATAAACTCCTGCTCACGACGCCGGTGGTGCACTCAACCGCGACATCCTTCTCGCTGTCCGGAAGGTACGCACGCTTCGGGGTCTCCTCCAGCACGAGTATGACGGCTTTGATAGCAAGTGAGGCCGTGAAGACGCCTGCGATTGGCGTGAGGCCGTCTCGTATCCACAGCGTCCTGGCGTGCGCGGTGTCGAGGATGATGGTCAGGACGAGATACGCGCCGAGGAGCAGGGACGGCCTGACGGAACGCTTGTGTTCTGTATAGGACAGGGCGCCTATTGCGATGGTCTCGATGAGGCCGATTGCGCTTTCTGCTACCGAGGTTTTTGTTTTTGGGGCGGTTGGGAGAGACCATAGTGTGATGAGGGCTATTTGAAGGCAGAGAAATGCGGTTACGGCTAACTGGGATCCCATTAGTATTCTTGCTTCAGAGTTAGGCCAACAAGCGTGAGTTATCAGTACCAGCTTCAGCCATAGAAGTCTCCCTGAGCGGACACGGATTCCATTGCGTAAAAGCGAGGAGATTCGGACTGGGACGAGGAGGATGAAGAGAGCGGATGGTAGAATGGAGAGTATGCTCTGCTCGAATAAGATGGTAAAGTCAAAGTAGCCGCGCACCTGCGGACCGAAATAATCGTCGCCAACGCTCATTGCGAGATGGTAATGACCGTCAAGACAATTCGAGTCCTTTCAAGCGATATTGAGATGTTGGCCACAATCCAAGGTGGAACAACGGCGAGCCTAGCAAGATATCCCATTGCGAGGTCGTGAGGTCCGAATGATTCTTATAAAAATGAAGAGAATTGTGTAACAGTCCCTTTCGAAGGGAACGAGATTGTTTATCCAGCTTCCTGTTTGAGGTTGAAGCCAAGGCTGACTGCCTGGGCAAGGGGAGGGAGTGTTACGTGTTGGGGGGTTCGAGACAACATGTATTGTCCAATCATGACCCAGAGACTTACACGAAGGATTCTGTGCTTGTGCGAGCCGTATTCGTCCCGATTGGGGAAATGCTCTTATCGGGGCCCAGTTCACTCCGTGTAACCAACCATTTATTGCCCGCCGTTCTTATCCTGTGCCTCTTGGGTATAAAGATGATGCGAATGGCGCGATGTACATATTTCCCATTCCATCAGTGTAATACGCCACTCACATTAATCCGACCATGCGCATCGTGCGTGTGTTGATCCCGTCCCGGCTCGTAGTAACATCGTCACATCACCAACAGACAAGGATGCCATCTGCATCTAGCACTTTTTCTCAACGTTCAGGGTCTGTCATTCTCAGGGCTCAAACAACGTACCATTCACTGGCTCTGTGTGTTAAAAGATTCCACTCAGCAGTCCACCGCTCATTCGGCTCTACCCTTCAACCGTGATACAGGGCCCCTATGGTGCCTTCATTGCATCCTTCCTCTTGAATCATCAATTCCTGGCCAGTCACCCACGCTGAGGTCCTCTCGACGTCAATCTTCTCCAGCACAACTCTCAATCTTCCGAGCAAGCATCTCCAAATGCCACAGCCCGGCAAACATACCCCCTCGGTCCTCCCTTTGAATCTGCCTCATCCCTCACACCGAGCCATGCCTCCAAATCCTGACCGCACAACGCCTCAGCTGCTTCGCTCCTCTCGACGCAGCTTCGCTGAGTGATATCTTCCGCCCATTTCCGTTTCGTCGATAACTCAAATTTCCTTGTCTCAGGCGTTTAGCTTGTTGGTATCGACCGTAAAGTGAAGGCAGACACCGTGCGAAACGTAACAACGTCCAAAGCTCGTAGAGGTATTATTCCAGCCGCAGATCGAAAAAGGCGTGCAGGCAGATGCTGCCCTGGATAACGGGTCAGACCTGGGGAGTCGTCGACTGTGAGCAGGCGGCGATGGTCTCCGAGATCGAGCTGTGATGCGGATATGGGAAAGCTGAATGCTCATCCCACTCTGTTCGGAATGTACCACCTCACGTTTGTACCTTCCCGTGCCTTCCGTGAGCACCCCTTGTACCCTCCCTCAAGTCCATTCCCGTCACCAGCCAGCAGGCGCCCCCTCGGGGGTCAGGCCAAAGCTGGCTGGGTGGTGGAGTGGTTGAAGTCCACGAACAGCCTAATCGGTGAAGGCTTTGAGAGGTCCCGTGTTCGAGTCCCAGCATGAGCACCAGAGATGTAGCCCCCGTTCGCCACCGGGGGGGTGAACTCTTTTGTTTTGGGTTATTGTCGTAAGTAAAAGTGCTCAAGTAATCTGGTCTTTTAGGTAGTTGGGTATACGATGAGGATCATCTCGGAGCTTTCCTAGGTTCTTACAGTGTATCGAGGGCAAGGCAGAGGCGGTCGGCCATTTGTTTATTGATGAGTATTACGAGTTGACCAAGGGATTTGCTTAACCTTGGGCTGATGATACAAGAGGAGCCCGCCATCTCGAGATGACACGATTGAGCGTCAACAAAGTCCGTTCCGTCCTAAAAAAAACACCATCCCGAACCTGCAGGTGACAGAGAGAGATGCCCTGAGATACATACCCGACATGCTGAAACACCACTCACCTCGACGGTATAGAATTTGCCCTCAGATTAGCTCTCTCATGTTCTCACGGACAACGGCCGACGGATGTAAACCCGTCGTGCTGTCTGCAACTTTGGCTTATTTGGACTATGGTCATCACCGGGCAATTCTATATCGTGTTTGCTGCGCAGGCCGCTAGGCTGGCAGTTCTCGAAATCTGCAGCCGCCGTTAGCTCTTCACGTCTCAAGTGTGAATCTATCGAGGAGGATGATGTCAACTTACCGGCCAGCTCCGATTGAAAACTATATTTTGTCCTGTCACGAGCACTCTCCGAGGCGGAAGCGGCAAGCCGTGACGCACAAGGAGGAAATGCTTCTAGGTAACTGCAGATTGTCGTCATTGCGGCACGACATTTCGAAGAACGTGGCGCCAGCTGTTGCAGCAAACGCAGCGATAACATCCCATGCTGGGAGAACCCAGATGGGTGCCTGCTCAGATCTCTGTTCTTTGGTGCTGGTCCTGCCATCGAGAGGAGGGCTCCGTTGCAGAACCGCAGAACCCGATGGTCCCGTAACCGTTTGTGAAAGCTTTCATCAATGCAGGCGGGGTAAGGGAATAGGGTGAGGGATGTGTGTTAGGTGCACGAGAAAATGGGCGAAGAATACTGGTAAAGCATGGTGGGAACAAGATGGAGACCAACTTGGCGTCATCGAAAAAAGACAGCATGGGAAAAGGTACCCGCCGCGCTCCTGGGAGGGGGGTCTCGCTAGATCTCACTTGAGAATCTGCGCAAGTAGCTGCTTTGAGCTGGAGGAAGAATTGGTAAGAAATAATACAAGGAAAACTTCAACCTCTGTCGAAGCTGAGGCTGGAGAGTAGCTGCTGGGATGAGGTCAGTCAAAATGGCCCCGAATTTCATGTCCTACACAAAGTAGCTTACCTGTTCAAGGCACTGAATTTGACAGCGGGATCTCTGAATCCAAAAGACTGTGCTAGGAATGCTCCTTCGGAATTTCTGCGCCCATATTTTGTGTCAACGGTGGCAGAGGTGGCAGTCGGGAGACCTCTTCGGTTGAAGGTGGAAGAAGCAAGTCGCGGTTGAAGAAGTCCAGTCAGGCGCGCCGCGCGACGACGGGAGCTTTGGGCGCCCTCCACTTTAATCTTGCATAGCCACATTTACATCGCACCACCAGCCACACCTTGGCCTCTCTTGAGTTAACATTGAGAACAAGCTCGAGGGTCATCTGGACGGGGGAAAAAAAGACGTATGGCTTTCAATCGTACACTCGTGATATGGCTCTAAAATGTACTCTCTACTCAAAGTCTATCCTTCTCGACCTCGATAGCTTCCTTCAGCCTAGCCTCTATCCGGGCAATCACGTCCGCATCGTACAGGTCCTCCAACTTGGTATCGTCCTTCTTAAGGTACTCCTTCTCGTGGCGGAGAGCTTCGTCTCTAGTCATACAGACCAAGTCGCGGAAGCGAATGTTGGACCACTTCTGCTCCTCGGCGCCCTCCCCAATGCGCAGCTTGGTCTGGCCCTCGGGCCGTCTCCACCGTACCAGCACAAGTCTGTTGATGAGACCGGTGACGGCGCTGCGTCCCTTCCACAGCTCCTCGGTCAAGAAGGCGGCGTCGCCGAGGGAGACTGGGATGCGGAGACCCTTGGACTCTTCGATGCCGAATCTGTGGTGGACGATTCTCGTCTCGGAGCCTTGGACGAACGCTACAATGTCTGTGTAGAGCTTGTCGCGGTTCTTGGCCGGGACGTAATCAAGGGGGTATCCTAGAAGCTTTATTAGCCCTGTAAGATCAGATGTATTCGCTTCGGGAGTTTTCTTACCTGAAATGCTGAGAATGACGTGGTTCGCGGCGATGTATCCAAAGACGGCGGGCATGGTTCCAAGCACGGGAAGAATTCGGACTCTGAAAGTCGGCAAAACACTGAGATCGCCAACCTGGCCCTTCTTGAACTCTTCTTCGTCGAGCGGCAAGAGAGCAGCCTTGCCCTCGCCGGCGACCTCCGTCGAGTACACGACAGGAATACCACCCGTCACGCCCTGCAGCTTCAGCTTCCTGCGAGTAGCTCTGGAAAGCCCGTCGTCGGTGCTGGCTCCGATATCGCCGACGTTGACGCGCGTGGGGTCGCCCTTGGCACCGGCTCCCATGGAGGAGATGACGGGGATGCCGTGATCGTGGCAGTACTTGAGCAGAGCGACCTTTGTATCAATGTTGTCAATCGCGTCGACGACGTAGTCCGGCTTCTGCCCGTCCTCGGCCCAGGGCGCAAGCAGCGCGTCGGCGGCAATCTTTTCAAACTTTTGGTTCTTGAGCTCGTACTTGGCCCAGGGGGCGATGGCGATGAGGCGGCGGTAGAGGCATTGGACTTTGGGGATGCCGACGTCCGCCAGCGTGGCGACGGCGTGTCGGTTGAGGGAGCTGAGGGTGACCTGGTCGAAGTCGATGAGGCGGATCTTGGAGACGCCTGAGCGGGCGAGGGCGGCGGTGCAGTGGGAGCCGACGCCGCCGCAGCCGACGACAATGACGAAGGCGTTGCGGAGCTTTTGCAGGCCGTCGTCTTTCAGGAAGACCCTGTTGCGGGCGAGTTGCTCGAGGATGAGTTCCTCGTCAAAGTCGCCGGCCTGGGCTCTCCTGGCGAGAGCCTGGTTGCGGGCATCCTCCTTGTCTACTGGGGGAGATGCGGCGCCATACCGAGTGAGCTGTGAGATGTGATCAGTTTAGAGGTTCATGTTATAATGTTAACGGTCCACTTACCTTGGCAGCTTCCTCAGGAGAGGAAGGGATGGACTTTTTGAGATCTTGGATTCGTTCTTTTCTTTCGAATGCTTGGTAGCCAAGGATGAGACATGCTACCGTGGCGCCAGACAACACAGCGGTTGCCGCCAGTTGCGCATGCGGACTTGACGCCGCTTTAGAGAAAAATGAAGACATTTTCAATCTCGCACACTCATCATGCAAGATGATGAGCTTAGTGAAGTGCCAAGTCAACAGAGAGGGAGAGTGCCGTGAGTGGCTTTCTGTCAAGCCAGTCTTACACGAGTTTCAGGAGGACCCTCTCAAAGTCACTGGCGATGGGTCTAAGCAGTACCTTCAAGTTAGGCTTCTATTGCACCTTCGCCGGTCTGAGAAAAAAAAAAAGTTGCTACAGGTGAGTGGCCAATCAGCATCTCCAATTCCAGCTGACAGCGGAACATTCGCCCACCGACACCACCGACCGCACCGGCCATGAGTGGCCCCACTTCGGCATGGAATCTTGGATGCATCGACCACTTCGGTTTGGAAGCTCCCTGGTCACTTCAAGCTCTGAGCTTCTTCCCGAATATTTAATTCTACCGCAAAGAAGTCAACTACGACACAACTACCGACGGACACCCACCAGGAACAAATGAGCCTCGCAACCGCATGAACACGACAACACTCCCGATCAGAAGTTTCCTTGGCCCGCAGCCACGATGCGCCAGCGCCTAGCCCTCCGCCGAATCCTCCTCCAGAGGCTCTTCCGGCTCCAGACCACCCGGCCCTTTACGAGCAACACATCCCTCACCTCCCGCGGCAGGCCACAGCTTCCCTTCCTCTCGATCCCCGTCGTCACCGCGCCGCGGGCCCGCTACTTCACCACAGAAAAGAAACGCTTCCTGCGCTACGAGGGCCGTCTCTTCCTCCGTTACAATGTCTCCATCTGGGGCGGTGCCCTATGCATCCTCGGCATCGTCTTCCTGCTGAACCAGGAAGGGCTGGAGAAGGAATACCCCACGCCGCATGAGTGGTCCTACCTGACGCGCATGGGCATCCGCGGCGCCAAGAATGCCGCCCGAGATACACCCGGCCACAGCGTGAACTGGGTCGAGGTCATCGTGACATGCAGAGGCGCGCTGGCTCGGCTGGAGAACCCGGATATCGACGGCGCCGCGATCCGCGAGCTTCTCGACGAACCTCTATCCATCGACGGCATCGGCAACGCGGGCAAAGATGTCTCGGCCAAGAGCGAGAACTGGAGGCGGGGCTACTACGAGGTGCTGATGCTCATGGCGCAGGCGGCGGAGCAGCTCGACGGCTGGGTCAAGGACCGGACGAGGAACATCATCTTCCCCGCCGACGTCGTCCTGGGCCCTTCCAACCCGCACCCGAAACCCATCCCGCCCGGCGCGGAGAGCGCGCCCCGCGAAGAGGACTGCGAGGTCGCCTACGAACCCGCCGAGAACCACTACCTCCGCATCCTCACCACAAAGGGCTTCACCGACCGACAAAAGATGGACGCCGCCCTTGCCTACGCCTCCTTCCTCGACTACAAGCAGATGCCCGACGCCGCCGAGCGCATGTACCAGTGGGCGCTCACCCTAGCCACCGCGACCGCCCCGAGCGACCCCCCCCTCGTCGACCCCCGTACCTACACCATCAACGATAAGAAGACGACGTTGCCGTCCGATAACGTGCTGGCCGTCCTCACCTCCATCGCCCTCCACAAGGCGCGCAACGACGACGTCAACGCCGCCCTCCCCATCTTCATCTCCGTCCTCCGCGCCCGCCGCGCCCTGCCTCAGGTTCCTCTCCCCGGTCAAGAACGTCCCGCAGAGACGCCCGCGACGCTGTGGCAGAGAATATGGAACCTAGCACAGGCGCCGAGGTATCCCGCTCCACCAGACGACGGCACCCGCCCGCCCTGGCGCCATCCGAAAGAACTCTGCGAAGAGGCAGGGCTGAACCTCTACATTGGCGAAATCATCTACGCCGCCGCAGCCGCCGTAAAGGATTCCTCTTCCAAGAAGCAGGCCGCGAACCGCGACGAAGGCCTCGCCTGGACGCGCGACGCAGTCGACCTCGCCGAGGAGCAGCTGCGCAAGCTCGGCCCGATCGGCGGCGACAAGGAGGCCCGCAAGACGTGCCGCGAGTGTCTCGGCACGGGACTGCAGAACTGGTCTGCCATGGTGGCCAGCTTGGCTAGGGAAGAGGAGGCCAAGAACCAGGCCGCGCCGGCGAAATCCGCGTTTGGGTTCTGGACGGAGACCAAGACCGAGGAGAGCAGGTGGGCGGCGGAGGAGAAGGTCGTCAAGGAGAGGATACGGCGGACCAGGGAGCTGTTGGTGCAGGTTGAGCCGCCTGTTGCTGGGTTGGCTTCGTTGCTTCAGGTGTAGGCGTTGGCTGTTCTGATGCAGATGGCGCTGCGAACAGGGTGTAGTTTGTACAATAATGTTTCGGCAATTTTATATTAATGATACCATTTGCACATTTGATGTCTTGTTTGTCGGATGATGGCAGCGAAGTATTATCAGTCATCACTGATTATGGGATATAGGTACATCGTATTTATTATCTTTACCCATTCACAAGCCACGGCGGCGCTTTCAGCGTGAATGGCAGAGCAAATGTAAGTTGCTAGCTTTTATGATCACGACTAACTGCCTCACGCCAGCTCTCCTGTTAAATGTTTGAGGCCTGATATTAATCATCGTGCCCAACTGAGCATAACGTCCCAGATGCTACCATCTCCTATCCGTCTATGTGACGGCTCATCATCTTCACTCAGGATTCCTCCCAAGCATCGCTCTGCTTCTCACTCTCTTCAACCGCAAGCTTCTGAATACCCTCTAGGACCTGGCAATGCTCATGGTCTTCAAGCGCCATGGCATATCCGATACTCGGCTTCGCAAATTCGGGCATATTCTCCCACTGCTCGTCGAATCCTCCCGCCGCCCACTCCTCCTCTGTCGGCACATGAGGGTCGACGGCGACAACCTCCGGGTGGCGGTAGTCGGGGCCGGCGAGAGCGACCTCCTGGACCCAGTCGAGCATGGGGACGTGGCTGGTGACGAGCATGCACTCGACGAGGTAGACTTCGCCGGAGCTGTAGACTGTGCAGCCGTGCTGTGTGAAGGAGGCCGTGTTTGGATTGCCGCCGGGTTGTGCCACGGGTGTAAGTGCAGGCGCTTCATCTGTGATGTACGCTCGAGCACGGCGAGGGAGGAACTCTTTAAGGGGTTCGTGAGAGAGTTCATCGACGCTGGTTGTGCTACCCAGCAGGGATAAGGTGTTGATGCGGTGACCGAGGGCAGACCACGTGTCGGGTGTGTCTAACACTCTAGTCGCGTAGTCGGCACCGAGGCCTATGCCGATAATGTCGAGGCGAGCGTCTGGCGATAGAAGCGATGGGATGACCTCGTTGAGAACGTATGCAATGTGGGCTTCGGGGGTCTCGTTCTTCGGGATTGAATGATACTTTGGGTTATTGGCGCGGCCGTGGTGAACCATGCTCTTCCTGGGAACGGCCATAGCCGAGGTCGGGCTCAGAGCCTTTTTGCCTTCGGGCCACCACCAGAGCTCACCCGTGTTGGCGATAATGATTCCGGTAGGACCATCGTCGGACGGCGAAGCTCTCTGGCGGTTGATCGCCTGAACGACCGAGACCATGCTACCCTTGCTGATACCGCCTGGGCCGTTGACGACGCGAAGGGCCAAGTTGCCGAGATCCTGGCTGGGCTCGCCAAAGATCACGACCACGCGCGAGGCAGAGGCAAGATCGGCACTCGTGAAGATGGTGACGCTGGGCAAGGTTGGCTCGACGCCGAGAGGTAGCAGGACTTTTCTCAAACCTTCCTTTTCGAGACGGCCGTGGACGATGTCACGGATCGCTTCTGTATGAGGGTTAGGAAGAAGGCGCAATGAAGGTCAACAATAATAGGTACTTGCCATTGAAATGAAAGCGCTGGCGATCATTGACGCGGCCGTTCTTGGTGAGATAGTACTTGAAGTAGTAATTGGGTTCCTTGATGTTGCGGATCTCATCTTGGTCGTTGATGAAATAGCTGGAAATGTTAGCTCTGGTCAAGGCCTACAAAGGTAGAGGCCACAAACCCAAGATCCTTCAAGTTAGATGAGAAGATAGGGTCTTTGGGGAGACCAGACCACCGACGGAGGAACATGGTGGTGGTTGGAGAGAACCTAGGTCGGGAAGACTTGAGGTGTAGAAGGAAAGATGGCTGAGAAGGGGCTTTGTGTTATCGATTTTGAAGAGACGGAGATCGAGGCTGTGATAAGTTCGGTGGGAGAGCAGGAGAGGGACCGAAAAGATGGTAAGATGAAAACAAAACAGTAGCAGTGAACAGGAAGGAACCCCAGGCTCAACGATCCTGGCAAGATCCAGGCCCTCTTGTTGAATGAGAAGGCAACTGCACTCGTGAGACTTCCTGCCTAGATAGACATATGCGAGGCATGCAGAATGGAAAATCGTCCGCTATCACACAGATCCGATCCACACGTGAATTGAGATGTGTTGTACATTGTTTGCCAGTATTTGTATCTGTACATATGCGTCTTAGGGTGCGAACATGCAGCCAAACGCCAATTCCCAAATCGTCTGTGAGCAAGCTCGCGAGCGTAGCATGCCGTCTCAAAGGTACACGAGCCCTTTCGTTGTATCTTACAACAGTGTTCCCCTGCTTTTATTTTTGATAATCATCCTCCGCCGCATCTTCGTCTACCAACTAGCCTTCTTAACACCGGGAATATTACCCTCGTACGCTTGCATACGGAAGTTGAACTGTATTTCTTAGTCAGTCTGCGCGAATCTAAACCCAATTGCGACGAAAAGCCACGTTTTCGACGTACCCTCGTCATCTTGAAGTCGCGGAAGACACCCCTGGCCTTGCCACCCAAAATGCATCGGTTCTTGATCTGCGTCGGCCGGGTGTAGCAGTGCATCTGACCCAGCTGAAGCTGCGCCTCGGCGCGCACACGGCCTGGGAGAGTCGTGTTCTGGATAATGTATCGGAGAGCTTGTCTGTTCCACGAGCTTCATGTCAGTTTCAATTCCATTGGCGTCGTCGGTTTTTAAGGGGATGTAGGAGGCTCGGTGTTGCTGACCTCTCGGGCTCGTTTTGCATAAAGACCTGGCGCTTCGTGTGGTCACGAATCGTCCTGATGTTGACGAAACATCCCAGATCGAGCTTCTTCGCGCGGAACATCGACATTTTGGCGGCGGTTGTGACGTATTGAACGGGGAGTCGCTGATCGTGCAATCGCAAAAGTCAAGCTTTCGAAGCTCGGATTGAAGTTCGCGATGGGTCACGTGGAGGGCGTTATCTTATCTCTCACCGAGCTTCACCGAGCCCACCCAAGGTCACCCTGCCTGGGTACCTTACCTTACCTTAGATCGAGCTCATCCGCAGGCGCTGGCAAGCGCTTTTCAAGAATAATACTTCTGTCAATATAGACTCCATGTGAGCTCACAGAAATAGCATTTTTGGTATTCGATTAGCCGTAAAACCTCCAAGAACGCCAGCCATCATCTCAGGCTATGACTGAACCCCAAACTTTGCAATATGATACAGCAGCGACACGACCTCTCGAAAAACACCAGTGACCCTCCAAAAAGATCAAAGCAGTTCTCATCGTAACCGAAAAGGCAGCGCGCGGATTGGCTGCTATAATTGGTCCAAGAGCTTCTGCCGCCGCCTGTTGATCAACTCTTCTTGCACCTCCTCCAGTGTCGGCAGCTCTTTTCCGTTGCCTGTGTCACCCGCAAAGCCTCCCAGTCAGGCGGTAGTTGCTGCTTTCCGGTCTTTGCCATGTGCGCGAGGGCCTCTTCCTCCTTTGCGAGCTCATACGCCAGCAATTCCGGGTCCTCCTCATCTGGCGCGTAACCGTAGTACGCCGCATCGACCTGTTTCCGCAAGTCGTCCCTCGTCTCTAGAGGCTTCTCATTTGTGGCCTTTGCCTTGGCTGCGTCGAATAGCTCCTTGACTCCGGGCAAGTCTCGCGCGCGTCCAAAATATCGATAGCCTTTCCCGCCTCCTGGTATCTCTCGTCCCTCTTCGTATATCTTGCCGCCTCCACGCATGTAATTAGGTCCACCAAGATTCCGTATTTGCACCTCCCACATGTACTTTTCCCTCATGAGCTTGTTGATTTCATCGTTGAGGTCACGGATCTGATAGTCACTGAGGGCGGTGTCTTGAATCTTGGAGACCTTGCGCGAGATCTCCTTCAGCACTTGGCCGCGCCACCTCGCATGACGGTATCGAATCGACTTCGGTGATCACTCTCGGTCGTCTTGTCCGGCCGATGTCGATAATGCCCAGGTCCGCTGCTTGCGCTTCGCGAAAGCGAAACAGCATGGACTGCGCCTTTTCCGAGTTTCGCGCCTGCGCCTATTAGCATCCTCCAAGTTCAACATGCACGGGAGATTCACATACCATTGTGAGAGCTTTGGCGACGGGATAGAGCGCTGAGCTTCGAGCGAATGTGGTTTGGTTTGGCTTTGGAAAAGAGAGTCGCACGGCAGGGCACCGTCGTCTTCTGAAAGCTTTCGGTCGTCAATGTTGCGCGCCTGGCACGGCCTTCCCACATCCAATCAGCAGCCTCCAACAGAAATATGGGACCTTCCACTGCGGGCGAGGTAAGGTAGGTACGCTGTGCTTTGTACACTAATCGTACAGCACTGCTCCTACCACCACTGAACCACCACCAAGTGACGTGCGAGCTTCACACACTTTTGGAGCTGTCCAACTCCACGACAAGCTCAAAGCACCACACCCCCATCACCATGCGCCTTACGACGCTGCTTCTCGCAGCTACGTCGCTAGTCGGCGCTGTGTTCGTCGACGAGGTTGGCGACATCGACTACCACCACGAGCTCCGTCCCCAGGTCGAGACCACCTATTCCACAAGCCTCGGCGCGACGATAAGGCTTCACTACTCTACACCCTCAGCGATGTTGGCGTTCTCGGAGCCGTCAATCCCAGCAACGGCGCGGTCGTCTGGCGTCAATTCCTGACGGGCAATATCACGAATGGAGGCGGACACTTGCGAGCGGCCGAGGACGAGGATTGGGTTGTGTCTGCGTACGGAAGCTCAGTGCATGCCTGGAACGCCTTGTCCGGCAGGAACGCCTGGTGGATCGACTTCGTGGGCACCATTAAGGATCTGGAAGTCATGGAGATGACAGAAAACGGACGCAAGGATGTGCTGGCGCTTTTCGAAGAGGAGGATGGCTCTACCGTCCTGCGAAGACTCAACGGTGCTGACGGAACTGTGGTGTGGGAGAACAAGGATGCGTCCAAGACTATCCCGCTCCAGGTATCCAACAATATCGAGAAGATCTTTGTTGTCAGCCTTTACGGAAACGACGGTAT
This sequence comes from Colletotrichum scovillei, assembly GCF_011075155.1. Taxonomy (NCBI): domain Eukaryota; kingdom Fungi; phylum Ascomycota; class Sordariomycetes; order Glomerellales; family Glomerellaceae; genus Colletotrichum; species Colletotrichum scovillei. Next base: position 967,763 of record NW_023336264.1, read on the forward strand.
GTGGGCCGTGAGGGTGTCTGTCCACGACACTCTCACTGGAAAGCGCATCGACGACATCAGCCTCGGCAGCAAAGGCGACGTTACGGATAAAAGAGACGTCATGTTCGTAGGCGCCAACTCCGCGTCTCCCATCGTCGCCTGGCTCGATAGCGATCACACGAAGCTCAAGGTCAACGTTCTGGGCACCAAGTCGAAGCAGGAGTTTGCCCTCCCGTTCCCCAGGACCCTCGATGTAGCTATCCATGCCCCGCATCACCTCAACGCGGAGCCGCATTTCTTGGTGCACAGCAGATCCTCCGACAGCCACAAGGGCGAGGTCTACCACGTCAATATCAAGAACAATGCTGTCACCAAGCACCACGAGCTGCCGGTGCTCCCTGGACTGGGCGCGTTCTCGACTAGCTCGGAGGGCGCCAACGTGTGGTTCACGCGCATCACCGAGGAGGAGGTTATCCTTACCTCGTCAAGCTCACATGCCATCCTCGGAAAATGGGCCTTCAAGGAAGGAAATGAGAGATTCGCATCTCTTCACGCCGTATCCGAGGTTATCAAGAAGGCTGCGGACAACTTTGCTGTCCGCTGCGCCGCTGTTACTACGCTGGATGACTGGATTCTGGTCCGCAACGGCGAGGAGGCCTGGGTTCGCCCTGAAGGTCTTACCGGAGGTGTCGCTGCGGCCTTTGCAGAAATCCCCGAAAGTGAGGACCTCGCCAAGACCCTCGAAGCCGAGGCACACGACAACGTCCTGTCTGCTTACATCCACCGTGTCCAACGTCACTTTGATGATCTCGCCTATCTGCCCGACTACCTTGCCTCGATCCCCCAGCGTCTGGTCAGCAGCATCACCGGAGCTGAGATTACCTCAAAGACAGAGGGTCTTTCTCGCGATGCTTTTGGTTTCAATAAGATCGTGGTTCTGGTGACCAAACGCGGCAAGCTTTTCGGTATTGATATCGGCAAGCATGGCAAAGTCATCTGGAAACTTCACGCTGTCGACATCGCCCCTTGCAACACCTGGGATATCAAGGGCATCTTCGTTGAGGATGCCAAGTCCACCGTCACTGTTCGAGGCCACTTTGGCGATTACGTTATAGCCAAGACAGACACTGGCAAGATGGTTGACTCCATGCCTGAAGGCTCCTGGGTGCAAACTCAAGCTGCCGTCATTGTCGATAGCCCTTCAGGACCATGGCTCGCCCCGGTTGGAGTTGGAGGTGCCATCGCGTCCCCTGTTGCATGGATACCCACACAGACTGTCGTCGTTCGTGGCTTGAAGGGCGAGCTGAAGGGCTTAACCTACATCGAGGAGGAAGGCACAGGCAAGGAACAGGTTGCTTGGGAGTTCTCTGCGCCAGCGGGCTTTGAGATCGTCAACATCGCAATCCCGTCCACGATCCCATTGCTTCCATCGGACGTGTTCTCGGCGACAGACGCGTCAAGTACAAGTACCTGAACCCCAACACCATTGTCGTTTCTGCCTACAGCAACGCCAAGTCTTCTCTCAACGTCTACCTGATCGACTCGGTCTCAGGCGCTGTCCTCCACTCCACTGCTCATGAGGGAGTTGACGGCAACAAGAACATCGAGTGCACACTCGCTGAGAACTGGTTCGCCTGCTCGTTCTTCGGACAGTACTCTCTCAAGGATGATGCTGGTCAGCCTCTCTCTGGACAAACCCTGAAGGGCAACCAGATCGTGGTCTCCGACTTGTACGAGAGCGAGTACGCCGATGATCGAGGCCCGCTTGGTGACGCTGCCAACTTCTCCTCTACCGAGCCTGTCGATACCCCGACCGGCGTGCCCCTTCCCTCAGTGATCAGCCAAGCTTGGATCTTGTCTGCCCCTCTGGCCGCTCTTGCTGTCACGCAGACCCGCCAGGGCATCACCAGCCGCCACGTTCTAGGCTACCTGCCAGAGTCTCACGCCATTGTCAGTCTTCCCCGCCAGCTCCTTGAGCCAAGACGTCCAGTCGGACGTGACCCGACACCCGCGGAGATGGAGGCGGAGGGCTTGATCAGGTACCACCCCGCCATTGAGATCGACCCCAGACAAGTTATTACCCACCAGCGCGACGTCATTGGCGTGCAGAAGATCATTACCTCGCCTACCATTGTGGAGAGCACCAGCTTGGTCTTCTCCCGGCGTCGACGTCTTGGAAGCCGTGTCGCGCCTAGCTTTGCGTTTGACATCCTCGGCATTCAACAAGATTAGCCTGATTTCGACTGTCCTTGCGCTCACTGTTGGTGTTGCCGTGTTGGGGCCCATTGTAAGTTTTTTGCTCCCGCAAACGTTTTGGCAGATCATTTGCTAACGAGAGGAATAGGTTCGCAAGAAGCAGACCAACTTGCGTTGGGCGTAGATAAAAGTATTGTATGATATCATGATATAATAGAGTCGTTTGAGTTTGTGCAATGATGTCCCTGCATGTGTCCTTACCATCACCTTTACTTGCTGTCTACAAATGGTATTGTCGACTCAGAGTCGCGAAAATGGGAAAAAGTTACCATTAACAATGCACCACTGTATAAGGCCTCTTGTGACTGCCTAGAGTTGCGCCTAGATGTAGACATAGTCTCATGCTTTACTGTAGGACGTGTTGATGGACCAGCTTCCACAGCCCGTTCTGCGCGATGCATAAATGTGAGGTGAAAACTCTAGACCGTCATGAAAAGGGGCATCTCAACTGTCAATATGAAGCCGGTCACGATTTGACAACTTGGTGGCCTGCCGGCTAGACATGTTCATCTCTACGTGCTTCTACATAATCATGAACGCATGAACTATTGACTTTGGGAAGTGTTCAACAAAGTCAGTGGCGTCCTAGACGTTGCCAAAAGCTTTAAGCTTCAGTGTTGATTCGTGGGTCTTACTGCTTTTCTTGGGAGGGAGTCTGGGAACTAGATCCGCGAGCCGCGTCGATATTCTGGATCTATCTATTGGCAAAAGTGAAGCTTGCTGTGAGGAGTAGTTGCCAGGATGACGTTCTAGTGGAATTGGCAATGAAATCGGCGAGAAGATTGAGGTATATGAGGAGATGCTTGAGCTTCAAAACTCCATTGTGTGGTATTGATACATGGTCCATCATTCGCGCGCGAGCAGTGTTCCCGCCGAGTTCCCTTCGTCTTGACACCTAGCAACAGCGCCGCACTCGACACAACTCCAATAATCAACTCAGTCAACTTCTAAAAACCGGCCCTTAATCGAATTTGAGGCCAAAGTGAATTTGCGCCGTTAAGTACTGAGCTATCTCGCAACTCAGTAAAGTTTCGTATGCTTAGGCTTAACCCTAAAAGCTGAGTAGGAACAATAGGCTATGGCTGTGTAGAAAATAAATGCCGAGCTCCTCGAAAGTTTTTTTACTTAAATAATTGGTTTGGCACTCCAAGTAGATGTTTCGAGATGCTGCTTTCACTTTCACTGATGTTCAATGTTCACATGGACTATGACTACCTGTAGGTTCAGAGAATACCGAACCACGACGTGCCGGCCATTTCTGTGGATACTTTCAACATTGGACGACGTGACTCTTTTGGTCGTTCCATTTTGCTCAATTATAGCTGCTTTCTGACCTATTCATGCCAATTGGTGCGTGCCACGAGTCGTAACAGTCATCAACGTTGTAAATCGTTGGACGGAATGTGTCGAGAGATATGGCGCACAGCAATGAGCACATATTCTAGGTTTGTAGTAGCTCAAAGTAACCGATCTAGAACAAAGAGGTAAAAACTAATCTACACAATGCGATCTATGGGAGAATCCACATGGTAGAATGTCTCGTAAGTGCTAGTAATTTTCTGTCTCGGGACAGAAAAAATGTATTATTGTTGACAGATTCCAAGAGCACCGCCCAAACTCCATAAATCAAAAAATTAGAAACGAATTCATAATAAAGCTGTTCGACTCTATCAACAAATTTAATATGCATACAGAGCTGAACATCATGCACTGAATCAATTTATGAGCGCTTCAGCGCAAAGCAAATCACCGTTAGGCAAGGTGGGAACAATAGTATCGCAATATCAGTGAGAGTTGCTGCCTCGACACACGAGTAAGTGTCTGCCATTATCTCTTATGCCCTAGCAATGCAACGCAAAAGGCTCCTTTCTACTTTTGCTACCGACATCATGTGGGTAGCCAAATTAAGCTTAATTCATCGTCGCGCTGTCTGACTATGGTCCATCTGATGTCGGCATTGACTTTCGTCTGAACGACCAGCCTGTCTTTCCAAAACAAACATCAGATGTACGCTGAATCTCTCTCATCACTCAGCAAGACTTTGCATTTTAGAAACATCATCACAGCCTACTATTTCCTCTATTTCGGTGAGATCCTACACAAGGCTCCTTTGTAAGTGTAAAGCATTGTCTACACTGCTGAAACCGAACTTCGCGACATCACACGATACAATCGCGCCTGGCGTCTACGAAAGCAGCTGGATGCGCTATTTTCTCTCATAAGATAAACAACACGCCCGAGGCAATATGCGCTTGTTAGGACCAGGCATGCTAACGGTGTAGCCTTCTTTTCAGGTGAGGCGGAATTAGGATGAATGCGATGAGGATCGAGGCTGGGGACGCCCAACCACCCACGCTATCAAGCAGGCTGTATTGGAATTCTTCGAATATCTTAATGCAAGTGCCTTGATTCAAGCGCTTCAAGTGTTGGTTGCTTTCGCATATTGCCTTTCATCGATATGCAGTGATACACATGATTGGACGTTTCCAAAGATTCTCAGTCCGGCGGGCATAGACCTTGTGACCTTTTCCAATAGGGCACACCAAGACTGAACCTGAGAAAAGACCTCATCGGTGTCATCTAATGTGGCCTGGCGCATTAGTGTCCATGTGGTTGCCTTGTATAGTGGAGAAGCTGACGATGTTATGTGGACATATGTTCTAACCTCAACAGATCTATCGAATCCAACGCCCCAAATGTGCGGCTTCTGTGTTGGCGGTGCAGCAAGAACCCTCGCCAATGACCGCACTAAATATCATCGAAGGTGGGGGGTTTAGATAAGTGAAATGGTACATCCCAAGTGGCACATTTGTCTGGGAGCATTTCCCTCGAGAATGTTCACTTATTATTTTCTCAGTGAACAGTCGTGGGATTTGTGTTGAATTTGAATTCCACTGCAGTTCAATATTGTCACTGACTATTTTATCTTGTCCAACTCACAGCGTCGCAGTTGGACACGGGCCACTTCAGACAAGGGCCCTTGCCATGTTTGATGAAGAGCTGGATGAGTTAGGCAGAGAAATACGGTGGCTGGCGAGATATCCCTGATTTCTCATATGTATCTTCACCGCTTCCAAGCACAGCATTCTGAGGGAGGAGCTAACCGGTAATCTTGGGCTTTCCTCTTAGGTAGTGATGGTCCGGTTCAATGAACGAATGACAGAGCACATGATTAACTGGTCAAGCGCGCTAATTACTAGCATCTTAAGACTGTGCCGTTATTACTAGGTCGGACTATTATGTCACCAAGAGTGACTCATGACTCACCGCCATGTTGAACAGGAAAATAGAGTAACACCGCTCATTTCGAGAACACAGGTGTGTTATGAACGCCTGAGATGTCAATGTGAATTCGAGGGATATGGATGGAGGCCTGCAACCTGGTTGCCTGCTCGAAAAGCACAGGGTGCATTTTCGTCCGTATAAATGGTCTCACATGCTTTACCTCGATGTGAATTCTATTTCACACGATTCACGAATCAATCTATAGTGTCTTGATACTTCGATGTGAGGGACTGTAGCAACTGGTCTCACAAAGCTCGAGTTTTTATACTTGAGGATGTCTTCAATCAAAGATCACGCCAGAACGGCCTTGTGAACCCCATCATGTACTACGGAACGTTGTTCGGTCAGGTTTTCGCGTTCAACAAGCTAGCAATTTGTGTGATCAAGCGTCTATGAGAGCGTACCAGGTTGAGTAACAATTTGCAGTCGTGTAACCTCAGGCCGAAGTCAGACAAGAACGCCAATATCAATTCCTACGCGCATGTATACAAATTTGCATGTTGACTGCTGTATCACGCTGAGGATGCCCCTCATGTTCGCATCAGAGCACCTCATGCTGTGGACCGCCAGGTTACTGTTAACTAAGCAACCAAGTCCTGGGTCAAGGACATTTGATACGCTATCTAAAACGTCATGTCTTGATTAACATGCCTGATCGATGTGTGAGGCAATGAAAGGCAGACCAGATGCCTTGCGAATCCTCATCCTTCACGTCCTCCGAACCCAGACGCAATGTTCTGGAGACGAATCGGAGGTTCGCCACCTGGACTCCTGTCCAATGTCAGGGTGATCAATTTGGCTGCCTAGACTTCCCTGTCATAATGATCTGATCCTGTCTCTCTTATCTTTCACCGAAGGTATGCAAAGCTATAGTAGCCACGTGAAAATTTTGAAGATCCCAAATACATAAGGTAAGCCAAGGTCCATGACCTCGTTTGCCTTACCTCGCCTGAGTCTTTCCTTCCTTCTTTTTGCCTTATCAGATGGCTTCTGTAACACTTGGCGACTTAGAAGATGGCAGTGCGAGGAGACTCATCAACTCTCACTCCCGATCAAGGAAACGTAAGTGCCGACGCCAGTGCTCAGGCTAATACGAGGGAAACCCACTGAGAGTCCCGGATCGAGCCGGGGCTATCCCGGTCCGGCGGGTACCGGGTGAGGCGGGCTGGCGCGCGGAGAAGCACGGCAGACCCGTTGAAGAATGATACCTACCAATGCTTCAGGGTTAAGGCGGGCTCTCCCGTGCCTTAAGTTCAGACGTACATCCAGCGCGCAAATTCCCAGCAATGGAAATGGGCTCCGTCGATGACCCTGAAAACCTAGAGGTCCGACAGGCCTTGGAATGCCACTTACCGACCAATGGGTACCTAGTAGACTGCCAGATGCTCTAATGCCTAATGCCTGCGCCTTCAACCATTGGGCTCTCTGCATCAAATAATCCTGGTTGTTTCTTGCCATGCGTCAGCACTCCAAGATCCTCCCTGATGATATTCAATATTTGCATGGCTTATGGAGCTGAGCTGTACCATCTGAAGCCTACGTATTATGCAGCCTATGTTTCGTTGGGCAAGTATGCTTTCGCAGAACCGAATCAGCTTAAACCGTCGGTGATGTCTTTCATGCATCAGTATCGAATGGTGGTGAGGAGATCAATAGCGCCAACAAAGATAGTAAGCAGTACGCAGTCATCACAACAAGAAGAAGCGTGGAAGGTAAATGCCCCGCCGGCCTAGAGCTCACGTGCGCAGCCGCATCCTCGCATGAGCAAAAGATTGGATGTCGAGCGCGCCACCCGATGTAATTAGTTGACCTATGATTTGGGCGTAAGCCCTACAACTTTCGCCCCGATTTATTCGTGTTTAGATCTGATAGCGGGCCAGAGAGATGGGCTCTCAATGTCCACCTGACATCCTCCGAATAGCCGAATGCCACGAGTGTTAAGTGCCGAAATTGATGTCGAACGCACAGAGGGAAGGCATCAAATCGTAGATACTAATGTTTTGGGTTGAAAGCAGGCGTCCCGTAGGGCAGCAAATGAACTCAGAAACATGATACGTGGCGACGCATTGAATTCAGCGCCGGAGAACCTTGGTCACTTCGACCGAGAGATCAGTGGGATTCGGATAAGGCGCCATTTTGAGGCTTCTCGGTGATGTGGGTAATTCGTTGCGAAGGTCAGTTTCTCTCCCGCGTGGCGTTGTTGATCCTAAGGATACCGATTTTGTTTTCGTCTTGGTTTCAAGCAAGCCCCGAAGAACGGCAGGCTGAGATCTATCTCTCCTTTTAACGGCCCGAGACTTGCCTGGGTCAGAATAGTTTTCAGCGCGAAACCGAAAGTCCCGAATCCCTAACGAGGGTGGATGACGAAAATCGATGCGAAGTTGTGCAACCTCGGTCTGAGATCTCCTTGTATGACAAGGCCTGACCGAACTTAGTGAGCTTTCCCAAGGAAAAACTTGGGTAGCCAATCACATCAACATCCGCTGTCAGACGTTGAATAATTTCGAAGTATCCCTATATCAGCTACTGCTTCCCACTGCTTGTTGAGCCATTTGCAGACATTCAAGGACAGCGAAAGGTGTGCTGGCGTGCTCCATAATGAAGGCTGGTACGCTCGGGCCGGGGCGAGCGGCATGCGTGAGACCGGTCTCGGTGCTTTAGGAAAGCCCCCGTGCGGAGCTCTGTCGCCGGTCAGGGCCGAGAGTAAGATCCACTTGTCAGTTTAGTTGCCGGTAAATCGTAAAGATGTTCTGTTGCACCAGCAGCCGCCTCCAAGCGTACCGTCGTACACGAATCCCCAATTGGAAGCCGCTGGTCTAGGGCCGTTAGAGTCGTACAGAGTACTACAAATTACGAGCTCAGATATGCAGAGTGAAAGATGCTAATCACTCGAAAAGCTTGCTCTGGTCAAGCTGAGGTGTGCAATGGAAACATGGACATTGGGCTGCCATCATTGCCCCTCTGCAGGTGTCCATTATACGGGAGGGAAAGCACTTTCCCGAACATCTGGACGAGTAGGATGCCGCCCGTAACTTGTGGCGGTGGAAATGGGTAAGATTCCCATTCAGGGGTCACTGATATTGCAAAGTCTTTGCAGACACGGGTAGGGGTCTTATGTGAGGTCATCACGGAAAAAAAGCAACGTATTCAGGGGCAGATATGGCCGAACCCTTGCGACAAACGACCCCCTAACTACACACACCTCTTAATCGCCCACGGTAATCTTGAAAACTGTGCAAGGTAACTCAGTCAATCATGCAGTTTCAACAATGAAATTGGAAATCCTGGTGTAAGGGAGTTCCTCTGTATGTTTGGGGTTACCAGCAAGGAGGGGGACCACGTGGCGCAGCAGCAAACAGGAGACAGGTTGATGGCCAATGAATCACCAACAATTACGCGCCGACGTCGCGTCGCCAACACCGAACCCCTTGAACTCATGCCTTGAATAGCTTGAGGTAAAGAAACGGGCGCAGGCACCGGCACCATCAGCCCCATTGACCCAAGGCTATTCAAAAGGGGTTGTTTGCCTATTGACTTCAGAGTGATGTTGATTGGAAGCATCAGGAAATAATAGGGCACAATGATGCAGCCAAGGGAGACAAAGGTGTGGTAAGATAGCCAATAGAATTAGACGTGTTTTAGGGATGCTTTGATATTCACCCTGCGATCCCAATACATTTTCGAATTCCAAGGGTGCAACACAGGAGACGTCTGCCTTGCAGGGCAATCTCAAACACAAGGCTCGCGTAGGTGATAGACGTGAACCGATATTGGCATGACCTCACTCAGACCTGGCACCAACATTGGAAGGCGCCTTGCGGCATTGAGGCAACCAGGTCACCAGCCTTGCGGCATGCCTGGCGTTGAATATCAGCGTGTCGATCGCATATGATGCTGGTTAATCATAACTCGGAACGTCGGCAGGCGGCCCCCGGATCTGCAGGAAAATACCTCGACCGCAACCATGTCCACTGAGACCAGACACGAACAACCAGCTTGATAGTCAATGGCGCTTGCCCATAAGTCGGCCGCCGTGGCTGTTGGCAGGGCGTTATGTTGCCCGCAAGCTGGCTTAGTATCAACCAACCGCAGATATGTTCTTTGATTGAATGGCTGAAGGAAAGTTTGCTAGCATCGTTGGTTTGCTGCCCACCGCCACTTTCCGGGTGTTGCGCCATTGATACTGCGGCGCGGCTGTGGAGAGGTCGTTGTCGACGGCACAGTGCCGCTGTCCATAAATCCATTGCCGCAATGCCTCGCTACCGCATAGGGCTGATTGCTGGGTCTGAATGGGGGCTGGTAAAGTTGCCTGGCTGCCTTCACCGGGTTTGTACTCTAGCCGAGATGACGAAGTATCGGTTGGCCGTGAACAGCTTCTAAGAGCTCTTCACCGACGGGCACATGCCGTCTTGGGCATGTTGGCCATTCCTTTGACCCGTAACGTGTACCTAGTCAAGTGTGGGATGCGGCTCGTAAACGGTCAGGCGCATAGTCTGCCTCTTAAGGCAAAATCGATTGTGGTCCTATATCAGGAGACTCCTATGACGTCTCGGTGTGAGAATTTTCACGACGAATAATAGTTTGCGGCGTAACATTGGTTCTGTAAAGCTCCCAGCTTTGTTTAGCTGTTCAATGACGGGAACGGATGCTAGGTGTGGAGATTAGGCTGTCAAGCGTCGTCAAATCTCCCGATGGTAAGGTGATGGGATGGCTCATGACGAAAACATGTGCTTTGTTCTGTCGAATTGGAATTCGGAGTTGGCAGCTTTGATATCATGCCACGGCGACTGGTGATGGAGATTATGGCCCAGAGGCTAAATGAAGGCGACAAGATGCTACGTTTTGTACCTTGCTTGACCTTGCTTATTTGAAGGGGACCATGACGGCATTGAGACATTTAAATGCCACCGAGCCAGGTGGTGAGCGATGGAGGAGATGACATTCCGCTTGGGTGGATGACAGGTTCATCATGAGATGAGATTACGATGAGACTTAGCCGGATTGGTGAATCAGCCCTGCTACCTTAGTCCGTGTCTACTTAGATCTCCACTTTAAAGCGGGTCTGGGGCACGGATGGTTGTTGCCTACATCAATAGTGGGTCTTTCCTACTTTAGTCAAGGGGCTCTATGGGCAGTGCTTAATTGACGTTCTTCTATACCCGTAATACCCGTGCCTTGCAGCTAGCTACCTTGTCCGTGTCCGCTGACGACTTCACCTCTATGTAAGTTCAACAACCGTGGTCTTTCATTTAGTCGAATTCCACATATTTCGATACAGTGGTGGTTGAAACTTCAGTCGTGTCCTTTATCGTATGAAGCTGGCAAAACAAATTATAAGCTACTATCGCGTCTACACTCAACTTTGATGGATATGGGTATTGATTTCATGCCATGCCTAAGGTAAATACCAGAATAGAGAATAGAGCTAGGTAGATCTTTGGGAACATCCACACTCCCTCACGAGCCTATTCTAGACACGGTGAATGCCAGCGCATTTCATAGTGGTCTCACATCGTTCAGGATTAGTAGAAGTCCCGATGCTAGCCACGAGGATGCGGGCCCGCCTGGCCTCGTCCTGTCCGGCCCTCTCATGCAAAAGGTTGGGTCTTTAACACCATTAGATTCTATCTGTCCAATAACGCTTGCCACGTTTTGCAATCATCATGCAGCAAATGTTGGAAATGTGACCTGGTTGACACGCCAACGCCCTGGATTCATGTTTGATTTCCTGCATCATCCTTATTTCAATGATGTGCATGGCTAATAAAGCGCATTTTGACGATCCAGGAAGGTTGCTGAATGATTACATCCAATTAGGCATTTTTTGTGGTGCTGGACAAAATTTGGCGATAAATGCACTCAGGATGAGTATGTATAGTTCGCATGATGCGCCTAAGGCTTTGTATTGTGGCTACCTAGGACGGTTAGAATCGGATACCTCAAGCGGATTCCGAAGAGACCACAATGTGCTAGTGAGTTCTGAATCACGTTTCACTCCATGTGTGTGCTGGGTCCAAAATCTGAAGCTGAATACAGCCTTGTTCTACTAAGTTCATAGCTTGCTCTAATTGGCTTGCTAACTGTTGAATTTCGAATAATGACTATGTTGCAGGAGTCAAGAAAAGTGTTTTAGGAGCAAGACCATAATTCTAACGCAATCTGAGAATTATGACTCTAATGCTACATAAGGTAGGCTGTATTCTAGAATGTTCTCAAAAATTAGTATTTGTAATGTTTTTAGGTGTTAACAGTGATAAGTCCGCAAAGACCGATGGAAGATTTTTGGATGAATGACGTTTGATACTGGTATGCTCATCCGTCGTAAGAGCTAATTCAAGAGCCTCAGGCCGCTGTATGTAAGATCCTCGCTAAAGGTTGCGTTCTGCCTAAAAGTCCGAAGAGAACCGGAACTAAAAAGATACTCTGCAGCTGTCTATGCCGAGTCCCAATTAATGGACCTCTGTGCATTGAGTGATGTAAAAACAAGGCAGATCAGTGAGGAGCAGCCTCGTCCTGGGTTCAAGGGGTTGTTCTAGCCTTGCGGCACCGACAATTGTTCAAGTCAGGCTCAAGACTTTTGGATGCAGCCAACGGAGCTGACCACACCATCTCACTCTATCCGTTGAGGACTTTGCAATTGGCTTGTGATGATTCAGTCCGTCGTTGGTTGCCTGCACGTTGCCCTGTCGTCGAATAGTTGCACCGTTGCTTACCCCTGGCTCCTGAGAGCCCGGGAAGAGCTGACACTAGGCATTGTGGGCAAATGCAGCGTGATAATGGTGGCCAGCCATAGGACGATCCACTCTGAACGATCGGTGAAGTAGATGAATCGATTCGTTCCAGATGCTTCGGAGCCAAGGCAGCTGCGACAGTGATGATTCTGGTGATATCCAATCTCAGCCCAGAGTTGTACATGGCTGAGGTGAATGTCTCCAGACGCCGGACGCCTGATCTAACAGAGTTCCACGGGTCATTGAGTAAACGGTCAGCGCCAATTGCGCACAGAAGGCCCGAATAAAAACATGCGTTTGTATGGAGCGTGAGTATTTCGTAATGTCGTTACGGGTCCAGTCGGCATACGAGTATCGGTTATCGAGTTAGGGCTCAGCCAGCCTCGTCGTATTAGCTCGGGCGACATTGTAGAGTCGCCTTCTTACGTATACGATGTCTGCAAGTCTATTTCAGCTGGAACTCATGTGGGGTAGTGTCCTTGAGAGGCTTCAAAACCATGCGTAACCACCCACGTGCCACTGTCGATATTGGCCACCAGGACCTTCCTCTCCGCCAAAACAAACCATCCAGCTGCAGCCGAGCAACCCAGTGTCGGGTTTCATCATTCAAAGTTTTTGAGAGACCGCGGAAAAATCGATCAGTGGTGGCTGGTACGAGAATTTCGGGGTGATAAATTATCCGCTTCATCATTGTTGCGTTGCTTTACGGGCTTGCCGATGCGATACGGTAATTTGTGTGGCTGTGTTCAACCAACCTGGTGGCGTTGAGGACTGAGAAGTCGGGTTGGTCGCCACATGACTGAGAAAATTTGTCAGACCAAGAGGAAGAACCGAGAATTATGTGATCAGAAGCAATATGTTTGCCACGAGGCCTCCGATTCTTAGAATCTTTCCCACCAGACCATCTCCTTGAAAGGTCAGAAGTTGAAGATGTTTCCCGGTAGTACCCGTGTGGCTGTTGACTCAGTTGAGATGGGGACTTGTGGTTCAGTGCAGTTCTAACCAATGAAAGAGGTAGTATGTAGAGCCAATGACACCTCAGAGCGAGCTCCACAGCTTGAGAGAGAAGAAAGGCAGTAGGTAGCCAGGCTGACAGCCTGGCGGAAGTTGGCTTGAATGCGAGACTCTGACACTCAAGGCCTAGTATTGGTTGTGGGTTTGGGACAAAGCATCAAGCCAACAAGACAATGAGACTCGCCCAAACTCGCACTGGCAATGTCTTCTTGTGAAAAGAAAGATGTATGAACATAGGAGAAGAAGCACTGTCAATACCTTTCTGGTGGCACATATGGCCGGGATTTCGGTCAGCAGAGCCCAACGTTCGTAGTAGCAATTCTCGAGACTGTCAGCTGGACAGAAGAGCCGGCGGCCTGACACGATAAAATGTCTCCAGGGTGAAGAAGTGCGGGACGATTCCATATTTATTGGGTTGGCCAGTTGAACTTATGTAAGTAAGCCGACGTCAAGTGATCGCGAAACACTTCTCATGGAGGTGGGTTGGGCCAGATTTTGGCCCCCAAGCGGCTACGGTCGCCGCTAAACAAAAGGCACATGATCCCCCGGCACCCGACACCGCGACTTGAATTTGTGCACAAGTCTTCTCATCCCATTTGATGCGAGTACATCGCGTAGAAACGCTGGTCAGAAGTGGCTGACACCGTTTACGAGACTCCATTTTCATGACTCTTGAAGGTGCAAATGACGGGACCGGAAAGTGCAAAAACGCATCCTGACCACTGATCTGAGAAGACGAGATCGATCTTGTCGGGCAGCGTGAGGAACAGCTTGGGTGCGGGTGGACAGCACCTAATTATATGTGATGGTGCGCTTACGGAGTACTAGTGGAAGAGATTGGGCAGTGAGGGGGGTTTCTTGGGAGCTGATGTGGGCGAAGGGGAAGTCCCCCAGGACAAGAAAACTGCCTGGCGTGGCTGGTTCGCGGACCAGATTGCGGCTCAAGGTAAGGCAACCGAGCTAAAGCCCAGGTGGCGGTAGGGGGCGGGGATATATGCCTAGATATGTACACCCGCTTTGAACATACCTGGAAATGGTTCGCCGCGCATCCGCCTCACTGTTAGGCAGGCTCATGGCCTTCTATGAGAAAGATCCTCGAAGATAGCTTCCGAGCTTTCTTTCATGGAAATCTTGCGAACAGTTCGCACGATCCAGCAAGATTTTTAGTCCCCATGATATGAAGGGGATGAAGCCAGCTGAAGTACTGTTGAATTTCCGTCTCCTCACTTCCCTCGGCTCGAAAAGCCATCAGGAATTACGTTTCCCCGAAGCTTTGACGTCTTTGCTGTCCTCGCGACAGTTCTGCACGGAACACGCACGAATATACGTTGAATATGACGGATAAATCTCGCGGTGGTGGTCTCGACCTTTCCAAAAGACTCACAAATTACAAGCGGGCCAACGACATAAGTCTTCGAAAATGCGCCCATTGTCCCGACTATACGTTTCCTGTACGTCCCACAAGGAAGACGTGGGCGGCACTTCCTAGAGTCTGGCCATAGCCATAGTAGGCATGACAGCGACCAAAACGATTTAGTAGACAGGACTTGGTTACGGTAATGCCGTCAGTCGCAGAGCCGCATATTCCAGTGCTAACGTTTACTGCTATAGCATTAAGGGACAACAAGTACGCCCAACGTCGAACCAACCACAGTCCGCAACCGATCAACATACAACAGCATCAAAAGACAATGCGGACCCAAGCACTCAGACGTCCGTCGCCGGGCACGATAGGCAAGGAGCTACTAGCCCCTCCTCGGAAAAGAATAAGAGGAAGGATGGGGATCATAGGTCTTCGCATCCAAAGCGTAGTCGTGCCCGGCAGCAACCACAAGTTTCTGGTGCCAGCCATGCTGAAGACAGTGACTTCCAAAGAGACCCGGCACACAAGGCGGGCAGGCTGTGGACTCCTGAGGAGGGGGCATCTACGCCGCGACGGCCCGATGCTGGGCGCTCGAAAGAGAAAGATGGTGCAGACCTACCTCGGGCAGCTTCCAATCGGACGTTCGAGCATCCGCGTTCCTCTGATTTTGATAACACTGAAGTATTAATCAAACAGCCAGAGACGCGCCCTATTAGCCAAGAACAACTTGTAGCTGAGGTAAAAGGCATTTACGCTGGGCTCGTCATGGTTGAGTCGAAGTGTATCGAGGTCGACAACGCTCAAAGTTCAAATAACGAGACCAATCCCAAGCTGAATAATGAGCAGTGGCAGGCATTGATTGCTTTACACCGAACTCTGCTACACGAACACCATGATTTCTTCCTTGCTTCGCAACATCCGTCTGCAAGTCCAGCATTGCGTCGGCTTGAGCAAGTACGCAATGCCGGCGCGCATGTGCCATGGCATTCATTCATTTGGAGCTTTTGCGTCATCGTCTTCCTGCCTCGCTCGAACATATGCTTACATTCATTTATTTGGCATACTCGATGATGGCTTTGTTGTATGAGACTGTTCCGACGTTCGAAGACACTTGGATTGAGTGTCTTGGCGACTTGGGCCGCTATCGGTCAGTAAATTCAAGACAGACATTGTTACCCATCTTCCTGCTGCACACGTATTGACTCTTTACTACAGCATGGCTATTGAGGATGATGATCTCAAGGATAGAGAAGTGTGGACTTCAGTGTCTCGACACTGGTACTCAAAGGCTAGTGATAAGGCTCCTCAAACGGGCCGTCTTTACCACCATCTCGCAATTTTGGCGCGCCCAAATGCTCTGCAGCAGCTTTTCTATTACACGAAGTCTCTCTGCGTGCCAGTTCCCTTTCTGTCTGCTCGCGAGTCAATTATGACTCTATTTGACCCGCATCTCAATGGCACACAGACGAGGCTGCAGGAGATCGACGCCGCCTTTGTGCGCGCTCATGCAATCCTATTTTCGGGCAAGAATACTGATCAACTCTTATCGTCAATCAACGAGTTCATCGATAGCTTGGACAATCACATCGCACGTCACACTCGTCGCTGGCTGGATAGCGCATACTATATTTCTATCGCGTTGGGTTGCTCACTTCTCGAATACGGTAGCGAAAGCAATCCCATCATGAGAGCTCTTAAATCTGGCCGTGCCGATGACGCAGACGTCCCAATGGAAGAGGCTGAGACTTTCGCTGCTCCAACACAGAAGTTCCTGGACGCCTTGGATTTCGCAGCTCGCACTCATAATGTTGTGCTGAGACGGTTCGAGAACATCCGACCATACCTACGTCACTCTCTCACTCCTTCAGCACTTGTCTCAGTTCCCTGCAGCAATGGGACTGATAGAAGAGAAGATGCCTTGGAAGCTCATGGCTTTGCTTCTTAACACCGTCATGCCAACCGATATCACTACTGAAACAATCAAGATCATTGAGTCGGAAGAATTCCCCCGGCCAGATAAAGGTGACCCTCGTCCCCTGCCGGACGATTTTGCGCAGCGAGGCCTCCTTTGGGTTGATAAATACTATCCAAACGATTGGTTCACGGCCACGAAAGTGGATGACGATGAAAAGTATTTCGAGGTTGCGTCAATGATGGAAGAGCGCTCACAGCGCTGTCTTTGGCTGGGTTGTCGATTAGCAACATCGGGCAAGTGGTTGACTTACGACGAGGAAGCGAAGCAATTCGGCGTGTCGCCGCAATTCGATATAGAAATCCCTGATCTGAGCACCGATGTCACACCTGCGGGAGCATCTGAAGATGCCGATGTGATCATTCCAGATGCGCCTGACGCAAGCCAATGACGGTGGTGGACTGGTATTTTCCCTTGGTGGGAAGCGTTGCTATGGATTCTTTTGGGTAGAAATAGGGCGTTTCTCAGGCGTTTTGATTGTTTGTTTCTCCTGCTTCTGGTTTGTTTTCCTTTCCGCTGCAACGCTTCTCGCTTAGGTGAACCAGTCATCTGGGCTACATATCTGTTATCTCTGGCCGAAGCTTGGGCTACAGACCAGAGACGAAAACGATCTGCGAGTGCACACACGCGCAAGGCAGTATCGTTGTCACTCGCTCAACAATTGATCCGGCGAGTGCAAATTGGGGTATATTAGCGAGCCGCTCGCTTCTCATAAGTTGGAAAGACGTTGGGGAGAATTGCAACAGGTGGGTCACTAAGATTCCATTCTCAAAGTCTGCGCTGATTTTGTTCTCAAGTATATTTATATTGCCTGAAGTAGATATTTCAAAATACAATTTCGCCAGTATAATGTTTCCGTTATCTGATTCTGATGAGATGGCCGTGAATCAAGCCCGGGTGCGGGATGCAGTTCGGCCCGGCCCCGGCGGGAGATCGGCGCTGCATATGCCAACTGGCCGCAATTAAGTGAATCTGATCGATCGTGATTCTGCCACTTTTTGAAACTATAGAGACTTACTGTAATACAATGCTGAGTAGAAATGTTTCAGATTTGTACCGTATGTACGTACTCGGAACGGGTTAGATATCCCGTCGGCATTCTGGGGATCGGCACCGGAGTCTCTCTATAAGGGTCCGTTCAGGCCAATAAAATTACTCTATCCTCTTATGCACATGACTGTACGAATTCGGAACTTGGTGCAGAGACTTTGCAACTGTA
Source organism: Colletotrichum scovillei (assembly GCF_011075155.1). Lineage (NCBI taxonomy): Eukaryota > Fungi > Ascomycota > Sordariomycetes > Glomerellales > Glomerellaceae > Colletotrichum > Colletotrichum scovillei. Next base: position 985,582 of record NW_023336264.1, read on the forward strand.
TGCAATGATTCGTTACGTAGTAGTTCATCGGGGCCTATTCGTCGGATGAGGACTGCTTAGATTCTCGTATAGATAACATCTGATTCTCACAATGCAGGCATGAAAGTTCGTGGCATCCCCCTCCAGAGTTAGCCTGATCAACAGCTGGACACGCGCAACCTCTATGGGAACCTGCACGCAACGAACTAATATGCACCGACCATTGGTTCATCATTACCAAGGTGCCATCGATGTGAAATGTAATTTCACAAGGCAACCCACCATTGAAGTCAGACGTCGGTGACGATGCTACGCGTGATCAGCCACCGTATTGACGAAACCGTCGATATACGCCCGCAATTCTGCCCCCAACATACTTTCCCGGCCGACAAGGCGACTTCAATCCTACGCCCGGATGGGTTGGAGAATGGCGTGTGCAAGGTGTCGTAATTTTGCGGCGGAGCGAAAGGTAGATCTGGGGCTAATACGACCCTCGACCGGAAGGTACGGGACATGCACATGTACGAAACAGCACGATTTCTCATACCACTACGGACCGAATCTTGCAGCATTAGGTAGCGCACTTGCCGAATTACCTCGGGAACTGTCAGCATAAGGCAAATATGCAGAAGAAGCCTTCTTCCTCAAACACACATCTCCGTCCGAGGTCGGGGGTGTCGGGTGGTTTCAAATACGAAAGTCGCCGCGAGTTCAGGTCCAGTCCGGCGTTGCCGAACGGCAGACGTCCGTCAACCCGGTGTCTCCACGGGAACCATTCCGGGATGCTGGGAGCCAGTGGCACTGTTCAATTGATCTTACCAGCGTCCGGTTCCACGGACCCTGAATGCTGACTGCGCAGCGGGTATTCCTCCGCTTGGTCGTCCGAAACTAATTACTGCGTCACAAAGTGTTCCAACTTCCAGCTGCGGTTATTAGTGGTTGCCTCGCGTGCTTGGACACAGCCTAGCAGCTGCCTTGCGACGGCTGCCTTGCGACGGATTTTGTGGGAACTCGGGCCCGGACAGGTAAGGTAGCTTTGGTTCAGCGTTGAGTCTCTTCCAAAGGTCGGAACTTCTCAGGTGCACTGAACTTCGCCATGCGCCGGACTTCATATCGCAATGGACTTATGTGCACCAATATCTAACTTTAGCATTGACTGATGATTACTGTGCTGGAAGGGTGAACTCCTTCGTGACGCGGCGGGGGCTTATGCTGCTTATACATATATCTATCCGTTGTGGGATTGATCGTCAGCTCACTAACCTCTCGAGACTTGTCAGCTTCGCCCGATCTCGCAGCCAACTGGTCCAAGGGATTTGGTGCGCCTTTTCAAATCCTTGGAGGACGAGAGGTAAGCCCAGAAGAAAGACCCGGTCACCGGTGGGATGCGGAATAGTCGCTATTTGACGAGCTGCATGTCATCAATCATGGGTATTATTCTATCTGGTAATTTGGTTTTAAAAGATGATTCTCTTTAATATGAAGTGTTTTGTCTCGCAATGCAGCCCATATCTCCCCCTGCAACCCCGATACGGGTACCTCATACGGGTTCGGGACGCCTCGTTTTGGAGCGATTGCCTAATGCCCCTTGCAAGTCATGCCTTGATTATTGGTTATGCTAGTTAGACGAAGAGCTCTAAGTGCAACAAAAGTTCGCATCTCAATCATCCCTGTGGCCCATGTGCTCTCCTCGTGCTACGCACGAGCATGAGCGAAACGCGCCAACCGTCTTCGAAAACCTACTACAGTAGACGACCAGGCTGCGAGCAGCTCTCCAAATCTCACCGCATGTTCCATTCGCAACAAAGCACAATCTTACAAGGCAATGGCTACGTTGTTTACCTATTTCATAATGGCTTGATCTCTGCTGAGCTGCACTAAGCGCCCAAGGTGCTCTGGTGGTATTTCTCTTCGGTGTTTTCTCAAAGATTTGTATTGGGTGCCATCCAGCTCGAGATTTGAGGGGTACCATCATTGCACTGTTAACGCCCGCAGATCATGCAAGGCATGCACCCTCTCATTGAATTGAGAAGCCACAAGACACAGTTCAAACCCCTCCATTCCAACTTCCTCGGTGAGGCATTTGTCATTCTGCGCGTCATTGTACACCGAAATGCTGACGTCTAGATGCACTGTCCAGGTGATAGGAACACCGTGATTCAACGATTTCAGACTTTAGAACTTGTTGAGATGAGCATGAGATTGCCGTTGTCATTAGGAGTGAACAAATTGGACATACTCGAGTTCGGTGATCAGCACAAGAGCTCATTAGAACAGATCGTGATCTCAGCCTCTCAGAAGAGCTTGCATCCGACTTCTCGACGAGGGTTGGCTGCACAGCAGCCAACTCTGGCACCTGGCACCACGATAGCCACGGTGACCATGCAGCCTAGCGCGCAGGCATACATGCATGTATCCCGTTATGGTAATGCAAGTGTGTTCAACGATTTGTATATCATTGTCAGAATCGGCATGTTTCGGCCCAGAAACCCATAAAGGAGAAGATTCACACGCGCGGGAAATTCTCAGAAAACCATGGCAGCCTGGCGCCAGGCAATCTTCTAGATAATTCCTGTATGTATGCAAGCGATGCAGAGAGACGTAGGAGATTATCCTGGCGTTCAACTCTTACTGGTTCGCCTACTGACCGGTCTTCATAATCTGCCTGAAATGCGGGGATTCAGCGTGTAAATTCCACAGGCATCGAACCGACTGATGCGGGAGCCTGTCGCACGGTAGCCTGCAACCAGTATCACCCTTGAATGGGAAAGGGAGCGAAGGGCTTTTCCGACTTGCCGCGATTGGCTGGCCATGGTAGCCGAGAAAGTACCAACTGTTGCACTTCCAAGTTTCCATACTGCGTGCTTTCTATGCCGAACACCAGAAGTACGATGGTGAAAGAGATGTGCATGTCAGATCATCAAGGTTGCTAGTGTTGAGCAAGTTTCGAGATATTACGTTTCAGCCAATGAAGTTTGAGCGAGTGAGATTTCTTGAAGCAGGCTGTGTGAGGCGTCACGTTGTGTACGCACATGGAAGGGTGCTAGCCTGCTAGGCGACAGAGGGATGTCGAGGTCATCCAATTGTCAGATCAAAATGTGATAGCGTTTTGTTTTTGTTCAAGTTTGAAGACGCCAGGGGTATTTAGATTTGATATGAGGCAAGTATTGAAAGGCTGCCATCACAATGATGGGATATTTACATGTTGTCAGACTGCTCATCTAGACTGGCATGGGAAAGCTCAACGTCAATGTGCAATTCATCGAAGACGCATGGGCAAGAGGGTGTGATTCTCAGGTACTTCCACACCGAGATCTTTGAAAACGATTCAGGCTGTAAATTAGCCTCTATGTTTCTTGAGTCGTTGCAGGTTGCCTAACCCCGCCTTCTTAGATTGATCATGTCGTCGTCAAATAAGGTACGTGACGACAGGATGATTGGATTTTAAAATGAATGCTTTACGTCACGAGGTAGGGAAGAGCAGTGAAAGGCAGCTACACTAACGAGGGGGACGGTGGATAGCCGGGCAACCCTTCCCGGAGAATGGCAAATATAGTTCTGAGATAATCTGCAATTCCAAGCGGCATGGCTGATCTCTTTGCATTCAGTGTCGTACAGATAGCATTCGAGCTACAACACCAGGAAGAGACTGGGGTAGCAAAAGCGATTCTCGTTCCCAGGCATTGTATATAAGATGAGCATATCTCATGTGCGTGCACATATGTGCCTAGAAAACGACTCGAGACCAGGCTAAGACGGGCTGCCGGGCTGAGGAGCAGCCGCATACTTAGGACAGTGTGCGTAGCCGTCACGGGAATGCAACAACAAGATCACGCACGACACCAAGATTGCGAATACATTCCAGATCTAGGTAGTTTTGACTCACAACCCTCTTTTCTCCTGGAAAGACAAATCGGAAAAAGGGGCAGGACGGCCCGGTCAGGCAACTAAATGGGCGTTCATGAGTCCAAAAACTGCCGCTTATGGTGCGGGATGTTGCATATTGGTGACACGGATTTGTTTCGGTCAAGAGCTTTCGAATTAAAGCGAAGAACGTTTTGGAATTCCCAATGCACACCTCCTTGGTGTGGTGTGGGCAAGCAGGCTGCGGCTTAAAGTTAGCACTGAGAGCGCCTCGCCACCGAAGGCATTAGCACTATCACCCGACTTTCGGCGACCAATCTTCCTTAAACTATGGGTTTAGATGGGGATAATTATTTGCACTTGGTACTACAGAATATGTGAAACATCAGATATTCTGCAGAGAAATGGTGGTGTGATTGGAAGGGACTGAAGGGCACACTGTTGAAAGGTTGGCACATCAGGCTCTGTTGTGATCCAATAATACTGATTTGTTCTACGCCAGCTCATTATTATGTTTCGTTCAATGATTAGGAACCTTGTACGAGACAACAATGGCAAGACACTCCATGGCGAAGACATAAATCGTTCAATGGTTTTCAGAATACTAGAAGGATTGAAGTCGAAGTTTAACTCTACAAACATATCAACATTGGATCATTCTCTGAATATAACGATCTGGGTTAAAGATTCACATGGTTCCATGAAGTTTTAATTGAATACGAAGACAAGTTTCGATAGAATTTTCAAACCTCGTGAGCCCTGGAACAAATTTGTAAACGCAAGTTCTGTCCGGAACTATCGTTGTTGAATCAGTACTTTGCATGGCCGCATGAAAACCAGAGGTAATTTAGGCGTCGTAATGTCTCAGAGTGATGCAATGTCTCAGAAGAGGGATTCAGTATATCTAAGCACTGATTTATTAGACAAGGCGGTCAACACCGCAGCTCAGGGGATGGGGAGGAGGTCAGTTTGCGGGTGGTTCAAGATTCAAAACTTGTGATTGAAGAAAAATAGGAAGCATAACGATTATGAGAAAGTCTTCACTACCTATGTGCAGAAAACAATCAAATGTTGGCTAAACTCGCGCATGTATGATCTGAAAACATGTATAATGCAGAGTTGCAAGCTCAATATTGCTCAATATTATAACAGCATTACTAGTTTTGAACAACTCTAATCTTGGAATATTGACGAGAACTACACGAGATATCGAAAGGAAAGAAATTCATTAAGCCAAACTTAATGTTACTTCATAGTGCTCGAGGCTCCCTGATGAGAAAATTGAATTGTATATAAGCTATTTTACCCTCATATCACTTGAAGTTATTTTCATGGGAACTTGATTTGAATGTGATCCATTAGGAGGCGATCTTTGTGCTAGACAATCGACTTAGCTCACATACACTTGATCGAGGACAATCTAAAATACGCTTAGTGGATGTAGGCTTACCGAAATACTCATGGGTGACATAACTTGACCATTACGACGCTGTAGATGAAAATCAGTCGTGTTTTGAGTGGATAGTGTTGACATCTTACAACAGCAACATTTGAAGCCGGTTCTCATATGCTTTACCTCCTAATTCACTCCAAATACCCGAGTTTGAGTAACATCTAGAGAGCAGAGAGTGCCATACTGTCTTCGTATTTGGCAAATGGCTGCATCTGGAGGCTTTAAATGAGTCGTCATGACTTGTGCTGAATTGCTGTAAAGCTTCTTTCATTCAGTATTTACTGAAGTCCATTTACAACACCCTCTCCGACGTTGGTATTTCACAACAAAGTGCGTTCTCAACATCTTGCCACAATCAAAATCTTCACGTTTCAAGGCGATTGAAAGAGAGAGATGTTTTTCGACAAGCCCGTCCTTTTACATTTTCCTATCTACCCGTAAAAGAGACCAGAGAGCCTGAGGTACCTCACATCACACGGCGGGGCACGATTAGTCGTCACCTGTGACTTCTAGATGGACGACGAGCTCCCGCCCTGGATAGAGTAACAGGAAAAAGAAGAATAGTCTGAGCGACCTTGTTGCTGCCACGAGGGAAAACAGAAACAAGGAACCTGCCTCGAGTTTCCTCCCTTGGCCTCGTCGCTTCTTTCCTCCACCATATTGTTACAATTGCGTCTTCTTCCACCCAGAATTTCCCCATTCCACGAAAAGCCATCGCAACAATTATTGCAGACTCAGAGCAAAGACCAACAAGCACAGATTCATCGAAGAATATGTCAAACGAGAGCGAGGAAGATGAGAACATCGCTCTCGCAGCGGAAGGACGAGTAGAGGTCATCGAAGGAAAGTTCAGGGAACTGAACATCCCTCTCAAATTCAACTACGAACGTATCAAGGCTGCGAGAGCAGACAAAATGGCGAAATCACTGATCCACCAGGGCCGCGACTCCGTTTCGACTGCATGGTTCGCCTGGTGTGTCGACTTCAACGTATGGGACTACATCCATGAGAAGTGTGAGTACTGTCGCAGACATCAAGTCCGAACCCTTTTGCTAACGTTCTTGAACTGCCTTCTAGTCGCCAAACATGGCGATTACGAGACATTCCCGTGGATCGACCTCGAACCGGCCGTGAAGCCCAAGACCCCCGAAGACGCCTCCGCCTGGTTCAACGGCTTGAAGGACGCCATCAAGCAAACGTACGACCTTCCCGCCCTGGAGCGGAAGAAGCTGGGCCTCACCTTGATGAGACCGGAAAAATACCTTGTGCGTGACCACGACAAAGTCGCCGCGCGTTTACGTGAAGACACTTGGAACAACGTCTTCCCCGGAAGAGTGCCTCCCCACGGCATCGCCTTTGAAGTCATCGTTCCATCTGCCGTCAAGATGTCCTCGGATCTGAAGTGGGACCTGACCCATCGAACACATCATGTCCCGGATAGAGTCAAGATTTCCACGGTTGGACGAGTTCACCGCCGCGGCCACTTTGTCATGGCGATGGTTCTCGGTTATAACCGTGGCGTCGTTGACGACCCGGAGAGCAGATTGATCCTGGCCAAGACGTACGATATCTTCTTGAAATGGGCCGTAACGATCATCATCACCGGCAGAAGCATGAAGCTTACCAGAGCTCTCAAGAACTTCGTTTTGCCGCAGCCTAATCTTGACGTTGGTGGAGAGGATACGATCATGGGAGGCACGGGAGACGAGATGGAGCTCACGCGGGAGCAGCTCGCCCTCTGCGCTGAAGAGTTTGATGTGGTGCCGTTGACTTCCGTTCCGGACTACGCTGTTTTCCGGCTGAGCGAGTGGCTCCACCGGGAGGTTGGCCGCACGTCGGCGGAGGACCGTTGCCGATTGCTACGGGAGTGGTGCCAGCTTGAGGATGGCAAGTTCCACCAGAACCTCGAGGGAATGACTCGAGAGGACCTGCAGAAGGCTTGTCATGAAGCGTGGATGGAGAAGACGGATAACTGGAAGGAAACGCTTGACGTCACGGTGTGGTCGTGGACTGAGGAGGTTTACTGGGCGAAGAAGATTGCAGAGCCGTTTGGCGCTTGAGTGAGATGATACCCGGATGAGGGAGAGGAATCATGGTACTTATGTTCATCTTCTTACTAATGGCATGGCACTCTGTTGAGTTCTGAGCAAGGACAGAAAGGGGCGACGCATAAGTCAAACTGTGGAATCATGAAGGCCGTTTTGTATTGAGTATTGTATCAATCATGTCTATTATTCACCAAACCACGCTCTCCATCCATTTTTTCCCACTCCAAAAAACAGGCCACCACACCTCAGATGACATTCTTCAACGACTGACTAGCACGGAACCGCCTCGTTATACGCAATGCCCTGCGGCCTTCCGCCAGCAGCATGCGGCGAGACAACGACATTCGGCGCCTTCCACAACCGGCTCGACTCGGGCAACGGCTCGGTAACAAACACGTCCAGCGCCGCGCCGCCGACCTCGCCGGCCTCGAGCGCGTCCACGAGCGCCTCCTCGTCAATGGACGTGCCGCGGCCGACGTTGACGATCCACGCGTGCTTGGGCAGCTGCTTGAGGCGCGCGGCGTTGAGCGCGTTCTTGGTGGACTCGGAGCCGGGGAGGATCATGACGAGGGCGTCGGTCTCGGGGAGGAGCTCGGCGAGCTTGTCCTCGCCGTAGACCTCGACGCCGTCGCGGATACCGGCGTTGCGCGCGACGCCCTTGACCTGGGCGCCGAGGCCGCGGAGGTGCGGGGTGAGCGACTTGGCGATGTTGCCGAAGCCCCAGATGAGCACGCGGGCGTCGCGGAGGGTGGTGAAGGCGTTGGCGGGGCGGTCGGGCTGCGGGCCGCCGAGGTGGCCGGGCCACTTTGACTGGAGCTGGTAGTCGCGCATCTCGTAGAAGCGGCGGGCGGCGTTGAGGAGGAGGCCGAGGGCGTGCTCTGCGACGGTGTGGTCGTGGAGGCCCGAGCCGGTGGTGACTGTGACCTTGGAGGTGTCGAAGCCGGCAGAGAGGACGTCGTTGGGGCCGGCGGCGAGGGACTGGATCCACTTGATGTTCTTGAGGCGGGCGGCGGCGTCCTTGAGGTTGTCGGCGGAGTTTGTCCAGGTGACGAGGATCTCGGCGTCTGTGTGCTCCTCGGGGATGGTGGTCTTGACGTCGTAGGGGACGAGGTCGACGGAGAAGCCCTGGAGGCTGTCGACGTCGAGCTTGAGGGAGGTGGGGTAGAGGAGCTTCATGGTTGTGACGTGTGTGGTGTTGAGGGTTTGTGAGATCTAGAGGTTGGCGTGTTAGTGATGTTGGTTCCCAATTGGAAGCTTGGGGAGGCACAGGAGGCTCTTACATTATGAGGGGTATGAGAGGTATGAGGAGAGAATCTGGAAACTGAAGAGATCGTGAAGAAACATCAAAGAAACGAGAGCAATCTGGAAGAAAATGAGCGAGGGGTCACGTCTGGTTTTACCTAACCTCGGGGCAAGGCATACCGATGACGGAGAGACCGCGATCCAATAGAACACAATGCGCGCGACAGCTTCCGGTAAATGGACACTCAAGGACCATGGACGGGCTGGATGGGTGGGATGGTGGGGAACAGCGCCAAATCCGCACCAGTTCCCACTCGCCCACTCGACGACGTCAAAAACGAAGCCATCCGGGCTTGTCGTTGGCGTCGTCAAGGTGGGAGGGGCGGGAGGAAAGAACCCCGAACTTGGCTTGCTGACATGATCCCAGCAGCCATTTGCGTGATGGCAAGCACCGCAAGCTCACAATGATGGCCCCTCTATTAGAGAGCAAAGAGTCCCCAGAGGCTAAATTTACCCAGATTGTCCAAGATCCCAAACTAAAGTAGCGCATTGCATGTACACAGTACTGACTCGTCTCATAACCCGCAACCTTCTGCGTAGCAACACGTGTAGACGTGGAGTTGAGTTCGGAGAAATTTGCTACTATTGGACGAAAGCGTGGCCTTTTTTGGTCACTTTGGACCAGCGCGCCCGGGTTTCAGCGGCTATTGAGCGGCATAAACACCGATAGTTGCGGCAACTCACCGGATACTTTACCGTTCCATATCCGCCACGGCGAAACGCCTCTTGGGGGGTTAACCAGGGAAGCTGGCTCTCTTTTTTTTGGGATGACATTGTTTGGTCGTGTGATTTGCGATTGCTCTGAATCTAATTCTGGCTATCGAAAAGTCAAGTCTAGATTCCCTTTACGGCTTTTGATCGAACTTCTGATTGCCGTCACTCTTTTTCGACGTCTTGACGTCTCCAATGAGTTTCGGAGAACTTTCTGCAATACCCCAAACTTGGACAGAGGCCCTGGCAATGGCTTTCGGTTCGGCCTCCAAAGCTTGAACACCCATCAAGATTTCCTGGTTTAAATAGGTAACTTGGGTTGATTGCCGAAATCCGACATGCGCAATGATGCACTACATTCAGTCAGATCCAATGTCACCCTAGCGTCCTTAGCTCCGCGGAATCAGGTGGGGTATTGTCTCCATCCATCGCCTTCTCCATATGAACAAGAAACTCAATCGTGGGCGAGCAATTACCTATAGCTGAATACTCTCAAGTCGGCCTTCCAAATCTCGGTTTGAAAACGAGTGCGAGAGACTCTGAGACTCTGAGGTTCACTTTAAGTTGGTGCTCGTAGCCACTCATACTAGGGAACAGCGTGAAACTTCAGACCTAGGTCTTACCGTGGGCTCGGGTGTCACAGCGATTCCTCTCCTCATGAACCTACCTCGTGTCGTTGAGGTTATCAGCAAAGTCTAGATGACTGGATTTTCTGCAAATCGCCGGAACCCTTGGAGTAGCTCAGGTGATCTTGCTATAACAAATATCTATCACTAACAAAACGGGCAATCATACTCTCGGCATAGCAAAAGTCTTCCCAACCCTCACACACATGTCCATTTCCATGAGCCTGTACTTGGGCAAATTAGCATGATAGACATCACAAATGTTTCAAGGCCAAGAAGGCGGAGCATTCGTTTGGGCTGATTATTTGAAGCCTGACTTTTGCCTCGTAGGCCCTAGAGATCTACTGGTTGCTATCTTCGCCCTCAGTGGCGGAGCTTGCATTCTTTGGCAAGGGCCATTCCTTTCCAGCCAAAAAGAAGGTGAATAGTAAGTCCAACCACTTTCCGTCAAGCTTTTATTCCTACACGTAACTATACCAACCCTACCTCCAAAGATTGCTTGAATGGCTGTCATCGCGGCAGCCTTTCCCAGCCAGTCTTTAAAGAACTCCTTAAACCTTGGGAAAGGATGCGCCTCTGTATTGAACACGACCTCTGTTAATGGCATGTAGTCCGTCGGCGAGAACAGCAAGTATAAATACTTCAGAGTCTCAGCCTGCAGTCGGCAACGTCAGCTCAAAGTCTACTTCTTATGTAACTTTGTCTTTCGACCACTTGATATATCACTTACCAGCCAGAAACTCTCCATATTATCCCTCGTCGCCGCCGGCACCGTCCGTACATCATTCATACTAGTGTACCCCTCTCCGTCGGGCACCAAAGTATGCTTCTGGAACGATTGGAAAATCTTCCAGCCCCATTCTCGGTACATGGCATTGCCAGTGATGCGGTACATCATGAACAGACTCTCTACCGTCTCGGGTCTTTGCAGGTTGTGAGCGTCGAGGGGCTTGATGATGAAGTCCTTTTTCCACTTCGACAGCGCTAACCATTCTATTAGCACAAGGGTCTTTTGCTTGGAAAGGTTGGAAGAAAGTCGTCAACGTACAATTGCTTTCTTTTCGCAACCACCTGTCGCCAGGTCCGGGCTGTAAGTCTGCTTCTGTGGCGTTGAACCATGTAATCTCAGGAGCGAGACCAGTGTCAGTGACGGCATACATGCCCCAACAAGTGTTCATGATCTCGATCGCGAGTTCAATGTCGTCTTCATGCTGGGGCGTCCATCCCGAATCGCGGCGGGCTTCCGCAAGGGGCCGCCCTTCTGTAGCCTGTCACGGTGAGGATCAGCCGGCTGTTTCCTTAGGAAATGACAACAGCTAGAGACTTGATAAACTCACAGCCATGGCTATTGTGCCCGGGAGAAAGCAGACGAGGTGGTCCATCTTGGGAGAGAGCGGTCCTCCCACGCCTGTCGGAAGCTCCGCGACGAACTTCAGTGCTGCGTTCCGCGTTGTCGTGACGAGGTGTTTCGCAATGCCGCCCAAGGCGTCATCCCACATGTCGCGGTAGATGGGTTCGCCTGTTTGGAGGTACTGCTTCGCAAGATACTCTATGAGGCGTCAGTCTCGGAGCTATCACGCAAAGTGGGCTTGATCCTACCATAGTACGAGTCACCTCGACTTCCGAGCCGAATCTCCCTCGTCGTGAACTGTCCGTGGCTCGGATGCACAAAGATGGGAAGCAGTCCACCCTCCATCTTCTGGTCATCCAGCACCTTCATGACGCGCTCTGCTTTCTTCCAGTACACGTCATTGCCAGTCAATTGAGAAAGGTACTTCATCTCGAGCTGTACAGTAGCAGCCTCAGCAGTGGACGAAGCCCCGCCATCCGCATGTGATGCGATGCCTTCCCTCTTGCCGATATTGACGCTCGCATACGGGATTCCAGAATTGGAGTCAAACGCGACCAAGAGGCGATCGGCCAGATCGATTGCTTTGGAGAGGTATATGGAGTCTCTTTTAGACGCGACGTGCGGCAGCTGGGTCGAGAGGTAGTGTGCTGAGAGGAGGCCGCCCAGCATACGGATCGTGGTCTCAAAGGTGTTAACGTCTTGGTCTTGGTCCCAAGTAAGGCTGCGGTGCAGCCATCTCCTGGCGTCAGCGAGTGGCTGGGTCAGGTTCATGAGCATCATTGTGTCCAAGCTGTCGACGATGATCCATCCTAGGCCCTTGGGAGACATGTTTTCTCCTCCCTTGGACAGAGGATGAAAGACATCGTTACCTTGAAAAGAGTTGGCGTATTAGTTGCATTCGAACAAGGGAACGACTTGTCGTGTAGGACATCTTACCCCATGCGTGTTTCTTGTAAGCATTCCAGCTCGTCAGAAAAGCATCTCTCACTTCCTCTCTTCTGTCATCCCAGTCGGCGAATTGAGATTGCGGGCTGTACTGCATGTGTCCCAGAGCATGACCAGAGAAATATTCTCTAAAGCAAGCGACAAGAATTGCGGAGACAATCACGCCAATGAAGACATTGCGTATCCTCCGTCTCAATGAATTCTTTCTCTCGCTGGACAAGTGCAAAGAAATCCGCGAATCACGACCGGCCGAACCAGCGGCCTTGGATCGTGTGGGTGAGCGCCGACCTCGTCGGTTCGGTGAGGTGCCCATCGTGGTGTTTATGCTGCCGAAAACGAGTGTGAATGATCCAGAACTAGAATCGATCGTGTCTTCCAAGACACAACTAAGAGATAATAGTCTTGATGCAAAAGAAACAGAGGAGTAGATACCTAAGTACGTTCTTACATTCAAAACCAACAGTCAGAAGCGCCAGCGCTTAGCGCCTTCGGGCCTTGCCTGCAGTCTGAGGAAGAGGTACCCGATGAGCCATCATGCAAGGGCAAGAACAACCAACGGGCGGTAATCGCAACGGACGAAAGACGTAGTTTTCTCAAGTTCTCGCTTGCGGATTTGGGAAGGCACAAACAAGCGCTTTCCCTTTCAATTGGATACCGGAGAGTTGGTAACGGCCTGATTGAATCTTGGCAGCCCCGAGATCTCGAGATGCCATTCGCCCAGGTTCCACAAAACTGCACGATGTTGGAACTCGTTACTCGGGGGGGTTCTTTCCATCTTGTGCCGCGCGCTACGCTTGGGAAACTGCGGCCGTAAGACTACCTTACCTGCCTTATCTTCACATGGCATGTTGTTGGGGCCTGATTTCTCGAGAAACGCAAGCGTTGGACATTTTCTTCAGATTCCACCTCAGACCAGGCCAACACATGGCTCACATCCAACATGCAGGCCAGAAAAGAGCCCTCATTGTCTAAATGTGGGAATTGAATTCAGAACCAACACAAGAAGACATCACAATCTTGCAGGGATTCATCATGCAAGACCGATGCAAGAATACAAGCATGCCGGTTCCACCCACTTGAAAGACAACCTGAGGGCATTCAACCTACAGCATTGGCAACAGATAGATCAACGTTGCCTTCGTTGAGTCCCATGGATCAAAGGTCTCAGCAACTTTACCATCTTTCCACTTTCATTATCATCATTATTATCTCGTTATATGGATGTAACAGCTTGGAGACTTCGGTGACAATGGCGACAGCATATCCCGCCGTGACCGACGAGAACGGCACCGTCACGTCCTTCATAGCGCTTCCGACCGCCTTCACACCACCGACGAGCTGTTCGACCATCTATCGCCTCAATGGCTTCTCTCTCGCGGCGTATGACCCAGGTTACGGCATCGACATTGACACCAGAGTACGATGTGCGCCGCCAGCAGTCACAACGTGGTGGGAGCAAGGACGCCTTGGCCTCAACGACGGCGAGGGTCATACTGCCGTTAGTATAGGGCCACTGGTATGTCCTGAGCGCTGGGTTACGGTTGCAACGTCAGTCAAAAACGATACGAGCAGTACACTTGCCATGTGCTGCCCACAGTGAGTGTCGCTGGTGATCGAGAGTTTCTCAGTAGATGGTTGATCGTTGCTGATAAGTCGTCGTAGAGACTACACTCTGATCAGAGGTATTGCCGGATCGGTTGAAGGAGACTGCCGTTCAGATCTCCTTTCCGGAGCAGTGATCACCTATGCATCAACATCCGCTCCAGATACTTCAAGTTGGACAATGGTGACGTCAACCCTCACCCAACCAGGTTTCGTTGGTGCCATCGCAGTGCTAGGTTGGAATATCGAAGAGACATCAGCCACTCCAATAGCAAGGGTCACTGTCACTGAGGCAACTCCAACACCCACAAACGTAGTCAATATCAACACCCCCGCCCTGCCTCGAGAAACTACATTGACCACGACACTTTCGCCCTCGGGAGCGACATCGACTCCCGAGCCCGCAGCCCTCCCGTTGACGACCACCATTGGAATCGGCGTAGGTGCTGTGGCAGGGGTCATCGCACTGGCCATCCTCGGGTTCTTCTTATGGCGTAGAAAGCGCAAGCAGCAGCGAAGGGCAGAAGAAATTGTGCCAGTCGTCGAAGAACATCATGCGAAGCCTCTTGAGCAGGATAAATTCACGTCTCCCGCGCCACGGTATCACGAGCTTTACGTACATCATCATGATGGGAATCGGCAAGAAGTGACAGAGCTGCCTGTTCCACAGTACTATGCTGAGCTGGACGGAAGTAGGCCGGCGTCAATGTTAGATAATTCAGGTCGGGCTAGAAGGTGAACATGTGATTCAAGAGCATGAGGAGTTTGGTGGGGAGGAGGGGAGTATGGACTTGTTCTTTCGAGATACCTGCGGCGCTGCGGATGATTGTGTCTATTAGGAGTTCTTCTGATGTGTACATGACGCTAGAAATACCTTGAATCTATTATAATAGTCGAAATGGAACTTCTACTTTTGAACGTCCAACATGACACCGGTCACAACCCCAGCTTCGTCAACTCGCTTTCCAGAGTCACCCTCCACGCCTTCGCCTTCTCCCCCTTACCCCTCGGACAAACCTCACAAATCGCCCTCGTAAAGTTCACGACCTTCTGCACCGTCTCCTGAACGCCCTTATAAGGCCACCCAGCCACAACCTCAACCTCGATAGCCTTCGTCCGACAAACCTCCCTCGCCCACCCCCTCATCCTCTCCCTCTCCGCCTTGGCCACCATCTCATCATCTCCTCCACCCCAAGGAAACAAAAACGCATTTGGCGGATCCCACCTCGGCCCAGGCACCACCCCGCCAAACTCCCAATCCAAAATCCCCGTCACGTTTCCCTCCCCGTCCACCATGACGTTCGCGAGGTGCAGGTCCCGGTGCGAGAGTACATACCGCGTATCATCCACCTCGTCCGCGTGAAGCCTAACATACTCCCTGTACGCCTCCAGCCTCGGCACGAGATCCCTCATCCACTCGAGCGAAGCGTGCCTCCCAATAGCGTAGACATACTTCTCGACGCTCTTATCGAGATGCTCCGCCCACCCCGAAAACGCACCCCCAACAGGATTCAACGTCTCGGTCGTCTCCGCCTCCCAGCACTGCGAAACCTCAGGCTCCATCCAGAACCACTCATCCACAACCGGGCCCGGCACAATCTCCCCCGTATCATCGACCCTCAACCCGCCAACATGCTTCCACACACCACCCCTCGAACTTTCCCACAACTCCGCGAGAAAGCCCACAAGCTGCTCGACAAGCCTCCTCCTCGCAACCTCCCCCAGCTCCCAAAACACCTTATCCGCACTTACACCGTCAACCCTCTCCAACAGCGTAAACTCGTACCCCAGCGTATTCTCAGAAGAAGAATCCCAGCGCAGCACGGCGGGTACGGGGACCGAGGTGTGTTGCCGGACCCAGCGCATCATGGCGACTTCGTTTTCTGTCTTTATGCGTGGTAAGTGGCGGCCTGCTACGCGGAGGACGAGAGTTGTGGTGCCGTCTGCGTTGGGACGTGCCGGTGCGAGACGCGTGGCATCTGAAGGGGAAAAGTGGAGGAGGTAGATGCTGTGGAAGGCTGCTGTTACTGTGAGTGGCTCTGTGTGGGTTGGTGGTGGGAGGTTGAGGGATGTTGTGAAGGCGAGGAGTTGGTTTGGTGTGAGGAGGGGTGGGAGGTTTGCCGCGGGGTCGGCCATTTTGAGGCTTTTCGTGGAGGGATGGGTTCTTGTGATTTAACGGTTGACGCGGAAGGAATTTGGTCAAGGAAGAAGACGGGCTCGGCGTCTTGTCTTTATATGTTTTCTTCTAATCGAAACTTTTCTTGGACGTTGTCAAAATGCGCAGATCTACTGATCCTTTCCACCCGCAAGGGAAGGTGATGTTGATGCAAAGTAAGCGCTACCGTCCCGGCCCCACACGCCCACGGTCTACCTAACCAGTATCGGGCCCGGCGCCGAAGAGCAGGTCCACTTAAACCCGGATGAGCCATCGCGCATCATCCGCCCACCGGCAACGCTTTGAGGAACTCGCCACAGGACCTCAAGATGCAATCGAAATAAACCACATCTGTAGCAAAGTAAGAACCGGAAGATGAGAAATTGGTCACTCTTATACAAATCGCCACATAACTGTGCCAGCAGGGCAAGAAAGACGCTTTGCGCGTCGTAACCCAACCTAACCCTCCCAAGCCCAAGTACCGCCGGCTCAGATGAGGCAGATTTTGCATAGGTAGGATAGGTAACTAGTCACTCATTTTCCCTAAAACTATGAATTATGAAGATATATTACAAGAGGCATTACTCTTGAAGGTATCTTAGGTATCTAAAGGATCCTCGTGTCAAACGACTATGGGCTGTCCGCCTGAACACAGATGGGGTGTTCGGATTCGATAGCTCGGTTGTTATCTCCCGCGCTTCCTCAAGCTCAATGAAGAAGTCATCTAGCTTCTGACGCTTGATTGGGCGCGATGAGTCCGACCTACTCGGACCACCTTCACGATAGATGGAAGGGCGCCTTGCCCAAAATCACAAATCGTTGGCCTCCGTGGCTACCAGTCAGCACATGTATATATCTCCCCTCCATTCTAAAGATGGAGCCCTATGATACATACCCAGACTATCAACCTGATGTACACCCTAGAGTGCCTCATTATTCATTCATCAACATCATGTCAGCCCGTTCATGGAACACTTTAAGTCGACCCCCTCACATCACCTTAGCGGCTACGCCTGTCTTGGATATCCAAGGGAAGCAAAGCTGAGAAATCCTCTTAAATGGCATGCCAGAAGGTCAAATCCCCACGTTTCCAAGGTACCGTAAAATCTGACATTCACAAGTCCGATACACTCTACTCTTAGATATCCAGAAACACTCAATCTAAATGCTACAAAGACAACACACCCCAAGCAGAAACACCCGACGCCTTGGCCCTTGGCCCCCAAGACGACGCACCGCCATCAGCACGTCCCCAAAACACCACGTGGGAAATATCGTCACCGGCCGGCACCTTTGGGGAGGAAGGGTGCTATTCTCTTGCAAAGCCCTTCACATCCTTCCACCACCGCCTGGTACTCGAGGTGCCGAACCGACCGACCCGGACCGGCGCATTAGTGCTCCAGCAACTCCCTACTTCCCTACATCCCGTGTCCAGCCACCACGAGTCGCGGCTCTCAAACCCTCAAACACCAAGCACAGATCCCCTCAAGCCCAGCATATCCTTGCGAACCCAACCCGAAAACGGGCAGATATACACTACTCTCAAGAAAAAAGAACTCCCCAAAAAAGAGCCGCGCAATCAATCGGTAGCCGCCAAGCCGGCCACCAAGAGCGTTTAACAAAATACACGAAACGCTCTCTTTAGAGTGTCGCTGCGGCTCTTCAAAGTGTGCTGGGTGTTCTTCCAGATTGATTAGATTCAGAAACTTGAGAAAATGCGGCTTCTATTTTCATTTGTCTTGGTATCTTGGCCAAACACCAAGAGCATTTCCTTTGATGATTTCATCTCTTGCCCGTGATATATGAGGAAACTTCGTTCTCGTTAAGCCGGGAGTTCTGACGGAGACCTCTATCCGGATTTGCGCGCTGGGGCTAGGGTACGTGGTCACTGAATTGGTGAGATATACTGCAGTTGACTCGTGTTACTTTTGTCTCTGTCTAGCTATCTATGCCCATCTTATCATTATTTCACCATTATGCTTCTTGACTCGGTAAACTGCTATGCAGTGGGACTCCAGAGCCCCGTGGTATCTCCCCCACTGTCCGCTGTCTCGGTATTGTTCTCTGCACTTGGGCTCGTTGGGACTGGGCTTCATCGGAGAGGCATCGGTAATTACAGATCAACCCACATGCCAAATACACAAGTGAACGTCCAAAGATAACTGCCCGGGTGCAACTTTCCGTCAATTAGTCATGTCTGTACAAATGCGCGCAGCTGGCTGGTGTTAAGGTTATCTTGTCCTAGCTGCAAATGCAGCGCCCGGGGACTGCTTTTCCGTCGGCCTTCCTCCATCCATCGGCATGAGACCAGGATACACTTGAACTCAAAACAGGCATCGAGCATCCTTGCACATCCTGGCCCAGCCTACTGCGTCAGCTGAGTCGCAATGATTCTTCGCGACGCTGATTCTTTCGCTGTCCTCGCCGGCTGACCGTTATTGGTCGTTTAGGCGTGAGCGGCCGGGGCGGCGACGGGAGCGGCTTCCTTGGCAGCCTCAGCAGCAGGAGCGGCGGGCGCAGCAGCAACAGGAGCAGCGACAGCGGGAGCAGCAGCAACGGGGTTGGCAATGTTGGCGCTGGTGAGACTCTGCTGGGCGACCTGGATGATGTTGGCCTGGCCGAGGGTGTTCTGGGGGAAGCGGGCATTGAAGCCAATGACGTCGCGGATGGCAGTGAAGGTTTGGGGCTGGACCATCAGGCGCTGAGTTGAGACGAGCCACTGAACACCCTCAGAGCAGGGAGGAGTAGTGAGGGAACCCATGTAGCTGCAAAAGAATTAGACATTGAAAATCAGAGAGGACTATCAGACGTAGACCGTACCTTTGGAAGCTGCCGGCGGAGAGAAGGGTGACGACCTCCTGCATGTTCAGCGCGCCAGTCTTGGTGACAGTACCGGGCTCCTTGATGGCACCGAGGGAAGAAAAGACGGTCTCGAGAAGGCTAGAAGAAGCAGCCTCGGCCTTGATCGGGTTGGTTCCCATCGCGGGGATAGCCTTCGGGGCTTCGGCCGCGGCTCCAGTGGCAGCGCGGCGGGCCAGCTTGGTGCGGCGCTCAGCAGTGGCATTTCCTGCAGCGGGAGCAGCCTCGGCGACGGGAGCTGCCTCGGTGACAGGAGCAGCGGGGGCAGCAGCGGCAGCGCCTTGCTCTAGGTCGATGTAGGTACCAATGACGGCAATCTCCTGGTTGGCGCCCTCGAAGACCATGTGCATCTCCATAGCCATGCTCTTTCCGGCGTCGAGATGCTCGCTGGGCAAGTGGAAGTGGAACTGCTGCAGGGTAAAGTTGCTGCCTCCAACTTGCATCGATCCGCCCTTGGCGATAACCTCGACGGTGGTTCCTAGGTTTTCGAACTCGGTGCCATCGGCCATGTCGGGGATCTGGAGGTTGATGGAGCTTCCGGGGAGAACGTTGAAGGAGCCGGCCACCATGTCGATGGGGGACTGGGTGGTTCCCGTGGCGCACAGCTGGTTGGCAGTAGTATCCAGAGCGACCCAGTTCAAGGGGCCCTTTACGGTATTGTTAGTATTGAGGTGTGCGGCTTCTGGAAGGGAAGAGAGCACTCACATTGCTGCCGGTGTAAGCAAAGTTGTTGACCTTGACCTTTCCCTCCTCGGCGCGAGGATCCAAGTGAGTTCCATAGGCGCACGAGGCCAGAACCTGGGAGATAGAGGCGGCGAAGAAGCCGAAGGTGATGAGACGGGAAGACATATTGAGGTAAAGGTAGGATACGGGACCAGCGCGTGGGGGGCCTACAAAGGATCGAAGGAAGGGAAGAATAGAAGCGAGTTACAAAAAAGTAGATTATTGAAGAAAAACGTATGACCAGCCCTCTAGGGGAAGAAACGAAACGAACGAGAAGAGAAGTTGAGGGTGAAGAAAAGACAGATGATGAAGATGAAGAACGAGATGAGCCGAGAGAAGGATTATGTTTGCATCAAGATGGCATGATGTCTATATACTTGTGATCTGTAAGATTGTAGTCGAGGGCTGGTTATCTTGATGATCTACCTCACAGGTCCAAGAATAGTATCAATAGGCAAGAACCCATGCGAAGATGGCCGGGGCGGATAAGCAGCGAGAGACGGAATCATGGTGAGGATCTTGGCATGTGCTTCATCCAGGGTGTTGAGGAGCAGTGAGAGGCTCAGAAGGAAAAAGAGAACGGGCTGATGAATGAGGTTTAGGATTCCCTGTGTTTGGGGATGAGCGCCTCCGTTTCCCATGGTATCGCGGGCATGTTTCTGGCGCAGAATGGGAGGGGGGCTTTCAAGCTTCTCCATCCAATGCGACTGCATGTCATCTGGACTATGGACCAGGATTGATGATTGAGAGCAGGCGGCCAAGGCCGGGCGAGGCTATTGAGACGGAAGAGGAGCCTAGAAGGAGGGCCGTTTGGACAAGAGAGCGGAAGCCAGGGGGCCCTGCGACCCTGGTCGAGTTGACAGGATGGGAGTACGTCGCCAGGGTGAAACTGCCAGGCTCCGGAGGGTTGGACGGGGTTGTGGGGAATATGGCCACTTTATGAGTCTGGTGCTTGGCCAAGTCAATAGCTGTAGAGAAGACCCCTGCGGTGCGCGTTCCACGAGTCTCAATGTGGGAGTTGAAGTGACGGCTATGGGAGAGAAGTGCTGGTTCGGACGGAGACGAAGCCCCCTTCCCAAAGATCATCTTAGCGGTGATCTTGTTGAGACGACAGGCTGAATATCAACACCATCATGTTAGGAAATGCTGAATGACTGCATTTACCCAAGTGATTTCCAAGAAGCGGGAGGGTGGCTAAAAATAAGCATTTGGAAGGATCGACGACAAGAGCGGTGTTGGCCAAGTCGAAGCCGGAGGAATATCATATGCGGGAGTGATGTCTAGGGGAAAACGGGAGTCAAGAATTGAGGCTCTTTGTCCCAGGCGTCCAAGAGAATACCAAGAGCTTGGAAGGCGGGGAGCAGTAGCGCTTGCCACTGGGGCAAGACTCAGACACGACCTGCTTGGGTACCTTAGGTACGCAGTACCTTAAGGTATGGAAGGTGCCATGGCAAGGGGGGCTTTGGGTACGTATCTCTCGGACTTTCCCTCAACCACGTGTTACGGGCTGGCTTGGAAGGAAAGTACGGAGTACGGAGTACCCTGTGCTGAGTTATCCGTGCTTGCCTACTACCTTACTCAAGAAGGTATCCGCATGTGTCTCCTTCCTCGGTTGATTGAGGGTGTCAGAGATGTAAAGAAAAGCTGGTAGGTGCGATGCCTGCGTAAGGAATGGTCTGGGCAGCAACTTCAGGTTAAGGTAACCACAAGCATGCTCTTTCCTTCTGACGAAGGTGAGGGCGAGAAGTAGGTAAGGTAGCCTGGTAGAGGCAAGCTGTAAAGAACCATCGGTTTTGCTCTTACTCGTTCGCGTGGCAGATGGCAAGAGTAAGGCAAGGTGCTGTGGAATGGCAGGAAGCAACCATGGATGAGGCAGCCGTCAGAAAAAACCTTGTTCACCTTTGGTAGCGCTCTAAACCTTAACAGCCTTTAAGCCATGCACGACCTCCTGCTCCTGCCTGTCTCTGTCACGCTGAGTCTGTTCGGACGACACAGGGGCATTCGGGTCCACTTTTCCCAACCGTTACCGCGTGGTGAGACGACGCACAGGACACACAGCAGCCAGTTCCAGACCGCAGCAGGAAAGAGCAAGTTAAGTTGACCGCATGGCAAGACCCGGTGCGAAGCTGAAGCACCTCAGATGAAGCACGTTCCTGCCTTACGCATATTGCACTCCAGGTCACTTGGGTTCCTTCCTTCTTTCTTGCGTTGCAGCCAAGCTACGGTCCATGGATCACGACGGAAGAGAGCCCGACAACTTGTCTGACAGACACGCTAAGACTGAAAAGATGTTGGATCCCGTCAAGAGGTGAGAGGCTTGTGAGAAGGGATGACAGGAAGAAGGGGTAGGGAGGAAGAAAACAGCTGATTTTTGCAGGGCCAAGAGCTTAAATGGCTGCCAAGTCAAACTGGGGGCGGAAGTGGAAGGGGTCAACTTGGTGATGGCTTGCGATATGTGAGCCGCCACGAGGTTAACCTCAAGTAAAGGTACGGAGTACGGCTCAAGTCCAGAACTGACTAAGCTAAGCGATGGAAAACTGCCAATGAGGAAGCGTCGTGATGTGGGAGAGCGCCTGGCCGGTGTGCACCCTAGCGTTCCATCCAGGCGGTACACCCGCTGGAAACATCTTCCCTGCAACGGATAACTTGCCTTGAACCAGGTTAGGTTGCCTACGGTGTCCGCTAGTCTCCTCGCTTAATCCTCACTACAGCGCCTCTACCTGCTGTAAGCTAGGGAGTAGGCCGCCTACCAATGGACCGCTCGAGGACTGGGCTGCGTTTGCGTTCGCCGGCCGCGCCTCTCGCCAAGTCTTGCACCTCCTGATTTCTTCTGGGCGCGTCTCACGCCTTTCCAAACTACCGGGGCTTGCGACAAACCTCCACCTCCACATTTCAACTTCACCAATTGTCTTTCACGACGTCGCCTGCGCGGTAGCATTCGTCTGCTCTCCAGCCCCGGTCCCTTCCCTTCTCTACCAGCTACGCCAGCCTACGACTCAACCTACCTTGTTACTAGCCTACCGTCTACGGTCTACGGAGTCATGGGAGTACGCCCTCAAAGTTCGGACTTCTACCACCCACGCAACTGTCCATCACCAATACCACGCCTCGCCGCGCCCCATTTGCCAGCCATGCCATCCCTCTCCGCGCTCCCGCCGACCGTCTCGACCTCCCCGTCGGCACCGCCTGCCTTCATCTGAAGCTTCTTGGCGCGCTCCAAACGTCAGACGGCCCCTCCTTTGGCGCCAAGTCCCAGCGTCTACCGGAACCGCGTCTGATGTTTTAGCGACGACATGGGAACTTGAGAAGCTATCCCCATCTCCTCGAGTTCTTTCAGGCTCACCGCTCACGGCTTCACCCCAGTATCTGCCTGCCGGTCAGCTTTTTGGCTGTGGTCCCAACTGAACGGCCTGGTTCTCGATCCCCACAGAGAGCAGACAGAGTTACCTCCCAGCTGGGTAGGCCTGACGCTCTGTCTCTCTCTCTCTTTCTCTGCCTAGACCACTCGACGGTCCGTCCTCGGTGTCCGGCGCGCAACTTGCTCAACTCGACATTGGCGCTGGTCTTCGCTTTCGCTATTTGTTTGGGACCCCATCTCTGCCGACGACATGCCAAGTTGCCCAGCGTTTTCGTCTCCATCATCAGCAAGAGAACTCAATCTGAATGCGACGTCGCCCATAAGGTCCAACGACAGTCTTCAGCAGAGTCGTCTTGGCGAATCCCGAATGCCGTCTTGGTGGCCAAGGACGTCGTCATCTATATCATCACCAAGGGTTTCCAGCCAGTCTTTCTGTGACGCATAAACCACGCAGCTGGCGACTGGTCACCGGCGAGCGTGAGCCAAGACGACTTCTCCTCATATTTCGTCAGCACCGCCCGTAACACTCGGCTTGTCAAGTTGTCACCGTCAGTCGGTTCATCCAACATCCGCAAGATCTGCAGTGTCTACGCTGTCGCTGTCACTTGATCCAGGATGAACCGCACCGCTGCTGGAACGTCTCAGCGAGAAACACTCGCGTTGATTCTCTCGCCACTTAAGATTCTGTCTACATGGAAGTCGTGTATCGATTCTTTGGCTCCAAGCATATGCCTGAAGAGGGAGCAATGCATCAAAGGGCGGCAAGCGAACGGGACAATCGCCACTCCTTGAGAACAATGAATTCTATAAGCAGGATGAAGCCGCGACCATGGAACTCATGATGGAGCCTTTCCGGAGTAAATTGGCTCGGCTGTTAGCGAGGACAGTGAAGTGCCCCTAGGCATTAGAGTCAACTCCTTCATCTCAAAGGAGAAGCTGAGCTGGACTGCGTATCCCTCGCGTCCCTCGCATCCCGAAGCAGACCACTCGCCCCCATTCGGATCCCAGTTCTCTGTTCCGATAGAGGTGGTCCGGAACGCGCAACTTTCACACTGCGAATACCGACGTCGCCAAGCACTTACCGTTGCGTTGAGAGCAGTCGACGTCGTACTAGAAGTCTTCTCCGCATGTTGCAACCTAAGCAAGCTTGCTTCTGCCCCTTGTTGTGAGACATCCTTAATTCTTCCAGGGCTGGAAATTGGCGATTGGTCCTGTCCTAGTCGCACTTCTCGGCGTCTCGACGTTCCATTGTGCCCTGCAGCACTTGGCACTTGGCTGCTTGTCCCGCCGTGCCTCTCCGCTCGCTAGTGCAAGGCCTCTATTGTCCGCCGAGAGACACCAGCAAAATAAGCTTCTACTGCCCAGGCCCTAATCGCAATGAAGTGTTGACGGTTACTGTAAGTGAACAACAACAAGCGAAAGAGTATCGAAAGACTGGCGTCTGAACGTGGCGATCCATCTTTCTATAGCCAGCAATTGTATTTAAGGCAAGTGATATGCCGCCAAATGACTGTTTTTTTTTCCCTTTCTTTCAGCACCTTTCAGATTTTGATCATGTCGTGTACGAATACTCAGCCCATGATCGACGACTCGAAACGTGGAGACCCCCCTTTGATGATGGAGCGCGCGCGAGACCCCAGCCGCGTATCACGAAACATTGGTTCATTCTCGCCAAACTTGCTTATTGGTGGACACAGGAGGCGAGGAGGCTTTGCGAAAACTTCAAGACTTTCCGAACCATCTCCTGACGTATCGTTTGGGGCTCATTGCGTCTGCTCTTATCCCGCTTACTCATGGAGTCGTGGATCCCACAAGAGTCATTGACGCGGATTCGGAGAAAAAATGAATCCGAATGTTATGGCGAGCTATTGCCTAAAGAGGTTCTATGCAGATGGCTTGGCTGTCACTCCCTCGCCGTAATGATTCTGCGTCATTTCCTGAGCGCCTTCTAGGCTCGCAGGTCAGCGTGTAAGCACATTTTGCACTAACAATTTCCCGACTCTTTATTTCTCCGACGGGATAGACTACACCCCAACCCGCTGGCCAAAGTAGATGTTAATCCGGATTGCGTCACATACCCTTTCCTCAAAGTAAACCTTTGGGCCCGAAAATCGTGCACTCTCGTAGAATTAATGATTCATCATGCTCGAATTCTTCTGATAACAAGGGGTGAGAGGAAGTTGACATTCATTGCATCCCTTGCTCCTGAGATGAGTGATGTCGAGGAGAGATTTTGAGAACTGAAAGAGAGAGATACTAAGGTAGCTTCCACTAACTCGCTGACCGGAGGGAGGCCCACTAACCACCGGCCGGCGACCGCGGAGAAGTGGAGTATCTTCGCTTACCGGATCGGGAATGCGAAGGGGCGCAAAAGTCCACCTCCACTTTCCACGCCCGCGCCCGGATGTTCGGCGTTCATAGCTGAAAGTTGGAACACACGAGTCCCCCCTCTGGCTTGAAGTGGTCTCGATGAAACAAGTATTGGGTTTTTGATGTGATTGGTCAAGTCATTGATGGAAAGCGCAATGATAACACGCCCATCCATGAGTTGAAGTAAGGTACCTTAGGCAACACTACAGATCGATGCTCCGATGGGCTTGCATGTGGTGTTAGTGCCTTCCCACTAGCGCGTCAGCAAAACTCCGCTTTCTGCTATCCCGGTGGTGCTAACCCGGTGAGGAATGCGAAGCTATCCGAAGCTCCTGGGAATGATGTATAAAGATGATAAAAAGGTGATGAATTTCAGTAGATTTTGATGCGCACTCTTTTACGACACAATTCGGCTGTTACATCTTTCGTCTTCTTCGATCAACCCTTTTGTAAGAAAACCAGTCATACAATAACAAACAGCTTCTACACGATGGTCACCCGCGCCCAAGTCCAACACTCCAACGCCGCCCTCACATCCCAAACCGCGCCCCGAACGGCCGTCTTCCTGGGCGGCACGTCAGGCCTCGGCAAGCTCACCCTCGTCGAGCTGGTATCCCTCGGCTTTCCCATACGGGTCTACATCGCCGGCCGCAAAGCCACGGAGCCGGCGATGAGACCCGTGCTCGAGGACCTGCGACAGAAGAACCCGCGTGCCGAGCTGGTTTGGGTCGAGGCTGAGGTCTCGTTGCTGGCGGAGACGAGACGGGTGTGTGAGATTGTGAAAGCGAAAGAGACGAGTCTCGACTTTTTGTGTTTGACGGCTGGGTATGCGCCTTTTGGGGGGCGGAATGGTGAGTTTTTGATGAGTGGTTTTGCTTGTTTTTGTGCAAGATGAGGGACAGGGGATATTTTGATGCGTAGAGTGAAGATACTGATGTTGGTTTAGATACCGCGGAAGGGATAGACGTCTGCCATTCCCTGGAGTACTACTCCCGCATGCTCGCAACCCTCCACCTCCTCCCCCTCCTCCGCGCCTCCGCATTTGCCTCCGCATTTGCCTCCGCATCCTCCCCTGGCCCAGCTCCCTCCCCACGCGTCCTCACCGTCCTGGCGGGCAGCATGCTCTCCACCCGCATCGACGCAACAGACCTCAACCTCACGCGCTCGTCCCCCAGCAACACCAACAGCAGCAGACTCTTCGGCTTCAAGACGCAGACGCACATGGCGACCATGAACACCTTGTTTCTGGACAGGCTCGCGTCCGACCCGGCCAACGCGGGGGTGTCGTTCGTGCATAATTGGCCCGGCGCCGTAGACACGGGGAACATGGCGCGGTATCACGCGCCGACGTGGTGGAGTCCGTTCCCGTTGACGAATTTGCTGAAGCCGTTGTTTTTGGTCATGGGGTTTGGGGAGGGGGAGGCGGGGGAGAGGCATGTTTATTTGGCGACGTGTGGGCGATTTGGTGGGAAACCGAAGGGGGATGGGGAGGAGAAGGGATGTAAGAATACGAGGGGGGAGGAGGGGAGGAATGGGTTGTTTTTGGTGAATCATAAGGGGGAGGTTTCGTATAGCGAGAGTGCTTTGGCGGAGTTGAGGGGGGGTGTGCAGGGGAAGGTGTGGGATTTGACGATGGAGATTTTGGGGCCGTATTTGTGAGGTGCTTTGGTGGATGTTTTTGAGGGAGGATGTCATGAGGCGTTTCTGTTTTCATGTTGGATGAGGTTAGGATGGGAAGATTGATATGGTGTTTCTGTTATGTGGTTGCGGTAGAGATCATTTACGTGGATGAAGTAATACTACGACTTGATCCACGCATGGATCCCTGATATGTTAATCTGGATGAACTAAACTTGGTTTTTGAGTCTCTTGAGAAGGTTGTGTTCCGGGACAACTCGTCGGTGGCTTACATTGCCATGATTCTGCTCTCGTGCTGGATCCAGTCTTATCCTCGTGAGGGTAGTACCTAGCGTCGTCTTCGATGTCACGTTAGATAGTAGACTCCCTTCAACTTTGCTCTTCAAAGTCTGTGCTGATCATTTAAGTCGTAGAGCCACGCCGAGCATGGAATTCTAACTTCTTACCTCATGAGGTTCCGTCGATCTCGCAAGTCATTTCAAAAGCCTCGACTTTCTGTTTTGGAAAAGATTCAGACGATGAATGGATGAAGGACCCAACCTTCACGACAAATTTCCCAGAAACGGGCCTCAATCTCTTGATCTACCAAGTCTACTTGTCAATTTACCATTTTCTATCTCTGATTCCACTGGTTTCTCTCGTACAAGAAGTAATGGCAACGTATCATGTTGCTCCTCAACTGGGCTGTCACTACCGCCTTTGCTTCAGTCTCAATCCAATTTGGTAACGAGAGCTAAGGCTACGCGCATGCCAAGGTCTGGAAGCTATCTAGCAGGCCTGCTTCGGTTGACCTGGCCAAAAGAGAGCAATTGTGCGCGTCCACACCAAATTGTTGTCACTGTATACAATTCAGGGCACATGCCAGGTCGTAATTTCATGCACAGTTACGGGGTCCATAGATGATCATTACGTAGATCATTTAGTTCGGTCTGAGGACGAAATTGTCTGAATCTCAACCAACAATGATGTCGCAAATACAACTCAATATTCTTGAATCACACACTACACCATGTTACTAAACGTCAAGGGGCATATGAGCCAGATGCTTCCTCAAAGCCCAGCCCTTCTTCGGAACTATTGGCGGTTTCCGTAGCGTAACAGACGTAGCTCTATCATTCTTCCAAACATCTCACATCCTACTCAACGATCTGGGTAAACTCGACTTAAGCTTATTTGCAGACTCCTGTGTCTAAGACAAAGACGGACCTATCCGGCACCGGCCGACCGGCGTCTGACACTCTAGGTGGGGTAGGGAATCGGATCTCTTTAGATGCGGAGTAGCAATCAACGCTGGCGCGAGCTACATACACCTTAGCCTTGGTAGGTGGGGGACCCAACGTCAGCGCCGTCGTTCGCAACGGCTCCAAGCTTGGCTGCGACTTCACATGCACGTAATAGCGTCGGGGTACCTAAGAGAGAGAGGCTGGTAAGCTTTGCAGATTCGGAGAGCTAGATATGCTAGGCAATTCGGATAGAGGAGGGGCAAGATGGAGGGTGGGATGGAGGGGCGAAAGGGTCAGCCCGCAGCAGGATGCAACCCTGCAACCCAAGGTCATTCGGACGGAACTTTCTTTGGTTGTTTGCATATCGGCCTGCTCATCGAGACAACAGCCCGGGTTCATCGTGTTTAATCTTGTCTTTTGTCATCGCTAACGGAGAGAGCCAACACCATGCCCTCCTCGTCCGCGTGACGATACCGCCGCCGGGGACCTCGACCACGTCATCAGCGTGAGGCTCGAGTCGATCAAGCCCAGTAAAGATAAGAGATCTACGCCAGCTGCCGCCCTCAAAAGCATTTCCCTCGTCGAGCCTTGTAGAGAACAAGGCTGGGCGAGCAAGCCCGCACCCAACATCATGCCCTTCCCAGTCCTCTCCAAAGAACCCATCCCAGGCCTGTCCCTCTCAGCAGCGGGCCTCGTCGCCCTCGCGGACCTACAGACCATCGCCAACCGTACCGCGCTGACGGGCACGTCGTCGTGGTTCGACGCACTGGTCCTCGCGCCGGGGTTGCATTACCAGCAGGCGGCCGACAGCGTCGCGGGGACCAGCGGTGCTGTCACGGCCCAGACGTCCGCTGCGTTCGGCTACGGAGGTGCCGCCGCGGGAGGGGGAGGAAACGGCGGTGCCGGCATCTTCGGCACGCAGGCACTTCCCGGCGGACGGAAGAAGGATGTTAAGGTGACGAATCCGGGCATGTTGCTATTTCTCTCTCGGCTTGGGGTCCAAGAGGAGCGGGCGCGGGAGAAGGATCTCAAGAGGAGGAAGCTAGCCGGCGGCGGTGGGGTCGAGGCTTACGGGACCGGAGCAGTGGCAGGCGGAGGAGGCAGCGGAGAAAAGATCATCACACTCGACGTCGGCACCCTCTCCACCGGGCGGAGACGAAGCCGGAGCCGGAACCGACGCGGCCGGGCTTTTGAGCACGGTTCGGAGTGGGAGTTTGAGCGGGGGAGTCACTTGCTGTACCTCGCGAGCCCGGTTCTTACGTTTGCTGCGCTGACCATCATGATTCTACTAGCAGACTGTGAGTCTTTCTTCCAATTTTTTCCGAAATGTCTCTTCCCTTCCAGGTCTTTGGCTCCCCTCTTCTGCATGGTAACCCACTTTGATCGTTCGATTTCCACCAAACCCCCTTGTTCGCGATCTCTTCTCCCACAATCAATCTCAAACTAGATCTCGGCGGTGGAGTATCCTTTACAAGTCAAACTAACGTCCACAAAGGGTGGGGTCTCGCATCGATCCTAGCACTCATCACATCCCGCCTCTTAAACATCTACATTATCAAACAACGCACCCCTCCCCCTCCTCCTCCCCCGCCGGCCACTCCGTTCTTCGCTAGCAACGGTAACGGCGGCATAGCCATATCGTCTTTACCGCCAAAACTCACAGAGTACCTCATCCCCCTAACCCCCTCCCTCAAAATCCGCATGCGCGGCCCAGCAGACGACCTCGCCGCCCTGACGACAGACGCCTGGCTCCTCGCAAAGACGGCCGCGCAGGGCTACCTCGAAGCGACGGCCAAGCTGGCCGTGTACGTCGTCGCCATCTTCAGCGGCAACGTCTCGCAGGCGGGGAATCTGGTGCTGCTTGTGCTGTTGCTGGGGAGCGCGGGCTTGTTGGGGCTGAGTAACGGGTGTATGAAGGGGGTGAAGGGGAAGGGGCGCGTGGCGAGGGTGCGGCATGGTGATGATGGTGATGGGCCTCGTGGTGATGGTGCGGGAAGTGGGGGGCGGGCTGGGAGGGGGGAGATGGGGAGGACTACGAGGCCACGCGGCGGGTGGAAGGGGGACAAGGAGGAGGGGGATGGGATTGGCGATCCGGACTGGGATTCTCAGGTCGGTAGGGTTGTGAGGGATCCGTATCCTTTTGAAGGGAGTGTTGAGTATTCATAGTATAGAGGGGTGTGGTGAAGCTGAGGTTGATTTGAATCGTGGGTATATGTGAACGATGCCTGTTAGACGTAGCAAACTGTCATGGAGTTGGACTTCAGACTTTAGATCATGATCTTTGAAGGTGTATACTAAGATACTTCGACTATATGAACATCTCTCCTATATTGGAGAAGGCTGAGAGCGCTTGAGGGTCGAATAGAATCTCGGGTACTGTTAGTACAGAGACTATATGCATTTCCGTATCGCGAGACTTCCAGATAGACATCCCTCGAACTCTGTCAGCCGCCACCATGAACCCAGAAGGAGAATTTTCTCAAGGGGATATCAACAACAAAAGAGCAGACATTTCACCCCTTCTCTCTCTTCCATTGCCTCACCGTCCTCGAAAGCATCCTTCAACAGCATCACCACTCATTCGTATGATAGGTCAGTCGCCGACTAGGATTCCTTCCCCTAACAACACGCACAAGACACAGTGGCGCAGACGGTCGCAAATTATACTCGTCCTTCTCAGCGCACCTTCTCCTCCACTCCGTATTCGCCAAGATATCCCGCGCAACACCCCACCGCTCCAGCTCACAGGCGTCATTGAACTCCCGCTCCCGAAACCATATGATGAAAGCAGGAGACCCGGCTTCAACGAGTATTCTCACGGCCTCTTCATCGCGGGTATCGCGATCTGCCACAAACGCCTGCCGCTGCTGCTCCGTCATGCCATCAGGCAAGAGGCGGTAATTCGCCTGCAGCGCGAATCCCAGAGCACTCACTAGCGCTTTCGCCGGCACCCAAAGCCTTTTGCGGTTGATGTACGCCGTGCATTGAACGTCGGCGCCGCGGTCCAGTAAGAGGCGGAGCATCGCAGTATCGCGCTTAAACGCCGCCCAGTGGAGAGCAGTCAGACCCGAGCCCGTAGGCTCACCGGTCACTATGTTGGCTGCAAGGGACTCGTCGATGCCGTCGTCGGCGTTGATGTCTGCGCCGTGGTCTAGAGAGGCGAGGACGCCTCTGAGATTACCTCTTATTGCGGAGTGGATGAGGATGTACGAGTATAACCCGCTCGGATCTGTCTGTGAGGCCGTGCTCACGCTTGCGGTTGTGCTACGGGAGGAGTTTCTGCGTATGTAGGACTCAAGCATGGGTGGAATTATCTCTCGGAGTCTGGCATTGAGGAGGCCGAGGTAGAAAAGCTCTGCGAGAGCTCGCATGTCGAGCTTTCGAGCCTCGCCAGGTTCTTGGGCCTGGGCGGTGTTTGGTGTTGGCGACGGTCCGTCATTTTCCAGGCCTTGAAGATTGTCGTGTTCAGCCTCGGGCTGGAGGAACTGCTCTATAATGGCGAGCAGGACCTCCGCTGGCAAATATTGGAAGCGGCTGCGCTGATGGCCGAGGCCGGTTGATGTTCGCTATGTTGGGCGATATGGAGGGGGAGAATCATGTTGCTGCTCGTGTGTATTCGTCATTTCTGTTCTATTCTGTCTTGTATATCTGTGAGATAGTGAGAAGAAGATTGGAGCGAGATCCTGCGATGGGAATGCGGTGGTTGTGATAGAAGAGTTGGCCGATCGGAGTGTGTGAGAATGTTCGAGACTTATTTGGTGTTCACTCTCCCCTTTCCGGAGATGGTTACTGAAAACACTCGAAGACGGGTAGAAAGTCAAACCTTTCGGAGACGGGAGCTCGGTGTCTGGTTTGTCTTGCAAGCTAAGGAGGTATGGTACCTTGTGGTCCTTACTGATTCACACTCTTGGACAGTGCTTGAGGAAATAGTATAGGCATAACGAAGCGTGTGTTTTGATTTGAAAAGTACTAAGAAGTATTGAGAAGCATGTTGTGGATCAAATAGCTCACTCATGAAATCCTTCCTGTACTCTTCGTCACCGACGTCCATTCATATGGACCGGTCAAAGTGGCTCGTGTGGGAGCCAACAGCCGACAGGGTAGGCTTACATGCAGCAAGCCCGGCCAAGAAAAAGATTAGAGGCATCAAATTGAGGACAACGAGGTTAATGTGAAAGAGGCGTGTGGCCATTTGATTCCCTTCTACCCATTACCCGTCCAAAATCACCATGCCAAACTCCCACCCAGTAGGCTATTTTGTCTTTTATGACTGACCAACCCCCATTTTCTACTCCACGCTTGAACGACAAGAAATCAGGGTATATATACCGAATTCCAGAACAAGACTCGCGCGCTCTTCCCTAATCACCCAACCCTGAGCGCCTCATGAAAACCGAGTGTGCCTCAAGTCCGCTGATTGAAACGCACAAAAACAAAACAAAACTCTAATGGTATAATGAAGATGATAAGAATATTGTTACAAAGACCGATCACTTGTCGTGCTCGGCGACTCCTCGCAGCACTTGACGATCTCGCACAGAGATCGCATGACGAGCGGATCAACCTCGTTGATCAGGTCGCCTCCGGCCATAGACCTGCCGGACCCCCCGGCGCGCAACGTCGTCACGAGGTGCGCGATACACCGCGACAGTCCCTGCTGCAGCTCCCGAAGGGGGACATCAGAGACCGCAGCCGAGTGTGCTGCCGGCGTCATTGTTGGCACAGTAGGAGGAGCCGGCGTGGGAATCTGACTCTGTCGTGATGCTGAACAGGTCCGGAGGCCGAGAAACATGCTGGATCGCTTCCGCAACGACTTTGGCGGCGGTGGCGATGTCGTCATGTCCTGCATGCCCTGGAGGCCGAGCAAGGTGGCGGCCTTCTTGGGGATGGAGTCATCCGTGATGACACTGCTGCTGCTGGGGCTAGTAGGTGTGGGTGGCCTCGGCTGCGACTGTGTTGTACTGTTCTGGACCATGGGCGCGAGGTAGTTGTACGCGACGATGTGGGCGTAGAGGGCGTCACAGAGCCAGTCTGATCCATGAGGGAAGACGCTTCGGATACGGGACCATTGGGGCGGAGCAACAAGGGTAGCCGTTGACGGCGACAGGGAGGCAGAGGAGGGGAGGTCGAGGTTGGAGGAGGATGCGCCGCGGGAGCAGCAGCGGCGGTTGAGGTTGGTAGTGCGGCGGGAGCTGAGCCAGCGCCAGCGTTTCGGAGACGCGGGCGGTGTGTCTGGGCGAAGAGCCTCCGGAGCGGCTGGTTGTCTGACCTTGCGGGAGTAGCTACGGATCGTCTCGATGGAGAGGCTGGAGCAGAGAAGCGTTGTCTCGGGGAAGCATGTCACGGAGACGCGGAGGGATTCCATCACGTTGGGAGGAAGGGGAATACGGCGGCTTTGGTCGTCCGAGGGAGGAGGCGGAATGTCGATCGGGTCCTCGAGCCAAGTGTATGATGTGCTTAGAGACGATGTAGGCCGAGACCTTGTTTGAGCCTGGGATCGGGGACGAGGAGTCGGGGTGGTGTATGTTCTTGAAGGGCCAGCGGCGCCGGAGCGGGAGGTCGGGCGCGGTGTCACGAGTAGAGGGGGAGCCAGGCCCTGGCGAGGAGTTGACGTCGGCGTGTCATGCGCATCGAGGTAGCGGAACCATGGCTCTAGTTCCTCCTTGAGGTCGGAGATAATAGAGCTACGATCCGTTCCCGGCGCGACGATGTGATCGGGTTGCATGTGCCGCGAAGACGCATGCGAACGCGAACGAGACCGAGTAGAGATAGCCTTGCGGGCGTCATCGGTGAATGAGACACGGTGCTTTAGCGATGAGCAACGCGTGGGCACGGCGATGTCGACGGAGTGAAGTGAGTGAATCGAGTGCATCGAATGGCGGTTCTGCTCCTTGGCGGCGGCAGCAACGGCCGCCGCGGTAGGGTCTAGATGCAGACTCCGGGCCCGACTGGTGGGCCGGGTGTAACCTTCAAACGGGTTGGACAGCCGGCCCGTAGTGGCTGCGGCATTGGCGCTCTTGGCCCGGGGCGGTGATTCGTTGATGGACCGGTCGCCTAGTCGGGATAGCGGCCGCACCGGCTTGATGGGTGTCAAAACGGGCGATTGGACTAGGCTCTTGCCGAGCTCGGGATGATCCGCCGGCGCGTCTGGCTCAAAGTCCATCCAGCTCTCCAAGCTTCCGTCTGCTTCGCCTCCAAAGGAGACGACTCGTTTTTGCGATGAAGATGACGCGATCACGGGTTGGCTCGAGGCGGAAATGGTGGTGTCTGCAGTGAGGACAGAATGTTGGCGGATGTGCGGTGACTCGGCGGCGTCGTCTTCGCCGTCGAGGTCACCCCCGGCCATGCTAAAGGAGTCACCGCTCGAGCTTGAAGCGGCGTCTGAAATGTCATGGTGGCTCGCATCGCTGGCTGAGCTTTTCTCGTCGATAGCACCTAGAGGCTGGAACTGAGCCACTCCGTTGGGATGACATGGTGCGCCGAGGACGGAAGGAGGTTCAGCAGTGTCGTGCCAGTCGTCTTCGTCTGAGGCGAGAGCAGGCGAGGGCGCGCCGGCAGTCATGTTCTTGGCGGCGAAGATGAGGGCAGAGAACTCAAGGTCCTGAGCCAGCAGCTCCGGCAGGTTGCAGTCCATGGTGGGTTCCGCGGCTTCGGCCATGACGCCGGCTCGGATGCATAAACGCTCGGGATGGTATCCGTAGGAAAGGTCGGTATGCGGCTGCGAACGCGGGTGATGACTGTGGTGATGGTGGTGTGGTTGAAACTGGGTTGGCAGCGGCGACGAGACAGGACGACAGATGATCGGCTGCGGGCTGAAGATGGAGCTAGAGCTAGAGCTAGATCTGGAACTTGAACTGCAGTTGGAGGAGCTGGCGTTGGAGCTGTTGCTGGAGCTGGAGGGCAGGGTCAGTGGCAAGAGGTTTTTCATGCTCCGGACGGAGCGTCTTCGCCCCAGGACCGGCGGACGGGATGTTTTAAAGGTTGTTGGAGAGATGTTCCTTGCAGGGAGGGCCTCGGTCGCGTGTGGGGCAGGGAAGGGAGCTGGAACGTCTAACGCGAACATGGGGTGCATGCCACATGGGTTGATGCTCATGCCATTGGGCGAGTCTCTGAGAGAAAAGGGGAGAACCTCCAAGAGCCAGGGGTGGTCGTTGCTCACGAGGATGCTGGCCGCTTGGGAGCTGCTCAGCCTTTAAGCTGCCAGGGCTGACGGCAGGGAAGAGGATGGGGATGGGCCACGGGCGACGGGCGTGTAGCCGTGTCTGTGTACCACAATGCTCCAGCGACGATGGACACCCGACTGCTCAGGTCTGTGAGCAATGGGCAGAGACGACGGAGCAGTAGGGCAGAAGAAGGGAATGTCGCTAGTAGGGAT
Source organism: Colletotrichum scovillei (assembly GCF_011075155.1). Classification (NCBI taxonomy): domain Eukaryota; kingdom Fungi; phylum Ascomycota; class Sordariomycetes; order Glomerellales; family Glomerellaceae; genus Colletotrichum; species Colletotrichum scovillei. Next base: position 1,021,164 of record NW_023336264.1, read on the forward strand.
CCGAGGGAGGACCTTGTTGTTCGATTTCCACTGCTTCTAACCTGCTTCTATGAGAAGGGACTCAGGGGGTGAGGTATCCGTACGGTACGATGTAGTATATCTCAATACTCCATACACAAAAGCCGAAAGGACGATTGTGTGGTCGGATCCGGGATTCCCAAAGAGGGCACCCTGTGACCGTTGGAGAGTATCCGTATCCGTAGTGGAAGACTGAGAAAGGGCCCACGACGTGACGAGGGAGATGAGATGAGATGAGAAGGGGGGTGTGGCGGGAGAGAGCTCCGTCTCCGAATACCTCGAGGGTGACGGCAAGGGATCGAGAATGAGAAAGATGAATTCCCAAAGATTGCCGGAGGGGAAAGCTGCGTATGCCGTGACACCTCGAGGGCCACAACAACAACAACAATCAATATAGGTGCGATACACGTTGTCGGGCTTGCTGCACCATCTCAGACAACCGACACGGAGGGAGACTTTAAGTATTCTATAGACCGTAGGGCCGTAGGACGACAAGAATGTTGACGGCCATTGTTAGTCGTGAGAGTGAGACACAAATTCGCCAGGCATGGTGCTTTTCGCCCTTGCGTCGTCCGCACCCCAACTGTGCATGTGTAGTCTGTACAGAGTGGTAGCCAAGGCCGTCCCTTGGCTCTGGTATTCTTTTCTTTTCACTTCCGGGGCGTGCAGAGTCTGCGCGAACCACAGCATAGGTACCACCCGTGCTGTCCACTTTGCGTTCCGAATACTGCATGATACTTTGCTCTTCCCGCGAGACCGTTGCGATTTGCGAACCAGTGAGGGAACCAGTCGAGCGGGACTCCGGAGCTGACGGGATGGAGACACCTAGAACGGCCGGGTCAGGGGCAGCATGCCTCTTAGCGTTATTTGTTGAGAAGCGAGTAACAAACGGCAAGCATCGCGTCCCCGATTTTCGGTCCACCGAAAGAACAATTACAACTTGGGTATCCGTACGAAATATGTATACATGGAGTACTCGTAGCCTAGATATGCTCCGTACCCGTATCGTCGGACTGTAGTCTGTCGAACAGTCGAAGAGAGAAAAAGAAGAAAAAGCAACGTAGGTGGGTGAATGTGGGCGAGGGTCTCTTGTGCCTTCAATAATGCTACGCCGGTAGTGGGCTCTCTGTGCATATCTGCGCTGCATACGGCAGTTCGCTACCACACGGTTGCAGAAGCAATATTGGTCTTATTTGGCGTCGAAGCTTGGAAGGTGGGCTGGCGTCTTATTCTGTCTGAAGCATGCTCTTCGCCTGTGAACTGTCATTAATTGTCCCGACCCAAGTGCGTGTTCATGACACATGGCCGTGTCCACCGTGACCTGTACGATGGAGGCTTAAACGGCTGCGAGATGGAGGTTGAAAGACTTTTCTCCTCGAACGAGTTGTCACCTCCGCGAATAATATCCACCACGTTGCACTGGGGTTTCCGCAATCAAATGTTGGTGAAGCATGACACAGAAGAATCGATCACAAAATCGAGTTCCGAGGGATCGAAGCGAAGGGTCCCCGAAAGAACAGACTGGACTCCAAAAAACCGTCCAACGAACCGCGACCAACGACCAACGCGGCGGATCAGATCCCTGGCAGGCCTCAACGAAGCCCCATCGCGTATTCCATGTTAGTGCCACCGGCCCAGGGCGGCCGAGGCGTCTGTGTTGCTGCGTCTGCAGCCTGCATCTTGTATCCGTACGCAGCACTCCGTACCCGCATGTGTTGGCAGGCCTTGTGCGGCGGCACGCACACGATCGTCGCAAGTACAGCAGCTTGCAATGCAAACTGTAGCACAAGGGGTCCTGACATCTGCCTGAAAGGCTTGCATTTCTGTTTCTCCTGCTATGGTCATTTCCTCTAGTGACAGTATCGGTGACCACAAAGTCTCGACAAGTGATTCCCGCGGCAGATGGCAGCTTTCTGTCTCGGCACTACCTGCCTGGGTTTGTCCCATGTGTGTGTCTTTGGCGTGCCCATGTTTTTGTACGGAGTATGCAGGCTCGATATGTGGATTGTGTACCCGTACTCCGTACACTACGTATTGTGTGTGTGGCAACTTGGGTGCTTGGATCGAGGTGTGCGAGGGTCGTCTCTCGGCTCTCCCTTTCTTGTTGTCCCCTTCCGGATTGACTGGCCCTGCCGAGATCAACAGGAGATTGAGGGGCGGCGCAGCAGACCAGCAGAGAGTTCAACCATGATAGGATAGCGAGAGGGTCAAGTCCCTGGCATCGTGCTGTATAAACCAGGTAGACCGGCGATCTGGTTCCCTCGCCGCGCGCTCGGATGTCTGAGAGTTGGGGTAAATGAACATCGCACCGTCGACCTTGGCTCAATTCATTGTTTCCAAGGATTATCAGCAGAACGCCTTCTGCCGTTATCCAGTCTGACAGACTGACAGTCTGTACGAAGTACGTATGTCTTGTTTCCTCGTCATTGGTGATGTGAAATTGAAAGGTCGCATCGCATGCCATCTGCCGTCTTCGCAGGTCGCATGCGTCACGCACTCTGCACAATGTTGCAATTTGTCGACGCATCCTATGCTTGCTGCTCCTCCGGCTGTTGAGAAGACAGGGCCCCAGCAGGTCATCATTGGATTAAAATGCAACGTCGATTCGTACCCTCCCCCGGCTGTTCAGGGCAGTGAGCAAGGGTCAGAGTCTGCATGGACCAGGGCATGTAAGCCCAGCAAGCTGTCCCTGGACATATTTGAAATTGACGGCCCAGAGCCAACCAACTTGAGAGATCGCGACTACGTACGCGTTTCTGGATGGAGCAGTCGAAGAGTCGGAGGGCGGCTGGCAATCTTGTGACGGGTTGATGACCTGCTTTGGACAATCGTCATCTACCAGACAAGAGGATCGTGAGGGACGCAATGGGTCCGCAGGCTCCCTTGCCCTCGTCTCGTCTCAAATTCCAGAAGGGGCGCCATTGCTGATGTCGCTGCCATATCAAGCGAGGCATGTGAGGTACTTTGCAGATTACCGGCATATTGAATCAGTGAATCAGGACCGAGCACAGGTATTCGTACGTGCAAGGCAACGGCTGAAAGCTTAGGTATCCGTAGTAGATTGCGGGATGCCTCGATCCCCAACTGTCAAGAATCAAGCGGCAGTAACTTGCAGGCCTCCTGTTGGCGAGCTGCAGATGAATTGTGATTGTATCATGGGTGCAGATGGCAGATGCAGCCGGGGCGTCACGTCAGACGGATGCCCGAGACCTAAAGCACAGAGCTGATTACCTAGAGAGCCGGCGATCTCTTGATGAAAAAGAAAGGCCTAGTGCGTGGCGGTGAGTGATACGAACAGGAGGCGACTGAGGCGGTATCGAGGATGTAAGACAACAGGAAGCTCAAACGTCAGAGTCTTGCTTCGTTGGCGGCTTGTGAAAGCGAAGGATTGTCTCTAGGTACTTAGGTAGTAGATTCCCCGCTAGAAACCAAGGTTGAAGGGTGGAACTGGAAGAGATTGGCGAATCAAGACAATAGAGTGTGGAGTCTGAGATGGGCTTCGTGGCGTTTGCTAGAGGGTGGAAAGGAGAGACATGTCTTGTGAAAAAACATGGCATGGAGAGATGAAAGATGAAGTGGTGTCGTTTGATGGTTGGCGATGTTGCAAATTCACGGCGTGCAGGTGCAGGAAGTAAGGGAGCTCCAGCTTAGCTGCACCTGCCAAGTTGAAGCTGCTGCCCTGTGCGCTCCTTCCCTCCCATAAGCCAGACCGCGTGGAGACCGTTGTTAGTGTTTCTAGGGAGAGCAGTTGGCGTTCTGAGAGCTCCTTCTCTGCTGTAAGGGTGAGTTAGTGGCTGAATTATAGGCAAGCTACAGGTCAAACCCCTCCGTGGCGCCTGCGCGAGACAACGTCTAGCGGCCATCGGTTGTTAGCGTATTTTCTAGCCGCCCTATTCGCACTATCAACTGCACTGCATGACTGCCAAAATGCCCTTGGTGACCTGAGCCCAGGGGGGCCGCTTCCGTGGTGGGGCCGTTTCTCGATCGCTATCGATAACGCACCTCGGGAAAAGTGGATTCGAATTTTTTCATCGTCCTTCTCAATGCGACATGCAGCCGGGCCTTCAGCCTCATCACACCTCACGCTCAACTTCTCGTTATCAACTTTTCTAAGTCTTGGTTTTGGCTTTCCCAGTCTCAACGCCACAAGCACACCAGTGTGTCATAGACGACTCGAAGAAGGAAACATTGCTTGGTGCTAACGCCAGCCATTGGTCCTGTACTTTCGCTCCCGCCCTGGCTCTTGCTCTGCCTCTCGCGTTCGCACTTTGAAAACCTGGAGAGATCTGAGTCTAGTATCAAGCCTTTCAACGTGGTTTCCAAGACTCGTTACCCTACTTCGCCTCGACGGATCGACGCCACGCCCATCTCGCAACCTCGTGGCATTGATTCACTTCCCGAGCACGAGGACAAAGTCTTGTTCACCTCGTGGCTCTAGGCATCGTCGGCTTCTATTCTCGAACCCTGCCATCGATTCGCCTGGTCTCTTTCACCCCTTGCGTTCTCTCACCCGAGCATCCGGAGTCACAGCCGCTCTCGGATAATTTCTACAGTCTCGGATTCCGACGAGCCCGCGGCTTATTCGGCCTTCACCACCTCTTCCGGATACCGCCTCTCTGTCACTCACCCCTCCACCATGTTATCGGAAGAATTCTACTCCTGTATCTGCGGCCCGCCTATTGCGGCAAACACGGCCGTATCAAAAGATATCGGCATCTACGCTCATACTCTTAGCCCCAGCTACACCGTCAAGTCAACTCTCAAGAGAAGTGCTACCCCGGCCCACTGCTTGGCCATCAGTGACTCGCATGTCTTTGCCGCCCAGCACGAAAAGTCCCAGGTCCACGTCTACTCAAGATCGCGGGGCATCCAAGAAACAGTCGTTACCTTTCCAGAACGGATTCGGAGCTTGGCGTTGATTGACGATGTCTTGGCGTTAGGCACCTCCGAGGGCAGGTTGATCCTGTGGGAGGTAAACATTTCCTATTCCCGGATGCAATTCCAAACGTCTTGTTGTGGCTAACGAAACAACAGACATGCACTGGTCGCCAGCTGGTCACACCACCCTGCCACGTCCAAGCCGTTTCGTGTCTGGCCGTCACGCCCTATCACATCCTCACAGGCTCCGAAGATTCCAACATTCACGTTTGGACAATCTCCCGTCTGCAAGAGCTGGATGCTTCTGTGGAGAGCGAGCCGGACCGTACGCTCTCCAACCACAGGGCTGCCATCACGTCGCTCGCTGTCAGTGGAAGTGTCAACCCGGAAACCAACATCTGCGTCTCGTCCAGCAAAGACAAGACTTGCATCATCTGGAACTATCAAACGGGCGATGTTCTGCGTACACTGTTGTTCTCCACGGCTCCGCTGTGCGTTTCCATGGATCCCTGCGGTCGTGCCGTCTTCGTTTCAAGTGAGGACAGGGCTCTCTACCTCGTAGAGATCTTTGGTGAGAAGCCGCTCATTGGTCCGAATAGCACTGAATCATCGTCGACTGTCGTTCAAGTAAATTCACCGATTGGAGTTGCTGATGAAGATGCTGGCTCGGCTTTGTGCTTGGCACCAAACCATGATGGCACAACAATCTTATCCGGTCATGCAAAAGGCAAAATCTTGCAATGGCAGCTGGCCGAAAACGGTCACCCCACAGAGTTGACAGACCTCAATGCCTCTGTGACGAACTTGGTGTTTCCGCCATTGCTGCAAATACCTCGACCCACAAAAGCTGTTGCAGTTGTCAAGCCCACTCAGACCGAGCGGCAATTCACCTTTACATCTCAACTAAACACAAGTCTCGAACAAGAGACGAGATTCGGCAAGATGCTCAATGGCTTTGGCTTGCCTGATGATGCGCTTGAGGCCGCCATTCTTTCGTTCCAGGAGTCTCATGCACAACAATGTGCCACGGATGAAGAGGCTCAGCAAGAGACTGAAGAGTTGTGGGATATTATCAACGAGCAACGGGCGTTACACAAGCTGACTATGCAGCCGTACCATGAAGCCAAATCATCTCATACCTGAGAGCGTTTCATCTTTCCTTCACCCAAAACCAGACGGCGGCTCGAGCCTTCAATTGACCTTATCCAAACTATTTTTCTCCTCCATTCAATTCTCCTTGTCTTCGCCTCTCGAGTCATTTGAGGAATTGCATCGGAACCAAATCCATCTTGAGCAGAAGAATCCGTGAAAGCTTGATGATTCGTCTCGCATGACCAGCACGAATCGGCCACGAATCATCTTTGTTTAGCAAACGACTTGAACCCGTCCTGATGGGGGTGGTCCGGACCTATATGAGACGATTGTTTGGGGTACCTCGCGCCTCAAAGCTTAACCTTCGGCTATCGGCTTGTCGTTGATCAATCTTTCCACACAACTGCCCGATATGAGGTCAGCCTGGCGAGCCGCGAAGAGATTCCTCGAACCGGGGTCCGGGGGGGTAAGAAACTGCACTTGTCAGAGGTGTTCCCGTCTTTGCCACAGGATCCCATGCGCTCAGGCTGCCGTTCACCCAAGTGTTCGTTTTGGGTTGTCACCACCAGACAAACAGCCCACAGGATCCCATTGAAACCGGTTTCGCATTCGTCAGGTCTAGAGCTGCTACCTTGCGTCAGTGGGGTTCGTCATGACTGGACGACAGCTACTAAAATATCAACAAATAGCCAGCCTTGTCGCTCGGTTCTTCTGGCTTAGGTTCGATTCGTTGTGTGAAGTGAGAGAGTAGAGAGGAAGACGTTTGACGACGAAAACGACCCGAAGATACACGATGAAGTTGAGCGCTGTAGCCACCCTCTTCACCGCCCTTGCGGCGGTGACCGTTGCAAACCCGGTGACACGGTCGCACAGCCACGTCGTGCACGAGGAGAGGCACCCCGCGCGAAGAGAATGGGTCAAGAATCACAAACTGCACACTATGGCCAGGCTGCCAGTACGGATTGGTCTTGCTCAGTCGAACCTTCACCGCGCAAACGAGTTCATGAACGATGTGGCACACCCCGACTCGCCCAACTACGGCAAACATTGGACCCATGATGAAATCGCTGAAATGTTTGCACCGAAGCAGGAGTCGATTGCTCTGGTCATGCAATGGCTTGAGAGCGAGGGCATCCACCGGAGTCGTGTCGAGCTCACAAGGGGTCGCAGCTGGATCCAGTTCAACGGGACAGTAGGCGAGATGGAGCGGCTCTTGAAGACCGAGTACCATATGTACAAGCACGAACAAGGCCACAAGCACGTGGCTTGCGACAAGTACCACGTTCCGGAGCATTTGGTCCAACATATCGACATGATTACGCCGACGGTTCACTTTGACCAGCGCATTGGAGAGCAAAGGAAGAACACCAAGCATGATCTGGAGGAGCACCACATCGAAGAGCTCAAGAAGCGGCAACTCAGGAAGCGTGAGCTCGCCAAGCGAGACGTTGCTACTGGCGGCAAGAACCCGGCCATTCAGGGCAGTCCAGACAGCGGCTTCGGACCCAAGCAGGGCGCGGTTGTCATGAACGCCCTCATGGATCTCAACCAGTGCGACTCCATGATCACTCCGGACTGCCTGCGAGCGCTCTACGCAACCCCTCCCGGGTCGCTCAAGTCGTCCAACAACACCCTCGGCATCGTCGAGTACACGCCCCAAGCATTTCTTCAGTCAGATCTGGATATGTACTTCAACGAGTTTGAGCCTCGTGCGAAGGGACAGGGCCCCATTGTCAGCCTCGTCGGGAACGCTGTAGTACAGACCACAAACCAGAGCTTCCGCTTCAATGGCGAGTCTGCGCTCGATCTTGAGTTCGCCATGGCCATGATCCACCCTCAAACGACAACTCTGTACCAGGTCGGTGACCTCAACCAGGGTGCCAGCTTCAACAATTTTCTCGATGCCATTGACGGTAGCTACTGCACTTTCCAAGGTGGCGGTTCCAAGGACCCCAACATTGACGGACAATACAGCCAAAAGGTCTGCGGCTCCGTCCCCATGGTCAACGTCATCTCCACAAGTTACGGCTTCAACGAGGCGGATCTCGGCAAGAAGTACGTCGAGCGCCAGTGTGCCGAGTACATGAAGCTTGGCCTGGCGGGCGTCACAGTGCTCTACTCTTCTGGTGACTCTGGTGTTGCCGGTAACGGCAAGCAGTGCATCGATACTCAGACTGGTGCATACAATGAGGGTCAGCAGGGTATCTTCAACCCTTCATTCCCCGGCGGCTGCCCTTGGGTCACCTCCGTTGGTGCTACTCAAATTTTGGAGGGATCGACGGTTCATACCCCTGAGAGCGCCTGCCAAAAGGCCATCTTCTCTGGTGGAGGTTTCTCCAACGTCTTTGCGATTCCCGACTACCAAAAGAAGATGATGGAGCAGTACTACGCAAAGAATGCGCCGCCCTACGGCGCAGATCGGTACAACAACTCCAAGACGGTGCGAGGTTTCCCGGACATTTCTGCCAATGGCGCCAACTATGTCACTGCCGTCAATGGCAAGTTCTCACTCTCTTTCGGCACCTCAGGTGAGTCATTCCGAATCTCAATAGTTATTCGGCAAGGACTAACTTAGTCGCAGCGTCGGCGCCTGTTGTTGGATCAATTGTCAACATGATCAACGAGAAGCGCATTGAGGCGGGCAAGAAGCCTGTCGGCTTCATCAACCCGACGCTCTACGCTCACCCTGAGATTCTCAACGATGTGACCAATGGCGACAACCCAGGTTGCGGTACCAAGGGCTTCTCTGCCGTGGCAGGATGGGATCCGGTCACCGGCATGGGGTAAGCAATCCTTCTCTGACTGAGATTCTGTAGAGCAAAGACTAACAACACATCCCAGAACACCTAATTATCCTGAGATGGAGAAGCTATTCATGAGCCTACCCTAATTTCAAAATAATGGCCGCGCCATAGTAGTGGCGTCTGGCGGCGCAAAGAACATACTTACCACACACACAATGTCACATATATAGTGCTCATCAAGAGGCATATATCAAAGACGCGGGACATTTTTTCTTGCCCAACCCCCTTTTTGTGGCCGCGCAGTGTAGAACTGGTCAGCTGCAGGGTCAGGATACCAGGAACGAGGGGGCAAAGCATTGTAGATTATAAGCATTAATAGAGGTACTTTACAAAGACGTTGCAAATGTGTAGTTTGAGGTGTCTATGGTGAAGGTCCTGAAATGGCCTGTCGTGGTGCAAAATGGGATAAACTATGCATAGCTGGAATTAGAATTCGTTCTGTACATCAACCTCCAGACTGATCCTAATTGCATTGGTAAAAATCCCACTAAACCAAATGGTGAGGAATCGATTGCTCATTGTTTCGGCTACGTCCACTTTGGTGCTTGACGAAAACCAGAGGTACAAGGCGAGATCGGCCACCCGGCACATTGGGAGCGGCTTAGGCAGCGGATTAGTAAAATGCCGCGCCCCGAAAGGGCCGCTAAGGCTAAACGCCGAGCGGGAGGAGAGAAACCGCGTTTGCATCATAGGTCCGTTTCCCGCCCCGAAACCTCGAGAAATAATTCCCATTTGCGCTTTTCCACTGCCGAGAGCTATCTTTCTTCAGAACCGCAAAAACAGCAACCTCACGACGACACACCCCCCCTCCCGAAACATCCACGAAGGTCTCAAAGCCACCCGATAGGCTTTTCACATACGGCCAAGCATACATACGAAAAAGCGCAATCACGATGGCGACGGCGATACAAGCTCTCAAGGGCGATGCGCCGCAGCAGGCTCGGTCTCTGGTACGTAGAAACGACGGGGGCAAATTCTCCTACGATCCCTTCCGATTGCATACATGCCGGTCTTTTCTGTCATCTATTTTCGAATACAAAAGATCCAAACGCCAAGACGTTTTTTTTTTCTCTCACCAAACGCCGAAAAGAAGAGCTTCCGCTAACAGCATTCTTTGCGACAATTATAGTACCGCCAGCTGCTGAAGACGGGCGACCAGTTTGCGGCCTACAACTTCCGCGAGTACGCGAAGCGCCGGACGAGGGATGCCTTCAGGGAGCACCAAAAGGTCGAGGACCCGCGGCAGGTGCAGGAGTTGATCCAGAAGGGGATTAAGGAGCTTGAGAAGCTCAAGGTTAGTGGGCTCTCTGTTTTTTCGGGTTTCGTGCTTTCCTATCTTCTCCCCACGAAAGTCCAGCCTCTAGCTCTCGTCAAAAAAGATGTAGGGATGGAGAGAGGGGGTGGGAGGCCCGGAGGTATAGACAGTAAAGTATCGGGGGCTAACACTACGGAAACAGAGGCAAACCGTTGTCAACCAGTTCTTCCAATTTGATCGGTTAGTGGTCGAGGGCGGCGCCGCTGGCAAGCAAAAGGGCAACAAGGGCGGTATTGTCAGACAAACGGAGCATGGGTGAGTTTCTCTATATCTACGTCTCCGTGGATAATAAGGTAGCTGGATGATAAGAAACTGACTTTTTCGTACCCTTACAGCTTCGACTAAATGACCGAAACTCCTGGGAGCGCGGAGCAAAAGCCCAACCTAATAACGTCGCGAGCTCAATGGAACCATGACTCGGGATCTTTTCTGTACTATATACTCAAACCAGGGGGTCGGAAGACAAGAAAAAAACCGGCGGAGGGATCGGGGTGTATGACCATTAAAAGGGGGCGAGGAGGAGTCAAGAATATTCTCTCAACTTTTATGAAAGAAAGGGGGAGGGACCCGGCGCGGCGGCAATTACTCCCCAAATGAAAGTCACTCCTCTCTGGAGTGTTGTCTTCTTTTTTTATAATCTCCAACCAGGGCTTTTTAGGAACATATAGACATGGCATTGGCGTTTCTATGACTGTGGCCTTGCATTATCGCGGGATTCTTGACGGCGGGACAGCATGGATCTTGTTTGTTGCGTTCGAATCCCGACTGTGACCTTGTCGGGCGTATGTCATTCTTGTCTGCCAAGTCAGCCTTCCGTTCGACTCATCTGCGAGTACTATCGAGGTCGATGGTCTCCCTAGCTTTGCAAGTGGCTGCGGGAGTACACGTTGACAGGAACTGAGGGATCATACTCCACTCACTACCTTATGCAAAGATCTCACTCAAAGTAGCTTCAGACTGTGAGACACATATACCGAACAATCAAGCTGGAGAAAATCATTGTTGCTGTCCTCCTGATTACTCACGGTACAGGTCCTTGGTAAATTCCACACCGAGGTCTCAGCGATCAGCTCTCGGTGTGCTTGGTAAGCTGACTAAGCAGAGCTGTCCTCGCGCTTGCCGTCTTTAGAGTTCGCGACGAGGCTGCGTCTCTGGGTGGAGCCAATCCACGGCAGTCTACAGCGACGGTAGCTCAATCATCAGCGAAACAACATAGCGTCCGCGCGCGTTGAATCAATTCGCATCAATTATTTGCAACCTGAGGTGCGCATTGCACTCTTGTCATAGCCGTTAGCCTGCGCCCACGAAGTCATTGTTATTCGAGTCCAGAATTTGTGGACCATTGTCGCGATTCAACCAGAGCTCCGTCGCTGCGCGCGCGACCCTGCATCAATCGGAATTGGACCAGCTTCGAACCCCTCTTAGATACTGTGACCTCGTCCGTCGCTTCGAGACCCTGTTTTTACAATGGCGCCAGGAGTAAGTTCTGTCAAGTAAACAATTGGGCTCAAGTCGAAATTGCCTTGCGACCAGTGGCAAGCAAGTCTAACAAAGCGACCCTCGATAGACTCGACGCGCGAATCGTAGCGGATACACCGAACACGATGACTTTGAAGGTCTCCCCGTGCGCCAATGGCGCCAGGAATGGGTGAGCGTCGAGCCCCCCGCGCCCGCCGAGACGACGCAGAAGAACGACATTTGGGACGTCGAGCTCCCCTGGGGCATGCCCAAGGACGCGGGTCTCCTGCCCCAGCACAGCCAAGACCTCCTCCGCGCCGCGCGATCGGGTGTCCTCTACAAGAGGCCCGCGCCGACCGAGGAGGAAGAGGCCGAGACCGACGCCGTGCCCGACAAGCCGGAGAAGAAGGAGGACGAAGCGGAGACCAAGGGCTTCCAGATCAAGGTGTGGAAGCAGATCAACCGCAACTCGGAGGGTTCTCCCGTCTCGCACCTGGCCAAGCGCAGGAAGGGCACCGTCACGATCTCGTCCAAGACGGTCTCGAGCCAGGTTCCCGGCGCGACGGTGACCAAGGCTACTGTGCGACGAGTCGATGCCGCAGGAAACCCGTATACGCAGGAGATTACGCTGCAGGAGGGCCAGGCAGTCGAGGGCGAGATCATCTCGACGACGGTCGTGGCCGTCGCGGCTGTCGATCCTGCGCAGCAAGCGCCGCAGCGCGTCCGGCGACCACCGCCACCTAAGAAGAAGAACAAGCCTGGTCCGGGACGCGGTCGCAAGAAGAAGATCTTGCCTTTGCCCGCGCCGGCAGTGCCTGGCGCACCGGCTGCTGCGCCTCCAGTAGAAGGTGCTCCTGCAGCTCCTAAAGTTGAGGGAGCGGATGGGACGGACCCTGTAAGTTTACCGCACTACCCTGTATTAAGAGCTTGTGACTGATCAGTTCCTAGGCTGTCAAGCAAGAGCGGGAGGACTCGAACAACCCCGATAGCGAGATGGCTGACAATGACGATGACGATGGCGACGACGATGATGGTGATGACGGCGATGACGGTGACGAGGAGCAGCGCGATGGCGAGAACACGGATAGCCAGGACCAGGAAATGACCGACGCATCTCCATCTATGCCCACGCCGAGTGTCGACACAACGGCGGAATTCACCGACCCCGAATCACCAGTGCCAAAACGCGCCGCGCCGTTGGCAAATCCCATCAACCTCGCGCCTCCCAACATGCACCTGGCAAACTCCTCTCCCAAGGGCAGCCCTCTCAAGAACGTAGTCTTGCCGTCCCCCACAGAGCCAACAGCTCAGTTTTCGTCTATTTCAGAAGCATTGGTGCCCCCGGCAGCGCCAAAGAGCGAGCCTGTGCAAACTGACATGCCCATGGGTGATGGACCTGAGCCCCCGAAAGAGCCGTCTCCGCAGCCTCCCACTGAATCAGTGGATACGCTTCTACCTGATCAGTTACCTCTTGCCGACAACTCAACTGAGCTCCAGGATGCATCGACAGCACTACCGCCGGCCGAAAAGGTAGGCGACATCGTCTCCCCTATGGCCGAGACAAGATCAACCTTTTCGTTGGCAACGACTGCAGAGACCGATGCTTCGGGTACCAGGTTCGAAAGCGGTGATCAAACCGTGGCGTCAAATGACGCTGCACAAGACTCGATGATGCTTGACGCTCCCGAGGAGCGTCAGCCCTCTCCAGTCCCCGAGGCCCCCAAGGTCCCTGAGATTCCAGGGCTTTCTGAAGCTCTCTCAACCTCGGAGGCACCGCCGCCTCCTACCGAGGAGCCAGCACCTCTTGTCGTAGAGGACGTTTCTGAAAAGAAGGACGAAAGCCCCATTGTCCCGCCAACTAGCACCGCTGAACCTTCCGTTCCGATTGCTGAGGTTGAGCCTGTGGCACCTGTGGTTGAGGAGATGCCACTTGCGCCACCAATCCCTGAACAACCCACAGAAGCCGCCGTGTCACCAGCAAAGTCTCCCGTTAAATCGCCATTGAAGTCACCGGCGATTCCGGCAACGGAGTCACCAGTCAAATCACCCGCTCCCGCGCTGGAACCCCCAGCTCCTTTGGAGCCTCCTATTGTGGAGCCTGCCGACATCCCACCAGAGGTTCCAGTCGAAGTGCCCGTTGAAGCTCCCGTTGAGGAGTCGGCTGCATTGCCGCCACCAGCACCCCTCGAGCCCCCAGTCGAGCCTTCCGTAGCACCATTGGCGGAGATTCCGGTTGAGATTCCAGTCGAGGTCTCTGCCGACGTCGCAATGGAGGAGGCACCGGCCGATCTTCCCGCAGAGAAGCCCATTGAGACACCAGTCGAAGTTCCAGCCGTTGAGATCCCGACCGCCGAACCTGAGTCGGTCCCGCCAGCGCCTGCCGAAGTTCCAATGGTGCCGGAAGACGACGGCCCGGACCTGCTCGCCGGTTTGGAGACGGAGCTGGATCGCCAAGCCGAGATTAGCAAGTCTCCACTCCCCGAACCGCCTGCCGCCCCGCATCCGGAGCCAGCGGAGCTCCCTGAGATTGCCAACCCGGTGCCCTTGCCCGAAGTCCCGCCCATCGAGCCTGAGAAGCCCGCACAAGAGCCAACAGAGGCGGCGGCCACTGAGAGTGCTGTGGTTCAGGAGGCTCCGGAGGTTTCGGAGGCCGAGTCGGTTCCTGCTGTACCTGCTCCCTCGGCTGAGGAACCGGCACCGGCCGAGGAAGCTGCCGCGTCAACGGAGACGGCAGCTGCAGAGACGGCCCCTGCGGAGGAGCCAGAAAAGAAGGCGGAGGAGAGCTCGACTGATGCCGTTGTACCTGCAGCCGATGCCTAGTTTGCATTTGCTAAAGTGGATTTGTCGAGGTACACAACTTGTCCGGGGGTGTTGGAAGCTATTGGTGTTTGACGAGGCGTAAAAGGAGAAAAGGCAGGCTTAGGCTTTGCCTCGTGTGTAAATTGTATGATGGAGTACCTTGCCTTACCGTTAGATGTTTGATTGGAACACAAAGGCCGTTGAATCGGCAAATATGCCCTAACTTGTTTTATGCTTCATGTTTCGACGGACAAGTCTTTCCGAAACCGATGCCTTGATGCATGAATTTTGCCCGGGGAGCATGGTATACATGCTTTTCCCTTGGATTTCGTTTGATCAAATGTACGGATATTTCAACTATATACACAGAATCTCAAGCCTGTTTTTTCTTCTTCTTTTACCCGCGCGGGACCAATGAAGAAAGAAGAGCCAGCCTTTACCATTCCAGAACAATGCTGTCCCAAATGAAACCCCTCCACGTCGTATTGCGCGTAAGCTGGAACGTAACCTCGTTCTCCCCCTGCTTCAGCAGCGCGCCCGGGACGGGGAACTCAAACAGGCGCCACTCGCCCGCCGCCGTGGCGCTGCGGTACACGGACGGGTCGTTGAGCAGTCCCGAGGTGGAGTCGACGCCCACGGCGCCGCTGGTGAGGTTTCCTACTTGCTGCCCGTTGGCGAGGATGACGCTGCTTGCGCCCGTGGAGTAGCCCGCTAGCGAGACGATGAGGTTCGCGGACGCGGGGGCCGGGTCGGGCAGGGTAGGGATGCGGAAGGAGATTGTGTAGTTCCCCTTGTAGGTCTGGCCGTAGCACCAGTCTGACGTCTTGCTTGCGGAGCAGGTGCTGTTGCTGCCGGTGGTGGCGGCGCGGAAGACGATGTTTTCGGGACACGAGGCGATGATGGCGTGGCCGAAGTACGGGTCTCCTCCGTGTGCGAAGCCGAGAGATGTGCGGTCAAAGTCGCCGACCTGGAAGAGCTTGGTGCGCTTCGAGACGGCCCAGTTGAGCGTTCCGAGGTCCGTCGTCTGGCCGGACTCGGTGACGTGGACGTCGTTGAAGAGGATGTGCGTTGTCACGTCGGCGAGGGCAGCGCCGGCAGACCAGGCTTGGAGTGCGTAGCCTGCCGAGGTGGTGCGGACGTGGGGAATCTCAAAGGCGCCCGAGGCGTCAGCGTAGGTTGTGTAGTAGTAGTCCGAGCCCATGTCGAGGGCCGTCTTGTTGGGGTGGTTGTCGCCGAGGAAGACGGCGGCGCCGGCGGCGGGGCGGCCGTCGGAGAGGAGGAGTTTGCCTTTGACTGTGCCGCGGGATTGGTAGGCGGCGTCGTCGAGCCAGGGGTATGGCCAGGAGGCGAATTCGGAGGCGGCGCGGGAGTCTGCGTCGGATTTGGAACCGTCGTTCTAGGGGAGGTGGGTGGTGGTTAGTTTTGATGGAGGTTATCGAAGAGAAATAGGGGGATTCCACGTACGAGATACCAGAGCCAGGGACCCCAGATCTTGCCGACGGGGAAGACGTCGACGGCGGAGACTTGGAAGTGTGTGCCGTGGACCATGTTGAGTTGGACGGCATCGCCGGTGGCACTCTCACGGTGGACCTAGGAGATGTCAGCGTGATGTCCCGAGATCACGGTTACAGACCGAAAACGTACCATGAGCTCCTGCTTCAAGTGGTTGCCATTGTAGTAATCCTTGCCGGCATTTATATACCAGCTCCCAACTTCACCGCCATACACGCCATAATACTTTTGTGTGCGGATGAAGTCAGAAAAGTCGTACTTCGTGATGTACCCTGTGCCGTCAGGCGTGCGCCACGTCTCGTCTTGGACCTTGTTCTCAGGTAGGTAGTCAGCCAGCTTCGGTAGCGGCTTGTCGTGGAGGTCCGTCTTTCCGTTGGGAAAAGTAGTGTTGTCGAGGCGCCAGAGGGTGCGAAACTCGCCCAGGGTGGGCAGGTTGCGATTGACAAAGTACTGGTAGGCGCCGGCAAGGCCTTGGAAGATGACCCAGTGGAAGTCGCCGTCATTTGCGGTGAACTTGACGTCGATGAAGGGGGTTCCTTCGTGGGTGCCCTTCTTGGCGATGGTCGCGGAGGACCAGGCGATGTCGTTTGCGGCGCCGTCTGAAAAGATGAGCTTCAGTTCCACGTTTGGGAAGTTTCAAGGCTCGGGATGAGGGTATTCACGTACTGTAGCTTACGTAGTGGCCAACGGCGTTTCCGACGAGGTCGCGGTCTTTGTAGTACAACTTCACACCGTACTTGAGACCTTGGGTCATGTTCCACACATCATTGCCAATGATCCACGTCTGGTTATCGACCTGCCTAAGGAAAGGTTCGGTCTGTGTCGGGGCCGCGAAGGCGTTCGAAATCAACCCTCCAAGGGCGGCGGCGAAAAGACTGCTTCTCATCTTGGCAGACAAAACTTCGACGTCACGTCAAGAGTGTGAGCAACGACGACAAGAGTCCGCAAGGTTCGCTCTTTCTTGTATTCTTCTACCGCTCAAGCAAGCACCGAGGGAAGACTAAATAAGCCCAATGACCTGAATGGCGACTCAAGACCCTTACTCGAGCCTATCCCGAACAAGCATTGAGCCGCGCAACCGGCACGCCGGTGCCGCTCTTCTCCTCATTCTTACCCCTCGTGGTTCGTGGGTTCCGTGGGGAAGAGGAGCGCATGGTTCGTATTGCTTCTTTTTCGCCCTGAGTATGCGGGGTGGTGAGTGGTGAATTGGTGATTTGACTGGGGAAGGCGACGTCAATCGGTCAAGATTGAGGCGGGCGCATATCGCAAGCAGGGCACTACCCCGTTCCCCGCAATCCAAGTAAGCTTAGCTGCTAGCAAACGGCGAGCTTTGATGGGTGGAAATTCAGATATCAATCTAGTCTTGCCTCGCTCCTTTCGGGAGAGCGGCTGATTGGGAATTGAGGAGTGGCCCGGACTTTGAGCTCTGAGCGCAACTAGGTTTTTTTCGAGATCGCCAAGCTATCCCCGAGGACGCGTGGTGCTAGCTGCTGCATTGCTTGAATTTGGGGGAATATTAGGCATGGGGTAACCCCGACTTCGGGGTACCATGGACCGAGGGTTGGGGTAGGTGCGTCGTCTTATGAAGTTTGACCTGCCCGAAGTGCTTGATATGCAGCATCTTGTTGTCATGAACTGTCATGAGCTGTCGTTTCTTGTGACCGAGATTGCCGGTCAGCCGATTGGGGGTTGAGCTGAGATTCCCGCAGATGATGACATTGGGATGCGGCCCGATTTGCTCGGAGATGAGATATTGCATCTAGAGATCTATGTACTGTACGGATACGAGTGGACAGAACAGACCAGGTAAGGTAGATACTGAAACCAGGTCAATAAGGAACCATGTATAATAAATGTGCAATCTTACGGATACTTGGTCACTCTGCGTATAACAAATCAAGCATCGGGTGCTGTAGTTAGAGTACTAACAAACCTCCTGTATCCGTCGACACCGCTCCCTTCCATCTCGAAAGATGAGTCGGGGCACGAGCAAAGACAAATTGACAACAACAGAATCCGAGCTCACACTTCCGGGATATGGAAGGTTAATAGAGTGATGTTGACTAGATGTAACCGTACAGAGTACGGATACCTTGCCTTAGTAAGGTGAGAGATGTCGGTGAGGAAGGTGTCGAGTCAGAAAAATCATCAGCCACAAGTTGTGTGCACAGACCAAGGCTTGGGTTGCAGCACTTGTGGCTGAGTTTATAGCAGGTGTGCACGTGTTGTGGTAGCGACAAGGGAGGGAGGTGCCGACGGGATGGAAAGCCTCGGGAAGGCACCTTACGGATAATCTGCAACAATTCATTCCGAGTTTGGATTAATCAGCCGTGACAAACGCCGGGAAGGACCAAAGGAGATGAGAGGGACACATGATGAGGAAACTGCCGTAGTGTAGATGATAGATGATAGAGGTAAACCGTAAGGTACCTAGATGAAACTGCGCTATTCATTGAGCCTGCCTTGTCGGCCTGTTTGCTTGCCTGCCCGATCTCTTGCAGCTGCATCTTCCACGGGCAGCAATGCTGCTCAGTAACATCGGGTCGGGTACGGGGTTGCCGCTTTCTCTCTTCGGTCCTCTGATCGGTCCTTCTCAAAGAGATGAGCATCGGATATCGCAGGCACGCAGGATGATCTAGGCTCTTCCACACAGTTTTTTGGTCGCGTGTTTATTTTTCTCCTTGCCATAAGCTGCCTTAGTGCAAATGTTTAATGTCGATATTATACGCAAGATCATCAGAGTACCAAAAAAGGCACTTCTCCGGGTCACGTCAATACAAGCTCCCACATAGCGCTGGGTCAGGATCGACGGCTACCCGAGAGCGAACCAGTCATGATCATATCTCACAGACCTCTGGGAGCTCAAGCGAACGCACAGAGCTGAGAAGACCCTTTCACTCAGAGTCCTTCCCCATCCGTGTCAGTGTCTCACGGCATAGCTGGTTCAGATGGATCCCGAGCGGCCGGAACATCGAAGACGCCAAGTCGGCGCTGGATGGATACTCAACGGCCCGTCTGATGGAGACCAACAATACAGCACTTTCGGTGCCCGGCATGATGGGATGTCAAAGTCGCCAACTAGCCAGGCTGTCAGACACGGTCTATTCGGAGGCCGAAGTGAACGCCGGAACGGTCACCCGCGGAGATGAAGATGGAGATGGAGACACCAGGGATCATGGCGAGATGGGTGCTTACTTACGAAACTTTCCACAAGAACAGGAGCTTAAAGTGTGCCCATCACGCCACTCAACACTATGGCCAGCCCGGTCCTATTATTGTAAACCGAACTAACAGTAACATTACGAAGGATTCGGCATCATCCGTACCGTCTACGCGACAACGAAAGAGAGTTTGTGTTTGAGCTGCACCAAGTACGGGTCCCTGCAGGGGAAAGGACGGCCTGGCCTGCCACGCCTGGCTCAACTGAGCACAAGTCTCCAGCCTCCCAAGAGGCTATCGTAGCCGATCCAAAGTACGAGCAGGCCCCAGCGCGTGCCGCCGTCGCCGCCGCGCCGCGTAGCGTGGCGCCAATCGCATCCAGAAGAATTCTCGCTGATATTCTGGTGCCTCCGTGCTTTGCACCTACATACCGGAGCTTCACTTTTGCATCACTTTCATTTTGACGAGTGCCACACTCATGCTGTGCTCCGTAATGTACGACTACACTGAGTGGATGAACTGAACCAGGGGCCCAGAGCGGCGGAAAGCTTGCCGAAGATAAAGGAAACATGAAAGAGAGGAAGGTGACGGTGATCGATCCCATACGGCTCCGATCCGCGGTCTCTGGACATGCCGGTTTTGGCCCCCATCCGACGCTACCTTGCGCCGCAGATCATGTATTCAGAGAGAAAAAGAGAGAGCCTGAGAGAGGCATCCATTCGGCGGTTCAGCGGTTCTTTCTCCTCCCCTGACAACGGCAGGCCTGGATGAGACTGGACTGTTCCCCGCCGTCACTACCTTTACCTTTCTCAGTTTCCGAGGTCCTCTCCGCATGACGTTAATCAAGCCTCATCCAAGACTGACTCGCAAAGCCTGGCGAGACGCCATTCTCTCATTTATCCTCACACCCGTCACGCCCTATCCTAGTCCTGACGCCAGAAAAGAACGGCCACCGGCCAGTCCCATGGTTGCCTCACTTCCCGCACCCTCGAGCGACATCAGACGCTCCCCAGAAAGACCAATCTCAAGCTACCTTACTACGCAGCCGTGACAGCCACGGTAGCGTAGACTCTTGCTAAGTTGCTCCAACTCAAACCCCCACCGGGGTGTCTACCGGGGTGGCTGAAAGTCAAAGTTGCCGTTATTCTGCGTGTGTCTCGTGGGTTACACTCAACAACGTCCGAATACCACTGGGTCATCCCCTGTGCCAACCCTCATGTCCTTGGTCTGTGCAGCTTCGAAGAGAGAGACGCATGGTCCACCTCATCCAAGAGCTTGGCATCTGCCTCGATATCGCACGTGGGCGAACCGGCACCGACAAGTTCACCAACCATCAACCGACCTTTTTCAGCTTGTGTGTGCCTATCCCAACTTATTAACGCGTGGGTCCCGTCAAGGATTTCCAAGACTGAAGTAGGAAGTTTGCATCTTCGACCCTCTGTTCATTTGCTCTATCGATTAATCAAACGAAAAGGATTCCATCAAAAAAGTAACGTAGCGTCTCGCCCTTCGGGATTAGGGTCCGCTTCACGCCATCGAAGCCACGGCAGACACCAGTGCCGATCACTGACGCGCCTCGAGCTCGCAGCCGGTAAACTCTAATCCCACGCTTGAACCTTTCAGGGGGGACCAACGAGGGCAGAGCCTAACTGTTTGGGCCTTCATTTGAATCTAGACCTGCGAAAAAAAGAAAAAAAGAGGATTACCGCCTGGATGGAAATACCCGCTCTTGTGCGTCCCTTTACGAGCTTTTGGACGTGGAATGCCATCAAGCAACGCGACCTCCTGACGTCCTAATCATATCATATTTCCGTTTTCCCACCTTCTTTCTACCTACTTTACCTATATTCGTCCCTTGGCCCCCACGCCCCGTCCAGCGGTCCCGGCTTCCGGGACGTGTGGTCTGCCTGCTTCTTCATCGACCGATTCCGTTCTCCACGAAATCCTTCGCGGCCAATCCCCAGGTTTCTCGTTCCCACCGGTCGTCAACTAGTTCCACATCCCCGCAGCTTCGGTCTACCTACTTGACTCTTTGTCTGCCTTTATGGTTTGCGGTTTGCCTGCGTACAATCCAGGCTGGTACTCAACCGGCAGACCCGCGAGGCTGGGCGCAGTTGACCCCATGAGCGATGGATTTTGATGAAGAAACCAAGCCAAATCTGACAACCTTGAACATGAGCTCCAACGTGAGCGTAAGAAGCGAGTCTGTCGGCGCTTTCGACCCTGCTACCCAGCAGCAGAATGGGTCAAAACCGCCCATCAAGCGCAGGTCTCCAATAGCCTGTCGGAGGTTCGTCCTGCTCGCCAGTGCGGCGGACATATCGCGAACTTGACGAGCTAAACTATGTCCCAGATGCCGTCGGATGAGGAGCAAATGTGTGCATGAGAAGGGACAGCCGCCGTGTAAATCCTGCGCGGAAGCTGGCATACCAGCGAGTGAATGGTACCGTCCGCACCGAGCAACGTCCGTGACGCGATCTCGAAGCTAATCAACGACAGCATCTTTCCCCAACGAGGCCAGCCGGATCTGGACCGCGAATACCGGCATCCTCGCTTGAGGGCCGAGAAGGCCGCGAAACGAGAAGCTGACAAGGCTCGACGAAGCGCGTCAGATGCTCAGGTCCCTCGGGGTCCCGGCGCGCCAGCTCTTCGTAAACCTGCAGACGAATGGGAGCTTCTCCCACCGCTACCCGAAATCATCGACGCAGTTCACGGCTTCACCCGCAAGTATTTTCAGCTAGGTTTCATCCCGAAGGAGCTTTTCCCCCGGCAGCTGCAGCAAGATCACCGATCCGTCAGCGTCTTCCTCGTACTCGGTATTCTCAGTGTCTCTGCTCGCTTCTCCCCAGCCCTGGCCCAGAGATACCATGGGGAGATGGAAGCCGTCGACTTCTTCATGGAACGGGCTAGCAACCTCGCGCTCAACGAACTGTACCAAGAGCCTACTCTAGAGAGATGTCAAGCCTTTTATCTGTTGAGTCTAGCGCAGCAAGGCGGCGGTATGAGGAACAAGAGCTACGTGAGTTCCCTGTATGGAGTATCAATACGGGCAGTGCTGAACTTTTGCTAGATCAACATTGGCATTGCCACGAGGATGGCCGTCTTGATGCATCTGCATCGCGAAGAGTTCTACAAGATGAAGAATCCCACGAGGGAGATGATTATCAGGGCGGAATCTGCACGGAGAACTTTGGTTAGTTGGACAATGCTTCAAAAGGGAGAGAGCTCTGCTAACACGTATATCATAGTGGATGTTACACAGTCTGTGATCACGAACGAAGACGAACGTGGCTTTTGCTAACAACACGTAGGCCAGGACAATCTCCATTGCGGTGCTCTTTCCCCCGTGTCACTAGCTGCCAACGACATCACGGCTCTTCTCCCTAGCAACGAGGAAGACTTTGCCTACGGCCGCGAGCCCTTGTCTCGTGCCGCACTCGAGGACACGCCGCCAGCTCGCGAGAACCCTTCATTGATCCACCAACCATCTCGATCATTGTTCGCGAGTCTGATGCAAGCACATTATTATTGGGGGAAAGTCGCTCGTCGAGCGTTGGCAACGATGAAGAGCGCCAATCCTTGGGACCCGACGAGCGAGTACGCCATCACAGCAAAGCAGATCCTAAGCTGGGAACAGCAGCTTCCGCAAGATCACCGATGGAGTATGGTCCTCCTCAAAGGGCACAAGTCCGTCGGCGAAGATCTGGTATGTGCCAAGATTCACTGCAGTTGGACTTGGAGTTGACATGTTTAGGCCTACCTCGGTGTCACTATGATAACAAAACTCTGCAACATTGTGCTGAGGCGTGCGTATCTCGAGAAGTAAGCCCAACCACTCTTCGTCCTCCTCCCCCGCAAGCACTGACCTGAATAGCATCATCAAACCAGACGAGAAGGATATGCAACGCCGGGCGTTTTTCGCCAATATGTCTGACGACCTCTTCCGGAATGTACGAGAGCTGTACGAGCAAATCGATGCTCAATTCAGCGTCAGATCCTCTGAAGAGGGTGTGGGAGCCCAGATGGCGTCGTTCTGCGTCTACAGCTGCGGCCTCTTCTCGACCTACCTGGTCAAGTACCGGAACAGTGAGTACCCAGAAGCCGTGAACGTCACCGCATCGTGCTAAATATCCTAGTCTGCTCCGACAAGAACATCGTCGCGCAGGCTCCGAACATGCTCCAGCGGTGCATGTCCATCCTCATCGAATCGAAGCAGACTTGGCCCCTAGCCTCCCGCTGGCTCGAATCTCTGGAGCGCTTCTCGCGTGATCCCAAAGCAGCTGCCTTTAGTCTTGAGGGCAGTATGGCCGACGGCGTAAGTTCCAACCCCTGTTACCAACCCAATAGTGCTCGAGAAGGGAAAAGCTGACGAGAATCATATCAGAACGACCGAACCCTCCGACCGCTCCATCCCTCGCCATCCAACTTCACAAAGGGCCCACGCGCCGAGGCACCCAAGTACCAGCTCCCAGGCCCGCCGCCGACCCCGTTGAGCGAGAAGAAGCCAGTGCCGCTACGACACAGCAGCATCAGCAGCAACGCATCCAACAACGTGCTCCCTCCCCCGAGCCCATCACCGAGCCTACAACAACAGCAGCAAATGCACCAGCAACACAACTCTGCCTTCCCGCTCCCGCCGCTCATGAACACAACTCACCAACAGCAGCCTCAACTCCATCATCAACAGCAACACCAACATCATCAACCTCTCTCTCCACACCATCAACAACACCACCTGCTACAACACCAGCCGCAACCACACCACCAACTCCAACAGCAGCAACGCCACCAGCAACATCCTCCGACACCCCAAATGCAACAACACCACCACCAGCACCTCCCCCCAGAACTACACCCCCAGTTCTCCCCACCCATCTACTCCCAAGCACCCCCACCCTACAGCCCCAACAACGGCATGGGCATGCTCGTCCAAGCTGCAACCTTTGACACCGCAAGCCCCATCCTCGGCGCCCCGGCGCAGCAGCCCCCGCCATCATCGACGAACCCGTACGATCCCACCACGGCCGCGGCGGTGGCGGCCTTCTACAATTCGCCGGGCTCCGCGTCCATCGTTCTCGGCCCCGGCACGGACGGCTTCGAGTGTGAGCTCCAGAGCTGGTTCGACGGCACGGCGCCGGTCCAGGCGACGAGCTGGATCGGGAACGGGGCGGCTGGCCTTGGGTGGTTTGGGTCCACGTGAGGTGTTCATACTGAGGTATTGGCCTTCATCGAGGCAGAAAGAGACGGGCAGCAAGACCAAGTGCGAGAAGCCAAAAAGAAAGATTGAGAAAGTGCGCGTGTGCGTGAGGAGAAAAAAAGTGCTATTCGAGCGTCACTCTGAGCGATTCAGTCACTTCCTTTTTTATATATCAAACCCCAATTTAATCATACCTAGAGAATCGGCGCCAGGTTCGGAAAAAACAAGGAAAGGGCGAAAAAGATGACAAGAGTCAGCGGTGCTTGCGCCAAAATCTCGGAGGAGGGCCAGGCGCAACAATCATGGGACGGAAATATGAACCTTCGGGGTCAGTGGGTCATTTTGGAGCCATCATCTAGCCGTCATTTCCTTTTTTTCGTCATTGGGTGTTGCTTCATACATACTTTAGATCGAGATACCTGAGTGAATTAAGTACGACTTTTGACTACAATGCCGATCTTTATGCGAGTAGACAAAATCGAATGAAATATGTATATCCCGTACCCATCACGATGAAAAACGAAGTTTGACATACCGTACAGAACGTGCACCAAGAATAAGAGAGCTGGGATTTGGAACAGGTGGTGAGTGTCTTTTTCGAGAGACGTGGTAGAAAAGAAAAAATATATATTCCTCCCATCGGGAAAGATAGTCGACTGCAAAATATCGCAAACCACGGCCGCTTCGGGAGAGCTTCCTCTAGGAATTCAGAAACGTTGTTTCCCACCTTGAGAGACGAAAGCGACCACTGGGTATCAACACTGACGACACCGACCACCGCGGTCTAGGTAAAGTGAATACTATAACTCAGATAGAAAAGAGTCAATCAACTTCGGTACTCGTAACCAGTAGAATGTGATGATCTCATCAGGCGAAAGGGACACTTTCGCCATGGCAGGCTATGGGAATCCATCCACAGAGTTGGCGGATACCTTTCTCACGGAGAGTAATGGTCCTGACATCCAAGTACATCACATCTCACCTCACAAAACGTCACCGCAGTCACACATTTCAGAGACTGAAGGGGGCAAAACTCATTGAACTTCTACGACTATCAATCAGTGCTAGACATGAAGCCACTTGACCTCGTCATAAGCGCGTTGTGTGCCGTCTGTTTCTTCCTCTGCAGGATCCGTCTTTCCTCGCTGCGCCTACACTCTCCTGTGATCTGCCCATTTCGCAAGGCCCTTCCTTTCTCATCCGCCCGCCGAGTGCGCGCGAGTTTTCTTTCCGATGAAGGAAAAAGATACTCCGACGAAATCGCATACAAGTATGGCCTAGAGCCAAAAGCCTCCAGAAAGGCTAAAGGCTCTCCCTTTCCCGACCCAGCTGATCACTTGACCAGGTTGGTTCGTCCGAGTTGGGATATGGCCGACTCCGA
The DNA here is from genome assembly GCF_011075155.1 of Colletotrichum scovillei. Classification (NCBI taxonomy): domain Eukaryota; kingdom Fungi; phylum Ascomycota; class Sordariomycetes; order Glomerellales; family Glomerellaceae; genus Colletotrichum; species Colletotrichum scovillei. Next base: position 1,046,777 of record NW_023336264.1, read on the forward strand.
AATGTGTATTGACGTTGTTCATGTCCCCGTCTCTCATTGCTCTCGTTTCCCCGTTGAAGGATGAAATCAAACTCCGGGTTCCATCTGAGGAAACTCCTTCTACATGACTTTTAGGTCGCCAACGCGCTTTCTATGCGCGGCGTACATGACAATGAGGACTCCCGCCTTCTCTCTAATCCAGCCTTCCGTCGCGAAAATCAAAGTCCAGAAGATAACAGCCAAGGGGTGGGTGAAGTGATTGAATAAGGGGGTGCAGTTTCGTGATGTGATATGGTGTGCTGGCAAGGGGTATTGTGGTAAAATTAGTCCTGGGGTGGTGGTGCAAGGGTGTCTATATACACGCGAGGGAGCTCCGTGTCTTTCGATGCTGTGTTGTGGCAAGAGCTGGGATTGGCTGTTCTCTCTCTCCTCCGTTTGACGCAGATCCGGGTTTCGACAGAGAAACCGGCTGCTCCAGGATATGTGCTGGGCTTGGGGGTTGGTTGGGTGTGAATAATCAAACAAGTCGAAATACAGCGTCAGCCTCAAGCTTTACAAAGCTCAAGTCTGCGCCATGACGCCAGAGGCACCGCCAAGCTGACGCTTGACCTGTTCGCGTGCCCAGCGAGCGGTCTCGATGGTTCGGGGCTGGAACTCGCGGTTGGTCTTGGTCTCCTTGATGAGGGCAGTGAGCCACTCCTGGCGGAAGACGTCGACAAGCTCGCCGTTAGGGTAGGCCTCAGCAAGGTCGCCAATAACGCCCATGGATGCACGCATGAGAGCCTCGCTACGGTTCATGTCGCTGGCAATCATGTTCAACAGCTGGAAGATCGAAGGCACGTATTGCTGAAGAGCAGGAGCTGCAGAGATGTGTTAGCGGATAGAACAGAAACAGGATCGAAATCATGATCAGATAAGACTCACTCTTGCCACCGGACTTCATAGCTCCGATGATACCACCCCAAGCATCCATGATACCCTCGCGAAGAGAGATGACGTAGTCGTACATCTCGTACGGGCCCTCAGGACCGGCGTTGACAGTCGCCGCCTGCTGCAAGACCTGAGCGATGACGGACAGGTATGTCTCAAAGTGGCCGCCAATGGCGCCAGCAATGTCGCCGAAGCACTGCAAAATAGCAGGCTTGAACTGGTTGCTCAAGGCGGTGCTCTATGAGAAATGTTAGCAAGGCCCTACTTATACGTACAATGCCAGCCCAATGTCGTATCCGACAACACTTCGAGAGCCGATTGGCGGTGATAGCGTACCTTGAGGTTGTGAAGCAGGTGGTTCATGAAGTTGTCGCAGTACGGCTGGCTGCGCTCGCCAAGGGATCGCGTCAGATCGCTGACAAGACCGATAGCCATAGAGCACAGAGCGGGCTCCTCCTGGTTTGACAGAGCGTTGTACAGGAAGGGAGTGAAAGCTTCCATGTACTTGGAGAAGTCCTCCTCCATAGCGTTGGCCAGAGCGCTGATGGTAGCGAAGATACCATCGGGGACGCTAGACTTGTTGCCGACGGTGCTCAGAATCTGGAGCAGGGTCTGCATGATTCTGTCGCCCTGAGGAACAATCTCCTTGTCGAGTCTCTGGATGATGGCCTGGAGAACGGTGCACAAGCTAGTTTGCATCTCCTCCAGCATGATCCTGTCCTCAACACTAACGACCTGGGTCTGCATGGGAACGGTACCCTCGAGACGCTCGATGACGACGCCGGAAAGGGAGGCGATGGGCTGCATGCTCTCGCTAGCAGCGTTCTGCACAAAGACGTTGAGAACCTCGTAGGCGGCGGTGCGAACGTACGAGTCGCAATCGGGGCGGGCCGTGAGACCAAGCAAGTTGGTGACACTCTGGTTGAAGTGAGGAGTGAGAGGGTTCTGGGCGGCACCAAGGTCGCCAGAGAAGCGCTCGGCCAAGTTCATCAGGGCCCAGCAGCACGAAGATGCTATCTTTGCGCTGCTCATGAGGCCGTTGAACAGAGATCGAATGAGGGGGTCGAGGTGCTGGTTAGGGTCGATGCTGTCGGACACGCTCTCAGTGATGCGACCAAGGGCATAGGCGGTCGAGTCCTTGACGTGCAGGGAGCTGTCGTCCATCATGCCGATCAGGATAGGAAGAGCCTGCTTGACGATGGGGTCGAGGACCTTCTCATCGGGGCCGTCCATGATGGCGCCGAAAGCAGAAACGGCGGCATCACGGTGGTGCCAGTCTTCGGCACGCAGGTTGCCCTCAACAAATTGCAGCACGGGGCTGATGATAGCGGCACCGATGGCCTGAGCATAGAGTTGAAGACACTGGTAGGCGGCGCGGGCCAAGTTGTACTCGTCATCGGCCGCATCCTCGTCCTGCTTGGTCAGAAGCAGAAGGAGAACGGGCACAACCTCGTTAGCTGCTACGCGAGCGAAGTTGTAGAAGGGTCTCATCTGGTCGGCGCTCTCGACCTGGGCGTTGTCGTCCTCGATACCGATCTCCTCCTCGCAGACGGTGCTCCAGAATTCAACAGCCAGCTTGGCAACGTCCTCGTCCGAAGACTTCATGCCCAGAATGGTAAGACCGAAGAGAGCCTTCTCCATGTAGAAACGCATGTTGTCGTAGTAGAGACCCATGATGCGGTTAAGGCATCCAAAGGCGCCCTGCTGTATCCGGGAGTCATCGGCCTGGGTGGCCTCGCAAACGACCTGCATGATATAGTTGCGCTCGCCCTCGTGCTTGAAGTTGTTGCCAACGAACTCGAGCGAGTCTCCCAAGGCCGTGATGGCGGCCAGGCGGACCTCGAGGCTCGTCTCCTCCTTGCGGGCACCCTGAACGACGGCGGTCAGGATGGCGTTGGAGTGAGCAATGAGAGCCGTTCGCAGATCGGGATCTTGGCTTTCGCAGATGTAACCGATCGTGGTCAAGGAGGCCTGCTTCTGGTGTTCGCCACCCTCGCTAATATTCTTAACAAGGATGCCCATGAGGTCCTGCCACTGACTTCTCGGCAGCTCGATCGAAGCGATGGAGGAGATGACCTGAGCAGCAGCCTGACCGGCCTGGGAGTTTGAGGAGCCGAGGGTCTGCAGGGTCAAGTTCTTGACCTGCGTCTTCGTCTCTTCGTCGGTCTGTTGGAGCCATTTTGCCTGGAGCTCTTGGTGACGGGCAAAGTCACGGGCAGTGAAAGCGTTCTTCAGGGCGAGACCTGCGGCGGCACGGATGGAGCCATCGGCGTTGTCGTTTGCAAGCTCTTGGACGAGGGTTGCGAGGTATAGGGGCTGTTGGGAAGGATGGTTAGCAAATTTGCCAGCGGCGGTGGGGGGAGGGGGGACTCGGGATGCAAAAGTGGGCGGGCACGTACGAAGTTGTTGTCGGCTGCTTGTGTAAGTTGCTGCTCGGCGGCGTTGCGCAAGTTCGCGTCTGTTCAGAATGTTAGCATGACCATGAAGGTTGTGGCAGTTTGTTGATGCGCGATGTGAGGGCGGAAGCCAAGAAGAGCAGGTTCTGTTCACATTGCCCTGGCGACAATTTGGGGGAGACAGAAGGGGGGATGGATAGGATTTGCTGGAGAGGCAAACCCTGGCAGGCGCAGTGAAGAATGAACGAGACCAAATGACGACGAGGACGCGAGAATAGCTTACCTGGCGACAGCGAATTGGCCAAAACTTGGTTGATCTCTGAGCCCGACATGTTTGCCGCTCTCAATGTGTGGTGGTTTGAAGGAGGTAAGGCTGAGCCAGTGCCGATGTTTGGAGAGGTTCGGAGGGGGGCTCGTTGACAGGTTGCACGTGTCAGGAGGTGGGAGGGAAAGGGTTCAGCAAGGCACCGCAGCTGAGGTCAGAGCAAAAGCGGGAGACGCGGGGGTGTTTTGGCGGCGGCGGCTGGTCTAGGCAGAGAAGACAGGACCAGAGGTTTGGTTTGGTTGGCGTAAGGTGGTGTGTGAAGCGGGCGCCAGGGGCAGGGTCGGCAGTGCGTTGAGAGAGCAGCGACCTTGGGAGAGTTGGTAGGCGAGGTGGGAGGATGGATGGGTGAGAATGACCGGAACCGAACGAACGGACGGCTGAGAGGGAAAAGGGAAGAGAGAGAGAGAGAGAGAGAGAGAGAGAGAGAGAGAGAGAGAGAGAGAGAGAGAGAGAGAGAGAGAGAGAGAGAGAGAATGTGCCTGTATTGTATCTGTGTGTGAGAGAGATGACAGAAAAGGGTTCGCTCAGGATTCCGAATTAAAATGATGCGCCAAAGGACAATGTCTCTTGGTAAGGCCTTTTGCCAGAATTAGAGGGCGTACCGTAAAGAAAAGATAGTTGCGACAATAAGCAGGCGCAGAAACCGGGTGGTGAGTAATGTGAGGATTTTTATGGTTTTTATTTTGTTTCCCCAGTCTCTTCCCTTTGGGTTGGTGAAGGAGAGGAAAAAATAGGAGCGGGACCTTGACGAGGTTGTTGACGATCTCAGGCTGCCCAGTTACAGTGTTGAAATGGCCCGCTATGGTACGCAGTTCTGGGGTGCCGTAATAAGGTAAGAGGTAAGGTAGGTAGGTACCTCAGTCAGGGACATGAAAAGCAGCAGGAGCGATAGAGGAGAGCGGGCAGGATGGGAAGGGGGGAATGACGGTGACAGCGGGAGCATCAGAGACAGCATACAATGGGCGGTGAATACGCATAATCCCCTGGGAAAAGGCACCTCAGGTAGCAGTAGTGGATGTCTACTCGTCACCTCTACTGTTTTTTAGTTCGTCTTGTTGCTTAGGTTCAGCAAGGTCTCGCACCTTCTTCTCTACTACTGATACCTACTTACGGAGTACCTCGTGGACAATACCGTACCTTCCATACCTTACAGTGCGGGACATGCAGCTTCAAGAGGTAACCCGTCATCCATCCAATGGAAATGCAAAACCGCCACTTTCTACAGGCTGACGAGGTGACCCGACAGTGGGCAGCCGATAGGGGAACAAGGGCAAAAAAGAAACGACCGAAAAAAAAAATTAAGACGTCGTTAAATGAGTGTGGGGAAGGAGAGAGGTTTCTGATGCACGAAACCGAGGAGGGGTCGTTTCCGTCTGCTTCTAGCTTCGTCCGCTCCTGCACTTTGGAAGTTGTTGCCTACCTTACCTTCCCTATGACTTGTACAGACGAGGAAGGCACGGGAAACGAGAAACACTCTTTCTCCCTTACTATGTATGCTGTTGCATCTTCAACGGCACTGCAAGTCCGTTTGAGCGTTGCTTTTCTGGAGTCTCTGGACCGTTCTCAAGACAGCCAGGGGACATGCTGAACTTTCGGCCAAAATATGAATCAACCGAGGGCGGGGAGGGGCAGAAGGTGAATCAAAATAATGAATGAGGCACTCTGTTTTTTCCTTTCCTATTGCGGCATGCCTTTGGCACCGTGTGGTCCCGCTTCACCTGTACGTATCCGATGGCTGCCTAGAACCAAGAAGAAGTTAGGCGCTCATCATCCAGTACCTGGACTCAGGGCATTCCTGCACTATGGTGTAAGTACCTCCAGATCCTTGAATATAGCGTCTTCTGTCTTTGCTCCATTTGAACCCAGATTCATCTCACCAACACCGAAAAAACAGACAGTGAGGCTAACCTCATAAGGGCAGAAACCCCACACAATGGACGGGGAGACTCACAATGGGGCGTCAGGGCTGCAGCTGCGCATGGCGTTGCCGGGCTGCCTTTTGACCCCTTCGCTTCGTTCTCTGTCAATATCAAGAGTCAGCTATGTTTTCCTGACAGAGACAGTTGTTGAGAATGCAAAAAATCAAAAGTGAAATGGTTCTTTGTTCGCCGGACTCAAAGTTCCAGCACAATACAGAATACAACTTGTCCCCCTTGCCCTTGGTCAGCCAGGTCAATGGTAGGCAATGGTCAGCAGCCCAATCCGACGCTGCCCCTCTTCTCGGCCCATGTTCCGTGCCTACCTTGCTTCACTACCTTAGCTGACTAGCTATCCGTATGGGAGCACGGGAAGGTAGGACAAAACAATACCGCCGGGGTTGAGATAAAGACCATATTCGGGGGTGTCTTGAGACGACTATTTGCTTACCGAACCCAAATAATGCAAGTGCGCAAGGCTTGCTGGCTACCTTACCTTTGGTCCTGCTTTGTGTGGTTGCTGCTGGTCCGGTTGAGTGACAGCCCCCATCCGAGCCCGCAAAAGGTCAGCTCGACGTCATCTCTTTCCCACGCACCTGGATCCGAGCGCCTGCCTTGGCCTCAGCTCGAACCCTACCGCGATTCACGCTGCAAGTAGTTCTGGGTCATCTGACTGTTCGTGGGCACGAATCAGTGAGGTCTCAATGAAATAGAATCGACCTTGGTTTGCTGAAGAGTGGCCGAAATACCTGCTCTGTGAAAGACCAGGCTCGATTTTGGTCAAAGGGAAACCACGAGTGGCCCATCAAATACACCTCGTTACATGGTCTGAAACGCACTATTAGCGTAAACGTTCTTTGGATGGATTCACTGTTTTGTTCTTCGGGAGCAAACACATAGACCAGCTCTCAAGCTCGCCCAGCATCTCACGGGGTGAGTATTTACATGCATCGTGAGGTCGTAAAACACCACGAGTTGCAACGGACGACTACTAACCTCACACGACACGAGTTCATGTTACTTGATCCCTCATCTGCAGCCGCAGTGTATCGAGATAATTGCAATTCATTTGTATACCTCGATTATCTGCAGTCTTCTGTAATACGCCTTGACAATGCCATCCTGTGTGCGTGTGTGCTCCTTGGATGTCCATACTCGCCACGATTGAGAGGAAGGTAACCCGAGTTGAGAGCAATCGAGCCCTTTAAAGAATAGACTCGCAGTCGCCCCCTCTTATATGGAGGAATAGCGCAGCTATCTCCTGCTCGTGTGGCAAAGGTCAAGATCCCAGTCATCGTTTCAATTCGAGTTGACCACTGGATGGCCAAGTGGCAGGGCTGCCTCCTGGGTCCCTAGTCAGTTCTGACTGATGTACCTATTACAGCATCATGCCGTTGCTTGTACCTCCTTTCCGTTATTCGAAGATGATTACTTTCGAAATAATGAGAAAGTAGTCTCACAAATGCTGCCTTTCGAACCTCTACCCAAGCCCTTTACCATACTCTCTTACCGCCGCCGGAAACACCCCCTGGAAACGTGAGACAGCAACCTTAGGCTGGGCGATCTTGCCATTCACGTTCTCCAGACTGATGGTGGGCTTAGAAAGAGAGAACTAGGCATGCGCCGCCTCAGGTTCTTTTATACCATAGAAGAATCTCACCTGATGCTCCAAGGGCAAGAACAACATAGCAAAGAAACAGGAGGACTATCAGTCTTTAGTCCTAGAGTAAAGACCGATCAACCCAGAGCCTCGGATGGATCTTAGGTCTATACATCAACACACAATGTGCACCTGGCCTTGGAGCTTTCCGTCGCGTCCGTCCTTAGTAATAGAACGAGCTCAAATCGCAACTCGACCATGAGCTCCAAGTGCCTACTCATACAGTACTGTTTCAACACGAAAGCTCCCTACGTATCAGCGTAGATGAGAAGGATTAGTCAGTTCAAAGGAAGGTCATCCTAGGCAGACCTATAAAAACCCCCTCCATCGTGCCGTATCTATTCTACCTCGGCAGGCTACCAACGAAGGCCGAGGCGGAAGAGCAACATTCCGGCGCGATATATGATCGACGGTCTACCGATATGGCTTTCAAATCGTTGATTTCACGTCGCGATCTATTCTCCAGGCCAGACCGTGGTAGAGCTCCGGGGCAGGTTCTCAAAGCACATCCCCTAGCAACACCCTTCTTCTGCCCTAGGGTATTCATCTCATAATACGACGTAGGCGGCGGATAGAGTACGTCCATAGGTAGACAAATCATGTTACCTCTGTATGCATTGAACATATTTATGCGGGTACGACAAGCCCAAATCGGGTCGCGCATAGCTACCTTCGGACCAGAAAGACTGGATGTCCTTCCTGTACCAGGCTCTCCCTCTGGCAATCACAATTGCACACAAGGTGGTTATTGAGCTCGAAACCAGTTGGCTCGTGACCTGTCTTTATATCTAGACACTATTGTACCTACCTACGTGCGAGGCTGACTTCCGAGTATCAGAAGTTTCAAATTGCACTGCCAGCTATCAGGTTCTATAAGGGAATTTGCAATGCCCTAAAGAGCAAGAGTACTGCGCGAGACTCGTAAATACACAAAGCTCATGAGATCCCCGTCTTTGACTGTCGTCAGCTCGCTTCAGCTCTGATTTGGTCGATGACAGGGGAACTAAAGCGTGATACAAGACGCGGTTTCCCGTTGGCATAACTAAAGTGCTCAATGTAGAAAGGGGGAAAAGGCCATCGACCATGCTACTACATCACCGGCAATCGACATAGTGTCATCTCATCATACATGCCATTCATTTATCCTTTTGTTTTGTGAATATCTCTCTTCCCCCCTGGATATGCATTTTGAACCAAACTTTTCTCATGTCCCTATATGCTTGAAAAACAAAACAATAACCTGTTGCCATATAGCCCTTCCCTTACAAGCCGTTCGCCTTCTCTTCCAGAACGGATACAACATTCGGTACTTCGCCGTTGGTTCCGTTCGTTGACTCGAGATCCAGCTCCTGGCTCATGGATCTTGAGGGAATGGGCTTGCCGATGATCGGGCTACCCGGGCGGCTGCCGACAAACTATGAATTCGATTATTAGTACTCGACTACACCATGTAGAGATGGACAGGGGACTCGACTTACGTTGCTGGCAGCACTCAACAAGGCCGTCAGAGAACTCTGGACCACATCCTCGTGGATACCGATACCCCAGTACTTCTGCTTGGTGCCCGTGGCCGTGCACTCAATGTACGTGGCGGCCTTGACATCACGACCGGCACCAATAGCATGCTCCTTGTAGTCTTCGACATCCAGAGTGACGCCCACGCTCTTGAGGGCATTGGCCAAACTAGAAATGGGACCGTTGCCGCGTCCGCGCAGCTTGTACTCCTTGCCGTCGATGGAGACGACGCCCTCAAACACACGCTTGAGGTTCTTTGTGTCCTGGGTCTTGCCCGGCTGGGGCGGCGCCGGGGACTGCGAGCGGTCGGGCGCGATGCTGTAGTCGACAATGGTGAAGCGCGGGTTGTCGCGGAGGTAGTACGTCGACTCGAAGAGGTCCGTGATCTCGTCCGAGAGGAGCTCGCGACCGAGCTGGTCGGCCTTGTCCTGGACGACCTTTGAGAAGGCGACTTGCAGGCCGCGGGGGAGGTCGAGCTGGAGCTTGCGCAGGATGATCCAGGCGGCGCCGCCCTTGCCGGACTGGGAGTTGACGCGGATGATGGCCTCGTAAGTGCGGCCAATGTCCGTGGGGTCGAGGGGCAGGTAGGGGATCTGCCAGTGCTCGTCGTTGGACTTGACGGTCGACTCGCGGACCTGGAAGCCCTTCTTGATGGCGTCCTGGTGGGAGCCGGAGAAGGCGCAGACGACGAGAGAGCCACCGTAGGGGGCGCGGGGGTGGACGGGGATCTTGTTGCAGACCTCGACCATGTCGATGACGCGGTTCAGGTCCGAGAAGTCGACGTTGGGGTGGACGCCCTGCGTGTACAGGTTCAGGCCAAGGGTGACGAGGTCCACGTTTCCGGTGCGCTCGCCGTTACCAAAGAGGCAGCCCTCGACACGGTCGGCGCCAGCCATCTGGGCCAGCTCTGCGGCGGCGACGGCGCATCCGCGGTCGTTGTGGGGGTGGAGGGAGACGGCGATCTTCTCGCGCTCGGTGACGTTTCTGCAGAAGAACTCAATCTGATCGGCGTAGACGTTGGGGGTGGACATCTCGACGGTGGCGGGGAGGTTGAAGATGATGGGGACCTCGACGGTGGGCTCCCAGGCGGCCTTGACGGCCTCGCAGATGCGGACGACGAACTCGGGGGAGGTGTCGGAGAAGGTCTCTGGGCTGAACTCGAACTGCCAGTTTGTGCCGGACTGCGAGGGGTCGTCCTTGGTCAGGGAGCGCACCAGCTTGGCGCACTTGACGGCGAGCTCGACGCTCTCGTCCTCGCTGAAACCAAACACTACTCTACGGAAGCACTCGCTCGTGGCGAGGTAGATGTGGACGATGGCGTTCTTGGCACCCTTGAGGGACTCTACTGTCCTCCTGATGAGGTCCTCACGGCAGGGGGAGAGGACCTGGAGGTATACATCGTCGGGGATGGCGCCGGGGGTCTCGATGAGGCGGCGGGTGAAGTCGAAGTCGGTTTGCGAGGCAGAGGGGAAGGATACTTCGATTTCCTTGTAGCCCAAGTCGCACAGCATCTTGAAGTAACGCCACTTCTCGTCACCGTTCTGTGCAAGGAAGCCATGTTAGTGCCACTACTTCGGAATATTTCGAAAGGACCGTAGAGCAGACGAACCATTGGGTCAACCAAGCTCTGGTTGCCATCGCGCAAATCGGTCGACAGCCAGCGCGGGGCTTTTGTGATGGTCTTGGAGGGCCATTGACGGTCCGGGAGGTTCAGAGCCGGGAAGGGCTTGTATTTCTTCCACGGTTCCTTGAGCCTGGCATCAGAGCAATGTTAGTCTGAAATCCCCAAGGCGAGTTTGTGTCGAGTGCATCGTGTGGTTTTCGGGCGGCAATTGAGTCACGTACATGGGCATCTTGGGCGAGTGCGGGGCAGTTTTTCAGGTCGTGATCGGAGGGGCGGATCTGGTCCTGGTGGGATGGCGTCACAGTCTGGGATGGAGAAAACGGGTGAGAAAGAGAGAGTAGCTTGACCAGCGGGGAGGAAGCAAAACGGTCAGAAGCTAAAGAGGGTATTTGTAGAAGAACAGTCGATGGAATTGTAATACAGAGTCAGGGGTGGAAGGGAAGGATAGGAAAGGGAAAAAAGAATTGAGTCACAAAGTTCGTAGTCGCAAAGATCCGGGGACTACGAGCACGGAGGACGTGGAGAGCCATGGCCCCCCCTCCTCCACCAGAAACGGCATTAAGGGAAGAGAACGGCCCAAAGGTGTATGCATGTACCTCACACGCTGCCTATGATCAAATCTCTCGCTATTACTTTTATGTTGTTTTGGATTTTTGCTTTGCTGGATTGGACAGAATCTTGTCATTAAAGCGGCCATTCGCATGTCTAGACTTTCCCATCACTCCACTTACTGCCGTTGCCTGTCACTGTATGGCACAAGTAAACGCACCTAGAAGGCTTCAATCCCGTCCCGCATGCCGGCCGGGGAAAACAGCACAAGGCACCATCAAGGCAAGTTTTCAAGTCATTGGATGGATGTACATGTAGTCTGCCCTTTCCCGCAGCGCAGGGCCGCAAATCGGTGCCCAGCTCCTTCGCATTGGACGAAGGCAGTTGCACCAGCCGCAATTGCCAAATCAATCTTTTTTTTTTTTTTTCACCCTTCACTTAACCCAAAGTAAAAAATCTTTTTTACTTTTTTACCCTCCTTCGCCCTTTCTCCAAATTCAATGTCAAGGCGGGGCAACAACCCGTGCCCACAGACCCCACCTTACGCCCTCTGGGACGCCCTCTGGACGACATTCAACGGTTCTTATTGGCTGGTGTCACCGGTTGCGGATGGCGGGGTTGGAAGTTGCGCAACAGCAGGCGGGCAGCAACCGTCCATGGCGGGCAGGCACGCAGGATACCTAGCAATGCTGTCATTGCGGCCAATTGTAGAGCAAAACGGCTATTACTCGGCCGTCACACCAACAGTTGTCTGCATCTACCTAGGTACCTTACTTTTGTTACTTTTGTTCGGAAATCTATCAATTCCGCTCTGGCCTTCGTCTGATTTCTTCATCGTGGTAGAGGCTGCATAGACTGACTCGTTCTCTCCATCTTAGGTAGGTAGGTACTCGAAGAAGACAATGCCCTTCCAGAACAATTGGAAACCCACTACAGTTACAAGTTCGCTGTTCAATCTGAAAGCCAGATATGATAATAGACAGTCGTTGAACGTATGCCGAACCTAGCCGGCCGTGTAATCCAAGCCCATCTCCGAACATCGCTCGCAAATTATTCAAGTTTTCCGCAAGAACCCCACGGTCAACTTATCGTGTGCCATGTGGTGGCCCGGAAAGGAGTCGGTGATGGGGCGGACGGGTCCACCACCCTCTTAGCCCCGGCCGATGACCGGCTCGGTTTGCATCGCACGTCCAAACTCCCTTCACCGCGACTCTCTCCGCGATCGATGAGGCTGATCGATGCAACCGAATTTTCCAATGGGAGAGGTTGGATTTGACTTGATGCGGCTGACTCGGAGCTTCGACTTCTGGGGTCTCTCCAAAAAGCCGATGGTTTCCAGAGGTTGTTGGTTGATGAGGTGACTTATGACCTGGGATATACAATACGCCCTTCTCCACAGCCGGTACTTGATACGGTCCCTAGACATCATCTTCCGCCTCAAGAGATGAGAGTGATCCTGAAGCCCTCCTCAAGTATGCGGCCTCAACTCCCAAAGTAATTCCCTACTCCAACTACAAGAATTTGGCAACGTAGCACACATAATCCTCCAGGTTTCGATGGTGATGAAAGCAGCCACTCTTGTGTCACTCCAGCCGTTTGGCAACCTTGGCCACGCCAGCTCCGTCATGGGCTGAGTCACAGCTGAACCCAGATGTCTCAAACTCCGCACATCCACTTGCGACTTCCTCATTCGAGAAAGTCGTAGGTGGCCAGCAACGTCGTCTAGCAAAGTGTCACCCCAGGCACCATGAGTAATTAGCATGCGGAGTGGATAGCTGAGAAGCCGCTTTCCGATGTATTCTTTCAGTGCACGTACTCCGTATACTAGTTTCAACTGAGAAGGCGTCCAGCAACGGGGTCTGGTATGCGTTGAGAATTGAAATTTTGTCACGTTTTTTAGGGTGTACATGAGATCACGCAATGGTCAATTGGGAAGCGAGAAGTTTGTTTGAAATCCGATTGACGTCTTCGTCTAAGTAGGTCTATCTTCGTGACAGGCGGATGCTATTTACAACGACAGGGCCACATCGATCTGCTGCTTTGTCTCGCAGTGGAGATGTGCTCTGCGTGTGGGGGAATATATACGTCCAACAATTAGACAAAATGTCTTCCCAGAAAGCCTGGGGAGACCAGAAAAAACTGCCCGAGGCAACCAGCGATAGAAAGTGTGTCCAGTGTCCACCTCTCCATCACATGTGTTCAGCCCCAAAGAGTTGGTGTGTGAAATATGTACACAGTTAGAAGAGAGCGAGCCATTAGAGACAAGGCATCGGCCGTGAGAAGCATGCTCATGTCGATCTGATCCTGATGATCCGCAAAAACAAAAAGAGATGGTTAAAAACACTGCGCTTTTCCCCGCTTGGTACCGTTGACGCCCAAAGATTTGAAAATCATGTCCACCTCGGATCTTTCGTGGGGTATCTTTCTTCTTCTCTCTACCACGTGAAGCTCTCCTCCACAAAGTCGACCACTGTGCCCTCGTCTTGCACCTCTCTCACCGCAGACCTCACGTCGTCAGCGAGAGCACCGGGACCGCAGATGTGGACGCACATGGCGCCTTGCTGCTCCGACACCTCACGCTTCATAATCAGAGGAATATTGGGGCGGCCAGGGAACATCTGGACTGTGTTGGATGCCGAAACAATCTGCTGAGAGTTCTGAGGGCGAGTGATGTATAGCTGGATACGGAGGATGTCCTTTCGATTGGGGAGGCGAAGGATAGTATCCATCCAGGGACGAACCCACTCGAGAGCCTCGTAGTCACGGACGATCCAGACGAGGGTGATGCGTCTCGTGGCAACGCTGCCGTTGTTGTAGCCATCGATGAGGGGCTTGAGGTAGGAAATGCCGTGGGTGATGCCAGTAGCGCCGGCGAAGAGGACTGCGTGACCATATGAGTCGAGCGAGTGATGGCCACTGTAGGGACCTTCAACACAAGCCTTCATGCGGATGGCGCGATCACCGCTCTGGCGGGCAACGTTGTAAAGATCACGAGTGAAGCCGCTCTGAGCACCAATAATGAAAGAGATGGAGGTCGTTGTGTTCTTCTTGTCAATGGCAGTGAGCGTTGCCTTCTCCTCGTCCACTCCAAGAGGCAGCGAGCGGTGGTCAGGAATATGCTCAACCCAGCCGATGGAGAAGGGGTGGCAGTCCCAGGGGCGGATGTCCTTGAATCTCAGGTAGGCGTGAGTGCCGGGCTTGACGTCGACGTAGCGAGGGAGGTTCATGGTGACACGAGTGCACTCGCCAGGAACGGCCTCGACAATGGCATCGGTGGTACCGCGGTCAGACCAGTTCATGTAAGCGACACGAACAATGCGGGCCATACGCTCAAGGAACCAGAGAATGAAGATAGCAATCATCCAGGGGAGTTGAGGAAGGCCACCCGGCAGGCCAGCGACGGCGCAGTGGATGTAGGTCATCAGGAAGATGAAGAATGCGAGGATGATGTGGACGTTGAGGAAGGTCTCGTAGAAGGCGTGGCGAACGGGCGAGAACGACAAAATCATGATGACAATGAGAGCGAGCGTACCAGCCATGCCCGAGCCGATGAAGAGCTCGTTGGACATCCTATGCCAAACGCCATCCCATCCGCTGTCGGCGATCTGGACAATCAACCAGGCAATAGTGTGAAGGACAGCCTCGATGACAGACATGCGGCCAACCCATCGGTGAAGAAGGTTGTAGGTGTCGAAGCTAACGTGAAGCATGCCGATCAACGGGTTGTTGCGGCCGGCAAGAATGATGAGCGGCACCATGTTGACGACGGAGAGTGTGCCGGAGCGACCACGGAGTTCAGCGCAGAAAGAGTACAGATTGGCATTCTCCCAGTTCAGGAAGAACATGTAGATCATGTTGCTGGCGATATAGAATCCGAGGATGACGCTGTGCATGCGAGAAGGCAAGGTGCCGATGCCGATAGCGCTCGAGAGCTTGATCTCCTTGTTGTGGCGCTTGTTCCAGAGAGGGGCGTACATGAGATGTTTCTTCAAGCTGGGCATCCAGTTCCACTGAGCCGTCTTCCAGTAGTTTTGCCTCTCACCCTCAACTGACATGGCCGAGACGTGACGAAGCTGGGCCCAAAGGATACGGCTGATGGTGATAACCAGGACGACAATTGCCATTCCACCAAAGCTGGCCCAGAGCATGTCCTTGAACAGCATGTTGACAGGCTGGTTTACACCAGCAAGGTTGGAGTGGTAAGGAGAGATGGTGGAGGTGGCCTCAGCCGCCCCCGTTGTGGCAGCGGCATGAGCACGTTGTTGAAGGATCTGGGTGGGGATAAAATCCGCCACCAGGCCGGCGATCCTGCGCCGGTGAGAGTCCATCTGGTCAGATGTATTGTTTGTGTTTGCTGTAAATCTCAAAAGTCGAGTATGAAAGGTGAAGGAGTGTTCGTTTCTCCCGAGGACGTGAGCTAGATAGCCTCGTTCGGTTGGGCTAGGCTATTTTGCTAGAACGGTCCGGCAGGCGCGAGAGCGAGGAGTCGGATTGTTATCGAGAAAGACCGGTCGGTTACAATATCATTGTGCTTCGGGTCGAGAGCAAAATGACAAAGAAAGAACGGGGATAGCAGGCCTGTTCCGAATAAGTGAAGCGGAAGCCTTTGTAAGTATCAGCACAGTGTCGGTGGTGACGTGTGATGAGTCGAGGTGCTGCAGGAGACCGAGTCACTGAGGAATGCGTCCAACCTCGAGGTGAGTGATGAGCGGAGCTGAATGACGGAGCGTCAAGTCAACCAGGGGAATTAAAATCCGGATGGTCGTTGCGTCGATACCCTGGTGCTGATCGTTTGCCTGGAAGCGAGTGCGGTCGGTGTATTGGCGATCCAAATGAGGTCAAGGTCGATCTGAATCTGGCCGAGCAGCAGCCGGTTGAACAAATTGAGAAAAGGCAAGTGGCTGAAGTTGACGTATGAGAAGACGGGGGGACGAAGCAACGTCAATATATTGTGCGTCTCTCAGGTGGTCCTTCGCAGTGTCTCGTGCCGCGTCCTTTTCGGAATCGAGGAGCCGAAATCCCTTCTGTCGAGTGTGGAGAAGTTGAGCAGGTGAGTGATGGGGATTTTCAAAAAAGCTGAAAAATGCCCGGACTGCTGGATGACGAAAATGAAGTAAAACAAGACCACGGAGACGTTGACAATGTCTTGAATGTGATGCGTAGCGCGAGCTTTTTTGGGTTGTCTTGGAATGAGAGAGAAAACGAATGTACACCGCCGCTGACGGAGTTGGATTGAATGGGAAAGAACGAGCGTGGGTTTGTTCGATATTCGAAGGCAGAACCGAGCGCTGATTTGCCGAAAGGGAGGGGGAAGGGGGGTGTGTGTGAACAAGCGAGTATTCTCACGTGGTTTTAGTGAATGTGGAAAATGTTTTTCAAGGAAGGTGCAAACGGTGCAAAAAGAGCAAGAAAAAGAGCGTGAGGGAAGGAAGGTGCAGTGAGGGTGGTGATGTGGTTGTAAGTTCCAGAATGAGGTTGGAAGGGTCGGGTTCAACGGTCGTTGTTTCCGTTTTTGCCTGGCGTTTGGTGGGTGGTGTTCGTCCAATGACCTCAGATGTTCAGTTCCCCCTGCTCTTTCTTTCGTTGCTCAGTCCTTTGTTCCTCGAAACAAGTCCAAATCGGTATCCACCAAAAGAAGAAGAATACGTGTAACGACGTCGAGTGTTGTCCAGCCTCTCTTTTGCAAAGAAGAAAAATATCGAATTCCAGAATTCCAGTCGAAAGCGAACCGTCTCACCGAAAGGAGACCGAAGAGAGTCAGCGTGACAACGGGCGAGGAGAAACAGAGAGTGGTTGGGATCACCGGGCGTGGAGAGGGCGATTAAGGTACTTTAAAGAGACTGGCTGGGACGGGCCATGAAAGACCTCCTGCGAGCCACGACGGGGCCGGGGGAGACCCACGGTAGCGCCGCCGAGAGGCTCCTCTCCTTCTACTAGGTAGGCGTTGGCTCCTCTTGAGGCGGCCTGGACTGGAAGTTGCTGGGCTCTAGCTGGGAAGGGCAACATGGTCCATTCCCAAATCCCCCTGGATCTGAGGTGGCGTGCAAGGGCAAACGGGAATGACTGGATCGACTGGACCTCACAGCCCACGCTTGACTGGTTTCTGCCAGCTTCTTGCTCATCTATTCGCAGGTACACGCAGGCTCCAGCACTCCCAGCTGGCTTCGGCAAGTATCCGTTACCAAACCAGGATACAGATACAGACAGATACGGGGACTCCTCTGCGCCAACAACCTGCCGAGCATTCTTACGAACGAGACGACGACGAACCAAGGTCGGGCGGGCATGGCATGGCATGGCACAGCTTGGTACCTGCGTGGCCCTCACATACGCGGTGCGCTAGCCATGTACCCCTTTTCCACTCCGCGGCTACGTGCGACTGCCTTGTCAGCTTGATACCGATTTCAGTCCTACCACTTGAACCGTATAGAGTACTACAGACGCGCAATTCTCTACTCAATGGTCAAAAAGAGGAGCAAACCCAAGGGTACCAAGACCACATCTGCCCACCGAGCCGTCAGTCTAACCCTATTCCGATCCTATGGTTGCTGGAATGGAATCACTGCGCCTTGCACATCGACCCACGTACCGGTGTTGCTCATGCCAGTGCCAACTGACGACCCCGGCGGAGATGGCGACTGGAGCACGGAAAGCAAGTCAGCGATGCAGGAACAGGAATAACCCAGGAAAGCAAAGGGACTTCGCACTTTGTGCAAGACTGAGGTGAGAGTGGGATAAAAGGAGGGGGTCATGGCCAGCGGTCAAGAAGAGGCAAGTCGCTCACGGTGAACGCAGGGATGTCACTGACGGGGGGATACGTACACAAGCACTTTATTCTGTACACACAGGGACAGGCTCTAAGGGAGTCGATCCCTGGTCGCCAATCATTGAGATCCAGCGTTACCGTTCGCTGAGGCTGAAGGGATGGCCCCTGGCTGCTCGGCCGCGTTGATTACCATAATTTTCATTCGCTTCCCTCGTCTCTCGACAACCCAACACCTTAATTGTTCTTCCGGGGGCCATTCATCGTCGAGTCTTTATCTTGGGACGGGTGGAATGCTAGGGGATAATGTGTTCTCTCCTTCATCGTCAAATCTCATGCCGCAAACGGTCTCACCCTACGCCTCGGTCATCCCAAAATCAGGGACTTGGGGTCCTCAGGGTCTACGGGTCAATTGGAACAAGGCGTGCTCGCTGCACAATTGCAGACTCTGTTGAAAGCTCATGGCTCGGTAACTTAGGACACCGCTGCAACTGGCCATTGCAGCTCCCTTGGCTTCTCCTAGCGATTCCGCCGAGCCGTCGTTCCTAGCCAAACGTGCAGTCTGAATGGCCGAGTGTTTCCAGGCTTTTCGCTATCTGCCTAACCCCTGAGCGATTTGACTGGTCAAAATCGCTTGCCAGTGTGGCAGCGTTGCTGACTGGACTGGGTCTCTCAGAGGGCTTGACAGCCAGCCAAGGGGCCCTCATCCAGGGGCGAACAGACACAGGCTAGGAAATGACAGGGGAAGAGACCGGACGAACAAGGATGCAGGCTCGGGTGAACACTCGCCCTCGACCTATCGGCTAGTGCCAGCTGGACCAGTTCGCGCAAGATGCCAAGCACAACGACCAATCCTTCTCACGAACAGATGCTGATTTGCTGCTTCTCTCTCATGGGTCCGATGAACCTGAACTCGACATGTCTCCTCGGCTTCGCAGATGCTACGAAGCTGCAGGAATTCTCGATTTGCACAGAAGATCCACTAAAGTGACCGAACACGACGGGTCTTTCGGGTCACTTCTGGGCCTCTCATCCACCGTCCAACAAGGACTCCTCTGCCCAGCCGCCAAGGAACACGTTGAGATGAACGAAAAGAAATTCCAATCATTGGCTGGGCCACCGACTTTTCAATCCAAAAGATCCCGTGGTTCCCTTCGTGGTCTCGTCTTGGTGACCCCATGAGCCGACCGTTGGAAACGACTCGTCTAGCTGGCCAGTGTCTCCAAGGCCAGAGACAATATTGATCATGTCCTCATCCGTTAGGACTCCCGTTGGTGCCCATCGGTCATCCGCATCTTCGGGCCCTGTTTGGCGCCAGGCTTGATCTGGTTCACTGAGTTGAGATCCAAGCCGAGACCAAAGCCGTTCGGTCCAGCGCCACGAGGTCACCAACACAGGCTACTCTCGATTCTGCGTACTAGTGTATCAGAAGGCATCCGGATTCCGATGTGGTGTGGAACGGTGACACAGACATTGTTCAGAAACGGGGCCATAAGATGCGCAGCTATCGTCGTATCCATTTAGGACCCAACCATTTTCCTCCCTTTCGGAATTCTGGAAGACACGGCAACTCACGCTCGGGCGATGACGAACTGATGGGTATCCAAAGGAGGAGGGAATTCCCAAAAGGAGTTCGAAAGCCAAGCCCACCATCCACTCATTGCTCAAGCTGTCTGAGCATGTGAATCAGCCCCTCGTCAAAGTCATTAATACACGTCTCAGGCATAATGCGATGCCGTCCCTCTCGGCCGATTCTGCCGTGGCATTCACCTGACGTTCCGTAATACCGCTCCGGAGGTTACCGTGCTCTCAACTCATCAACCAAACTGTCAAGTAATCTTCTTCCTTTTGCCGCGACTGACATCAACGGTATCCCTATCTCGTCTCCCCTGCTAGTTGCAGCTTGCAGGTCGCAGCCGAGGGATCGTAATCGAATGTTAGTCGGATCTCCAGCACTACTAGAACCATCCAGTCGGCTGTTGGACAGATGTTATCTGCCCCTCAATAAAATTTAGACTCATACGCTTGTCATTGAGGATTCCTGTCACGGCTGCAGCTCGCGGAGTCTGTGTGGCCTGTCAGGAATCAAAGCTCGGTCTGATCTTGATAGCAATCAAGACTTTCAGCGTAGGGCACCCCGGCCTTCGCATGGCCCCCGAGACCAAGCAAAAAAGCCAAGATACATAGTAGAGTGTATTCACAATGGACTCCATCGGCGACGGAGCGACGAACCGACTGGGTAAACCATCCCACGTTCTCGTCTCCTTCAAACCACCAGCGAATTTTTTTCAATCGCGCCTTGGGACCTCGCAATTCTCGTCCAGCCGCATACAAATTGCGGGATGTGACGGCGTAGCCGTGCCCGCCGGGGTTCCAGCTCAGTTCAGCGGGGAGTCCCTGTTAAGCGTCGTTGCAAACAAATTAACACATCCGAGCATCCTAGCACTTGGCCTCGGAGCCAGATTCCGTATAGAGGCGTCTTCCCTCCCTCCAGGGCCAGGCTCCCAAGTTCAACGTCCACCATGGGTACTTGGCATCCTCGCAACCGCCTGGCCGGGTCGACAAGATGGGCCGCAGTATCTAGAGGGGCCGAGGGGATTCTGCGAAGGAAGCAAGCCGCCCACTACAAGACGCCAGCAACCTGCCAACGTACCTTGGAGGTCTAGGAGGAGGCCTGGAAGACTGCAGACGTGCGGTGGGTGAAGAGGGGATGCCCCCATGAAGTCATTTGCTTGTTCGGTGACCTATCGTTTCAACGATATTGCAGGCCCCGTCCGCTTCAGGTGAGCGTTGGCATGCATTAGCACACAAACGCGTGCAGATGAAGCCGAGATATTCGAACGGTTCATGAGATTTGTTCAAATTTCCTCATTTTCACTCGTCACTCTAGACTCTATCTGTGTTCGTACGCAGACGCTTCTCTTTCGCGACTAGCCCCTCATCACGATAGGTATCTTCTCCTTCCTTTTTCCCTTGCCGCCCTCTTGGCGCCGGGGCATGCACATTTCCACATCCATCCTGGGCTCAGTGACAACCCAACGCAGAGGGGGTTCGTGGGCGCTTCTGCTCCGTACGCCTCATGGATCTGACCGAGATAGCCGTCCTGTCTCAATCTTGATGAACCAGAAAGCAAACTTGGATACCCCCATCTGCCAACTCCGCCTATCTGTTGACTGCGATCCTTGAAACAAGATGGGATGATGAAATACCTGGTCCAAGGGCCGCGCGTGGTAGGAGCGCGGGGGTCACTGTGGATGCGGCCGGCCAGAGGTTAGGGAGATAGTGCTCGCCTCCAAAAGCTTCCAGAACAATGTTCAGAATCTGCGTATTGTGGGTAGGGCGGTTTGGAGTATCGACAATGAGAAATCGGCACCAGCCAGCAACAGGTGCCGGAAATCTCAAGACAGCTTTCTGGCTTGTGGCCCGAAATCCCGCTTGCCGTCTGTTCATGTCTTATGTAAGCACATCACGCCAAGGAGTCCGGCCAGATGACATAATCTCTTGTGATCCGTGCTTGATTGATGACTAAGGTCGCGGAACAAGATGGCTGTCACGTGCACCTTCGCCGGCCCATCGGAGCTTGCAGCTTGACGACCGTCTGTCACGGTCCGGAAAATTCCATACCATCACGGCCAAACATTCAAATCACCTCTCCAGCCATTGAGGCCGCAATCATGGGTGCCAGCGAGTCAAAGCCGTCCTCCAGCACGCCTCCACACCTGTGGAAGGCGTAAGTTCATCCCAATTGCCCCCGTTCGCAGAATCCATCGGCTGATCCAAGATTCGCGCAGCAGCTCGCCCAGCGGCATCTCCCACGACCTCGTCGAGTCCCTGCAGACCAGCCATGAGGTAAATACTGCCTCCTCCATATAAACCGGAACACTCCCGATGAAAAGCTCTACCTAAAGTGCCCAATCGGAGCCTA
Organism: Colletotrichum scovillei; assembly: GCF_011075155.1. Taxonomy (NCBI): domain Eukaryota; kingdom Fungi; phylum Ascomycota; class Sordariomycetes; order Glomerellales; family Glomerellaceae; genus Colletotrichum; species Colletotrichum scovillei. Next base: position 1,068,359 of record NW_023336264.1, read on the forward strand.
GTCCTCCGCCTCGACCTTTTCCATTCGTCCTTCGTCCCTCCCCCTTGGCGCATCTATTCCCTCAAGAAGCCGAAGATCCAATAGCTAACCTCTCGCGCCAACTCAACACAGACTGACGCATCCCGCACGCAACTCACCGAGATCCAAATTCAGCGCCGCGTTGCCGAGGAGCTGAAGCGCCTGCAGGCCAAGGAGTCAGAGGCCCTCCGCCTCGCCCACGACAAGATCGCTACCGAGGACAAGCCCGCGCCCGAGGGTCAGCGCAGCCACGAGAGCGTCAAGAAGGAGGTCGAGGCCCTGCGCGCCAAGCTCGCCGAGCGCAAAAAGGTGCGCGATTTGCCCGAGGCGGTTGAGACGGCGCGCGGCAACGTCGTGCGGTGTCTGCGGGATAATGACCGTCGGCCGCTCGATTGCTGGCAGGAGGTTGAGGCTTTCAAGGAGGAGGTGAAGCGGTTAGAGAAGGGGTGGGTTGAGAAGATTGTCTCGTGAATTGGACGAGGGGAAATGGGGAGTTCCTCTCTGGGTCTGTCTTTGAAAACAGTTGGAGACGGATGGGAGAGGATGGTTTCTTTATTTTGCGTTTTCTTGTGAGCCATGAAGGGGGTTAGAGAGATACGCTGGATCAAGAAGAGAAGAAGCAGGGCAGTAGGACGTGAAAGTGTAACAACATGCTACTGGCGGGCAAACGATACAAGAGAAGAAAAAGTGTATAGATGGCGAATGAATCTTGGTTCACATCATAAGTTCCCCCCTTAATGGAAGTCTTGATTTTTGTTTATTCTTCATATCTCAGTCAGTAGCTCTATCGGGTCTTGTTCTTCTGACGGAGCCTCCTGCTGCTGCGTCTTCAACCTAGCAGCCAACACCTCCTCCTTCCGCCGCAGGCCCTCAGCCCTCTTCCTCTCCCTCCTGGCGTCGGCGTCCTCCCACGCGGCGCCGCCCTCGCCCGTCTTTGGCGGGGGTCCAGCGACGGCCTCCTGCAAGGCGGTGCGGAACCGCGCGATGCGGGCGGCGTTTTCTACGAAGCGCTCGTTGGCGATGTGGAGCAGGTCGCGGAGGTAGTCTGGCGTGACGGTGCAGTGCCGACTTGCGGTGCCGGCGCTGCTGCCTTCGGCGGCGTCTTCATCGACGTAACCGATTAGAGATTCGAGGGCGAGACCCATTGTTCTTACGCCTACCATTGGTGTCACGGGCGATGACGACAAGGCTTCGTCTTCGCCCTGTGATGCGGTGGGGAGGAGGTTCAGGGCGCCGCTCTCTCGGAAACCTGCTGCGAGGGCGCATTTAAGGAGGAGCTGGGCGTGAGATAGAGATGCTGTGAGGACGTGGAGGATCTATGCAGGGGAGGTGTATGTCAGTCATGTGAGTCTTGTTGCTGCGCAGGTTAGGTGTGAAAGGAAGGGTGTGTCTCTGGGGTGACATTGCCTCGGCAGGAGGCTAGTGAGGTAAGGTGAGTGAGTGTGTGCGTGTGTGTGTGTAAATGAAATTATGCATGAGAGAAAACGGGGGACGGTCTTGCATACCATGGGCTCGAACTTGAAGTGAACAAGCCGCTTCCGTCGCCCAGACTGAGAACGACCCAATACCCCAACAGCCCGTCCTGGTTCTTGTCCCGCTCCTCGTCCCGCGTCTTCATCCACGAGACCAAACAAGCGCAGCAGATCCTCGTCGTCGTCGTGCGATCCGGGGACGGGATCGTGCGATACGAACAGCCACGTGCCTCCGCCTCCCTTTCCTCCGGGCCCAGCTATCGTCTCGAGGGCCGCGGCGGCAGGGGTATCATCGCCTTCGTTGTCTTGAGAAGATGATGAGACTGCTGCTGCTGCTGATGCCCGCTGATCCGCTCCTCCCGCCTTACGCCCCTCGAGGAAGACGCTGACGCGCCCCGCGCAGCTGCTCGTCGTGACGAAGCCGTCGAGAGCGTTGAGCTCGTCTATCAGCTCGCGGATGCCGACGTCCACGGACCCCTTGGGCGAGGCGTCGGTGTACTCTGCATCGGGCACGCTGAGCTGTTCCAGGATCTTGTGTTTGCGGGTGGTGAAGGTTGCCGGTGGGACGGGCAGCTGTTTGTGTCCCTGATTCTGCTGCTGCGGTGCCATAGCGCTGCTGTTCCTCCTGGATATGCTCTAAGGTGCCTTGGGCTTGGTAGGATCCTATACGACCTTGGACTTGGGTATATTGTGGTGGGGTGTTTCTTCAACGGAGAGGGGTATTCCTTTCACTCAACCCGGTGGAGGAAATTCTGAATGGCCCTGGGCGACTTTCTTCTGCAGCTTGACTGATTCGGTCGCTGTAAGATGGAAGAATACGGGGTTAGGCGTGTGTTGGGCGTTGAGCTAGTTTTTTCCTTGACGTTGGGCTGCGTGTAAGTGAAGTCTGCCCGCAGGTTAGACTCATCTGAGATGGAAAAAGTGTGCAGTCGTGGGTGCTGTGAGGTACCTCAGCCGTGTGGATTTGGGACTCTATACACAGTGCGTCCTCGGGACGGTAGCCGGCGAACCCAAGCTTGTTGTATATTACCCTACCCTCCGATGCTACCCCAGAAAACTGGTGAACCAGAGAACATGGTTATTGAATCAGGTTATCTGGTGCATATGGTGTTGCGTTTTTAATATATAATCTGACTTGACCGCTGCCACGTCGGTGATCGTTGTCCCTAGCTTTGCGTGTATATGCTCCGTTCATTCGCCCGACGGCGCCGGTATCTTGGATGCCCAGCGTCTATGGTATACTGCTCATGGTATGATTGTCACTCCGTACGTCCTGATTGCGTGCCTGGATCAATACAAGGAAGAACTCGGGAGAGTCCGAACATGCGGTTCACTCGTTTAGGTCACGTCCGGGTAAAATGACTTGGAAAACGCTCATGTCCTATGCGTCAGCTGATCTCGATGATACTTGCAAGGGTTTTCTATTACCCTGATATCATGTAGAGGGTAAATTATCATCATCCTAGGCTCCGTTGCGACATACGTCGTGTATAATTGACGGAGAGGATGACAAGATGATTAGAAATTTTGTGATGTTTCCCACCTACGGGCAATGCATATCGCTTGAACATCCGTCGATGCGTTGCTTGCGTCCTTGTGTTTATCTCCCGCTTCGATACTGATGGCAGCTGTCTCTGACTATTCATTATGCGTAGTCGTTGGATAATAATGAGATGACATTAGTCTTTGTGAATGAAATACTGACCTAGCCACGGGAGCAAGGACGCTTCAAATTTTCTGAAAGTATCACATCTTAGACATCACACTTGTATAAGCTCTTAGTCGAGCAAAGAAGAGTAATGTAGGTTACTATATATTATGAGACAGGCCTTTTGCCCGGCTGACGTTGACTACACTTCATTCGAGTTTTCCCGCCCATCATTCATTTCCGATGACCAGAACGTAGTAGATTATGTTGGAGCCCAGCGATACTCATATTGGACTACTCTTCTGTGTGAGCGAATATTCTACCATGAGCTTGAATCACGTTTCTTGCATGGGTCTCGGTGGGTACGTCAGGAGCTGCTTGCGACACAAGCTCTTTGGGTCACCTCGATCTGAGCTGGTCAACCAACTCCAGGCGCTTCAAGATTCCTGTCTTGCAATGTGATTAAGCGTGCATAGTATCATATAACATTCTCAGTTTTCTGAAGAACCAAATGATTGCAGCAGTGCTATATGAGTAATCCATCGCTGTGGCTTTGGGAAGGTGGTCACGAGATGTCATCTGAACCAATCTAGCTGTCAGAATTAAGCTTTGCAGATGACATGTCAGTGGGCTATCTTTGCCACACCAAATTTCACTTGGGTTGTGTTATGTATGATCTTAGAATACGCCGTCAGTGGTTTCCACTAATCCTCCGAATGCGGGGTCCCTGTGGGACGCAGAGATTAGAGCCTCACCACGTCTCTTTCCTCACTTCACATCTCACTCAAGATCTTCAAGTTTGATTGATCGACTGTTTGATTCATAATGTCTTTTGCTTATGCTATCTACGAAGTAGAATCGAGTATCCGCTGAATGCGAGATACCTCCCGGCCCTTGGCCTGGATTCATCCGGAACGCCTGCATGCTGTCCCGTACCGTCCCTTGATTTTTGTTTCCTCCCTGAACGCCGTCATGCATCATGTATATACAGGTCATTAATAAAAGAAAGCAAGTCCCAAATCGCACCAGAGCCAAGAACAACGCTTCTAGATCGATGCGATGGCCTGCTCCTCCTTCTCCGCCTTGACGATGGGCGCGATGGCCGCCTCGCCCTGCTTCGCCGCCTCGGCCGACGACGCGGGGGCGGCGCCCTTGGCCTCGACGGCCTTGCGCTCCATCTCCTCGAGGTACTGTGCGTAGCGCGACTTCTTGTTGTGGATGCCGCACTCGGTCTTCTGCTGGCCCTTCCAGCGGCCGGCGCGCTCGTCCTCGCCCTCCTTGACGGGGACGGTGGAGTGCCAGTCGCCGACGGACTTGTAGCCCTGATCGAGGAGGTCGTTGTAGGGGACGTTGTGGGTCTTGATGTACTCCTGCACCTGCTTGAAGGACCAGCTGGCCATGGGGTTGATCTTGATGACGCCGCGCTCGTCGTCGACCTCGATGATGGGCATCTTGTCGCGGGCGCCGCCCTGGGAGCGGCGGCGGCCGGTGAGGATGGCGGCGACGCCGAGCTCCTGGTAGGCGCGCTGGAGGGGCTCGACCTTGGCGATCCAGTCGTACATCTCGGCCTCGGTCTCCCAGAGCTTGGGACCGTACATGGCCTCGAACTCCTCGGTGGAGGCGACGCCGTAGGGCTTGAAGATGTGGAGGGCGACGTTGGGGTAGCGCTCCTGGATGCGGTCGACGAGGGTGTGGGTCTCCTTGAAGTGGTAGAGGGTGTCGAGGAAGATGAGGTCGACGTTGGCGGCGGAGGGGTTCTCCTTTTGGATCTTGGAGAGCATGTCGAGGGTGACGAGGCCGGTGAGGCCAAAGGCCGTCGACTGGAAGAGGTTGGGGAACATGATCTTGGAGAAGCGGAGGATGTCGAGGGGGTGCATGTTCTCGAGCTGGTCGTTGAGGTGCTTGAGGTGGGGTTGGGTGAGGGAGATCAAGGGGAGCGCGGGGATGGACGACGATGTCGATGAGGCATCTGTGGCGGAACCATATCCGGACTCGACTTCGACACGATCAAGCTTTGCCGCATCGGCGGCGTTCAACCGAGGAGACGACTCGACGGAGGACGTCTGCGTCGTGGGCTCAGCAACGGCAGCCATTGTGTGAGGTTTGTGTATGAGTTGAGGGAGGAGGGGTTTGATGTGTGGTTGCGAGGCACCACGGGTATATGACGAGTAGTGGTTGTAAGAGGGTGTGTGTGTGTATTGAAACCCCGGGGTATAATTCACTCGACAAGGCTTGGATCAAGAGACAAGATGGATAAAAGGCAAATGACGCAAGATGCTGAAGCTGGGGAAAGTGAGTTCAGATGCTCGGATCAGAGAAGAGGAAGAAGGCAGTAGTTGTTTTATGAGGACAAGAGGCGCTCGAGGCAGGCAGAATTTACACCCCGAGTTAAAGAGGCGGGAGGAGGAAGACTTGTTCATATTGGGCACAGGGCCATCACCAAGCAACATTACTAATTTGCTTTCCAACCCATTCTCAGACAGGAGCCCCGATCGAACCAAAGGCCGAGAGAGGGACTGAGGGACGAGAGCCCGCTTCCCAACTATTGCGCAATCGCAGCTTGTTTGGAGCATCGCATTGAACAAGCGCTGAGGAATTTGCATCTCTAAGCAAGAGGCGTGGTCTGGGAGCAATCACGACATCGACGCTAAACCTTTCGTGACGAAGGCGATGCAATATGATTGGTCATGGGTCGCAGGGGTTGCTCCGTACCGTCGAACATCCCGCAATTGCGCCATCGCCCCGGACGCCGGAGTGGATGTTGACAATGGCAAACTTTCCCCAACAGCCGGCCCCGAAAGCCGGGAGCCGTGACGTTCAGAGTATTAGATATTTGGGGCCGGACTCCTCCTCCGTGTCTATCGAGGTTGAGCTTCTCCTCATTATCTGGTTCACGATGAGCGCGGTCGAAAATAGGGGTTCAAAGGGGGAGATCTTCTGGTTGAACAGAAACGCTGGTGTAAGTTCGCCATGATGATGCCATAAGACGTGATTCCGCCCGGGCCACTAGTCGGCTTGGCCTAGTGTATGTGGCCCCGGCAGTCGGTCCTGACAAAACACCTCGGCGCGGCACGGTAATCGGTACCCGCCCGGCCGTCGGTGTGGATGAGCCGGAGGAGGTGGTCTGCGCCTCGTGTCAATGTCAGCAATCCCACGCCGGACAACGTATCTCCATCGCCCAACCAGTCACCATACGAGTTTCGTCTCCGATCGAGGGCATCATCCATGGTTGCTCGCCCGCGAAATTTTCTGACAAACCCACAGTTGGGTTTCAACACCAGATGTGTTTCGACCGCTAACACCGCGGAAACGCACTTCGTTTACCGACTTGTTCCGAGGGACAGCTTGGACCTTCGCCGCGTCCAGCGCCTCTTTAAATGAATGGGGTGCGAGCCTCTGTCTGTCTGAGAGATCATGAAGATATCCTCTCGCCGTAGTTCGGCCCCATGACTCAGAGTTGGTCCTTCAATCAAGGAACTGAGCAGACCAAGGCTTCTTGGACCCCTTTGTTTCTTGGCCAACATTTCGACATCCACAAGTGACTGGAGATGAGGTGATAGCATAGCTGTGAGGGGACTGAGGGCTTCCACTTGGGTGACCGCTCATTCATCGTCCTGCGCCGTTGTCTGCCTCCATTCGCCAAAGCAGAAGCAGACGCAGACAGACATGCCGATTACGGCTCCCTGCGCCGCCGCGCCGTTCTGGAAAGGGCGTGGAGTCTAGGCTCCGAACAGATGGCATCTGGCCTAGTCTCCATGATGTGGACAGTGTCTGGCGTTCGGCGTCTGGTGCAAAGCGTGCGTCTTATTTCCGCGCGGCTCCGGTTCTCTATCAGCGGAGCCAGCTCCTGAAGCAATGATCAGTTTTCGGTCGACGCGGTGACTGGTGGATGACAAACTTACCAGCAGAAAAAAGCCGAGGCCAGCCTGCACTGCTTGCCTGCCAATGACCAACACAGTACTTTAGGTGACCACGGAGAGGTAGGTAGGGTAAGGTAGGCCAGTGCGTGGTTCTGCGTACGCTAGAACGGCGATAGGGCTGTCCCGGCATCGTCCCTGACGTTCCCTCCCCTGGATGACCAGCGTCGGTAGATACGGGCGAGGCTGATGGTCCCGCAGATCGCCGGAAGGTTCGCTCTTTCACACTGGCTTCCTCCAACTCTCACGTGTTCGGACTTTTGGCCAAAGTTTTCTCCTTTCGCCTTGGACGGAACCCGGAGATGACTGACCGACCTCACAGTGATGTAATTGAGCCTCACCATGTCTTTCGCACCAGGCCTCCTTTCCCCCCTCAGCTTATCAGAAGTTCAGAACAGAATTTTTAGAGAGGTAAGCACGTGATTCTAGCGTCCACTTTGGGGAAAACCACGGTCCACGGCTCAAGGAAGGTCCCACGGGCGAGCTTGCCATGCGACCAACAGCTTAGCCAATGGCGCGCCGCCCAAGACGTCGGGACACGGGAATTGCGGGGCCTCGTTCGGATCCGGACCAGTGACGGCGAGGCGGGGCACACAGTCAGACTTCACAGTGCACCAGCACCCGCCAGCCCTCCGCCGCGAGGCCCCATCCTCTCTCTCTCTCTCTATCGTCTGTCGTCCAACCACGCGAACATGTTTTACCTTTCGAAACAATGAGGGCTACTAAGTTGAGCTGAGTCTTTAAGCTTTACCTTCACCACCACGCCGGGCCCCGAGCTTCTGTCTTTACCCCTCCCCCTCGTCCTCAGTCTCTCTCGCGCTTTCTCTCTTTCTCTCCCCGCAATCGTCCAAGCCGCCGCTGCCGTCGCAGACAGCTGTTGCTGAAGGTCCATCCTCTGACTCCTGCATCGTCCTCTATCCGTCCCGTCCCCCAGTGCCCCGTTCACCCTTCGTCTCAGCCTTGTCTCCGTCTTGGTCCGTCGTAGTGTAAACCCCGCCTTAGAAGAAAAGACGATAGGGAAGAGCATTTCCGCCATGGCCGACGCAAGCCCCGCCAAGTCGACAACGTCGCCCCGACCTCAGCTGACCTCGTCCATGAGGAGCAGCTCCTTCCTGCGCGAGCACCAGCAGTACCGGCCTCCGCAGCACCCAGAGAGCCGCTTCGGCATCGACACCGTTGTCGAGGACCTGAGCAACGTCGCCGTCTCCCCGCCAAAGCAGCACAACCACAACGCCGGCCACAAGCACTATGCGGGCTTCAACGGCATCCCCTCAGAGGATAACCCGCCGACCATCCGCAGTGGTCTGAACCACAGCTACTCGCACCCCAACTGCGCGCCCGCGGGTGGGAAGAAGCAGTCGCGCCTGGTGGCCACGCTCTTTTACAAACCGAACGGCGGCGACGGCGCCGGCCACCACATGACAGCGGCCGGAGCAAGTGGCGGCCGCGTCGCATCCCCCTCGACCCTCACCTCCGACAGCGCCAGCGGCAAGGAGGCCCTCCCGGCCAACTTCGCGCCGACCCAGGACCCCGAGTCCTTTCCCCTCGAACCCCCGACCCTCGAGCCCGAGAAGCTCGACCACCTGTACGGCTCCCACGTCTCGCCCATGTGCGTGACCTCGTTCCTGCACCTCATGTCGACCTTCCCCCTCCCCGCCGGCGAGTCCGACTACAGCTCCTCCCACCGCTGCCTCGACAGCCAGGAGAACCCGCGCGTCGTCGAGCTGACCCTCGACCCGGCGCCCTGCCAGAGCTACCTCAGCCTGACGGACCTGCGGCGGCACGAGCTCATCTACCGCTTCGAGAGGGAGTGGAGCGTCGACGTCGCGTTGCAACCCGACACGCTGTGGCGCCGGCACCCGCGTCTCGTCGTCTTCGACATGGATAGCACTCTCATCACGCAGGAGGTGATTGATCTGCTTGCCGCGACACTCACGGACCCGCCCGACCTGGCCGCGCGCGTTGCCGATATCACGCACCGCGCCATGCTCGGCGAGCTTGAGTTCGACGCCGCTTTCCGCGAGCGCGTGCAGCTTCTCAAGGGTCTGCCCGCCTCCTGCTTCGAGCAGCTGCGGCCCGTCCTGGACATCACTAAGGGCGTGCCCCGCCTGATCAAGGCCCTGAAGCGCCTCGGTGTGAAGACCGCGGTGCTGTCAGGCGGGTTCCTACCCCTGACGAGCTGGCTTGCTGGAGAGTTGGGCATCGACTACGCGCACGCCAACGAGGTTGTCATCGACGATGCTGGAAAGCTCACCGGGGAGGTCAAGGGTCTCATTGTGGGCAAGGAGCGGAAGCGCGATCTGCTCATCGAGATTGCGGCCAAGGAGGGCATCGACCTGTCGCAGGTTGTCGCGGTCGGTGACGGCGCAAACGATTTGCTGATGATGGGTGCGGCGGGCTTGGGTGTTGCGTGGAACGCTAAGCCGAGGGTGCAGATGGAGGCTGATACGAGACTCAACAGCGAGAGCTTGTTGGACTTGTTGTACCTCTTTGGGTTCACGGGCGATGAGATTGAGCAGCTCGCCTCGTAGATTGGCGGGCGCTCCATGTAGACTTGTGTGTGGGTGTGGGAGTGGTGTTGTGGGCGTAAGTCGAATGGTGTTTTGGGGAGTTGGGTGACACCGAGGCAAGGCATTGCTGTTTTTTTGGGAGTATTTTTTTAAGTCGCCCTCATGATTCAATTGCATGCCATTGAGTTTCCTGCAGCAGATATGTTCAGATGAAATCCCGCTCCATGAGTATCCGAGCATATAAAACCGGTTTAGGTAGCTTGATGAGCCGCGAGGCCGAGTGATGTAGTTTCATCGTTGGAGATGCTGTCCAAGGTAGAAAAACGTGGATAAAACTGAATTCTCCCTATCTACACATGAGAACCACCTTCCGCCCATTGCACCTACTGCGCACAAACACGTCTTCTCAACGCAGGTATCTCTAATTCTTTAAGGGTAGCCGTCCTTGCCCCACTTGTTGTACTTTTCGTGCAATTCCTGTGTCATGAAGCGTCAGCCCGGCTATCTCCTCCGGCTTCAAATCCCGAAGAATCCCGGGCCTTGGAGCAAACTCGACTTCCCACGAACGGAGTCTCTCCGACGTAGTGGGATAAATCAGAAGGGTATATCAAAAACGTACCTTGGGGAGAGTGACATCGGGAATGATGACAGTGTTGACGGCGCTGGGAGCGTCTCTGGGCTCGTTTGCGGGGTTGCCACCGGGGTGGTACTTGTACTTGCCCTCGCTGTCGGTCTCCCAGGGCATACCGGCCTTCAGGACGGGGCTCTCGGAGGTAGAGGAGGTGGGGGAGCGGCCTGCGCGGGGAGAGAGAAAAAACGTCAATGGCTGTTCAATCGTCGAAAAGTATTTCACAATGGCTCGTAAGACGTACCGAAGTAGAGACCGGCACCGCCGAGGGCAGCAACCATGACACCGCCGAGGATCTGTATGTCAAAAATTCCGATTAGCCTTCCATTCCGGCTCTCTTGCGATGCACTTGTTTTGACGCCGCTTCCAGCCCGACCGTCCGCATCCCTCTGCGTAGCTATCGCTTCTTCGTAGACTCGGCGATATGTCCCGGCTGCTTCGGAGGCTCGTCTTCGCGGGGAAAGGGATGCGGTGGACGGCGGACGACGGACGGGTCGATTTAAGGGCATCTCGGCTGGATGGACGGGATATCACGCACGAGGGTCTCGGGGTTGCGCTTGGACTCCTGGGTGAGGGTCTGCTTAGCCTGCTCGTCGGCGAAGCGGCGGATGGAGGTAGAGAAGGCGCGGCGGGCGACGAAGGAGGCCATTGTTGCGGTGGTTGACGGGGTGTCGTTGGGGTGTGATGTTGTGAGTGGTGTCGGCTTGTCGTATGATTTCGGAGCTTCAGGTTCGTCGAGACAGGATCCCAAGGTTGAAATTCGGGAGAAACGATTGGCCGGGCTGACGGATGAAAGGTGATTGGTCAATCGGAGGCGATGTGGGCATTACCTCATCCTGCACCGGATAGATGACGCTTATGCACTAAAAAGATTTCCTCCACTAAGCCGTATAATTGACTAACGGTTTTCTAGCATGTGAGAGTCCTGCTATGGCAAGTATCTACCAACAGTATTTGTAGGCAATATGGAGATGCTTTCACTTCGATTCTGGTTGTTTCCCCGTTGGTTGCATCGACACATGGAGCGGCTTTTCAGGCTTATGGGGGGTTATCAGCTGCAGAATGAAGCTTCACTGGCTTATGAGCATATCAAAGGCTTTTCAAGCGTAATCTAGTGTGACTCTCCGAGTTCTATGTCCTGCATTGAACACCGCGGAAATACATAGTGTCAAGAAACAGTTGCGAACAAATCAAGAGGCTGCCTTTCGGTCTCTGAGAGGCTGGCATTAGACTCGGAGCCCGAGGGACCGCTGCTTCGGAATATAGAGCTTATCCTGGACATGTTGTTGCACAGGGGCTTGCGTGCTTGTCCTCATTGAAGTCTCACATTGTGCCTGGCGAACATCTCCGTCAGCGTCAAGACGCATCAGCAACCGATGTTATCGTGGTAGCGTCTATGCTCGATTGGCTCAAGAGCGTGCAAGTTGCCTTGCTTACCACACATCAAGTATTGCCGAGAACTTATGCTTTGGGGAGCCAGTGGACAAGATGGGAAGCAACGATGCTGATGGATAAATCTACCGTCGCTCCGCGAAATATGATTGTAGTTTCCCTGAGATCAATACCTAACCTGGTCTTCGATAGCAACCATTCGAACAGGCTCATATCCACGAGGCTAGAGACCGTAGAGCGCGGTTCATCCGCAGAAACGTGCGTCGGTTGTCAAAAACAGTCATAGTGTGTAGACTGTCAGAAGACCCCAGATGGTCAGGGTATCCCATGTTTGAGCAGACAAGCCACAATGTGGTAAACGGGACTGCGTTGGTGCTGGCAATGGCGGCATAATCGCATCCTCTTACATGTTAAAGCAGTAAATCTCGTGGATGAGGATCGGATTCAAGACGTCTCATTCACTGCGGCGCATGCGTGGATTGTGTGCGATTGGCCCTATTCGTGCCGTGTCCCAAGCATTTCCCTGGCGATGCTGCTCGGACGAAAGCGATCCGAGCGAGGACCAACCCAGCAGATTGAGGAGATCATTCCGGGAACCCTCAGCGTTGCAGCAGCTCAACGGCGTTCAAAAGAGCGACGAGACGCGTCTTAAGCCACGGAATATAAGTAAGACCAAAACAACGGTTTAGCATTCCTTCATGTCAGTGACGAGAGTGGAGGAACGGGAGGCTGAGAAACATCGTCAGTTTGGGTTCATAGAGACTGGAGAGGTGAATTCCAGGCTAGAACAACCATGGCCTGTGCATTTTATGCGAATTGCTGCTCTATATCCGTATTGGGTGGTGTTCGTAGGGCAAAGGCATCGACGACGGGTACCTGAGCAGAAAGACACGCTCCTTCGTCCGTCGTGCTCCTCATCTCATCACCCCGGCACTGCAGCCATCGCGGCGCCGCGTGCTGTTGGCCTGTTGCTGCTGTAGCAATTTAAAGCTGGGACCCAGATCCGGCAATTGTAATTAAATTGGCCAGGCCTAGTTGCACCGGCGCCTGCATAAAAATGCGGCCAAAGCCGTTTCGCAGGGGGCTTGAGCGCACGCACTATCGTGAAGAAGCCGTGAGACTGGCGGAGGAACGTTAGTGATGACAGACGGCAGCTACATCCTGCGCTATCTGAGCTTAACCAAATCAGGGCTCTATGCAACCTTCCACATGCACAAAGCACGGATACCCAGGTTATGCCGCCCCTTACATTGGGTCGCAGTATCCGTAAGGTAAAGTCTTGCAGCGAATCCAGCCCAGCACACCCAAGAAAACCCCCCCGTTCGACTTGCGCTGCGGTGCTCCAATCCAATCCTTCTCCCGTCACTGTTGGGCAATCCATGCCTGGACTGGGTCGCTTTCTGGTCTCGAAAAAGCAACACCAGGCACGAGACGAGACTCTGAGTCTTGTCCGACGTCTTCTTCGCTTCGCTCATTCACGGCTCGCTCGCCATCCCAACCTTCCTTTCTGCGTCTCTCTCTCTCTCTCTCCCACTCTCTCTAAACGATAAAATACGACAAACGATACCAACCAATTCACTCCCTCGCCTTAATACACGGGCCTTTCCCTATTCCTTCGCACGACCTCTTTTTAATACCACATTCCGACCGCAGACTTTTGCGCTTCAGCCTTTTCCAAACCTTCCACGATCCAGTCTCCGAACCTGCCGAACCCTTCGTCTCGCGCGATAGTCATCACAACCTCAAGTCAAAGCGCCGATTTCAAGACCGACCACCGCCCTTCCCCCCGGCCGCTCTCGACAAGCTCTTCTCCCAACCTCGCGATACCCTTTTATCAACACGCCAAAAAAGCGACATGTTATAGTGGAGGAAACTTGCGAACTATCCAAAATCGTTGCGCCGCCGATCCGACTGCGACATCAGCGCCCAAAATGACTTCAAAAGAACAGGCCGGTGGGCCCAGCACGCCGACCGACGATGGCGGCTTTCCGAAACCCCAATTTCCTGGACGCTCCGACCGACCAGGCCCGCCGAGTATCATCTCGTCGCGAATGACCGACATCGCGTCCGACGACGGCGGGGAAGCCGTAGCCCAGACCTTATCCGAAAATCCGCGCAGAAAATCTGGTCTGGCTTCAGAAACTGTGTCGCGGCCAGGGACGGCCAAGACAGGCATGTCTGGACCCCTCGAAGGCCGGAGACGGGGTCCGCCCCCACGGATGAATTACATTACCAGTCTCAACGAGAAGAGGGGAAGCATCGGAGGCGGTAGTACCGCTGGTTCGATCAGCAGCAGACCGCCAAGCTCAACAAGTCGAAGCCATGTTCCGTCTCTTACGTCTTCAGCCTTCTTTCGTCCCATGAGTTCGCAAAAGCTGCAAGCCCAGCGTGGTGGTTCACGACCTGCGACCCGCCAGCAACCTACATTGGAAGATACCGAACCTACGCCCGAACACAACCAGAGTGCCGCTGCAGCAGCAGCTGTAGCCAGTGGAGGACCAAATGCTCGGCACAGCGTCATCTCAAACCCGGTATCGAACCCCGTTGCACGCCTCCAGCGGCAGCTTAGCGACGACGACAACATGAGGCCACCTCCGTCTCGCGGAACCGAATACACCGACCAAGGAACATACGATCGAATCACCGCCAACACGAGCCCGACTCATGGTCACTATGCTGCCGGTAGTATGTCCGAGAGCGTCACCCCGCTGCAACGGAACCAGCGCAATAGCCGGAACCTGAGCGTCAATGTCGACAGGGGCTTCAGAGAACGAGGCAATCAGCCTAGCCCTATCAAATCGCCGCGATCTTTCCGCTCAAGTTTCTTGCTGCCAGGCAGAAGCGACCAGAACAAGTCTAACCGGACTCTACCGGGCGGCGAAAAGCTCTCATCGACCGCATCGACGCCGCAGCTCAACCCCGTAGACTCTTCGAGACCCGCCGATAAGAATAACTTGAAGAAGTCCAAGACGAACCTTGGCTATGTTTTCCAGTACTTCGAAGGCAATACCGTCTTCTGCTTGGGAGGCCGATTCCAGAACACCAAACATCGGCCAGTCAACGTAGCCACTGGGCTGTTCATCATTATCCCCGCCGTCCTATTCTTCGTCTTTTCAGCCCCTTGGATATGGCATAACATCAGTCCTGCCATTCCAATCACTTTCGGATACGTCTTCTACATATGCATTTCCTCGTTCCTCCACGCATCCCTGTCGGACCCTGGCGTAAGTTGTGACACCCTGACTTCGGTTAGAATATAGCTAATCGCGCATAGATTCTGCCGCGAAACCTTCATGCCTTTCCACCGGCTGATTCGACAGAGGATCCTCTCCGGCTCGGGCCTCCAACCAACGACTGGACGCTGATCAAGTCAGCAGAGTCAGCCACGGCCGCCATGGAAGTTCCAGTAAAACATTGTAGAACATGTAACATTTGGCGGCCTCCTCGGGCTCATCACTGCCGACTTTGCGACAACTGCATCGAGACCCACGATCACCACTGCGTTTGGCTCAATAACTGCGTCGGAAAACGCAACTACCGATATTTCTTTGCTTTCGTCTCCTCGGCAACCTTCCTCTCTCTCTACCTCCTTGGCGCCTCTCTAGGCCAAATTCTCGTACACATGCACCGATCCGACATTTCTTTTGGAAAATCCATCGACGACTTCCGCGTTCCCTTCGCTATGGTCATCTACGGCTTTATTGCCTTCTTATACCCTGCTGCCCTCATGGGCTACCACATCTTCCTCATGGCTCGAGGCGAAACAACGAGAGAGTACATCAACTCTCACAAGTTCATAAAGGCAGAGCGGTTCCGAGCCTTTACTCAGGGCAGCATGCTCAAGAACTGGATCGTCGTGCTCTGCCGACCGAGGCCTCCTACCTACTACCAATTCAAGAAGAGGTACATCGGTGGTGATCAACGCCTCGGTGCTCTCCGGGATCAGAAGGTCGACATTCAGGGCATGGAAATGCAGAACGTTAGACCAACGACAGGGTTTCAAGGACCCGTCTCCTTGCGCAACGAAACGAGCACTACCGCGACATAATTACCTATTTCTTTGATTGTTTTCTGCGTGGCGTTGTTTAGGAGCCATCATACGTTTAAACGGATCCTGGATACCTGTAATGTATGTTTTCTATTATACCCGGCTTTACCTATCAAAGCAGGTAAACAGACATAAAACGCCGGCTCTCTCCCTTAACGTAGGGGACGAGAGCCCGTATTATTTTTCATCGCGGCAATGCGCTACGATATCGGAGCCAGTACATAGACGTTTGGCGCAAATTACTGCGCTTGTAACAAATGCTAGTTCATACCCCGAGTTGAAAGCTTCCATAATCGCGTGACGTGTGTCTTCAGTTCCTGAATCACAGCTGCTTGCCTTTGGCAATCAATGATCAAACACGCTTCCACATCACCACTATGCTCAAACAAGCCGGGACAGTGAATCACTAACTCGTGCAACCGTTGGCAAACATATAAATAGGCTTGGTACTTTGCCATATCACCTACCCCGGAATTCCACTTATACACCCGACAACAGCAACGACAACCAACATCATCAGTCAACAGAAAAGACGCCTTCGAACCCTCGGAAATTTCGTATTTCAGAAAGTCTAGGCTGAGAGCGATCAAGATACAATGGCTTACGTATTCGACGGATACTCCGAAGCCAGTTCCGGTCGGAACACACCTCGCGGCCAGCAAGGGCCTGGCTCTGGACGGGGAAGAGGCCGTCAGCAGCATGGCTATGGGCATGGAGATACACCCGTCGGTGGCCTACCCGGAGGGATCTACTACGGTACGGGTCGCTTTTACGAGGAGAATTTGCGTAACGAGCAGCGGCGGCGGCAAGAGCAACAGCAAGAGCGAGAACAGAATCAACAGCGACACAGGCACGATCCACAGTGGCGGCCAGAAGAGCAAGATGGAGAGCAGCATCGACACGATCAGCAGCAGCAGCAGCAGCCGCGGTATTCCGCTTTTGGTGGTTTCAGCCAAGCGAGCGGCTCTGGACACGAAAGTGATAGGGTGAGAGAAGCTTCTGCTGCTGCGAGGGCGTTCCTTGAAGCGCTGCAGAGGGAGCACTGGCGGCGGAGACAGCAGGAGGCTGACGCTGGAGGCGGTGGGTTTGGCCTTGGTCCTGGTGATGGGTTTGGGGAGATGGGTGAGGATGACTTTGGACCGACAGAGGAGATCCGGTTTGAGGATCTGTTTGGGGATATCTTTGGAAGTTTCGGTGGAGGCGGTGCTGGTTCGTTTGATCCTCGTCCCGGCCCTGGACCTGAACCTGACCAGGGCCGTACCGATGGGCCTGGTGGCCAAGATGGTGGCAGGGGAGGAGGTGCTCCCGGGCCCGAACCAGCGGCTTCTGGGCCCGGCAGGGGTGGCGGTGC
This sequence comes from Colletotrichum scovillei, assembly GCF_011075155.1. Classification (NCBI taxonomy): domain Eukaryota; kingdom Fungi; phylum Ascomycota; class Sordariomycetes; order Glomerellales; family Glomerellaceae; genus Colletotrichum; species Colletotrichum scovillei. The sequence goes on from NW_023336264.1 coordinate 1,085,343, forward strand.
CTTTCGGCCGGGCTACGGACCCCCACCGGGCCACTATGGAGGTGGATGGTACGGCTACGGCCCCGCGTTCGGGGACGCGGCGCGTGCTCGACGGGGAGGGGCGGGGATGACCTTTGCTGATCTCTTTGAGCTTTATCAAAGCTGGCCTGGTCCGCACAATTCGTTTGGGGATTACGACGAGTCGGGAAATATGCCTCGAGCGTACTTTTGATGGCTGGGGGGTTTTGAGGCGTTGGTTGGAGGTGGTTCATGACCACTTAGGGGCAGTTCATGAATCGAGTGCCAAGTAAAGTACTCAAATAGCTAGGCGTTCAACATTCCTAGAAGTATAATGATGCAACTCCAGGAGAAATTTCTGACCATTGCCTCTTTCCTACGTCTCCGAAATACCCTTCCTTCGATCGGGTAACAGCAGATGAACTTGTCGTATGGTGGCTTGAACTTGGTGGTGATACAGGTGTGATAATGGCCAGGATTCGGCACCGATCATCCCACCGGTCTAGTGTACCGCCCCTCTTGGTCAGTCTCATTATTTATTGTACAACTTGCATGCGTACGTCGCACCATTTTACCCGGGTGCGCTACGTGGATCGCATAGCCCACGAAGTTTCCAACATAGCCATGGATCTGCTGGGCTGTTGCTGATTTGGCCTCCGATCTTAACCTTAGAAGGACCGTGAAAGCTATCCTGACGATTGCGAGATCCGCAGTCTCTTGTTGAAAAGAGGCGTTGGTACTACACAGCCTCCAACTGCTGTGCCGCCGAACCGGCGCAGCAGGGTGCGATCATGTCCATTTCTTTCTAGCAATATGTCTTAAACATACCGTGCATGCGTAGGTACCCGGCTTACGGCCGAAAATATCAGCCTGTGTCATCATCCTGCTCCAGCTTCCGTAGGCGCAACCTGTCAGGATTGGGGTTTTCCAGCAAGCCTCATTTGATCTTGCATGCTAGTGAACCAACAAGGCTGACAATCTTGCTGACATTGGCGTCGAGGCGAGGCGAGGCGCTATTTCCTCCATTCGGCACCTTGCAAGAGACTTTAAGCATGCCTTATGAATATTCTTATCTTTTCACACTGCTCCCACCCGGGTCCTCTTCATTGGAGCTCGTTTGCTATCAATACCTCCGACCATAACTCCGCGATATGAGTCCCGTCCCGAGACCCCAAGATCTCCGCGGCTTAGTCGCTGGCAAGATATATGCAACTGAGAAGGATTGGCACCATATGCAGCCTATTATCGCCAAGCTCTACCGAGATGAGAACAGATCACTTAGACAAGTGAGGGAGATCATGGAATCCCGATATCATTTCCACGCCACGTAAGTTAACATCGAGCCATACCCGTAATCTCCTGACTGAACCCTGTGCAGAACTAAGATGTACAAGTCAAGATTAAGTACGTGGAAGCTAGACAAGAAGCTTAAAGAAGCTGAAGTAGTGGTCATGCTTCGACAAAAGGAGGACCGCGACGCTGCAGGCAAGCGCTCTCGATTCTTTCTCCGTGGCCAAGAGGTCAAGTGGGATCGTGTGCTCCAGTATCTGAAACATAGGCCCGACCTACAAGACCCAACCAACGTCGATATTCAAAGATATCTAGATACGAATTTAGACGTCACATGTTCTACACCCTCACCGACCTTATTCAAGAATGAAATTCCTTGTCGGATAGAGCCGCATTCAGATCTACGTCTGCTTGACAACTCCATAAGGCTTATACATTCCTACCTTGATGGGGCATTTGAAACCGGATTGGTCGTCATCGATGGGCGAATTCTCTACGGACCAAACGGAAAACCCGCCAGGCAAAGGGTCAGGGGGTGGCATGAAGATATGGCCGACATACACATATTGTTGAGCAGCAAGGAAACTACTGCTGCGTTCCGCCTTCTCAACAAGCAACTTGATCTATTGAAGCAGTTGATAAGAGAACAGGATCCCGAGCTGCTATTGCTAACATTCCACGACATCTTCGACCTTGAACCCAACCTCGCGGAGTCGCTCCTTGTTTTTGTGTGCAGGATGCACCAGGCCATCTTTGGCGAACATCACCCTCTCAGCTTGATCTGGGACAATCTCGTTCGCTTCACTGCAAAAGCCCGCTTACAGGCTGTATTGAGCATGACCGCTTCCACCGCTAAGGAGATGGAGGCGAGGATGGGGCCTCAATCTGCATACGTGGAGGCTCTGGAGTGCCTTCAGGTGGATGTGCATAAACAAAGGGGATCCAAGGATGGGTTCGGGAGTTCATGAGGTTGACGTGCCTCCGAGGAGAGCTTCCACACGCTTAGAAGGGACCAACAACGTATAATAAAGAGTAGTTATGATTCGAACCTCATCAAATAAGTTTAGCGGAAGTAAATCGGCTACACAATTGTGTGTTTCAACGGCACTTTGAAAATGTCAAGAAAGATGCTTAGCAGACAGGTCTCTCTCGGCTAGCAGACATATCTCGTTGATCAAAACAGAGGTCTCATTCGGAGCTATAAACTGTCGAAAGCTACTAGTGACGAGAGTACAGATTTGAGAAGAAAGAGTCTTCCCTTCCTATACTTATCCCAACCGGAAACGACGCCTCTGCGGAACGAATGGAAGGCCAGAAAAAGGCAGATTCTCAGGACTTTGCGATTCGTGTGAACCCAAATCTTCGATCCTCATAAATGCCAGTAACCCTATTCTCACCGTGAGGCCAGGGATAGACTCAAGAACTATAGCGCACGTTGCGTGCTCCAGAGGCGAGAAGCATATTGCCGTAAGTTTTCGGTCGAGGAAGGTATCTTCGTATCCGAAGTCTGGGGTGAACTTGATAACAAACTCTCCTTTTCCATCAGAGGGTTTGCGTGTTGTTGGAAGATAGAACAAGTCGTCGTGCGAGGTGCCTGAACGCCGTTTGATCTTCCGATAGCAGAGGGGCCCGGTCTGAAATGACCAGCATTCGATGTGAAGATATCTGGTACATTGCGTGATTGACGAATCGAGACCACCAGTCTCAAAGAAGTCGGCCCATTCAACCATGTTTCCCTGAGGTGTTTCCACCCAAACCTCTGCGTCAAAGTTTTCTGTAAGTTCCACTAACTTGGGAGGCCTCAGATGGAAGTGGCCTTGGTGACCAAACAACGTCCTCCCGTTCTGGGATACCCACGACCAGCTGGGAAAACCTGCCAACCTGGCATAGTTCTTTCCTTCAGACCGAATCTCCCATTGGAGTCCAGCGAGAAAGGCGCGTCTCGAAGCAGTGGCGTCTACTACCGGCCAGCCGGAGGCGACTATCGGGATGCCCCAGTACGAAAGGCACCCTGGATTGACTCGTGACCACTTCTTCAACACTCCAGATATAGCCGCGAGCCTGTCGCTCGAGTAGGTCAGCTGGCGATCGCAGTACTTCTGAAGTATAGCCCAGACGCCGTCTGGTGTATTGAGGAGAGTCCATTCGGGCCGCTCGTGGTGTTCCAGGTTCCCCTGCAAAGCAAGAGGACGCGTAAGGTGTTCAAAGCACATCATGTCATGGCATTCGAAGGAGACCTCGTAGTTGGAGAAGTAGAGTCTTCTCCTGGACAGACACGTCTCTTGGAACGTCCAACCCCGCGTGGACCACTTTGACCTCGAGATCTGGTCCAACTGCCACTGGTGGCTGAAGTTTGTGACAATCTTTTGGTCGCCGATTGTTTTGGTGATTGGAGCGTGCTGCGTTCGGCCGAGAGACAAGCCCGGCAGCCCGTAGCTCGGATCCTTGGCGCCAATGGCGATGATGCTGAGTTCTGCATCGCCGTAGATCTGGTCCATCCTCTCCACCTGGCTCATCTTGTGAGTCGAGTCGTCTTGCCAGATGCAGTATCTGTCAATCCAGATGTAGCGGAAGCCGAGCTTGATGGTGGCCCTCATGGCGTCTTGGATGACTGGCGGAAGGTCGTCCGGCAGATAGGGGTATGTGTACTTGTCTGGAGGCGCGACTCCCCAGACGTAGCTCAACGCTACGTAGCGATACCTAGTGTTTGGGTCCGTGTTGATGATTTGACGGGTTTCACAGTCTATGAGCTTGAAGTGAGGGAGAGTCTGCCAGTCTGGGCTGGTACGACATGCGTCGTGCTGATGCTCGCATAGGTGTATCCATGATCGAACGAGGCCGTAGTCGATTCTCTCCTCGCGCAAGACTCTAGCTTGCATCGGAAGGTCCAGGAGAGGTTGAGTGGGCTCCAAGATAGCGGTGGATGCAAGAGAGACCAGACTTCCTGGCGCCTCTCGATGGGCGAAGCGGATCCACGCCGTCAAGCCGCCACCAGCACTGGCATTGCCAAAGTACTGAGCGGATGCTGTCTTGTAGTGTGAGGGATTCATGACGAGAAGGAGTACGGAGTTGAAGTCTGGACGTTCCCCGCCACCCCCAAGCTTCGCCTTCTCAGCAAAATTGTAGAGCAGATTGGCGGGGATCGCTAACAGGATCTTCTCCTTCTCGGCCATCGGGTAGCGGTTGAGGTTGAAGCCGATGGAGAAGACCAAGTCACAGAACGGGCAGCTTGGGATTATGCCTGGGGGGTATTGATTAATCCTATCCTCTTGGGTGAGCGGTCTCCAGTCTCCAACATGCTGTATGTATTTGGTCCAGCTGGTCTTGTAACTCTGAGCCGAGCCAATGGCCGGAAGACCGTCAAAACGAGCCGGGTCGAAGACTGCCTGAAGATTTAGCGTGGTGCAGTTGCGACAGAGCCGATCATCTGAAAATGACATTGTGATCTTGCATGAGTGACTGTTAGTGGTGCTAAGGTGCAGACGTGAGGTTGGCGAGGCTCTGGAATTCTGCCTGTCCAGCTGGGTATTGGGCGTAAGCGCCCCTGTCACGACCTTTCGTCCAATGATATCCACTTCATGCAGGAGAAGCTTGGCCAGCAACATCGCGCAAGACATCGAATCCAGCACCCATGGATCACGCAAAGACCCAACTCAGCTCACGCCAGGATGTCAAGCTAAATTCGTTATGTGATCCTGGACTATGGGGGAAGCCACACGCTACCCTGTTCTGTTTGGATTGAAATAGAGCGTATCCGTATTCAACAATTGGTCCCAATTGCCTGGCATGGGCTGTGTTCCCGCGGCAAACACCCAATCGAGATCCAATCTCATGTCCATATCAATGCCCTCGTGGTATTCTCGCTGCTCCCCTTGATGAACAGGAGATATGCTCTGAAAACTGCCTATGCTCTTCGACCCGGCCGGACTGTCGGTACGCGCTCGTTTGCGAGACGCCTGCTCGGTCTGCCGTAGGGCGCCGAGGCCGGACGGTAGCACGGCGTTACGTGAAGGACATTGACTCAGCCGGCGAGAGCGCAACTCCCACTTCCGTTGCAGCACGAGAAGAAAATCCCGAGACCGCTTGGCGCACTCCCAAGTGCCTGAAAGCTCCTCCAGAGCCCGGAAGCATACGCTCAAGTGTGTCGCCGTCTCTGTGGTCCTCTTCCGTCTGCGGCGGGATATAGATGCGAAGATGAGTATGATGGCCGCAGAGAAGACGATGGCCACGCCTTGGATATGAACTCGCTTGAGGGAGTATTGGCGTTCGTAAATCAAGATCAGCTTTGCCACTGCGGCTGCTGACTCGATGCACATTTGTTGCGCGTGCATGTAGCCGGGACCTTGAGGTGGTTGTGGTTGGATGTAGCTTGACGACATCCATGGCCTATGGGCATGTATCACGTTTTGATAGTATTGCATACTGGGCACAATAAGGTGAGCGAGAGCCGCATGACGACAGGAATCAACAATGTGGACTTAAACTCACTGTAACAGAAGAACATGAGGAAGGAGTGTTCCCTCAGAGTCTTCTAGATCGACTTGTATCGTATGTGGCAGGTTCTCCTTCCAAGCAAATAGTATTGAAACAATCTTCTCGTTGTTGGCCTGTAATATGTCCCGCGGAATCCGAGAGTTGCCGTATCTACCGGAAGAGCATTTAGTTCGACTAAACTAGACAGAAACATTGCTGATCGGGTGATTTACTTACAGCGTGTGACCAAGAGGTGCCATGATTTCGCACAACTCTATGCGGTATAGACTGATGACCTCAGTGTAGTCCTGTATGGGTATCGGGGCGTTGCCGTTGCTGAGGCGCGAAACGTAAGGAAGCCATTGCTCGATCCGTCCACTTGATAAGTCTTCTGTTGGTTTCCCAACCGTAATATCATCCATGCTAATACGAAAAGGCCGACCCCTGTAAAACCCGAGCGTCCTGGAAGATTTGTAGAGTCAGACCACAGCCCCGACAATGTTGGCAGCGGCGCCAGAAGCTTACTGATCCATTGTGTATGCGCCCCAGAACACAGCGCGACGAAGCTCTGCTTCAGCGGGTTTGAGAACACCCTTATTTACGTACGGTGTCATATCCTTGTGTAATGCCAAATCAAACGCGAGCCGAATCGCCATTGCTAGACCGAGAGCTGTTAGTTCCTCTTGTCTCATAGTTCACACATGTCACATGTGATAAGTTGGGGTGACTGTACCACTATACAACCAACCGCGGGAGTCCCTATTCGCCCCTATCTCATGGCTACTAAGAACAATCATTGCTTGCACCGTAGAGACGGAAGGCGAGTCTAGTTCGATCTCTAAAAGAGTCTTAGCTCTTGCGGCGAAGAAATCCGGAAGAGACTTTGGGAAGGTTATAAAGCTCGGGTGATATCGTGTTTCGAAGGTAGCGCCTAACGAGCACCTGGAAAAGAATTAGCATTATCAAGCAATGAAAGAGTTGAGAGGTTGAAGCAATGTTCAAAACTAACATTGCATTTCTGAGTGCCTCGGAATAATATGGTGTATCTTCCTCTCGCTCGTGCCAACTATGCTTCGCTTCTTCGTAGAGAGTCCTGTCGACTACATGCTGAAAGGGGTCCTGCCATGTAAAGTAAAGGTTGATCAGATGATCTTCGAGATCTTGCGGTACCTGTTTGCCGTAGCCCATGTTGTCGAGGTGTTCCTGGCCATTATTGCGCACGGTTCGATCCACAGCCAAAGTATCGGCTCCCACAGGTAGTTCCATCAAGCTGAAGTTAGATGTTGGTCCGAAATAGGATATATGACCATTAGGACCAATTTGGAGAGACCCTAGTCTATCCGATAACTGGTTGACTAGGTCCTCTTCCGTTGTGCCTGAGCCGGCATCGTCCTCTTCATTGTCGCTCAAAGCAGCCTCTCCGGAGTACGTGCTCAGCAGAGGATGGCTGGGGGTCTGGACGCTGGCGATGCCACCAACATTTGTGATGATGTTATCGGCATTCTCAGAAGGGCTCCATTCCCAATCTGCAATCGCTCTCGTTGTCAAGTTCAACAAACCGTCTTGGACCGGTGGTGCGAGACTAACGGTTGCGTCATTGCCTAAGTTGAAGGAAGACGGATCGAAAGGTAGTGAAAAGTCTAGGGGAAGTTGATCTGGAGGTAGCATGGTATTGTTAGATGGGACACAGGCTGCTGATGTTTGCGGCTCTAGGGATAAAGCTGGGTCAATCGGTGGTGTTTTGTCGCGTTCTATAGCCAGTTGCGTCGTCGAAAGGCCTAGAGTGTTTAGTATCCGTGTCAGACTTTTGGCCTCTTCTGAAGGCATAGGCGGGAGTTGGAGCCCATTCTGGTTGATAAACTGGCAAAGCTGGTCGACTCTACTCGACAGCAATTCGACTGCGACGCGCAGTGACAGTCTAGCGTTTGTAAGCCTCGATCAGTTCGCTCGAAATCAAAAGACTGCAAAGAGAATCTAACTTGCGCTTGTCCTCTCCAGCTTGGTAACGGCACTCTCGGCGCTTAGTCCTGCAGTTGGAGCATGAAGGAGCTGCACCGTCACACTATTGACAATTTGTTACTAGGATGCCACAGGTTCTAGCCTGAAGCCATCGTCGTGATATCAAAGCTGGAGGAAGGATACTTGAAAATGAGGCTGGGGAAGGCAGCGCATACCTTGATCTTGCTTTCCCGACAGGAAATGCACGCCGTAGTGACATGCCTCCTCTTGGCGTCAGACTTCGATGATTGGGGCATACTGCCTTGCTCCTCTGGAATATGTGTTCCGGACTCTGTGTTGAAGGTGTGGAGGTTGATGAAGTTTGGCTGGGGTAAATTCGAGAGATGACGGGGCGGTGGACACTTCTTGGCCGCACCGAGGCCCACTAGTAGAAGGACGTTCTTTTACAGCATGAACCCCGGTGTGCCAGCTACCTGGCCGTGCAACTTTGCAAGTTGCTTCGGTCGTGTTCGTACCGGTAGCGCTGACCGCGGGGCGCAGGGGCGCCAGGTCCAGATGTACAGGGGGCTTGCTGGACGCTAAAGTGACTATGTTGCGCCGAATAAATGTGCACTAAAGTTCACTCCAAATGTGGTCAACAACACACCGGACGGTCGTGATAAGATTCGGTGAGCTTTCCATTTTGATAGAGTAAGACTATCATATGTACTCTAATACTTGAGTACATGTAGTGAAGATGATCAATAGGACCTGGGAGCAAAAGACTATTCTCATTATGTCTCGTTGCCAACATGGGCTCTGCGTGGGTATCCGAATTATGGATCAAGAGCAGCTCAAGCACACATTCGCAACCACAGACTACTGGCCACTTGGACATGAATCAAGGATTTACGACTTTAGGATTACACTTCGTGTATCTCAATCGATGACCGAAACACGCAGTAACGCTACTCACTAGGCAAAGTACTATTGGGGCGGTACTAAGTCAACTCGCACAATCCGGCATATTGAGTCGTCCATCCTCATTGTAATGAATCGTAGCAATAGAGTAAAGACTGCTGGCCCGTGCTAAACCTTAAGCTTATTCAAAGTATGCGAAAGAGGGCCGGTGTCTTGCCTCTAGACATGAAGTACTGGCTGGCGTGTCCGAAAGAGCCGGCCCGCGGGACTCCCCGAGTCACTCCTCTTCAAATTTTCGACATGACGGGGATCTCGGTTTCTGAGACGGCTCCCTAGCGCAAGTATTGCTAGAAAAGAGGTAACAAAGAGCCGCTATCATTCAGATTCTACTCTAGTTGGCACTCTGTGAACTGAGATTGAATCTGTGATAGCTACATGATGAATTGCTGGCTTTCATCGCGGCAAGGCGTTCGTGATAAGCCCTTGCTCAATGACACAGAACCTTCTTGAGACGGCATGATGGAATAATTACCTTACTCTCAAAGCCCGACTGCCATAGGCCAAGAGTCCCATTATCAAGCCTCCCAGTACGCGTATTGCACGTGCTCAAAGGGACCCAAACGCCACTGGCACGTTTGAGGCGTTAAGGGAGCTCAAGCACGTACTCTGATAGAAAGACTAATGAGCAAATTACAGAAAAAGAACGCCTTACTCGAAGAAGAAGTTGCATCCAGTCCAATGAAAGGCCTTTCTCCATCCTTCGATCTTTGCTAGTAGCGAAGCCACAACGTAGAGCAGCCTCGGATTCTCGGTACCGTGCCGAAATGATTCCAGACGAACTTAGCGATGAAATCTGATAACTCAAAATCTGGTCCGAGGAGATATCGTGCTATTGATTAAAGTCAATCTCCTTAGTCAGAAATATAGCGATACCCAAATGAGTTTAGATTCGACGAGGGATCGGGCGGCACCAGGTTTCCCCAAAAAAGTGCTTCATCCTCATGATCACTTCTCAAGGCGTTACTACTGGATCATGATGAGTAATGACTTGATGAAAGCTTAGTCGGAATTATAGTCCGGGGAGGATCTAGAATCTGAGCCGCACTAAGATCTCATAGGACGTTCGGAAACTGGTTTCCGAAGTCTCCACCTACCTTGACCCCAGATGTCAGGTACACCCGGAGACAATTATCATGCAACGAAGTCCGATTTCTACGTTCGTCGCCGAATATCAACTCATAAGTCAAGATGTTTCCCAAGGCGATCAGCTGGAGGGGGAGAGATTCTGTGACGGCGAGCATCTCCGTATGGGGCCGATTCTCGGCGGACCTATCCGGAACTCAATCAGGCAATTCTGACCGGTGAAGGAGTGCCCGATTCCCAACTTGACCTCGTCAGACAATGCCCTATTCGGACTCCTGCCAGTGTGCGAATCGAAGCGATGGAGAAGACTAGAGGCCTGAGTTTTCGCATAGACTGTGGTTGGATCATCTTTACGGACTTCCAACGTCAGAACTAAGTCTCGATTCTCTACCGAATGTGGAGAGCGCCAGCCCACTACACGGTCCTTTCAGCTTAAATACCCCGCGCTTCTCCCTTCACGAGCGGCGGAACATGAGGTAATGTTATAACATACCCTACTCTATAACGTTCCATTGTCTCTCCACTAACGCCTCCAATAAGTACTCCAAGATGGCTATCAAGAACGGACCAGCGAACGGCAGTCACTCTCCCAGCACGAGCTCTTCTCGCCTCTTCTCAAAATCGGAAACGACAGCGGTAGAACGATTTGCAACCACCTGCTCCCAACGAGCCTCTCCAGAGGATTACCAGCTCGCCGCATCCATCGAAAAGAACATTCCGATCTACGACCTCCCTGAATATTCAACCTTGAGCGACTCAGAACGCACAGAGCTGCAAGACGAATGGTACCGCGTACTGATCTCTGGCCCAGGCGTCTTTGTCACAAAGGGCCTTTTCCGTGACAAAGCGCTGATTCAGTCAGCAAACGCGGCTTTCGCATCAATTATCGAGGACGAGAAGAAATCAGGAACCGCAAAGGGTGACCACTTTGCCAGCGCTGGCAAAAACGACCGCATCTGGAACTCGTTTAGCAAACACGGCCTCAAGGACCCGGCGTCCTTTGTAGACTACTATTCGAATCCATACCTCGGCCTCATCTCGAGCGCGTGGCTCGGACATGGCTACAGAATCACAGCGCAGGTCAACAACACCAAGCCCGGTGCCTCGCCGCAGGTCTGCCACCGCGACTACCATGTTGGCTTCCAGACGGCAGAAGCAGCCGCGCAGATCCCACGGGCGACGCAGATCGCCAGCCAGCTCTTGACGCTGCAGGGCGCCGTCGCCCACTCCGCGGTGCCTCTGGAAAGTGGTCCCACGCGGCTGCTGCCGTTCAGCCAGATGTTCGAAGCCGGCTACGTCTCGTATCGTCGCCCCGAGTTTAACGACTACTTCTTGAAGAATTATGTCGCTTTGCCGCTCGAGGTGGGAGATGGGCTCTTCTTCAACCCGGCGCTCTTCCACGCGGCTGGCAAGAACGAGTCGAGCGATGTGTACAGAATGGCGAATTTGTTGCAGATCAGCAGCCCTTTTGGCAAGCCGATGGAGTCCGTGGATGCCGTACCGCTGGTGGAAAAGAGCTGGGATCACTTGCTCAAGCTATACGAAAACGAAGGGCTGAGTGCTAGGATCAAGTCTTTTATCGCGGCCGTGGCAGAGGGATAAGTCAAACCCCCCACTTCCTGGCACCCCCCTGTTTCTGGCACCCACAAAAACGATGGGATCACAACCCAACCTCCTCATTACTATTAACTATTGATCCTCAACCACACCCACTACAATACAACTGCCAGCCTCACTAGGGCATTCAGAGTCGCTGGATTCAGCCGTAATAACCTCCTTTTCACCCGCTTCGATTTGAGCCCGATGGATATCCCTGATGTTCGCAAACTTCGTGTTGGGATCGATCTGAACAGTCTTCCTCTTCTAACTGCAGCGTTGGTAACAGGCCCTCAGGTGAGCCAGCTGCTGCTGGGCAACTGCCAGTTGCCAGGCCTGCTCTGTGAAGCCTTTTTCACCTTCCTGAACAGCAGCCGTTGGTGCTGGTATCATTGTCGAGTTGGGTGTATAAGTGCAGTTGACCGCTGAGCTCTGCCAGCTTCCTGGGTGTCGACCAGACCACTGCAGAGGAAGCAGAATCCCATGGCTCAACAGGGGTAGTTTGTTGACCATTATGGCATCGCTTTTGCCCCGACTGGTTGGTTTGGGTGTGGTGGGCTTAGCAGAAGGCTCAGGTAATACCATAAGGTTCATCAGGGCTTAACCATCGCTACAGGGTGTAGACCAGTCCACTTCCAACCACTTCTGATGTTCGAGACTGATAGACCAGCAAGTCAGAGCCTTCTGGTAACAGTCAGGAAGTTCCTTTTACCTATAATGGTAGAGTCGTTCCATTGAGACAAGTAACCGAGCTCCTTCCGATAGGCTGACTTAACAGGGCTGAAGACAGACTGGTCAAGTGGCTGGAGGACATGGGAGGTGGTGGTAAGAACAGTAAATGGATATTGTTAATATAGCAATTCCACATGAAGTCTGTCGTCGTATGACTCCCATGCCCATCCACAATCAACAGTCGAGCCTCGCCCTCAGCCTCAGGCATAGTCTGTGGGATAAACACCTTCTCTAACCATTCAATGGCAGTTAAGTCTGTAGTCCAGCCATTATCTGTTGCTGTAAACTCCCACCCATCGTATGGAACCAGATGTAATGGAAACCACTGTTGTTGGACCGTCTTCCCTTGAAAATGATAAGAGGACAGAAGTGCCCTACCCAAGGCTGAGATACACTCAATGATAGAGACCCATGCCCTCGACCCAGGTTGTTTCTTGCAGACAGACGTCGTCTCAGCCATGCCCAGCACTAACCCAGGCTCCCTGACCCTCGAGGATGCCAGTCTCATCCATATTATATCTGTTGGCTGGTTTGATGTCCTTGATCTCAGGGATAGCAGGGCTTAAACCAGTTCCTAATGACCTCAGTAGATGCCCCATTAACGCGTCTAGAATCGATGGAACGACTTCTCTGAACCTTAATGATAGGGTTCCTTCTCACGAAGGCATAGATCCAGCCTTTCCTAATGGTTTGGTATCCCCAGCAGCAGCCAGAACTCGCTCTGCGAATTCCTTCACCTGTTGGTGCGTTGGTGCGAGGCCCAGCAAAGCCTGAATGCGAACCCATTGTGCCAGCTTACTCTCCTGGTCAGGAGACAGCCTCTGCCAGTCAGCAGCAGCCACTTTCCTAGTCTGACCACCTTGGAGACGTAGTTGGAGGGTTGATCGTGGTATCCCATACTCCAATATCCCATACTCCAATGAGGCTCTTTTGACTCTTGCCGTTTGAGATGTCCTCGAGAGCCTGACGAAGCTGATCTTCGGTATATTGAGGCATTAGATATAGAAGAAGGTATGTGCAAAAAATGAGCCCATTTGGACTCGAATTGAAAATGTTGTGATAAAAGGAGGTTGGGGGTGGGCATTGCGTTGTGGTGGATTTTCGCGTTTTTGTGGGTGCCAGAAACAGGGGGGTGCCGGGAAGTGGGGGGTTTGACTTATCCGTTCCCTACGAACTTGGACAACAACCCGCCAAGGAATGAGGGTATGGCGCCAGAATCAGAGCAGGACAATGTCACACAGAGTTTGGTCGAAAAGCGAAGCATAACCGAAGCGGTAGAAGCCCTGAAGGCATTTGTCAAGAGATCGTCAGCATGAGCATATACGCATACGTCGCCTGTAGGACAAACATCTGCTCAAGGTATTTATTGCAAGTTCCATTATTGACATGCCCATTGCCAAGACCAAGTGAACCAAGTGTGCATCGATGGGTTCGAGGCTAGACGTAAGGTCACTGCTGGCTTTTACCTCCTAGGAATAATCGCATCGGTGGTGATAGACTCTTGAGTATTGCCTATTTGCTCAATTCCAGCGCCTGTCGCATCTATGTTGATCGACAACCCCCACATCTACGTTGGATCGGGATTGCTTATGCACGTCAGCGAAAGCGCATACGGCCTGTTCGAAGGACACGCGCATAGGGATACATGAGGTAACGAAGATCGATTGGCGCCGGTTGATGCCGGTGCTATGGTTCGTCAGCCTTGGAACTTGCGTCCAAAATAGACACGACTGTTAATCGTCCTCCCCACGTCTGCCTGGACCGTTGCCGCTTTGCCGATGACAGAATGCCATAACAATCGTTGTTCCTGGTATTTGACTCTCTGATTTAGCTCTATTCTAAATAGCTTTGAGGTGTGACGTTGCTTTCTGTTACTTCTTGGTCTGCTGCGACTTTCGTGTTCCGGCTTTGTCCACGTAGGCTCCATGTCCTGTCCACGCGCCATGCGTGTCTTTCGTTAAACGGGATTTTGTGGGATTCAAAATACCATCATCAATTGGGCCACCCCGAACACGGATCAACCAGTCGGAACCGGGCCCTGAACAGCCATCGGTCCCATTCCTCAGCTGCCATCGGGCAACTAGCGTCGACGGACACGGGGAAGAGCAACGTTGAGAGTGACATCACATGTGAGACCTCCATTCCTTCTACTGCCGATACGAGGTTTTGCGCACGGGGAAAGTTTGGGGGGCCACATAGGCACACACTGACCGCTTAGATGCCTTTTACGGGATCTGCACCGCTGAGTGGTGATCTTCCATGCCTACGCCTCTCGTGGCGTGTCAATGTCACGATGTTTGACAGCTTTCCAACGTTCCCAGGGAGAAGCTTTCTTGTATTTATTGAGACACGAGTCCCCACCTCTTTGCAGGGTCTGAATCAGTCCCTCACCGCGCAAACAATTCACCATAGCGTAGCTAGAAATACCATCGTCTTCCCGCAAGCATCTCCAAATCCTGTCACACATTCCACAAGTTTGGCTGTCCCATCAAAAGGACAAACCTTCCCATAACGACTTTGAGCCAGATCTCTCACCACAAAGAAAGAAACAGATTACCATCTTCTGACCCGCATCTCATCAAACTTTCAAGCACCCCAAGATGTATGTCAGCAACTTCATCACCGCCTTCTCCGCTCTCATCGCCAGTGCCTCGGCCGCAACCCTTCCCCTCCGATGGGCCGGCGTCTCAAATAACGCAGCGACCGCTGAGCGTCGACAAGCCGACGGCAGCGCCACTTATCCCACGACACCAGGAAACATCACCTGGGCCGCACAAAACTACATTTGGGGCTGCTCACCAGGTGGCTGCAGTGCTCGCTTCAATGTCAGCGCTCCAGCGGGCTACAGCTCCGGCGCGCCCGGCTTCAACGTGGTCTGCAGCCCCATCTACATCCAGCAGGGCTGGGTCCCCTGCCTGAATCCAGACAACAGCCCCTTCGGCGAGGATTCGCAAGTCTTTACGATTTGGACGGCCGGCGCGGACCGTGAGCGCATGTACCTTGGCGTCGAGCACATTTACAAGCGTCAGCAAGATGGGCTCACTTGGAATGCCACTGCCGGAACCGACATCCTTCCTGTGCAGAACATGAGCATCACGTTCCCTGTCAACACTGTCGTAGTTCTTGAGTCTTGAGTAGTTGCGAATTCGCAACAGCGGTCGGTACGGTCTTCAACTTGCACAAGGCATGCATTCAGCAAGGTGTTCGGGTTATGGACATTTCATTCATGTAATTATTTGATGTACATCTTAATGCTTAATTCTTCGTTTGAGCACCGGGTCTCTGCCTATCTCGCAGAAAAGGGGTCCTAGAATCGTCCTGCCGGTTTAAGCCTCCCTCGCCCAATGTATCGTCTACCACGGCTTCTCGTTAATCGGAGCTAGAGGAGTCTGGCACTTTGCCGCCAGAGCGGCTTTGGCCTCGTCACTGTCGATGCTCACACAGGGAGTGTCGATACCTCCATCTACGCCATCGCAGATGATAACAGGTTCCCCACCACAGGGCGACGTGACGTTGAAGTTCTTGAACTTGATGTTGTGGCATACGGCGTCGGGGTTCGTGGAGCACGTCAGCTTCGCGACTGCGTTGCCGTAGATGCCGCTGGTGTAGCCGGTGAAATTGTCAAAGAGAACGTTGGAGACATTCATACCGGACGGGTATTGCTCGCAGGTAGTCTCGTTGATCTGCCGGAAGTCAGTCAGCTGGACCAAAGGTCTTTCCCATACCACGATCGTTGGAAACCTACGTTGAAGTAGCATGAGTCGAGAATGACTCCGTAGTCCATCCGAGCAACCCAGAAGTTCCTTCAATCATTGTCAGAGATGCGTGGTCAAGAATGTCGAGACGGAGAAATACTCACTTGTAGGTGATGTTATCGACGAAACCGTATCCCACGTTAGGGCCGGCCCAGGTCTTGATGCGGGCACCAGAGTACTAATGCCTTGTTAAAAGAAGGTGTAACCAGAATCGTTGGATCAGACTCACATCTCCGTTCAACATCCAAACGTTCTCAATGTGAACGTCTTTGACGTATGACATTTCCCCTGCGTATTGTCCCAAGGAACCAATTGACTGAGTCAAGTTAGCAAAATTCAAGCATGAGGAAGGCCGTGCAAGTATATACCTGGCCGTGGGTACCTATAATGATGTTAACCTGCTGTTAATATACAACCAGGGGTCATGCCGCATACCGTTGCAGTACATGGTGTTCACGTAAAGATTGGTGTTGTTGGACTTCGGGGAAAAGCAGTCGTCGTCAATGTTAACCCAGACACGCTCAATCTTTACATCCTGAACATCCAAAGAGTCGAAGAAGTCAGTGTTCTTGGGGACGATGCTGCCGTTGTTGGTGATAGCAGTGGCAATGACATCTTTGTACTCAATGTTTCTCGCTGGCACATAGGTGATTAGCCCGAATCTCACGGCCTGGAGAAAGCAGACAGCGGCTGCCGTGAGTCTGGCTTACATCCGACGACGAAGTTGGTCCAGCAGGGAGAGTCCTTCATGTGGATACCCTCAACTTCCAGATTCGTGGTGTTCTCCACATAGAAAAGGATGGGCCGGAGGTATTTGTTGTCGGGGTTCTGGGCTGTTAATTGCTTATCGTTCATGAAACCGGACCATGGTGGGTCATACCAGAATCCTGAAGGTGATCAGCATGGTATCCTCGAGATAGTCTAAACAGTGAATACTCACGATCCAATGCCAGAGTTGAACTCGTTCCACCAGCGTTGGCTATGCGGAGTGTTAGACATGAGCGAAAGCTTCGACTGTTGGTCTACGAACCCTTGTCCGTTGATGACTCCATCACCGTAGATCTTGATGTCCTTGCCACCCCATTTCCCTACACGAGACTATGAGCAGGGCTTCCAAGTATGCGCATTACCGGGCTTTCTTACAGAACATGATCGATTTCTGTCATGTCGCATCAGCGGGGGTTCATGACTGCATGAGTTCAGATCTGGGACTCACTTGGAAGGGATGCGTGAACGCGTTTGTCTGAAGTTAAGTGTCAGCAACGCCGCGTCTCTTCCGTTTCTGCGGGTGGCTATTTTCGTATTGACGTACTTGCCAGTATTTCACATCATCGGTAAACTAGACCACTGTGTCAGTTCATCCTCGACAACCTTTACGATGCTAGATCTCACCTTGATCTCGCCCTCCAGCCGAACATGAATGTCATTGAGGAAAGTCAGGTCGAGGGCTTTTGCGATCACAAACGTCTGGTTTTTGGGTAGATACAAGGTCCCACCATTATTGGCCTCCTGAAGACCCTTCTTGAGCTCCTCAGACACATCGTCCGTGGCGTTCCGGGAAGCACGGATCGTGAAGGTCTTGCGTCCACATCCTTGGGATGAGGGCGTGTAGGGATGCTTGTCACGGAACTCTTCCAGAGATCTGGGTATACCCGCCGGCAGTTCGACTCCGTAGGAAGAGACCACGCGGGCTACGGCTCCGAGAAGGGCCAGTGATCGCGAGAAACGCATGATGGAGAGGAAGGAGAACAGCCAGAGGATGGATGCGGTGCAACGATACTAGCCCGATCTCGCCTTCATGTGAGGTGCTCCGAAGACAGCAACTGGAGAGCAGGCTGCCCCATCTTTAAGGCTTTCGAGTGATCAGCAAACTCGCTCCGAGGAGGATGTAGTCCAAGTGGGGACGACGAAGGTATTCCCACTTCTCTGCTCTTCTCTTAAAGTTCGGGCGAGCATCAAACCGGATGGAGTGACGGAGCACTGCCCCTGGACACGGAAAAGTCAAATAGACTCATTGGACACTTCAGGGCTAGAATGACCAGGCACGGCAACTTGAACCGTAGTCGAACTCGGAAGTAAGATTATCTAGGGAACGAGGGACCCCGCGCGCGCATCGGAAAAGAGTCCAACAAAAAACCCCGGGCTTCGAACGCACTTCACAAACCATTAACTGCGGTCTGGCGTTCAAGATGGTGGAAGATCGCGTGGGGAAGCGTTGGGGTTGAGTCTTGGGAACTTAGGGGATGTGCGGGGGAGACCCTAGGATAGGTTGTAGTGCAGGGCTCGGCACAGGCCTATTGGTGGGAATTCCTTGGCCTAGCCCAGCGACCTCGGAAAAAGGCACCGCGCTGTTGGTAGCTAAGTAGTGTGATCTTGTGCGACCATCCGCGGTGGGCTTCGAACCGGCCGGAGATCCGTCTCGTTGGTACCGAGGTGAACAGCGGGGATGCTACGGAGGCAAGAATCACGCTGAGGCTTGCTCGGACCTGGTTCACATGCATTCAGGAGATGAACTGCAGTGGTATCCTTCATATTACTGAAGGTCAAAATTTTGAAACAATACACAGGTGTATGATGTTATTGAGATAGTTTAGATCTACTTGCGGCGTAACGTGTTAAAGAACGTGAGAGAAGATGATTCTTGACATTACAGTCGGAGCAGAGCTTGCGCTCTGATTTACTGAGCAGTAGTGTCTGTGCTTCCTCCATCTTACAGAGCGCCCCGAACGTTGCTGGGTGAACCATTTTAAGTAGATAAGAGAACTCCCATCAGAACCGCTATTTTGAGAACTTCCAGCATTTTCGAAGATTCCTTTCCCTACAATTGCTCATATGCCTCATAGACGCCTCTTGCCGGCCTGGAGCAGAGTCTACTTCCAGTAGGACGGCCCCAGGAGCGCTGCAAATGTGATCACCATCTCGGATAGTTATTCGTCGCCCGTTTCCCAAGATTCTTCCAGCTCGCCAATATTGCTACGCGAGAGAAGGCGAGAGATAGATCTGAGCATGCTTACAAAACCCAATAACCCGGCTAACAATACCTGGTTACTCTCGCAAGCTTCGACCTTGCCAGCTACGTAGCATCTTAAGAAGGCACGAGGAAAGTTTGAGATGTGATTAAAGGCTGAGATCACCGGTGGCAGGAAGACAGGAAATGAGCGTGACCGTTACCTCATCAATGTGGCTTGAATTTGCGCACTGAACGCACTTGGCTCTTGGAGGCTTTGATGGCGCTTGATGTATCTGCGTTAGACAAGAATAGAACTGCAGATGATGCGGCTTACCTTGATTCAATGGCTAGTATGGCCTCAGATCGACTAGGCCTCTTAAGTAGCTAGTACCGCGTTCTCTACGCTACCGAACTCATCTTGACTATAAGCCCCCGGCTCTTATTTATTCGGAGGGGTTATCACTTTAGATAAGCAACACGATACTCAACGGCACATGTCGACTGTGTAAAATCGGTAGCTAGTGCAGCTTATCTTGGGAAGAAACATCTGTCTGGCCCTGATTATATCAGTTTCAAGCTAAGTCACTAAGTGAACTAGCCAAAAAAGGTAGTTTGCTGACAAACGTCTCCCGTTCACACTCTTGAATGGAAATAAGCGTTAGATGGAGCTTGTCTAGTTTCGTTACGCCTTACTTCCACGTATCACGAAGCGAGTTTCCAGATGGAAGACATATGGTAGAAAGTTGTCACGAGATATAGGTGTGGTTAATGCTGCCCACATTGAGTGGGCCCGCTTTTTGTGACAAAAGTAGCTTGATTCTTCTGAGTGGTAGACCCATAATGGGTCATTTGTAAAATTACTCTACGAGACAAGCGGTCGTTCCGTGGTAAGCGGTCTCGTGCGGCAATATACTAGGCACATGCAGCGCTATATGTGCCGTTGCGACAGCACGTCTAATCACTCTAGCGATCCTTGAACGTTGCCTGCAGAGTGATGGAGAGTGATCAGACGTCTATAGCCGGCGGAAGCTCTGCGCCTCTTCATCATCCACGGTGGTAAGGTCTCGAAACAGGACAATTTCATTAAACCTTTTTGCAAGGACCTCTACCCTCGCCGCCTCGGGGTTCGACATGGCCAAGTCAAGATCAACCATGAATGTGGCGCGAACATCGTCATCGTCGTTCTTCAAGAGTTCTCCCCCTGCTTCCATCATTTGTACTTCGAGAGTATTGGCTTCACTGACTGTCATGCATCCCCCACGGAGCGCCATAGTCAACAGTGCCCGAGATATCAGCTCCGCAACACGGTATGACCTTCGGAGACCTTCATAAGCATATATACATGCCAAGAAATAGAAACGCCATTCAGGGTCGTGTGTGTCGTGGAGCACGGCATTTGCGACATAAATGAGGGCTGTCTGCCATAGCATGGTGTAGGTGGAGGATTCATGATAGCAGCGATAGTTTATGACTAATTGCTTGAGTTGCCGTACGGACGTGCCAAAGGCATCATCCGGGGACAGATGTCGCTCGGAAAAGGATAAGACACGGGCACGATCTCGCTGGGATCCGTGTACAAAGGGCCGGAATATGTCGAGAACGGCAGCGTGAAACCAAATGCTGGGAAGAGTCAGCAATAGCAAGTCGGACCTCGGGCTAGTGTGGCGCTCACTGCAGGACAACTACATGGTGGGGACTGTCATCTCGTAAGGCGGCATCTGGTGGTAGAGCTTGTGACCAATCGAGAAGTTCACGAAATTTGAGTTCCGCAAAGTTCAGGTTTATATGCTCTTGTAGCGGACTATCTCGATTCTTGTAGTAAGAAATACTCACGCCCTGCATAATTTTCCAGAATGAACAAAGTGCGGGAAACGTGTGGCCCATGAACCAAGGCGAAGCTGGAGTTATCATATGAGCGTCAACATGAGCCAGCCTTTTAGGTGCTGCATCAACTATCTCACCATCTGGTATTGGAAGTACGGGGGGATGTTCGGGGTATTGGAGGTTTGGTTGTTGGTAAAACATTGTGGTGAGGCTATGCGAAAGAGTCAGCGGTTGCTTGTGAATGGAACAACCCGTATCATGTACGCACACCGCCCAGTTGAAGAGCCCCCACGCCGTATATGCCATCCGCCTCTGTACCTCGGGTGAAAGATTTGCCAGGTTTCCCTTTGCCAGCGAGGGGTCGACGTCAAGAAGGTATAACCTCTTCCCCATATCGATAGCAGCCGAGAGGAATCTTAAAACATAATGATCTTTTCCATGCCCAAGATAAGCCAAGCTCAACAACTGGGCGCTGGCAACGTTGAGGCTTGTGTCATTGTGCTGCTCATGCAGCCAAAGCTCCTCAGCCTCGTTGCAAAACGAATTCGTATAAACACGGACCCTTTGGTCGAATGCAGCGTAAATTTGCTAGCACGACAGTCCCAATGTCAGTCTTTCATCTGTCCATCATTCACGTACCGGTCTACTTACGCATCCCCAGTACAGCACCGTACTGACAAGAAGCCGGGAGCAATTGGTTGTCTGACGATTGACAAGATCGGAGACAAACAGGTTTGGATCGAAGGTGCCAAGCAGAGGATGATCAGTTGTAAGGTATACAGACAATATGCGGGCTGCGAGGTCATTGGAAATAGAGACCGTGGTCCAGAAAGAGATGTCGAGGTGACGCAGTCGATCGTCACAGATACTGTGTCCCGTATTTCCTTGCCCATCTGGCGGTTCCGCCATATGAAACGGGCCGTTTGTATTTTGAACTTCACCATCAGACATGATAGACGAAACCCCTTCGTCAGGCGCTCTGTAATCGTCAACAGGGTTTTTGAAGGGAAGGGGAATGTTGGTACACACTTACTGGTTTTCGAATGGCTTTGATCGGCGTGAGCTGTTGGGGCAAAGTAGTGCGTCACGTTCCGGTGCGGTGGCTGGAATGGTACGAAGGTTAGGGTAGGCAGTGGTGAAGTTGGCCATCAGTTCCAACTCCAAAGACGAGTTCTCCGATGGTTCGGCGTTGTCAACGACAACATCTGCCATACTTGGGTTTACATTGACCGCACCTCTGGCGAAAGAAAGTACGGCAGCAATGTCTGTATCGGTTCGCCAGAGGCGTAAAATCTGAATGGCATGTTGCTCCGTTACAGACTTGAGAATGTCAAGGAGTTCCTGCGGTTCATGGGATTCGTAGGACGACTGAAGAGCTTCTCGTTTCTGAGCGTAGGTGCAGTCGGATGATCGCTTCTGACAAGCAGCGCAAGTTGGACGTAGTCCGTCGCACTACAACTGGCGCGACGCCGTTCGTCAGTGTAATTAATGGT
Organism: Colletotrichum scovillei; assembly: GCF_011075155.1. NCBI lineage: Eukaryota > Fungi > Ascomycota > Sordariomycetes > Glomerellales > Glomerellaceae > Colletotrichum > Colletotrichum scovillei. The sequence continues at coordinate 1,107,455 of NW_023336264.1, forward strand.
AATGCCATCCAGGATACACTGAGAACCAAATCGCCAACGGAGAGGCCAGTCCAGCAGCGAGACTCACGCGAGATTTCCTCCTTCGACAAGGATTGCAAGCAATATCAGCCTGCTGGCGCTTCCTCTTTAAGTCTGCTTGAAAGGGTTGTTCGGATGTGGAGGACTGAGCACTGTCCCCGGCGGATACCAGGGGGGCCAACTTTCTGATCATTGCGTTATAGTAGGACTAGACTGTCTCCAAGAGAGAGAGGAAAAAAAAAAGAGGGGGGGCAGGCGGTCCCAGGCGTAAAGCCGATTGAGCGATGAGTTCAAATACAATTAGAGTTATAGACCCCGAAAACGTGTTACGTGTGGAATAGCTCAGGTCAGAATTCGGCTGGCATGGGAAGGAAGTAGAGATCAGGAACTTAAGCCTTAGTTATATGCCTTAGTAATATAACGAAGCACGCCGATATCGTTTAATAGGCTTAGTCATAACTCCGATCACGTAGATACAAAAGCGGAACATCTCAACTTGGATAAAGCTTACTTTTTCCGCACTTCGGGTAATCAAAGGCCATAATCGCACCTCACTCACTCCTTAGGGGATTCTCAAGCCCGTCTACTAATTAATATATCCTATCGCGCGACAGATCGAAGACTAAAGGTTTCCTCCATGAAATTTGCCTTCTGCTACGGCCTAGTATTACTTATCTAGCTTAAGAACCAATCAAACAAAACTTTCATTAGACCCGAGACGCCTTTAACAACCCGACGGCATTATTATTAGTGTCAAGCTACCAACTACGTTGTTACATTGCAAAGAAGTAGCAAAAATGTTAATAAGGCTGCTAGAGCAGCTAAGGGGCGCGACACACATAATCAAGCGAAGAAGCTACTACACCTATCTATACACACTATAGTCAACACTTCCAAAAAATCACATACAGCAGGCCATTCTCTCGTACTAGAATTGATATAGACATTAAAAACTCCGTTACGAGCAACTTAGGCTTCTTCCCAGACGATATACCCTCTTAACCGTAAGGTATAAGTCGTTAGACGTGCACAAATGCCCCATTAATTTTCTACAAAAAATAGTTACGCCTAAGTTACTTAAAGCTACTTTATAAATCCCCGGACTAGTCGCAAATAGTTTCCAAATCTCTATAGATACTGTAAGTTCCTTGCGAAGTAGGTTTCTCAAAAATATTCAAGTTCCAAGACTGCTTATATAAGTACCCTATATTCTCAGTCAAAACACAAACTACTCAGCCGGCTACTAAGCCTAGCTTACCAAGATATTACTCATCACCCTAATCAGCTTTAATCATTGAGGATAAACCATATGATATAGTACTCCAGGTAGAATTCTCTTATCTAAATAGCATAAAAACGCAATCACGTCGAATAACAGCCTTTTTCTAACGACAACGCTAGCTAATATAAACAAAATACATTCAAGAGTTCCCTACTTTTATTCATATCATCAATATATTACAACCTCTAAAACTCTTCTAGCTTCCTCGTCCTCACACTACACCCCTTCATAAGTTACCACGCTAGGGTTAAGCTATATTACATTCATCATACATCAAACCGAAGACTACGCCTCCAAAGCTAAATAGAGGCATATTAGCCTATCCAACATATCCCAACCAACGTAACACTATCCCTCAATTACGTCTTACCATAGCATTCCGCTCGCCTAGACATCTACCTCCACTAGTAGGGCTGCTTCGCTAAGAAGTAAAGGCTTAGTAGCTAGAGCCCCCTACACGAGATTTTGCGCCGCCTAGGCGATATATTCGTCAATAGACCGACACGCACAGCCGCTATACTATAGCACCATATTCTTCAAACAAAGAATCTCAAATTAAAGAGCGGCGACCTCACATCGAAGGTACTTATTAATATTATTAATAACGATTTCTTAGGTTTAGAGATCCTCATCGACCTTCTACTTCTTCTTTCGGCACCTATATACGGCCTACCGATTACGTACACGGATTAAATCTTACTTATTATTACCGTCGCTTACCGAGGTATACAAGGGACAGCGGCGTACATCTTAAGTCCGCACCTTAAAGAGGTTTATCTCAGCTGCTCGCAGGGGGTTAAGACTACTATCGCTATTTAAAAATCTTAAACGACCGCTACAACACTTCGGTCCACTTACCCTCTCCGTTAGCAACACATCCTCAAACACATCTACCGGATCGGGTACTACAGAACACAAGCATAGGTCTAGCGTTAGAGCACCGGTTATCCTATTTACGGGGTCAATATCCCTATCAGAGCATATTCTTCCCTCAAAATCATCATAAGAGGGCATTTACCATAGTATCAAAGTTTTCGTACAGGCCAGAGCTTATTCCTACACCCCCAATAAAACAGTCGTCAGAACTAATAGAGAATCAAATAAAACAAAGTTAGAAACTACCTCTAGGATAGATATTCCCTATTTAGAGGCTTCATTCCTATCAGTTAGGCTTACACCATAATAAAAAAAAGCCATAGTCTAACACAAATACAGGGCCATATAAAAAAATAAAGTATGCTAGGGTTAGATCTCTTCGTTCGTAATCAATAATAATATAAACCTAATAAGTCACAAAGGATTTCCCATCAACTAAAGTCAAACAAAAAGAGGGGCTAAACCTAATTAAACAATCTAAGAGCTCGTAAACGATACAAGGACGGCGATTAACATACCAGGCCCTTCATAATAACAACATAACAAAAAAACCCATAGCCAAAATATATACCTACAAATAGCCCACTCGTACCAAGTAATAAAACGCTACATCGAAAGCCAGTCGCTCATATAAAACTACCTCGGCCTAGTCTAAAAATAACTATCGATATTAAATAGACATCAAGAAAGCTACGCTATCATTAAATATTACAAAAATTAATCCAAATAACGAACTAACAAAGAACAGCTATACCCGTATATTACTCGGGGTTACAAACTATTTAGTAACACGCTTATCACCACCATCACCACGAATAATACAGTATAATATTCAAGCGACTTTTCTTCCTAATACAGTAAAAGAACCCTTACAACCAGTCGCACCACTTCAGCGCGTTAAAGTCATACTCCAAGAAGTACGCAGCGACTAATTAGATAAAATAGCCACTCTCGCCCTACGTATAACAGTAGCGGACCCTAATAGCGGGCCTCTACCAACACTCTAGTCAGTCGATCTAACAAGGAATTATAGATTCGATACCAAGAGGTTCCACCAATAATCGTCACGCTCACAAAATCCCTACTCTCCTCTCCGCACTCAACAAAGTACTTAAAACGAAGTCGGCCGTAAACTATATATTAATAATAAAAATATATAACTAGGCTACAAAGTTAAGGGCATTAATAATACAGCTACTTTATCAAAATAAAATTTACTAATAAGTATAAAATTCTTTAATTTAAATAAATAATATAATATTTATAAATAATTTTTAAATTTTAATTTAAAAATTGAAAATATAAAATATTTATAAAACAAAAACTAATCAAAAGTTAAGGTTATATTAATAACTAATTTAAATAAAATATAAAAATAATAAAAATTAAAATTTTTATTATAGAATTAATTAAATAAGAGAACTTATATTATTATTTATTTTATTTTTATATTATATAATTGTATTATATATTATATTAACTTATTAAAATTATAAGTATATAAATATAAGAGAGATAAATAAGTATATATAAAGTAAATTTATTTAATAAAAAGTAATATAATTAAATTATTATATAAAAAGTTTATTAAAATAACGATAACTAAGACTAAATATATAATATTTTAAAAATAATTAAATTACTATTTAGTTACGTAAATATTTTAATACGTAACCCGCTCTAGTTATATATAAGGGTATATTTTAAAACACTCTTTTTTATATAAACTTAAAAGATAATTATAAAATAAAATTATTTCTTTAATTATTTATTATTAAGATCTATATATATAACAAATTTTTTAGTTTTATAAATATAAAAATCGAACTTAACAGGATTACGCTTTTAAAAATTATATAATATAATATATTTTTAAATTATATAATATAGTATATTTTTAAATTATATAATATATATAATATACTTTAAGTACTTACTTAATATAATATAATAATTTTAATACAAAAACTACTATTTAATTTAGGATAAATAAATTACTTTATAACAATACTAATTAAAAAGTTAATAATAAAAGTTAGTTATAAAAATTAAAGGCGTTAACTATAAAAGTTCTAAATTTTAATAGTAATATAGAGGTTTTTTTTAAATAAGGCCTAAAAACTAATATTTATTACTTTTAAAACTTTATAAAAAGATTTTTATTTTTATTATTTTTAATATTATTTATAAGCTACTTTTATTTAAATTAAATAAACTTATTAAATAAAATTATTAAACAAACTTATTAATATATAAACTACTACTTTAATAAGAACTTTCTAATATATAATTAATAAATAGCGGGCTAGGATTTTAAAAATACTCCTAATAAGTCCCTATTATAACTAACTAGTTATAATAAATATATTAATAAAAATTAAGGCTATAATAACTAAATAAATAGTATTATAATTATAAATAGCTTCCTTAAAACTATATTTATAAATCGTAAAATAAATAAAGTTTTAGTAATTAATCGTAATCTTATTAAAAGGGTTCTTAATAAAAATAATTAAAAATAATTATAAGATTTAATATTAAGTTAATTATTAAAAAGCTATAAGAAGTTTATTTTTAAGCTTAGTTTAAGTTTATATTATATATAAGTCTCGTTTTTAAATATATCAAATATATCCTTATAATACTACTATTTATAATTACCTAACTATTTACTAAACGGTTATTTATCTTATTTATATATAATCGTTCGTCCTATTTTTATAAGCGTCTATTCTTTATTTTATTATATAATTATAATTATATAACTTATTTATAATTCTTTTATCCTAAGAAGAGTTACCCTAAGTTTATATTTTTATATATATAGTATAATAACTACTATAAGTCCTATAAGGTAAGCCCTAGTCTTAGTTATACGTATTAAGTTGTAATATTAGGTCCTCTTTTTAAAAATCTAATCCTCTAGGCCTATAAATAAGTCGCTCGTTCCTAAATTAAAGAATCGTTAAATCTATTTTTACTTAAAAATATATTAATATAATATTAAATTAAATTAAAAATCGAAATTTTAAATAACTACTTCTCGTTACTAATTATTACGTATTATTTATTTTTAATAAAAATATAAAAATAATACCTTATTTATATTATTATTTATATAGTATCTAGTATCTAATTCTTTTTAATTCTAAAGTTTATAATATATATTATTAGTTAAGTATACTATATAATATTTTTATTAATACTATTTATATTTATAAATACTTATAATTCTTATTTAATATTCTAAACTAATTTAGTATAATTAGTTGTTTAGTAATAAAATCTAATAAACTAAATCATAAAAATAGATAAAGAAGTTATACTTTTAAAAAGAGCTATAAAATTATAAAAAGCTAAAGCTTATTAAAAACTTAAATAAAATTAAATAAGTTATTATTTAAACTAAAGCATCTTTATATTTAGAAACAAATAGTATTTATAAAAATTATATTATATTAAATAAGTTTTTAAAAAGCTTTATTAGTAACTTATAAAATATAAGCTAATAGTACCTTCAGAGTTATTAATTAAGACGCTATAATAACTAGGAGTTTTAGGTTCGATTTTAATTTTAGTACTCCTTAAAAGCTATTAAAAATTCTAAAAGTTCGTAATAAGTTCCTATATATTTTCTTTATATCTATAATTCTTCTATTTAATCAAAATTCTCGTATTTCGTTCTTAATTTTATAATTAATAATTTGTTTAACTTTATATTTTAATTCGTTAAGTTCTATAATAATATAATTTTTATATATAAACCCTTAAATACTAATTCAAAAGTAAAATATAAAAACTAAATAATACTTTATTATATTTAAAAATTTTAATTTATAATTAATATTTAAAACTTTTAAAAATTTTGAAAAATCTAAGTTTTTATAATTTAATTTATTACTTAGTTATTTCGTTTTAATATTATAATAAAAAAATAAGTACTATTTCTTTTTTAAAATTAGTCCTCTAATTTTTAATTTATTTACGTTTTCTTTTATATATTAATATATAAATTTAAAATTTAAAAATACTTTTTTAAATTTCTTTAAGTTTTATTATACTAATTATTACTTTAATAACTTATAGTTCTTATTATACTTCTCTATATATTATTAACTAATATTTATAATTTAAATAGAACAGGGATTCTCTTATACTTTTACTAACTACATTATTATATATAAATTAGGTTATTAATAATAATATTACTTAATTATTTTAATTATAATTTATATAATAATAGAAGTATATCTTAAGAATCTAATTAATTTTTCTATCTAATTATCGGTTTATAAATAAAAAGAAATTAATAATTTATAATTTATACTAAATTATAAAATTAAAAATCAAAACTTTAAAATAAATAAAAGCTTTTATTAAAAATAATTTCTTTTAGTTTATTATAATTAATAATAACGATTTTAAAAAGATATATACTAACTCCTTTATATTATTAACTTCTTTATAAAGTATAAAATAAGTAAACTTAATAAGTTAATTAATTATAATTAAAATATTATTATACTATATATTTATAAGTAGTTCTTTAAACTTTAATAATTTAATAATAAAATCTTATAAAATTAATTATTATATTTCTATTAATAATTATAATAGTTATAGCTTGTTATAAAATTTATATAAGCTATTCTTACTTTTTTATAAATTACGTAATCCTTAATTACTTTTATAATTTTAAATATATAATAGATTTATTATAATATTAATAAATCTATTTTTATATTTTAATAACTCCTTAATAACTATATATAAATATATTATAAATTTTTATAATAAGCAAGGGTTATCTTTTTAATTAGGCTAGTATTAATTTTTTTAACTATTATTAAAAACTTCGTAATTAGTATAAAGCTATTATCCTTTTTTATTTAAAAATAACCTATATTTCCTCGGGGATTATAACTTTAGTTAAGTCTTTTATTAAAAGCATTTATTTTACTATTTTTAAACTTTTTAATAAATAATTTAAAAATTATATTTAAATAAGAACTCGCTCTATTTAATTTATTATCTATTTAAATTCTTATTTATTATAAAATTTATAAAATTCTTATAATTTATATAAATTATAACTTCGTATTTAATTCGAATAACTATAATCTCTATTCTTAAAATACTTTAATAATAACTATTAGTTCCTTATTATAAATTTACTAATTTAACTTTACTCTATAAAATACTTTAAAATAGAAGTAATATAAATAAAGCTTTTTTATTTATTTTATTATTTTAAACCTATTTTTATAATAAAATTTAAAGTATTAGTTTTGATTTTAAAGGGTTTTTAAGGTTTAAAATTATAATAATTAGCTTAAAAATAATTATATTCTTATTAAAAATAATTATATTCTTAATTTTAATAAATACTTTTTATATTTAAAGTCCTAAATAAATAGGGTATCTTTTCGTATTAAGTTATTAAAAGTTTAATAATATTAATATAATCCTTAAAAATCGTTAATAAAAATTAACGAATCTTAAAAATCTATATATTTTTAACGTTCTATAGTATAGGCTAATCCCTAATTATTTTTATTTTTAATACTTATATATAAATTTATCCTAATATAATAATATATTTAAAAAGTCTACTTTTTATATATAAAACTTATACTTAAAGAGTTTAGTATATAACTTAGTATTTTAAAGTTTTTAAAATACTATATAAATATACTTTTATATATTTTAAAATTAAAAAAATAAGAATATTATTAATATAAATAATATAAAAATATTAACGAACTTTTAAAATATATAATTAACTATTATTTAAAAAGTTATTAGAGTATTAATAAGTTTAAAGGGTATAACGAAATATTTAAAAAGTCCTTTACGAGTTTAAAATACTATTTTTATTTATCTCCTTTCTTAATTTAAATTTAATTAAATACTTTCTTAAGATCTATTATAATAAATTAATTAACTTTATAAAATAGATCTCTAAGCTTAGTAATAAGAAATAAAAATAATAATTCTTCTTTATAATTTCGTTAAGTTTTTATAGTTAATAATAAAATTTAATTTTCTTCTTTTTTTAATAAAAATAAAAGGAATTTTATAAAAAATTCGATAATTAAATATATCTTTTCTTAAGTTTCTTATTAATATATTTATTAAAGTATTTTTATTCTTTTTAATTTATTAAATATATTAAATAGAACCTAGGTTATATTCTTTCTTTAAATTTAATTTTTATATTAATTACTATATTTTAATAATCTTATTTTTCGGGTTCTATAAATAGTTTTAAGTATATATAGTACTCTTTAAGTATAATTTAGAGTTATTATAATCCCCGATCGTTATTATTATATATAAACACCCTATAACTTTTTATTATTTTAATAAAACTATATATTATATTTATTCTCGTTCTTAAAAGTTATTAAAAATCTATTTAAACCTTTTTTTTAAATTATTTAATAACTAGATTTCCTTATTAAACCTAGTTAATAATCCAATTTATTTATAAGTTATATATTTATAATTACGAAATTTTTAAAATAATATTAAGGTTTTTAATTTTTATAATATCGTATTATAATTACTCTTAATAATCGTTAATATATATTAAAAAGTATATAGTCTCTTAATTAATATATTTATTATTATAATTAACTTTTTCTCTTTTACTATTTATAATTAATATAAGTTATTTTTTATACTTATATTAAGTTAAGTTTATTTATTATTCTTAGTAATATAAAACTTCTTTATATACTATTATTAATTATAATATATAATCTATATCTATATATTTCGAATTTAACTTATAAATATATATCGTTACGCTATTTAGTTATATATAAGAACTTATTTTTAATTTTTACCTTATTATTTTTTATAATTAGTTTAATTAGTTTTTAAAAATCTATTTTTAATTATATTTTTATTTAATTTATTTTTTTATTCCTCTAAGCTTATAATTTAGGAATATAATAGATTTAATAATAATTATATTTATATTCGTCCTATTTTATATAATTACTATTTTAATATTATATAAAAAGCATAGATCTAATTTAAATATTACCTTATTAAATCCGTTAAAATATATAAGTATTTAATTTAATAACTAATTATTAATATAAACGTCTTTAATAAACCGGTTATTATATTTTTAAGAATAAAACTAACTATCCTTTTTAAGTAAAAATATTAAAAGTACTTATTATTAAAATATTTTACTTAAAATAATTCTTTATAAAATACGTCCTTAGTATTAAATAAGGAGCTATTTTTTTAATTAGTAGTATTATAAATACTTTTTAAGTTAATTAGTTCTATAAAACTATACTATTTAATCGTTTTTATATAAATTAATATTTTTATATTATAATTCTTTAAGTTCTTTATTAAAATTAATATTATTTATATTAAAATAAAATTTATAATTAATCTCTATTTAAGTATATTATTAAATAATATTGAGGTTTATTTAAATCGTAAAGTAATTCTTTATTAAAAATATAATTATTAGAGCTAATTTTAAGTTTATTTCTTTTAAATTAGAAATTTATTTTTTATTTTTAATTTTAAAATCGAGGTTAGGCTTTTTAATTATTTTAATTCTATTTTTATATTCTACGTTTTTAAACTATTTTTAACTTTATAAATAAATTTCTTATTTCTATTATCTTATTATATTATATAAATAAACTTAATTAAAATATTATTTAATTAAAGTCCTTTTTTTAAAAGATTATTTTTATTATCTTATTATATTATATAAATAAAATTATTTATAATTTTTTTATATTAGGGCCTTTTTTCGAACTTAAGGAGTTATTCCTTATATTTATTTAAAATCTTTATATAATTTTTTTTAAAAATAAAAGTATCCTTTATAATAAGATCTATCTTAGCTTTTTTATATTTTAATAAATCTAAGAAAATATAGTAACGTATTTAATATTATTATTTTTGAAAATAAGTTAGTATATAAGTATTTTCTTTTAGTTATTATTATTAGTATTTTAATAAGTAGTAAAGTAATATTATATCTAAATTATTTATTATTCTTAAATTTTTAAAGTACTATCCTATTTATTCTTTACTATTTTAATAAATAAAGTAATTATTATCGTAGTATATTATTTATAAGAGTTATTTATAAGGGCCTCTTTATTTATAATATTAGCTCGTTTTTTAATAAATTAGTATTAAATATATTTAAATTATTAATAATTTTTAACTATATATCCTAACTTATTATAATTATAATATTTAAAGTCCTTTTAAGTTAGTTATTTTCTTTCTTAGTAATATTAAAGTTTATAGGGCTATTATATTATCTATAAATAGTATTTTATTAATTATTCTATTATTACGAGGTCGTTAGTTTATTTAAAAGCCGTATTAAGGTTATTATTAATATTTATATTTAGTATTAGTTATTCTTTTTTTTTTTTATATTTATAAAGTTAGTTATTAATTTTAATAGTAAGTTCGTTATATTAAAAAAGTTTTTAATTTATTAAGTTTAATTAGTTCGTTCTTAATTTCGTTTTTAATCCTTAGTAGAATATAAATATCTTAATATTATTAGTAAGGTCTAGTTAAGTACTAAAATATTTAAATTTAATAAAATATTCTTTTATTAATTTAGTTTATTATAACTATACTAAGTCATATTTAGCTTATTGTTTTTATTAAAGTTCTAAAATAAGGACCTAAGAGCTTTTTAAATTTATTAAAACTATAATAAATATTACATATTTTAATAAAATACTTATTAAGAATCTCTTTATTAAGGTATTTTTTTAAATAGGTTTAAACTATTTAAAGGTTCGTTCTTTAAAAGTTAATAATATATATAATTTTCTTAATTTTATTAATAAAATTTTATAATAAAAACTCTAATAGTTCTTAACTTAAATTAAAAATCCTTTAAAAATACTTAAAGTACTATTATAAATAATGAATATACTAAGTTTAAATTTCTATTATCTTCTTTAAATAGGGTATTAATAATATTAATAATAGCTTAGAGAATATTAATTTTTCTTTAAAAAGCTTAAATATTAATACTTACTTCTTATTTTCTAAGTTAAATAACTTCGTTTTTAAGTTTTAAATACTAAGGGCTATTTTTGAATAACCAAATTATAATTTTAAGGTTCTAAAACTTATTTATAATTATTTATATTTTAATAATATTTACGTCTCTTTTCTTAACTTTTTATAAAATTAATTATAAACGTCTTTTTAAAAATAACCTTATTATTAAAATTAACGTTTATTAAGGCTATTTCTATTTCTTTAACTAAGCTTTAAATAAGTTACTTAAAAAAATAAAAAGCTCGAGATAAGTAATTTAATTAAAGCGTAAAAATATTATTTATACTATTTAATTAGTCTTTTATAAAATAAACTTATTAAATAAAAGTAATTAAAATATTATAACTAACTAGTTATAATGAATATATTAATAAAAGTTAAAACTATAATAACTAAATAAATAGTATTATAATTATAAACAGCTTCTCTAAAACTATATTTATAAGTTATAAAATAAATAAAACTTTAATAATTAATTATAATCTTATTAAAAGGGTTCTTAATAAAAATAGCTAAAAGTAATTATAAAATTTAATACTAAATTAATTATTAAAAAGCTATAAAAGTCTATTTTTAAGCCTAGTTTAAGTCTATATTATATATAAATCTCGTTTCTAAAATATTTTTTATAATATTATTATTTATAATTACTTAACCGTTTACTAAATAATTATTTATCTTATATTATAACCTAATATATAACTAACTAAGGCTAATCCGCTTACCGTAATAACTATAATATACTATATATATAAATAAAATAAGGACATAACTACTCCTTATAAAATAAAAAACTATAAAATAAGTTATATATTAATAAAATAAAAATCATTTCAGATTAAAATAATCTAATATAACTTAGGCTAAATAATTATTTTAAATTAAATTAATCGAGGACGACCTAAGGGATAAAGGATATATTTAAAAATAAGACTTATATATAGTATAAACTCGAGCCGGGCTTAAAAATAAACTCTTATAACTTCTATAATAATTAACTTAATATTAAATCTTACGATCGCTTTTAACTATTTTTATTAAAACCCTTTTAATAAAACTATAATTAATTACTAAAACCCTTTTATTTTACGACTTATAAATATAATTTAAAAAACTATTTATAATTATAATACTATTTACTTAATTATCGTAGCTTTAACTTTTATTAATATACTTACTATAACTAGCTAGCTATAATACTTTAATTACTCTTATTTAATAAATTTACTCTATAATAACTAATTAAATAATAAAACGATATCTTCTAAAATAACTCTTACTTCTTTTAAAAGTAGTTCTAATAAAAATAAAACCTTAACTAAAGAGGCTCTAAAAACTTAACCTTATAAATATTAACTCTTATAAAGATAAAAAATTAAGATCTCTAAAAGTATATACTAAACTTATTAAAATAATTAAAAAAATAATAATAATATTACCTAAGTTTAAAAATATTAAATAATACTTTTAAGTAGCTAAAAATAAAACTAAAAACCGAATTCCTTACTTAACGAGTTAATATACTCTAAACTATAACTAATATTATTATTATACCTTTTATAAAAATAATAAAAACTTAAACTTAACGTACTTATTACTTATAATAATACCTAACTCTTAAAGAATTTCTAATTTAGGTTAAGAATTATTAGAACTTTTATTATAAAGATTTTATTAATTAAACTAAAAAGTTATATATATTACTAGCTTCTTTAGAGATAAGCCCTTAAATAGTTTAAACCTATTTAAAAGAATACCTTAATAAAAAAAACCTTAATAAATACTCTATTAAAATACGTAATATCTATTATAATTTTAATAAATTTAAAAAGCTTTTAAATCTTTATTTTAAGATCTTAATAAAATATAATAAACTAAATATAACTTAATATAATTATAATAAACTAAATTAATAAAAAATATTTTACTAAATTTAAATATTTTAATACCTAACTAAACCTTATTAACGATACTAAAATATTTATATTTTATTAAGAACTAAAAATAAAATTAAGGATAAACTAATTAAACTTAATAAACTAAATAACTTCCTTTAATATAGAACTTACTTATTAAAATTAATAACTAACTCTATAAATATAAAAAGAAAAAGAAAGGAACGACTTAATACTAAACGTAAATATTAATAATAATCCTAATATAGTTTTTAAATAACTTAATAACCTTATAATAACTAAAATAATAATTAATAGAGCACTATGTATAAATAATATAATAGTCTTATAAACCTTAGCGTTATTAAAAGAGGATAACCGTTTTAAAAAAACTTTAAATACTATAATTATAATAAACTAGGATATATAACTAAAAATTATTAATAATTTAAGTATATTTAATACTAACCTATTTTAAAAAAATAAGTTAATATTATAAGTAAAAAGTCCTCTATATATAACTTTTATAAATAGCCTATTATAATAATAACTACCTTATTTATTAAAATAATAAAGAATAAATAAAATACTATTTAAAAAACTTAAGAACTACGGATAATTAGGATATAATACTCTATATATTAAAACCTTAGTAATAATAATTAAAAAAAAAATACCTATATACTAACCTCTTATTTTTAAAAATAATAATATCGATATATTACTATTCTTTTATAAATTTATAAAAATATAAAAAAAGCTAAAATAAACCCTATTATAAAAATACTCTTTATTTTTAAAAAAGAATTATATAAAAGCTCTAAATAAGTATAAAAAATAACTCTTTAAATTTAAAAAAGAGAACCCGATATAAAAAAATTATAAGTAACCTTATTTATATAGTACAATAAAATAATAAAAATAATCCTTTAAAAAAAGAACCCTAATTAAATAATATCTTAATTAAATTAATTTATATAATATAATAAAACGATGGGAATAAAAAGTTTATTTATAAAATTAAAAATAGCTTAAAGACTTAGAATATAAAAATAAAATTAAAGTAATTAAAAGCTTAACTTCGATTTTAAAACTAAAAATAAAAAAGTAAACTTTTAATTTAAAAGGACGAACTTAAAATCGGCTTTAATAGTTATACTTTTAATAAAGAATTACCTTATAATTTAGATAAACCTCGTAACGTTACTTAATAACGTATTTAAATAGAGATTAATTATAAATTCTATTTTAATATAAATAATACTAGCTCTAATAAAGAACTTAAAAACTATAATATAAGAATATTAACTTATATAAAAACGACTAAATAGTATAATTTTATAACTAATTAACCTAAAAAGTACTTATAATATTATTAATTAAAAGAGATAGCTCTTTATTTAATACTAAGGACGCATTTTATAAAGAATTATTTTAAGTAAAATATTTTAATAATAAATACTTTTAGTATTTTTATTTAAAAGAATAGTTACTTTTACCCTAAAAACGTAACAACCGACTTATTAAGGATATTTATATTAATAATTAATTACTAAATTAAATACTTATATATTTTAATAGACTTAATAAAATAATATTTAAACTAAACCTATACTTTTTATATAATATTAGAATAGTAACTATATAAAATAAAATAAATATAAATATAATTATTATTAAATCTATTATATTCCTAAATTATAAGCTTAGAGGAATAAAAAAATAAATTAAATAAAAATATAATTAAAAATAGATTTTTAAAAACTAATTAAACTAATTATAAAAATAATAAAAGGTAAAAATTAAAAATAAGTTTTTATATATAACTAGATAGCATAATAATACATACTTATAAATTAAATTTAAAATATATAAATATAAACTACGTACTATAATTAATAGCGGTGTATAAAAGTTTTATATTACTAAAAATAATAAATAAACTTAACTTAGTATAAGTATAAAAATAACTTATACCAATTATAAATAATAAAAAAGAATTAATTATAATAATAAATATATTAATCAAAAACTATATACTTTTTAATATATATTAACGATTACTAAAAGTAATTATAATACGATATTATAGAGATTAAAACCTCGATATTATCCTAAAATCTTATAATTATAAAAACACAACCTATAAATAAATTAAATTACTAATTAAGTCCTATAAAAAATCTAATTACTAAACGACTTAAAAAAAAAGTTTAAACGGATTTTTAATAACCCTTAAAAACAAAAATAAATATAATATATAGTTTTATTAAAATAATAAAAGCTATAAGGCGTTTATATATAATAACGATAATTAGGGATCGTAATAACTCTAAACTATACTTAAAGAGTACTATATATATAGTAGTTTTTCTAGCTTTATAAGCATAAAAGATCGACCTTAATAAGATTATACTTTTAAAAGAAATTGTATAATATAGTATACTTTTAATTATATAATATACGTAATATACCCTAAGTACGCGCTTAATATAATATAATAATTTCGATATAAAAACCGTTATTTAATTTAGGATAAATAAGCTACCCTTTACGTAGTAGCGCTAGCTAGAAAGGTTAATAATAAAGGTCGGCCGTAATAGTTAACTGTAATAGTTAGTTATAAAGGTCAAAAGCGGCCTTCCTTAATTATAGAGGTTCTAAACTTTAATAGCGACGTAGAGGTTTTTAAAAAAAGGGCTAAAAAGGTTAATATTTATAGAGCTTATAAAGATTTTTTCTATTTTATTACTTCTAATATTACTTAAAACTATTCTCTATTTAAACTAAATAAATTTACTAAATAAACTTATTAATATATAAATTATTATTTTAATAAGAACTTATTTTAAAAATACTTATTAATAAGTCTACCTTTTTAAACTAAGTATTTATTTTAACTAGCTCGATATTATAACTATTATAACTAATATAAATATACTTAAAAGTAGTAAAGTACTTTTTAATAATACAGAATTTAACTAAATAATATTATAAATACTATAAAAGCTAGGCTAATATAAATACTAAGATTTAGTATATTAACGTTAGCTTAGTTATAATAGTTATAATAAGTAGGCTAGAGGAGTATAAAGTTAGAGTAATAAACTAGTACTTTAAATAGCTCTTATAAACCCCTAAATAATAATAATACTTATATAAAAAGAGATCGTACTAAACTTAGTTATTTACGTAGGTTAATATTAAGAGGTCTTATATACGTTAAAATAAATAAAGCTCGCTTTATAAACGGGTAGTAAAAGGTTAGGAGCTGTTAATAAAAAAGAGATAATAATTAAGTTAGTTAACTACTATTTTAGTTAGTAATTAGGTACGGAGCGTAATATACCCAGTTTTCCTTAATACGTAATATATAGTACGGCCCCGGCGAATTACTCTATTAGAGGGGGAGTACCGTATATATTTAAAACTATTTATAAAACCTAAAGAAATAAGATTACTAGAACATAGTAGTTAGGATATAAAAATTAAATTTAAAAAAGTATATAACCTAGGTTCTATTTAATATACTTAATAAACTAAAAAAATAAAAATACTTTAATAAATATATTAATAAAAAGCTTAAAAAGAGACATATTTAATTATTAAATTCTCTTATAAAATTCCCCTTATTCTTTATATTAAAGAAAAAAGAAAATCGAGACTTATTATTAATTATAAAATTAATAAAAAGAATTATTATTTTTATTTCTTATTACCGAACTTAAAGATTTATTATATAAAACTAATTAGTTTATTATAATATATCTTAAAAATATTTAATTAGATTCGAATTAAAAAAATAGTATTTTAGATTTATAAAAACTTTTTAAATATCTCGTTATACCCTTTAGATTTATTAATACTTTAATAACTTTTTAAATAATAATTAACTACGTACTTTAAGAGTTTATTAATATTTTTATTATTATTTATATTAATAATATTTTTATTTTCTCTCTAATTTTAAAACTTATAAAAGTATATTTATATAATATTTTAAAAACTCTAAAATACTAAGTTATATACTAAACCCTCTAAATACGAGTTCTATATATAAAAATAGATTTTTAAATATATTATTATATTAAAATAAATTTATATATAAGTATTAAAAGTAAAAGTAGTTGGATTAGCTTATATTATAAAACGTTAAAGATATATAAAAATTCTTAAGATTTATTAATTTTTATTAATAATTCTTTAGGATTATATTAATATTATTAAACCTCTTAATAACTTAATATAAAAAATACCCTATTTATTTAGAACCCTAAGTATAAAAAGTATTTATTAAAATCAAGAATATAATCGTTTTTAAACTAGTTATTATAATTCTAAACCCTTAAAAACCTTTTAAAATTAAAACTAATATTTCGGATTTTATTATAAGAGTAGTCCTAAGATAATAAGATAAATAAAAAACTTTTTATATTATTTTTATTCTAAAATATTTTACGGAATAAAATTAAATTAATAAATCTATAATAAAGAACTAATAGCTATTATTAAAGTAATTTAAAAATAAAAATTATAATTATCTAGAACTAAATACAAGTTATAGTCTATATAAACTATAAAAATCTTATAAACTTTATAATAAATAAGAACCTAAATAAATAATAAATTAAATAAAGCGAATTCTTATTTAAATATAATTTCTAAATTATTTATTAAAAAGGTTTAAAAATAATAAAGTAAACGCTCTTAATAAAATAATTATAAAGTTATAGTCCTAAAAAACGTAAATTATTTTTTTAAAAAAGATAGTAGCTTTATATTAACTATAAAGCTTTTTATAATAACTAAAAAATTAATACTAGTCTAATTAAAAAATAACCTTTAAGCTTATTATAAAAATTTATAATATATCTATGTACGGTTATTAAGGTTATTAAAACGTAAAAACGGATTTATTAGTATTATAATAAATTTATTATATATATTAAAATTATAAAAATAATTAAAAACTACGTAATTTATAAAAAAATAAAAATAGCCCGTAAAAACTTTATAATAAACTATAACTATTATAATTACTTAAGAATTAATATACTAGCGTCGTAAATTAATATACTAGCGTTACCCTTATATTAGCGTCGCTATTTAGCTTTATAATTAACCTAAAAATATTATTAATATAATTAAATTTTACTAGATACTTATAAAGTATTTTTACTTTTTATTTTTACTCTTTTTTTTTTAGTTATATTAAGCCTCTAAGTCTAAACTTATACTATTTATTATTAATAGTTTTCTTACTTAGAGTTAGAGATATTTTACTAGGTTAATTTTAAAATAATATTATTATTAATAAACCTTTTCTTTTACGAGAGCGATTATTAATTAATTACTACTTTTTATTATCTAATTAATATTATTATTTTCTTTTTAAAATTAGCCGCTAACGTTAACTAATTTTATAAAGTTAATAATTTTAAAGATAACGCGACCTTATTACCGAGCTTCTAGTTAGTATATTATAAAATATATAATTTTTATAAATAATTACTTTAATATAGAGCTTATATTATACTTTACTTATTACTTTTTAAAAAAATAAAATAAACCTAGCGGACTATTCTCTTACAATTTTTTTAAAGCGTAGCCCTCTCCTTAATAAATAATCTAAATAACTTTCTTATCCTATAATAAAATAGTTTAGTACTACTTTTAACTTATTATATAAGTAATTAGGACTAATTAATAGCTAATAATAGCGCTCCTTTAATAATAAGAATATATTTATTAATAATAAAAGTTATAAGGTCCTTAAATTAACTTACTACCTATTTATTTTTATAATAATCCTCCTTTAAAATAAAGCGTTTTTTAAATAGTAGTTTTTATTATATTTTAAATAACCGATCCTCGTCTCTTCTTATAACTAAAATCCTTAACTTATTAATTCTTAATAATTTAGAATAAACTTATAATACCCTCTTTAACTAAATTAATATTTTTATTAAAACTAATAGATTTAGTATTATAAAATAAAATAGGTATAAAGCTCAAGTAGAGTTATTTAATATATTTTTAATATAATTAGTTTAATAAGCCTAGGCCTATATAAAGTACTAGTATTTAATAACATAAATTTTATAAATACGGTTATAAGTAGTAAGTTATTACTAAGGTTTAAGAGGAGGGTAAGTAGTTTTTACATTATTATCTAAACCTTTAATATAGTTAGTATAATTATAGCCCTAGCCTTAGAACCTCTATATACTCTTTATATCATAAGCTTATTTAAATAGTTTAGGATATTATTAGAACTATAAGTTAACGAATTAGGATTCGGGCTCGTAATATACATACTATTATTTAAGAATAATTCTTAAAGTCCTTATTTACTTAATAAGATATTTATAATACTAGGGCTTATATAAACTAAAAAAACTAACTAAATATTCGCTAACTATAACGTTAATTAAACTATTTAATAAGTAAAATATCCTATATATAATAAAATAAATAAATAACGAGCTAAATTACCTTATTAGCCTTATTTAGACCTTTTTATTATTTCTAAATATAAAAGCGATTCCCCGAAGTAATTAATTTTAATAATACTTATAATACTAATCGCTTTAAGCTTTCTCTTTTAAGTTACTAAGTAGACGTGCTTTAAATCTATTTATAACGCTATATTTAGTTTTATTAATAATAAGAAACTAGAGGGTTTTAGTTTTTCTTAATAAGTATTTACTAATTTATAGACTAATACTTAGTCCGCTACCTATTATTATTATTATAAACTATAATAAGTAGATAAAAGCTATACTAAATAAATAATTTCTAGACGTTTAGTAATAACTCTATATTTATTATATTAATTTTAACGTTATACTTAGGGCTAAATAAAAATAAATTAAAGACCGTAGCTATAGTAATAATAGTAATAAGTTTAATAATAAGAGATATTAGCTATTAATATAAGTAATAGCTACGCTAAATAATAAGGATAAGGCCTATATTAATATACTTATTAATAAGCGCCCTATATATATCGTAAGGTCCTTATAATATAAAAACTTTTATTTTTATTAAAACTAAATAAGCTTTTAAAAAGCCTAGACTAAGCTCTATAAAAAGTTCGATAACTAATACCTAATCCTTTAATACTTTTATATAATATACCTATTTTTAAAAATATAATAAGCCCTTTACTATTTAAAAATACTAAAACTTTAATATTCGCGTTACTTTTAATACTAAGTTAAATAATAATAATATAAGAGTTATTTTTAAATAGTTTTAATTACTTATATCGGCTTATTAATATTATATAGGATATAATTAGTAACTAAGAGATACGCTTTAAATAAGTTTATACTAAGGATAAAATATTTATAAACCGGGAGTATATAAGTACTCTTTAAGTACTTAGGTAAACTTCGGATAATACTTTTTTAAAATATTTTATATTAATTAAGTAATACTAACTAGTAAAAAAGTAATACTATTTAATAAAAACTATTTTTAGTCCCTTAAAAATATAGTTTAGATTATACTATTTTAATTAAGCTAGGTATTCTATATTATTATAAGATTTATTTTAGAATATTAAATTTAATTATTTTTAATAAGTAAGAGATATATTCTTAATAGCGTCTTTAAAAACGTTTTTTTAAATCTATATTACTAGATCCTTAATTTTAAAATTATTATATCCCTTTACGATAGGCTAAAGAATATAATATAACCTATTTTATTATAATTAGCCTTATTTTAAAAGGGCCGGTTAGCTAATTAAATTAATATTACTTATAATAATTAAAGCGTAAATAATAAAAAGCAAGGCCGCTTACTTAAAAATAAAAATAAGCCGTTACTAATTAGGCTAATATAAAAAATAAGTTAACTAATTTAAAACTAAGTATTAAGCTTATTATAATAATAAATAAGGAGCTAATCTAGTATTTTTAATAAAAAGAAGATAATAAGGAATTATATAAGTAAATAGCTAATATAGCTTAATATTTAAAAGAAACGGAGCTAATAAGAAATAGTTTATAATAATAATAAATTTTTATAATTATACTATAAAAGATAATTAAGTAATAAGCTTTTTAATTATTATATAGTCCTATTTTAAAATTTATAAAACTATTATATAAGTAGGCTATAATACGTATTTTTAAAAATATTAAATCTAAGCGTAGGTTAGAAAAAAGGGTAAGAGAAGCTATATTAATATAATAATCCTTACTGCCTTTATAACAAGGTACTATTTTTTTAAGCTAATTACGAAGCCAAATAGCGACGCTAATATAAAGTCGACGCCAGTATATTAATTTATAACGCCAGTATATTAATTCCCAATTACTTATAGAAGTATAATAATTAATTTTATAAAACTTTATTATTAAATTACTAAAGTCTAAAGAACTACTTATAAATATAAAATATAATAATATCTTAATTATAATTAACCGATTTATTAAGTTTATTTATTTTATATTTTAAAAAACTAGTAATATAAAAAAGTTAGTATGTATTTTGTTTAAAGTTATTATTATTAATTATAATAAACTAAAAAAATTATTTTTAATAAAAGCTTTTTATTTACTTTAAAATTTTAAAAATCTCTAATCTCGTAACTTAATATAAATTATAAATTATTAACTTCTTTACTTATAAACCGATAATTAAATAAAAGAATTAATTAAATTTTTAAAATATACCTCCGTTATTATATAAACTATAATTAAAATAATTAAGTAATATTATTATTAATAGCTTAATTCGTATATAATAATATAATTAATAAAGTATAAAAGAATCCGTTTTACTTAAACTATAAATACTAACTAATAGTATATAAAAAGTATAATAAAGATTATAAATTATTAAAATAGTAATAAGTATAATAAAACTTAAAAAATTTAAAAAAACATTTTTAAACCTCAATTTATATACTAGTATATAAAAAAAAAAAATAGATTAAAAATTAAAGGACTAACTTTAAAAAAAGAAATAGTACCTATTTCCTTTATTATAATATTAAAACAAAATGATTAAATAATAAATTAAATTATAAAAACTTAGACTATTTAAAATTAAAAAGTTTTAAATATTAATTATAAACTAAGACTCTAGATATAATAAAGTATTATCTAGTCTTTTATATTTTATTTTTCGAACTAGTACTTAAGAGCTTATATATAAAAGATTATATTATTATAAAACCTAATAAACTAAAATATAAAATTAAATAAATTATTAACTATAAAATTAAGAATAAAATACGAAAATTCTTAATTAAATAAAAACTACGGATATAAAAAATATATAAAAACTATATAACCTCTAAAATACGTAATAACTTTTTAATAATTATAAAAAATAACTAATTTATAGCTAGAAGCCTAAATTAATAAAGTTAGTATAAAAAAACTAATTAATCTTATTTAAAATACCTAAATAGCTAAATCCTTTATAACGTATATTTCTTATACTTTTAAAAACCTTTTTCCGCCTCCTACTTTTTAATTAATTATATTTTATAATAGATAAGATCTAAACTACGCTAAAAAACGCTTTTATTTTTAAATAAAATAAATAACTTAGAGTAGTTACTAACTAAGTCTATAATATTTCTAAAGCCTCTTTAGCCTCTTACTCTTTATACTCTATTTTTTTATTTTTAAAAATAACAATTTATTATAATAAGTTAATATTACGATAATTAATAAATAAAAAGAAACTTATAAGCATTTGCTATATTACTATTATTATAATTCGATAAACTATAAATAGCATATTTATTATAGTACTTAAAATTAAATAAATCTATTTTATATATATAGTTATATTAAAAATAAAAAAATATAGTATTATATTATATCCTCTATATACTATAAAAATACCGAGAACTTAATAATTATACTTAATTTTATTATAATAAGCTTTATAAAAATTAAGTTTTTAAATATAACTTAATATAATATTAAGATATTATAAAAATAAACTTAACGAACCTAACTTAGGTTACGACTACTTATTTATAAATCTATAAAACTAGACTTTAAAAAGAGAAATTAATATTATAACTTAATATATATAACTAACCTAGAGGCTAATTTACTAATCGTAATAACTATAATATACTATATATATAAATAAAATAAGAATACAACTACTCCTTATAAAACAGAAGAACTATAAAATAAGTTACGTATTAATAAAATAAAGATTATTTTAAATTAAAATAATCTAATATAACTTAAGCTAAACGATTATTCTAAATTAGATTAATTAAAAACGACCAAAAAATAAAGGATATATTTAAAAATAAGACTTACATATAATATAAACTTAAACCGGGCTTAAAAATAAACTCTTTTTAGTAATTAACTTAATATTAAATCTTATAATCGCTTTTTATTTTTATTAAGAACCCCTTTTAATAAAGCTATAATTAATTACTAAAGCCCTCTTACTTTACGACTTATAGACATAGTTTTAAAAAACTATTTATAATTATAATACTATTTACTTAATTATCGTAGCCTTAATTTTTATTAATATACTCACTATAACTAGCTAGCTATAATATCTTATTTATATATAATCGTCCGTTTTATTTTTTATAAGCATCCGTTCTTTATTTTATTATATAATTATAATTATATAACTTATTTATAGTTCTTTTATCCTAAGAAGAGTTACTTTAAATTTATATTTTTATATATATAATATAATAACATAGCAGGTCTTATAAAATAGGCCCTAGTCTTAGTTATACGTATTAAATCGTAATATCCCCCCCTCTAGGGTTTAATAAATTCTTAAGCCCCCTTAATATTTTAATTATTATTATTAATATAAACATATTTAAAAATAATATAATATTTTTAATAATATAAAATTTAACTAAATTTTAATATAAATATTATAAAGAATTAAATTAATACAGACATTAAAATTTAATATATTAATATTAGTTTAGAAATTATATTTTATAAAACTAAAAAGTTTTTAATATAGATTATATTATAAATATAAAGGACTATATAAGGGATTTTTAATTTTTAATAAAAAGGAGTATATAATATAAAATTTAGTTACTTATATAAGTTAATAATAAGAAGTACTATATATATTAAAATAAGTATAGCTCGCTTTTTAAATAAGTAATAAAAGTTAGAAGTTAATAAAAAGAGATAATAATTAACTATTATTTTAGTTAGTAATTAGGTATAGAGCGTAATATACTTCAGTTTTTTTAATACGTAATACGTAATACGGTCTAGCAGATTACTTTATTAGGGGATATTAATACTATATTAAATTATATAAAAGATTAAATTTAAAAGGAAATTTTAAATAATAAAAAAAAAATTTAAGCACTTTATATTTTTAAGATTTCCCCTAGTAGAGTAATCTGCTAGGGCCGTATTATATATTACGTATTAAAAAGAACTAAGTATATATGCATATTTAATTATTAATAAAAATAGCTCTAACTTTTATTATAATCTTCTTAAGTTCTAGCTATTTATAAAGCGAGCTTTATTTACTTTAATATATATAAAACTTCTTAATATTAGCTTATATAAATAGTTAGGTTTAGTATAATCTCTTTTTTATATAAGTATTATTATTATTTAGGAGGGCTTATAAGAGCTATTTAAAGTACTAGCTTATTACCCTAACTTTATATACTTCTAATTTATCGTAATTATTATAACTAAGTTAGTATTAATATACTAGATCTTAATATCCATACTAACTTAGTTATTTATAATACTTATAATATTACTAGCTAAATTCCGTATTACTAAAAAGTACTTTATTACTTTTAAACGTATATATTAACTATAATAGCTATAATATCGAGCTAACTATAAGTACTTAGCCCGAGAAAAGTAGACTTATTAATAAATATTTTTAATAAAGTAATAGTTTATATATTAATAAATTTATTTAATAAATTTATTTAATAAGTTTATTTAATAAGTTTATTTAGTTTAAATAGAGCTTTAAGTAATATTAAAAATAATAAAAATAAAAAGAATTTTTATGAGCTATAATATAATAAAATAATAAATATTAGCCCTTTTAGCCTTTTTTTAAAACCTTTATATTATTATTAAAATTTAAAACTTTTATAGTTAAGGGTAAATAACTTCTTTATTAAAAAGCTATTTTTAATTTTTATAACTAACTATTATAGCTAACTATTATAACCGACTTTTATTATTAACTTTTTAGCTAGTATTATTATATAATAAAGCGGGTAGCTTACTTATTTTAAATTAAATAGCGGTTTTAAATCGAAATTATTATATTATATTAAGGGTATATTATACGTATTATATAATTCAAAAGTATATTATATTATATAATTTTATTTAAACGTATATTCCCGTTAAAGTCGATTTTTATACTTATAAAGCCAGAAAAAACTATTATATATTTTTAAAATTTATTAAAGTTTATTTAATAATTATTAATATATATTATATTTATTATTTTTATATTAAAATTTTGTATTAATTTAATAAAAGTTCTTTTATTATTAAACTTATATTATAATAAAGCTTTATAATAAAATGTTAATAATTTTAATTTATAAGTTTATTATTTTATATTATTTTTATATTTTTATAATTTAAAAACTTAATATTTAATAAAAAATAATAATATAATAAAATAAAAATAAATAAAGAGTTTTAAAATTTTATAAAGAATTAGCTTATTTTTAATTATTAATAACTATTATTATTAATTATTTATTTTATAATTAAAGAATTTAAAAACTAATATATAAGTATTAAGTTAAAATCTTTTATTAAAAACTATAAAAAATAAATAAGTTTAATATTTTAAAATTTATATTAAATATTTATAACTATAATTTAATTAAAAGTTATAATTTATATAAGTTTTTAATCATATAAACTAGTTAAACTTTAAAATTAGTAACGAGTTTATATCCCTAGGCCGTTAATATTATCTTATAATAAGTTTTAAAAATTATTAAAAGTTTTAAAAATTTAGAATAAATTCTTATATTATTTTTATATTTATAGTTTTTTATTTAATTAAGAAGTTTTATATTTTATTTTTAATATTATAATTAATAATTTATTTAATTTCGTATTTTAGTTCGTTTAGTTTTATAATAATATAGTTTTTATATAAAAGCTTTTAAATATTAGTTTAAAAATAAATATAAAAACTAAATAATATTTTCTTATATTTAAAAATCTTAGTTTATAATTAATATTTAAAACTTTTTATAAAACTTTAAAAAACTTAAGTTTTTATAATTTAATTTATTATTTAATCGTTTTATTCTAATATTTTAATAAAAAATAAGTACTATTCTTTTTTAAAAGATAGGTTTTAATTTATTAATATATTTTTCTTATTTATTATATAAACTCGAGGTTTAATAAGATTTTTTCAAAGTTTTTAAGTTTTTTATATTTATTATAACTTTGATAACTTATAATTTTTATTATACTCTTTTATAAATAGTTAATTCGTAATTATAATTTAAATAAAACAGTTAATATTTAATATATTTATATATTATATTATTTTATACAAACTAGGTTATTAATAATAATAATAATAATTAGTTATTTTAATTATAGTTAATATAATAGTAGAAATAAGTTTTAAAATTTAATTAACTTTTTATTTATTTATTAGTGTATAAATAAAAAGTAAGAAATGATTTATAATTTATACTAAGTTACGAGATTAAAACTTTTAAAATATTAAAATAAATATACTTTTTAATTAAAAATAGTTTTTAAGTACTCTATAATTTATAATAATTATTTTAAAGAATATATATAGTAATTTCTTTTAATTTTATAAGTATAAAAATCGATTTTAATAAAATTACGATTTTAAAAGATTATATGATACAGTATACTTTTAATTATATAATATACATAATATATTCTAAATATATATTTAATATAATATAATAATTTTAATACGAAAACTATTATTTAATTTAGGATAAGTAAGCTATTTTTATATAATAGTGCTAATTAAAAGGTTAATAATAAAAGTTAGTTATAAAAGTTAAAAACGGTTTTTAATTATAGAGGTTCTAAATTTTAATAATAATATAAAGTTTTTTTAAAAAGAAAGGGCTAAAGGGCTAATATTTACTACTTAAAACTTATAAAAGAAATTTATTTTATTATTTTAAATATTATTTATAAACTATTCTCTATTTAAACTAAATAAACTTATTAAATAAACTTATTAATATATAATTTATTATTTAAATAACTAATTAAATAATTAATTAAGAAGTTAGTTAATTAAAATATTATCTTAATAAGAACTTATTTTTAATATATAATTAATAATTAATAAGCTAGGACTAAAAATACCCTTAATAAGTCCCTCTTTTAAAATTTAATAAATTCTTAGGCCCCTCGACGCCCTAATTATTATAATTAATATAAATATATTTAAAAAGTAATATAATACTTTTTCATAATATAAAATCTAGCTAAATAATAATATAAATATTATAAATAACTAAGCTAATATAAATATTAAAATTTAATATATTAATATTAACTTAAAATTATATTTTATAAAACTAAAAATCCTTTTAATATAAGCTATATTATAAAAATAAAGGACTATATAAGGGTTTTTAATTTTTAATAAAAGAGTATATAATATAGGATTTAATTACTTATATAAGTTAGTATTAAGAAGTATTATATATATTAAAATAAGTATAGCTTATTCTCTAAATAAGTAGTGAAAAGTCAGGAGCTTTAATTAGTAATTAAGTATAGAGCGTAATATACCTAGTTTTTCTTAATATATAATATATAATATAGCCCTAGTAAATTATATTATCAGGGGATTTATTATATTATATAGCTATAATATATTTATATTATTTTAATAAATATTTATATCTCTTTTATAATACTATATTATTAAAGTTCTTTTTTTATATTCTTTAAATATAATATTATATAATATATTATTTTATTTATATATAAAGAATTTTATTATAATTTAAGATATATAATAAAGCTAGGCCTATTTTATAAAACTTATAATAATTATTATATTATATGTATAAAAATACGAACTTAATATAACTTCGTTTAAAATAAAGAAAACTATAAATAAATTACGTAATTATAATTATATAATTAAATAAAAATAAATACTTATAAAAGAATAAAACGGACGATTATATATTAATAAAATAAATAACTATTTAGTAAATAATTAAATAATTATAAATAATAATATTATAAATAATATTTTTAAAAATAAAATTATACATAAAATAAATTTTAATTAGATTAAAAATAAAAATTTAATAACTTTTTGAAAATTAATTTTCATAATTTTATATATTTAATAATTTATAAATATAATTTTAAAAAGCTATTTATAATTATAATATTATTTATTTAATATTCGTAGCTTTAACTTATATTAATATACTTATTACGATTAGCTAGCTATAATAAATTCATATTTTCTTTATAAAAATAATTTTAGTTTATAAAGCCTCTATAGTTATACGATTAATTAAGGAATGCGATAAGTTAACAAATAGTCTAATTAATAATATTTATAATATAAGCGGCTGTAGTAAGTAGTTTATTAGCTACAATCCGTCTCCTACTACTTTATTTATATTCCTTATTTTTTAAAACGCTCTCTATTATAAGTATTATTTTTATTAGGATTATGTTTTTTGTCCTCACGATTTTCGTCCTACCTTACTATATAAAATACGACTCTACCTAGTATTATAATAACGTAACAATTACCCCCTACGTAAAATATAAGTTCTACTAAAATAGCCGCATTTAGTACATCTCCGTCACTTACGATTAGAAATATCAAACTCAAAGCAATACCGCGCAAAAAACTAATATCATAAGCAAGTATTAAACTAATCTATTTTACAGCTCGCTTACAAAAATATATACCTACAGGTTCAATCTATCTTCTAAGTAGACTACTACCTTTCCTACCGGTTACCCCTAGATAGGACCCCCGCCGCTATAAACATCCATACAAACCTCGGAATCAATATCGGACCATATCAGCCAATCAAAAATACCAAAAGCTCTCCCGCTAGCTATTATACAATCTCTATTTTAAAAAGCATCCCACTTTTCCTTCTACCAACTAGGATAGGATATTCTTAGCATACCCAAACACTCACGCAGCGCTCTTCCATTACCATAACGTTTCCGTTAGCCCAATAAAAAAAAATACGACCTCGAAACCCTCAGAAAAATATCAAGAGCCAGAACCTTAGCACTCTCTAACTAAACATCTCTAAGCCTATAGCAGCTCTTCGTTCTCAGGATATTAGTTACTCACTAATATCCATATAGCCACACCTAAACTTACCTCCGGACTTACAAAGGCCCTCTCCAAAAGGAACGCTACTCTCTTCTTCCATAACTAATACCAACCATTTCTCCTCTTCGCACGAGGCCATATTCTCACAAATATCTATATATCACTAACTCTTCTCGGCTAATAATAGCAGTTAAGGAGCAAACGTCACCTATCGTTCAGTCTAACAAACACAAGTTACATAAACCCGCCATTCTATTCGCGCTCTAAACATCAAATTAGCCTATTACGCCGATCGTTTCCTATAAGGGGTAACCCCGCACAAAACGTTATACATATACTTATAGCCGCAGCTCCAGAGTTCTACGGCTTCATATCTTCTATACAAAAAACGTCAAATATCCCTTCCCGCCATATCAAAAGCAAAAAGTCAACTAGTTATATTAGCTTCACGATTTTAACTAAGAATCTATCAAATACTTCTTAAACCTTCAGAAATCCCAGGGACAATCGCTCAGCAACAGCAAAACGCAATATCATCAAGACCCCGAGCTAAGAGAGTCACAAAACAAATCGTTTTTAAAAACGATCATTAGTAAATACGCATAGACCACACACAACGTAAGTTATTTATAGGTATCGCAAATACAAAAGCTCATTACTAATTCAAGCACAAGTTATAATAAGAAGACTAGAGGCTCAAACCGGGCTTAAAATAAATACAAACCTCATACCATCAAGAGAATACATTCGTAAAGCTTATAAGAATTGTTATGAAAAGAAAGCAAAAGTATATAGTCTCGCATTTATACAATCTACTCTATCCAAGAATTAACAAGTTCTATACTAATACAACAGAGAAACCCCATACCATCAATACAATTCCAAACGCATAGAATATAAATACGAACCTCGGCAGATCCGCTCCAAGCGCAGTCTACAAGCTAAGCTCAATACCCTTAAAGCTACGCAACGCCAAAAAAATAGCATAATTACGGCATTATCAATCCCAGACCAGAGCATAGAAATACTTCAACAACTATAAACGAGCAAGTCAATCGAGAGTATCTACGAAACTCTCAGTTATAGTAAGGTAATATGCTCACCCAAAGCTTCAAACTTCCCTACAAACAAAAACGCAAGTCATACCGCTATAAGCCAGCCAGCAACAAACGCGCTCAGTACTTCGTCTTCATCTACGCCTACCCAGGCATCTTCAAACCCCCATCCAGCTATAGAGCTAACCAAAAACATAACCACTCACCGTAAAAAAGAAGTAGACTACGATAAACACATCGCTTCAGATCTTTTAAATAAACACGCCGTTAGTTCAATACTCAGTCACAGCGAATTCACAAACTCAAGTTATAATAAAGCTTCGAATCACTTCGCAATCAAAGCTCACAACTACCAACCTACCATCCCTTCCAATACCTTCACAAATACACAGCAATTTAGTACCAACTTATAGCACTTTAAAAACGTCTCATCTCCCAACGATCCCAAGTACCTAAAAAAATCCTTCAGCAACACACAAAAGGGCCGAACAAGTTTCTCAAACAGTTCATCCATAAAGTCTATACTTTAACCAAGCTCTAATAACGTCTCTCTCCTCTCGACGGCCCTCTCAAATACCCATTCCGCCCCATCGCCAATTACATCACCCATAATAATTAGTTCAACAGAGTCTCAATCAGCCTTCCACAAAGAAGTTTATAAATCCCCAGCAAAAAACCCATTTCAATCACCACCAAAACAGCAAACACCCAACCATAAGGCTCCTTTCCAACCTCGCACAAAAACACCAAAATCCAATATAAAAGCTCGCTTCTCAAAATCAACAAGCATTACAAAAAATAACACGCAAACATCCAGGGAGCAAAGTATATCCACTTCAGACTTATCTCAAACCCACAAATATCACCAGACAGCGTCAGCAAGCAATTACAAAAAGCAAATAGATCAAATTAAATTCATACGGGCAGTCAAGTTAGATATTAAGATTCGTAACGAGGAGCTAAAAAAAGAGCGCGCCGAGCTATAGCACCAAATAATAGCGGCCAAGAGCGCGCTCATAAGCCACGCTAATTACAACCACCCGACAATCAACGCTCATCTACTAGCAGAAGCTACTCAGTTCGTTCCTAATAATAACAATAGCCACAACCGCAAAACAGGAACATAGCCAGTCCGGTAGGGCAGGTAATCTAAGTCAAAAAGCTAAGGAATTACAAACATTATCTACCATATACAATCCAAAGAGGGTCCTAAACTTCTACAAATGCACGTATACTTAGGCACGGTTACGCATACGCACGCCCCTCTTTATTTTTAAAATACTTTTTTTTATATATATAATCCTTTTTAATTAAAAACCGAATTATTTTTAGTATTTAAATTATTAAAAACACCTTAAAATATTTATATAAAAAGTTATTTTTATTTTTAAAGTTCCTAAATAACCCTTTTATTATTAATTTATTATATAATTTTTGTTTTAAAATATTTCCTTTTATATAGTGGTTTTTTTCCGGCTTTATAAGCACAAAAGATCGACCTTAACGGGATTACGTTTTTAAGGGAAATTATACGATATAGTATACTTTTTAACTATATAATACGTATAATATACCCTAAGTACGTACTTAACGTAATATAGTGATTTCGATATAAAAACCACTATTTAATTTAAAATAAGTAAGCTACCCTATAGTAGCGCCGGTTAGAAAGGTTAACGGTAAAGGTCGGCTATAATAATTAGCTATAATAATTAGCTATAAAGGTTAGAAGTAGCCCTTAACTATAAAGGTTCTAAACTTTAATAGCGACGTAGAGGTTTTTAAAAAAAGGGCTAAAAAAGCTAATATTTACTACTTATACTAGAGCTTATAAAAATTCTTTTTATCCTTATTATTTTTAATATTATTTAAAGCTACTCTCTATTTAAACTAAATAAATTTACTAAATAAACCTATTAAATAAACTTATTAATATATAAACTATTATTTTAATAAGAACTTATTTTAAAAATATTTATTAATAAGTTTACTTTTCTCGGCTAAGTATCTACGGCTAGCTCGATATTATAGTTATTATAACTAATATAAATATACTTAAAAATAATAAAGTACTTTTAATAATATAAAATTTAGCTAGGTAATATTATAAGTATTATAAATAGCTAAGTTAGTACGGATATTAAGATCTAGTATATTACTAACTTAATTATAATAATTATAATAAGTAAGTTAGAAGAGTATAGGGTTAGGATAATAAGTTAATATTTTAAATAGCTCTTATGGGCCCCCCTAAGTAATAATAATATTTATATAAAAAAAGAGATTATACTAGACTTAGTTATTTATACGAGCTAGTATTAAGAGGTCTTATATACGTTAAAGTAGGTAAAGCTTACCCTATAAACGGGTAATAGAAGATTAGGAGCTATTTTAGTTAGTAATTAGGTATAGAGCGTAATATACTTAGTTTTCCTTAATATATAATATATAGTATAGCCCTAGCGGATTGCTCCATTAGGGGGATATTTCCTTTTATAATATTATAATTTATAATTATTTAATTATTTAATAAATAATCGTTTATTTTATTTAATTATAATTATTTATTTTATTTATTTATTAGTATTTATTGTTTATTTTATTATATAATAATAGTTACGTAACTTATTTATAGTTTTTATATTAAAAGAGTTATTCTAAGTCTATATTTCTATATATATAATATAATAGCTATTATAGGTTTTATAAAGCAAGGCCCTAGCCTTATTATGCGCGTTAGTTTATAATACTTAAGTTAAAAGGAGAATAAAAACGCTATATTAATATAAAATTAATACATTAGTATCGTAAATTAATATACTAGCGTCGCCCATATTAGCGTTACTATTTAGGTTTATAATTAGTTTAAAAGAATAATACTCTTTTATAAAAGCGGTAAGGATAGTTATATTAATATAGCTTTTTTATTCTATTTTTAACTTAAGTTTAAATTTAATGGTTTTTAGAAATACGTCTTATAAGTTATTTATATAATAATTTTATAACTTATAACTTAAAATAATATAATAACTAAGAAAGACCTATTATTTAATTATTATTTAATTATGTTTTAAAATATAATTATAAAAATTTATTATTATTATAAACTATTTTTATTATCTCCGTGTTTTCTAAATACTAAGCTATATTAATTTTTATATATAAAATTTCTTATTATTATTATTTTATTAAAGATATTAAACTAGCTCCTTATTAGTTATTATAATAAGCTTAATATTCAGCTTTAAATTAACTAACTTATTTTAATATTAACTTAATTAGTATTAGCTTATTTTTTCATTAAATAATAGCCTCGCCTTTTTATTATTTATATTTTAATTATTATAGATAATATTAAAGTAATTAACTAACCCCTTTAAATAAAAATAGTTATAATAAAATAAGTTATATTATATTCTTTAACTTATTATAAAAAATATAATAATCTTAAGATTAAAATTTGAATAATATAAATTTAATAATAATACTTTTAAATATATTATTAAGAGTATACTTTTACTTATTAAAAATAATTAAATTTAATATTTTAAAATAGATTTTATAATAATATAAAATATTTAATTTAATTAGTATAATATAATTTAAATTATAAAAACTTTTTAAAAGAATTAAAAATAGTTTTTATTAAATAGTATTACTTTTTTATTAATTTATATTACTATTTAATAAATATAAAATATTTTAACTTTCTAATAATATAATATACCGGGATAGTAGTATATATATTTATTTATATTCTATTTCTATAAATCGCTCAGGTAATTCTTAATATTAATTATACAATATTAATATATAATATTAATAAATACTCTTACTATTTTATAAAACTATTTTTAATTTTCTTTTACTTTTTAACTTTCCTTTTTATAAAGTTTATAACTACGGATTAATAATAATATTAAGCATAACGTTACTACTTTATAAGCTCTTATACTTAGTTAAGTTCACTACTTTTCTAAATAATAATAGCTTATAATAATATAATACTAGAAATACCCTCGTTATTATTATTAAATAAAAATAATACTAACCTATATAAATATAAATATCTAGTATACTTTAACTTATATATATATGATATTTTATTACCTCGTTTCTTTTATTAAAATTAAAAACGCCTTTATTATCTATTATTATCGAATTATCTACTTATTTAAATATACTTTATTAAAATACCTAAATATTAATAACTCGTTAACCCCTAGGGCTTTTTAATAACTAAAAATTTGATCCCACGGCTATTATACTAAATAACCTGAGTTATAAAAGAATTACCTTAATAAGTACTATATTTATAATATTAACTTATAAAAACGGATAAATATATTATAATAAGTATTACTTTTATTAGCGCCCTTTAATATAATATAATAATATAGATAAGCCTAGACTTAATAATATAATTAAGAGCTTAAAAATATAATTAAGTATATTAAATAAGAACGTTAGGAGAGGCTATTATTAAATAAAATAAAAGAAGAAAATAAAAGTAATATTTAGTTATTAAAAGGGCGATTAATATATTATATTGTTAGTAATAGTTTAAATTATATTAGTAATTACGGCTAGTTATAATTAGTTATAAAGTTTTGTATAATAAAACTTAATATTAACTTGAATAAGACCAGCTTGCTTATAGGGCGAAATTAGCCCTTAATAAGGCGGGCCGGACCCTAAAGGGGTACTATATATTATATATTAAGGAAAACTAAGTATATTATACTTTATATTTAATTATTAATTAAAACTTTTATTTTTCATTTTATTTAGTTATTTAAAAGCGAGCTATACTTATTTTAATATATATAATATCTCTTAATAATAGCCTACGTAAATAACTAAATTTTATATTATATACTCTTTTTATTAAAAATTAAAAACCCCTTATATAGTCCTTTATTTTTATAATATAGCTTATATTAAAAAGGTTTTTAATTTTATAAAATATACTTTTAAACTAATATTAATATATTAAATTTTACTATTTATATTAGCTTAATTATTTTTAGTTAAATTTTATATTATTAAAAAGTATTATATTATTTTTCAAATATATTTATAATAATTATAATAATTAGAGTGTCGAGGGGCCTAAGAATTTATTAAACTTTAAAAGGGGACTTATTAAAGTATTTTTAATCTTAGCTTATTAATTATTAATTATATATTAAGAAAATAAGTTCTTATTAAAATAATATTTTAATTAATTAACTTCTTAATTAATTATTTAATTAGTTATTTAAATAATAATTTATATATTAATAAGTTCGTTTAATAAGTTTATTTAGTTTAAATAGAGAATAGTTTATAAATAATATTAAAAATAATAAAAATAAGATCTTTTATAAGCTCTAAGTAGTAAATATTAGTATTTTTAGCCCTTTTTCTTTTTAAAAAAAACCTCTATATTATTATTAAAATTTAAAACTTTTATAATTAAAAAGCCGCTTTTAATTTTTATAATTAACTTTTATTATTAACTTTTTAATTCATATTATTATATAAAAAGTAGCTTATTTACTTTAAATTAAATAATAATTTTTGTATTAAAATTATTATATTATATTAAGTACGTACTTAGGGTATATTATATATATTATATAATTCTTTTAAAAATATAATCTTATTAAGGTCGATTTTTATATTTATAAAGCTAAAGAAAAAATTATTATATAATATATTTTAAAAAGAATATTACTTAAAATTTATTTAAATATTTAAAAAATTATTTATATACTCTTAACTTATAAATATTTTATAAATCTAAGCTTTTTTAAACGTATTTTTAATTATTAATTATAATTTATATAATATTAATAAACTAATATAAGTAGCTAAGATTATTTAAATAATACCTCTTAATACTATTATTACTTAATTTTATAATAAAAGGTTAATTAAAAATAAAAAAGTATTTATTTTATACTAGATCTTAATTTATATAAAAACTAAACTTTACTTATTTCTTATAAATAAAAGCTAGTTTAAAAGTACTCTTATTTAATAAAATAATAACTTTATAAGTTATAGTACGTAGTATAATAATTATTTTATAATAATTTATTTTATAAAATAGATATTTTAATTTAATATATAGTTTATTAAGGCTAGATTAAGTTTTAACTTATTACTAAAAACCTTTTATTAACTTAAATAAGGCGCTATTACTTAGTAATTTTAATAAATATTATAATTACTTTTATAATTATATTTTAAATTTTATATAGTAGTTTTCTCTAGCTTTATAAGCACAAAGATTAACCTTAATAAGATTATATTTTTAAAAGAAATTATATAATATAGTATACTTTTTAATTATATAATACGCGCAATATACCCTAAGTACGCGCTTAACGCAATATAATAATTTCGATACGAAAACCGCTATTCAATTCGATTTTAAATTTTATATACTTTTATTATTTAAAACTTGTTTTTAGAAAATATATTTATAATTTAATAATTAAATTTTCTTTTATATATTATTTATTTAAAAACTTGTTTTTAATGTTTTATTAAATTATTGTTTTTATATATAATAATCTTTTTTTATTAATTTAATAGTTTTATAATAATATTTTATTAAGTAACTAATAATTTTAGTAGTTTTTAATATAAAATAATAATTATTAATTTCTTTTCCTTTATTTAAGATAATAAAAATAAAGTATTTAGGAATTATAATAATAATAATTTTAACTTTAATAGTTCTAGTCCTAGTTTTTACTCGTTTAATAACTTTAATAATTTTAAGTCTTTTTTAAATTCTTTTTAAAATCTCTTCCTATTCTAACTTAGGCCTGAGTTTATAAATATTTTTACGTAATTTCTTTATAATAAATATATTTAAAACATATAAAATAAAGATAACTCTAATAATATAATACTTTAAAAACTACTTATACTTATTAAAATAATATAAAATATCTCTTTTAATTAAACTAGATAGATTTTAATTAAAAGAATATAAACTTTTAATTGAATAGATTATAAACTAAAAAGAAATTTAATCATTCTTTATTATTATATTTAAAAATAAATTATTAAAAGGCTTTAGTTTAATATTAAAAAAGATATATTTAATTAAATAAAAAGAATATACCCCCTTTTACTTATTTTTAATTAAGGTTCTTCCTTTATATTCTCTTCTAATCGGTCTGTTTAGTATTTATATTATTTATATTAATTAACTTTTAAAAGAACGCTAAAACTAATTACCTTACTCTACTCTAATATATATATTATATATAATTATTATAAAACTAATTAAAACTCTAATAATAAGCTTTTTATTTAAATTATTCATTTATTTTAACTAAAAAATTATTATCCTTATTATATTAAGAGAAATAATAAATAAGAAATAATATATAACTTTTTAGCTCTTTTATTTTAATTTTTATTAATCTTATATAAATTACTCCTCTTTTCTTTAGTAATTTTTAAAATATTTTCTTAATTAACTATTAATATTACGACCTAATATATATAACTAAAACTAGGGCCTACCGTAAGCTTATAATAATTATAATATATTATATATATATAAAACTAAAAAGATAAAAGAATTATTTTATAAAATGAAAGAATTATAAAATAAATTATATATAAATAAGAAAAGTAATTAAATAATAAAATAATTATTATAATTACTTTAAATAAGTAATTATTAATATTTACTTTTAATTATTAATAAATAAAATAAAAGTATTATACAAAATATATTTAAAAACGAGATTTGTATATAATATAAACTTAAGTTAAGTTTAAAAATAGACCTTTTCTAACTTATTTAATAATTAATTTAATATTAGATTTTATAATTATTTTTAGTTATTTTTATTAAGAACCTTTTTAATAAAATTATAATTAATTATTAAAGCTTTTTTTTTTATTTATATATATAATTTTAAGAAAGCTATTTATAATTATAATACTATTTATTTAGTTATCATAACTTTAATTTTTATTAATATACTTATTATAATTAATTAATTATAATATTTTTTAATTACTCCTATTTAATAAGTTCATTTTATAAAAACTAATTAAATAATACGAACGATATTTTTATATTTTTATTAAATTATTTATTCTAAGCTTTTTATTTTTTTAAATAACCTGTTTAAAGCTTAGTTAAAGAAATAAAAATAGCCCTAATAAACGTTAACTCTAATAATAGAATTATTTTTAAAGAAAGTATTTATAAATAACTCTATAAAAAATTAAAAAAATATAAATATTATTAAAATATAAATTATATATAATAAAACTACGAACGAGTTTTATTAAATTAAAATTATAATTTAATAATTTAAAAATAGTCCTTAGCGTATTTAAGATTTATAAAACGAAGTTATTTAATTAAAAGATAAAATTTAAATATTAATATCTAAGCTCTTTAAAAAAGATTAATATTTTCTAAACTATTATTAATATTATTAATACCCTTTTAAAAAAATAATAAAAACTTAAGTTTAACGTATTTATTATTTATAATAATACAGGTATATTTGAAAAAATTTAATTTAAATTAAAAATTATTAAAACCTTTATTACGAAAACTTTATTAATAAAATTAAAAAATTATATATATTACTAGCTTTTTTAGAACGAGTTTTTAAATAGTTTAAACTTATTTAAAAAGAGTATTTTAATAAAAGACTTTTAATAAGTATTTTATTAAAATACGAAATATTTATTATAATTTTAATAAATTTAAAAAGCCCTTAAATCTTTATTTTAGGACCTTAATAAGAAATAATAAACTAAATATAACTTAGTATAACTATAATAAACTAAATTAATAAAAATATTTTATTAAAGTTAAATATTTTAATATTTAACTAGACTTTGTTAATAATATTAAAATATTTATATTTTATTAAAAATTTAAAAATAAAGTTAAGGATAAGCTAATTAAACTTAATAAACTAGAAGACTTCTTTTAGTATAATAAACTCGCTATTAAAATTAATAACTAATTCTATAAATATAAAAAAAGAAATAACTTAATACTAAGTATAAATATTAATAATAACCTTAACGTAGTTTTTAAATAAATTAACGACCCGTAATAATTAAAATAATAATAAATAAAGTATTATTTATAAATAATATAATAGTCTTATAAACCTTAGTATTATTAAAAAAATTACTATTTTAAAAAGTTATAAGTATTATAATTATAATAAGCTAGGATATATAACTAAAAATTATTAATAACCTAATTATATTTAATACTAACCTGTTTTAACAAAACGAGTTAATATTATAAATAAAAAGTCCTTTATAAATAACTTTTATAAATAGCTTATTATAATAATAACTATTTTATTTATTAAAATAATAAAAATAAATAAATAAATATTTTAAAAAGCTTAAAAATAACGGACGGTTAGGATATAATACTACTTTATACGTTCGAACCTGAATAATAATAACTAAAAAAAATACCTACTTATTAACCTTTTATTTTTAAAAATAATAATATTAAATACGTTATTATACTTTTAAATTTATAAAAATATAAAAAAAAGCTAAAATAAACCTTATTATAAAAATACTTTTATTTTTAAAACAGAATTATATAAAGACTCTAAATAAATATAAAAAATAATTTTTAAATTTAAAAAAGACCTAATATAAAAAAATTATACATAATTTTGTTTATATAATATAACAAAAAATAAAAATAATTCTTTATTAAAAAGATTTTAATTAAATAAAATCCTAATTAAATTTATTTATATAATATAATAAAATAATAAAAATAAAAATTTATTTATAAAATTAAAAATAACTTAAAAATTTAGAATATAAAAATAAAATCGAAGTAATTAAAAAACTTAATTTTAATTTCGAAATTAAAAATAAAAAATAAATTTTAGTTTAAAAAAACGAACTTAAAATAAGTCTTAACCCTATTTTTAGTAAAAATTACTTTATAACTTAGATAAACTTTATAATATCGCTTAATAACGTATTTAAATAGAGATTAATTATAAATTTTAATTATAAATTTTATTTTAATATAAATAACCCTAGTTTTAATAAAAATTAAAAGATTATAATATAAAAATATTAACTCGTATAAAAATAACTAAATAATATAATTTTATAAACCCAAACGACCTAAAAAGTACTTATAATATTACTAATTAAAAAAATAACTTACTTAATATTAAAAATATATTTTATAAAAACTATTTTAAATAAAATACTTTAATAATAAATATTTTAGTATTTTTTACTTAAAAGGATAATAAATTTTACTTATAAAAATATAATAGCTAATTTATTAAAAACGTTTATATTAATAATTAATTATTAAATTAGACGCTTACGTACTTTAATAAAATTAATATAATAACTTTCGACCCAATCTATATTTTTTATATAATATTAAAATAATTATAATATAAAATAAAATAAATATAAATATAATTGTTATTAAATTTATTACGTTCTTATATATAACTAAATAACATAACAACGTATATTTATAAGTTAAATTTAAAATATATAAATATAAATTACGTATTATAATTAATAATAATATATAAAAGGTTTTATATTATTAAAAATAATAAATAGATTCGACTTATTATAAATATATAAAAATAACTTATATTAATTATAAATAATAAAACAAAGAAGAGTTAATTATAATAATAAATATATTAATTAAGAGATTATATACCTCTCGATATATATTAATAATTAATAAAAATAATTATAATATAATATTATAAAGATTAAAACCTTAATATTATCCTAAAATCTTATAATTATAAAAATATAACTTATAAATAAATTAAATTACTAACTAGGTCCTATAAAAAATCTAATTATTAAATAATTTATAACAAAGGATTTAAATAAATTTATAATAATATTTAAAAATAAATATAATATATAGTTTTATTAAAATAATAAAAGCGATAAAAATTTATACTTAGGGTCCTATAAAAATCTAATTATTAAATAATTTATAACAAAGGATTTAAATAAATTTATAATAATATTTAAAAATAAATATAATATATAGTTTTTATTAAAATAATAAAAGCGATAAAAATTTATACTTAGTATTAATAATTAAAAATTATAATAACTCCGGATCATATTTAAAAAGTATTAGATATATATAAAACTATTTATAAAACTTAAAAATAGGATTATTAAAATATAATAATATAAATATAAAAATCGAATTTAAAAAAGAATATAACCTAAGTTCCTCCTCTTATACCCTATAAACTAAAAAAATAAGACTATTTTGATAAATATATTAATAAAAACTTAAAAACAAATATATTTAATTTTTAAAATTTCTTACTATATTACTTCTATTTTTATATTAAAAAAAGAATAAAAAATAAAAACCTATTATTAATTATAAAAACTTAATAAAATTATAAAAAGAATTATTATTTCTTATTACTTATTATTAAGTTTAGAGATTTATTATATAAAATAAATTAGTTTATTATAATAAACTTTAAAAAGTATTTAATTAAATTCGAATTAAAAAATAAATAAATAAAAATAACGTTTTAAATTTATAAAGGACTCTTTAAGTATTTTATTATACTTTTGGACTTATTAATACTCTAATAACTTTTAAATAATAATTAATTACATACTCCGGGAGTTCGTTAATATTTTTATTATTATTTATATTAATAATATTTTTATTTTTATTTTTAATTTTAAAATATATAAAAGTATATTTATATAATATTTTAAAAATTTAAAATACTAAATTATATACCGAATTTTTAAATACGAGTCCTATATATAAAAATAAACTTTTTTAAATATATTATTCTACTAAAATAAATTTATATATAAATATTAAAAATAAAATAATTAGGACTAGCTT
The DNA here is from genome assembly GCF_011075155.1 of Colletotrichum scovillei. Classification (NCBI taxonomy): domain Eukaryota; kingdom Fungi; phylum Ascomycota; class Sordariomycetes; order Glomerellales; family Glomerellaceae; genus Colletotrichum; species Colletotrichum scovillei. The sequence continues at coordinate 1,149,905 of NW_023336264.1, forward strand.
ATATTATAAAACGTTAAAAATATATAAAATGTTTTAGGATTTATTAATTTTTATTAATAATCTTTTAAAAACTATATTAATATTATTAAATTTCTTAATAATTTAATATAAAAATACCCTATTTATTTAGGACCCTAAGTATAAAAAGTATATATTAAAATTAAAAATATAATTATTTTTAAACTAATTATTATAATTCTAAACCCCTAAAAACTTTTAAAATTAAAACTAATATCTCGGATTTTTAATAAAATTAATAAAAAACTTTACTTATATTATTTTTATTTTAAGATATTTTATAAAATAAAATTAAATTAATAAATTTATAATAAAAACTAATATTTATTATTAGAATATTTTAAAAATAAAAACTATAATTATTTAGAACTAAGTACGAAGTTATAATTTATATAAATTACAAGACTTTTATAAACTTTATAATAAATAAGAATTTAAATAAATAATAAATTAAATAAAGCGAGTTCCTATTTAAATATAATTTCTAAATTATTTATTAAAAGGTTTAAAAATAGTAAAATAAATACTTTTAATAAAAGATTTAATTATAAAGTTACGATTTTTAAAAGAATATAAATAATCCTTAAATAAAAAAGGATAATAGCTTTATATTAATTATAAAACTTTTATAATAATTAGAAAGATTAATACTAGCCTAATTAAAAACATAACTTCTAAACTTATTATAAAAATTTATAATATACCTATATATAGTTATTAAAAATTATTAAAATATAAAAATAAATTCGCTAGTATTATAATAATTTTATTATATATGTAAAAATTATAAAATAATTAAGAACTACGTAATTTATAAAAATAATAAAAATAGCTTATATAAGTTTTATAATAAGTTATAATTATTATAACTATTTATAAAAACATAATAATTAATTTTATAGGACTTTGTTATTAAATTACTAAAGTTTAAAGAACTATTTATAAATATATAATATAATAATATTTTAGTTATAATTAATCAATTTACTAAGTTTGCTTATTTTATATTTTATAAAAAGCTACTAATATAAAAAGTTAATATATACGTTTTTTAAACTATTATTATTAATTATAATATAATTATTTTTAATAAAAGCTCTTTATTTATTTTAAAATTTTAAAAATCCTTAATTTTATAACTTAATATAAATTATAAATTATTAATTTTTTTATTTATAAACCGATAGTTAAATGAAAAAATAATTAGATTTTAAAAGTATATTTCTATTATTATATAAATTATAATTAAAATAATTAAGTAATACTATTATTAATAACCTAATTTATATATAATAATATAGTTAATAAAAATATAAGAGAATCCCGTTCTATTTAAACTATAAATACTAATTAATAATATATAAAAAATATAATAAGGGCTATAAACTATTAAAATAATAATAAGCGTAATGAAACTTAAAAAATTTAAAGAAAAGTATTTTTAGATCTCGAATTTATATATTAATATATAAAAAAATATAAATAAATTAAGAATTAAAGGACTAATTTTAAAAAAGGAAATAATATCTATTTTTTATTATAATATTAAAATAAAATAATTAAATAATAAGTTAAATTATAAAAACTTAGACTTTTAAAATAATTTAAAAGTTTTAAATATTAATTTCAAATTAAAACTCTTAAATATAATAAAATATTATTTAGTTTTTATATTTTATTTTTAAACTAATATTTAAAGGTTTATATATAAAAATTATATTATTATAAAACTAAACGAACTAAAATACGAAGTTAAATAAATTATTAACTATAGAATTAAGAACGAAATATAAAAATTCTTAATTAAATAAAAAATTATAAATATTAAAAAATTTATAAAAACTTATTATAAACCTCTAGAACTTTTAATAATTTTTTAAAGAATATTAAAATTAAAATTAAACCGAACTCTTAATTATTATAATATTTTAATTAATTATATTAAAAATATTATTAAACTACGCCTCCCGTACTAATAAAAATTTATTAAAAAAATTATTATTTTAAAAAATTTAAAATTACCCTACTCTTTTTAAATATTATCTTTTTATTTTTATAAGTACTTTAGTTTTAATAATAATTTAACTATTTTAACCTATATTTAATATAAAACTTTTATTTATTTATAAAAAAACTCTTTTATTTTTTTATATTTTAAATAATTAGCTTTTATTAAAAAATAATTTCTTATATATATAATTAGTAAATAAAAATAATATAAATAAAAAAACTTATAATTATAAATTATATTAATTAACGTATTATAAAAACGATTATAATATTATAACTAATTAGTTATAATAAGTATATTAATAAAAATTAAGAAGGCTATAATAACTAAGTAAATAATATCGTAATTATAAATAGCTTCTCTAAAATTATATTTATAAATCGTAAAATAAGTAAGGCTTTAATAATTAATCATAATTTTATTAAAAAGGGTTCTTAATAAAAATAGCTAAAAACGATTATAAAATTTAATATTAAATTAATTATTAAAAAGCTATAATAAATTTATTTAAGCTTAGCTTAAATATACTATATATAAATCTCGTTTTTAAATATATCCTTTATAATACTTTATTTTATTTATTAATAATTAAAAATAAATATTAATAATTATTTACTTAGGTAATTATAGCGATTATTTTATTATTTAATTACTTTTTTATTTATACGTAAATTATTTTATAATTTTTTATTCCGTAAAATAATTCTTATATTTTTTAGTTCTATATATATATAGTATATTATAACTATTATAAGCTTGGGGTAGGCCTAGTCTAGTTATATATATTAGGTTGTAATATATAATAAGTATATTTATAATATTTTAATTTTTTTAAATATTTTATATTTTTAACTTACTAAGTAATAAAATAAGTAAGGTATTATAATTTCAAAACTATGCTTTTTATTTTAAAAACTAGTTTAAAATAACGATAAGTTAAAAATTAATAAATATTTTAATAAAAATATTTTTAAAAAATTAAAGTAATTAAATAAGGACCTTATTGACTTATTTATAAATTTATAAAACTAAATTTTTAAAAAAGACTTAATATTATAACTTAATATATATAACTAAGACTAGGCCTACCCTGTAAGTTTATAATAACTATAATATATTATATATATATAAAATTAAAAATATAGGAGTTATTTTATAAAATAAAAATTATAAAATAAGTTATATATAAATAAAAAAGTAATTAAGAATTATTATAATTACTCTAGATAAGTAATTATTAATATTTATTTTTAATTATTAATAAAATAAAAATATTATAAAAATATATTTAAGAACAAAATTTATATATAATATAAATTTAAGTTAAGTTTAAAGATAAACTTTTAAAACCTTTTTAATAATTAACTTAGTATTAAATTTTATAATTATTCTTAGCTATTTTTTTTTTTTTTTTTTTAGCTATTTTTATTAAGAACTTTTTTAATAAGATTATAATTAATTACTAAAGCTTTATTTATTTTATAATTTATATATATAGTTTTAGGAAGCTATTTATAATTACGATACTATTTATTTAGTTATTATAGTTTTAACTTCTATTAATATACTTATTATAATTAGCTAATTATAATAATTAATTTAATATAATAACTTAATATAATAAACTTATTAAAATATATAACAATTTTATAAACGTTTTTAAGCTTTTTAAAATATTCTATTTAATTAAATATTAACTATTATAAAAGTTCTTTTAACTTATTTATAAAACCCTTAGATAAGTTAAATTAAAAATCTTTTAAACTAATTCTTTATTAATTTTTATTTAAACTTATTATTAAAAAGTATTAAATATTAAACCTTTTATATAGAATTATTATATAATATATTTTATATTATTTAAAATAGGTTTAATTATTAAAATGTATTAACTAAGTAAATTAAGCCTTTTAAATAGCTTTTTCTTATTTACTTTATTAATTTTATTTTAAAAAAGTATTATACTAACCCCTACTTTCTTTTTTTTAAACTAAGGTTAATAAATATAATAGCTTTTTAAAAAGTCTTAAATTTATAACTAAGTTACTTATTTAATTTATATTATCTTTTATAAAATTTATAACTTTTATATCTTTTATTCTTAATTAATATTTACTATATTATTAAGGTTTTAATTTAAATTCTTCTCCTGTACTTAGTAAGTTATTAATATAAAGTTTTTTTATTTTTATATTATAATCAAAATTACGTTCTATAATAATTTAAATTAGTTTCTAATTAATAAGTTTAATAATTTTAGCTAAGTTTTAATTATAATATAATTATTATAAGGCTAGTTTTAGGGTTTTTATTATTTTATTAAAAAAAGCCTTTTAGTCTAGCGTTCTTTATAAAGAGAAAATAATAAAAATTATATAAATAAATAGTTAATATAGCTTAGTACTTAATAAAACGGAATTAATAAATAATAGTTTATATAATAGTTTTTTCCGGCTTTATAAGTATGAAAAATAAATTTTAACAGGATTAAGTTTTGAAAAAAATTATATAATATAATATACTTTTAATTATATAATATATATAATATACCCTAAGTATATACTTAACGTAATATAGTAATTTTAATATAAAAGTATTATATAATTTAGGATAAATAAGCTACTTTTATAGCAGCGCTAGTTAGAGAGGTTAATTATAGAAGTTAGCTATAGTAGTTAATTATAATAGTTAAAGGCGGCTCTTAATTATAGAGGTTTTAAAAGTTAAATATAGAGCGTAATATACTTAGCTTTTTCTCCCCGATGGAGTAATCCGCCGGGGCCGTACTATATATTACGTATTGGGGAAAACTAGGTATATTGCGCTCCGTACTTAATTACTAATTAAAATAGTAATTAACTAACTTAATTATTATTTCTTTTTTATTAATAGCTCCCGACCTTCTACCGCTTTTAGCTATTTATAGGGCGAGCTTTACTTATTTTAATACGTATAGGACCTCTTAATACTAGCCTATATAAGTAGCTAGGTTTAGTATAATCTCTTTTTTTATATAAGTATTATTATTACCCGGGGGGGCCTATAAGAGCTATTTAATTATTCTAACCTATACTCCTCTAGCTTATTTATCGTAATTATTATAACTAGGCTAGCGTTAATATATTAAATTTTAGTATTTATATTAGCCTAGTTATTTATAACGCTTATATTATTTAGCCAAATTCCGTATTATTAAAAGGTATTTTACTACTTTTAAGTATGCTTATATTAGTTATAATAGTTATAATATCGAGCTAGTTATAGGTACTTAGCTTAAGAGGGTAGATTTATTAATAAGTATTTTTAATAGAGTGGTAGTTTATATATTAATAAGTTTATTTAGTAAGTTTATTTAGTGGATTTATTTAGTTTAAATAGAGAGTAGTTTTAGGTAATATTAAAAATAATAAGGATAGAAAGAATCTTTATAAGCTTTAAGTAATAAATATTAGCCTTTTAACCCTTTCTTTAGAAACCTTTATATTATTATTAAAGTTTAGAACCTTTATAGTTAAGGGCCGCCTCTAACCTTTATAACTAACTATTATAGCTAATTATTATAGCTAACCTCTGCTATTAACCTTTCTAACTAGTACTGCTATATAAGTATATTACTTAGCTTATTATTAATAAATAGTTAAAAGGGTAGTTTATTTATCCCGAATTAAATAGCGGTTTCGTATTAAAATTATTATATTATATTAAGTGCGTATTTAGGGTATATTATGCGTATTATATAGTTAAAAAGTATACCGTATTATATAATTTTTTTAAAAGCGTAATCCTGTTAAGGTCGATTTTTATGCCTATAAAGCTAGAAAAAACTACTATATACTTAGCTTTTTTTACGTAATATATAGTAGTCTTTTTAGTTTTATAAGCGTAAAAGATTAATTTTAATAAGATTATATTTTTAAAAATAATTACATAATATATATAATATACCCTAAGTACGCGCTTAATATAATATTATAATTTTAATATAAAAACTACTATTTAATTTAGGATAAATAAGCTACTCTTTTTAGTTACTTATTAATAATAAGCTAAGTAAAATACTTATATAGTAGCGCTGGTTAAAAAGGTTAATAGTAGAGGTCGGCTATAAAAGTCGAAAGCGGCCTTTTAATAAAAAAGTTAATTACCCTTAACTACAGAGGTTCTAAACTTTAATAATAACGTAAACTAATACGTAAAATATAATATAGTCCTAGCGGATTACTCCATTAGGGAAAGTATTAGTTTATAAAAATAATAAACTTTTATAATTATATTATAAGAAATAGTTAAATTATAAGCTTTTTAATTATTATATAGTTTTAATTTAGGATTTATATAATTATTATATAAGTAGGCTATAATACGTATTTTAAAGAATATTAAATTTAAATATAAATTCAAAAAGAAAATAAGAGAACCTATATTAATATAGTAATTTTTTTATTTTTATAGCAAGGTACTATTTCTTTTAAACTAATTACGAAGCTAAATAGCAATATTAATATAGGCAACGCTAGTATATTAATTTTTAATATTAATATATTAACTTTTATAAATATTATTAATTAAACTATTTATTAACTTATTATATTTTTTATTTTTAATATAATTATAACGGTATTATATTATAACTTAATATATATAACTAAGACTAGGGCCTATTTTTAAGCTTATAATAGCTATAATACGCTATATATATATATAAGGATATTAATATAAGAGTTATTTTAATAAAATAAAACCTATAAATAAGTTATGTAATAATAAAAGAATTAATAAATAATAAGTAGTTTATAAATAGAATTAATAAAATAAAAGCGGTCTACCCTTATAAAACTAATATTATAATATCGGTCTTAATTATAAAAACGATTTAAATAATATATAGGATTTATATATAGTATAGACTTAAGCTGGGTTTAAAAATAGACTTTTATAGCTTTTTTAATAATTAACTTAATATTAAATTTTATAATTATTTTTAATTATTTTATTGAGAAACTTTTTAATAAGATTATAATTAATTACTAAAGCTTTATTTATTTTATAATTTATAAATATAGTTTTAAAAGCTATTTATAACTAAAAAGCTATTTATAACTACGATGTTATTTATATAATTATTATAGCTTTAACTTTGCTAATATACTTATTATAACTAACTAGCCGTAATATAGTGCTAGTTAAAAAGTCGATAATAAAAGTTAGTTATAATAATTAATTATAAAAATTAGAAGCGGCCTTAGTTATTAAGGCTCTAAACTTTAATAATAACTTAGAGGTTTTTTTTTAAAAAAGAGTTAAAAAGATTAATATTTAGCTACTAAGAGCTCGTAAAAATTCTTTCAATCTTTATTACTTTTAGTATTATATAAAGCTATATTTATATTAAATAAATTTATTAATTAAACTTATTAAACGAACTTATTAATATATAATTAATACTTAATAAGCTAGGACTTTAAAACGCCCTTATTAAGTCCTCTACTCTAAAGCTTAATAAACTAAGCCCCTTGATAACTTAACTATTATAACCAAAATAAATATACTTAAAAATAATATAATACTTTTTAATAATACGGAATTTAATTAAATAATAATATAAATATTATAAATAGCCGTATTAATATAAATACTAAAGTTTAATATATCAAAATTTATTTAAAAACTATATTTTATAAAATTAGAAATTCTTTTAAAACGAGCTATATTATAAACATAAAAGAATATATAAAGTATTCTATGATTTCTAATAAAAGAAAATATATAATATAAGATCTAATTATTTATATAAACTAATATTAAAAAGCTTTATATATATTAAAAGAAATATAGCTCGCTCTTTAAATAACTTAAATTTAAAAATTATATTAAAAAGTTAAAAGCTATTTTAGTTAATAATTAAGTATAAAACATAATATACTTAGCTTTTTTATAAGTAATATATAATATAGCCCTAGCGGATTACTTTATTAAAAGAACGAAATTTATATATAATATAAATTTAAGCTAAGGTTAAAAATAGACTTTTATAGTTTTTTAATAATTAATTAATATTAAACTTTATAATTATTTTTAATTATTTTTATTAATAACTCTTTTAATAAATAATAAAACTATAATTAATTACTAATGCCTTACTAATTTTATATCTTATAATTATAGTTTTAAAAAGCTATTTATAATTATAATATTATTTATTTAATATTTATAATCTTAACTTTTATTAATATACTTATTATAACTAGCTAATTATAATAAAAGTAGACCTTAGTTTAATTATATTTTATTAAGTTATAATAACTTTTATATTTATAAAACTTAAAAGAAAAAGACTACTATATATTTAGTTTATATTAATTAGAATTAAAGCTTAAAAAGATAAGTAATTATAAAATATTAAATATTTAAATACTTAACTAAATAAAACTTAGCTTCGAAGCTATAACTAAAGTTTAATTAGTATTTTTATAAAACCGAGTTAAAAAAAGAGTTTTAATAATAGTTTTATAAAAACGATATATTTAAATTTATTAACTATAATAAACTTGCTTTTTTTTTAAATATAGTATTTAGTTATATCTTCATAATAAGATTTAAAAGCTTTTAATAAATAATTACATTTTTAATTTAATTTCAATTTTTATTAAATACTTAAGCAGCTTTTAATATAGATATATAATATTAAAAATACTTCTACTTCTAATAAATTCAAATAATATCATAAATAGTTTTTTTAAATTATTATAATAGCTATAGCTATAAAGAAGATACGGGCTAAAATAGTAAAAAAAGAGAATAAAAGTAAAAGCCTTAGTAATCTAGACACTAGCAGGAAAAGTAAAATACTATACTCATAACAAATCTCTTAATAAGAGTAAGCATAACAGTTAGCTAACGTCATTACGCAGCAATATCTCACGGATTTCTCTAAAACAGGACTTTCTCAACGGCGCAATTCCCAGCTTTATTCATATAGCTTCATTCCATTTACTCTTCCTATAGCTAAACGCCCAATTTCTTAGAAAGTCAGTGTTTATACAAAATACTCATTAAGGGTTCCTTTACAATCAGCAAAGTATACTCATACTAAGATACCTCTACCACCTCCAATAAGACAACTTCGACCGTTACGTCCCCTAATACAAGCCCAAAATACGGCTGCCCGACATAAAAACGTCGAAGAGCTATCGCAGAAGAAGCCTCGGTCAGTACTAGCTACTTACAATGCATACCGTAGGCATAAGTCGAAGGTATAATAGCTCTATACTTCTAATCATCATAGCATAGGCATAAAAAAAGGCTCGCTCAAATTCAAAGCAGTATACTAGAGAAAGGCCAGTCTGCGGCGTCTGCGTTCTTCAACGCAGCTTTTACAAATATACCACGCGACCTAAGGAATCTCAGCAACAAACTACGGATCGAAAACACCATAAAGTACAAAATCGAGCGACTATTCACCAAAAAGTTCTTACTTTACTAAGGGACCTACCCGAAGCCGCTACTAAGGATGTTTTCCAAAAAATCAGGTCTAGGACAGACGTCACCACCATCGTAAATCATATCCAGACTAGGCATTTAATACTCCAGATAGCTATTACGCCTAAGACTCGGCTACGATATAATTTTCCCTACCAGACAGAGATGCCAGAAAGATTAATACAGAACAATCCTTATTTAAATTCGTTCATCTACGAAGCGGCGTCATTATACTCGGCTCACGGATCTACGAAATCTTTAGGTACCACCGGCAGTAAATCGCAAGAAGTCCAGAGCATCTATATCAAACCGTTCCATACAGCACAAATAGTCGAGCCACGACTATCAGATACCAAGATATCGTAGTAAACCACAGTATACAGCGATAACTCACTAATACGAGACCTTCTAAAGGCCTAGTTCAGATATAAGTTTCAATTCTCGGCTACATTTCAAAAAGACCTATTCCTCGAAAACTTAGTAACACAAAAGCAAGATTTTTACTCTTCGTTACTTATCAATATAATCCTTACCTATGCTTATGTATAATACCTACACCTTTATAATCAACACATCTAATAAGCCACAGGTCTACTATCCACAATTCTCAAACCGGGTTAAGTATTAGAATCCTAATACACTTATATACCGCTTTCTAACAAAAGCCAAACGTCTTTAGGAGCTACAAACCTCCGAAGCACGAATTACCACTATACAAGCTAGCATTCTATTTAGCGTCTTCCACAATTTATATAGTTTAGACAAGATCGGCCAGCCGTACAGAGTTCACAGCGTCGTCTTAGCACAAAAGCTTCGCCTACTTTCAAAAAACTCATATAGAAACAATAACCCGAAACAGAAGGGTTAGGCATTCACCGCTTAGGCTTTATACAACTAGGAAACGTAAGTATAACGACCCGAAGTCCTCTATAAGCTTCTAAATATTTTAAGCTAGTTTCATTCTCCTTCATAATACCGCCTTCTATACAAGAGCCTCCAGATTAGCCGCTACCTAACCCTATAAAAAACGGCGGCTAGTACGCCGAAATCTAGCTCAAGTACCCACTCGTACCAAACCTTCAACCAACTCACTTTAGCCACATCTTACGAGCAAAGAGCGAATTTCGAGTAATCATAAATCAGTACTACAACGCAGCATTTTCTTCAAATAGTACTATTAATCTCAATAAAGCTAGAAGGCTTCATAAACAACTAAAAAGTTAGTATAGTAGGTTACCAGAGCCACTTCAACCTAAAACGATTACACTCCCTAGTCATTTTCAACTACAGTAAGTATATACGTCCCTAACCTACTAAATTCCAAAAAGAATAATACTAATTAATAATTTATATTCGTAGTATATACTACTATCATTTACTACTCATGATATACGAACCTTTACTTACCGTAGATAGGGACCCCGATATCGCCTTACAACACATTATTACCAATAGAAAGAAATATCTTAAAACCCTAATCCGTCTTTATTACCTCCAGCATAATTACGAAGCCATAGACCTGTTCCTGGTCATTCCTCTCATACTCATAAGATACAACTATATCAACGCAATTTTAAAAGAAAAATCTAAATATCAAATTAAAACCCTGCAGTCTACGCTCATCCTAGTTACGAAGGGGTTACATTATCAGCGTCGTAATCATTACTTAGCAGAGGCACTATTTCGAGTCTTAAGGGGACGGATGCGCCCACAAGAGGTAGCCCTTCTAAGAAATTCGATAACTTTTAACAACAACCGAGAGGAAGAAAAGCACGGCATAGTACAAGCCGTGCGCAGTCGATAGCCAGTCGCTATTATTAGCAAACAAGAGGATATAAATAATCACATCTTAACACATCTTATTAAGACCTACGGGTCATACGCAGAGGAGAACGCCCGGTAATAGGTACCGGACGTGGGTTAAGCTACAATTTCATTTCACTAAGCATCCAAGTAAAAGCTCGATTGTACCTTAGTTGGCTGCTGAACCTCCTCACCACAACATATTACCGCCTATATATTCCCATCGCCTTAATCCATACAAGCAAAATACCCTCGCGGCTAAATTTACTTAGTATACGCTATAATCCATACGCAACTATTAATATATAATCCAGTATATATGATCCTAATATTCAAACTATTTACACCTTCAGTAAATAGGACTTTCCCACGGCACCTATTCGGTCGGATCAGGGCTAAAGCATGCATATAGACAAGTCGAGAGGTAAGTAAGCAAGTAGCAGACACAAACAGGGGTAATACAAACAAAGAAAGAGGCAGGGATAGTATAAAAAAGTCTAAGAGGGCACCATATCCAAATCAATTTCTCTTACTCCTAATAATATACCAGGGAGCTTAAAAAAACCGACTAGGTACATAATTTCTTCCATCAGAAAACATAAAAAAGTGCTTTACGCAAGTCTTCCGTTCGCCTTCGTAGGTCCCCTACATTAGAGGCTAGTATAAAACCACTTATCTCTATAATCTGTTTATAGATAATAAAGTCTTTTAGAGCTTTCTTTATTTCCTCCAGTGCCTCCAGACAAGTCAATTACTTCTATTTCTAATTAAAAAACATTCCTCAAAGCTCCAAAATTCCGCACGAATAAAATCGCATATTAATATCGTCGAGCTACGGATAAAAGGGCCCAGCAGAGTTTCTCTACGAAGCTCCAACATCCTTAGCAAAGAAGAGAGTAATATTATACTACATATTAAAACTAGTACGGGGCTTTTCTCCCGTTCGTAAAATCCTTAAATAAGTAAACGACTAAGTATAGTAGCTAAGAATTACCTTATAAGCAAAACCTACCAATAAAATCACAATTAGTTTCGTCCGTTTATAATTAGATAGTCACACTAGCTACTATAAAGAAGTGCGCTAAGTAGCTTATGGGTAGATAAAAATAGGCTTAGAAACTTAAGGCTCAGTTAACGAGCTCTCAATAACCAAAAAAGCGGTTTACTACCCCAACAGATAAAAAGTACGGCCCCAATCTGCATAGCTAGGGACGGTAATAGTTAAGAAAATACTAGCAAATAGATACATTTTGCTAACGCAAATACACAAGTAAGCACTGCACTCTAGAGATACGTCGCATTCACAGCGGTAAGTTCAAACAAAGGGCCTCAGAGATTTCTCTCTGCCCTCTAAAAGACTCCGTTAGCCTAAGGAATAGGAATCCTTATTATCGATAGGGACAATCAGAGAAACAAAAAGGAAAGGGGGAAAAGAGAAAAGGGACCCATAGGTAGAACTTATACATAGTAGTATACAAGCTTTACCAATCACTAATCATTATCTTCTCTCGAACACGGAGGCTACGCCCGTCCCGCTAGGCACTTATCACTAGTTAAGTTTCATTCTCGATATTTCTCAACCTATCAGAACGTTCGAACTAAGACTGCATTTTACCTACCGGCAATCCATTCTATCTCCTTGCGCTGTTTTCCAGCGCATTACCATTAAAACTAAGCCTCATTTACCTCACTCAATAAAGCGAGTACGTACCGGCCTATAACATCCGGCTTAAGTACGGTTAGCCAGTTACGTGCTATTTATCTATCAAATATATAAGGGGGCCTTAGTTACAGCTTTACAATCAAGTCACCTGGGCTCATTCCCATTCCCTCAACAGTTCCTCATAGGTCTCAGTAGCCTATTCCCCTATAAGTTTAGAAGTGCATCCGTCTCTTTCTCAGCCTAGTGTAGTCACTAACTATCTCCAGTTTCATCCATCGTACAGTCATCCAACATTCCCAGTACCGATTTCTATCTCATCAGTTAATCCAGTGTAGTCGTAAGAGCCCCCAGTATTACGTCGCCAAAGCATTAGAAATTTGCGGTCACTTGCGCAAATACCATTACTAAGCAAGCTATTCCTAAAGGGGTCCATTTTTATCCTATAAGCGAATTTCCGTGCGTTTACCCAGAACGGGGTATCAATCCAGCTGGGCAACAGACAATAGCTTCGTCGGACGACCCCTGCCTGCCAGATATAGCTAATATTACCGCTATATGCATATTCGTACCACTATATCCCGCACCTACTGGCCGGATCTGCTTAGTCTCCCCTAGTAGTAACCTCCAATGCCACCAATAGATTGGGCAGAACGACCAAGTAGCCGAAACAACGTATAACGAACAAGAAGCATTCAAATTTAAACATTCTTCGCATTCAGAGTTTAACGCGCAGAGTCTAGAGTCTTCACACATTAGAATGGGCGAAACTCATATAACTACTACGTGGGCTTTCCAAGCGAACAACTAGCCGGCTTTTCAACAGGAAAACCTTCAACAGCCGCTGCCATCCCTTAAAAACAGAGACAGGGCCTCGCTTTATCTCGATGCATAACCACAGCCCAAATCCCATCCTCGAGTCGAGACATAGTCAAAACAGATAGCAAAGACGAGGACGAGGACGAGTACCAACATAAAGGCTCGCACCGCTTCTAAGGTCCGCCAACAAGGCCCCGAGAGTAAAACGATGCGAGTTAGAGGTATCGTCGAGCTCGAATTTAGACGATAAAAAGACGATAGCAATAAATTTCAACAGCAAAGACAAGGATGAGCGCGAGGAGCCGGGCAAGCAGGGCAACAGCTCACGTCTAGGACCCAAAAAAGCTTACGGTGTCAAGAACAGGGCAGCTACAAATCGATCTCGGGGGAAGGCGAAACAGTATGAGCAACACCTTGCAGCGAAAGAGGACGAAGTAATAAAAGAGAGGATATAACTCGGTGCGCGCCTGAAAGCGCTCATGGGCAGAGGCTAGACGACTCCGAAATGGGGTTGTAGAATCGTGGTGTTGAAACAATCAGCGACGTAGCATCAGGATATGTATTGCTTTTGTTTCGCCTACTATCCTATCTTTCCTTTTCCACCTTCCGTGTCAGCCCTATTGCCCGCGACTGAGTGTTGCAGCCAGTCAGCTAACTATGTTTCTTAGATTTCATTTATATCTATTAATATGTTCGTGAAAGACCCCCTATAGAAGATATGTCGCCTTTCTTCACTTCTTTACTGCCATTTCATGACTTCCTGTCCGCCAATGGCAAGCACGTGGTCGTACACCCGCAGGTGGGACATTGGTCAGCTGGTGACGTGGCGGCTATTGGGGGAACCGAAGGGGAAACCGAAGGAGCCATCTAAAATGCTTCCGTATTCAGTACAGCAATATGGTTTACTTCGTCTTTTTCTTATATAACACGCAGTCTACAGGGTGGCTTCATCGGATCGCTCCGTCGAGAGTGCGAAACATTTTATATCAGGAAGCCAAGGCTGGCCCGACCGCCGGTTCCTGATCCTGGTACCCACCAGTCCCCTCACTTCTATTCCGGCAGACAAGCGGCATTAGAGCCGGTGCCAAGCCAGGCCCATCGTATCCACACAGTCTTGTCGACGGGTTCAGGGTTTCTACACCCGGATGTAATCAGTCTCTTGTGATTGGCGGGTTCTGTCAAACAACATCCCTCGAAATTCGTCAGAGAGTACGTACATATGTAAAGGCCGTTGATCATGCAATCTCATTTGCTTGTGCACTTTCCATGCGGATTCAGGCAAGAGTCACCCGCACCGAAGCTATCTAACCTATCTCACGCAGAGATATCGTGTTGGGGTTCGAGTCACCAGGGCTGAGTGGCTCCCGACAGTGACGGCCAAGCTATTCTTGAGACTGCGGAACGGGCTTTATTAAACACGAGTACAGTGGTAAGTGGCTGGGGTCATCGACTATAAGGAAATGGGGTCGTCGAAGATCGAGCCCTTCCGGCCTCTCGCGCCGTGCCAACAAGGCAAATGAACAGACTTTCTAGATGTGGTTGTGACATAGTCATTGTCAGTACCTGCGGAGGCGAAAACTTCCGCAATTGACATTAGAAACCATAATTAGTGGACCGCAAGCACGCCCTTTCAAACACATGTCCTATTACGTTTCGGCAGGAACTAAAGGAAATACACGGAAGCGCCCGGCCCTATAAAGCCGGTAGACCGACATAAACCGCCGTCACTGGATCAACTTCAGCGCCATCAATTTCAACCCATCATTATCAACGAACAACAACGCCATTTAGCCAAATTTCTGTGCCTGTTTCCTTGTCTTCGACACCATGCAACTTCGGAAAGATCACGTGGAGAACAGCATCCGCGTCCTTCGTTAACTCATCAAGGACTATCCCCTCGGCGCACTCACAACAGCCATACCGTCAGCCGATCACCCATTCATCCAGTCTAGCCATATCCCCTGGGTATTGGATGTTGAAGATGACTCTGAAACCGAGCTCGGTGTCCTAAGAGGTCATATGGCGCGCGCAAATCCTCAGTGCAAGGCGATGGTCGAGTCACTAGCAGCAGAAAACCGGACAGGGACCGGAAACGTTCTCGATCAGGAGGTGCTGGTCCTCTTCACCGCGCCCGCCCACTCCTATGTGACGCCGAAATTCTACGTCGAGACGAAGCCAACAACGGCCAAAGTCGTGCCGACCTGGAACTACGCCGCGGTACAGGCGTATGGCCGCGCCAAGATCTTTTACGAGTCCAAGGCCGAGGAGACGTCGAGTTTCCTGAACAAGCAGCTCCACGATCTCTCACAACTGGGAGAGCAGTCAATCATGGGATACACTGGTCAAGACGGCCGTCCTGGGCCGTGGCAAATCTCGGATGCCCCGCAACGGTACATTGATCTGTCTAAAATGGCTATCATTGGCATCGAGATCACCATCGACAGGCTGCAGGGCAAATTCAAGATGAGCCAGGAGTTGGGCGAGGGTGATCGCCAAGGTGTTGTCGAGGGATTCAAGGCGTTGAAATCGGACTTGGGCAACCAGATTTCAGACCTGGTAAAGGAGCGCGGCGAGTTGAAGCAGAAATCTAAATAATAAAACTCACCAAAGATTTTGTCCCTGAAATGTTGTATCTTACCGATAGGTGACTCCAGTCAAGCCATTCCCCCGCGTATATGGCGTAAATCCGGGGTTCAACGTTGATGGGCCGCAAGCGCACGTAGCCGGCCCGGTGCTGAGCTAGGGGCTGGCATGTACTATATGTAGGTACAGCTTCAAGCGACCAATGCAAGGGCCTAAATTACATATCGAACCACGTCAAGACGAACTATTGGCTTTGTAGAAGTACCAACACCGGACCGGCACTCAGCTCTAAGTGGAGTACCCGTCCACTCATCATGATACTCTTTACCAACGAAGTCTAGGAGACATACTAACTGCTCGATGATGTCTCAAAGAGCTAGCCTCGATAACCGGGCTTTTTGGCTGAGAGAGAAAACAATGATGACTCGGTGTTATTAAGAAAATCAGCAACGAGGTAGATTTAACAGGCGCGTCGCAATCATCAACACCCCCTTCCCGCACTTCCATGAATCTCTCGCCACTTGCTACAACCACCCGCGGCATCCACCGCAGCTCCGCCATTTTTAACAATGTCTGTAGTCCATCCAAGCGAGCCCCGAACCACCATCACATCTCCACTATGAGCAAATAATGACTTCTCGTCGGGCTCAATGACCTGTTTGTAGTAAGGGTCCGCGTAAGCGGACAAGAACTGCTCGATGCTCGATATGGTGAAGTCGGCTGCTCCGTCGTATTGTAAGATGTACTCGTCCGGCAGCCTCAGAGCTTTTTGAAGGGTCGTGCGGTTTGCCTCGGTGGTGTGGTACTGTGGAATTCATCTCTGTGAGTTCCAAAGGCTCTACGTCTGAGGATTGGGTAATGATATCACGTCACTTACCTGAGTGTACCGATTGACGCCGTACTGGAGAGCCCATGGCACGACGAGGGGGCCATGAGTGTTCGTCCAGTGATCGTGGAACTCTTGCTCCGTCATCCCGGCCTTTCGGGTGAAGAAAGTGATGATGCGCGCAGATTCTTCCGCTAGAGCTGGAACGAGAAGAGTGAGAAGGGCACCAAGGCCGCACGTCGTTGACGTGAACTTCATCGTGTACGCTGGCTGGAAAAATATGTGTAAAGATAGGACCTGGGGTCTCGAATTGAAGCTGCAACCATCGTAATGTAACGACTTTCCTTTTCTTTTATACTCTTCGAGAACCTAGAGTTCAAGAGAAGACCCAAACTTCATTTTCAATGGGTCTTGGCCTTCCGCTGAGGATCGGGGGTTACAATTACCGTCAAAGTGGTCTGGCATCGCCGACTCCGTCTCGTTCCTCGGGCAAGCCGGAGCACATATCTCGACAAAGAGAAATAGCTGCGATACTTTGAAGGTGATCCGTGATGCTCGATAACTTCGGCATGAACGAGCGGATCTTGAAAACCACCGACTACGATATCGAACCGTTGATTTGTTGGGTTTGAGGCCCTGGTCATTTGCGGCAGGGCGCGTACGATGAACCCTGTCCGTTGGCACACGAGTTTGAAGCAGGCTACAGCATTTTGCCATTCCACTAAATCAATTGTACTTTGCGTTTGGCTTGCTCTTTATTTCTTAAGGTTTGAATTACTGCTTCGTGCTGCCTTCTGGCGAAAAAGAATTTCATGGAAGACTGAAGTTGATATCGTCCGACTTCGGTGCGGATTTTTACTGGCAATCGGCAAAGATACAAACGTCAAACCTCGTAGCCGAGATCGTAGAGCCTGTAAGTCGTGCAAATTGCTCCGAGGCCGCTAGTTCTCTTCTGTGTCGCTCGACGGGCTATTTTTTCCTGTAAATGCTCAACATGGCGGCCCAATTGGAAGGATCCCCTGAAGTCCGACCAGTCCCGTTCTCCTCATGCTCTTTGCGCGGGGAGGTGATACCGAGAAGGGATCGGCACCGTAGCCAACCGATACTCGTGGAACAACTCACTCACATGCGTTATCGGTGCGAATCAAGCTTCACCTCATGCAACTGGCCGTCTTTGGTATGCCGCTTCTCGGTCTCGCATGCGGGGGAACGGTTGGGGGGAACTCGGGTGTTTATACGCGCGGGATAGGCCGAGGAGGGGTCGAGAAAACGCAACATGCGGCTCGACGGAAAAAGGTTGACGACATGGACTTTATTTGGGATGAAACTAAAGCTTGTAATTGCCAACACCTACAACATTCTCACATACCGTCAATGAAGACATACAAGTACGAGATTCTCGAGATTCTATATGTGCGTTTATGACTTGAACCGCCTGCAGCTACTTCAATCTAGTAAGAGGCTTTCAGATTGCCTCACAAGAATTGTACTCAAGACTTCAACGCTCGCCTCGTAACATGATGGCAGAAGTGACGAAATCGAGCGACGTCAAAGGTCTGAATAAAAATGGCTCACTCAACGACGAGGAAACTGGCGGATCGCACTCAGAGGCACCCCTCGAGGTCCACGCAGACGAAGACATCGTAGCGCGGATGAACAACCTTGATCCACCCGTGACGCCAGAGGAGGAGAGACGCGTACGGAGAAAAATTGATATGCGACTGCCTCCCTTCCTGCTCATTCTTTACATGTTCACCTGGCTGGACCGTGGGGCACTGGGGAACGCGGCGCTAATGGGCATCAAGGAAGATCTTGGGTTCACGAGCAGAGACTTCTCTCTCGCAGTGAGCATGTTCTTTGTCGGGACGGCGATTTCTGACCTGTTCACGAATATTGGGATGAGGTATGTCCGGCCTTCGGTGTACCTTGCTACGGCTATGGTAAGTCTAGTTCTCAAGATGATAATCAATACAAGGAAGAAAGCTCACTGATTTCATAGATCATCTGGGGTATCTTTGCGACGCTGCAAGCTGTTGCCGGCGGTCCTAGCGGGATGTTCGCCATCCGGTTCTTCCTCGGCATCTTTGAGGCGGCCTTCATCTCCGGAGCGCCATACCTGACGACAGTCCTCTATCCCAGAGCCGTAAGTCTCTCCTCCATATGCTCTTCGTCCTCTCAACGTCTGACGTAACATCACCAAAGGAATGGGGCCGCCGCATAAGCGTCTACCTCTCAGCAACCCCCCTCGCAGGCGCCTTCGGCGGCTGGGTAGCCTACGGCGTCTCCAACATCTCCAACCCGCTCATAAAGCATTGGCAAGCCCTCTTCGTTATTGAGGGGCTCGTAACCATCCTCTTCGGCGTGGCCTGCATCTGGGTTCTGCCCGACCGCCCGCACAACACGCGCTGGCTCACCCCGCGCGAGCGCGACGTCGCCACCTGGCGGATGATGCGCGATGGCAACCGCACGCACGGCAAAGTCCACTGGCGCACGACGGCGGCGCAGCTGACGGGAGATTGGCGGCTGTGGTTGAATATCGCGATTTACATGGGCCAGGTGCTGCAGACGTACACGATTGCGACTTTTACGCCGATTATTGTGGCAACTTTTGGGTATGATAACGTCAAGGCGCAGTTGATGACGGCGCCGCCTTATTGTGTTGCGTTTGTCATGGTATTCGTGGTCGGGTGGGCGAGTGATCGGGTGAAGTCATGTTCGGGGTTGTTGGTAGGGTGTTCTGTTGTTGCTGCTGTTGGGGATTTGTTGCTTGCTGTGTTGCCGCATACGGCTGCGAGCGCGAGGTATGGCGCGACGTTTTTGATCTTGTCTGGGATTTTGTCTGGCGTTACGTTGAGCGTTGGCAACATCACGAGTAATTGCTGCGGCGACATCAAGAAGGGGATCGCGACGGGGTTGTTCCAGTCTTTTGGGAGTACGATGGGCATAGCGACGGGATATCTCTTCCCCTCGACGGATGGACCTAGCTATAAGAAAGGGTTCTGGACGTTGTTTGCGGCTACGTGTTGGACTGGTGTTGGAGCTGCTTTCGTGACGGTGATGAATATCAGGGAAAATAGGAGGCGAGATCGGGAGTTTGGGAAGCCCCCCCAGGATGTCGTGATTGATTATGACGAGGATGGCCAGATGGAGAATCATCCATATTGGAGATTCTACAATTAGGCTCTTGTCAATTGATAAAGATTAGAGACATCTGACTAGAAGCCTTACCACAGGCTCAAGGCGCTCATCAAGTGAGGCAATGGAGTTGACATAGATGTATGTCTTGATAAAGCTATATCTCGTAAGACGTGGAGTTCTTCTAGCGGCAGCTGCCCACTTCAGAGCCCATAGACTTATAGCCAACTCAAACGAGATCTGAGGATGCCCAATAGACTCACTCATCGACTTCAATGAGTCCTAGTTCTGAAAGAGGCTCTAGATCTATTTCGTCGTTGCTTCCTATGACTGAATTACTCAGACCTTCACCGTGCCTTTTGTCATCTAGGTTTTCGTTTACTTTTCCCAAGCGTCACGTTTCGGATGGCGAGATCAGGGATTCTGTGCAAGTGATGGGATTGAGATACAGTCGAGAGGGAGAAACGGAGGTGAGCAGGGGATGAGGATGCGCGCGCAGTGATCTCGATGAAATGTCGCAGCTAGGGTGATGCATTCAACTTAATTAATGATTCTCGAGCTTCAGACATCTCGGACGGTCGCTTTGAGTTACTCTGCCCCGAAAAGTCTACAGCAGTTGAGGGGCGGCTCGAAAGTTGCAATGACTTTCACTTGCCTCCCTCAAAACACCAAACCAGAAATGCTTCTAATTTTCTCACGATGGGAATTGGGGAGACGGAAATCTGTGCCATGAGGGTGCAGCTACCTTGACGCAGTAATCTCCGATGCCGGTTGTCTCATTCGTTCAACTCGCACCGTATCCACAGTTAAGTTTCAACAATAAGTTCACAACCCCAGTAAATATCGGTATTCGTATGTATAGAGATCGGGATAAAAAACCATGACCTGGCTTGACGTCTGTTAGAGCGAGGTTCCCGAGGGAACATAGCTCCATTTGCCCGTGCAGGATCCAAAAAAGTATTGTCTTGTCTCTTTTTTCTTGTCTCCTTTTCTGGTACGAATACAGATCCTTTGCTGCTTCGCTTCCGTTGCGCATTCCTCGTTTCCTCGACGAACACATCGCGTACCCATACGGGACGAGAATACTGTCCCCGAATCGTTCGGTGTCAGCTGAGCAAAGTTACTCAAATTACCCGGAGATCAACTCGAACACACGGCAAGCAAAATGGGGACCAAGACTGGTCTCGCCAACCTGCCCACCGAGCTCGTCCACCAGATCCTCGAATCTATCGCCGTCCCAGTCCGCGCCCGACGAAATGAAGAAGGACCACAGCTCAGCCCCTCGCGCGAGAGCCGCCGAGCACTGAAGAACATCTCGCAGACCTGCCGAGTAATCCGAGAACTCGCGACGCCCCTGCTGTCCAAGCACCTCTGCTTCTTCATGCACCCATCTTCCGACTTCGAGCTGTATGCCCTGCTCCAGTGGTGGTCCAGCCGTCCGGGACAGGCGTTGGCGGTGCAGTCTCTCTATATCGGTGCCAAAGAAGAAGGAGCGTCAAGTCGGCCCCAGAACGAGGATGGGCTGGCCTTCACGGCGTCGGAAATGGCGTTTCTGCAAGCCGCCGCGGAGCAATCCGGACTGCAAGTGACGGAAGATTGGCTGCAGCCGGGCATCCAGCGGACCCGTGTCTTGGCGATGATGGTCCTTCTACAGGTGCGCAACATCAAGACCTTGGAGCTATCCATCAATATCAAAGGGTTCTTAAGATGTCTCCCCGCTGGGAGCGTCGGATTTCCGACACACTACGATGCGCTTACGGACATTCGGCTCGGCAAGAACACACTTGGAACGTTTGATACTACGGATGAAGATGACCCACACTCCGGCAGCAGCGACGCGAGACGTCTGCTAGAATCAGCACCGCAGCGCGAGACAGTCCATCTTGATTTCTTCGCAGGCAACCATCGAGAGTGGTCCGCCATAGATTGGTCCAGCGTCAGGAACCTGCACTTGCGGCGGCTAGAGAGCGATGACGTCCGTGTGACGGATCTGGCGACGTTTTCCCATATTGTACATGCCTGTCGAGGCCTACGGGAGTTGTCGATTTGCCTCGATGGCGTAGAACGGATCGATGGACAACGTGGAGAGCTCATGCGACACATAGCGGCGCATAAGAAGACTCTCCGGGAACTAGACGTCGCCTGGGACTTATTAGACGAACGCGAGGAATGGGCTGCAGTGGCGATGATGCAACGTTGCCAGAACCTCGAGCTGCTCAAGTTACCTCAATCACTCGCTCCATGGGGAATCATTGAAAGGCTGCCCCCAAATACACGCTGGCTGTATGTTCCCACGGACTACTCACTTCAAAGAGACGGACAACATGGCCACTTCGAGTGGCTCAACAACTTTAGCTGTTTGGACGGTCCACTCTATGAAAGAGTGTTTGAAGATGGGAGCCTCCCAAACCTCGAAGGGGTGGTTATTCCGGCCTTCGTATGTCCACACGGTCAGCAGTGTCTGTCTGCGCTGAAAAACGAGCTCAGCAAAGGCTTCGTGCAGAAATTCCCGACCCCTTCGTCTCTAGAAACAGATGTTGCTATCGTGGAGTGTAAGGTATCGAGAAATGTTCGGGAAGGACTCTTCATGCTCCTCGAATCAGGGCTACCCTGTGGCGTGGAATTCGACGACCTCCGTTGCAAAGTGGAGATGCAGCCGGGCCACGCACCTAGCCCGGTTGCTTCTGAGCTGCAGGTGAAGCTCATTCCCTCTGTTATTTAGACCGGAAGCTTTTCACCGGAAACTCCACAAAGTATACAGAGGCCTACAACCTCCCCATCATACATTGGGGAGACAGTGGAACGATTCCTTGAATGACCAAGAGGATTGACAGTAGCACAGGGGATATTGCCTCTTGGAACATGACGATAGGGTTGGGTGGTGGTTTTCGAAGGAGTCAGGTCAGCGTTGTAAGTACAACTCTTGGGAACTGACGAGGCTACGGATGACGCATCACGTCGGACGCGTCATGTTTGTTTAACAGCGGCAGTGAGATGGGCATCCGTTTGATGCGGATATAGGGAATATCGATAGACGTAGGAGTAGTCTTCACTAGATAGCTTGGAGCAATCTGATGTTCCGTCAAGTGTAATACTTGCCTTCCTCATAACTGTCTACCAAAGTGGTCTTGGTGGCAATGCTGTACGGAAAGTGGCAGTCGTCGAGCATTCTTCCAGCTCAAATTCAACTTGTGGAGTCATGTGAGGAGTAACTGGCGGGGCGAATCGGAGGCGGCCTCAGTCAATCCAACTGTTTGGGCAACAGGAAAGAGCAAGGGTTAGCCCGGTATCTGATCACGCTGGGCAGAGGGTCGGGACGGGCGGGAGACCGGGCTGGTGACTGGGATGTTTGCTTGTGTTCCGTGGCCGGGTCATGGATAGACAGTAGGCGGCTGGGACAGGAGTGTTGGAACTCGGACGGCGGAGACGACGAGGAATGGGTATCGCATCTCGACATATGTTTGCTTCTTGGCGGTTGGTGATGAGAAATTATGTGCTTGCATGGTCTCTGCATCTTGAGCAATATCTTGAAAGGCCATGCATGACAGCAGGGTGTCTGACCATATCCGTATGATCGTAGGCTCGAATGGTGGGAGGCATGTTGGCATTCGCCAACCAGCCATTGAAGGTGGACATGTTGTTGGCGGCCCAATCTATTGGGACCAGGGATCGAAGGAGATTCGTCACATCTTGAGCCAGGCTATTGGCGGTTGGCGGTTCTGGGCGGCGGGGTCGAATTCTGTCGCTTTCGCCTGTTTGGGATGCACGTCAATCTGGACTTCCAGATCTGGCTGGAAAGAGGCGGCCAGGAGGAGGTATTCACCGTGTGCTTGACTCGGGTAAAGATTTAAATGCCATGTTCAAATGCTGCAACCGTAGCATTGGGAGAGAGAGAAAGAAGAGGGGTTCTTGAACAAGTACGACTGGTCATCTGTCAGCGACATTGGAGTGGTCCAAGTAAGCGGTTGCAGGTCGCAGGTTTTTGTCCTCGGAGGAACGTGGTGCATTGCAGAAGTCAGGTACCGGCCGGTGAGCGAACAAAGAATCTTGTTCATCAGAGAAAACAGCTGTTCATCAAGAGGAAGCTTGGTTTTACCATATGGTTAAAAGGACGGATAGAGTGAGGTGCAGTTGCCCAACATCCGTCCAGGGCAGGTCAAGGTCCAGTCGGGTCCACGGGTCGGTGCTGGACGGAATGCGGCGGAAGCTTGGGCCGGAAAGCTTCAACAGGCAAGACCCAACTACCAACCAACCAAAAGTCAATGGGAAAGACTGAACATGGACCTGGAGGGTGCGGGCGACGGGACGGGCGTGGTTGCCCTGAATGGTTGGTACATAGGGAGGTAACTGCGGTGGTGCCAGTAGGTAGGTAGGTACGAGTACCCCGTACCTGCTAGTCGACCTGAGGTTTCTGGATACGTACCGCGGTGTGACTAGCGCAAGGAGGGGCACACAAACGCGCATAGTGGAGAATAATTCAATATCCCAGCCAACCAAAACTACCGAATTACCGCCCGTAGTGGCCGGGGTCCGAACGGGAAGGTAACCCCACTGGAGCTTTCCCTTTCCCAAATCTGCGAATCACGCTGCAATGCCGGGGGTCTCCCGCCTTTTTCGACCGTCTCCGCCGTTCCTCGTCCTCCTCCCTCGGCCTTTCTGTCAAAGTTGTCGACCACATCTTTGCCCGTCACATCCTCTTCTCACTCTGCGATTCGACCGCCACCAAGAACATCAACCGCCCCCAATATGCACCTGTCCACCATGTGTGCCGACCCATGCAGCTTCTGCAGGCCCTCGCCTTGCAGTTTCTTGGTCACTTTTGCCAGCTGTTGGTCAATTCCATCTCAATGTTTCCTTCGGCGGTCAACCTGACGGCCTCTACTGCGTACTGATTGCACCTCAAAATGCTCTCCCGTCATTCCGGCGTTGCTCCAATGGCAGCTGGTGAAAGAGTAGTGTTACCTGCGCTCTACGGCCCTTCCCATCATCTTATGGCACATGGCACGACCGAACCAACAAAAACTCAGTTCCGCTGTTCCAGAAGTTACTGAAGCATATCTGTGGCCGTCAGCATCCGCATCTTCCACGCCGTGGGATGCCGCGACTGCCGCTTACGTTTCTGGACTGGCAACCTCCGGGTACACAGACAGACTTCTTCACCGAGGACGTTACCTCGACGGTATTCCAAAGTCGTTTCCTGTTTATACAGCTGCCTACGACCACCCTCGTTCAGTTCAAGTGTCTGGACATCGACCCAGACGACATCGATATGAACTAGCGCTGCGGCGACGTTGGCAATCTGGACATCTTACCTCCCGCCGATCACACTCTTCATTAATGGCGCCCGGAACCAACGCATCCATCCCGCTTGCCATCCCTGGTCTTCATCTTCAATAGTCGTTGTCTGCCGAGCAAACGGCCGTACCTTTGCCCAAGAGCTTGCAGCTTGCTCCTGCATCGCATCCACACCTCTAGCGCCCACGCACCGGCCTGCATTGTGTGACATCCGCCCGCGGGGAACGACCAGAATCGCGGCCAGCCAATATTAAAGTACGGTCAGCCGCTGGGCCTTGTGCCATTCACACTCGCCCATCCGACCCAGAGAAGCCCTTCATCCCCCATCTGGCTTTTCATTGCACGACCCCATCGAGGCCGCAGCCCATCCGACCCCCTCCACATGGAATATTCGCCGTCTTATCACATATCCTCTGCCTTTACACATGTCACCACGCTTGACTGAACCCGCTTCCCAACCGAATCTGTAGGCAACGTGACGAGACTGTCGATAACAGAGGTGTGCTCATCACGCCGCCCACACCCCAGAGTCAACAACTGGGACCTCTCCACTTCGGAGCGTCTCCGATCTCACCTCCATATATCCCCTGGTGGCGCCCCCAATTCGCGCTTCGCCGTGCTCCCGTCTGTTTTCCTGCCGGTCGCTCGTTACTCCGCCAAAGCATAGCATCGCATTGCATCGAACCTACTCATCTTGGCCCCGCTACCAAGGGTTCTTGCACACATCACGCAACACCTCGATTCTTCTCAGCTGGCAACACGATCAACCGACCAGCGAGGGGCAGGTGTCTTACGATCTCGACGACTCCCGGCCATTAGACTCTTTCAGACTGCACCGTATGTCGACATAACTGTACATTTCCGCGCGCAGTCGCCTTACCGCGCAGTATAATTCAAGTTCTGTCGCCTTGCTGCAATGGCTACTCGTATCCGCGACCTGGCAGACGCTGCCACCAAAACGGCAGCACAACTAGCCAAGCGCATTGCCATCACGCCCAAACCCGACAGTCCGCCGGGTTTAATCGAGGCCTTAACAGTTGACCCTTGGTCCAAGTCTGGGAAATATGGCATGGGCTGGACTTACTTCGCGCTGGCCCTCATGGGAACAGTTCTGTTTATGCGATCTTGGCACTTTTGGCAAGACAAAATTCGCCAAGCCATCTACAAGCAAGAAGTGGAGGAATACTATGCCAATCTCTACAACACTGATCCCGACTACGCGCACGCCGTACATACGGGACAAGCACAGCACTTCTTCCCCGACTCTGAAGGGCTTGGCGAGAAGCAATTCAAGCCAAGGGCTCACTTCTCCTCAGTTGGCTTCGTTAACGATACCTTGGCCCTCTTCCGCTGGGTCTTTTACCGGCCGATTCCCGACTTTGTATGGGGTAGCCACCGGTTCACATTCTCCTCCCTCGCCGTAGTTACCTGCGGTCTCATCGCTTTGGCTTTTGTGACGCTCTACTGCTTTCTCCAGCAACCACTCTACTGGCAGAGCATTCAATTCGGTTCGCCACCCGTTGCTATTCGAGCCGGAATGATTGCTGTCGCATTGACACCTTGGATCATTGTGACCAGCATGAAGGCAAATGTCTTGTCCATCCTGATTGGCATCGGGCCGGAGCGCCTCAATGTCTTCCACAGGTGGGCAGGCTACCTCTGTCTGTTTCTGTCGCTTGTACACACCATTCCATTCTACGTTCAGCCAGTATGGGACGACGGTGGCATGGATGTCTTTTCTCGCCTATTCCCCGGCGGCAGCGGCGTCATCTACGGTACTGGTATAGCCTGTCTTGTGCCACTGGTCTGGCTTTGCGTCGCATCTCTGCCCTTCATTCGCCGAGTCGCATACGAGCTCTTCGTCATGCTACATGTACCTGTTGGCATGGTGTATGTTGGGCTCTTGTTCTGGCACACCAAGAATTACCTTGCTTCTTGGGACTACCTGTGGGCAACAGTCGGCATCTGGGTTCTCTGCTATGCCATTCGCCTGATAAACCTCAACTGGACAAGACCATGGCGACTGAGCTTCATGGTCGGAGATGAAGCGGCCATTAGCCTTCTCGCTGAGAACGCCATCAAGATTACGATCCCGACTCAGATGAGGTGGAAGCCTGGCCAATATGTTTACCTTCGCATGCCGGGAGTCGCCTTTTTCGACAATCACCCTTTTACCATCTCGTCGCTCTGCAGCGAGGATTTCCCCTCCGAGTACGGCGAGCAGTACCGTGATTGCGTGCTGGTTTTCAAGCCGTATGGTGGTTTCACGCGGAAGGTCCTCGACATGGCTATCGAGAGGGGGCCATTCCACACATATCGCGCCTTCTTGGATGGGCCATATGGAGGCATGCGAAGAGACCTAGCAGCCTTCGACACCTGCATCCTCATTGCCGGTGGGAGCGGCATCACGGCTTTGATGTCGCAATTACTCAACTTGATCAAGCGCATGCGTGATGGGAAAGCCATCACGCGCAAAGTGGTCGTGGTATGGGCCCTCAAAAGACTCGAAGCCATGGACTGGTTCCGTGAAGAGCTCAGAATCTGCCGCGAGTCTGCGCCGCCAGAGAGTGTTACTTGCAAGTTTTTCGTCACTTCAGCAGTGCGCAACCGGGCCATGATGATGGCTGGCCACGATCGTCCTGCACCGAGGGCCTTGAGTCACATGTTCCATGACAAGCTCGATGGCTTCGTGGCAGGAATTGCTTCCAAGCGCAATTCTGCTCTCATCCAGTCTGTAGCACAAGGCGATCCTGACCGAGAGCAGGAATTGCGCGCCGAGCAAGAGGATAGAATCACCGCCTTACCGCAACAGAAATATTTACAACCACATCAATACCCACCTCCACCCCCAGGACCACCACCCTCTAATCGCTTCTCTGCCCAGGAAGAGTCGTTGCGTAAGCTTGAGGGCCGCGAATACGATGAGGAGGAAGATAGAGATTCCAAAAAGCGCGAGTTCCACTTCCCTCCCATCAACACCAAAGGCGAAGTGCCGCACTTCAACTACGCACCTGCCTCCCCAAGGAAGATCCCCGAGACAAGCCCGCGAAACTCGGATGTGCCAATACGGCCTCCAGAGCTGGCCCACTTGAGGACGACCAACCTCCCGAGCGCAGGTCAAACCCGTCCCACCAGCACGTTCGGCCCGCCTTCAGGCTTTGACTTTGGCTTCCCGGAGACGCCGACAGAGTTCCAAAAAAGCCTGATGCGCTTTGCTTTCCCCGTGCCCCATCAGATCGATGGCGGCTGGAGCGTCGAGTATGGCCGGCCCGACTTGGGATACATGCTGAAAGAATGGGCGACGGGCGGTGCCGACGGAAGAGGCATCCTCGGCAGGCGAACGGCGGTATTCGTGTGTGGGCCGCCAGCCATGCGTGTTGGCGTGGCAAACACTGTTGCCCGGCTTCAGGCAGCGATATGGGGTGATGACATGCTCGAGGAGATTTACTTGCACACTGAGAATTACGCCCTCTAAATCAGGGGCTTGTATTTGTAATGACTGGACGGAAAAGATACCACGGATGACAGCATTTTACATCCATAATAACGAGCCTTTTATTTCACTTCAAAGATCGATACGTGCCTGCTTCCGGTGTACGTTGTTGAACCTCAACGAGTTCATGCTTGTAGGGAAACCCATGAGACAGAAGGTCGGAATGAAGGAGGCAGACGTAGGCTGTATAGGTCGGGAGCTTGTTTGACCTTGATGTGTTTAGAGTCGTTGTCGTCGTGGTAACTCAGTGAGCCAATATCACAGCATGTTAAGCAGGTAAACCAGCGAAACTTATCACCAGAAACCCTTATGACAACAAGGCCACAGTAAGGTAGTTGCAAGGATGCAGATGATATCTCCATTGATGCATGGATAGGCGCCAGTGACAGCTTCCCCTCCCTGTGTTCATAGTAACGCCCCTTGTATGCGAGTTGCAAAACTGTAAAACATGGGGAACGTCGGAAATACTCAAGATTTAGCCACCCGGGCGCTAGGACGGTGTGTAGGGCTGAGTTTGGGTTGCTACCCTTGCAGGATTCAAGCCGGTGACATCGCGACCTCTACGGCCCTGCCATTCTCTTACAAAAAGGGCTGCACCACCCGTCGTTTGGCATTGCTGTTCGTTTTGATCTTCAACAGCTCCCACAGACATACACATTTTCTTTGTCTGTATTGATTCTTGAATACACTGCCCAAGACCGTCTTCATGTCTTCATCCGCGAATCACGTCAATCCACCATCTACTTCAACAACCACAATGTCGTCAAACAACTCTTCATCTCCAACCGACGCCAATGCCAAGGAAAATGGAATGTACGGCATCAGCATGGTCACCGCAACAGCCTACCTCCGCAAACTCCAGCGCGAAACTCCGCCAGAAGAACTCAGAAAAATGCTAGACAACATGGCGAAAGAACGCCGAGCTTCTCCCGAGGAGCGAGTTCGCAGGAAAGAAGCCAGAGCCCGCTTGGTGGCAGCGCGGGAGAGAGTGGAAGCCCACCGCGAGGAGCGGAGGGCTCAAAGAGAGCGCGACTTTGAGGCAGGAAATCAGGGGCCGAATGATACTTCGCGTCCTACGATGGAATCAACTGAAAGCCAGGCCGAGAGGACTGAGGATAGGATGCCTGAGACTGGTTTCTTTACTGGTTTCCGACTATCGCAACAGCTGGGCCACGGATATGTAGCTTCGGGGTCTGGAGACTATACTGTTCCGTTTGAGGCACTGGACGGATATAGCGAATACTTGCCTCAGAGTGCTGCCCTGTATGGATCGGACTGGATCCTTCCTTGGACGGACGTCCGCGAGGATGACTAAAGGGAATAAGGACAATTTCCTTCATTCCGACTTGTATTGCTACATCGGCATTCCTCTTATCGAGAATTCTGCTGGCGATGAAACATACAACGACCTTGAAGGGGCGGAACTCCCGCCCGGAAGCCTAGGTAGCCCGAAAGACTCAACACAATCATAAAGACAGAAAAGGACACTTCGGGTAAAGTTGACTGAGGTGAATGGGAGACGACACAGGTATGACTCATTTCAATAGGGTTGAGCAACGTGAAGATGTCGCTCATTTGCTTTACTTCAGGGACCAAGTCAGAAAACCTGCGACATCGGGTCAAGATATCGGGCTTGAACTCGCTGCGTCGCACACATGGTGCATCACATAGCACTACTAGCTACATTGATCGTCTACAAACATGCACAATTCAAATAATTCCCATTGGCTTTCGTGTGATTTGCCTTGCTCTTTGCTTATCTCTCTCTCAGCCGCTCGAAACACCGCTATCGCAACTGCGGATGTTTGCGCTCCGCACATTGACGATAGGGTTGAGAGCGAGAACACCGGAAGTTCTTGGCAGTGCGCCGGCCCCTCGCCCCAACCCAAGCATCCACATTCTTCATTATACAACATCTGATGATCGATTACTGGTTCAGTCAAGTGGATGACGCGATAGTTTGTTGCTAAATACTTTCCTTTGCTCTAATTCTACTAGCCCTGTCACTGCTATCTCTATTATTACTACTGCTATCCTTGCTGCTGTTCTTGCTACCGCTATGATTATTGTCTACTTCTTATGTATTCCACGCAGAATACCCATCGGAAAGCGCAGGGTAGTTATGATAATAGCTCTAGACTTTGTAATGGTAGCTCTAGGAAGGCAGTTAATACTCGGAATACTCGTCGACTGGTGTTTGATTTTATCGCCCACTGGCCAGACTTTTGTGATAAATCCCTTATTCCGAAAATCATCGGGGGGAATTCTAAGCCGGTATGGATACTTGGATCCTTTGCGCCCTTGAATTGACAGCAACGTCATTCCAGCATCCCACGGTGATCTGTCAGCAAACAGGGCAGACTGGAGAAAACCTATGCTTTGATTCGCCTAACGCCCCCGCGGAGATCTAATCAAGAGGCCGATAGATGGAGCAAATGAGCAGCATTGAAAGAAAAAGGGTCCATGCATCTCCCCACGGCGCCTATTACCTTACCGTGCTTACCTTAACCAGCTAACTGACCCCGCACATCTCCATCTTATCCAATGCTCTAATCATGACAGACAGGGAAGAAGAGGAGGAGGAAGAGGAGAAAGCTCAGCTTCCTTGTTGCCGGCACTAACGCTAGCCGAAAGTCTCAAACACGTATAAAAACGGCGATCGGACATTCTGTACTGTAGATTCCCCCTCATCCCAAGCGGTTAAAGTCAGCCTATTCCAAACATCTCGACTTCATTACATCCTTTACTCTTTTTTTTTCTACACTGATTACTGAACAGTTCATACGTCACTATACACAATGGGTCTGAAGGGAAGCTGTATGTGCAAGGCGATCAAGTACGAGAGTACTGGTAGGCTGGCCTGATTGCAACATCGTGTGAACCACGCTGATAAGAAGTAGAGGACCCTCAAGTCACCGCCCTGTGCCACTGCACAGATTGTCAAAAGGTATGAAAACCGTATCTCACGACTCTCATCAAGTCCATACATGTTGCTAATGAATTACAGTGGAGCGGCTCAGCTTTCACTTCCAACGCCGTCGTTCCTCGTACATCTTTCAAGGTCACCCAAGGTACGAGAGGCTCACCTGGGCTCATAATCTTCCCTAAATATGCACTAAACCCTGATCATCTAGGTGAGCCCAAGTTCTACGACATCACTGGCGACTCGGGCAAGAACAACAGGCACTTCTTCTGCTCCAACTGCGGGTCCAGTCTCTATACCGAGCTGGACTTGATGGCCGACGTCACGTGCATCAAGGCTGGTGGTCTTGATGAGGGAAAGGCGAGCTTGGAGGGGAAGCCCGCCGTCGAGTTCTACTGCAAGGATCGGGTCTCGTACTTGGTCGATGTTAAGGGTGCTGATCAGAAGCCCGCTTTCAGTTGAATGGTGAGACGTGTGCGGTATACATGTAGCTAAGATTCCTTTATAGGCGAGCATTGAAGTTGCGCGATGATATGAAATGAAGTAAACCAATCCTAGTATACCCAATTGTCTCCTATAGTTGGTGGGGTGAGACTTTCCCAAACTAACCTGTCCCATCTCAAAATCTCAGGCACAGCATTAGAACACCCTTCCCGTATACAAAACAACTGAAACCTTGAGGCTTCATTGCCACGGAATGTCATAGGGTCAAGACACCTGATCCACCTTTCTAGACTTAGCTGGCCGAACTTTGGTCGAACTCTGAAATTACCCTCGCTGTTAGAACATAGGGAAAGATGCAAAGAGGACTGTTCCTTTTCAAGCAAGATCTGACGCCCATCCAAAATCCACTCATAAACAGTTGGGCAGCGTGGGCACCTGACGAGATGTCGACATGCATTGCCGCCGGCCATGAATCTGCCCATCAAATCGGGGTTGGAACGATTACGACACGCGCAGCACCTGCAAAGTTCTAAGACTTCGGGACTGTGCCAGTGCCAAATGTTGCCCCGGTCGGAGGGGTTTTGAAAGCAGATACAGTATCCCTGTTCGAAGGCACGCATGAGAAAGGTATCGCCAAAAGCCACGTGAGGGCATAGAAAATGACTGAGCGGCTGTAGCCCCCGAAGAGATTGTTGAAGACGCTCTTTGGTGAGCACCTCCCCTCGACCGATCTTGCAGATGGGGAGTTTCCATCGTGCTATCAATAGAGGTTGCTGATAGTATTTGATAATACCGTGCACCCAAGTCCCACGGGACATGTAAATACCAGGGGCCATTCCGCCACCAAGCTTGAACACCGGGGCGCATAGCTGGCATTCAAATAATTGAATGTAATAATCATCGGAGTCCAATCTTGTTGTAAGTTTGTCCCTGTGCATCTTTTTGAATGACTGCTGATAGTGTGGGCAGATGATTAGCTTCCCTTCCCGTGGGATGCACAACTGGGTTTCTGGAGTCGACATTCCATCCGAGAACCAAGATCTCAAGTGCTTCGTTCTGCAATATAGGCAGAACAAGGCGTCGATACAGATTAAACCTTTGTATCTTCTCCTCGGCGCACGCAAAGCGCAGTCTTTGCAGAGAACCCCCCTTTGGACACGCTCTCTAAAATCTTGTTTGTCTGAGTATGAGAGCTGCCTAACGTCAAATCTCATCAGCATCTGTCTCTTTTGTTGAATTTGTCCTTTAATAGAGGCCTCCTGTTTCTTCGAATCTGCCAGGCGCAAGAACAGTAGGCAGGCCATCAAGACAGTCATCAATCGTGATATGAGGGACTTTCCGACGTCCTTGCTTTCGGGCTCTGCAGGTGAGTCCTTACTATGATATCTAGCAAAGGTTCGGTGGGAAAAGGCGTGCAAAAAGATTGCCGAAGACTGTCGAAAAAAGTAAAGATCATCTGGAGATAAGAAATCCATTATTTCAAACAGGAGTTCTGTTGGAGGTCGGTGCAAGATGGAGGTCTGCGTGCGAGTCTGGCTTCGTCTGGGTGCAAAGCCAACCCATGGCCCGAAGGCAGGAGACCCTGTAACGTAATAAGAGCAGAAGCGGATCTCGTCATCCCCAACTGGCTCTACAAGGTAGCGACATTAGGTTCTCGAGTCAAGTATTGGTTATGTATGACCATAGTCTTGATAAACCTGTGAAGCGACTTCATTACCATTTAAAATCACGAAGAAGTCACGACGACATGAATAACGGCCAGCAGTGAGGAGAGATAGAGGGAGAATCCATTCGCTTTCAGTGCCCGTCGTTGAGGCAAGTCACTTACCTCCTTTGATCATGAGGAATTCATCAGCAAATTTCATCGATCTCCCAGATCGTTGTTCAATGGAGGATAGCAAGGCTCGTCCAATGGGTGGAGGGGAAGCATCATCGTCATCAGTGTCCCTTTGCCAATTGGAAGCTTGCAGCGAATAAACATGGGTCAAAGGAGGGTAACAAGAAGGTCTTACGTCTCCCGGGTGTACTTCAGCTTTGATGAGACGGAGTGAAAGGGTAAACAGTGCATGAGATATGTGTGTTGATGAAGAAGCCCTAGGAAATGTAAGATACTCCAGTCTCAAGTTGGATGAACAGTGTATAAATTTATGAAATGGATAATACAGATTAAGTCCCAGAATCAGCAAAGAGGTATGAGTGGAATCAAATTCCAGGCTGGTGCACCATTGTTATGTACTATCTGGTCTCCCCTGTTGTAGTCCACTGGTAATGGCACCCGTTATTCAAGGAACAGGCTTTAATTTCCATAAGCTTTTATCACTAGTGAAGAGCTTATCCTAGTGCAATCTTGCTCTCTTGGCTCTTCCAGATGACCTGTCATTTCGTGAGTATCATGTTTCAACATAGCGCAGGTAGAAAGCTTACCGCATTTCAGTGGCCCCCTGATTCTTCAACTCCACCTCCTCATCCCATTCATAGTCGTCCCTCCCCTCCTTGCCAGCGCCACGGAACAAAACTTTGACTTCGAGCTTCTTATCAAATCTCTTATACGCCTTGGGAGCATCATCGAGGTCGTACTCTGCCGTAGCAATGAAACCAGGTCTAGCCTGTCCGCTCTCGACCAGCTTCACCAGTGCAGCAAACGTCGGCTGCCCCTGAACAATACCGCTCTTCATCGTCAGCGCCTTGATCCAAAAGTCACTCATTGGCAGACTGAGGTTCTTCTTCATCTTATCTGCATTGGGCGCGCCCGCGCTCTTCTCCTGGGCCCAGTAGACGCCCGGTATCCCGATCCCGCCGCCAACGGAAGTGACAGCGATGGCCTCACGCAGAATGTAATCTTGCTGCGGCTTCAGCTCGGCATTGACACACTCCTGCCCGCAGCAGTCAACGCTACGGTTCACGCCGCCGGGACGGAGAGCCAATATCTGCTCCGAGGCCGAGGCACCGCCCTTGGTAAAGTTGATGGGAACGGCACCGATGCTGGCGGCTTTGGCTAGGCGCTGTGGAACGTGGTCAACGACGTAGACTAGGCTAGCACCGCGAATGATGGCGCTATAGGCGCATAGCAGGCCCACAGGACCGCCACCAAAGACAGCCACGGAGTCGCCTGGCTGGAAGCCCGACCAGTTCAGCCCTTCCCATGCGGTGGGGAAGATGTCGCTGAGGAAGAGCCACTCCTTGTCGGACAGCTTCTTAGGAATCTTGATGAGGGAGCTGTCTGCGAAGGGCACGCGGGCGTACTCGGCTGGAATCAAGGTTAGTTTCTTTCTATATCTTTGTAGTATTGAGTGGCGCAGACACTCACCTTGGAGACCACCTAGATCGCCAAAGTCTTTACCAAGACCGAATCCACCAAGCTGAGGGAAGATCTGGTTGTCAGTGTCGATGACACCGTCTTCGGGAAGGCCAAAGACGACAACGCGAT
The DNA here is from genome assembly GCF_011075155.1 of Colletotrichum scovillei. Lineage (NCBI taxonomy): Eukaryota > Fungi > Ascomycota > Sordariomycetes > Glomerellales > Glomerellaceae > Colletotrichum > Colletotrichum scovillei. The sequence continues at coordinate 1,185,821 of NW_023336264.1, forward strand.
CACCGACTTGCAGATTGTCAACGGCATCCCCTACCTCCTCGACAATTCCCATAGCCTCGTGACCTACTGGGTAGGGCACTTCGGCGCTGGACATGATGCCATGGTAGATGTGAAGGTCAGTGCCGCAGATAGCAGATGTGGTAATGCGGACGATGGCGTCTTCGGGCTCCTTGAGACGCGGGAGTGGGATGTCTGCTTTGACAGCCATCTCATAGGGTTTGCCTTCCCAGACCACGGCGCGCATGGTCTTGGGACGTGAGGTTTGATGATTGGTCATGGTTGTTATTTTTGAGGAACTGGGAATGGTATGAGAGACAAAGCTCAGTGATTGCTCTGTCAGGTATCCTCCTTTGTGGACATCTTTATAGATCTTTGCCGTGAATGATCGAGAGACGGTTTGTCAGATGCTCATTCTTTCCTCGGCGAAGATGGGTACCATTCAGAACCGAATCGGACATATCTGACCCCTTTGTCGACCCCATCATCCCCGACTTGTCATTTCGGTGGCGGAAAATGTCACCTGAGTATGAATAGCCAATTCCCCAGCCCAAGCCTCGTCATCTGGGCAACGGTCATCATCGAATATGCTCGATGTAGAAAGGCAACTATGCCAAGAATGGACCCCGTGAAGCTGCTTTGAGTACGATTTATCCAATTCACCTTAGTCAGACGTCTAGCAAAAGCTGAACGGAGGTTCTTCCTTGCCCAAGATGGTGCGCAGCCTGTATTCGATATCACGTAGGGCTGACCGTGTTACCCCGGCGGCTCTTGGTCTCAGGGGTTGTGGTAAGCTGACAGCGACCCCTTCCATGCCAGGGCGCCCAGCAACTACGCATGAACGACTGACGGCTCTTACCCCTGTCGATATTCGATTGGAAAGTGTGTACGAGAAGGGGCTGAAGCTGACATGAAGGTAGCCACTTAAGGCATGTGAGCTCATCTCAATCCTGCTTTGGGTAAAGACATCAATGATAAGTCAAATGGGAACAGTCTGTCTCGGGAGGGGTGAATGTGCATTCGAAGGTGCCCGCAGTAACTTAGGTGTCTATGATACAGGTAGTATTACAAGAATGGAGTCAATTGCATTCCTCTGGGTCGGAGACTGAGTGCACGACAATGGACTTCATCTCATTGGAAGCGCTTAGGCTTAGAAACGAACGCGACCCTTGGTGAAAGCCAAGGCGAGCCAACCAGCAATCAGAGCAAGGCCACCAATTGGAGTGACGGGACCGAGGAACTTAAGATCAGGGTTGAGGATAAGGGCGTAGATGCTACCGCTGAACATGGTCGCGCCGGCGGTGAAAAGACCGGCAGCGAGGGGGTTGGATCGAGCGATGAGAATGGCAACGGAGTGGACGAGCTAATGATTTTCCTAGGGTCAGCTACTGATCTCACTGATAATGATAAGTGAAATAAGATGAGCGCAACTCACTTGATAGTGAGCGGCGGTGGACCAGCTGGCAATCTTTGCGGGATCAGAGATGCGGTTCTTCAGGCCGTGGGCTCCGAAGGCTCCGAGACCGACGGCGGTTGCGCCGAAGATGGCACCGACTCTCCAAAAGGCCTGGCTGCTCATTGTCTCTGTTTCCTCGGCGGTGGTACCGGGGTGGATATTTCGTGATGGCAAGAGCGAGGTCGTCTCGTTTGCTTGAGCGCTGGACATCGGGGACGTGAGACGAGAGTGAGATGTGAGATGAACTGTTGAAATTCGGTGGTTCACTTCTGAAAGTTACGTGATGGGCCGGTGGGCTGAGAGCGCGAAACACCGAAGAGCGACCCCTTGGCATTTGCTTAGATAATCAAGCTGCAAAGCATTGCCAGCTGGTCCCGACCGGCGCAGTACTAGAACTTGGCGACAGGTTTAAAAGGGAACACTGGAACAAGGAAGGGGAAAGGACCTCTTGTCTGTCTACCATTATACGGAGTACAGCAGGGTCTTTTCTTAGCCGGCTCGGTTGGTTCGGGCTTGGTATCATTTGAATGCCGGGCCGGTATCTGTGGACTCGGAGGTCTTCCGTGCGGAGCTCCCGCCTGCGGGTTGAGCTGTCAACTCCACCAGGGCACGATTCCACCCACACTAGGGCAATCTCTGGCTCGCGTCTTCAACAATTCATATGGTCTGGTGGTGTAGTTGGTTATCACGTCAGTCTAACAAGTTGAGACTCTCTCACGATAATCTCACTGTTCACTGAAGGTCTCCGGTTCAAGTCCGGGCTAGATCATCGTACTGGGCGATTGGTTTAGTGGTATAATGACCGCTTAGCATGCGGTAGGTCCTGGGTTCGATTCCCAGATCGTCCATTCTTTTGTCGAAATCGGGGGCTGAACTTCAAGATTGTGTAGTGATGTTTTTTTTGACGTCGTGGTAGTGGTTTCCGTGGGTGTAGGTGAGCGGCTACTCTATTTGGAGACAAATCTTTTCCCCATTGAGGAGTCTTTGTCATACTAGTGGAAATGCTTGGACCGAAAAGTTTCTGAGTGGAAGAGACATAAGGGGAATAAGACAATCTGCCAGCATTCAACTCGAATTGATAATGAGAGACAGAGGGCAATAACACCATGGGTGTCCGTGAACCAGAATATTGAGGACATTGGTGCCCACTGACATTGTGGACCAGTCCGTACTCAGAAGGCTCTAATTGGTTCGGGTTTGGACTGCCATCGACTGTCCAATCGCTCACTTTACAGTACGTGCAGGGATAAATACGACGGACGCTAAGACAGGCGATGAGCTTCTTCGAGGCGTGTCACCCAGTGACGATCAGACATATCCGGACTGTGGATGGCGTTGCAAATGAAAACATTTCATTGTTCTGCTGAAGTGATGCCTGAACATTCGAGGCAAACGTAGAATGTTGCATATTTATAGCTATTACATGAACAACGTCGGCTTGCATCATCTCTTTATGGGATTTCACTTTGAGTTCGACCAATCATCAGACGAACCGTCCAACGAAACCACCTTTGGACGTACGGACATTACGAGATCTCACTAGCAGCCCACGATATACGCGTATTTCGAATTCTGTTCGGATGACCCTGCCTTCACGGTTTCTTCAGATATTTGACGCAGGACAGCTGAGTATAAATCTCTGATCATCTTGAACTTCTTCTCGCGAAATCGGCGTTCTCTAGTAACCACAAACCCGTCAGAATCATGCACTGCCGCTCATTCCATGAAGTCGAGCGAGCTGGAAAGGCGTCTTCGGTCGCACAGTGCGTGGTCCAAGAATATGCTTGTTAGCGGGGCTTGAGATTGGACCGAGGCTTTAAAGGAGTCTTTCTGCCCTTCCCGATCATGTTTCTGGTAATAATTCATTCAATCGCTTGATTTCTCTCTTGCCTCTTGAAGCCATTCCATCTCAGTGTATTCGCATCAGACGAGCTGCTTTTGCTTCACATTCGCCCGAAACTCGGGAGTGAAAGCCCCTCGAGGAACATCGGCAGTTTTAATTACGCCACTTCGCCCGCTTGTCACCGGAAGCTCTTGGCAAAATGCGCCAGCGGACACCTCATCGAAAGTCGAGATTTGGATGCAAAGAGTGTAAGCAACGTCATGTAAAATGCGACGAGTCCCGGCCGGCATGCGTCAACTGCACGACTGCTCTCAGGAGATGCTCATATCTCGACACTGAGGCGGCAGTACCATCATCATCCACGTTCTCGTACCAATGTCCAAGCCCAGCAACATCAATAGGGTCATCAATAGCAAGCCCGGCGGTTCCCATCAGCCCGGAGCAAGCGACTTGCCGTAATAGCCATGTGCCGACAGAGCCATACGATCTCCGGCACATGGAGTTGCTATACCATTTCGAGCATAACTTGGGCTACAGCCAAGGGTTCGGCGATACTCTCACGCGACAAAAATACCAACAAATGTCACTAAAGCAAGCTTTCCGGGTGCCATTTTTGATGGACGAGCTTCTAGCTATAGCTGCAGCACACAAGAGCACTTTGCCGGGAGAAGATCAGGCTTTCTATCGCAGCGAAGCAACTCGCTTACAGACGAGAAGCCTTTCACGTTTCAAGGTGGCTGACGGCGATCTGTCTGATGAAGACTTCCTTACAGTATTCCTGTTTTCCACCTGGCTCGGTCAACACGTTCTCTTCGACACGTTCTCGATCCCCGCTGATCTTCCAGTCACTCTGGATAAGCTAGTCCACTGCATGGGCCTCCATCGGGTCGTCCGGAGCGTCGTAGGGGGCTCGTGGGACAGGCTCCGGTGTCACTTTGATACCCATCTAGGTGCAGGGAGCCGCTTCGTGCAGAACATGATAATCAGAAGAGAACGGTACGAGACTGGCAACGAGTGTAAACATCTGCTGCGCCTCTTTGAAGCGAGCGACCTCAACGATGCGTCCAAGGCAGCGTGCCAGGAAGCAGTCGAGCACCTGCAGCTCATGTTCGACATTCATCGCAACACGGACATACCTGCGGGTCGGCGGTACAGCACTGTACAGGAGTGGTCAATTCGGGTTCCAGCCGAGTATGTCAGCCTGCTCGACCAAAGACGGCCCGAGGCGCTGGTGGTGCTGGCATATTGGGGCGTGTTGATGCATAAGGCGAGAGACTGCTGGGCGTTCGGGACCGCGGGACAGAACCTCGTAAGGTCCATTGCAGCTCATCTTGGGTCGTATTGGGGGGAGCTATTGGCGTGGCCAAAGGAGATGACAGAAGCCCCTGTAATTTCGATATCAGGCCCAACTTGAGCCCGTCATGAATAAAGTTCCGTGAGGCGAGTGATGGGGATTAGTATCCAAGAATCAGCTTTCTTCACCCAGTGTGAGGCGTGGAACCAGGCCGGATAACCGCTATCTTCATCCTGTGCTCGATTGTGCCATGCTACATCTGAACTTGGATGCTGCCAACCCCACGAGGTCTTACTTTAGCAGCTGCACATCCCCACCTATCAAAGACTCACGCTGCATTTCTCTTGAATGATGGTAACAAAGGACCACTGAATAAGCTACATGTAGTACGGGGCAAGCTCGTGGGGCGGGATCATGCTGGCTTCGGCACGATCTGGGAGGGTCCGGCCTATGTGTTCCCAACAAGGAGTGAAGCAGCCTGAGTATTCGCCAGCCCTGCCTGGAAGATCAGGAGAAGCGTGATTGCATAATTCTACCTCTGCTGCAGTTCCTCACCCAAAGTATAATGCACTAATTCGGTACAACGACACCATCCAGGCCCTGGGAGGCCAGACCGATGTACCTCTACGTGACAGTGCCATGCTCGCTCATAGAGACTTGGTAGTAGCAGCGAATGAATACACAGATGAGATATTGCTTGCAGAATATAAGGATATGTGATTTAGGGTTCTCAAGTAATATGTACATGTTTCATTTCCTTGCAACATCGAACGTCCATACTTCAATGGCCTCAGACCAATCTTCACGCCGTATTGACATCTGGCTCAGGTTCATCATGATGGACTTAGTGACTAGTTCCTTGCCCAGAAAAGATCACAGAAAATCTTTCTCAGACGGAGTCATGCCTGTGCCCACTTATGGTGACTTGGCTCGCGGGGAAAGATTCACCTTCATCTCTGTCTTGTGCCAGGTAGTAAACATCTTTTGCCTCCCTAACCAGCCTGCACTATCAGCGTGTAACTTCATGTCAAAGTTCCACACGACGCGGGCAATGATTGTCCGGATCTCGGCATAAGCCAGACTATGAAGTTGATCAGTCACATTCACTCAAAGGAGGAGTCTGAGACCTACTTCTTTCCAATACAGTTCCTTGGCCCGAATGAGAACGGCTGGGCCGCTAACTTCTGGTCCGACTCAAACTTCTGGTCTCCGAGCCATCTCTCGGGATGAAACTCGTCGTGCTTACTGAAGTGAATCGGCGATCGGTTGATGGCCAGGTGGTGAACGCCGACTGAGTACCCGGCAGGGACGAACTGTCCACAGACCATTCTTCCGCCATCAGGGACCACGCGAGGAAATGTTCCAGGACCAGGAGGTCCTAGGCGAAGGGCCTCTTCGATGGCAGCGTTAAGGTAGCTCAGCACAGCTGTGCTCTGGATGGTGATGTCGTCTTCGTTCTCGAAAGTGTTACGGATCTCCGCAGTGAGCTTGGCCAATGTTTGCGGGTTCTCGCAGAGGAGATAGGTGGCTGCGGTCAGACCCGTCGCTGTAGTCTCACTGCCAGCGACGATGAGTACCTGGGCAGCGGCATAGATCTCCTCGGTTGACATGCCCTTCTCATCGCTCCCTTGCAAAATGTAGTACACTATGGATCCCGTCAGCGACCTGCCTTGATTGAAGTTAGCAGATGTGAACCTACTGAAGTCGGGACGATCGGTCTCTTGCTCAAGACGGCGGTTCACACGCTCAACACCAAATTGGAACTGTGCAACTCTCGTCTTGATGAGGCGGCGGGGAATGAGAAGCAGAAGCATCTCAGACAGCGGTGACGGGAATCGACGGGCAGCACGGAGGTAGGTCCCAGCCTGAAAGATATCAAAGACAGCATGCAGCCACCAGTGCCACTTAGCATCGCGCAGACAATAGAAAGGCTCGCCAAAGGCTAAGTCACCAATAATGTCAAAGGTGGTGAAGTTGTACCAGGAATTCATGTCCACGACAGCCGCGGATTCTGCGCTCCCACTGGACGCCTGACCGTGGAGCTTGTGAATGAGAAGCTTGACATAGCCGGTGATGACGGACTCTTGAGCCTTGAGGGCCTTGTCCGAAAAGGCAGGATTCTGGAGCCTGCGCATACGCTTGTGGCCGGCATCGTCGGCTGTGAGGATATTCTCGACGCCGTTGACATTCTTGTTCCACCACTGAGCGTCTTTCTCAAAGTTACCTGTACCCTCCTTGTTGGGAAAGCCTGCGTAGGCGTTGCGTTAAAATGATTGAGCGCCAAGATGATGCTGATCCCTCTGAACATACCATATATCGTTTGCCAAGCCTGACCAGAAGTGTATGACAGCTCGCCGGGGGCGATACGGACCACCTCTCCGTACTTCTCGTGCCACTCCTTGACCTTCCAGTGGCTCACACCGCGAACATCAAAGAATAGATAGTACGCCCTCGTCACACCGGCGAGCTTCGGACCGGGGTAGCGGCTGAGTGGGTGTAGGAAGGCATTGTAAACGCACTTTGCCACTACTCCCAAGAATGCCTGCAAAGTGCCCTGAATCAGTAGTCTGGCTCTGCCAGTCCCAGGATCACACCTACTGCGAGAGCTAGAAGTCCCCAAAGCGCCATTTTTACCGCCTTGGTCAGTTGTGGTTGTAAGACCCCGCTGGTCGTATTTATTGCTTGCGAGGGGTTGTTGATGAAACAAATGGATCAAAAGAGCAACACGACAAGGCGAGTCTCCCACGAGAGGGCACGGGGGTTCATACAAGGAGTAAATCGGGATGTGGAAAAGACGACATGGCTACCCCAAAGGTCCTCAAAGGGGGGCGATTGTTCGACGATATGACGCATCGCGGTACTCGTCGGATCGCTTTACGCCCGCATCACGAGTCAGATGGTAAGTCCCTATCAAGGAAACAAACCGTATGTACGCGGTCCAATTGTACTTATCTTTTCCAATTAAGCAATGCTTAAACTTTCAGTCGATGTGTTCCACTGTTAGCGTAACTCCACGGCCGAAGCATTGAGAATGGGAGCGGATAAGCCCGAAGGTGTTTGAGCTTGCTTCCCTTCTTGGCAGGCCGACGTCGATGCTCATCTTGGCTTCTGGGGTAATCGTGGAGTGTGCCCTGACTCGTCGACAGTCCAGGTTAATTTATTATACTTTGACCGAGTGCCGGGCCCGGTTTATCGTGCCGATATGGGTAGATACCAAAAGCTTCGATTTGTGGAGTCTTCCTCACTTAGAATGACAAGATTGCATTACTGCGATCCGAGCGGCAAGCTCCCAGCAAGGCAAGCCTCCAACGGTCGTGCCATTGTGCTTAGTCAATGAGATAGTGTACGTAGAATTCTATAGCAGTCGTATAAGTAACTGTAGCTAACTCCGTGTATTGATTGGCAACAAGATACACCTGTTTCGAAACATCCCTATAACAAGGCCTTCGAGCGGGCAGTCTGGCTTATCTCCCCCCCACTCCGACCTTCAGACAACCCAGCCGTGCAGAGTCCTGGGTGTCGGAACACTCCTTATGGCCATCGGGTCATGTATGCGAACTAGTGGAGATTGAGAGTCGAGTTTTCTTGGAATACGCAGCTGTGGGAAATTTAGAGTAAAGGGCTGCTCCGAAAACGAGTTCGTATAAAGATTACGCGTGCCCCTCACATCAGACTCTCGGTTGTATCAATGTCCGTATGGAGCCCTTCAGAAGGAGGCAAGAAGCTATAGTGACCGGGACGTAATCTGACCAACAGATATCCTAGATGTAGTCCCTCTACATGCGCGGATAGAAAAAGAGTAGGATGTGACTAAAATGTATTTCATTCTGATGTTCACCATGACTTGACTCGGTCTCGTAGAGGGCTCCCGCCGGCATGCAACCGCCATCAGGCGAGCATCGACCTTGGAAACCGTGCTGCCGTCGTGGAGCGTCCAGGATCCCCTGGTCGGTCCAAGTTATCACGAAACTTGACAGGCCTATGCCACACATTTACCTTGCAATCCCACGAGTCGACGACTCTGAACCCCAGTATCAACAACCGCATCAGACGAACCAATGAGCTAGGCAAGAGTCGTCACCTACGGATATACCCCGACGGCGTTGGGATGGCAAAGTTGCGGGAGCTGAGGGGCTATTATAGTGATTGCTGTCGCGGGGTTTAGGTTGAGACATGTGATATAACACCAGCTAGATCGTCCGGGAGTTCTGCTGAGCTGCTTTCGCCCTCGCTCTTTCGCCTCGACTTTTGCCTCTCACCTTACTTTGTTCCAATCACTACGTCCTGCGCCGCAGTATCAAATTCAATATGGGCGAAATGATCATGTCAAATGAGCCCTGGGACTTTCTGAACTCCGTCTTGCGGTTCAGGGACGACGATTCCCAATTCTGGTGGGACAAGACAGGGCGCATGTTTTCCAAGCTCCTGAAATACGCCGGCTACAGCGCAGGAGACCAGTACCGTGAGCTCAATTTTTACTCCCTCTTCGTCGCCCCTGAGCTCGGCCCCTCACCAGACTGCCACGGCAATCAGAAGATGGAGAAGTCCTGGAACACCAGACTCTACTCCCATTGACTTCAGTTGGGAATGGGGCCGCGACAATCAAGCTGTCATTCGTTACTCTTTCGAGCCCATTGGCCTTCACGCTGGCACAGAGCTTGACCCTCTCAACAGACACGCAACAAACGACTGGATCTTCAAGCTTCAGCAACAAAAGCTGGTTCCCAACCTGGACCTGGAATGGTACAACCACTTCACAAGACAAATCCTGCCCCATGGTACGCGGACAAAGACCGTGGACTGCTTCATCGAAGAGACAACGCCAAAGGCAGGCACAGTAGTGGCCCTCGACATCGAGAAGAGCGGACCCGTCATGAAGATCTATATCTATCCCGGGCTCAAGGCTGAAGAGCTCGGCATCACAAACCTCGAGCTCGTGGAGCAGTCTATTCGTAGCCTCCCGACCGACCAGTTCAAATCACTCGGTGCCGAACCCCTCCTGGAGTTCCTTAGAGAAGGCACAAAGAAGTACAGCTTCGAGACGGGCATCCTCGCCATCGACTGCCTTGCACCGAAAGACGCTCGCATCAAGGTGTACATCAGAGCAAAGCATACAACCTTCGAGTATATGATGGACTGTCTGACCCTCGGAGGCAAGCTCGATATGTCGGGCGAGGCGATTGACGACCTCAAGGACTTTTGGAAGACCTTCCTGGCGGACGCACCAGATGTTCTCGATGATGATGCCCCCGGACGTGCATCACCGGGCTTCTACTACACCCTCGGATGTGGTAAAGCGATCTCACCAAAGGTGTACATCTCTCCCAACTATTTCAGCAAGAATGATGTAGATGTTCTTGCCCGCCTTCGCAAGTTCTTCTCTACCCGTCGGTCGGACTCAATGATGGACAACTACGAACAAGCCCTGAACGATATCTTGTAAGATCCTCTCAATCCACTCATCGCTTGCAATTGCTAACGAATCTCTTAGTGGGCGCAAAACTCTGGAAACTCGTTGTGGCAGTCATTACTATGTTGGATGTGCTCTGGCCAAGGGCCAATTAAGAGTGGTGACGTATCTCAGCCCCCAGTCATTTGACTGCGAGAAGGACATGATTCAGGCTCGGAGGCCATGATAATGAGTGATGAGATACTTAGCTGTGGCATGGTAGTGTAGCTTTCCTTTATGACTTGATATCCGATATGGTTTATGATGTTGATCGTTCCTATTTGCTCATTGTTCTAAGTCGTTTGTAGCATGAATTTGCATGTCGTAAAGTCCGAGCTTCCCGTCGGGACGAACGTTTGGTCCGTGTCTAGAAGTGGTGTTGAATTTGGTTTTTTAAACTCCGCGTTATCTGCACGATGGCAGCGTACAACGTCGTATCACTTCTTGGCAAAACGCTGACAGGCAGAAAATTGACTGGGTTCATAAATTACCACACGTGTGACGCAAACAGAATGGGACTCTACGAGAACAGAGTTCGCTGTCATCATGTCACAGCTCGCAGGTTTCAAACTCTATAAATTCTTGCAGGGAATCTACGTCATTATTCTATTCGTCGTGGGAGTTCTATCTATGTTCTCCCCGTCGGGGCGCTTAGCTCTATCGCCGCCTTTTCCAACAAATCGCACGCTCTCTTGGCACCACCCTGTGCATTGAGCTCCTCTCCAATTCTAGTCGCATTCTCCTTGTAACTTGTCTCATTGAGCACCTTGTGCACTGCATCGCGAACCTGGTCCACTGAGGGAGTATCGGTCTTCAGATCAATACCCGCACCAACCCAAGTCACTCGCGCAGCTGTGTCCTTCTTGTCCTCCGAAGTTCCGGCGCAGACGAGAGGGACGCCGTGTGAAAGGGCCTGCGTAACACTGCCATATCCACCATTTGTTACGAGCAGACGGCAGCGTGGAAGGAGGAGGTCATAGGGAACCCAATCCGCGATACGGACGTTATCCTCGATCTTGACCTTATCGCGGATCTCGTCGGCGAGTTTTGATGGCACAACCAGCAAGTGACTCTTGTCGTCTTGAAGCGCTTTGATGGCGGGAATGATAAGTGAGGTCGGGTCCATGGCAAACGTGCCCTGTGTGATTCCAATAATGGATTTGGCGTCGAGGACATCTTGCCACCATGTTGGCACACCAACACTTGCACCGGCAAGACGTGTAACCAGAGGTCCGACATAATTAGCCTGAGGAAGAATAGGCTCGGGGCCCTCCTGGAATTCCAAGGAAGGGCACGAAGCCTGGATGTGGAGGAAAGGACTGTAAGAATACGTGTCTGTGACTTTGAGGGCAGGTAATCCGAGCTTTTCTCTCTCTGGGTTGATCGTAGGCAGGACCAGTTGTGGTTGACTGATGAGCAGTCCCAAAGCAGATTGAGCAGCATGCTCGATGGGCTCGGGCCCTATGTCGGGCAGATACAACGGGACAACCCCCAGAGTTGCGTAATGAGGAATCTCGCCCAGCTCGTAGAGCGCTGCGACACCTTGAGGCAGAGCGTCGGTGAGAACAAAGTCCGGCTTGAACGTCTTGAGGACACGACGGATATCAGCGACTTGTGCCGTAACTCGCCCTAGGAACATGACTTCTGCCGTCTCGGCCATGTCTTTCGGATTAGCGCCCTCTAGGTTGGCATCTACTTTCACTACCTCCTCCGCGGCAACGAATTTCGCCCCCGATGCAAGGACTCGCTGCTCTTGAGGTGCTATGGTAGTCCAAACGACTTCATGGCCACGTTCAACCAGCTCCCTGGCGACGGCCTGCATTGGCAAAACATGGCCGGTAGCGGAGAAACAATGCAACAAGAATTTGAGCGGTTGACGACTTTTCTTGGTCGTGACCGCAGCCGTGGCCGTTCCGTCTGGTGTTGAAAGGTGCATTGCGTTCACGGGGCGGTGAAGTTGAACAGTGCTATGGTGATGATCTGTTGGATTTGGTGATTGGACGGACGAACACCTAGCGAATTCAGTTGGCATTGCAGCACGGAACAGAGACACAAAATTATTGCATCTAGCAGGTATTATGAATCTATCGATATACCTCAAACTCTAAAGCTCCTGATTCGTCCATCCGTGTCGATTTGTCAATACTAATTCAACACACGCCTAAAGGATAAGATCAGTCGTCATCGACCCATAGCAAGGATAATTCCAGATAGCTATCTTGACATTATCTTTGCAGAGCGCTGATTGAAAAGTCCCATGCGGGTCGAGATACGACGTTACAAACTCAATTATTACCCCGGACACTGGGAACCCACACGCATGAGTCGGCGAGCATCACGAGTCATTGACATGTTGATGGAGTTGATAACGAGCCGGGGGCAGTTGGGGTAGGCAACCCGGCAGTTGCAATGGAGTCTACCAGCGGAGAGACATTTGGAGGTTACGAGTAAAAGGGTCAGCGACACCGCGCTGCTTGCACCAATGTGCCAACAAGCTTTACTGCATCCTTCACAGATCTGTCAAAATGTCCCGAGCTATCGATAAACTTCCCGCTCCTGCAGAGGGCCGCTCGATGAAAGTTGTTGGACTTGGTCCTAGCCGGTAAGAATTATAGCGAAAGCGCAATATCAAGGTTTGGAGACACTTCACTCATCTATTTACCAGTACTGGAACCCTCGGTTTATGGCAAGCATTGAAGACTTTGGGGTATACCCCCTTCCACATCTCAGAGCTCCTGCCGTACGGCTTTCAGCAGATGAGAGCACTTCAGGAGGCTATCATTGCCAACGATAGCGACAAGCCATTTCAACGAGCTGAGTTTAACAAACTTTTCGCCGGTTATGATGTAAGTTCAGAAGCACCGACTTTGAGAGCTGGGCAGAGGAGCTTATTTGATACCACACACTTTTAGTGCATCGTCGAAAGTCCTTGCTATCTTTGTCCCAACATCATCAAAGAGTACCTCAAAGACCCGGATGTTAAATTCATCTTGACGGAGCGTACACCGGAGTCATGGGCCAAGTCAATTGCGGGATCCCTCGGAGCCTATCATGCAAAGCTAGCGAAGCCGCCGTTGTCAATTGCCAGATACTTTGACAGCTTCATCTGGGAGCTGACTGCACTATTCAAAGCCATGACATACAGATGGTCTGGCGGCCTGGAGCCTAGTGACCCTGGATTTAATGAAGCACTTTCCAAGAGCTATGTTGAGTAGTGAGTTATCATCTTGCGCTTCACAATCACTATAAGCAGATGCTGACGATTGCAATAGCTTAGAGAGTGTGAAAGCTCTTGTGCCTGCTGACAAGCTTCTGATCTTGAACCTTGAAAAAGGATTCGGCTGGGAAGAGATCTGCACGTTTTTAGGGAAAGACATTCCCGAAGAACCTTACCCGCGCATTAACGCCATGTCCGACTTTCATGTTGCCGCAGAGATGGTGGTCTCTCCCGCAATCAAGAAGACAATGCGAATTCTCACTTCGTCAGCGGTTGCTATTGCTGGTGTGGGCATTTGGTACTGGCAGAGAAAGAGGTAGCACCCAGTTCCTCAAGCCGGGGGGCTTTTTGCGACAACTGTGTAGTCATCAAGTACTTCAACAAGATCAGTGATACCCATGAAATAGCTACGGGGTGTGTAACTCAGATTTCTGGGATTCCAGGGTGGTATAACAGCAGCATCCTTGAATAATTGATCGAAACTGCGTCGTCCAATTGTACTGTACCACTGCCTTGATTCCACGAGAGTGGGAACATCACTTAATCTCATCTACAAAGGAGTCAGAGGTCATCAGAAATGATATCCATATATTCTTGCCTGTTCGAAAACCAAAGGCGGCAACTGGCCAGTCTTGGAGTCTATCTGGGACCTTTGGGGTCGTAGGCCGAGACCTCAACTTCGAGCCGCATACCGGGTTGCCCAAGCTTTGAGGCCCCAATACCTGTAAGAATTGGCGCGTGGACAGGAGTCCACTTCTTCATGTTCTCTACCATTCGGCCAAGGCCATCTTCAGTCCAGGCCTCGTCAAGTGCATACAACCGGATACGGAAGACTTGTGACCATCCTTGGCCGCCAGCTTCCTTTAGGGCAATGTCAACATTCTCAAATGCTTGGTCGATCTCCTGCATGAGGTTGCTGGGAACCTCCCCGGTCCTCGAGTCCCAACCTCCTTGAATTTGGTTCAGTAAGCGATATGGTTGCACATTATATACACCTTGCTTGCAATTACCTTGGCCAGATATTTCAATGTTATCCCCCACCCGGACTGCTTGGCTGTAATGCATCTCCTGTAACAGTTTCTCGCCATATCCTTTGTACGAGAAGTACTGAAGACCCGACATTTTGATGTTGCTGAAGTGAGCAGTCGCGACAATAGTACTTGAAGGTAATTGACGTAGATAAGAAAGAGGGATCGTGAAATGGTTGGTTTCCTGCTGTTGAAAATCGGGTTCGGCGACAAGAAGCAATGTGTATTTAATGCTTGCACTTGGATTTCCTGTCGGTCTCTACACAGGCATGTTCCTCATTTATAGGCCTTGCGTATCTTACTCTCACGTGGTGCTGTGTTCACTAGTACTTACTATCATGCTCACTACATGTAAGTATTGTCAGTGTGGATAAACACCGTTTTAGTGATGCGGCCGAACTCTCTTAGCCGGCTGAGTAATGTTGCGATTGTGCGGCTTGTTGAGGCGTGCTTGCGCCAAGCGCTCTCCTCCAACCTGGTCCTGATCAGGTCTTGGCCAAGCTTAGTGCTGAGAGAATTGTCAGCGGACGAGCAGCCAAGAATTACATCTTACTAATCTTGAGGGTCAATATTGTTTGGCCCATTCAAATTCCCCTCAGAGTTGGGCATACCATCAGTCCTTGTGGCGAAGCCAACCAGCGAAGGAAGCGAAGGCAATTTTCAAAGCAACTTACGGGCTTCTGTAGCTATGGATGCACATATACTCTGTCGCCTGTGATGACTTGCGATTCATCAACCTTGGCGGCATTCCATGAGCAGAGGAGAATTCGACGCTCAATTTCCGGCCTACACATCTTGAATCAAGGTGTAAACGCACTGCAGTCGTCCGCCCAGATCCAATTCATTTTACCATGCCTGTCCTACATCGCTTCCGTCAGGGAGATGACCTGTCTAAGTCATTGAGGACAGAGTGAGACACAGTCTCACCTTTCTGGGTAGAAGATCTGCCATACACGGGCCGAGCACTGGCGCTGAGACCTTGGAATCGTGGCGCAATTAACACGGTGAGGAGTGGATTTGTAAACGTTTCTGTCATTCGGAGAAGCTAGCAGCACCCCGTGGGCCCCATTGACCGTGATAAGTCTGGACTGGCGCCATGGGCGTCATGCGTCGGGCCCCGAATTTCGTCCAAATATCGGCGATGCGGCCTGGCTCCGAGACATTCTCTGGTATCCAAGATATTCCTGACGTACGGGCCTACCGGATATCATGTCCAGAACCTCCAGATTCTCGTTAAAGCCAGCACGATACCAGACACTGCTACCGGTACGATCAGATACCTCATGGTCCTCACCGCAGCCATCAGCCCTCTCTTCACCTCCCTCTGTTGGAAATCCCGCATCCATAGCTCAGATCTTTGCCATCATTAAGATGTGGAAAAGGCTTGTGTGGGATTTCCTTGCCGAGGAACTTGCACAATGGCTCCCATCCCGAGCCAAGCTTGTACTCCAACAGGCTTTCTTTAGGAACGAGCTCCCGGATTTTCTCAGAATGCTCCTGGCATATTAACTTGGCGTTTCTTTGCCATTGCGTTCGATTGCTGCAGCGAAACATTGCGTACTGCAGATCCCTTGTAACAGTAACGGGCTTCAGCGTTTGGAGAGGCTCGATCAGATTAAGTACAGCCCACATCTTCCAGGTGAAGAAAGACCTGATGACACCTTCGTCATATGACTTATACCATTTATCCAGATCTCGGTAGACAAGTACAACTTTCGCCTTGATAGCTAGATGAGCCAGTTGATCATTTGGGTTGTGGTACGGTTGGCTCGACTCAGGATAAGTCTGGAGAAGCTCCTCTACGAACCCGATCGCCGGGTTATCTGAAACAACAGCCCATTCTCCTACCAACTCATTGAAATCTTCTGTCGTGAAGGGCTTGCCATTTCCGTAGTATTTGGCCTGCACTGCATCGAACCAGCGGAGATGGTCTTGCGGTCTTTCGATATAAACGAATCCGTGGTATGTCGGCATTCCAAGCTCTTCATATGCGGCCTTCATGGAAAAGCTCCCCGTCCGAGGAAGGCTCATATTCAAGACTTGAACATTGGAACTTTGAGCCACGGTGGGGGTCATTTCTGAGCGCATGCTGCAAAAAGCATTGAGATGATCAAGAATGTAGACTTCAAGGCCTTGGAGGGGGAATTGTTTTTCAAACAAAGCTTCTGCGGCGCGGCTCGTTGCCTACGGGCTTCTGTAAGCTGACTGCATTTCGAAGTCCTATATAAACACACCACAATATCTATGCGCCTCTGGTGACCTTATCTTTGACGCTCGTTCCTAATCGAGGTTCGCTTGCGTTACCTCAGTTGTTCTGTCCAATCATAACAAGTCTACCGTAAACATCGTGACGAATTACACCAGGTCTACCACGCCAAAGCGCCTTAAATCATGCATGCTGCCATTCGTGTCAATCCGATCACACTCACGCTGCGAGTTCCAGCCTTTGAAGTTCCAGCGGTAGGGTCGTTATCGCCCAACCAAGTATTCAGATACCGGAGATATGTTGGAGTTGGCGGGATGAAACCAGGCTTCTGTAATCAGCATCTGATTGCTCCAAAATCAACCTGTTTTGTTTTGCGACCTCGGATGTAACATACAATAAGGGTATATACCTTAGATCGCCGCTCTTCAATGTTCACAGGAAGTCACAGTCAATTATTAATGTGTTGACTCTGATTCTTCAGTACCTCTGTGACATTGTTTCTTTTCCATTTGTGACGGCCAACAACTTTATTAACTCGTCAATGGACGTTGGTGTAGAACAATTATTTCAGAAAATGCCTCGAGGCGCACTCACGCCATAGAATAACCCTCAAACGTCGCCTTAATTCAAGTTCCGTCTTCATCCAATACAGGGAAGCGTCCACTTTTGTGAAATATGTCGAAACTTTACCTTGAAAAACATACTTTACCTTGACAGATCCCTTGCACGTGACTTAACCTCCCCAAGAACCTTGTTGCCTGGATTGCAGCCAGCTACTTGCCGAATAACTTCCTTCTCATCCTTCACCACTGCAACATACGTTACCCAATTTCTCTCATATTTTTCACCTTATTCTTGGTCGATCACTTTGAGTCCGCATGACCAACCAGAGAATCAACGCATCAAAACATCATGTCGTGGTCCTCTACGCAGCAAGAGGCTGAGGGACTGGCCCCGATCGCACAGTCATGGCATCAATACGAGCCAACGATCAACTCTTGGGAGATAGTCGAAAACTACGACGCCAACAATCCTCCCCCATACGCACCTCAAGATACTACCGAAATGAGCCCTCATCTTGTTCTCGCCACGTGGAACGTGGAGGCTTTTGATCAAGAGCCTGCCCGCCGCATCACCGCAATTCTCGACCATCTCCTGAACCACTCGCCCTCACCCGACGTAATCTTTTTCCAAGAAGTATCGACAACGATGCTGAGTGCGTTGCTGAACAACAGCATGGTTCGCGACAATTGGTATTCCAGCGAAAAAGACTCACAAAACTGGATAGGCGCTCCTCTCACCGCTTTCGCTACAATGACTCTCCTATCCAAGGCCAAATTTGGTCACATTGGCAGGGCAGCTCTGGCGGGTCTAGGACGGGTCTCGCGAATCAAGTATCGATCTTTCTACAGACGGGACGCACTGTGCAGTGAGGTGTTTGTACCATCGCGGCAGCCGGGGGCTCAGATGACTGCGTACAAGCGGCTCCAACTTGTCAACGTGCATTTGGACTCCCTATCAAACGGGGCGGCATGTCGTCCAGCTCAACTGCAGTGTGTTGGATCACTCCTACACGACGTTGGCCGTGGGCTGGTAGCGGGAGACTTCAATCCTGTCACTCCACATATCGATGCAAGCCTGGTGGAAGACAATGGCCTCGTCGACGCGTGGAAGGAGTTGAAAGGCGAGGAGACTGGATACACGTGGGGAGTTAATGGTACCGAAAGATTCCCCGCGAATCGCATGGACAAGGTTGCAATGGTGGGGCTCAGACCACTGCATATTGAGGTTTTGCACCCGATGCAGGTACTTTTACCTGGCGAAGATGGCTCTGTTCCATGGAGCGACCACTCCGGACTTAAGTGTACTTTCACGCTTGTGTCACCTTGAGTAAGCCGAATTGCAGAGGCTGGCATTATCCAAATAGTCACAATGTCATACTTTACTATCGCAAGAGTCCCTTGGGTCTCACAATGTTTTCTCTACTTTGATCGCCCTGTGCTCTGGCTACGTCAGCGCTAGCACCAGTGTCAGCAATAAGCGATGTAGCTGCCTGGAAGACCCCCTCACAAGTAATGTCACGACGAACCGTCATAGAAAACGAAGCTTATTGGCTTACATCTGGCTTCCTGTGGAAATCCTTCAGTCTTTGCTTCAATTTTTGGCTAACTTGAGTTTCCTCTCACGACTCTCAGATATTTCACTCCCTCGACGATCAAATAACAATAACGATAATAATAAGGCCAACACGACCCGCGTCAGCTGGTTTCCCTATCAACTCCTTGTGGAGACTGTAGTCGTTAAGACACTCTGACATCTACTTTGTGCCGCATCATGGAGCATCTTCCGATACCCCGCGACCCAATTAGTGAACATCCGACGATAGCATTGGGCACCAAACAGTTCCACAAACCGGGGCCTTTTCTCGACTACCCGACACAGCACGGCGATGTTCTCAACGCACAGTATCCACATGTTCCCACTCAAGCCGATGCCCTTCAAGGGCGGTTCACAGCCGGGATATCGCATATGCAGGTTATTGACTATTACCAAGGCTGGTTGTTCTGCTCCTTGCTCCAGGAGTTTCTGGGAAACCTGTATAAATGGCAAAAATATACGTCATGGACGTACGACGATCAAGAAAAGCTCAAGACTATCAGCCTATCTACAAAGACTTTGCACGAGGACATGGCATCGTTACGCGCAAGCGGGCCGCTGGCATCCATCCGAAACGGTGATGCATATGAAAAGCACCTAAAAACATGCTTGGATCAAGCCTTCGAGGCCTTTCATGAGATCGAGTCCAGATTCCCGGGCTTCTCGGCGGCCTTTGCCGAAGAAATTCTGTGCCTGGCCAGCTTGGCTGAGACATTAGACTCTGCGGTTCAGACGGCCCTCGTTCACGGACCAGTCGCCGGTAAGTTACGCACCCCATAATAACAGCTAGTAAGGTCCAGACCCTGGAGCCTATGCTGATGCTACCTCTTCATACAGAAATGGACCGAGGTGTACAGCACTTCCCAGAGTCAGCCAAGCGCCCCTTGTTCTCCAAGGTCGCCTCCTTGCTTGATCTGTCCTCGGGAGATAATAAGCTCGCAATGATTAGGGCCGGATGGTGCCCTGGTGATATCACTAAGATCGGCGAGAGCTTCAACACCATCGCCGCGTTCTATTACTTTAGCAAGTTCAAGGCGGATTCCACCGTGGCAGACTTGCACAAAGACTGTCCCGAATATGGCTGCAGTCTCAGAATACCAGCAGAGCCTAAACACATGAGCGATGGTTGCAAATGCCCGGGAATGATTTCATTTGATGAGGAAAATCTTATAGACATCTACCAAAAGGGCGATGTCCCTTGCTTTTCTATCGGAAGGCTTGAAGACGGCAGTTTGGGCATCGCTCTTAGCTCCTGTAGCATCGACGAAGAGTCGCAGAAAGACCCTAGTAATCACTACGTCGCTCTCTCACATGTATGGTCAGAGGGTATGGGCAATCCGGCGGCGAATGCCCTACCCTTTTGTCAGCTGGCTTACGTACAACACTGGGCAATGATGGCATACCAAGTTGTGGAAGAGAAAGAAGCAGACGAGTCAAAGGAAGGCACGGGGATCATGATCCAAACGAAACCCAAAATACGCCAGCTCAATATCTGGATCGACACCATGTGTTGTCCTGCGACTCCTGGATACGGAAAGAATCTTTGCCTCTCCATGATGCGAGACATCTACTCCAACGCCAATGTCGTCATGGTGAGAAGCGCAGTGCTTGAAGCTTTGGAAATAGGCGACATTGTACGGGATCCCTCCAATGGGGTGATGGATGTTGCAGCACAGCTGTATCTCTCTCCTTACATGCGCAGGATGTGGACATTACAAGAGGCAGTCCTAGCTGGGCTTCCAGAGCTCGAGGTATTGGCGACCGGCTTTGTCTGTCATTCGCCGATGGCATCCTCTCGCTCGAATCAATCATCAACGTTCTGAAGCAAGCCCCCCGACAAGAGGCCTTGTTGGCATACCGCTTCATGGCAGAATTCCGCGACCTCAGCACTCACATGTGGCAGCTAGGAGATGATGATGGCGACAAGCCACTGGAGCACAGTCTGAAGGGGTTTGACTTCTTCTTGAACATGCTCACTGTCGCTTTGAAATACCGCAACGTCACGGTTGCGTCCGACGAGGTGATTTGCTTGGCTACGCTGATGAATCTGCGTATCAACAGCACACGGGGAGTCGTACCTCTCATTGGCCACGGAGAGACTCCCGAGGAGGGCATGTGTGAGTTGTGGAGGAGGCTTCAGGGCCTCGGTGGGAGTCTGCCATCTGACCTTATTTTCTCCTCTGTCCCGCGTGTTCAAGTACCAGGATATCGGTGGGCACCCGCAACTCTTGTCCAGTACGCGAAACACGGCAATCTCTATGTTTCTCATTCCAGTGCGTATCCGGCGAAGATTTCCGACAAGGGTCTACACGTGAGGCTTCCTGGGGCGCGACTCACGAGTTTGGCTGCCACTGCTGGTTCATTCGGCAAGTTATTGCCAAGGGTATCAATGAATGACCCAAAGGATGTCCACCCGGAAGATGAAGCCACACCCCCTTCTGTATTCTTGGCAAAGCTACAAGCAGATGGAGATGGATGGTTTGCTGTCAGAATTCACAAGGGCGAAAATGAGACCCGGGAATCCGGATCTGCACATGCAGAATCACGCTCAGAATCAAGGCAGAGTCCAAATCTTCTCCAACTCCTTGAGAGCAGGTCTACGGCGCTCATATACCAAAACGCCAACATCAGCGGGCCAGGTCTACTCGTTTCCATTGTGTCGCAACCGTCAAAACTGAGCGCTCTCGACATTCTGAGTCTGAATCAGGAGCCTTTGCAGACCATAAGCGAGTTCCCTGTAAAGATAATGCCTCTCAGCGGCGGTGCCAGCATCATTGCTGAAGCAGCCAACAACTGTGTCGAAGAGCTGAACCGAAGGGTTGTGGCTGAGTCGAGACAGCGGACAGGCGGAGATACCGTTGAAAATGTCTGGGAGGATGCGATTGTCATTGCTGAGCTGTTGAAGCAAACGGCCGAGAGAACCGTGGAAGAGTCCAGTGCAGCCCTGAAAGAAGCCTTGTATTTCGAGGTGTTGTCTACGAAAGCCTCTGCCACGTACGAGGCCGCCATCGAGCGCTTCATGCAGTATGTGCGCCAGGTGGCGTACTTTGGCGGCGGTATAACGTGCGAGTCTTATCCGGACGACCAAGACTGGTATGTGGATTGATTCTGGTCTGGATCGGGTTCAGACCTTCGCGGGGTTGGTGGCATCACCACCTCGCAGACAGAGCTTGTGTCCCTTTGGACCGGATGAAGATCTTATTGGGCGCTCTCCAAAGCACATGTGCAAAAGGTGATGAGGGCTAGTGTACGTTGCCTTCATGTAAATCTCCTACTCAGAAGGGCGAGATCTTTGTTGGAATCAAGCCTGATGTTGATCGAAGAGGGGCCCTTCACGAGGGCGTTGAACCCGGTTCTCAACTCGATCAATCCTCAACGGAAAGGCTCACTCTTTCAGTCTAAACTGCTTAGATATTTTAGGTAACCCCAGTACCCGAGTGGGGAACTTCAAATCTGATCTTGAAGTGTTCAAGTCACAAATGGGAGGTCTCGTGTACCCCTGTCTTGAAGGTGGCGGCTGCTTGTGGCTTTGAGACAACTAGATAGCCGAGAGTAATGGTCGGCCAGCGGGGCCACGGACGCTTACTCCGTATCATTCTAGGTACTTTGAACATGCTCATGACGTTTCAAGCACGGAAACAGATAACCTTGTTTGAGACATTACTTGATTTACGGGTGGCTTGGCAGATCGGCGAGATTGGATCGCGTGCCCGGTCACGATCCGGCGGAGCTTGCACAACATCGAATCTCTAAGATTAACTATTAATACGTGTGACTGCAATCCTTAGATGGTCCGAGTGAAGGATGAAGTTCACAAGCTTTGACGCAGAAAGAAAGATTTGTCTACTTCTACATTTACGCTGGGTCAATCATTACGTGTATGATATTGATGGGTTAGAGTCCTTGCAAGAGACCTCCGCGTCGTTCGGGGCGTTGGGCGAGAATACCCACCGTCTCCCGACAGTCTGGTGCTCGTTACACGAGTCTTTGAGACATTCAAATGTACGAGTCATCCGAGTTATCCGCGCAAATCTTCATTAACAGTGAGTAACTTTCTCAACCTACTCTCACTGCCCTTTCAATGTAGGTACATCGATCGCAACCGGCCATGCAATGACCACCGCCTCAGCCCGACGTCTCTGTAGCTTGTGCCGCACCCATGGATTCCACATATGGCGTATGGGAATTAGATCTACTCCTGTCATTTCCTCCCACAAAGCACTCACATGGAGTATCGGCTGCTGCCGAGCCACAAGGCCTTCCATCTTCTGCGTCCTAATTCAGTCGGTTTGCCCGATGAAGACATTCAGTAGGCGATCAATTAGAGACAGACTGATCTGGATCTTGAAGATAACATCGCATGTCCATTCCTGCCAGTCTTAAGAGTATCCCAACAATCGGCTAACATGAATCCCATTGTCTCCTTTGCTATGGAAACGGCTACTTGGGACCCATCTGCAAGCGGGCAACCAAATGGCAAAGACTTGGCGATAGAGAAAGGCTAGTTGATGTCGTCAAGGTGTTCAAAGATCCGCCCAGACATCCCCGCCTGGATTTCACCGAGAAGATTTGAACGCATGTAGAATGGCCGTTTCGACGATCACTCTATATGCAATCGCTCTTGCTGCCGTTTGATGCCTCTAGCTTTTTATCCTTATTGGAGAAGGCGTGTCACTCAGGTCACGGGAGAGTGGTCCTGGGAAGACTTCTGGGAGCATTCCTATCTATCGCCCATCAAGGACCGAGCCTTGGGCTCTAGAATACCCAGTTCTTGAACGAATATGTCGAAATTGACGGGCTTATGGCGGCTCATCTTGCCGCCGCTGCTCCTAGGAAGCAGCAGCCTGGCCCAGTCATGCCTCGAGGCGCTCAACAACAATCAGGTCGACGCATGTGTGTGCTACTCCCTAGAATACGTCGTCAGTTACGTCGCCTACGTTGCTGTTTCTACGTCATACACGTCAAATTGCGAGGCTCTGCCCACGATCTCAGCCACCACATCCGCCGCGCCTCAGATTCTAGAGAGTAACCCTGCAGGTGGCAACTATTCAGGGTACGTGACAGTCAGCAATGGAGTTTACACAGGAACAGACATCTTGGCCGGGCCGACTACGAGAGCAAGTCTGGGACTCGATGGATCAGGGACATTGGTAGTGGAGGATCCGCCTTCGTATACGACAATTTCCCGAGGCGGTACGGCAACAGTCAGCCCTGGATCACTTCCGAGCTCTGTCAACTCAACAAGCTTTCTGACTACGAATCCCATCACGGCACCACGAACCATTCTCGTCGCCAACCCCACGCCGGGGGCTTCCACAGCTTCCCAAGGAACTGTAATCGTTGCAGTACCTGATCCAAGATTATACAACACGAGCACACTCGCTTATTCGGGGCCTGATCCCCTAGGCGCAGCTCGAACGACCATTTCAACTATCACCGAGTCTGGCTTTATTCCCGGCACCTACGTTGTCGCTGTCGCCACAACGAAGACACCAGATGTGTCCTACGATGTTTCTACGGTTGCGTACACTGGGACAGCCGTTCTCTCGGGCCCTACCGTAGTGTCAGTCATTCAACCCACGGAAGAGAGCGGTCGAGGAACTGTAGTGATAGGAGTCCCGCCGACAGGAGTTCCCCCTCCTCAGGTGACGTCGATAGTTCCGTACGAGGGCATGAGTTCAATTACAGGACCGACGACGATTCTCAACAGGCCCTTCGATGGCACCGTGCCGGGAACCGTCATAGTCGGACTGCCACCAGCATCTTTCATCACCCAGACTGTGCCCTTTACGGGCAGGGAAATCCTTACGGCCCCAATCACTATCTCGATAGCACCACCAAGCGGCTCTCAACTTGGTACCGTTGTCATCGGAAGTCCATCAGCCGCATTCCTGGCCAGCTTCATTCCTTTTACAGGGTCTACCCAAGAGACACTATCTGTGATCCAGCCTACAGGCACATCTCCAGGAGTTGTAATCATCGGGCAAACCGGAGGTCCCAATCCAGATGTCGAGGATCCCACGTACGTCGCTTCGGCGCCTCAAATAACACCGACCCGATATTTCACGTCGATTGTGACCTACCTTCCTGCCTCAGATGCTCCGAACACACCATCGACCTTGGCTGTCATAGATGGTACGGTTATCATTGGGTTGCCGCGCATCGTCTCTCCAGCTGCGACTGGCTCAGACTCTTTTATCACTTCGGCAAGAAGAGGGACCTTTGTCACCTCTACTGTCGACTTCACTCAGGGCGTGGATTTGCCAAGAACTGTTGATCCTGTGGGAACCGTCCCTGGAACGGTTTTTGTTTATGCCTCATTGAGAGGTGAAAATTCGGCAAATCCGTTCGTTACTTCTGACATCGTGCTGCTTGGAACAGCGGCTGGCTCAGCGCCTACGACGATCTCCGTTGTGCAACCAACCAACGGACTTCCTGGAACCTTGATCATTGGCAGACCAGCCATATTTGTGACTTCGACTGTCTCTTGGACAGGTTCAGTTCCTCTGCCATCTAGAACAACACTTGCAGTCGTGGCCCCCTCAGGAGATAGCCCCGGCACGGTGTTCGTTGCGGATCCCGCGGTTTTGGGTAGACAATTCTCAACTTCCTACGTTCGACTCTCTGGTACCCAGGAAGAGGGCACTGCAACAACGTTAACCCTGATACCAGATCAGGGTACTTCGCAGCCAGTTATCGTCATTGGAGTCTCTGGTGACTACGTTACTTCTACAATTGACTTCAGCGGCACAGATATACTTACGACAAGAACCACACTTTCGACATTGCCGCCGAATGGAGTGGCACCAGGCTTCATTATTGTAGCTGACCCACCAACTTCAGTGTCTACAGGAACACCTGGGGTAATAAATGGGGCTTCTGGTGACCTCCAGCCCGACTTAATCACCTCAACAGTCTTCTATGAGGGCTCGACTACATCTGTTTTGACCAGTGTCCAGCCCTCAGGACCCAACAGGGGTACAATCCTGCTTGCAGTACCCTCAGTAGCCTCATCATTAAGACCTAGCGAAAGCCCCGTGTCGAATGTGGACGATCCAAGCGTGGCTCTGGCCTCATTCGTTACTTCGACGGTTGCCAGTCTTGCCGGCTATCCTGTTACATCAAGAATTACAATCTCGACAATCACTCCTGATGTTGAGGCCTCTATGCCTGGTACGTACGTTGTGGCCTTGCCCAACAACTACATTACCTCGACTGTGCCCTGGACTGGTGCGATGCCCTTGTCAACCTTGACCACGATCTCAATCTTACCACCTTCCGTCTCTCAGCCGGGTGTTTTCGTTGTAGCTGCTCCGAATGCGACAGTCTCATCTACACCTCAGCCAGTGAGTAGTGATTCAACCTCGCAGCCGGTTCCTACAAGCAATGCTGCCCCAGGAGACTCAGCTACGCCGCTTCCTGCCACACAGCTATCAGCTCAGACGCTGTTTACAACCTCGACAGTACTTTTGGCGAGCAATCTTGGGATCTCATCAGCAACCACTCTGACAACACTTCAAGGGGATCCGGGTTCACCATCCACAGTTTTGCTTGGTGTTCCTGCTGCCACCGAGACCGCCATAGGGGAAGAGACACTGGAAGCTACTTCCAATGCAAATGCTGGGTCTCAGTCACCTAGTGAGTCAGAATCTGGAACCAAGTCACCTCCTGCAGGCAGTTTCAGCTCGACAGCCACGCCTACTGACTGTTTACCAATGACGACTGCCCTCGCCAACTCTGCAATTGGTTCCGTCGTCACTTCGGACATTTTCTACAGCGGAACCAACCAATTTACCTCGCCAATCCCGCTGACGACTCTCTCTGCTGGCCTAGGCAGTCCTTCTACCGTAACAATGCTCCATCCATCATCGGCCACTGGCTCAACTAGCAACTCTGCAGGAGATTCCGGCTCCAGGCCGCTGGAAATTGTGTCATCATTGACGACTAATAGCTCACCAAGCCCAACTACCGTTGTCCTTGTTGAATCTGGAACGACAGTTCTGCTACAGGCTTCCTTTGTCACATCTACTTTAGATGCGGGCAGTAGTGCCTCAGAGGGCTCTCAAGGGCTTATCCCTATTTCTACGATTCTACCGAGCGCTGGTGAACCAGGTACTGTTGTGCTGGGATGGCCAGTAGCGATAGCATCATCGACTACAAGCAGGAGCTCGTCTTCAGAATCGAGCCCAGAAAACACGCTTCCCGCACAACTGTCAGGCTCATTAGATTCCTCCACAGTTTCTACCATACAGTCCAAGGTCTCAGACCTCCAAGAACTTACGGGGAGCTCGCAGACCGATTCAGGCCCAACAAGCATCTCCTCTTATAGCGACACAGATAGCATAGCTTTCTCAACTGTTGCTAGCACGGCAGCCCCAACGGACTTCAGCACCACTGATGCGGCTTCTTCTGGGCGCCTTTCCAACCAATCCCCCTTTGGCACAGCCCCAGACTCGGCGGTGACGACTGCTGTTGCTACAGTCCTCGTCGACTACACAGGCACTGGGGTTCCAAGCGAGTTTTTAACGCTTAGAACGACTTCAGGGACCGTCATAGTTCAGAGACCTCGACCTCTTACAACTGTACAAACGTTCATCCCTGGAAGTATCTCCACTGCATTTCTCACAATCATCCCATCTGGCACCGAGCCTGTCACCATAGTCTTCGGGATTCCATCGCCTGTGGGCACAACGTCCGTCCTGAGCACTAGCCCAGAGATTGTCAGCGTGGGAACGCAGTCAAGCACAAACTCGGTTGATACACTGACCTCTGTGGATCCCCAAATAGCCATTAGCAGCCCGACAAGCTCAGCAACGTCGGCATCTCAACAAGATGTTCCAAGTTTGCCTGTTTCCACGTCAGCCGCCATATCTACTTCGAATGATCCAATTTCCCAAAGCCCCTCTGAGCCTACTCCTTCCGAAAGTACAACTTCCGTGACTGTCAATCCAGGTTTCCTCTCCCCACCAGGAATTGTCTCTACTTCGAGTTCAACTTCAACGTCCTCAGTCTCAGAAGCAACTTCGTCTGTGAGTCAGACTTCTGCAGAACTTACAACAGACTCGTCTAATCAGATTCCGACAATTTCTTCATCCCAGTCTTCTGGTCCCGATACTATTTCCTCTTCTGGTAATTCTGGCATAGACACTCTCGCACTGTCTGCAATCATTTCCCAAGTGTCCGGAACTTCGTCAGCTCCAGATTCGACCTCGAATGTGTCCTCAACTACAGCGACTCAGCCGCAGGAATCCCCGTTGACTACATCAATGACTTCACCTTCCACTACTACGTCAACAACAAATGTGGTTACCGCGCTTGCGTCGAACCGCATTTCTGATCCGAGTAGCTCGTCTTCCGCTTCTGGTGCCGTTCTTCCAAACCCTCTTGATTCGCCCACACCCGCATCTCAAAGCACTGAAGCAGGAGCCAATACCTTGAGCCCTGCTAGCTTAGATGTCTCAAGTTCGGGTTCAGCTTTGGAGGTTTCTGGATTCTCCAGCATCTCAATTTCAGACACGTCCGCCCAGTACTCATCGAGTTTGTTACTTCCGGTCACAACTGATCCCAATCTGATTGGCCCAACTTCCTTGACTGAAATATCACCATCTGCAGAATCATCTCTTGTCTCGTCCAGAACTACTTCCTCCCAGGGCGCTTCTGTATTATCGACATCTGTTCCCATTCTTGGAAGCACTTCTAGCACAGGATCCCCGACTACTAGCACTCTCTCAGTAGCGCCGGGTGTACTTTCAACAGAAACTTCATCTTTCGTTGAATCTAGTGCCACAACAAGCTCTCCTAGCTCACTAGCAGGCTTTCTTCCAAACTCCCTATCGAGCGGTGGTACTATTTATACCGATGTACCCACTTCAGTGACAACCACGGGTCAGCCAACCGTACCTTCTTTTGCATCTACATCTGACACACTCTTTTCGACTGGAGGCACAAGCTTATCACTTCCAGCCTCTACAGAGACACCAGTTGACACAAGGATCTCTTCAGCTGTTACAGAAACCTCCTCTATTATCTTGCCCGCCGGCTCGAGTTCTGTGACCTCCTCAGCTATAGACATTCAAAGTTACACGGCGGCTTTGTCTTCTCCTGATTCTTCCAGCGTAGTAGAGTCACAGACCTCATCGTTAACAGAAACTACAGCCGGCTTATCAGCCAGCTCCGAGCTTTCAACTCAATCTGCGTCTTCGATCAGCTCCACCAGTACCGAACTTTCTGCGCTTTCTGACCCAACGATCTCATCCTCACTTCTCAATATTCTGAGCACCCTGTCATCGAGCGCTGTATCATCTCCCACTGTTGCTCCTCCATCTTCGAGCGTGTTGACTTTTACTGGGGCAGATCCGGCCACCGCAACGATGGACACCGTTTCTGCCGACTCAACAGTTCAGGACACGACCTTGACCTCAACGTCTTTAATCTCACCTGACTCTGGCCTCTCCTCGTCCAATCTAAGCAGAAATTTAGGCTCCAGTAGTCTTTCTGCTTCAGCCACACTATCTAGACCTAGCTTGGTGACCCCAACAGCAACCTTTGTGACGTCTGTGGTCCTATTCACAGGAACTGAGACTCTTACGGGCACCGGCCTTGTCCCTCTCACCACCATTTATCCAAGTAATGGCGACGCACCAACTGTAATATTTGGTGCGGCTAGGAGACTCTTTGCTTCCGTTGCTGTGCCGTACTCTGGTACAGGGATCATCACTGGACCTCAGCAGGTGAGCATCGTGTTGCCAAGCGGTTCAGACTCACTAGTGCTGGGGACAATTGTCTACGCAACACCAGACCCTCTGGTCACGTCCGAGGTAGACTACACTGGAGCAGGCACCCTCACTTCGCCTCTGCCATTGACCACTATCTACCAATCCGGCACGGTCCCTGGAACCATCGTTTTGGCGAGGCCCGCTATTTTTGCTACCTCTGGGACCAGTTCTACTGCCGTTCCCAGTGCTTCGAGCGAGTCGTCCTCCCCTGTTGTGTTAAGCACAATATTGCAGTCTACAAGCTTGGTTGAAACTCGCTCCTTTTCCACATTCTTTTTTCCACTAAACTCTGCCTCGACTTTTGTTTCCTTTGGAAGCTCGTCGGGATCGAGTGGAGTTTCCGAGTCTACCGCCTCGAGCTTGCCCACTGTTCTGGCTGAATCCAGCACATCGAGCGAACCACAGCGAGGATCAAGCAGCCTTGTAGCGGTTTTCCCATCAACTTCATTCGATAGTTACAGCTCGATGGTCGGTAATCTGAGCTCTTCCACGATCTTTCCAGCTTCCCCGGTTGGTTCTATTTCAACCCCAGAATTGTCAACTTTCACCGCAACATCAACGGATGACAGCCTCTCAAGTAGCGTCAGCATTGATCCAGCGTTTTTGGGCACATCTTCGAGCTTGACAAGCGATCCAATTGTCCCAACCTTCACAAGCGAAAGGCCTATTTTCTCAAGCCAGACAACAACGTCAACTGATCTAGAAACCACCGCAGTCCAGACGACGGTATCGCAATCATCTGAAACAAGCATTGGAGTGTCTCCTTCCAACACTGTTGGATCGAGCGACTTGGCATCCTCTTCTCTTTTGGTAGTGTCTTCCACTGCTTCTTCATCTGATTTCAATTCTTTCACTGTAATTTCTTCTGTGGATTCCACGGCTTCCATCGAGTTTCCTTCGTCTGTGGAAAGTAGCCCTGCATCTGAAGAAACCATTCCGACCATCTCCCCTATCTCGGATCAGGCACTGGTCTCGAGTTCAGCTCCGCCAGCATCTGCCCTCTACGACAGCATTCAGGTGCCCTTCACAGGCACTGATCAGTTGCCTACTCCGGTCCCCATCAGTACAGTGCCTCCGAGCGGAAGTGTCCGTGGAACTATTTTTTACGCCGCCCAGTTCCTCACGTCAACAGTATCGGGGACAGGTCAGTCCACAGTGACCCTTTCAACGATCCAGCCTTCTGGGACACAGGCTATTGGCTTGGTAATCATTGCAGTCCCTGTCTCGCTACAATCGTCAACGACGTCGTCTATCTCACCTGATAGTGGAGGATCGTCTACCACTGAGATCAGCTTTGATTCATCAGCGACTTCAATCACAACATCGGTCACTTTGGCATCTCCCCTAGCTGCAACGAGCAGCATCAGCTTGAGCGGAAGCGCCGGCAGCACTGGAACTATCGAACTTAGCACAACCCCTGAGTCAACTAGCGTGGCGGCGACATCCAGCGAAGTCGAGAGCTTGAGCACCCTTAATCCTGAGGCAATAAGCACAACCTTTGCTTCTCTATTTACCACCGCCGATTCAAGCTCTCTGAGTGATGTTTCTTCGGCATCTGGCCTTAGCACTCTCCAGAGTAGCAGTACCTCCTTTGAGGCCCTCAATACCGATACGAGCGCAAGAACTTCGATTACTATCGGATCAGAAGCCAGCAGCTCCACTTCCATCGATGCAACCTCAACTGAAGCCAGCTCCTTGACATCTTTCACTGCCTCAAGCCTGTTTAGTGAGTCTTTCACAACGACAGCAAGAGTTGATTCTAGCAACAGCATCCCATCGACTAGCAGCACAAGCGACTTTGAGACAATTTCCACAGCGCTTGCTTCTCTGATATCTACCACCGATCTCATCTCCACATTTAGCCCGCCTACTACAGCAGATGACACTACCTCAACGTCCCGCAGTTTACCTACAGAAACCGCCAGTTTGACCACAAACGCTGAGATCTCTTCGGCAGCTTCTTCCAGTCTTGCTTCCGAAACAGCCAATATTTCTCTCAAGATTACTGCCTCAACTGGTGACACTCCAAGTACATCAGAGAGCTCGCTGATAGAAACTTCCTCTTCTCTCCTGTCGACTACCACCGGCACGATTGCCTCCTTTTCTTCGGATTCTACAAGCAGCGATTTCATAGCAGCCACTTCAATTCCTTCCGAGACTTACCAATTCTCGACCACGTCAATATCAGCGGAAGCTGCTTCTTACATCACCTCGCAACTCATTTATACCGGCCCATCTCCACTATCTGAGCCTCTCCCATTGAGCACTGTCCAGCCAACGAACGGGTCTCCAGGCACTGTTATCTTGGCTATTCCAGCGTCCTTCTATGTCACTTCGACTTTGATCTACACCGAAGGCGACTCCTACATCGTTCCGTCTGCCATTAGTACAGTTGCACCTTCCGGAACAGCTAAGGGCACCGTCGTCTTTGCCGCTCGCTATGCAGTGGCTAAAGTTGCGTACTCGGGCACTTCAATCATCACGGAACCTATCCCCATCGCCACATACCCGGGCAGCGGAACAGTTCTTGGTACCATTGTCTATGCTGATCCTCCATCAACCTCAGCAACATCAGGGCCATCTTCTACTACGTCAACTTCTACAGACTCCCTTGACCTGTTCGACCCTTCAGCCACCTCGACTTCGTCAACTTCCTCCGACGTGGGGATCCCTTCTACATTGTCCAGTAGCTCACTCCTGTCTACTGTGTCTTCAACATTGGAGGTTTTTACCGAATCTTCGACTTCTTCGAGAGACACATTCACAGTAAACCCTGACACACTAGTACCAAGTTCTACCTTTGTGTCCAGGTCGACGACAGAAGAGCCAATAACGGCAAGCGGCTTATCTCCCGAGATTTCTTCATCAACGTCAACATTGACATCATCATCAAGCGGTTTCACAGACCCCGGAGCTTCTTCAACTTCTTCCACACCTAGCTTAGATGGTCAAGAGACATCATCTGTCAGTGCATCATCGGGCGAAGAGTCGAGCACTTCAAGCACCTTGGTCACTGAGTCTTACCCAACACCAATCTCCTCATCATCTCTGTTGTCTTCAAGCTCTTTGGAAACTGTTGGCCTTGATACACTGTCGCCTACTAGTATATCTAGCAGTTTCTTATCTGGCGTGGAAAGCAGCACATCGGTTACATCATCTAGCGACTCTGCTCTTCTCAATCCAACGCCCTCATCTGACTCAGAGTCTACAACGAGCAGTAATTCACAATCGCCATCGGAAACGTCTACTCCTAGCTCAGCTACCACTATCGCGTCGACAAGCGATTCGGAGAATGAAACCTCGAAGAGCTCCTCGGCGGAATTTTCGTCATTAATCTCAAGTACTGCAACGACGCTTGAGCCTGACACCTTACTTCCAAGCTCAACCAGTACCTCCTCGAGTGAAACTATTACTGCGACGAGCATCTCCGCTTCAGGCCCGAGCCCATCATTTATATCGATTTCTCCTGAAGATTCATCCTCATCCTCAAGCACTCGGAGTATAGTAGAGTTCAACACCTTGCTATCAACGTCTAGCGACTCAACAGCAGTACCATCAGTGTCCTCGGGTGGCACTGAGAGCTCTTCTGTGCTGAGTACCTCAACTTCAGAACCCAATTCCCAGCTTACCTCAAGCTCTGTTGAGGATTCATCGTCTTCTTCCGGCACTCAGGCAACTGCCGAGATCAATACCTTGCTACCAACGTCTATCGTATCTGCAACTACGGGCACAGAGACAAGTTCCTCATCTTTTGAGTTGAGCAGCTCATCAGGAGTTTTATCTGCATCAAGCTTGACTGTCACGTCTGATCCGTTATCGTCCATCACCAGCAGCACATCCTCGTCAGCTGCAGACTCTTCAGGTGTCCTGAGCAGTGAGGGTTCTGATTCCATTGGTTCGAGTTCAAGCGTTGCCGTCGATCTGAATACGCTACCTTCTCCAACTAGCCTCCCAACAAGTGAGGGTAACAATTCCTCGACCTCCAACGGAGCAAATGCATCGACGCCAACCCCAACATCGACCTTGTCGCAGTCAAATCCAGGCAGTCCAACGCTAGATAGCACAACCACTACGTCTGAGGGCTCTTTGAGTTACGTTTCGTCTTCTAGTGTGACAGTTGATCCTAACAGTCTGCTGTTTACATCCTCAAGCTCATCTACAGAGCAAGGCTCGAGTTCCACGGATATACTTGGATCGTCCTCTTCAATTCCACAGTCGTCTGCGAAAGTAAATTCATCTACAACTTTGGACACTTTGGACACTTCTTCTGGCTCTTCCACCAGTTCCAGTACCATTACTACGACTTCCGTCGGTTCAACATCAGACGTTGCCTCCTCCTCTTCAGAGGTTTCCAGCACTATTGCCGCTTCGCCCAGCCTTACAATCAAGCCGGATAGCCTACTGCCAACCTCGCAGAGCACTTTGACTGAAAGTGCATCAAGCACCTTTGAGAGCTTCTTGCTGTCATCTTCAGTTTCTACGGCTACGTCTACTATCAGCTCCACCGAATCTTATTCTTCTTCTTCAATAATAACCAGCATTTCAGTCACTGATTCAACTTCAGTGAGCTCGCAAGCAAGCTCTGAAGAAATTACAATCATACCAACACTTTCCTCCACTAGCACATCCACAAGTAGCTCTGAGTCTTCTGCTTTCACGGTCGACTCCGCAACTCTACTTTTAAGTTCGACAACTTCAAGCTCTTCAGAGAGTGATTACCTATCGCCATCGAGCTCTATCGTTAGTTTCACCGAATCTTCCGTATCCTCACCAATCGACACTTCTGCTGTCATAACAACTTCTTCAACTCCCCAATCAAGCTCCGATGAAGCCGCATCCGTAACATCTATATCCTCATTCGTTACCACAACTACGTCTCCATCCTCATCTCCAACCATTGACCCCGCTAGTCTTGTCTCGACGTTCACAGAATTGCCAACTACTGATTTGACGTCTTCTCTTTCCTCGTCAATTTCGGATCGAAGCTCTTCATCCGAATCCAGTTCCGAAAGCTCAGTCGAGGCCGCGTCTAGCTTTTCACTTTCCTCATCATCAACCTCGATCGGGCTGTCTCTATCTTCGAGCCTCCCATCGATTGATCCAGCGAGTTTGGTTTCAAGTTCGGAATCATTTTCCTCGAGCTTATCAACGTCCTTCGTCAGCTCAACCGCCGGGATCACAATCACAATTTCAAGCTCGACTTTACTCTCATCTTCTGCTTCTTTCACTCCCGCGTCCTCCAGTGCGACAATCAATGCAGAAACCTCAACTACTCTGTCCGAGTCATCGTCGGCGAGCACTACAAGCACTCCTTTGCCAACATCTTCGTCGTCGCCGACCTCCACGACTGCACCAGAAGTCACTCCGTCGACCTCATCTGATTTGTCAGTCAGCTCGTTTACCTCGTCAGCATCCTCAAGCCCAACGGTTGATCAAGCAACGCTACTGCCCACTTCGGAGCCATCATCGATCAGCACGTCTACAGATCCAAGCAATCTATCTTCGTCTTCGATCGCGCCGGATGCGACTTCGTCAAGCTCATCTGACTCGACGTCCATTTCAATTACTTCATCTACGTCTTCGAGTTCAACAGCCGGTCAAGATACGTTGCTTCCTACATCAGAGTCTTCGTCGATGAGTACTTCGATCTTCTCCTCATCGTCATTAGCTTCCTCTACGCTTTCATCCAGCTCCGCCTCCGAGCCTTCTGATACTCCATCCGTTACATATGTTTACACCACCATTTTCCTGACAGCTTCAGACTCACCAGACTCAACTATCATTGCTTCAATCAGTCCGAGCGGTACTCAAGCTGGCACTATAGTCATCGGAAGACGAGCACAATTTGTTACTGTCACTCGCCCATACAGTGGGACCAATACTCTAAGCGACGGTGCAACTACTGTCAGCATCGTGCAACCGCAAGATGAGCAGCCAGGCACAGTCTACGTTGAGACGACTCCGACTGCGCTACCTTCGACTTCCAGGTCAACATCCACTGACCTCTCGCCAGGGTTGTCGAGCTCGATACTCTCAAGCTCTTCGACCTTCGAGCCACTCCCAAGTACATCGTCTACTGGCGCCAGCGCCACTTCTACAAGTACGACTGATGCTGTCGAGCCGAACACTTTGCTATCAAGCACGAGTGCCGCTTCGACGAGCTCGTCTTCTAGTTCAGACTCGCCCCCGTCGTCCTCAACTTCTCAGCCATCGTCGACTTCAGCTAGCACTTCTGAGTCGACTGGTAGTGTGTCTTCCATCTCGGTTTCGAGCACACCTTCCAGTTTCAGCTCAAGTAGCCCCTCAGAACCATCTTCCAGCATTGCCAGTTTCACATCGTCAACTACAGCCAATACAGCGGAAGATAATACCTTGCTCCCGACCACGAGTGCGTCCTCAACGAGCGCCTCATCTAGCTCAGAGCTCCTTTCATCAGGTTCAACATCACTGTCTTCGTCTGAATCGACAGTAATATCTTCGTCGACCTCAAGCAGTGGCTCCAGCCAACTCTTCCAGAGCAGCTCGAGTGACCTTTCAAGTGCCTCTTCTACTGTTACCTCATCCACATCGAGTCTGAGTGTCGATCCCGCATCTTTGTTGTCGACATCATTGACTCCATCGTCGTCATCAACCACAAGCACAACTGAGTTATCTAGTTCAAGCTCCGTCGGTTCTTCCAGCACTTTCGTGACCGCAAGCGTCGCAAGCACATCCTCGACCTCCTCTCTGGGCAGCTCCGCGTCGTCAAGCACCACAGTCAATCAGGCCACCTTACTGCCGCCCACCACTAGCGCTTCTTCGACATCAACTTCGGGATCAACTACCAGCTCGGCCGCATTCGCTTCTTTGGATTCTTCCAGTGCGAGTCAAAGTTCAAGCTCCTCAGCTATAACCATCGTCTCGCCAACATCCACGTCTTCAAGCATTACAGCTGACCAGGCTACCTTGCTAACGGCTACCTCAAGTGGTTCTTCGACGTCAACTTTGAGCTCAAGTACTAGCTTGGATGTGACCTCGTTGATTTCTCCCTCAAGTCTCTTCAGCACAACTCAGAGCTCATCAGCGACCGCAAACACATCATCGACGCAGATCACATCCAGCCTCTTATCAAGCGATTCTTCCTCCACAACCCCGACCCCAAATGCTGCTACGTTGCTTCCAACATCAACTAGCACCTCGCCAGGCCAGAGCTTAAGTTCCTCTAGCTCGATTTTGGCTTCTCCCACAATATCGATCAGTAGCCCTGTTCCCCAATCAACATCATCTCCAAGCGGCCTTTTCGGCAGCTCCTCGTCGACTGACTTATCGTCACCCATCCCGTCATCTACTAGCTCTACTTCTTCCAGCGTGTCTGTCAACCCCGCCACATTAGTACCTACGGCTTCTAGCGCTTCGACGAGCAGCTCTCAAAGCACTTCATCATCAGTAGGCACCTCCTCTAGTCCTGCCTCATCTGCATCTACGTCCAGCAGTATTTCAACGCCACCCAGCAGCTCCTCGTCAATCACCTCAAGTACATTATCGTCAGCCAGCCCAACGGCGAACGCCGCCACGCTGCTTACCACAAGCAGTAGTACAACAGGGCCCTCTTCGAACAGTTACAGTAGCAGTTCTTCTCCATCTTCTAGCTCTGCAATCAGCTCAAGCTCCCCTTCCAGCGGTCCTGCGTCTAGCAGTAGCTCGCTCAGCAGCTTTGCATCTGA
This sequence comes from Colletotrichum scovillei, assembly GCF_011075155.1. Classification (NCBI taxonomy): domain Eukaryota; kingdom Fungi; phylum Ascomycota; class Sordariomycetes; order Glomerellales; family Glomerellaceae; genus Colletotrichum; species Colletotrichum scovillei. The sequence goes on from NW_023336264.1 coordinate 1,222,946, forward strand.
TAGTCCAACTGCCAATGCCGCCACACTGCTCCCGACGACAAGCAGCGCAGCAGGGTCACCTTCAAGCACGTCGGCCAACAGCCCGTCGTCGTCCTCGATTCCAACGTCCAATGTGGACTCCACTATCAGTAGTACGGTACCCAGTGCTACTTCATCCATCAGCGCAACAGTCAATCCATCTACTTTACTGTCATCAAGCACCAGTTCAACAGTGGCACCTTCCAGCAGCTCCGCAAGCAGCTCTCCATCCTCTTCAAGCTCGTCGGCGAGCTCATCTACAGGCGTCTCTACTAGCAGTAGTACAATTACGACTAGTAGTCTCTCTAGCACGTCTTCTTCTCCTTCTTCGTCTTCTTCATCCAGCCCAACAGTCAATGCAGCCACGCTCCTGCCAATAACCAGCAGCGCTTCTACGAGCAGTCTTTCAACAGTCTCATCTTCATCTTCTAGAGCAACCACAAGCTCCTCACCAAGTGCAACGAGTAGCTCTTCCGTAGGAACTACATCGTCTTCGTCTAGTTCATCGAGTCCGACGGTTAACGCGGCTACTTTGATATCCACCTCCACCATCGGGACTCCGACGAGCAGTGTTTCCGTCATCAGCTCGTCGTCAAGTACTACAGCAAGCTCTTTAAGTTCAGCTCCTACCAGCAGCCTCAATCCTACGAGTACGAGCAGGTTCTCGAGCAGCTCATCAACAGGCACTTCGTCTTCTTCAAGCCCGACGGCTGAAGCAGCCTCATTGGTTCCCACTACTAGCAGTTCGTCTACAAGAAGTAGCTCTTCCACCAGCTCAACATCTCCCACCTCTGCCAGCTCTTCGATCTCGGTATCAATTAGCAGTGGCACTACTAGCAGTGGCACTACTACCAGCCCATCATTTAGTAACTCTGCTCTCAGCTCGTCTGCCACTTCTTCGAGTGTGACAGTTAACGCAGCTACCCTGTTGTCTACAACAAGCTCCACAATGAGCACCTCGACAAGCGTCTCGACGACCAGAAGCTCGATATCTATCACGGCGTCTCTAAGCAGCTCTTCAAGCAGCTTTTCGAGTAGTTCTTGGAGTAGTTCTACTGCTTCACCCACGGCGAACCAAGCAAGCCTAGTCTCCACAACAAGCAGCACAGGCAGCAGCAGCACTAGCGGAACGAGTGGCAGTGCTTCCACGACTAGTAGTAGTAGCTCGAGCAGCATCCCATCAGGTACCTCATCCTCGAGCGTCACTGTCAACGCCGCGAGCTTGGCGTCAACTACAAGTTCATCAACATCGACCACGAGAACATCAACGTCGTCGTCATTCTCTTCGAGCTCTGGCAGCTCTTCCTCGAGCACAGCAGTGGCCTCGTCATCTTCTACATCGTCTACAAGCACTTCTCCGAGTTTCTCTTCAAGCTCCTCCGTCAGCGCTGCGCTCAACACATTGTTAACTTCGTCGAGCGCCTCCACGTTCTCGACCTTGACAAGATCGTCGTCTTCTTCGACGACTTCATCTACGCCCAGCAGTGTCAGTCTTCAGGCAAACACGCTTGCGTCAACCAGCTCGAGCTCAAGCAGTACATCCACATCGGCGACCACAACAAGCACACCAGGCTCGGCTTCATCGTCCACCGCACCGACCTCATCCTCATCCTCACGGGCTAGTAGTACCTCCTCTTCAAGCTCGTCTTCTACCCGAAGTACTACATCAACAAGCAGCTCTTCCAGCTCGAGCAGCAGTAGCACGAGCACCTCGTCGTCCTCATCCAGAGTCGTCGCCTCAGCCACACAAGGCCCCGCGTTCTCGTGTCCCACAACCGGCTTCCTGATTCAATCCCTGACCCTGTTTTCACTGAACCTGGCTACCGGAGAGCGAACCCAAATCGCCGACAACATAGGCGGAGACTCAACGCGCAACATCAACGCCTTGGGCTATAACGCAAGAGAGGACTACCTCTACGGTATCTCCCAGAACGAGGCTGCCACCGACTTCAAGATCATCCGCATCCTGGCCAACGGCACGGGTACGTATGTTGCTACGGTCAGCAAGCTCACAACCGGCCTGTTCAACTCGGGCGACATCGACGAGAACGGCCAGTACTGGATCTCCACTGGTGGTGCCGACTTCTATCAGTACAACTTCGCTCCTGGCACCGCAAATTACGGAGGTCTCGTCACTAGTGGCAAGCTCACCGGCACCGGTGGATACACAATCGGTGACTGGACTGTCGTGCCTGGCGTCGGAGGCGGAGATCTATGGTCCGTCGGCGTGAGCAATCAAGTTGCTTACCTGTTGCGGTGGAGCCGGACCTCCCACGCATTCACAGTGGTTCGCAACTTGGGCAACCTCACAGGAGCAACCGGGACTACGGTGCCTTTCTGGGGTGCTAGCTACGCAACCACAGATGGCTACCTCTTTGCGGTGGAAAATGGCAGTGGGCAGATTTGGCGTATTGCCGTTGATGGCTCTTCAAACCCTCTAAGGTTGAAGGATGCACCAGTCAGCAGTCGAAACGATGGTGCCAGATGTCTTGATTCCGGTGCCATTGTTGTTAGTGGCTAAGCATGGCCTGATGTGTCCCTGGATCGTTTATTTCTTCTTTGTTTTTGCGATGCATTTTTAAATACTCAAATTAATCTCGTGTCAGCGTTTATTTGTTCCTCCGCGTTTGATAACAAAAAATGTTAATTCTTAAAGACGAATCAAAATACAGAATTAATAAACAATGTTAAATATGCTGAACGAACTATCTTAAATGAGGCCGCTTAAGACTGCCAGCTCCTAAAAGTCGATCTGTGCTTTCTTGAAGGTTCCATTACCACAGCGCACCTATGGTACAAATAAGACCTTGTTGTCGGCAGAAAGAGCTGAAGCAACCAAGCCACCTGTAGTCACACAAGGTGCCAAATTGAGCGAGCTGGCTCCCAGAAACCAAAATGGCATCGACGTTCCCCAGCCGTGGCGAAGACTAAGCTGTTTCACTTAGAAGCCCTAGGCCGGTGCTAGCAGGAGGCAAATAGGGATCTTGCAATATTACCAGGCATCATCGCCTTGCACATATACTTATTTGTATACGCACGAAAGGGGATTTCAAGACGGACGGACGGTTCCTGTGATGAAGTAAAATGACTACACGTAATTTGAGAGCCCAAAACTGTGGCTAGCCGCAACCCCGGCATATACTTTTTGACTCAAGATACTCATTGTTGGGAGTATACGAGTCGACGAGTTAGCCCTTTAACATGAGCTCTCAAAAATTGACGTCCAAGAGGGGGCTTTCATAAAGAAGATCTAGCTCCAAGGTTCTAGGTTGTAGGGTAGGCAAGCAACCTGTGTTGTCGCGAACCATAGTGATCAGTGCAAAGGGCTGCGTACAAGCTGCAAGTAATAAATCCCCAGATTCGCTATCCCGCATGGCTGATATAGACTTTAGGGTCATATCACAGACCAACGTCAGTTATTAAGCTTCAACTTGGGTGCGGTGGCCTTGAAGTTTCCCAAAGTTCCACCGAGTCAAGACCCATGCTAATTTTGGCACCAATTTGGCACTAGATGATCGTATTCTATCAGTAGTTACTCATCACAGGGATCGCAAGGGATCCCAGCCCGCCTTAAATTGCTTAAAATGCATCTCCAAGCCAACTAAAAAACTGTGAAAAAATGACGCTTTACGCTGTAAATCAGGCTTGGCTGACATCCACGGTCGCTATGAACTCTGACGTCGCTGGTTCCGCACAACAACTTGGTTTTTTCTCAGCCCTCCCCCATCCTCAGTATTCTGGCCCGTTGGTTAAGAGTCAGTCATACCAACAAAAAATTATATCACACCGGGATTACCGGATGTCACGCCATATATAGCATTGTTTGCCTATGCCCTCTCCACTGCGAAAATCGCCAAGATGCCAAAAGAGGAGGAAAAAAGGGGGTTCGCCGTTCAAATTGGGTAGGACCCGGAGGAGACTTACATGGGGTCTCCACCGCGGATTGACCGTTACACTGCCGCAAGCCGAGGCTCAGGACGAGAGAATGAAGAACTACATAGTCAGCGGGGGTTCCTCGCTCGTTTTTTAGTTTCCCTTTCGTTTCTCCAGTGCCATCGCCGAGAGCATACACATTCGTTTTCGACATTCGTTCTTTTTGCTGATTCCGGAGTCAAGATGAGCGCTGTCACCAAGTTTGGGTTCGAGTTCCAGACTGCCACTATCAATGGCGTCGAGTACAACTACATCCACGCCGAGCCTGCGGGCAAGGTGGTAGGCACAATCTTCCTCATCCACGGGTGGCCCGATATGTCCCTAGGATGGCGCAACCAGATTCCTTACCTCCTGTCCAAGGGCCTTCGGGTCATCGCTCCGGACATGATGGGTTACGGAGGCACTGATGCTCCCGCCGACGTCAACTACTAGTAAGTCTCTTACACCCAATACCTCACCACAACGAAGAAAGCTTGGCAAAGACTGACCAACGCAATCAGCACATTCAAGCGTGCCTCAGATGATATCGCCGCCCTCGCCAGCCACCTCGGCCTCTCGCGCATCATCCTTGGCGGCCACGACTGGGGCGGAGCGGTCGTCTACCGCGCTGCCCTCTGGCACCCGGAGCTGATCTCGGCCTTCTTCGTCATCAGCACCCCCTTCGCACCGCCGCGTCTGGCCTACGTCGACCAGGCCACCGCGCTGCCCACCCTGCACTACCAGCTGCAGTTCCGCACCGACGCCGTCCAGGACTACATTGGCCTCGGCGACGTCCAAAACGCCACCCGCGTCCGCCAGATCCTCAACACAATCTACGGCGTCAGGCTGCCCAGCGGCGCATCCGCCTTCAACTCCAGCGGCGCCGGATTCGACTTTGACCTCCTCGACGGCGTGACGACGGACACGCCGCTGCTCAGCGAGGAGGAGCTCGACTACTACGTGGAGAACTACGCCGGTAGCGACCCCTTTAACAGGACGCTCAACTGGTACCGCACCGGCGAGCTCAACTGGCAGGACGAGCTTGCGCTAATCCCCAGCAACGCTACCGCGTACACGGCCAAGTACTCGCAGCCTGCGCTGTACATCGGCGGTTCGCTCGACTCGGCGCTGCCTCCCATCTTGTCGACGGGTATGGAGACGTACTTCGACAGCTTGTCAAGAGGCGAGGTGAACGGTACGCATTGGGTCATGTGGGAGAAGCCCGAGGATGTGAACGGTTATGTTGGCAACTGGCTGAGTAGCTCAGTATTGGGCAACCTGAGTCTCGGTGTCAATGTCACGGCTGGGAGCGCTCTGGCTTTGCTGTGATCGGTGACATGTCGGTGGAGGAGGGTCTTGCCTGGGAGTCGCATGGCAAGGACAACGATGCGTATGACTATGAAAATCAGTATATAATAGAAGAATATTACCATTGTACAATTGAAATTTCACAACGTGCCGCTGTGATAGTTGAACGCAATCAATCGATCGATTTCGTGTCTTGAAGTCGTCAACACTGCAAGAAAAAGTATGGTGGGGTGAGAGATACGCGATGATGCAGCTGCAGGAAGGGACCATCCGTTCACTGCAGCCCGGGCAGGGCCTGGAACTGGAACGCTGGCAGCGCTACCTAGGTACTTACCTTACCTTAGTTGAACCCCACCGGAGCCACTGACGCCGACCTCCGACTCCACTCAAAATTTCCAGCTCTCACTTCATCCCACCTCAGACAAGTCCAAGGCCACCCTCTAGGTCGTTTGCGCTTCAATTGAGAGGATTCTCTGCTTTTTCGTTGTTCCGACAAACATCACGACAATGGCTACCTCTAAGGGCCTCCCTCGCGATACATTCGCCAAGCTGTCGCCTCACCCCTTCCTCCTCGCAAACCTTCAGCCTCCCGCGCCCGCCAACGCTGCCAGAAGCAACGGCCGCGCACCCAACGAAGCCCGAATCCCCAATGTCAACGCCTCCAGCTTGACCCATGCCAATGGAAGCGCCGTTGTGCGGACGGGTGATACAACCGTCATCTGCGGTGTTCGCGCCGAAACACTTCTCGCCTCCGACATCCCCAACTTCCGCACCGCTGCGAATCTCGACGATGAAAACGGCAAGCCCAGCTCGGAGCTGAAGGACTACGACTTGCTCGTGCCTAACATCGAGCTCGCCACCGGCTGCGCACCGCAGTTTCTCCCCGGCGTACCACCCACAACACTGGCGCAGACCCTGAGCACGAGAGTTTATTCACTGCTGCATTCCTCCAACCTCGTCGACCCGGATGACCTGAGAATATGGTACACACGCCCTGCCGAGAAGGCCGAGGTGGAGGGCGATGATGGAGATAACAAGATGGATGAGGACGAGGTCGAAGAGAAATCTGAGGGTGAAAGAGTTGTCATGGCTTACTGGGTTCTGTACATCGACATCTTCTTCATCTCGTTCGATGGCAACCCCTTCGACATTGCCTGGGCTGCTATCCTGGCCGCCCTTCGCGACACAACGATCCCCATCGCACGATGGGACGCAGACCGCGAGATGGTCGTCTGCTCCCGAGAGAGCCCCAAGCCCCTGACGTTGTACGGCTTCCCTATCGCCTGCACAGCTGGCGTCTTCACAGGAAAAGAGACAACGGATCGACCTGCTGCCGGCAAGTTCTGGACTCTGGTCGACCCGGACAGGTTGGAGGAGAGTCTATGCGATGAAGAGGTAACAGCAGTGGTGGACCGAAGCGAGGGAGAGACGAAGGTATTGGCGATATCAAAGCACGGAGGAACCGTACTGCAGCCGCAGCTCATACGGGAGTTTGTGGGCGTTGCAGAGCGGAGATGGGAGCAGTTTTACAAGGCCATGGCATGAAGATAATGATACCCACCAAAAGGAAGACATGAAAATCCAAAACGTTTGGGGAAAGGAAGCTGTTTCCTCTTATGTATCCTCAGGTTATGCTCTACCCGACCAAGGGCGGCAACCGATCCCCCCCTATCGTGAGCTTTGATGACCCAGCCGCCTTTCACTCACCAGCCGCCTTTGGTGCGGTCCGGGTGAAGATGAAGGCGCATACCTACTTGAGCCCATCAACTTCCATTATCTTTTCTCTGACACGACCTTCTGAAGCTGCTAAGCCTCTCTCTTCACATCACCTTGAAAAATCAGCATCACTTGAAAAAAATCAACATCACCACTTTCTGGGTATTTTGCTTCAGAAACGCCAAGCATCATCATCCAACAATGGCCAATCTTCATTCTCGAATCCAGGAGGCCTCGAAGGAGGAGCTCGCCCAGATCCTCAAGGCTGTCTGCAGCTTCACCGACACCCACTACCACGTCGAGAGCGTCCTCGACTACCTCGACGACAAGAAGCAGTCGGAGGCCGCCGCCGCCGCCAAGCGTCGCCTGTCTACCCGCCGCGCCTCCCTGTCCAACAAGAGCTGGGCCCAGCCTCTCCCCAAGACTGTGAAGCGCAACATCAAGATGTGCAAGCTGTGCGAGTTGCCCTTCGTCGAGAAGGAGAACACCAACGAGTCTTGCCTGTATCACTGGGGTAAGTTGCGATCCATCCGAGACGTTCCCTGTTCAATGTGGAGTGAAAGTTTGCTGACGAACTGCGTTCGACGCAACAGGCAAGTGGCTTCTCGAGTGCGAGAATGAACACGAGGTCTGGTTCGCGGATCTTGACAAGGCCGGCGAGGAGTTCACTTCCAACAAGGACGCCATGTGCATCATCGACTGCTGCAACAGCCAGCGTGGCGCCAGCAAGGGTTGCGTCAAGCGCAAGCATGTCGCCCTGGTCCCTGATGTCGACACCAGCGAGGACTCTTCCGACAACTAAGGGTACACCCGACGATACGATAACGAGACATGATTATGATACCACAAGGGCATTGCAATTTGGGGGTTATAGGTCTGCTTGTTTATACAGAGTCATCGTGACCTGAATAAGGTGTCGCAGAGTGCGCCAGGAATTGTTACGAGGCATCAGAATAGGTCACAACAGGTTTTCACTAGCAGACAGGAAACAATCAGTAGGGATTGATAGCAGTCTGGTTTACTTGTTTTTGGTTCATAGAATCAACTTAGCAAAGAAACCAGAGCTTCGTCATCTCCCATAAGGATTGAGCCAAAGTCTGCGAAACACAGAACACACAATGAGCGTGCCGCGGTGAAGATATGTATTCCACAATTCGAGCCACCTTTTCAGACTTTATTCCAAGGCAGTAGATACTAGGGAAATTCCATCTACCGCCCGGCGCCGAGGAAGCCTAATGAAAGGCCCTCATGAGCCGCGAATCTGCTGAATGTTGACTCGCGGCTTGGTTACCGAGCGGATGATGAAGGAAGGAGAAAACCACAGAAAATCGCGCTTTCCTCGCGATGAAATTTTAGGCGAGCCAGCTACAGTGCCAAAATACAGTGCCCGCTGTGGCTTTCACACACCTCAGCCTTCGTTTTCCAGACTTCCCCACTACAGAGCCCCATCGTCAATCTTCCAGGTTCCAACCTCATCTCTCGACTTCTACGCAAATTTTCCCTCCTCGCTCTCCCTTCGACCTTACACTTTCCAACACCATGGAATCGCTGGCCGAGCAGACGTGGGATGTCATACTCCACGGCACTGGCCTGCAGCAGTCGCTGCTAGCCTTGTAAGCTCTCTTCCTGGCCTCTCTTTTCCATTCCCAGCCCAACTCGTCGTCGTCGTCTTTCGGCATCGTTGTTTCTTGAAAAAGCCTCGATCTGACTGACGCAGTCTCGTCTGGCCGTGAAGAGCCCTCTCGCGGTCAGGAAAGCAAATTCTGCACCTCGACCCCAACGAGTACTATGGCGGTCCCGAAGCCGCCTTCAGTTTGCAAGAGATTGAAGAGTGGGCGACTGCGAACGCGGCGCCCGCCGACGATGTCGCCGGATCATCGCGCGTCTTCTCGTCAGCGACTGTGAGCAAGCCCGAGGTAGCGACCGGTTCCGGGCCTTCACTCTCTTTCCCGAGAGCCTACTCTCTCGCTCTCGCGCCGCAGATCATACACACCCGCTCAGAACTGGTGAAGCAGCTCGTGTCGTCGCGCGCGTTCCGACAGATCGATTTTCTCGCCGTCGGGTCCTTCTTCATCTACACCCCACCAGCTGCCGGAAGCGGGACCGAAGCTGGAAAACCGAGCCTTGTGCCGATCCCCTCGACCCGCGAAGCCGTCTTCTCCACGAGTGCTATCCCCGCAAGGGCGAAGCGGTCGTTGATGAAGTTCCTCAAGTTCGTCTTCGACTACAACTCGGAGGACAACAAGGGCATATGGGCTCCACATGCCGACAAGCCTCTGTCGGAGTTCCTGTCGTCTGACTTCAAGCTGGAAACCGCTCTGCAGACCTACGTTGTCACGCTTACCCTAAGCCTGGATGGCAAGGTTTCTACCAAGGACGGCTTGGCAGCTATCCACAGGCACCTCTCCTCCATGGGCGCCTTCGGGCCAGGCTTCGCTGCTGTGTATCCCAAATGGGGCGGTCTCTCTGAGATTGCGCAAGTCGGTTGCCGCGCCTGCGCCGTCGGTGGCGCAGTCTATATGCTCGGCACGGGCACGAAAGCTACGCGACAGCTCGACGAAGCCCAGGAAGATGGCGCCCGCTTCGAGGTCGACTTGACTAGCGACGTCACGGTGAAATCCCGGACGTTCATTCGCGGCGCTGAGGGGATTGCCTCCGGCGGCCAACGCGTGAGCAGGTTGACCGCGGTCGTTAAGTCACGGCTCTCGTCTTTGTTCGATGCTGTTGTCGAAGGATCACCTACACCAGCTGTAGCAGTCATTGCATTCCCGGCCAACTCGATCGCCGACGTTGCATCAGCATTCCCCATTTACGTCTTTGCTCACTCGAGCGAGACTGGGGAGTGTCCAACCGGTCAGAGTAAGTTCAAACACCCCTATTTCTCCCCGTTACAAGCCCTCCATCGTACACATGATGATTTCAGAAAAAAACTTATCTACATTGCCTGAGCTTTTGCTTTGACGTAAACTTCTGTGGAACTGATTGTACACATTTTCTTCACACTTTGACCTGCAATTACCTCGTATTGTTTTGTCACACGACTAACCGGGTCACTGTTTAGGCGTTCTCTACTTTGTCACTCCAACGACACCAACTTCAGCCGAAGCCTTGGAAAAGGCTCTGGCGTCGTTGCTTTCTGCCCTCGGTGATGGCGAAGACAAGCCGGAGGCGATCTACAAGGTCGCGTACCAACAGGCACATGCGGCTGCGTCAAATTCCGCAGACGCGTCAGACGTCCTTCCCAGCCTCCCGCTCGATCTCGCCTTCAGCGACACGGCTCTGGAGCCAGTCAAGGATGCTTGGACGAAAGTCATGGGTCCGGCGGCTGAGGATCCCGACATTGTCTACATGAAGTTTGAGGATCGGGAAGGTGTTGGCGATGAGGAGGATGTCTACGAGTAGTCTAGCTTTGCAAATGAGTGCACGTAATAATGAACCTCGATGACAACCTTGAAATCAAGAACTTTTCTGGTGAATGTAGCTAATGTGTGTGTGTAATGTCTAGCAAGTCTTCTGCCCGTATGTGATCCCAACTCCCCGAGATAGCAATTTTCAGATCCCAAATTCTCCACTCGACCGATACCTTGGTCCGCAGATGACTGGAATCGCCTTCTCACTTCGAGAACAGCCCCTTTCATCCTGATCCGGAAAATCAAATGCGTCGCAATGTAAAACTGAAATCAAAGACGCAGAAAATGTCAAACGAACCTCCCTTCCCGAACGAAACTTTTCAAGCAAACAGATTCTCCCCGATTCTTACTTCCAAGCAATTTGCAGCATTTGACCACCCCCATGTCGTTATGTTGCGTAATGAAATCGATCGCCGAGTTCGTCGTTCAGTCGTCGGTCCTCGCTGTTGATGTGCGCCGTCATATCAACTCCAATTCGAATGGTTCCAAAGGGCTGCAGGTCTGCGACGTGCTGTTCGACCGTAATGGCGTCCTTGGTCGCCAGGGTGAGAACATGATAGAAAGCCTGGGCCGCGACGACGTGGTTCTGCTTCGCGGGCTCGATAAGATTGTCAAAATCAACCCATCGGCGGTTCTTCTTCGCATCTCCCTCCTTAATCTGGCCCGTCTTCTTGGCTTCTTCCTCGGTCCATTGCAGGAACTCTCCGCTTGCGGTGTCGAGCATCGATCGCATCCATTGAGAGTCGTTCTCACCTTCCTGCTGACCAGTGATAAGGATCTCAGCTGGGTCAAGACCTTCAGAAGCCAAATCCTGTGACGCCGGCATGTCGAAAAGGAAGGCGTCGAAGTCGTTCGTGTGCTGCGCATCATGGAGAGGCTCGAAAGGCGGCATGCTGCTTCCACGGATGCTTGCAGACTTCTGGCGGCTAGCGTTTTCATGCCGCTGAGCGCTATGGCTGGCAACGGAAGAGCCTCTGCCTATCGAAGGGGTTTGAGCCCATGGCATCAGGGAGGATGAATGATTGTCGCGCATGGGCTGGCCAGCCTCCATGCCCATTTCGGGCATCGAATCGTCCCCGAGTGCCATCTCGAAGCCAGTGTCATCGTCCATAGAGCGGCCTCGCTGCGGTGTTTCATTGAGCCTAGGCCGAACGTTTCGGTTCGCATTTTCACCGCCGTCGTCTCCAAATGCTTCGCCTGCTCGTCTTCGACGGCCTTTAGGGGAAGGTGTCTGAGCCTCGCGTTCCTCCTCTGTGGGCGAGCCGTAAATGATGTCACGCAGGCCATTGCCCGCGAACATCTCAGCTAAGGGGAAGTCAACCCCATAGGTACCCACGCCTCCAATACCCTTTCCAAATAGAAAGAAGTAGGCGTTCTCTTTGGCTTGGTTTGCGTTGCCCTTGCGCCTTTTGATCGCTCTTTCTGTGTTATCGAGGTAGCCTTCCTGCCAGGATTTGAGAGTTGAACGGGAGAGCTGTGTGCCGTTATCCAGCTTCAGAATGCGGCGACGCTTGTTGGCAGGAGCAAGTGCTTGGTCGCTCTGGACCTCCCGAGAGGCTTTGGGGACCGATGACTCCTCTCTCAAAAGCGGAAGGGGGTCGCTTCCGAGCAAGGGCACGGCATGTTGCGCGTCGATAGCAAGGCCATCGCCAGCAACTTGATGATCGTCCGCGAACTGATCTTCCTGAACTTGAAAGTCGGCCTCGCCCATGTCGATCCCTGCAAGCTCCGGTAACTCGAGCTCGTCTTCGTCCAGGATGACTGCCCCGTTTTCGTCAATTGCCAGCTCCACGCCACCAAAGTTGTCGAAGTCGTCTAACACTCCGAAAGGGTCTGCATTCATGTCGAGTTCCATATCGTCCCGAGATCGAGGAAGGAGCGTCTTCTGTGCAGAGCCTTGTGCGAAGGGGGAAGGCAAGCGGAAATCTGGGATGTCTGGCGACTGGGAAAAGTTGAGATGGAAAGGCGAGTTTCCGTGGCTGCTGTTGTCAGGGAAGTCGATGGGATCCGGAAATGGGCTGAGTTGCGACTGCGACTTATTTTTGGAAGCCGAAGAAGACTGACTTCCAGCAATGAAGCAGGGACTACCGTCGTCGTCAATGATGAAGTAGGGCATAACACTCGAAGGAACGAAGCCCGGGTCGTCGCTCAAGGTGATTTGCTCGCGCCTGGCAAAGTCAGCAAATGTGTTGAGAGAGGATTGTCGGGGGACATGCCCTGCTCTTCCGGCCTTAGGATCAGTCTCGTTGTTGGCAATGAGTCTGAGAAAGGTTCTCATCGTCGTTTGAACCTTTTCTGTATCGGTGAGCATGTATTTACACTGCGATGAGTAAACACGGGAGACCCCATAGAGGAGATTGCTTTGCAGACGGAGTGAGATGGGAGCTCCCGGCTGAATGATCTTCTCGCAGGCCTTCCGAATATCGACATCTTCGATAGCCCGACGGGACACCTTTTTATGAGTGCCAGCGCCACGAGGACCAATGGTCGCAATGACCCTGGAGATAAGGGATAAGTATAAGGGTTTTTTCATACGGACAAGGTCTGACTTACCAGATGGTCGCAACACCGAACTGGTGGCTGGTGAGGACTGCTTGGTGTTAGTAATAGGTGGGATCGGGTGTAAGACTGGAATGACCAACTCTCGTGACTGTAGAACATGATGGTTTCTACACAAGAGATCAACGCCGTCGCGGCGGGAGTTGAAGCTTCGAGACGACTAGACTTGGCAGAAAGTAGGAGGTTGGGCGTGGTCTTTGTGATGTTGGTGTGGAAGTGACGGGGTGAGAGTGGAAGAGAGTAGAAGGAACGACATAGAGAGAGGACAAGCAGTCACGTCGTGGCGCGTCGACGGATCAGGCAGGCTAGACTATGCCTTCCGTATTAGAGCATTGTTGCCTCGCGCTTGCCCAAGTGCTCCTGCCATATCGAGAATTTTCCAGCTTGCAGAAGGTACGTTCACCAATGGGCACCTGCCTCTTCTAATGGGCACCTAAGGTACCTCAGATGAAGACAGGTACGGGTACGCGCAGTTCGATCTGTTCAGATTGGCTGGCTCATACCTGCTACTCCAGACACCATTGTGTCCCAAACATCATTCTCAAGGCATCGTGATATCATGCTGGATGCTCTGCCTTACAGGCTCGGCGGAAAGTCAACGGAGTATCTGACTAATAGTACTCAGTTCTTCCTAGGAACTTGACAGAATGACATAGATGATTGCCGAGCTTGTCTTGTTTGAGTGGAGCAATTGATAGATATTCTAGCCTTGGTAGTCCGTCGCTTACCGTCAGTATCCATTTTGTTACTTTAAAAACTACCTACCTTACAAAGATGCCATACCCAGGTGTTATCTTTACGTCACAGCTAGCACCTTTTGCGACACAATTTAGACTTGGCTGGCGTTTATGGTTTTGATATCTCGGAGAACAATAACCCCAAACTGAGGTAGACTAAGGAATTGGTAGCGTGGGACTTCTACTCGACTAAGATTTGAGTAAGAGAGATATCAAAAATTGAGGAAAGATGTGTGCATTTGGGACTGTTGAGATGTTTTATTCACTGGTACTCGTACTAGAAGTCAGGCTTTCTGATCAGAGTATCTTGAATTGACAAGAGGAAGCCTCAATTTACAGAGGGCTTGAAATTGCGATTGAGGAGGACCACAATAGAAGGAAGCTTGCTTGGTTTTAGAAGTTGAAGGCTCTACTAAGGATGTTCTCATATCAAACCCCCAAACTTCGATATGCTTCTAGTTGATATTAATGAGCTTAGAAACATGAATAACCGTCGGCAATATAACAACCCAATTGAAATTACTGAAGATCGCTTTTTTGGCCACTACTATATGAGATCGCGAATAATTCATCCTGTGGTTAAGACTTGAGGTTACGATGGGACAACAGATGACATAAGCATTGGATGGCTCCAGTGTGCACAGATCCTGAGACCCCTGCAAAACCCGACAGGAACCTAAGCCGGGCCCAGTAAGGTACACCCGGAAGTCGGCAGGCTGATATTCCGCTGGGTCGTTGCTGGGTCAGGCCTGGGTGCCTTTTCGCATTGGAAAATCATCACCACGGGCCATGTGAAGTCGACCACAGTAAGGCACTTTCTTTGTCCTCACAGAGCCAAAGGCACAACAGCGACTCGGCGGCCACCACACACTCCTTTTCCCAGTCGTCTTTAACTCCCTGCGTCCGAGTTAGAGTGCGATTGATTGTGTTTGCCTGCCTCGAAGCACGTCGAAGCTCCTTTTACCGCCGCCTCTGCGACAGCTACCCCGGACCGTCTTACTCGACGAGGCAGCATCCTCCTAATACCAACAACGCGATGGCGCCTCTCATTCTTCACAATGTCCCCGACGAGGAGCTTTACATTGGAGACGACGGCATCAAACGGCCCTACGCCATGGTTTTCCCACAGTACGTCTCGAACACAACCGCGCTCAACTGCAAGCTCAATGCCACGCGCAATGACATGCCGCTAACACAGACTTTCCTCCCCTTAGACAAGAAGGCCTTCCTGGCGCCCGCCGCCGCGGCGTAGCAGAGACTGGATCTTTTGGAAAATCAACACGCCGCTCGCGTTCGAGAACAGGAACTCCCGCCGGCCGTCGCGAAAACCCAACAGTCGCAGCCGCCGACAAGATCTTTGGCGACTGGATCTCCTCCCAAGCCACAACTTCCAACTCCAACCTCGCGCCTTCATCAACATCGGGCAGCGGCGCGACGAACCCTTCCTCCGCCTCCGGTGCCAACGCCGCACCCCAGCGCAAGACCTCCGGCCTCTCGCAGCCGCCCCTCCTTGCAGCCGACGACGCGCCCGCCGCCGCCGAACCCCGCGTAACCCGTCACGTCCCGACTGAAGTCGTCCTCCGCGGCTACCGCTCCGCATCGCAGCAATACGCCGCAATCTCCCACTACGAGCAGCTTGCCGGTCTCATCTGCGAGGACTACCCCCGCGAACCGCCCCTCGAGCAGCGCCGCTACAAGTCAGAGCTCCGCGACCCTGCCTTCACCCGCCGAAGGGGCCTCACGCCTGAGGAGCGCGCAAAGGTCAACCGCGCCGACGGCGGCCAGCACTGGATAAAGGTCACCTTCGAGTCCGCAGACGCCGCCGATGCCGCCGTCTACGCCAGCCCCCAGCGCGTGCTGGGCTACCTCGTCTACGCGGAACCCTACCACGGCCACCAGCCTGCCCGCGACGAGCCCATCCCAGACGTCGACTCCCTCGTCCCCAGCGCCGACGATCTCGGCCGCTCACAGTCCGTCCCCGCAGGCAGCTTCGGCACCCACCGGACGCCGCGCAGCAAGCACCGCACCGCATCGTCCAACAAGCCCACCGGCGGCAACCCCTTTGCCCTCCCCAACGCCCGCTCCATGAGCGACCTCTCCCCGCCCACGTCCCTCACCTCCTCCAACACGATCGAGACGGCCACAATCTCCAACGCGACAAACTCGTCCGCGACGGTGACCGCCGACCCCTTTGCGCAGCAACAGTCTGCGCTGACCACCGCCACGACGACCACCGAAGACAGCCTCTTCTGCCGGCGCATCCCCACCGCGCGCAAGGCTAAGCTCCTCCCCGCCGAGCAGGCCCTGCTGCCGCAGCAGAGCTACACCCAGAGGCTGGTCAACATGGTGCCGTTTCTGAAATGGTTCAGCGGCTCCATGATTGGCAACGAGGTGCCGCGCACCGACAACGGCGACTTTGACTGGAACCGCGCCAGCTTGTACTGGAAGGTGATTTGCTGGCTCGACTCGACGTTTGGGCTCTTTGGCGGCGAGATCATGAGCGCCGACAAGGACGATTAAGGGGGTTAGATTAATGGACTTGGAGACGAGTTGAGGACTTTCAATAAAGGGGGGGCTTGTGGGGGTTTAACTTGACGGGCGAGATGGACGGCGTTCGGAAAGGGGCTGGTAAACGGGCGGGGGTTTTAACAAAAAGTTTCATGTTCTATACGAATACCACGCGCATAACTACTTTGTTTATAGTTCATAGATTTGGGCGAGCAAAAGCAGGTTCGGTCAGAGACCAAGCACCGAAACAGAGATTTGAGAGGCTCAGGCAGAGAATTACTACATGTCCAGATCAATTGTCGTTGCGTGGAAAATCGTGTGCGGGAAGAGTTTGTCAACCAGAATATGTATAACAGACTATGTATCTATGCAAAGCGCCCAGGAGAAAAGCCAAAGGGGAGCGACCCCTCAACCCACCATGTCAAGGTGGTGGTAGGTTTAAAAAAAAAAACGCCGCCTCTAAATGGGTATAACAAGAATGAATCATGAGTCTTTTTCGCCGCCGTCAAAACCTCCGAGCAGAGCAACCACCGAAAACTTGAACGGGAAAGGAGAACATCTAGGCGTCGTCTTCATTCACACTCCACCGCCGTCCAGGCCGCCCCCTCTCCTCCGACCCGCTCGCGATTGCCGCCTCGTCTTGCGCGGTGGTATCTTCCACGACGGCAGTGTCTCCAAGCAACGCCGCAGACTCTCCTTCTTTTTCTTCTTCTCCTCTTTCAGTAGGACTTTTGGAGTCAACCGGCTCGTCGCCCCAATTCTGCCTCTCCCCGAGAGTCTCGTCTTCATCTTCCTCCTTGAGCACATCATGCCGCCTCTGTTCCACCTTATCCTCCGGGCTCTTGTGCTCTTCGCTCCTAGGCTCCTCACTCAAGCCAACCCCTAGACTATCAAACGTAACGTCGGTAGCGTGCCGTCGGATAGGCTGCGGCGAAAACGGCCTCACGCCCCTGGGTCGGTTGAAATTCGTCTCGGAAAAGATGCTATCCGTATCGTTATCGTCGCCGCCAAAACCAGGCGAAGGTCCTCCCGCGGCGGCAGCAAGACTCTGGTACCGCTCCGGGTCGCTGAGCAAACTATCGCCCCGCGCGTGACCCCCTCGCCTCGTCATATCCGACGCCGCGTCCGCGAGGATACTCTTGGGCGGGAGAATGCTAAACAGCTTCGCCGTTTCAGCCGACCCGCCGCCACCACCTACACCACCGCCAATAACGCTTCCCAGCCCAGAGTGGTCACCGACCTCGTCGCTGGCAAACAGATCCGCGCCCTTCTCCAACAACTCGTCCAGTCCGCCGCCGCTCCACCCTTTCCGCGCAAGCGACTCGAATATGTCGACCTCGGCGCGCACAAGACTACACGACGACTCGAGGATCCGCCCGCTGGTATCCTGGCTCTCCCGCAGCAGCGTCCGCGCGTGCTCCCCGTGCAAGGACGTCAACCCATCCAGCCTTGTCGTCAAGTCCACCAGGTGCGCCCTGAACTTGCCCACGTCGCGCCTACGCTGCTTATGCAGCTTCAGCCCTTCCTTTTCCAGCTTCCTGATCTCGGCGTTGCGGGCCTTGACCTCGCGCACGTAGGCCTCCTCCTCATCGTCGACGCGCTGCCGCCATTGGTCTAGCTCGTGGAGTAAAGGGACCTCGAAGTCGCGGTAGACGGTCTCGGAGAGGATCTGCTGGTGGTTCGCGACCAGATGGTGGACGCCCGAGGCGGAAAGGAGCAGGTCGGCGGTACAGGACCCTTTTGGTCCGCCGGCCGTGAAGCTCGCCGATAACAGGCCTCCACCGCCGCCGCCTCCCCCTCCTCCCGAGAGGCCGTTTATGCCGCCCGATAGGGACTCTGCACGGGCTTCTTTGAGTCTTGCGCAGGATTCCAGTGCAGAACCGAAGGCGGAGGCTGCGGTGGAGAGGGATGCGAGGGCGATACGATAGGCCTTTGCGGACTGAATCAGGTCGGTGTAGGCTGTCTGAGAAGACTCGAGGTCGGATTTGGTGAGGACGGCATGTACGGGTTGCGGTGGTGGCGGGAGGGGCAGGTGGTAGGAGGAGAGCGGGTTCGCGGTCGAGGCGAGGGAGTAGACTGGCGACGCGGGAACCGGCGGGAGTTGTGAGGGAGTTGGGGTTATGGGGCGGGAGTCGCCTGGTGCGCCTTGCGATGCCATCGTCGGGCTTGGAGCTTCTGGGAGTTTTGCGGTGAACTTTCTCCCTTTCACCGTCTAGGCGCCGTTTCGTTTGCTTTTCTTTTTGTTTCTATTGGCGATAGCAAACAGCTGCGGGAGTATGGTATCTTTGGGAGGGGAGGAAGATCTCGGGGCTTCGGGTTTGCTATGTGCCGGGATGTGTGCGACAGGACTGGAGTTGTGGGCTTTGTTTTGTTTATCGTGGTCTGTACAACGCCAGTGCGGACAGTGACATGCTCAACGGGCCCGTTGAGGATCAAGAATAAGAAACGAGAGGGTTTGCGATGAGAAGCGCTCCCACCGGGACGATGAAGATAATGAAGAAAAAAAAAAGAGGGAAGAAATGGGAAAGTTGTGGTTGGAGATCTTTTTTTTTGGAGAAACGCAAGACGAACGCCGCCGCTGCTGCCCGGGTTGCTGCTGGATGCAGATGCAAGCTGCAGCTTCCCAGGAAGGACAGCACAAGGTCACCACCCGTTGGGACTTGGGAGGGTTCCGGCTGGCTCAGGATTGGGGCATCTGGCGCATCTGGCGCATCTGGCGCATTCTGGGCTGGCGTCTTTTGCATGTCCATGGGGGCCCATGGCGCTGGGAGACCTTGTGATTCGGGGGACTGTGGGTGGGGGGAAAGGGGACCCGCAGGTGACCCTGGAAGATGCCCTGCTTTGCGGCAGGCGGGAGGGAAGACTAAAGAACAGTTGCTGCAGCACCACACACCGCAGTGAAGAATGAAGGTGAGATAAGACGAAGGCCCTTGGACGAGACAACGCTAAGGTAGCGCAACCAAACGGCGGATTGACGAGCTTGCCACAAGTTGGTTAGCTTAGTCTGACATGGTTAGGTAAGCTCATTAAATCTTTGCATGTCTGTGTATGTTGTGTGTTTGGGAATGTGAGGCAAGGAAACCCTCTCACTGAGTTGCTTAATGAGAGACATTGTCCATGATTGCATTTGAGCGTGATCTCACTCTAATCTCTCATGACGGGTCCACGGGGCGATTTGAAACGAAACTACTTCTCAGATAGGCCATCGAAGATCAGACAACTTATTCTACATCATCGATTTCGTTCACTCTCACTTTACAGGACCATGCATACATACATTCTCATCGTGCGATTGGCCTAGTGGATGTATGCTTTTGGTATTGGAGATGATGTATCATGGCATGTTGTTTATCATGAGCAAGACTGGGTCTATCGGACATGTTCTCTGTCGAAAAAAGACCATCCCCTCCCGGCTCCGTGGCTCTGTCTACCCTTCAGTTGCCTCGTGCTCTTTCTACATACATAAACACATCTTCCAGCTACCTTTTTCCTAGAAAGATCTCTGCCAACAGCACCCTACTTCTGAGTAGGCGGGAGTCTCTCCAACAAGAAGGCTTCGACGTCGTCCAACTCTTCAGGGCAAGCAGCATGGCCCATACCCCTGTGATTCATGTCAGCATTCCGCCCTAATTGTGACCTGGCCCTATGAAGAAGGAAGTGAGAGGGCGACAGAGAATACTCACGGGTAAAGCGTCCTCGACACCTTATACCCAAGCCCCTTCAACGCATCCATACTCAGCGCCCCCAACTCGGGCCTAACAAGCGGATCCGCGTCGCCGTGGCCCAGCCACACAGGCGTCTCCTGGTTCGCCTTCTCCTCGGGGACCAGCCCGGCAAACTTGTTACTCAGCAGCAGCCAGCACGACAGGCCCACGATGCCGCCGATGCGGTGCTTGCCCGTCAGACCCGAAAAGATGGCCATGGCGCCGCCCTGGCTGAAGCCGCCGAGGACGACGCGCTCGGCGGGGATGCCGGCGTCCACCTCGGCCTGGACGAGCTGCTGGAAGTACTCTGACGAGGCGAGGATCCCCCGCTCGTCTTCGGATTCGCGGAGGGCCTCGACTGTGCCGTCGAGGACTTTCTGTGGGTGGGGGGTGGTGGTTAGCTTGGGCGACGATGAGGATGATGAAGATGCTTGTGCCTGTTGTTGGCGGTGGCGGTCGAAGATTGTAGCGCGACTTACAATGTCGAACCAACCCGGCATGCGCATGCCCCAGTTCTGTGCATGATGTTAGTAATCGGCAACGACTTCCACATTTTCTAAATAGGATAGCATATAAAGTGAGACAAGGTGTCAACTTACACAGGTAATGGGGATCTGAGGCGCATGAGGCAGCACAAACTTGACCTCATCAAGCCTCTGCCTCCGCCGCCAGTTCTCAACGGCGCTCGCCCAGCCGTGGCCCGTATCGCCGAGGCCGTGAGCAAAGATGACGGTAGCCGTGTGCTTTCCCGCGGCCGGGAACACGAGCGGGGCCGTCCGGGCGACGGAGGACGACATGGCTTCGTAGGTGGTAGGGGGTGAGAGAAAGTCGGGACCTTGCGCTTCTGCGATGCCTGCGAGAGAAGGGTGATGAGGTGGCAGGGGGTGGAGCTCTTCTGCCTCAGAAAGCGGATCCTGCTGCTCGAGGTGCTTTTGTTCTTGTTGTTGTTGTTCCTGTTGCGGTGTGGCGGCGGTGAAGGGCGCGAGGAGGGTGAGGAGGATGGTTGTTGCGGTTACTCGCGAGACGAGCATTTGCGGATTGTGTCAAGCAAGGGCAGGACAGGACAGACAAGAGCTGAGAGACGACGCGGCGAAAGCTCGGGCGGCGGGCCGATTCAGATGTGGGTTTTGCTTACCCTTTCTCCGATGGCGTATGCGGGGCGCTGATCCGGGCTCGGTACCGTTTCTCAATGCAGCTTGCACTGTCCTATCCGTGGAAACGGATGCTTACTCGTAAGATATACGTAGGAAACACAGGGATCACCATCTCTTGGTGCGCTTGCTGAGATTCGAACTCAATCTCGTAGCCTGTCGCTGAGTACTAAGACAGCAGGTGTATTGATTCCTGACCTTGAACTATGGAAGGTCAGGTAAGGTACTCCACCAACCAGCCCAGTTTGATCTAACCCGTCGGCCTTGATGGACACATTCTGGCCGGTGAGAGGAATGGTATAAGACTATGAGAAGGTTCCTGTCGGTCTGTATTCCTTGCGTCATTGGAACGTCCTCCTTACTTATAGCAATGCATGCGGTGTAAAAACGTAGAAGGAGAGCAGCAAGCACCCATCGCCTAACCAATGAGTAGGGGAGCTTGGAGCTCACTTGGAGCTTAGACTGCTCTACACCTCGAGCTTCACACTGGGACCCGCAAGGCCATAAGATCAGTAGATGGCCCAAACATTCCTCCCTTGAACCCCCTAATCCGTAAATCCGGTAACTCTTCCTTCATGAACTCACGACCACCTTGGCGCATCTTACTACGCAAGTGGGTGACATAGTTATTTGCCGCCAGATACCCCAGCTCTATTACTTTTATTCCTGCTAGTGCTATTTCTATTACACTTACTTATCCTTACCTCTCATCTTTTACGTGTTCCTCAAGTAGGCAATGTACTTTGAACAGAATAGGAAGACGATTAACGATTCTGCGTTGACGCATTCCTATTTCATTGCCCACTTGGAACGGCTCTCCCAACCCGCCCGCCCGCTAAGACAACAGTGGACCCGGCCGCGCGCGACGAAAACAAAACCACCCACCATCCGGCCCCTCCTCACTCCCCGCGCCGCATCCCTCATCCGGGCCCGTCGGATAGCGCCCAACGACCTCCGGAGGTTCATATATGCTTGTGTTCCGTACCACTCCAGGCCGCTCATTCAAACAAACACATCGTGCGCGCGTCAAGCAACCCAACTCAACAAACCCTTTCCAAGATGCCTCGTCTAAATCCCCTATTCCTCCTATCCCTCACAGTCGCCTTGACAGCCTACATGCTTTCACCAACTCTCCGCGACTTTCTCACATCAGTGACCTCAACTCTCATACCTTCAACCTCCTCTCAATCTCCAGTCTCACCAAGTACGAGGAAACCGCGGATGCCAGTCTATTTCTTCTCCCACGGTGGCGTAAGCAAACCCTCCCCGTCCCTCACTCTCATCCCATCACCTCACCTCACCCCACCACACAACCTCACCAACAAACTAACACCCACAAAGCCAGACGTAATGTACAACAAAGCCCACCCAGTCTACCCAACCCTCCAACACATCGGCGCCGAAATCACCTCCCTCGCCCCGACCGCAATCCTAGTCTTCTCAGCCCACTGGCAACCACCATCTCAATCAACGCCGCCCCCGGCCCGGCACCCTTAATCTACGACTTCTCCGGCTTCCCCCTCCACTACTACTCAGCAACCTACCCAAACACCGGCTCCCCGCAGCTCGCATCCCGCGTCTGCTCCCTCCTCTCCGCCTCCAACGACAGCAACATCTCCTGCGTGCCCACGACAGACCGCGGCCTAGACCACGGCGTGTGGGCAGGCTTCCACGTAGCCTTCAACCCGTCCTCCAACCCGCTCAACGTTCCGCTAGTCCAAGCATCGCTCTTCCGCTCAGAGGACCCGGACGCTCATTATCGCCTCGGCGCCGCCCTCTCCGCCCTCCGCGACGAAGGCGTCGTTATCATTGGTGCGGGCATGTCCGTCCACAACCTCTACCACATGAGCAACGATCCGCGTCCCATGCCATACGCCGTTAGCTTCGACGACGCGCTCAAAGAGGCTGTCGAGGTTGCCAACGTCGCCGAGAGGCAGGACAAGATGGCTCAGGTCTGCAGACGGCCCGATGCCAAGCAGGCTCATCCGTACATGGATCATCTCATGCCCATTCACGTGGCTGCCGGGGCTGCGGGCGACGACCGCGGGAAGCAGCTGTGGACCATGAAAGAAGGCAGCTTCGCGTGGGCTCAGTATCGTTTTGGGGATGTCCCGAAATCCGTGGCATGATGCCATCACAAGGGCCTTGCATTCGCAGCAAAACCATGTATTAACATTGAATTTGGTAACAACACATCTATGATACCCGCGAGTCATCGTTAATTATAAAAGTGTCTGACAATAGACTTGCATTAATCGTTTTAGTGAACCGAATACGTCTCCATTACGAGAAATCCACAGTGTCTTCTCATACGAACGCCCCATGGACTGATGGCCGACGCCTACTGCTGAGAAAATTCTCCACCAAGTGATGGCTGCCAGCTGCTTCGGCCTTCCAGTCAAGGCTCGCGGTATCGGATTTCTCACCATCATGCGAGTCGCTGGAGTCTAGTAGCCGGCGAACGGATCCCCGCCTCTCCCTGGGAGACCCGCGATCATGGCTGGCCAGCATGGGACCAAATTGTTTCTCGATCGTCAACCTTGGGCTGGAAGCAGACGGTTGAAGTCCTTTTTGTAGTCCGGCGCGTCTGACTAATTTGACCGGAGATCGTGCCTTGGGCTGGAAGGGGGGCTCGAAACTTGCGGCCTTTGGGATGGCGTCCATGCTGCGAACCTTGGAAGCTTGTCGATCCACGGCTTTGACGGGTAGGTTACTATGAGAAAGACGAGACTGCAAAACCGGCATCGAAGGAGTCGTCCTCAAAGAGCTTCTGGGCGGAATTGGTGGAGGGTTGTAGATGCCACGAAGACGCCTAGCCACGCGTCCGTTCGTCTCAGGGATCGTGTTCTCGTCTCTCAAAGGTGTGGAGAACTTTGAATCGTCTATGCCATGCTCAACGCGGCTGGCAGACGACACTTGACGTGGGTTGTGGCTCGTCACTCTCAGCGGCGTTTGCAGTTTGGCCTTTCCTGTGCCCATAGCTCTGTACAGATTTGGAGATTCAGGGTCCTCAATCTCTGCGCGCTCACGCACATGACCCAAGCTTCTAGGCATACTTGTTTTTGCGTAACGAACTTCCGTCAGGTGCTGGTTCTCAGTATTGGCCAACTTGGCGTCGGCATGCGCCGCATTGGCAGAGAGCCAAGTCTTCCACTCCACAGAACTTGCGTTTGAGACCGTTCGGCTCCGTGGCATTGTCGGTGTATAAGTATAATGGCCACTTGGTAAGTAGCGTATTTGGTGTGTGTTCATCGCAGGCGTAGCATTAGGACTGTGATCCTTTGCAACAGGCTCCGAGTCGTTGGACATAGAGGGTATCTGTCGATAATCAGAACCGGCCACTATGTGGTTGGGGTGTCGGGGTGGCACTCTGGGTTCTGATTGTTCCCCGAAACTTTGTGGTAATGCCCGTGGGGAGAGAAGGTCGTCAGAGTATATACTTTCAGAGTAAGCAAGTCGGGGATCTTCCTTAGAGAGACTCGGGCGACGCCTTGTGGGTATAAGGTCGAGGTTTAGCATTGAAACCGATGGTGATAGTAACTGATCTGGAGCTGGAGCCTGTGACTCGGATCTGACCTTCTCTTGCAAGACCTTGCGATATGGACTCGTGGTGCGGAAGAGGTGGCAAGTCGGGCTGCCAAAGAACGCCGAACTGCGCGTGGACAATGCTCTTGGTGGATTCGCGGTCTTGTCGCCCTGCAAATTATACGGCTTCGAGGGCGAGTGGTCTGGTTCGACCCCGGCCACGGGTCTTGAGCAAGGCTTGTAAGACCCAATGGTAGTCTCAGAAGCCGAACGCTGGCGATGATGCATTGTGCTATCGGATGGAGACACCGCTTCATCGTGACCCGACTGAGGGGCCTCGGTCTCAACCACTGTTTGCAATCTTTGCTCCCAAGGACTGTCATGGAAGACGTCGTCCTCTTGCAAAATACATCTTATGGTTGGTAGGTCTTGATTCGTAGCTTCGTCAAGTTCCTGGCCGCCGAGGGATGTCGACGAATCAACTTTGCCATTCCAATTGAGACCGGTACTCCCATCACTACCATGCCGTAGCTGCTCTTCTCGTTGACCCTTTTGCTTGCATTCGTTCAATCGCTTCATGAGGGCGGAGTAGACTCTGGCGCTATCGACTGATGGGCCGAGGCGGACAAGTCCATCCTGTTGCGGAGATGGTAGTTCGGACTCGAATGGATTGCGGTCAGCCAGGCTTGGTCGCTGGAAAGAAGAAGAGGACTTATGTGGTCCAATCTCTTTGATGACGGACAGCCGCTGGCGCTCCCGCTCCCCGCCCCAAGTACTTTGACTGTTAAGAGTATGAGTGCCCGAGCTCGTCCAACTGGTGACGCGAGATTTCTCATCCGATGCCTTTCTTTCACCTCCAATGCTCTCTATGCTTCCTTTTCGCGAATGGAGCTTCTGGGTTGGGGAAGCATCGTGAAGAGACGGGACTCGCGAGGGTACTTGGGAGATCGAACACTCGTCCAGCAACACAGGATCCGCAATGTCCATGTATGCATCGTCCTGTTCGTTGTCAACGCCAACGAGATCTTGGACTACGTCCGAAACCTTTGAAGGAGGCTCGCTAGCTTCCACAACCAAATCATCCTTCTTGCTCCGGCGGAACATATCTTTCAATTTGCTTTTGAGACTGCTTGAGACTTTCCGGGCTTTCTTTCGTAGAGAAGCGTCTTTATTGATTACCAAACCATGTTCCGGGCCAAGGGATTGACCATCAGCGCTAAAGTCTCTCATGGATCGGCGTAAACTCAGAGACGCCTGACCCTTCTTTGCTTTCGAGAATATCGTCGATGGTCGCGGTTTTAATTGTCGTTGTTCCTCGACGTCTTTGCGAAAACTGTCCTCGGCTTCTTGGACTGCCAAATCGATCTGCTGTCGGCTTCCAAGTCTGTCAGAATCCAAAACGCCCCGAATTTTGAGGAAGCTCATTGACTTTGGGTTCCTCAGACCAAGAATCTTCTTCGGTGAGGGCTTGTTCTCCTTCATGTCTTGCATAGACTGTCGCAAGGCAGGCTGTACATTCTCCTGCTCCGGAGACTCGCCGAAGTATGTCTTGCTTGGTCGGCGCAGACCGGTCGGATTCAAGGGGGCAAACATTGAGCGTGACTTGCGCAGTCTTCGATAAGATGCTGGAGCAGGTGCACAATCGTCTGGAGACCCGAATGATTCGCTCGGAGGTAAAGAATTGATGTAGTTGGTCGTATAAGTGCTCACAAATGGACGCTCGGCAATACGACAAGTTTGGCTAGCGGGCTGATTGACAACATCTTTGAGGACGCTCCGGTGACAAACAGTCTCTACATCAGAGGAGCCATCGTTGATTTGACTTTGCTGTCGCTTGGTTCGAGCCCCTTGCTTCACAAATCGGATACTCTGCTGTCGGCGTAGACCCCCGGTATTGGAGCTGAGCCGATCCGATTCGTCTGGAAGCCGACTTGAGGGATTCTCCGACCAAGTCTTCAGGTTGACAGGCTTTTGGAATTGCCTCGAAGTCTCAAATCTCATGTCCATATCGGCATTGTGGTTCGCACGAGAGAAGGATAGGGTGGCAGCAATATGAGCATCTCTTTCGGCAGTGGCTGGATCAATGTGCTCTAATCGTTGAACAGCCGAGCGAACGGAAGCCGTAGACTTGCTTCGAGTCAGAGTCGACCTCGACTTGGTACTGTTATGTCGCCGCATAAGGTGAGCGTGGATGTATTAGGAGGAGGGCCTAGGCGGAAGGAAGACACCAACTCTCGAGGCGGCTTAGGAATAAAGGGAAGTAGAGAGATTCAAGTGAAGCTGCTGTCTGTCGGTCGACGTCCGGAAACTCGGCCTGGGGCTAACCAAAAGCAAGCTGGGAGACTATGAAGAAGTATCGTCGAGAGTGTCAAATGATGAGCCGTGGATGCTTGAAAAAGAGGACGTAGAGGAGGGACGTCGTCCCTTGAGCAGGGCCACTGACAACCAGCAGTCAGTGCAACGGCGAGCTCCATGACTGCTCCTTCTCCAGGGTTGAATGAACTTTCAAAAAGAAGAGGTGGGAAGCCACGTCATGTCCAGGCGAAAGAAGGAGAAACGCTGACTGATCCCTTCCCTTGGCCTTTGGGGGGCAGGCATGAGATGGCATCTGGGCAAGAGCCAGCCGTTGTGCCATTCCTTCCGCGCAGGGACCGAATCACATTCCAGTCTTCCCTCTTTTCCCCTTCACACAGCGAGCGCGAGGTGCAGAAAGTCAGGCAAGCCAACATTGGCTGGAAATTCAGGACCAGGTGGTTGAAATGCGTTGTCTCAATGCCAGATTGACTCAGATGACGGAAGCTAGCCATGCAGCCATGGCACTAATTCCCAAGGATTCTGTGACACTATTGTACCTTAATACACTCACTTCAATTCTATTTTGACTTGACAACTTGAACCCCAACGGCATGGCTGATAGGCTTACTCATGGACATCATTAAACTTTGGCATTCTCACGCTCGTCTAAGCCTCCTGGGGCACGGTCGACAGCAATGGCCAATTAGCAGACTTGAACAATCAAGATCACCGTGGGTGGAAATGGTTACAGTTAAGAAACTTATTGGTTGTGCTATGAGATCTGTATGTAGCTATGAAAGCGATGCATCCATCCTGTCCCATCCCGCAATAACCCTATGCGTACACTCTCATGGACCCAAAGAAAAAGGAAATAAAAGACCATTCTAGCGCTCTATTACAACGCTTACAAAGAGGTCTCCCTGAGGAACTCCTTAAGCTCCTCATCGACCAAGTTGTGGATCTTCTTGGCGAACTTCTCGGCCTTGGTGCCGACGCTCTTGGCACCCTTGACAACCTTGCCAGAGAGAACCTCGAAGTCCTCCTCAATGGCCTTCTCGAGGTCATCGATGGTGGTCTCCTTGGACTCCTGCTTGACAGTGTAACCGCCAGCCTTGACGATGGCAGTGTAGTTGTTGCAGCCACCGCCGTTCCAGGCGAGGACGTTGGGGGTGTCACGGGGAATGTCGCTGAGGGCACCGACGGTACCGACGGAAATAAGAGCCTCCTTGAGCTTCTTGGGGGTGATGGGAGCAACAGAGTACTCGGAGTCAGAAGCGGGCTGAAGAGAAAGGTAGTAGGCCAGGAGACCGCAGATGTGGGGAGAGGCCATCGAGGTACCGGAGATGGTGTTGACGGCGTACTTGCTGCCAATCCAGGTGGACTTGATGTTGGTGCCAGGGGCGAAGATGTCAGTGCACTTTCCGTAGTTGGAGAAGTAAGAGCGGCGGTCACCGAGCTCAGTGGCACCGACGGTGACGGCCTTCTCGGCAGCAGCGGGGGAGTAGTTGCAGGCATCGGCGTTGTCGTTGCCAGCGGCGACGGCGAAGTGAATACCAGCATCGACGGCGGCGTTCACAACAGCATCGAGAGCCTGGGTCTTGCCACCACCGAGAGACATGTTGGCGACGGAGCCCTTGAAGCCCTTGCGCTTGCCATCCTTGGCGGCCTGAACCTGCTCAGTGTGGGAAGTGGCAGCCCACTCAACACCCTTGACGACGTCGGACATGGTGCCGGAGCCGTTGGAGCGGAGAACCTTGACGGCGTAGACGTTGGCCTTCTTGGCGACACCGTACTTCTTGCCAGCGATAGTGCCGGAGCAGTGAGTGCCGTGACCGTTGCCATCAGCGTCCTGGTCACCAGAGGGAATGGTCTTTCCCCACTTGGCACGGCCCTCGAAGTCGACGTGGTCGACGTTGGTGCCGGTGTCGATAACGTAGGCATCAACACCTTCACCAGCATCCTCAGCGTAGAGGTACTTGTCATATGTGCCGAAGCCGAGAGACTTGCGGTGGGAGACACGAGCCAGACCCCAGGGGGCCAGCTTCTCGAGCTCGCCGTCACACTTGTCCTCAACCTGGGACTTGACGGGAACTTGAGTGTGGACAACGGAGTCGACCTCGATGAACTCGACCTGTGAAGAAGCATGTTAGTGACTGTGTCAGGAAATGAGGCTAGGAGACCGAAAACGGCCGAGCCGAGCTTGAGAGCCCGAGCCCGTCAGGGTCGGACAGCCAAGACCGCCTCTGCCGTAGACTGCAGCGATGGTGGGTCCACCGGTTTGGGGTGCGTCTTGGATCTCGGGACGAGGGTATCAGGGTCGGACTTACGTCAGGGTGCCTCCGGACCTTCTCGATGGTGGCATCATCGAAGTGACCGGCGTAGCCCAAGAAGTCCTTGCCAATCTTGTATGTGTGCTTCAAGCCGTGGAAGACATCGTCAACCATGGGCTCCTGGCCACGCTTGCGCAGCTCAAGACGCTCATCCTGAGCGGAGGAGTGAATGTTCTGGACCCAGTTGTGGTGGTCCGAGGCGCCGGAGTCCGAGACGTGCTTCTTGAACTTGACGATGTATGAGTTCGGGACAGCCTCGGCGTTGGTGGAAGAAAGAAGGGGAGCAGCGCCGTCGTGGACAGTCTCAATGGAGAGAGAGGGGGTAGCGCTGGCAACAGCGGCCAGGCCGGCCACAGCACCGATGAAGCCTCTCATGATGGGCGGTGTTGTGGTGGTGAGTAGAGTCTACCGGAGACGCTGGTTGTGATGACAGAGAAGGAAACTGAAGCTGCGAAGGACGCCAAGGACAGACGAATACTCGATGGGATTGAGAGGATGGATGGTCGATGAAGGAGGGGGAGGGATGGGAGAGAGATGGAGCAGAGAGATAGACGATGGAGCTGTCGGAGAGCGGGAGCGGGTAGATATAAAGGGAAGGCAGCGACAGCGGTTGCGTGCGCACAGCTCTAGGTGAGGTATCGGCCTTAGGATGGTTGCGCCGCCCCAGTGTTGCCAGTGTGTGACGCAGCCAACCAAGATAAGAGCTGGAGGGTGGCTGACGGGGCCGAAACCGGCTTAGCGCGATGGCGAGAGAGCCAATGGAATGACTCGATAGGGTTTCCTCGGCAATGCGATAAGGGAAGTACTGGGACAGTCTGGGAGGGTCACGTTTGGGGTTTCCCTGGGACAGTCCCCGCTTACAGGCAACAAGTACGTACCTGATTCCTGCTGGGAACCCAGTACCTTAGGGTAGGTAGAACGGTAGGTACCTTTCCACTTTACCTCGAGCAGCTTGTCACTTGTTCGATACGGGAGGCTGCTTCAAAAGAGGACGGAGGACGGGGATGGGATTGTGCAAATGGGCGATAGCAAGCTACTTGTCCAGGTACCTCTACTTCTCCTCTTTCTTTCTGGCGGCACGATGCATCCGCCAGGAACACAACCAATCCGGCCTCCGTCTGTTGGGGAAGCTTCACCCAAGCTTCCCGCCATCGACAATGTGCCTGCCATGCCATGCTGCTTTTCTATCGTCTTTCACCGTTTACGCTCATCCGGATCTCTAAAGACTATTTCCTTCCATGTCTTAGCAACATTTCTCAAATTCTCGTGGTTGCAACCGACAAGCAAACACGCATGACTGATTATTGCACCTTGAGAGCCAGAGTCAGAGCTCTGAGGGCGACGTCATACCCCCGAGGCTATCTGACCGAGTCCTAATAGCCAAGGCCGATATGGAGGCAATCAGTCACAGCAGAGCATGGGGCAATGTACTCCGTGCTTCGCCCTGTCCAACAGCCTCGGGGTCTCACTCTTCCTCACGACCTATAGATCTTAAGTGACAATCAGCCCATGGCTACGAGGGTGATTTCTCATTTCTAGAAAACCTTCCTACGGATACGGTTGACAGCTTTCAACCGACCATCCCAAGCATCCCCAAAGCAACGGACGATCAAGCCAGCACAGCGCCAATGCCATGCCAGATGTGCCAGGCACCGACCGGGCAGCACAGAGGCACAGCCTACCGACCAGTCGCAGCTTGGGAGCACCGGCTCCCTGGTCACGAGCAAGTCGAGAAGATGTACCGCGCTATCAGCATTCCTCAGACATTCTTCACCCACTTCTACTAATCCACAACCAAGCTCCCCCTCCCAACCCACCTGAGCACACCCACCCAGTCCGCATATCCCGCATAACGCTGCATGCGATAACGCGTAATGGACGATTCACGGAGCGGAGGGCGAGGCAGATCTATCCGGAGGACCCTGAAGCTTAACAAGCGCTGCCATCCCGTCTTATCTCGACACTCGAAGCTTTCGTCGTTTTGTTGAGCTCTGTGGTCGACCACTCATGGGGGTAGAGACCCAAATCCTACATGTCGTGTGCTGGCAGTACGAAGTATGCATCGTGGTGTTTGTCCGGATCTGCTATTGCCTGCCTGGCTTCGGGACGCAGGTCGGCGTCTCGTCTCGGTTCCTTCTAGCCTGCTGGGCTGCCGGCTGCCACATTGAGTAAGGAACATGCTCAACGATGATGCGATTAACTGTAATAAGGTGTCCGGCGCAGCTGGGTCTTTGTGTGGATAAGACCTACCCGGGATTAAATCCAAGGCGAAGAGGGTACCAGGTTCCGGAGCCACTAGGTAGGCGATTGCTTTGTTGGTCTCATCAATGCCCCCAGCACCCAAAGATCCAAGGTGAAGCTGGCGGGCGGTTGTCGCTCAGGTGGTTCTTGATGCTTGAGCTATCCCGCAAGGTACCTCTGCTGCCCTGCCACCCTCTGCACAAGTGCAAGCTCCTAGGCGGAAGGGGTTCAAGAGCAAGCTGTCTGACTGGAACATGGAGGCGGGGAGACGAGGCCCAGCACCAACGCTACGCTGGTCCGAGCTAGTCCAGACGCCTGACCCACGGGTCAGATGAGAGCGTCCCCGTGTGGTGCCTGGCACGTGCCTCTATCCATTTCCCTGTCTTCCCGTCATCGGGAGGCAGTCTGGCGTTGGACAAGACACTGCTGGAGACGGCAAGTCAGACGTGCGGCGTGCCAGACAGGCCAGCCGTAGTTTGGTACGAAGAGCCAACCTGTGCCAGCCCCGAGCTCTACTACGTAGCTCTCATACAAACGACTCATCCGGGTTCTCTCAGTGATTATGGGAGGCGACAATAGGTAGCGGGATGGCGGCTTCGGCGGCGGCTTGCGTTACTCGTGCAGGTCAGCAGAGCGGAAACATTCGTCCGAATATGACAATTGCCTTTTGTTTTAGTTCACCAACCGCCGCCCATCGGCTCAGGAACGTCTCTGTGGGTGTTGCGTATAAAGAAAACGCCACGAGCTTGCGAGTCGCCTGTCAATGCGAGGAGAGCAACCCAACACACCATCTTGATCCGTCCGTAAAGGCAATTGGGCCATTCACGCCAGTTCGATATGGATGTATGCGGTACGCGTGTCGTTGACCGTAGACGCAATAACGAAGCTCGACACCATTTCGGCGAACATGTCGGTGAGCATCGTCGCCTTGCGAGAACATCTCGGGACTATTCCCAGTCCTTTCACAATCAACCAAGCTTGCCCATGTTTCGGTGTCGAAGAGTTGGGGAAGAGGCAGACTGAAACCACGCATGCCGCCTAAGCTTCCTCCCAGATGCAGCAATACTCCTCCGAAAGGATGGCCAGCGCCTGAGCCGATGATCGCCCAAGCAAACCCCGGTCAACGGAGTCATGACACATGGGCAGTTGACCGACTCTCTGTCTTTTGTTTACCTGCATTGTCATAGCCATCTAGCGCTGAGGGCTGGCCACTGACTCAAAGAGCTAGAAAGACTGATAGGCCGCCGTCGACTGATTCGTGTTTCTATGTCTTTGGGGTCTTTCTAGCTTTTGCTGGTGGGTTTCATGCAGCAGTGAGGGTGTTCTCTTCAACCCTCCAGCTACCTTTAGCGATTATGCAGTTGCGGGCGATTGTGTAAGGTATACATGTACGGGATATGACACCAAGCGGGCTACCTCCTAGCAGGTATTCTTCGCCATCCCAGGCAAGCAAGACAACTCGCGTCAGCTTGGTACTTGGGATCCTAGCTGCCGACCAAAGGCCACAGCATCCATCTTCTATTGATTCGGTACTTGGCTAAACAGATACCTTGGTGTCTGTATCTGAGAGCGTGCTCGAATGGGATGAAGCATCAATGTTTCATGGGATCCACTCTGATTATCCCAGTCCACTGTTAGGTGTTAGCACCGGAAGCTATCCGTATCTTTGTCTGCACATCTCAGCTTGGCCGCGATAAGCCAGGGTTTATCTGCACTTAGACGCACCTTGTTTCTGAAGCTCAGCTAAGCTTGTCGGAGCCAGGCTCGCATTTTACTGTGTAGAACATGTCACTGCAGATACCCGCAGCAATACGGAGTACTTACTATTGAGAGCTCTCTGGAAGTGAGGTAGGTAGGTAGCGAACAAGATGAACTCTTGTTAAAGGGCGTCATCAACGTAAATAAGGTCACCAAGCCACCTCGCATGTGAAGATGAAGACCAAGAAAGCCAAGGTAAGATGGCTCTCACTGTGTGCTTTGCATCCTTCTCACGCAGAATGAGCTGTTTCCATGAATAGCATGGGGGCCAGGCGTGTCACCATCGTCTCTGCGCAATGCAACGGGGTCCCCCAAGCTGCACACCTCATGGACGTGGTGGTCTGCTTCAGTGGAGTATTTCATTGAGCTGCATCATCTTTTAGCGGTGTCGGTGTCTGTCCACAACGACTGAGCTGCTGCAGCACCGCCACCATTCCTACCCCACTCCTTCCCAACGCGGCCGGCACGTCAGACGTTCCTTCCTGCTTGTGCGTGACAAGGCGGCCACTGAGAGCGGTGCAAGCCACACTTCACTGCTCAAGGCTGACACTTCCAAGCATCAGCTCCGACTCCGTCTTTGCGATAACGCGTAGTTGCAACAGTGAGAAATCGAAGCAAATTCGAGGTGAATCACCCTATTTTTATTATCAAGAAATTCGAGAATTGCGGTTTCTTCCTTACCTTGAGATTGTACTATTCCGCCACCTCAAACCTCCACCCACACATCCACTACACATACTACTCGAATCCCCCACCGACCGGTACCCTCAGCTGCGAGCTGCCGTTCGATCCCACGCCGCATCCCACTTTCGATGCCGACTAGCTTGGACCGTTGCCTGGACCCTCGATGGGTGCTGGGATTGAACGTTTTGGAATGAGGGAAACGCTTCAGTAGCAGAAATCAAACATGTCGACCTTACAAGTGTCGAGGCGTTATCGCTCGTCGACTTCGGCGTCTTCCAGATCGTCCAGCGCCGCCAACTCGAAAGCTCTCGAAATCCTGCGCGGCCTCCTCGATACACTTACGTCCAGCACGCAACGGCGAACCAACAATGGATACCCCGAGTTTCCCGTGCTCATCAAGAGCCTCCGTCAGATTCGACAGCACATTGCCGCGACCGAACCCCCGAGCCCGCCTCAAGACGATTTTAGGCACCTACACGGGTTTAACAGGCTCCTCGACGTGCTGAGATCCTACTCGGGTTTTTACAACCCCCAACGCCGGACCAAAGAAGAGAAAGAAGGTCTATTTGGATTGCTTGAAGCTGTCTTGGACGTCTTTGCCGCGGCCTTTTTGGACCATCCAGGCAACAAGCGATACTTTCGCCACAGGGTGGAGGGAGGCGGATGGGAGGCTCTCGAGCAGACTATTGCCAGCGTTGGCCTTGGTGGAAGCGACTCTGACTTGTGGACCAACTGTCAGATGTTTGGGAAATTGCTGGCATTCTCGCTCGGGGACAAGACTATGGACGCCATCTGCCAGTCGGTTGCGACAAGTTCAGAACCGGAGGACGAAGATGCCAAGAACTCGACAGGTCCAGAGGAGCCCCCTGAGGGCGATGCTCAGCAACCAAAAACGCCGCAAGTTCCAGAACGAAAGGACATAATCCAGGAAGTACGCGATGGCATGCAGAAACGGGCCTTCTTCAGAAATCCTGAAATTTTGCGTGCTGTCGTGGGCTTCTGGGAGTCTATTCCACGAGCGCAAGACATGCCAGCCAACTCTTGCTCGATGGTCGTCTTAGAGATCATGTCAAGCGCAGTTTCCGTCTCGATGTTCAACCTCGCAGCTCTCCACGCAACCGGAGTATTATCGCGTTTTCTCCGCGTGCTGTTCAGCCCCGTCGCCAAACTCGACCAAGCAGAGAAGGACAAGCTCCTCATCATGTGCAAAAAGCTCATGTACTTGGGATTCAATCAGCCCGCCGACACCCAGTTCTTACTGGCGAGCAAATTGCCGGAAGCCTCAGAGTTCTGCTTGGAGATGACTTCAACGTATAGCGGTCCGCCCTTCTTCCAGTTCGACCTCTCCTTACATGGCCACTCGTCCATCGAATTACCCACCCTCGGCCGGTCTTTTCCTCCCAGCTCATCTCCAGGCTATACTTTTACAGCATGGATTCGAGTGGATCGTTTTGACCCAAACTCACATACAACCCTCTTCGGCGTCTTTGATGCTAGTCAGACATGCTTTCTCCTCATGTATCTTGAGCGAGATACACGCAACTTCATCTTACAGACCTCGGTCACTTCCAGCCGACCAAGCGTCAGGTTCAAAGGGATGTCATTCAAGGACAAGCAATGGTACCATATTGCCCTTGTTCACAGACGGCCAAAAACAATGACTGCGAGCAAAGCCTCACTATACGTCAACGGCGAATTTGTTGAGCAGATCAAGTGTGCATACCCTTCACCGCCACCACTCACCAACGCTAGTACCGAAAGCTTCGCATCATTTGCTTCGACGAACGCAAAGCAACATCCCGTGCAGGCATTCCTAGGAACTCCAAGAGATCTTTCCAGCCAACTTGGTTCCGGTCTGGTATTTTCGAAATGGTCTCTGGCCTCTGCACATCTTTTTGAAGACGCCCTAAGCGATGACTTCCTGGCTGTTCACTACGGTCTCTCCCCAAAGTACCAGGGCAACTTCCAAGATAGCCTAGGCGGCTTCCAGACTTACGAGGCCTCGGCGAGCCTAGGACTACGAAACGAGGTTTTCCATCCTGGAAGAGATGAGAGTTCTGACATCATAAGAGCCATCAGAGACAAGGCTGGCAGCCTCCTCCCAGAAAGCAAGATTCTACTGAGCATACTCCCGACAGGTGTCTTCAGAGAAGATGGCGTTTATCAAGATACTCAGCTTTACCGCGCACTGCCTCGGCCTGCAGCAACGAATCTCATTCAAATGACCCATAGAAGCGGTTCAGCCATTGCGATTAACGCTGCCCTGCCATGCCTTCTGGATGCACTCGCACGTTCCCAAGGTGTTGCTGTTCTATCTGGCAATCCCGTGGTGGTGATCCCCTCCTATTTTGACGACAACTTCTGGCGCCTTGCAGGCTTCACCCCTTTAGCTCTGAAGATTGTTGAAAGGGCAACTTCAGTGGAAGAAACTGTGCGAGCAGTCGAGATGACATTTCTGTGTATCAGAAAAAGCTGGAGAAATAGCGAGGCAATGGAGCGTGATAATGGCTACGCTATCCTCGGCATGCTTCTCAGAGCCAAACTGGGCTATACTGTCAACTTGGGTGCTGACAGCGCCAATCTACGCTTACCGATTTCAAGTGAAGAACGGGACAGATTGAGTTTCCAGCTTTTAAGCCTTGTCCTCGAATTCGTGGGCTATAACCATGCAGAGCCTTTGGAGTCCTTCATTGTGAATCCTCTGGCGTACCGCATTCTGCTTATCGATTTCGACACTTGGAGACGATCAGCTTCCATCACCCAGGAGCTATACTACAAGCAATTCGTGACATTCTCAGTGAAGAGCAAGTATCATCAATTTAATAGCAGGAGATTAATGCGCATGAGTGGGTCGACCCTCAGATCAAAGCCATCGGCACTGCTGACAAGCGACATGAAAGGAATCGTCAAACGGCTGCTCGATGCGATGAAAGCAGAATCGATATCCGAGGAGGTGCAACCACACTTCATGGCTGCTTTGGAGCAACTGGTGAAATGCAACTACACAGCAGAGGTGCACAGGTCACTAGCTTTGTTCATCACATATGCCTTCCACTCGCCAACAGCCTCTCTGGTAAGGTCACCAAGACCTGTGTCTGCCACAGCCCGAACACCCACGACCGGATATGCCAGACGGGCAACTTTCGACTCCAATACCACATCGAATACGTCCCCCTCCCGGTTCCTGACCAAGAAGCAACTCGGTGCCAAGATTCTGGGAATGTACTCAAACCTGCTCTGCGAAAAGGGCAACCTGGCCAACATCCGCAAGTTTGCAAGGACAGTGACGAACAAGGTGAGACCACCGTTTGGAGAAAAGGATAAACAGTTATATTTATTGAGTATGGACCAGTGGCTGCTATATCTCTTGGCCAACGACGATCCCGAAACGGTAGTATATGGCAGCAAGATCCTGGCCAGACTCCTCATCACGCACGGCTCCACGTATACGGCAAAGTTCTCCGGTAAGACTGGTGGCTTCACCATCATGGCACATCGACTTAAACGCTGGTGGCACATTCCCCCCCTGTGGCCAATCTGCTTCAGCATCTTATTCGGACTTGACGTGGCGAACGTGGACTTGGAGCGCAACTTTGAGTTTTCAAGCTTACTCGAAACCTTTGGAAGAGCTCGCGTTCTCTATCCTGAATGTCTGCAAGTCATAACTTCAATGTTACAACATGGCTTGAAGGATGTCATGAAGCATCAGGAGGACCCAAATTCTCCTCAAAAGTCACATCATCTCCAAGCAAGTGGATTCGAAGGCCTAGAAACCCGGCCTCGGGCCAAGTCCATGGAGACCAGGGGTCTAGATGCGAGAAGTGAGTCGTTGCCTCTATGAACGGTAATGACAACGCTGACCTTGATTGCAGTATCAGAGAATGGCCCGCGTGATAGCGAGCGGATATCGAATCACGCACCCATGCTGCTGACGGTTATTCGATTCCTGGCAGACTTGCACTCCCGGTCAGCCGACTTTAAGGACTTTACATTGACGTCCGAGTATGTGAGGTATCTTTTATGGGCGTGTTATCCCATCATCGTTAGCACCGATGCTGTCACGCCAGATACGGAGCTCAACTCTCGAGATTCAGCTCTGACATTTGAGGGCGGGGATGTGATGATTCGCCCACTTGCCGGCTCTCAGCCTGGCCCCATCGTGCGGACGACGAGCACAGATGCAGTTGCTGCTTTGGCAGGGAACCCTCGTGGAACACCTCTACGAAAAGCTTCTGGTTTCGTTCTGCTCACCAACCAAACATCACCTCAGGCCCCAAGCCCGGTCCGATTTGCACCTGTCATGTCACCGAAGAAGAAGGTCGCTTCTCAACAGTCAAGCAGCGCTACACTTGACAGCATGATGGATCTGGTCGTCAGTGTTTTTATAGAACAAGTCTTTACGCGCAAAGAGTTCCCTGGGTTCGGTCTCTTCCTCAAAATTCCGCCAGGTTTCCAAGAGCATCAAGCCTATTTCGAGTCTTTTGTCCTTAGAAAGACGCTTCAACAACTTGGAAGCCACGTCCAGGCGAATCAGAAGGTTCTCAGCGAGCCTAAGGTTCTTACCAACATGGGTAGACTTGCGGCGCACGTCACCGATACCATCTTCGAGGGCTGGTTCATTAACGGTACTGAGCCCATGCTAGAGTTCGCTGGCATGGTGCTAGAGTACCTCCAAAGGCCCGAAGTATCGACCATGAAGAGCGTTCGCCTGTGCAGTCAAGCCGTTGGAACCATCCGTCAATCATTCTTGAAGCTTCTTCTGTTGCGGTTTTCAGAACTGGACGATCCAGACACGCCGGACGCCAGCGCAAAGGAATTCTTGAGTAACATTCTCTACTGGCAAGCTCCGATTCTGGGCTGCCTTGCGAACGAGGAGGAGTACATGAAGCTTTTCTGGTATCAACTGTACTCGAAGCTGGTTGATCCCCGAACATCCGTCAGGTCTGCCGCAGCTACGATCATGCGCATCATGCTTGTCCAGAAGCCCCATGAGTCCAAAGTGTTATTCAGACAATGTGTAGCACCAGACCAGCAGCACCTGACGAAGGATTTCGTTGTGAAGCTCACCGAAATCGACGACGAGGCTTTCATCGAATGGGTGGACCAACAT
Source organism: Colletotrichum scovillei (assembly GCF_011075155.1). Classification (NCBI taxonomy): domain Eukaryota; kingdom Fungi; phylum Ascomycota; class Sordariomycetes; order Glomerellales; family Glomerellaceae; genus Colletotrichum; species Colletotrichum scovillei. Next base: position 1,261,912 of record NW_023336264.1, read on the forward strand.
CGTGCGTCACTTGATGCATTTTTTTTCGGTGGCATATCGAAGATCTGGGAGGAGTTTGTCGTTGTCGAAAACCAGCGAACGGTTGATTCGGCTAAGTTCCGATTAGCGAAGCGCAGAGATCGACTAAAATCATGGCAGACGGAGGCACTTACCGTGGATAACATCCTCCTCCGTCACGACATGGCGAACGGGGCCTGGATGAAGAGCATCTTTACCAGCGAGCACTTCAAGCATCAGCGTCTGACACAAGACCAGCAGGATGATATGGCCTTCCTGGGTGCGGCATTTGTCAAGATGGACAATGATCTGCGGCGCCCAGGTGCTGTATTTAGCGAGCAAGCTCAGCTTAAGTGGAAGCTTGATCGGACTGAAGGACGCAACCGGATGCGTCTGAGGCTTCTGCCTGACTATTCTAAGAAGCATTCAGACTACCAACCGAAGAGGAGAGCAGGAGAGCCCTCCACTCCTTCAGCCCTGAAAGTCAACACTGCTATGGCCCCCGCGCAAATCGCACCGTCGCCCATCAAGTCAGCTACACCGGCATCATCACGTGTACAATCTATTCCGAGCCTCGATGGTGCAGAAAACCCCGGTACCCCGCCGGATGTTGACCAGGACGCGGAGACAAATGAGTCTGGCGTAGGCGCCGAAGAAGATTTTGAGCTTGTTGACGATCCGAACGATGCCAACGAAGGCGATGATGGCTTCGAGGACAAGAACCGCAAGGTTATGCGGCGGCTTGAACAAGGTGACCAAGTCCAAGCCGTGTACAACATCTCCCGCATCGTCGGTCTTGAGGGATGTGAGGGAATTCTCATCATTGGCAAGGATGCCTTATATATCATGGACAACGTCTTCCAGTGTGCTTCTGGAGAGATTGTCAATGCCTGGCAGGCACCTCCTGAGGAACGAGACCCTTTCTCGGAGATCATCACGGACGCCAAAACGACGGAGCAACGCCAGAGCTCAAGCCGGAGTGAACAGGAATCTCGCAGCTGGAGATGGCATGATGTAATCAGTATCTCCAAGAGAAGATTCCTTTTCCGAGATGTCGCGATCGAGGTCTTCTTTACAGATGGACGCAGCTACTTACTGACGTCCATGAACCCGATCCTGAGAGACGAGGTCTTTGGCAAGCTCATGAACAAGGCGCCGCATACAAACTCCGCTAGCTCACTTCCGAATCCCGAGGATGCTTGGCGTCTTGAAGCGCTGAAGGTATCGGAAGAAATGCCCCAAGGCTTTGGTTCGAAGTTTGGAAGCATCTTCAACTCCACGCCCTGGAATCCCGCCATGAAGAAGTGGCAGAAGGGAGAAATGTCCAATTTCCACTACCTCATGCTGGTCAACACGATGGCTGGACGTACATTCAACGACTTGACTCAGTACCCCGTCTTCCCTTGGGTTCTCGCAGATTATACGAGCGAGGAGCTCAATCTGAACGATCCGGCAACTTTCCGGGACCTCTCAAAGCCGATGGGTGCTCAGACGGCTGGCCGCGTGTCCGGGTTCAGGGAATCGTACGATGCCCTGGCAGAGATAGGTGAAACTCCGTTCCACTACGGCACCCACTACTCATCAGCCATGATTGTGTCGTCATATCTCATTCGCCTTCCACCCTTCGTTCAGTCTTATATACTCCTTCAAGGCGGATCGTTTGACCATGCCGACCGTCTGTTCCAGTCGATTCCTCACGCGTGGCAGTCTGCCTCGTGCGACAACAAGGCCGATGTCAGAGAGCTGATACCGGAGTTCTTCTGCCTTCCAGAATTCTTGACCAACATCAATCAGTATAACTTTGGCAATCGCGAAAGCACAGGAGCAAAGGTCAATAATGTTGTCCTGCCTCCCTGGGCTAAGGGTGACCCCAAGATCTTCATTGCCAAGCATCGCGAAGCACTTGAGAGTCCCTATGTCAGCCAGCACCTGCACAACTGGATCGACCTGATATTTGGGTACAAGCAGAGAGGGGACGCAGCTGTAGATAACCTCAATGTTTTCCATCATCTCTCGTACCGTGGAGCAACAGACTTAGACAACATCAGCGATCCGCAAGAGAGGCGCATTACTGCTGGCGTCATCCACAACTTTGGTCAGACTCCTCACCAGGTGTTCACTAGGTCTCATCCTGGCCGCGAGCACTTTTCTTGCCCAATACGGCGGTTGGATACCTCGGTCTATGCTCTGACTAGGCTCTCCCACCCACTGCTCGGTATGCTTCATCCCAACACAGACTGGTCACAACTAACGAAAGTCCTAGAATCCCACGAGAGAGTAGCGACCCTGATCTACTCGCCAAAGATAGACCGCCTCATATGTGCCTCACCTTTCCGCCTAAACGTGGCTCCGTACGACAAGTTCCTCGAATGGGGCTATGCCGATAACAGTGTCCGCTTCTTTTTCAGCGACAACCGGAAGGTAAGACAGCCTGACAGGACTGTTACTGAGGGATTTGCTAATGGCCACAAGCCCGCGGGACTATTTGAGAATCTTCACATTGGACAGTTATCTTGCGCCATCTTTGCAGACTCGAAGACGCTCATCACAGCGGGAGAGGATTGCGTCATCTCCGTATACGCTGTGCAGACAGCGCCCGGGAAAGTAGTTGATCTTTTGCCTCGGTCGTCGCTCTTTGGTCACCGGGCTCCCGTGACGAGCATAGCCGTGTCCAAGTCCTTCAGCACGTTTGTGTCGGCGTCGACGGATGGCCAGGCTTTCCTCTGGGATATCAACCGTCTAGAGTTCATCCGCAAGTTGCCTCTCTCGCGGCCCGTGGAGTGCGCCCGCATCAATGACGTCTCTGGCGAGATCATGCTTGGATCCGGCCCCAACGTCATCCTATACACCCTTAACGGCACAGTCCTCGTCGACCAGAATGTGTGCGCTGAACCTGACGACTACGTTCACTCATGTGCATTTTACGAAAGTGCTGGCGACGAGTGGGTTGAGAATTGCCTGGTCTTCACCGGCCACAAGAGAGGCCGTGTGAACGTTTGGAAGAAGTGCGTCAAGAACGGGAAGTGGGTATTGGAGCTGCTCCGCCGCTTGGACCATACCGATCCACGATCAGAAGTGGGAGCCAATTACGA